>NC_083437.1:41160525-42360525 GCF_020745735.1 Hemiscyllium ocellatum | reverse complement strand
AGGTATAAAGGAAACATCAGAGGTAGGTTCTTTACGCAGAGAATTGTGAATGCATGGAATGCGTTGCCAGCTCTGGTGGTGGAAGCAGAGTCATTGGGGATATTTAAGCAACTGCTGGACATGCACATGGATAGCAGTGAGTTGAGGGGTGCGTAGGTTAAGTTACTATATTTTACATTAGGATTAAATCTTGGCACAACATCGTGGGCTTTTCTATTCTCACTGCCAAAGTTGACAAGTTCACATTTATCCACATCAGACTCCATCTGCCAAGTGCTTGTTCACTCTTCTCTATTTATTTTTGTGGCCTGTTTACTTTTACTTTCAACTAATTTTTCCGTCTATCTTGATGTCTTCAGCAAATTTACCTTTTACAAATGTAGTCCATTTATCCAAATATGGATCCAATCTCAAAATCACAGAGAAATGTACTTACTATTGCATTCTTCTTTACCTGAGGATAGAGACAATGTTCTGTCTGGTTGGTCATTGTCTGATGTTGCAGCTTGACTCTTGACAAGACCTACACTTTCTGGTATGGAACGGTGTTCCTAATATGAAAAAAATAAATATTTAAGTGTGTGAATCATATTAAAAGTAACAGTATAGTTGTCTTGAGTTTGACATTGTAATTGTGACACAAAAGCAGGTCATTTATTCTTTGCTCTGTATTATTACTATTGTTAGCTTAGGAGCCACTGAAAATAGCCCTGGAAACTATGAAGCTTCCAGTCTGGGGAGCTACTGTTTGATCACTTCTTATTTCTTCAGTGTACCAATCAACTGGTAATCCCTCTGCTCGCATCCTTCCTCATAAACTGAAGCGCCCATACATGGCCGATGTTCGCCATGGTTCTACACTGTCAATTTTGATTTGACGACTTTTAATGTTTTACCATTCCTTCGTTAGCACAGGTGAGAAGGCTCAACCTGGACAACACAAAAAACTTCAAGTTGCTCTTCAGCATAATAGATAGACTTCTTTAATCACTTTTTATGGCCCTATCATTGTATCTTGGTAGTAGGGCAACACAGATATCTATGTATGCTCCAACTCCCTATAATTCATTTCAGCATAGAATCCTGAAAGTGTGGAAGTGGGCCATTTGGCCCATTGAATCTACTGAACCTCTGACGAGCATCTATCCCTCTACCTTACCCAATTCCAATTGCTAGTTCACCTAACCTGCACATCCTTGGATGCAATGGGCAATTGTATTATTGCCAATCCATCTAACCTGCACATCTTTGGATTGTGGGAGGAAACTGGAGCACTCGGAGGAAACCCACATAGTCACAGGGAGAGTGTGCAAACTTCACAGACAGTCAACCAAGGGTGGAATCAAACCTCAGTCCCTGAAGTTGTGAGGCAGCAGTGCTCTCCACTGAGCCACCATGCTGCCCCGAATATCCTAATCTGTCCACAAACACTAAAACTCTTCACATTTGTTATACAGAGATTTTATATTAATCCAGCCATGCTTAATGTCTGTACTGGTTGATCCTTCGCTGTCTTGCAATGCTACATTAATTTCAGATATCTTTGAGAATCAAGCTGTTGGACAGCTTTGCAGGAAACAGTTCTAAACATGAATTACATTGGAATGTGAGAAATATTTACAGCTTTCAGATAATATGATTTTATCCATATGAGAATAAGTGTTAGAAATATATATTTACCTTGTGATCGGATAATCTGTTGGGATCTGCCAATAAAAGAAGAGGAAGGAAATGACACTATGAATGAGATTAATTCCATGTTTGCTTGATCTTTCCAGTTTTTACTGTTCAGAAAATGGCAGGTATTTTTGTTAGCAAAAGAAACACTGGCCTCAATTTGAACCCACCCTCTGTTGTTCAGTGTAAATGGTGGCAAGGGTGAAAATTAGGCCCAATCAACACCACAGCCAGAGGCAGTGTCACGCCTGGCTGACACCATCTCCTCTTTCAGAGTTTGAAATCAACTAAGGCCCTGACTTCAGGCAGGTGGAGCTCACCAATTCTTTAGATTTGAAGGCCACAACTTTAAACTGCTAACAGACTGAGAGATAATAAACAAGTTAGGGAGACACCTGTAATGCTGCAAAGTTTTAATAAATTACTTCAGTAAGAACTCCTTGTGGGCCAGGAGAAACAGGAATGCTCCCCCAAAGCCTGATTTCCCTCAATCAATATAAAACTCTCCCCTCTCATCTGCATTTGCCCATAATCCCCTCCAGATCCGTGATCCCACGAATTGTTGGATAGTGTTTTATGATTTCCTTGTGGTGACCACCTGCTGTTACACAGGAGTTTGATGGCAGGACAATTGTTGGAAATAAAGGAAATTTATGTGCAATTTGACTGAATGAACACTGATCTGGAGAACTGTACACAAACTGGATTATGTATAGTAAATCAAAGGAATTACACACCTGAGGCACACATTTTCTTTCTCCTGCATATAAAATACGAAAACCCTCCAAAGAGCACAACCAAAATCACGGAAACTAGCGGAAGTATAATAGTGAGCAGATTACTCTCCTCTTCACACTCTGCGTCACTCGTGGAGGTTCCTTGTCTGACCTGCTTCTGTTTGTGCTTTACACATCTGGATAAGATGTAAAAATAAAATCAACAGAAATATCACAATTATTTTTGTATAGACAATTAGAATGATGTTCTGGGGATCTGGGTTTGAGTTCTGTCACAGCAGATGGTGAATTTGAATGTAAAATAAATTGAATTAAAAATCTAATGATGATCATGAATCCACTGTCAATTAGAGTCATAGAGTCATAGAGATGTACAGTATGGAAACAGACTCTTCGGTCCAACCTGTCCAGATATCCCAACCTAATCTAGTCCCACCTGCCAGCACCCGGCCCGTCTCCCTCCAAACCCTTCCTATTCATATCCCCATCCAGAAGCCTTTTAAATGTTGCAATTGTACCAACCTCCACCACATCCTCTGGCAGCTCATTCCAGACAAGTACCATCCTCTGCGTGAAAAAGTTGCCCCCCGAGGTCTCTTTTATATCTTTCCCCTCTCACCCTAAACCTATGCCCTCTAGTTATGGACTCCGACCCCAGGGAAAAGACTTTGCCTATTTATCCTATCCATGCCCCTCATGATTTTGTAAACCTCTATAAGGTCACCCCTCAACCTCCAACGCTCCAGGGAAAACAGCCCCAGCCTGTTCAGCCTCTCCAACCCTGGCAACATTCTTGTAAATCTTTTCTGAACCCTTTCAAGTTTCACAACATATTGCCAAAAGGAAGGAGACCAGAATTGCATGCAATATTCCAACAGTGGCCTAACCAGTGACCTGTACAGCCGCAACATGACCTCCCAACTCCTGTACTTAATACTCTGACCAATAAAAGAAAGCATACCAAACGCCTTCTTCACTATCCTATTTACCTGCGACTCCACTTTCAAGGAGCTATGAACCTCCACTCCAAGATCTCTTTGTTCAGCAATACCCCCTAGGACCTTACCATTAAGTGTAAAAATCCTGCTAAGATTTGCCTCCCCAAAATACTGCACCTCGCATTTATTTGAATTAAACTCCACCTGCCACTTCTCAGCCCAATGGCCCCTCTGGTCAAGATCCTGTTGTAATCTGAGGTAACTTTCTTTGCTGTCCATTATACTCCAAATTCGGTGTCATCTGCAAACTTACTAACTGTACCACTTAAACTCATATCCAAATCATTTATGTAAATGACAAAAAAATAGAGGACCCAGCACCGATCCTTGTGGCACTCCACTGGTCATAGACCTCTAGTCAGAAAAACACCCATCCACCTCCACCCTCAGTTCTGTATCCAAATGGCTAATTTTCCCTGTATTCCCTGAGATCTAACCTTGCTAACCAGTCTCCCATGGGGAATCTTATTGAATGCCTTACTGAAGTCCATATAGATCACACCTACCACTCTGCCCTCATCAATCCTCTTTGTTACTTCTTCAAAAAACTCATCAAGTTTAAGAGACATGATTTCCCACGCACAAAGCCATGTTGACTATCCCTAATCAGTCCTTGCCTTTCCAAATACATTTACATCCTGTCCCTCAGGATTCTCTCCAACAACTTGCCCACCACCGACGTCAGGCTCACTGGTCTATAGTTCCCTGACTTGTCCTTACCACCCTTCTTAAACAGTGGCACCACTTTAGCCAACCTCCAGTCTTCCAAATATCTCAGCAAGAGGCCCAGCAATCACTTCCCTAGCTTCCCACAGAGTTCTAGTTTACAACTGATTAGGTCCTGGGGATTTATCCACCTTTACCCGTTTCAAGACATCTAGCACTTCCTCCTCTGTAATAAGGACATTTTTCAAGGTGTCACCATCTATTTCCACAGTAAATACTGATGCAAAATACTCATTTAGTATCTCCCCCATTTTCTCCGGCTCCACACAAAGGCCACCTTGCTGATCTTTGAGGGGCCCTATTCTCTCCCTAATTACCCTTTTGTCCTTTATTCTCCTTAATTCTATTTGCCAAAGCTATCTCATGTCCCCTTTTTGCCCTCCTGATTTCCCTCTTGAGTAGACTCCTACTGCCTTTATACTCTTCTGAGGATTCACTCGATCTACCCTGTCTATACCTTACATATGCTTCCTTCTTTTTCTTAACCAAACCCTCAATTTCTTTAGTCATCCAGCATTCCCTATACCTACCAGCCTTTAGTTTCACTCGAATAAGAATATACTTTCTCTGGATTCTCGTTATCTCATTCCTGAAGGCTTCCCACTTTTCAGCTGTCCCTTTACCTGTGAACATCTGCTCCCAATCATATTTTGAAAGTTCTTGCCTAATACTGGAAAAATTGGCCTTTCTCCAGTTTAGAACTTCAACTTTTAGATCTGGTCTATCCTTTTCTATTATTATTTTAAATCTAATGGAATTATGGTCACTGGCCCCAAAATGCTCCCCCACTGACACCTCAGTCACCTGCCCTGCCTTATTTCCCAAGAGGAGGTCAAGTTTCGCACCTTCTCTAGTAGGTACATCCACATATTGAATCAGAAAATTTTCTTGTAATCATTTAACAAACTCCTCTCTCCATCTAAACCCTTAACACTATGGCAGTCCCAGTCTATGTTTGGAAAGTTAAAATCCCCTACCATAACCACCCTATTATTCTTACAGATAGCTGAGATTTCATTACAAGTTTGTTTCTCAATTTCCCTCTGACTATTAAGGGGTCTATAATACAATCCCAATAAGGTGATCATCCCTTTCTTATTTCTCAGTTCCACCCAAATAACGTCCTTGGATGTATTTCCAGGAATATCCTCCCTCAGCACAGTTGTAATGCTGCCCCTTATCAAAAACGCCACTTCCCCATCTCTCTTGCCTCCCTTTCTATCCTTCCTGTAGCATTTGTATCCTGGAACATTAAGCTGCCAGTCTTGCCCATCCCTGAGCCATGTTTCTATAATTGCCATGATACCCCAGACCTATGTTCCTAACCATGCCGAGTTCATCTGCCTTCCCAGTTAGGCCCCTTGCATTGATATAAATGCATTGTAATTTATTAGTCCTACCTTGTCCCTACTTGCCCTGATTGTTTGACTCATTTCTGTTCTCAACTGTACCAGTCTCAGATTGATTTCTTTCCTCACTATCTCCCTGGGTTCCACCCACCACCTGACTAATTTAAATCCTCCTGAGCAGCTCTAGCAAATCTCCCTGCCAGTACATTAGTCTCCTTCCAATTTAGGTGCTATCCATCCTTCTTGTACTGATCATTTCTACCCCAAAAGAGAGATTCCAATGATCCAAAAATGTGCATCCTTCTCCCAAACACCAGCTCCTCAGCCATGTATGCATCCGCTCTGTCCTCCTATACTCGTAGCACCGCGAGTATTCCAGATATTACTACTCTCGAGGACCTCCTTTTTAAATTCCTGCCTAACTCTCTGTAATCACCCTTCAGAATCTCAACCTTTTCCCTTCCTATGTCGTTGGTTCCAATGTAGTCAATGACCTTTTGCTGGCCCCTCTCCCCCTTGAGAACATTCTGCACACTCTGAGACATCCTTGATCCTGGTACCAGGGAAGCAACACACCATTATGATTTTTCGCTGCTGCCCACAGAAACATCTGTCTGTACCTCGGACTAGAGAATCCCCTAACACAATTTATCTCTTGGAACCCGTTGTACCCCTCATTGCATTAGAGCCAGTCTCAATACCAGAAATTTGGCTGTTCATGCTACATTCCCCTGAGAATCCATCACCACCTACATTTTCCAAAACAGCATACTTGTTTGAACATACCTGCACCAGGTGCCTATCTCTCTTACCTTTCCTGGAGTTAACCCATCTATGTGACTGTATCTGAGACTTTCCCCCCTTCCTATAACTGCCATCCATCACATATTGTTGGTGTTGCAAATTCCTCATTGCTTCGAACTGTCTCTCCATTCGATCTGATAAGATTCACAACCAACAGCATTTATTGCAGGTGTAATCCGCAGCAATCCTTAAGCTCTCTTTAAACTCCCACATCTGACAAGAAGCACATATCACACTACTAAAGGCCATTTTTTCTCCTTCACAATCTCCAGACCCAGAAAATAACACCGGCTTATTCCTCTACAAAACACTGCCCAAAAGACATATCTCAAAAAACATATAATCAAGAAAGAACCCACTCTACTCACCACTGCAGATTTTCTGTAGGACACTTAAAACTAGGGAAAAACCTATTTGGCTCACTTATGTCCTTTAGGGAAGGAAACTGCCGTCCTTACTCAGTCTGGCCTACAGGTGATTCCAGTCTCACAGCAATGTGGTTGACTCTTAACTGCTGTCTGGGATAATTAGGGATGGGCAATAAATGCTGCCTGGTCAGCGACACCCTCATCCATTGAATAAATAAAAAGAAAAAATAATAGTAGTTTTAATGTCACATCAAGGGATTTAATTGGATTTCTGTAATCAGTTTTAGACACCAAGACTGTTTTGATAAAGAACACACTTGAAAAAAAGTCAATATAGGCACCTTTTCACCAACTGGTTAATTGGATGGGTCAGTGGGCTGAGGAGTGACAGATGGTGAGAGGTCACATTTTGGTAAGCTAAATCAGAGCAGGACTACACCTCAAGGTAGGGTCTTAGGGAGTATTGCTGAACAATAAGACCTTGGAGTGCAGGTTCACGGTTCTTGGAAAGTAGAGTCGTGGATAGATAGGGTAGTGAAGGAGATGTTTCGTTCACTTACCTTTTTGTATCAATGCACTGAGTATAGGCGTTGGGAGGTCATGATGTGGTTGTACAGGACATTGCTTAGGCCAATTTTGGAATAGTGCATTCAATTCTGGTCTCCCTGCTATAGGTAAGATTATGTTAAACTTGGAAGAGTGCAGATAAGATCGATAAGGATGTTCCCATGGTTGAAGAGAGAGGCTGAATAGGCTGGGTCTATTTTCCCTGGAGCATTGGAAGGTCAGGGGGAGACCTTATAGAGATTTATAAAGCCATGAGGGGAATATAGTCAAGGTCTTTTTCCCAGAGTAGGGGAGGGCATAGTTTCAAGTGAGAGGGGCAAGATTTAAAAGGGATCTAAGGGGCAACATTTTCACACAGAAGACACTAGTGTGTAGCAGACTCCTGCAAGTGTCACCAGTTATTTTCTGGAAAGATCAGGAAGTGAAGGAATTCACAGGTGCCTAACCTGGCCGCATGGGAAATGTGTGGTCACCTGTTCCACTTGTAAGGAGGCCTTGTTGCAGGAAGAGACAGGTGTCAGCAATGACCTGCCTAGAAAATCTGAGCCTTCTGAAGTAGTGCTGTTCAGTCATGTTCAGAATGATGATCCTCTGCTGCTGTATCCTCTGTTAGGGATACAGCCTCCTACTGACTAGAGATCTGCATTCATCCTGTTAGTCCTGCTGTATGGCTACAAGCTGGAGAGAGAACAACTGGAGTCCTCATATTGAATATGTTTCTGAGCTGCTGCTGCTGTTATTGCTCATGCTGCTCAACAGAGGCCCAAGGTAGAGCTGTATCAGAACAAGTTCTTTGGGACAGCCCTGAGATTTATGTGAAGAAACACCTGTCCTGGATAAGCGTTTAACAGCTTGTCAGCCTCTCAATTTCAATACCTCGTCAATCACTGTGGGCTCTCCACTTTGTCCTCCCAATAAGTTGCACACAGTGCAGGCATTTAATACCAGAATGGAGGAGAAATCTTCAATCAAATGATTTTTATTGAAATCAAAACACTGGCTGACTAGCTTTTGCACATACTTTCAAACTGGCACTGATTAAATGCAGAAGTTGTTGAGTTCATGTTGAATTAGCAACACTTTGGCATTTTACTCACCTAAGCTGTAAAACTGACACCAGATTCCCCAGCCACCAAACCCCTGTCAGTAAAGATTCTGCAATGTATTGTTGAAAATTATAGCCACCCTATTCCAATATTGCAATTTTAAAAATCTGAATTCTTTGGAGGTACTTACTGAGTCCATTCCACACATGGTTCAGTTGATGAATCATTACTAGAATATGTTCCTTCGGGGCAGGCCTCACACACAGTATCTTTGAACTGTGTGCCTGAAAAATAAACGCATTATTATCAATATCGATCTTTTACGGCAATAATATATTTTACTCCTAAAAATCATCTAAATACTCACAAAGGTTCTAAATCAGTCCTGTATAGTCTTTGCAGAGAAAAAAGACAGAATATTGGAATTTTGCATTATTCCGAGCATTTCTACATTTGCAATCAAAAAGGCATTTTCTACTTATTCAGAAAATGTTCATTTGAGGCACCAAGAGGGTCTGACAACTGAAAAGACCCTTGATATACTTTAGCCTGATGGTCTTTCCCCATCCCTCAACACATAGTCTTGGATCTTGCAATATGCCAGTCTGCAATCCTTGGCCGTGGTCAACTCTTCACACTGGAAAGCAACACGTTTTGGGCAGATCAAGCAGCATATTTTGCCAAATTGATGGTCTTCCAGACATGGTTGGTGTTTGTCTTGGTGTGTCCCAGGGAACAGACTGTTGAACACAGAGTCCTGTGTAATGGAGCTGCTCAGGATGAGCCTTGACAAAAAATGCTGCATCTCTTTCAACACTTTTTTTTTGCAAAGGCACATTCCAGGAGAAGATGTGGGGCAGTCTCCTCACCAGCACAGCCGCTTCAAGGGCAGTCTGTGGTGGCGCACAGAGACCAGGCGTGAATGATGGATCTAACAGACAATGCCCCTTCTCACCACTAGCCAAGCTATGTCCTGATACTTCTTGGAAAGTTCTAGTGAGGAGGCATTCTGCCAAATGACTGAGATTCTGTTCAGGGAACCATTCTTTCCTTTCCTGCTGCATCTCAAGGACATTGTGTGCTGACTGCTTCCTGATGGACTTGTGGTCAAAGGTGTTTCTCTTTACAAATTTTTCCATGAAGGCTAGGTGATATGGAATGGTCCAACTAGTTGTGGAGTGTTCTGCAGCACTGAAGCCAGATCCATCCTTTGTACACCGGGGACAAGTAGAACCTCAGTATGTAGTGACACTTGGTGTTTACATACAAAGGGTTTATGCACAGCTTGATGCAGCCGCACACAAAGGTAGCCATCAGGATGAGGGTGATGCTAAGTACACCTTTCACCTCCAACCTTATTCACAGCTTTGTACATGGTGTCCTTGCAACATGGTCCACCTCAGACTTCCTGATGCAGCGGATGATGGGTTGGGTGACTGCTAAAGCTAGATTCAGGGAACGGGCCAGATATGTGCCATGTGCAGCAAGACCAGTGGTACCTCACACCTGATGACCAGGTTTTATCCACAATGAAGAGGAAATGGTGTTGGCTTAAGCTCAATTTCGACCTCATCTTGGTAGTATGTTCATCTCAAGTTTTTGCACAAACCCTGGCTCCTCCAAATCATAATCCTAGCTATTACAGGTAATCTGTCCTGAAGGTGAAGGCGATAAAGGATCAGTCGGCCCAGTTCCCAAAGAACATGGTTTTATTCTTGTCTCGATTTGCTTTATCTCCAGATGTCAGTTTGAACTGATTGCAGATGCTCATGACTCTGCGCACTGACACTGGATCCGAGCACAAAATAATATGATGCACGTATAGGAAGGCTTGACCTGCAGGCCTCACTGCTTGGAACACTCACCCCTCTCAGGCTCACATACTTCCTGACGTACTTGGCAAAAGACTCTATACAACACACAAACAAGGCAGGAGAGAGGGAGCAGTCTTGCTTGACTCCAGATCTGATCAGGAAGCTCTGATTGAGAGCACATTATTGTTATTAGTACAGAGATGTTA
Organism: Hemiscyllium ocellatum; assembly: GCF_020745735.1. NCBI lineage: Eukaryota > Metazoa > Chordata > Chondrichthyes > Orectolobiformes > Hemiscylliidae > Hemiscyllium > Hemiscyllium ocellatum. The sequence continues at coordinate 42,350,233 of NC_083437.1, read as the reverse complement.
GATCCAAGTTTGGATTCCGTCCCCAAAGCCCATTTTAGACAGCGCGTCCCACATGTAGGTATGCAATATCCTGTCAAAGGCCTTCAACCTGGACCAAGCTGATGGGACAGATGTCCACCCTTCTGTCCTGCACATAGACCTTTCTGCCCAGTACAGCACATGTTTGGTTGGGGTGAATCACTAATACCAGAGCAGACCTGACCTGGTTGGTGATGGCTTTGGACAGGATTTTGTAATCTGCATTTAGCAATGACATTGGTCGCCAAATCCCGATTTCCTCCTTTTTCCCCAGTTCCTTTTGTAGGTGAGGGTGATGAGACCTTTCCTCATGAATTCACAATGCTACTTCCCAGAAGCATACTGTCGTACACCTCCAGCAGATCCTGGCCAATCGAGTCCCACAGAGCCAAATACAACTTGGCCACAAAGCTGTCACTTCCAGGAGCTTGACTCTTCAAAAAGGATTCAAGGGCTTTAGTCAACTCATTGAAGGATAATGGCTGATCCAGCTTCTCCCACATGCTGCCATCTAAGACCTCTGTGGTACAGGACAGAAATGACTGAAAGGCCACACTGACTATTGGCTGTGTGTCATACAGTCTGGAATAAAATTATTTGCTGATCTTCAGGATATCAGACTGAGATGACATTATCCAGCCATCTTCTTCCTTCAGGCTGCTGATCTCAGAGCTCTCTCTGTGCACCTTCTGGAAGAAGAAATGCAAGCACGTCTCATCCTTCTCCATGATGTGGACCCTGGACCAGAAGATTATTTTTGAGGCCTCAAAGGCAAAGAGTGAGGCTCTTCATCTCCTGGAAATCCTCGCTGACACTGACCCCCATCAGGAGTAGACTCTGTACGCTCTTCTGGAATTTGGACAATTTCACCCATCTCTCTCTCTCTCACCTCCGAACACCTTTGAGGTTGAAAAACCTCTTCTGTTCCCTTTGACTGTTTCCCACTAGTCCACTGGAGGGTCAAAGAAGGATTTCACAGTTCTCCAACTTTTGTAATCCTTGTGAGTTCCTCAATGTTTTCTGGGGTCAAAAGTTTCACATTCAGCTTCCATGTTCCCTTAGTGGTCCACTGGTTGTCCTGCAGGTGACAGTCAGCTATCAGGAGCAGTGGTCAGAGTAAAGAAAATCAGCTTGACACTGGTGGATCTGACTGAGAATGTATGGGACACAAACAGGAAATCTATCCTGGAGCAGATAGACCCATCTGACCATAACCAAATGTGCCTGGACCACACGATCTTGCAGGGTTACTGAAGTCATTGTACTGTTTAGCACCTTAAACCGTTTCCATCAGGAATCTGGCCAACGTGTCCAGTTTGTTATCAGCCCTTCCGGATTGTCCAGCCGCATCAATGATGATGTCAGTACCAGATCATTGAAACTGAATTTGTTTTACTAAAGGCTGCTTCATCACAGCCCATGTGGCTGTAATACAAAGCATATGTAGGTCCATTCAACTCGTAGATAGTTTTGCTCAAATTCATTCAGTATTTGGCCCAGCCACCTGAAAGAGCAGCCCATCATCACAGGCTGCTCTGAACAGCAAAATCTGGACTGTAGTTCCTGTTAAAAGTTTTATTCACTCTAATTTATTCTCAATAATTTAATGACTTTTGCACTAAAATCATCCACATTTAAAGAACTGCTAAATGAACTAGATTTTTAGTTGACACTCACAGCAATGATTTAATCTGATTTGATTAGATTTATTGTCACACATACTTAAGTGGAGTGAAAAACCTTGCTTGCAAGCAGTGCAGGCAGATCATAGTAAGCAAGGACATACAGGTCTTAGGGTAAGAAAAAAGACTTGGATAGAGTAAGATTTACAGGTTACACCGCACAGGAAATGCGCTAGGCAAGATCAACGTCAACAAGTTCCTCCCCCATGGCGACAGAACAATCCTGTTTATCTGGAATTTAGCCTGAAGATAGCATCATGAAGGAAGAGTGAGATGAGTGAACTGAAGTGAAACTTAGAAGAGCAGATAGACAGACTGATGCAGCAGTTGCAAGATCTTGAGACATACAAGTGTGGGACAGGAACAGTCAGAACTTCTGTTTGGATTGTTTTTTTCTTTTCTCTCCTGTCATCCCCTTCAAAGTGTAAAATGTGTTGTGCACGAATGGTTTAACATCAGATGGTGAAAAGTGTATTGGCAGCAACATGCATTTCTGTAATACCTTTAGCACGGTAAAACTTCTCTCTGATGGTTCACTGGAGTATAATTGGACCATAAATAGTCACTGAGTTGTAAAATTATTAAGTTACTAATAAAAATGGCAATTGGTCAAATCTCATTTCATTATTCAAAACTATTAGAAACTAATGTCTTTTTTAATAACACTTGATTATATAGATACACTTCTTTATCCGACATTAAAGTGAGAAAACAGAGGTAGAGTACGGTATAAAATGATGCAAAGGCAGAGGGATTCTGGGACATTGTATCCAGTTTAAAGCTACTGAGTTGCAGCAAATAGACAAGAGCTTGAAGACTGTTCATGGAAATCTGGGAGAGAATAGAGTGTAAATACCTCACCCTATAATAAAATCATTGCAATACCAAGGACATACAACTTGGGAGCAGAAGTAGGCCATTCAACCCATCAAGTAAACTCTGACATTCAATAGGACCATGGCTGATCAGATAATCCTCAACTCCACTTCCCTACCTTTCCCCATAACCCTATATTCCGTTACTGATTAAAAATCTGTCTATCTCAAATATGATTTCACATAATGACCCAGCCTCAGCAGTTCTTTGTGGTAAAGAATTTGATCAATTCTCTACCCTCTGCAAGATGGAATCCTCCTCATTTCTGTCTTAGAATTGTGATCCCTTACTTTGAGATTATGCCCTCTAGAATCCCTACAATGCAGAAACAGGCCATTTGGCCTTACGAGGAGTAGGAAAATCGACGTTTTGGACAAAAGCCCTTCATCAGGCTCTATTCCTGATGAAGGGCTTTTGCCTGAAACGTCGAGTTTCCTGCTCCTCGGATGCTGCCTGAACTACTGTGCTTTTCCAACACCACTCTAATCCAGAATCTGGTTTCCAGCATCTGCAGCCCTTGTTTTTTTTTTACCTATTTGGCCTAACAAGTCCACACTGATCCTCTGAAGAGTATCCCACCCAAACCCATTCTCCTACTCTATTACTCTACATTTACCCCTGACTAATACATCTAACCTACACATCCCTGAACACTATGGACAACTGAGCATGGTCAATTCACCTAACCTGCACATCTTTGGATTGTGGGAAGAAACCAGAGCACCTACAGGAAACCTACAGGGAGAATGTGCAAACTCCACAGACAGTTGCTCAAGGCTGGAATTGAACCCAGGTTCCTGATGCTGTGAGGCAGCAGTGCTAACCACTGAGCCACCGTGTTGCCCCAAATTCTGGCCCTAAACTCTCACACAGGGAAAGTAACCTCTCTGTATCTTACCTGATTTATTCCCTAAATATGTACAGTTAATAACTGCTACAGGAACAATTCCTGATTGGTCAAGGAAACTGTCCTTATACACAGGACTGAAGATGATTGGATGAGGAGTAAGTTAATTGGTTAACAGCCAGCATAAAGGATGCTCTGAGTTTGGCCTCTTGGCAGTGGAGTGACAGACTGTCAGGAACCAAACAAGACAACAAAACAAAGGAGTAAAAGGGGCTCAACGACTGAAAGCCATGAGAGAAACCATTCTGGGTAGTCAAAAACAATTGAAACAGATTATATGCCTGTGTCAATCACTACCTGAGTTTATTTCATAGTCTATCTGAGAATTTAATAAACTTGTCCAGATCTTGTCTAAATAAGTTTTGCTGCAAATTGGGTCCAGACATTAAAGGGGTACATCCCCACCATCCCCTTTAAATCTGACACTGTCTGCTGCAGCAGATCGGTGTGGAGTGAACGCTTTTTGAGAGGGGGCTAGAATCTTGAATTCTAAATCCCATGACCATGCATCTCAAGAAGGACGATCCTTTGGGAAGGTGGAGGGCTATAAGGACCTAATCGATCAGAGGGCTGTTATGAAACTTGAAATGGTTCAGAGAAGATTTACAAAGATGTTGCCAGGGTTGGAAGATTTGAGTTATAGGGAGAGGTTGAATAGGATGGGGCTGTTTTCCCTGGAGCATCGAATGTGGGGGGGTGACCTTATAGAGGTTTATAAAATCATGAGGGGAATGGATAAGATAAATAGACAAAGTCTTTTCCTTGGGGGAATCCAGAACGAGAGGGTATAGGTTTAGGTTGAGAGGGTAAAGATACAAAAGAGACCTGAGGGTAGTATGTGCATGGAATGAGCTGCCAGTGGAAGTGGTGGAGGCTGGTACGGTTGCAATATTTAAAAGGCATCTGGATGGGTATATGAATAGGAAGGGTTTGGAGGGATATGGGCTGGGTGCTGGCAGGTGGGACTACATTGGGTTGGGATATCTGGTTGGCATGGACGATTGGACCAAAGGGTTTGTTTCCGTGCTGTCCATCTCTATGATTCTCAGAGAGGTATATCATGTCCGTGAAAACACAAGGGTGCTGTCACAGTCACTCATTGTCTTGTGTTTAATTGTCTCTAATGAGTGATGGATTACATCTTGCACCAAGGAATGGCTGTGTTTTTTTTTCTTTTAAACTGAGGAGACTCTAAACCTCCTGGTTATATTTTTTTTCTCCCCTGTACTACTGCTTAACTGTGGAAGTGCTTATTTCAGGAATGGCTGTGTACATGGTTACAAAAAAAGGTACACTTGCCATGGTCCAATTACCTTGTTTACTTAAATTAGCTTTGCGGGATGTTTGCTTGTAATTGGGCATCCAGGTTGAGAGAAAAGGACTGTATTACTTCCACTTTTATTACTGGATGAAACTGGATCAGGGTAAGTGAAGTTCAGTCTCTGCCACCAATGGTGAGGCACAGGGAGACGGAGTTGAAACATCGTTAAGTGACAGAAGATAGTTGAAGAGCTAAGGTTAAAAACCAAGCAATAATTTATATATATATTATTGTTACTTGTATTTATGAAAATATAGTGAAATGTGTATAAATTGCTAATATCTAGCACCATTTCAATTACATTAATTATAAAAAGAAAATGATTGAGACAAATTTAAGTTTTTGTTCCATCCACAACTTTTTGGTTTTCTGAAGTGGCTATGGGACACAGCTGATCCAGCAAGGGGGAAGTATCAAGGTTTTTAAATTGGATACATTGGTTAACAGGGAACGAATGTAGTTCAGGGAGCAGAGATGATAGGACAATGTCATGGATATGAGTCCAGGAATGCAGGTTTTGGGCAAAATCGAGTTTTATCTAGTAAAAGGCAAGAAGTTAATTTAACAAAGGGAGCCTAAATCAATGCAGCCCAATAATAAGTGAAACATATTCTGCAGATAAATTACCACATCTAAAGAAAGGCTCAAATGGCTAAACGTTTGCCTTTTTATGTGGCTGAGGGTTTGGTGGGGAAACAGAAGCTGGGATGTTTCTGGATGCTAATTCTGACCTGGAATGCTGAGGGGGAAGCCTCTATAATTGGCATTGAGACTAGAAACCTATCTAATTAAGACAAACTGGCAGATTCTCAAACCTGGACTACCTGCTATCAGTCACAATGCTTCAATGAGATGTCCTCTTGGCCACATTTAAAACAAATAGCAAACAGAAATTGGGGTTACCTACAGGATTGAAAATGTGTTGCTGGAAAAGCACAGCAGGTCAGGCAGCATTCAAGGAACAGGAAATTCGACGTTTCAGGCATAAGCCCTTCATCAGGAATCTTGAAGGGCTTATGCCCGAAATGTCGAATTTCCTGCTCCTTGGATGCTGCCTGACCTGCTGCGCTTTTCCAGCAACACATTTTCAGCTCTGATACTCCAGCATCTGCAGACCTCACTTTCTCCTCGAAGATTGTTACCTACAGGATGGCTTGTGACAGTACCCCCGCACAGACAGGATGTGAGAGACAGTAGGTCTGTTGTGCTTGTTCACTGGTCTACTACTAAGTGCTCGCCTCCAGAAAAGTGGTCAGTCTCCATTTCTACCTGACACTGGGATTGACTGGAAGATTCCAGGTGGCTCCATTAGTTACCTTTAACAAGGCTCTTAATGAATCCAATTGCTGAGCACCGGTGCAGCATATGGCCTTCCTGGGTCCTGAAACTGTATCGGCTGTAATGATTGAAGTGAAGAACGAGAAGCTGGAACATTAATTAGCCTCAGTTTTTGGGCCAAATTCGCCTTTACTCCTGGTGTTGGCAGCAAATTCAGTCCAAAGACTGTAATTGATTTATCTGGTTGCCTCAATGGGATAAATCTGATAAGCTGCAGCAGGGTGTCCAAGGGCAGCTTCCCTGCCAGGGAGCAAACACCCCTTTCAGTTTAATTCCAGTGGTTTGTTTCCGTTGTCCTGTGCATAATTAAATTTATTAGACCAGTTAGGATCAAGTAAAGCTTTCGGGTCAAGTATTTGGAAAATGACTCTCGTGCTTGATTGACAGCACTCTGCTGCTATTACAGAGCTGAATTTAGACAAAATTAGTGAACAATCAAGGATGTTATCATTCCAGTTCAAGACATTATTTAGATTTTGAGGCCAAGGAAATCTAACACCATACCTTTTTCTTTCACTCCTTCACCTGGAGGGCATGTTTTGTGCTCGAATGCCATCGGACAGTTTCTCTCTCTGCAGTAATACCCATTTTTGGGCTTACATTCTGTATTCCGTGTATAGATGCACGGGTGTTTAACTTCAAACCCCAACTCTATAACAAAAAATATCAATGAGCTACAAGTAAACAAAAATGAAATACTTCTCATTTTATCTTAAGAAGGAAGCAAGAGATTAAAAAAAGTAAAATAACAGAAGGTTTTCTTTTCACATTCGAACCTGGAGGATGAACTTTAACTTTGGGGCCTCCAACCAATGAAGGTTACCAGCAAACTGTCCAATTCAGTGATTTCGAGATGGCTGTGATTTGGTGGCCACAGACCTGTTGAGATTCGACCAGCAAATTGAGTGTGCATTGTGTGAGTTTGTGGATGGTGGGGGCTGAGAATCAGTGACTCAGGGCAGCAACATCTCTACCCAATTCTTCAATTGACAGTAACAGTTCTATTTGTTCTTTAAGTTTTACTTTCATGTTTCTATGTTTAATTTTCCTTTTTTTTCCCACATAAACTTCTGAGTGGCTGTTTTATGGTTCATATTTTTCAGGTGATATTCCTGATGTTTTTCTCGATTTATCTTTTGAATGGTTTCACTTTCTCTTCCAGTGGAAGAATAAATAGAGAACGGGAAATACCATTTAATTCATCTGTCGAAGTGCTTAACTACTTTCATTTTTTATTGGGATTTCATTCATACAAAAACTACTGAAAATAATTATGAAAATAGTCATGTAGGAACTTAGGAAAAACTAACAAAAATATCATTCAGCCCTTGAGCTTTGAGTTGATAAACGTTACATGTTTCTGCAGATTACTTATTCCTATTTGCTCCATTCTGTTTCGACAGCCTTCCTTTTCTAAAGCCCATTGAATACAGAGGTGAAATTTTCAATTGACCCAGAACCTACAGATTCTTGGATGTAGTTCCATGTGTCCACTGTACGGTACGTGAAAAAGTGCTCCCCGATTTCATCTCAATTAGCTCAGTTCTCATTTTAAGATTTATGCCTCTTGTCCAGGGACCCCTTCACAGTTTCTGTGTAGTGACTATATAAAATCCCTTTTCATATTTTAAAGACCAAGGTCAGTTCAGTCCTTGGATATTCAGCCCAAAGTAATATATACTTTATTTAGGTAACGTATGCAAATCCTTTTAATTTCTGTTATAATTCTGGTGCAGTTATGCTGCACTCTGAACAAGGCCAATGTCCTTGTTAACAATCTGAATCGTTAGCTCTAACTTCCCCTCTCCACAGTCCCTGACCTGATGGATGATTCCAGCTTAAATATGAAGACAGGTGTATTCCCAGTAGCCCAACAATTAAATGCCCGGGTGGACTATATTATGTTGAACTAGCTAGTTTCAGTGTCTAAACATTGTAATAGTCTCAAGGAGAAGGGTCAGCCATGGCTCTCATTTCTCTATTACATTCAGTGACAAAATAAATTAACTTAGCCATCGTGACCAATACCCTCAGCAGATCGCCTCATGTATAAATAACGATCATTTAAGTGAGGAGCAGGAGAGCTACTGGGAGCTGTGTAACTGCTGTCAAGCACAGGTCTGAATCCTTGGGGAAAGGAAGCAACACCAGAAAGTTCTTTCTTTCACAGGAATTGACAAATGACATTTAATATATGACATTTAATCTAATCACTTTTAACTCCAAAACAATTAAATAAAAGCAAAATCGTGCAGATGCTAGAGATTTGAAAGAAACACAAAATGTTGATTAAAAAGTCACACTGGACTTGAAATGTTAATGGTGTTTCTCTTTCCAGAGATGTTGCCAGACTGGCTGGGTTTCTCTAGCATTGTTTGTGTTGGTTGACTCCAAAATAAATTTGAGAGAAAATTCCAGCTCAGATTTGAAGTTGAATTGCATAATTTCACCCTTAATGCAGTGACACAATCATGAATCTGAAGCTCACCAAAAAGGTGCACAAATATTACTTGCTAAATATTATGGGGAGAAAAATCAGTTCATAGCAACACGTTGCGATCTAATATAAGTTCACCGTGAACAGAGAGCACAGTTGGATTGTCCCAGTTGCACTGCCCGCTCGGAAATAATATGTAGAATCCTTTACAGTGCTATGTAAATCAGCTTTCCCCCTTCATTTTAAATAGCAAATGCATTAAACAAAAACTGTGAACAATCATGTTTTGCTAAAACCAAAGAATTTCTAATAATTGTTTAATTACTATTCCTGACAAAGTGTTCCAGTGTGAATCCCAATGTGAACAAACGAAATAGAAGCAGGCATAGGTCATACTACCACTGGAGTTCCTTTGTCAATCATAAGACGTGACATCATCATGAACCCAAATGCACTTTTCTGTCCATTCCCCATACTCTCAATGCCCTCTGTTTAAAGTTAAGAATCTGACAATACCAGGTTATAGTCCAACAAGTTTATTTGGAAGTACTAGCCTTCAGAGCGCTGCTTCTTCACCAGGTAGTTGTTGAGCAGGATCATAAGACACAGCATTTATAGCAAAAAACTATGTTTAAAAATGAATCAGTATATCCGTATCTTCAATAACTGAGCTGCCTCAGTTCACAATAATCTGTTTAAAATGAATAAGTTTGATAGTTACCTGGGTCACAAGGTTTACATTTGAAGCATTTGTCTAACCCATTAGGATGTTCCATAAATTCTCCGGCTGTACACGGCTTGCATGTTGTACCAAATAATTCAGTGCAATGTTTTAGTACAATGGAGCCTGCAATTAAAAAAGTCAGTTGTGAAATTACAAAGCTTACGGTATTGCCAGGAAAATGTTAAGAAACAGGATTTTGCTGCAAAAAGATTTGAACAACTAAGTGAACCGGTTATGAAAAAATATTTATTTTTATGCAGAATAAAATACGATAATAGAACTTCAGAAAGATTAGGCAATCTATAGTATAATTGAGGAGCTTTATGTGTGAGCATGCAAAAAGCTCAGATACTTATCCATGAGTTACCATTCATGCACCAGGAAAAATTAAACTGTTGCACTCAGGAATAAGTGAATTTTTATTGGTGTGGTCAGTATTGATTATTACCAACCACTACGGCACCAAAAAAAAATTCTGAGTGTCAATTTCATTCCTTCTGAAGTTGTTAGTGTTGAAAAGAGACTTTTAAAATAAAAAAACTATCTTTTATCTCTTTAAATTAATCACACCTGTCTTTCTTAATTTTTATTTTGCTCTCTACAGGATTTTGACCCATTTTTTCTCTTCTCCTTTCACAAGGCAAGCAGTAGGATAATTGTAATTTCACTAGGCTAGTAATCCAGAACACCAGACCAATACTCTAGGAACATGGGTTCAAATCCTGCCATGGCAAGTGGTGAGATGTGAATCTTACATAAAACAACATCTGGAATACAGAGCTAGCCAAATATGACCATTTATCAATTGGCATCAAACCTATCTTGTTTACGAATGCCCTTTTTAGAGAAGGTGATCTGCCATCCTTACATGTGATGCCAGTTCCACAGCAATGTAATGTTCATATCCCATGAACAAGTTTTCTTTTTTAAAAAAAATTAAAGTTCCATTTAAATGTTGCAGGGTTGAAGTAAAGCTCTATAATAGACAGTAGTGGTGATGACAATTTAAAATAGGGACTAACACATACCTGGTGAACACATGGAACAGCAGTGACCTTCGTGATCATACTCACTTACACCACAAGAGATCACAAGGTGTGGTCGAAACATCAGTAAGATGATGAACAAAATCTACAATAAAATAAATGAACTTCACTTGCATAGTTGTATTTTACTTTTAAGTTCTATTTTCCCATTCTATAATAAGCAAAAGTTGTATTATAATATAATTATGTTGTAAGTTAATGTATTTCACAAGAACTTAACATAAACAAAATATAACACTGAGCCATGAAAGGAGACAATAGGGGATAACCAAATGCTTGGTCAAAAAGGTAGGAGCACCACAAGGGAGGAACAGTTGCTCCTGAACTAGTGGAGAACCATAAGGAGGGGATGCCAGAGCTTTGCTCCATCACTGATGGATTAGCCTTCTTTTCAACAAGGTACCGGTCTTCCTTCAGTAAAGTGGTCAATTCTGGGCTTTGGCATTCTCCATCCATCATAGCTGATTACTACTGGGAAGAAAATATTTTCAGTAGGAACATTTGTCCTGCTGAATTTTGTAACAGAATTTCATGTTTATTTCAAACTTATAATTATGGAAATCTTCATTTAGTTCAAACAATTCTGAAACAAAACAAATTGCTTTCAAATATTATAGTACTGAAATATGAGGTGCCTGGAAGAAAAGCCTGATGGATGTTGCAGCATCTGCATGTGAATAAAATATTTGAAAAAATTAAGTACCTGTACAAGATAACAATTACATTGTTCAGGATTGAAAAAGCATTTCTCATCAACTGAAGAAGCTTTTTTATAAACAAAAGTACCAGACAGAGAGTACTGTTATGACATTTTAAAAACATGCTTTGTAATGTAGAATTTGTGCAGGTAAAAATAGGTATAGGCTCAAGAGTCGCACAAAAAGAACAAATTCATTTTAAGTGGTCAGAAAATATTACTGGACAAGCTTTCATCAAGAGCTGGAGAATCATGCCTTATTTTTGTGAATAAGACATTTTTATGTTTGGTTATAAGTTTCATTTTGCAGGTGAGAAGGTAATACTCGTTAAATTATAATCACTTTATTTGAATTATGGCTTTATTTAAATGTTTTATTCCAAAACTCAGCTATGAATTACAGAAGTGCATTTCATCGACAGGTTCAGATACCCAATTAAGATTATCTAACAACTAACTGGATTGAAGCTCCATACAAATAGGAGTTGGTAGCTGTCAACTATAGCTCAGAGAGTGGTACTCCCAGTTCAGTCAGAAGATCCTAGGTTCAAATCCCATTCTTGGACATGAGCACAAAAAGCAAGACCGTAACTCCCCAGCATGTTATGAAGGGAGTCTTAATGTCAAAGTTGCTTTCTCTGAGATTAAACATTAAACCTAATCTGACACGCCATTTGACCTCTTAAATTTCTTGGCACTGTTTTGAAGAAAAGCATAGGACTTATTCTTTGTCCTTGAGCCAATGTTTATCGCCCAACCCAAATCAAAGTCAGAATATCTGGTCATTATAATTTTCTTGGCAGCTTGCTGTTTGCCAAATGACTGTCATATTTCCTACACCACAAAAGTGATGTCTCTTGAAAGCATCTCAGTGGCTATAAAGCACCATGGGACATCCTGACTTATTCAAAGGCCTACATTTAATTGGCATAAAATAAAAATTAAAGAACTGAAGATGCAATAAATCAGAAACACAAACCAAGATTGCTGGAAAAGCTCAGCAGGTTTGGCAGCATCTGTGGAGAGAAATCAGAGTTAACGTTTCAGATCGAGTGACCCTTCCTCAGACTCACTCAACCCAAAATATTAACTTTGATTTATCTCCACAGATGCTGCCAAACCTGAGCTTTTCCAGCAAACTCTATTTTTGTTTGTAATTGTAACAGCTGTTTGTCCACTTCTAAAACTTAAAATTTATATTTTTAAAAATTCAGCAAGGTCTTATGGATTATTTTAAACACAGGAGCTTCTGCACTACAGTCAAGTAATCTCTTTTCAATGACACAGTTGCTGACACTCTGGTCCTAGGCCCAATGGTCTTAACACAATCGGTATTTATGCACACAGAACTGAGCTGAAATCTAGTCTGCTAGTAACCCATTAATTCCTTTGAAAAGTAGCAATGAACATAATAAACTACAGGAAGGAATTGAGTCAGCAATGCAAGATAACTGTTAAATTAATTTGCAATGAAAGATACCATCTGCTGTGGACTGTGGCTTTCTTGTTCCCTAAGTCTCTGGGCGATGTGGCAAAGGGAGGAGGAGCAGTGGAGTTACAACTTTAACAAGAAATTTTCAGGTAATTATCTTCATCTTGCTAATTGAAAGGATGTAAAATGCACGACCAAGGAGCTTTTGTCTGCTGGCTAAATCTTATCCTTTCAATTTTATAAGGAAAATATTTTGAACAATACAAGATGCCATGGGGCATTATTGTTTGGTGACTATAACGTTTTTAACCCTGAATAAAATACTCACTGATAATAATGATAGAATGTGTTGAACTCTTACCTTTACTTTTCTTCCAGAACCTGATGACATAAGAATAGTATAAATTAACTTCTGGAAGAAATCTATAAACAAATGTTTACTTTTAATAACAATAGCTTTAGCTTCACAATTAAAACTAAGTTCAAGATTCACATTTCTGATGAAGGGCCATCAGACTCGAAACATTAACTGTTATTCTCTCTGCTGCCAAACCAGTCAAATTTCTCCAACACTTTTTGTTTTGTTTCAGAATTCACCCATTCTTTACTTGACAAGTGCACTGGTCTCTAACTTGTTTATCATCTAGGCCTTTCTCCCCGTGACACTGGAGTTTACCTGTGCACTATTCTCTCTCCCAATCTGTTCCTTTTCCAAATTATTAAAGCATTTATTCAGCAACTGATTCAAATTGCAAGCAAAACAGTGAATCACTCTACATTCAATTTCTTTTTAGTTAACATCCTTAGTGCCTTTATCCCAATTTGAAGTGTTATTAATAAATCCCTACATATTGATCTTCTGAATCCCTTTTCTTGAAACAATGGAAAGCTTGCTTCTTTTGATTTTTCTTTCAATCTCAATTTTTTGGTGTCACTTAAAAATTCGGTGACGCATGGCACCCATTACAACTTATTTGTCGTTCAACATCTGAAAATGTTAACAACATCCTGCCAGAAATAGCTGGGAAAATGTAAGGAAAATTCATGTGTAAGTTTAGATTGCTAAGTAGCCCAGCAAGGTGGTGAGGAAGAGAAACTTCATAAATTACACATTTTCAAATATTGTTCTATTATTCAGTATTAGCTTGCTATAAATATCCCAAAAAGTGTCAAAAAAAATTACACAGTTCAAATACCTGTACTTAGCTTTGTATGGTAATAATAAGATTTGAGTTCCTGCAATGTTACTCAACCAGAATGCATAACTGGAGCTGGTTACTGGGTTTTACTATAGTTTGACCATTTAGGCTATTTTCATTTTTAATTCACTACAATAAACTAGCAAGATTAAGGAAGCTATTGATAGCTAAATGGTTATTTAAGGAAATCACTTTGTATTGTGTAAGGAAACTATAGACCAGTGAGGATGACATCAGTGGTGGGCAAGTTGTTGGAGGGAATCCTGAGGGACAGGATGTACATATATTTGAAAAGAAAGGATTGATTAGGGATAGTCAACATGGCTTTGTGCGTAGGAAATCATGTCTCACAAACTTGATTGAGTTTTTTGAAGAAGTCACAAAGAGGATTGATGAAGGCAGAGTGGTAGGTGAGATCTATATGGATTTCAGTAAGGCATTCAACAAGGTTCCCCATGGGAGACTGGTTAGCAAGGTTAGATCTCACAGAATACAGGGAGAACTAGCCATTTTGGTACAGAACTGGCACAGAGGGTGACGGTGGAGGGTTGTTTTTCAGACTGGAGATCTGTAACCGGTGGAGTGCCACATAGATCGGTGCTGGGTCCTCTACTTATTGTCATTTATATAAATGATTTGGATGCAAGCATAAAAGGTATGGTTAACAAGTTTGCAGATGGCATCAAAATTGGAGGCGTGGTTAACAGCAAAGAAGTTTACCTCAGATTACTACATGATCTTGATCAGATGGCCCAATGGGCTGAGAAATGGCAGATGGAGTTTAATTCAGATAAATGCGAGGTGCTGCATTTTGGGAAAGCAAATATGGTAAGATCCTAGGGATTGTTGCTGAACAAAGAGACTTTGGAGTGCAGGTTCTTAGCTCCTTGAAAGTGGAGTCGCAGGTAGATAGGATAGTGAAGAAGGCATTTGGTATGCTTTCCTTTATTGGTCAGAGTATTGAGTACAGGAGTTGGGAAGTCATGTTGCGGCTGTACAGGTCATTGGTTTGGCCACTGTTGAAATATTGCGTGCAATTCTGGTCTTCCTATCGGAAAGATGTTGTGAAACCTATAAGGGTTCAGGAAAGATTTACAAGGATGTTGCCAGGTGTGGAGGATCTGAGCTAAAAGGAGAAGCTGAACAGGCTGGGGCTGTTTTCCCTGGAACGTAGGAGGCTGAGGGGCGACCTTATAGAGGTTTACAAAATTATGAGGGGCATGGATAGGATAAGTAGACAAAGTCTTTTCCCTGGGTTTGGGGAGTCCAGAACTAGAGGGCATAGGTTTCGGATGAGAGGGAAAAGATATAAAAGAGACCTAAGGGGCAACGTTTTCACGCAGAGGGTGGTACGTGTATGAAATGAGCTGCCAGAGGAAGTGGTGGAAGCTGGTACAATTGCAACATTTAAAAGGCATTTGGATGGGTATATGAATAGGAAGGGTTTGGAGGGATACGGGTCAGGTGCTGACAGATGGGACTAGATTGGTTGGGATATCTGGTCAGTGTGGACAGGTTGGACCGAAGGGTTCGTTTCCGTGCTGTACATCTCTATAACTCTCCGTAATTACTTAAAATATACTAATGAGGAATTATAGTATTAGTAATTAGTCAGAAGCAAATGATGAAGTAGTAAGGATCAACTGAGTTATGCTTTAAGAATCAATAACTAATCATTTTATGAAAAGAATATTCAAAATCCCATAAACTTGTTTTAATATCATTAATTGGCTATAAAAGTTTCTGTCTGTTGTACATTCCTTCCAACCAGATGAAACGTGCAAACAACAAATCACCTCTGATCTTGATTAGCCTTGGCCAGAGCTATATGGCCTTACAAAGAACTTACAAAGTAGAAGAAAATCAGATAAGAACTGCATTGTATTCTTGCCTGGGATAATCCATACGGATTAATTTAGTAATAATATTGACCATTTATCAAATTCAAATCAGACCAATTTGAGATGAGTTCATGATTCTTTTGGGATTAAAAACAGGTCTTAAGAGTTTTTCTTGTTTGCCAGTTACTGTAAACGTTTGAGATAGAATCCTTGGAGAATCGTTCTCAAAGAAAAATGCAAAAGGAATATACATTTTGTACTGATAACAGGGTTGAACTTGTAGAAACCTGTCTTGTATTGATAAGGACACCTTTTGTCCTTTAAATAAACTTCTTAATTTACCATCTGTAAGTCTGGATTACCTTGTTCAAACTAAAACAACATACTGTGTAAAGACTATATTTTCTATTTCTCTGTATTTTTGAGTGTGGACTGAAATGGGAAAAGGACCATTTTAGAGACAAAGGATTGTTTTTCAAAGCAAGCTGTTTGCATTTAAAGATTAGATTAGATTACTTACAGTGTGGAAACAGGCCCTTCGGCCCAACAAGTCCACACCGACCCGCCGAAGCACAACCCACCCAGACCCATTCCCCTACATTTATCCCTTCACCTAACACTACGGGCAATTTAACGTGGCCAATTCACCTAACCTGCACATTTTTGGACTGTGGGAGGAAACTGGAGTACCCGGAGGAAAATCCACACAGACACAGGGAGAATGTGCAAATTCCCAGGTGGGAATTGAACCTGGGTCTCTGGCTTGTGAGGCAGCAGTGCTAACCACTGTGCCACCCACAAAGTTCTGTTACAGTTACAATCATTTGTTTAACCACTGGGGTAAGATTTTTGCAGACAAACTGGCACCAGGTATTGTGTACAAAGTGAGATTTAGCCGTTAACAAGTAGTCTGATTGGTCTGTGGGCTGGTGACCAGTTGTTGATGATAGAGATCTTCTGCCTGACGACAACGTCATTGGATTCAGGTAGTGATGGGTGTGAATGATACAACCAAAACGCTTTGGACCTCTGGAAGGGGTCTGTAGTAAATCCACCTAAAGCTTGGAGAAATCCAGGTCATTTTCTATTTACCAATTATGGTAAACCAGGGCTTTTAACCAATGAGTCAGAAATGTTATAATTTCAGAACATCCTGTGCCTTGTCCAAGTAAATGCAAGTGTCAGGAGAGGCAAGAACGAGGAGCAATAAGTCCTGACAAATCAAAAAGGATCATCTCGGTGATCCCTATGGCCCAGGACCATTGTATTGCCTTTCTGGTACTTCACTCCATCCATACACCAACATATTATTTTTGTGTTTGTCTGCATGTATGGGGAATGTTATAAAGGGAACAGTTTTAACCAGTAGAGTTATATGTCCACAGTTCATTATTTAGCTTTGAGCTACAATCTATTTATTTCAATAAATAGTAATTATTGTTAAGGACAGAAATCTGAACAGTGTTGACCTACTCGAAAAAGACAATTAATTTGGAGAATTTTGTAAACATTGATTAAAATCTTTAACATTTTATGATGGCTCTAGGAATAGCAGAGCTTGATTTCCAGCACACTACCCCAGTCAGGTATGACAATTTAATCATTTATAAATTATTAATGAATTATGTCAACTGCACTAAAATTGCAGGTAACAAACGGAGTACTTTCACAATTAAACTAACAGGGACCAACTGGAACATTACCATCTTGTTGTGGGTGATAGCTTGTTCTTCAACTGAGGCTTTCAGCATTAGAAAACCCTTAACTGTACTTTAATCGCTTTCATTCTCTATTCTGTTTATCTACACCGAATGAACAATTCAATGTTTTTTTCATACATTATTTCCTTCACCAATGCAATTTAATGATAGAGAAAGCAAGATGAATAAACTGTCGATCTTAATGTTCACCAAGGCTCCAGGTGTCCCATCAACCTTGCTGCACTGTTATCAGTTCACACTTCCTTCATTTAATTTGAACCAATCATTTCCAAATTGAAGGGTGAGGAAAAATCTCCAACTAGCAAGACATGCCACAAAATGTCTGCTGAGAAAATTCTGCAGCATTATTTTCATTGGTTCCTAATGGGATGGTCTCTTGGCAATTTAACAAAAATGGAGCATTTGACTCCGTGTCAACAAAAGAATGGTGATAGGGTTCCAAGTGATAGCGGATTAGTGGTGCTGGAAGAGCATAGCAGTTCAGGCAGCATCTGAGGAGCAGTAAAATCGACATTTTGGGCAAAAGCCCTTCATCAGTCTTACAGGCAGAGAGCCTGAAGGGTGGAGAGATAAGTGAGAGGAGGGTGGGGGTGGAGAGAAAGTAGCATCAGGGCAGAGGAAATGACTTAGAAGTTACAGTGGGAGAGGGACTCCCTGAGATTCTTGTAGAGAGAGGAGGAAAACTTCTTCAAGGCAGGCATCCTTGCAAGAGGATTCGCAGTAGGGTTAAAATCAACTAGGTAAAAACAATGACTGCAGATGCTGGAAACCAGATTCTGGATTAGTGGTGCTGGAAGAGCACAGCAGTTCAGGAAGCATCCGTGCATATGATGGTATTTCCATGCATCTTCTGTCCTTTGTTCCTCTTGATGACTGACATCATGGGTTTCTTAAACAGAACATTCCAAATCTAAGTGAATTGCTGTATTGCATCTTATAGATGCACACATTGCTGCCAATATGAAGTGATTGCTGAAGGTAACATTCCCTCTAATGCTGTCTCGGTGCGCGGATCTCCAAAGTCCATCTTCCAACTATGACTCTATGGTGCGTAAGGAACATTTGCGCAGCTGCACAGCTTAGGAACTTTGGTTGAAGGTAGTGGATGGATTGCTGATCAAATGGGTTAACTTGTCCTAGTTAGTGAGTCAAGCACTGAGTTACATGCTGCAGAGTTCCCACCCTAACCTATTCTTGTAGCCACAGTATTTAAGCGACTGGTCCAGATGAATTTCTGATTAATGGTAAGCATCAAGATGTTGATCGTGGGGAATTTAGCAACGGTAATCCTGTCAAACATCAAGGAATTCCTCCTTGTTGGAGATCATAATTAGTGTTTCTTAAATATTACCTGCCACGTGTAGTGAATCTTTCTTTCACTCCTTCTATGGCAAGTGAATCCTTCCTTAGGCACAGAGAACATATTGTTTCAGATGCCATCTCACCAAAGCTCTAAATAATATTTACAAGCCTGCTCTACCTCTGCACTCACATTTTCTTACAATTATGACCAGTGCACTATTTGCCTTCCTAATTGCTTGCTGAACCTGCATGTGTGCTTTAATTGAATTATAAACAAAGACACCCAGGTCCCTTTAAATATTAATGTTTCCCTGTCTCCTACCATTTAAGAATGACCAAATCTGGAGTGCAGGTTCATAACTCCTTGAAAGTGGAGTCGCAGGTAGACAGGACAGTGAAGGCGGCATTTGGTATGCTTTCCTTTATTGGTCAGATTATCGAGTACAGGAGTTGGGAGGTCATGTTGCGGCTGTACAGGACATTGGTTAGGCCACTGTTAGAATATTGTGTGCAATTCTGGTCTCCTTCCTATCGGAAAGATGTTGTGAAACTTGAAAGGGTTCAGAAAAGATTTACAAGGATGTTGCCAGAGTTGGAGGATCTGAGCTACAGGGAGAGGCTGAACAGATGGGTTTTTTTTTCCCCTGGAACATTAGAAGCTGAGGGGTGACCTTATAGAGGTTTACAAAATTATGAGGGGCATGGATAGGATAAATAGACAAAGTCTTTTTTCCCTGGGGTCGGGAAGTCCAGAATTAGAGGGCATAGGTTTAGGGTGAGAGGGGAAAGATATAAAAGAGACCAAAGGGGCAACTCTTTCACACAGAGGGTGGTGCGTGTATGGAATGAGCTGCCAGAGGATGTGGTGGAGGCTGGTACGACTGCAACATTTAAGAGGCATTTGGATGGGTATATGAATAGGAAGGGTTTGGAGGGATATGGGCCGGGTGCTGGCAGGTGGGACTATAGTTTGGTTGGGATTCTGGTCGGCATGGATGGATTGGACCGAAGGGTCTGTTTCCATGCTGTACATCTCTATGACTCTATGACCTTATTTATCAGCCCAAGCCTGAAATGTTATCTCCATCATGCTGAATGCATTCTCTTGTTGGCTGTCAATGAGCTGGGCCAGCCCTTAGTTACATTCCTTTAGTGTCAAATCAGTTGTAAAATTATCCATCTACTCCTTACTGTTCATTTTATTTGTGTGCAGAGCAATGAAAAGAACATCGTGTAAAACTAAAACTTTGGGTTTTGATTTTGTGTAATCTTTTGTTTCGTTGCCCTGGGAAATTATTCAGTTGTTCTTATCTCTTATGATTTTTAGCTTTGTTTCTTTAGTTAACTCCATCAATCTTGTTCTTGCATTGTGATCAACTTTAGTGTTCACATAGCCTTTCCTTTTGTAAGGGGAAGTGTCACCATGAAGAACACATGCTTTTAGTGTCCAGTCGGGAGGACTTTGTGAACCAGAGGGATTAGGGTTAATGCTTATACCGTTACAGGTCGATCACACATTTTCCAATCCATACTCATCCAGATTTAGCATTAACATTGAAGCAGTCACCATTTTAAATGTATGCACCAACATTTCTACAAGGTCCTCTATATGGTAGCAGTTGGAAAGATAGTGGGAAGGAATTTAAAACAAAAATCTGGGATCTGGAGAGATTGAAAGAATCTGGCAGTAGGAAAAACACATCACTTGCAATAATTAACAAAAATGGACGCAGAAAAGACATGGAAAGAAAAAATGATAATTACTTTTATTCAACATAAATATGCAAATACAATTTTCTAAGGATAGATCCAGCAAATAGCCTGTCCAATGTGCTTCCAAACTGAGTACCTGAATAAAACTTTGTACCTTCTTCACAATAACTTGATATCCATCCCAAGAGACAACCAAGCAGTATTGTTCCAAGTGGGATTGCAGCTGGTATATTCAGCTTTTCTGCACTGATTGGAACGTGAACCATCTCGATAGCTAGGATTGTTGAACACAAAGAGTTACAAAGGTTTGAATTTTCACATTTGTAAGCTGTGTGTTTTTCAGAGAGTTTCATGGCAGGTATCTCATCATAGCTTACAGCGACTCATCTCATTGTGACTGTTCATCTCATTCACTGTGTATCCAGGTCATATAATACCCCTCTCATGCATTCATGTGGAATCAGAGATGGAAATGCTTACCATTGCTGGGACCTTCCAGCATTCACAACATTGATGCCATACAATGTTTATGAAGGTTTGTAGCTCAGGTTGAGGTTTAAGGTGTAGGTTTGCTCGCTGAGCTGTAGGTTTGATATCCAGATGTTTCATTACCTGGCTAGGTAACATCATCAGTGGTGACCTCCAAGTGAAGCAAAGCTGTTGTCTCCTGCTTTCTATTTATATGTTTGTCCTGGATGGGATTCCTGGGGTTTGTGGTGATGTCATTTCCTGTTTGTGTTCTGAGGGGCTGATGTATTTGTTTAAGGCGTTGTGGTTGGAGTGCCAGGCTTCTAGGAATTCTGTGGCATGTCTTTGCTTAGCCTGTCCCAAGATAGAGGTGTTATCCCAGAGGCCTATAATGAAACGTCTGGATATCAAATCTACAGCTCAGCGTGCAAACCTACACCATATTGATGCCATAATTAAAACCATTTCGACTGGGACAACACATCTAACCTTGGACAGGCTAAGCAAAGACATGCCAGAGAATTCCTAGAGGCCTGGCACTCCAGCCACAACACCATAAACATACACACAGATCTAGAGGAAAAGGTAAGGAATGCAGATGCTGGAGACCAGAGTTGAAAAATGTGGTGCAGGAAAAACACAGCAGGCCAGGCAGCATCTGAGGAGCAGGAGAATTGACATTTCAGGTATAAGCCCTTCTTCAGGAATGAGGCTGGTGTGCCAAGTCCCAGCACCTTCCCCTGCAACCGCAAGAAGTGCAAAACTTACGCCCATCCTCCCTCCAAGGCCCCAGTGGATCCTTCCATATATGTTGCAAATTCACCTGCACCTCCACACGCATCATTTACTGTATCCGTTGCACCCGATGTGGTCTCCTCTGCACTGGGGAGATAGGCCGCCTACTTGCGGAACGTTTCAGGGAAAACCTCTGGGACACCCGCACCAACCAACCCAAACGCCCAGTGGCTGAACACTTTAACTCCCCCTCCCACTCCATGCAGGTCCTTGGCCTCCTCCATTGCCAGACCCTGACCACACGGCGCCTGGAGGAAGAGCACCTCATCTTCCGCCTCGGAACCCTCCAATCACGCGGAAATAATGTAGATTTATCCAGCTTCTTCATTTCCCCTCCCCCCACCTTATCTCAGTCCCAAACCTCGGATTCAGCACCACCCTCTTGACCTGCAATCTTCTTCCCGACCTCTCACCCCCCCACCCCATCTCCGGCCTATCACCCTCACCTCCTTCCACCTATTGTATTCCCAGCGCCCCTCCCCCAAATTCCCTCCCCCCTACCCTTTATCACAGCCCGCTTGGCACACCAGCCTTATTCCTGAAGAAGGGCTTATGCCCGAAATGTCAATTCTCCTGCTCCTCAGATGCTGCCTGGCCTGCTGTGTTTTTCCAGCATTACATTTTTCAAAATAGATCTAGCTACCATCTATCAACCCCTCAGAAAACAAACAGGAAATGACATCACCACAAACCCCAGGAACCCCACCCAGGACAAACATATACATAGAAAGCAGGAGACAACAGGTTCGCTTCACTTGGAGGTCGCCACTGATGATGTTACCTAGCCAGGTAATGAAACGGCTGAATACCTACAGCACAGCGAGCAAACCTACACCCTCTTGATGCCATAATTAAAACCCAGCTGTACACCAGTTTAAATGCTTTAGTGCAGGAACATGCCTTCACAATGTGGTGCCTGATCATAACTGAATATGACACATCCAAACCTCGACCCAAATAGCAGCCCGAGTTAATGCCATTTCTCCGAATAAACAAAATGTCCAGCAATGCAGGAAGAATGTCAATGATCCCACGGTTAGGTCCCACCGTCTTCTCTCTACTGCATCACACTCAGTCTAACTCTGTCACCGCACAATAAGATCATAAGGCAAAATAAAAACCGAAACAATGGCGGATTCTGTAAATCAGAAACAAAAACAGAAATTTCTGGAAAAGCTCAGCATCGGTGGAGAGAAATCAGAATTAATGTTTTGGGTCAGGTGATTCTTCCTCTAAACTGCTACCAAACTTGCTGAGTTTTTCCAGATCAGGCAATGGAAATATTAAGTGTTAATTGGATAAGATTTGGTGCGTAGATATGAGGTGTTTGCAATCAGTGGGGTGTGGTTTTTATGGAGCATATTTAACTGAAATAAACTTCTCTCTAAAAAGTGTGGACTTGGACTTTGTTTAAATAGTTATCTTCTAGTGTATAATGTTAGTAGCAAAAGATGATTGAGTAAAAATGTAATGTTTCACAGTACGATTATCCATCTTTGTTTCCTGAAAATTAGCTGTTTGATGAGTGAGAATGAGGTTACAATGTGGATCTGGGTTATTTCTTTACAAAAGACAAATAATATGTGGTCTTCATACATTTGTTTTCACTCAAAGGAAGAAAGAAGCAAAATATTTATTGGAATTTGAAAACCTGATGTCTTAAATAGCTTTAGAGTAAAAGATCCCCAAGGAATTTGTGATCGTTACATGATGGATTTTATATTCAATTTGAGAACAAAAAATCTGGATCTAAAACAACTGTGTTTAATTTAAATAAAGGGCATGACGATCAATGAGGATAGTTAGCTAAAGAGAACCAGGTGGATAATTTAGCATGAATGACAGTAAGCAAGCAGTGGCAAATATTTAAGGATATTTAAGGACAGACAGAGCGAGATAGCGAGCGAAAAATTATGGAAAAGCTATGAGGGGTGCTGAGGGAGTTCAGCAAAAGTTTATTAAAGCTTCCAGATCAAGTAATAGGAAGGGAGTATGTTAAAGGTCAGTAAACTAACTTCAGGCATAACAGACGAGGGAACAACAAGACGGGGGCGGGGGCGGGGGCGGGGGGGGGTAAGAGAGTAAATGCAGTACTGAGCGTTTGTAAGTACATGCATGCAGAATATGAAACAAGATAAATGAACTCGTAGCACAGATCAAAATTGACAGGTACAATGTTGTGTCTCTGTGATGACCACAATTGCAAGAGGATCAAGGCTTGGAACTAAATATCCAAGGATACACATCCTATGGAAAGGACAGGCAAATGGGTAGGGGGTCAGGATTGCCTTGTTAAGAAGGAATGAAATTAAATCGATCCCAAGAAGTGATAGAGTTTGAAGGTATAAAGTCTGCGTGGGTTGATTTGAGCGATTGCAAAGGAAAAGACCCTAGTGGGAATTGTGTACATGCCTCCTGGTAGTAGTTAGGATGTGGGACAGAAAATAATTCAGGATATAGAAAAGGCTTGTCAGAAAGGCACTCATACATTAAGCATGGGGGACTTCAAATTGCAGGTGGACTGGGGGGAAAAAAAACACCAGCTTGGCAGAGGATCTCCAGAAAAGAAATGGGGTTAATTTGGAAGCCACAGCAGAAATTCATTCTAAGAAAGACAAAACATACTAAGGAGGATGAGGCAACCATAGCTAATAAGGGAAATCAGGGACAGCACAAAAGGAAAAGGAAAGGCATTCAATGTGGTGAAGGAATGGGAAACTTTTAAAAATGAGCAGGGGAGAACTAAGAAAAGGGGAGAAGATAAAAGAGAAGAATAAGCTAGCTAATAAGATAAAAGAAGATTGCAAGTTTTTTTTAGATATCTACAAGGTAAGAGGGAGGCAAGAGTGGACATTGGACCCCTGGAAAATGAAGCTGGAGAAGTAGTAATGGGAAAAAAGAAATGATAGAAGAACTAAATAAGTACTTCTTTATTTTTCCTTCATTCGTTCACAGGATGAGAAAGTCACTGGCTAGGCAGCATTTATTGCCATCCCTAATTGTGCAGAGGACAGTTAAGTATCAACCACATTGCTATGGGTCTGGAGTCACATGTAGGCCAGACCAGGTAAGGATGGTAGTTTCCCTCCCTAAAGGACATTAGTGAACCAGATGGGCTTTTCTGGCAATCGACAATGGATTCGTAGTCATCATTAGATTTTTAATTCCAGATGTCTTATTGAATTCAAAGTCACATTACTTTCTGGATGTACGTTTGCTCGCAGAGCTGGAAGGTACATTTTCAGATGTTTTGTCACGATACAAGGTAACATCTTCGGTGAGCCTCCAGATGAAGCTTCGGAAGCTTTTTACAGTGGAAGACACCGGCATCATACCAAAACATCAAGAGACCCTGCATTAGGGTTTGGGGGCGGGGGGGAAGGGGAGTATTTAAGTGTGGTGGAACAGGGAATGGAGGTGGTACTGTGGAGGGTCCTTATTGCATTGGGCGGGGGGATTAGAGCAGTGGTACGGGGAATGAAGGTGATGTGGCGGAGGGCTCAATACTACAGCCATGTGTGACCACGTGATGAAACAAACTCAATATTACAGCCACATGACAAAGTCCCCCTTGCCCTCACCTACTACACCACCTGTCTCAGCATTCAACGCATCATCCTCAAATACTTCTGACAACTCCAAACAGACCCCACTACCAAGAACATCTTCCTCTCCCCATCCCTCTCTGATTTCTACAAGGACTGTTCCCTCCAATAGTCCTTGGTTCATGCCACCCATGCCACCAAACCCCCAGGTACCTTACTCTGCAAGCAGAAAAAATGCACAACTTGCCCATGCACCTCCCCGTCACCTCTATCCAGGACCCCAAACGCTCCTTCCAGGAGAGACAGAAGTTCACCTGCCTGTCTTCCAACCTAGTTTACTGCATCAGGTGTTCCCAATGTGGTCTTCTCTACATCAGGGAGACCGAACGTAAATGGCCCACCGAGCATCATAGTTGGGTCCACAGGAGCTGACTGGACCTTCCAGTTACGGCCCATTTCAATTCATCCAACCACTCCCTTTCCGACATGACCATCCTTGGCTTCCTCAATTGCTAAAACAAACCACAGTGCCGATTAGAGAAACAACACCTTATCTTCCACCTGGGCCTCGACAGCCCGGAGGACCCAACATTGAATTCTCCAATCTCAAATAATCTCCCACCCATCCCTCGACTCCCTTCCCAGCTCCTCCCCCTTCCTGCCAATACTCCTTGTCACCAACCAGATTCATTCCTCCCATTGACCAACCAGGTTGTACCCTCTATCTGTCTTCACCTATCCCCACTACACCACCCTGCCCCTGCCTCCCTCTTCACCTGCAGCTGCCCCCACATCCACCCCCAGTCCTGAAGAAGGGTCACGCCTGAAACATCGACTTCCATACCTCCTGATGCTGCCTGTCTTGCTGTGTCTTACAGCTTCCTGTCTGTCTACTTTGGATTTCAACATTTGCAGTTTTTTTTTGTCTCTAAGAAAGGAGGGCGGCAGAAGACAGGAAACCACAGGCAGGTTAGCCTGACCTCAGCTGTTGGTAGGATATTGAAGTCTAATATTAACGATGAGAATGCGTAGTACTTGGAAGTGCATTGTAACATAGGGCTGAGTCAAGGGAAGGTCACGCCTGACAGATCTGTTAGAATTCCTTCAGGAGGTAATCAGCACATTAGACAAAGGAAGCTAGGGGACAGGATATATTTGGATTTCCAGAGGGCCTTTGACAAGGTAATGTACAGGAGGTTGCTAAATAAATTAACGTGATATTAGGGGCAAGATACTGGCAATGATAGAGCATTGGTTGACTGGCAGAAGGCAGATAGTAGTGATAAAGGGTTTTTTTTCCACGATGACAACCAGTGACAAGTGGAGTTCTGTAGGGGTCATGTTGGGACCATAACTTTTCATATTATACATTAATGATCGAGATGAAAGAACTGATGGCATTACGGCTAGCCTTGCAGGTGACAAAGATAGATGGAGGGACAGGTAGTGTTGAGGAGGTGGGGTGGATGCAAAAGAGTGTGGACAGACTAGCAGAGTAGGTAACGACGTGGCAGATGGAATACAACGTAGGAAAGTGCGAGTTTGTGTACTTTCATGGGAAGAAAGCTTAGACTATTTTCTAAATAGGGAAAGCCTTTGGAAATCTGAGACACAAAGGGACTGAGGAATCGTAATTCAGGATGATCTTAAAGATGGTCTTAACACGCAAGTTCAGTTGGCAGGTTAAAGAAGGAAGAAAGGCAAATGCAATGTTAGCATTCATTTCAAGAGGGCTAGAGTACAAAAGCAGAAATATACTGCTGAGGCTGTATAAGGCTCTGGTCAGACTGCATGTGGAATAGAGTGGTTTTTGGTCTAGTATCGAAAGGAGGACGTGCTGGCATTAGAAGGGTCCAGAGGAAGTTTATGAGGATGATCTCAGGGACGAAGGGCTTGTCATAAAAGGAGCTCGTGAGGACACTGGTTCTGTACAAGATGGCGTATAGAAGGCTGAGGGGCTTCCGATTAAAACTTACAGAATACTGGGAGGTCGGAGTAGAGTGGAGGTGGAGAAAATGTTTCCACTAGTAGGAGGGGCGAGGACCCCAAGGCACAGCCTCAGTGTGAAGAAACGGCTCTTCAGAACTGAGATGAGGAGGGATTTCTTCTGCCCAGGGGATGGTGAAGCTATGGAAATCTTTGCCACAGAGGGCTGTGGATGCTAAGTCATTGAATGCATTTAAGACAGAGATAGTTGGGTTGTTGCTTAGTAAGGGAATCCAGGGATGCAGGGAGAAGGCAGGACATTGGAGTTGGTAAACCAGTCACGATCAAATGGTGAAACAGACTTGATGGGCTGAATACCCTAATTATGTTCCTGCATCTTATAGTCCAAATGAGATGTGAAAGTAGTATTAGGAATTCATTGTGGTCTTTGAAATCTTTTGCAAAAGGCAGACTTTCTAATCAGCTAGAGACTAGTGCAGATTCTGAAGGAATTATGGGAAATAATGTGGAGCATGGAAACATTGCAGAGTTATGAAGATCAAATCACTGCAATTGGTAGTTTGTCTGATGATGGACTGATCAGATCCAATGGTCAGTATGAGGCCATTGGTTCCAAAGGACAACTGTCAAAAGTGAATACTAAAGTCAAATATTTACCAGAAGGGGCTAGCCAATGGAGAAATGCAACTATAAATAGAACAGAGCAGGCCACTGGAAAATACAAAAGCTAGAGGAATATGTAGGATGAGGGTCAGGAGGTAAGGCCCATGGATTGGAAACATGAAGTACAAAGATAGAAGGCAAGTGAATGCAATAAGCTGAAACAGTGAGTCTGGGCACAAACATCCTCTTGGAAAGAGATCACCACCATACAAATAAATCCTAATAATAGGGAGGGGGAGGTTAAATAGGAGCAATCTGGAAAGAGAGAGAAGGCAAGAGAAAATGTGGTCACAGACAAACTGGTGCCAAGGGATTGTATTTAGATAGCTGGCAATAAGAAGCTGATTAATTTGTGGACTGGTGCCCAGTTATTGATAACAAAGGCCTTCTGCTTACCTAAAGGAAATGTGATTGGTTCTTGGGTAGCTGAACAGTTTGGGGCTGAGAACAAGATTCAGACAAGTGATCATTTTGGGAAGACAAATCAGGACAGGAATTATACAGGAATTATAGTAGGGTCCTGGGGAAATGTTGCTGAACAAAGAGACCCTGGCCAGCAGACTCATTGTTCCTTGAATGTGGATTGGAAGGTTTGTATTAAAAGGGAGTGACTGGGGCTATTTCCCCTGGAGCATCAGAGGCTGAGGGGTGACCTTATACAGGTTTATAAAATCATGAGGGGCATGGATAGGGTGACTCCCAGGGTAGGGGAGTCCAAAGCTAGAGGGTGTAAGTTTAAGGTGAGAAAGGAAGGATTTAAAAAGGACCTAAGGGGCAACTTTTTCATGCAGAGGATACTGCCTATATGGAATGAGCTGTCAGAGGAAGTCCTGGAGGCTAGTACAATTACAATATATAAAAAGGCATCTGGATGAGAACATGAAAAGGAAGGGTTTAAGAGGGACATTGGCCAAACGCTGGCAAACAGGACTGAAACAATTTAGGTTATCGAGTCAGCATGGACAAGTTGGAGGGAAAGGCCTGTTTCCCTGCTGTACAACTGTATAACTACTAATTCTTAGGAATAGTCATTCCTGTTAGATACAGAAACCTGGTCCATGCTTTCTGTCAACCTGAGTCAAGAAGACAATAAATTGAAAAATGTTGCATACCTTTTAAAATCTTTAACTTTTGTGACTGTTGCAGGAATAGTGGGGCTTGACTTCAGTACACAGAGGATCGGTTTGAGTATAATTAGCCCTATCATATAGGTGGATATGCACAGAAAATCTGCCCTTAATGGGACCAATAAGACCAAAACAAGGTGAGTAGCACAAGATTTTGAAGGAAACATTGGTGGATCAAAATATGAATAGATTCATTGACGACAGGAAAGGAAAGTTTGGAAGGTTTTTTAAAGCAATAAATGCTAAAAATTAAAGCTATATTTCTGCAAGGGAGATCAGCCATAGTGGCAAGTGATTTTTTTGATCTTGAAACAAATAGACACCAAATGCAGTAGGGATACTTTGGAAACTAAGTGAGTGTGAATATGACCTCTATGATGCATCTAGAGTTTCGTGCTTTTCAGGAAGATCCATCTTCCTGGTCTAACAATGCCTCTTCTTCCTCAGGCAGCTCAGGAAATTTGGCATGCTTATAAAGGGCCCTTACCAACTTCTACAGATGCACCCATGGAAAGCACACTGTCTGGGTGTATAACAGCCTAATATGGCAATTGTTCTGCCCAGGACTGGAACAAACTGTAGAAAGTTGTATGCACAGCCCAGGTCGTCACGGAAGCCAACTTTCTAACCATGGACTCCATTTACACGGCTGGCTGCCGCAAAAAGGCTACCAACATCATCAAGGACCTATCACACCCCAGTGATGATCTCCTACAACCTCTTCTGTCAGGCAGAGGATATAGAAGCCTGCACACACGCACCAGAGGTTCATGAACAGCTTCTTCCCGGCCGTTATTAGACTGATGAATGGACTCTGTAGCCTCAAATAATGCTGACCACGCTAACATTGCTCTCGCCTAGTGCATTCCTGATGAAGTGCTTATGGCCAAAATGTTGACTCTCCTGCTCCTCAAATGCTACCTGACCTGCTGTGCTTTTTCGGTGACACACTTTCCAACTGTTGATTCTCCAGCATCTGCAATCCTCATTTCTCCTAACCCGGTGCAATGTCACCCATATGTCTAAATCTTTCTAATATGTACATCCTTACTTACTATGATCTGCCTGTACTGCTGTAAACAAAGCTTTTCACTGTACTTTGGTACACATGACAATAAATCAGGTCAGTCAGTCTTATTAAAATTGTGTTGTCTTCAGTTAAAATTAGACACTGTCATCTTTTCCTGGTGCATTAGGGGCAGCTTTCAGGCATCTTTATGAAGCAAGTAGATTATTTTTGTGGAGTGGGCATAACACATTTGAAAAATTGTTAATAAATGGGATTAAAGCAAAATTCAAAATGGGAAGTCAGGCTTTTGAACTTCCAAGCACAATGGATAGGAAAGCCAGCAGAATGGGCATTGTCAAAGGAGGGCCTCAAAAAGATGCCGCACCTCCCAAAACTGAAATGCAAAAATTACAAAGACTAATTAAACAGCTGAATTGGCTGGATATCAAACAAGGTCAAAATCCAATTTTAAAGTATTAGAACTACGTACACCTATGAAAATTTCCAAGGAGGAAGATATTATTCAGATGAAATACCACACTTTGAAATTTCCATCATTGGAAGATGTCAGGAACATGTTTTAGTGACACGTCCTTTGCAAATTTCTGATGCGTTCTTAAGTGGATGACAGCTTATGATTTTTCTTGTGGAACTTGGGATCTAAAGAGATCTGGAAAGTAATAAATGGTGTCTTGGTGGCAGAAACCTTCGCTCTTGGTCAGGTGACAGATAAGGCCTTTTTCTTATGAAAATATTGCAAGAAATTCTTTAAAAAAAGGCATTCATCAATGAAATGGATGGAATGCAACACTGATAAATCACTATGGAATATTGTGATGATCCAGCTGAAGTTACTACTGGATAAATCAGATTCATGACAGGAAATGGCTTGATAGGCCATCTTCTTGTTTGTTTTGTTTCTAACAACGTGCTGTCTCGCTGAAACGTATGCAGTGTGCAGACTTTGATTTAACACTAAAATAGAAATTTATTAATAAAGGAAATGGAAGATACAATAGGGCAATCCAGACTATCTACTTATAAAACAAATGCAAAGATCTTTAAAGATACAGTAACAGTATAATCCCAACAACAGCAAAACCAGTTCTTTATACATTGAAAAGATACAAAACAGCATTTCTATAGTAAGTAAAAACGGAAATAACTGCAGAAGCTGGAAATTAGGAATAAAAAAGAAACAGAAATTGCTGGAACAGCTCAGCACCTGTGGAGAGAAATCAGAGTTAATATTTCAAGCCCAATGACCTTTCCTCAGAACTGATGGTAGCAAGGAAAATATTGTTTTTTAGGCAGAAGATAGGGTGCAGAGAGGGCGAAAGGAGTAAACAATAGGTGGAAATAGAGCACAGAGAGAGAAGAATGGCTACACGATGGCTCAGTGGTTAGCACTGCTGCCTCACTGCACTGAGGGATCCAGACTCAATTCCAGCCTCAGTCTGTTTGGAGTTTACACATTCTCCCCATCTCTGTGTGGGTTTCCTCCGGGTGCTCCGGTTTCTTTCCAAAGTGCAAAGACGTACAGGTTAGGTGAACTGACCAAGCTAAATTGCCCAGTGTTCAGGGATGTGAAGGTTGGGTGCATTAGTCAGGGGAAACGTAGAGTAATAGAATCGAGGAACAAATCTGGATGGACACTCTTTGGAGGATCAATGTGGACTTGTTGGGCCAAATGGCCCATTTCCACACTGTAGGGATCCTATGTTTCAACAGTTGGACAAATAAAGGAAAGGATAATGATCAGGCTGGGAGGGTGAACAGCTATGAATATGGATTATTGACTACCAGTGGGTTGTGTGTAATAGCAGATGATGTGAGAAGGCTTGGTGTATGGATATAGAGGAAAGGACATGGGACAGATCAGGCCCTAAAGTTGTTGAACTCTATATTCAGTTTAGAAGGCTGTAGAGTTCCCAAACAGAAAGTGAGTGTACTTCAAGCTTGTGCTGAGCTTCACTTGAGCACTGCAGCAAGCCCGAGACAGAGATGTTGGCCAGGGAACAAGGCAGTGTGTTGAAGTATTGAGAGTACCCAAAACATCCCCCGCACAGTACACAGAACATCACATATTATATTCACACCAGAATTTAGAATCTAATATTTCAGTAGGCTTATGTCACTTAGGACTCCAACTTTTAGCTTGCACCAGCAGATGTTTCTTTCTGGTACTGTCACACACCTATTTAAATGAAATGTGACCCCAGTCCCACAGGGCTGCGCTCTCATTCCAGTGAGATGACTGATGGTAGTTTAACTTGAGAGTCACCACACTTCAGGCAAGAGCTAATGTTGAGAACACAGGATCTTCATGATGACCTCAGCCAATGTGGGATATAAACCTGTGCCTCTGACAAATATAACCCCAACCAGTTTAACCTCTCCTCATCCATCAGTCCCAATATCCCAGGAATCAGTCTGGCAAAAGTGCATTACGCTTCCTTTACAGCAATAGCATCCTTGTGGCCAGACAGGAATTAAAACCTTCACTTAGAGCTGCTGTAATTTCTTCCCTCATCTTAACAAAGCCTGGATTACAAATATTACACAGTCTCTTACTGGTCTACACTCTATAAAGCATTTGTAGTAATGCTTTTTCTTTCCCCCAAGTACATGAATAATTTTCAAACTATATGATTGGAGAATCAAACTCCATCTAAACAATTGTAAATTCTTTACTCGAAGATGTGAGAAAATCAAAGGAGTGTGGTTCATATAGATTCAGTTTCATCCATATTATTGGTGATGCTTTGGTCAAAATATTGTAGATCCAATTCAGGACTCTGTCTCTTTATCAACAGCTGAATCATTTTGTTCATATTCACAGTCTTTTTTTTCCCCGAAATAAAACGTAGATAGGCTACTCAATCTTCATCTTATCATCTTGCA
The DNA here is from genome assembly GCF_020745735.1 of Hemiscyllium ocellatum. NCBI lineage: Eukaryota > Metazoa > Chordata > Chondrichthyes > Orectolobiformes > Hemiscylliidae > Hemiscyllium > Hemiscyllium ocellatum. The sequence continues at coordinate 42,317,521 of NC_083437.1, read as the reverse complement.
GTAAAAAGGCATTATGGCATGTCTGGCAAAATTTGACTATATCTTAATGTAATCCTGCTCAAAAGAAATGCTTTAATGTTTTATTTTGTACTTTCCTGATACCTACATCAGCCACAATTATAATTCTGTGTTCCAAATTTCACTATAATACTCAAAAGGAACTGCCATCTGACCACTGACCATTTCTCACTGACTCGTATTTGAGGTGGTCTCACTTTTCTCATTAAGACTTTTTCTTCAAATACTAACACTCAGGTATTGTTTTTTGTTGAATTTCTGACCAGGCTGCTTTGTCACAATTTGTCACACTTTCAATCATAAATATGTTTCTTACATTTCTATTAAAGAAGATGAACTAAACATATCATTTTCTTTTCAGCCTTCATCTTTTGTAGTTACATTTTTTCAAAATTAAATCCAGTAACTGAATTTCCACATTACTATATCTTCCTGTCTCATAGACACCTTTCCTTCTTGTTCAGATAATGAACCTGTGATCCAGTCAGGATAAAATCAGGAAGCAGTCCAGGAAGTTGAGATTTCAGGCTCATTTGCCTCTACCACTCTTGGTGAAGCCAATGCTTTTGAATCAGCCAGATCATTTTCCAGAAGAAAATCAATTCTCTCAATAAGAACTTGTTCCATTGCAAATAAACTATCAATTTTATAAAGTCAATATTTCATCCAACTCTATATAAATGAGACTGATTCATAACTTCCAATATTTGCTTCCTCACCAACCCCTCTGAAGACAAGTAGCATCGTCAGCCAACATCAGAGACTTACTTGCTCCAGTATCTCTCAATACCTGTTGAACAGGCTTTCTGATTTAGGATTCCAGGTTAAAAGTCTAAGGACATGGGTTCAAATCCTGTCATGGCAGAATCTAGAATGACCATGTAAACACTGTCGATTGTCACTAAAAAGCCATCTAGTACACTCAAAAACTTGGAACTCTGATTTCTCTCTCCATAAACGCTGTCAGGCTAGCTGAAATAAAATCAAGAGTCATTTTTTCAAATCTAATGACTCCTCTTCAGTTTGGAAGAAGTGTCACTGGACTTAAAGCATTGCTTTTGTTTCTCTCATCGCTGCTGCTAGACTTGCTGAGTTTCTCCAGTAATTTCTGTTTTTGTTTCAGATCTCCAACATCTGCAGTTATTTGTTTCAGTGCAGTGTATCAACGTTTGTTTTGGATTCTTTTGAAGTACTTACTTAATCCTTGGTTTAGGAGCAACTGCTGGAACCTGATTCACACCTTCCCCTGTTCAAATCAGGAGTTTTGATATCTGTTGCAAGAAAGTAAGAAAAAGAAAATCTGTTGCAAGAACAGCCATTCAGCTCATTAAAAATTGCTTCCCCGACTTTTACTCTCTCACTCTGTATCCATTTTACTGCTTTGACAATGTTGTTGATATTTTTAGCCATTTATCCTACCGAGCAAAATATTTGAAGTCAGAAATTATGTTTCATAACATTCACATCAAATGGCTGAGTTCATTTTACAAGGCTAAAAACAATATAAATGCAAGGTCAGCTAAAGGGTCCAGCTGAGTCTGTCACAAGGATCAGTGCTGGGTCCACTACTTTTCATCATTTATATAAATGATTCAGCAGTTAACATAGGAGGTCTCTTTAGTAAGTTTGCAGATGACACCAAAAGTGGAGGTGTAGTGGACATCAAAGAAGGTTAACTCACAGTACAATGGGATCTTGATCAGTTGGGACAATGGGCTCAGGAGTGGCGATGATGTTTAATTTAGATAAATGCGAGCTGCTGCATTTTGGAAAAGCAAATCAGAGCAGGACAGGTACACTTAATGGTAAGGTCCTGGGGAGTACTGCTGAACAAAGACACCTTGGAGTGCAGGTTCATAGCTCCTTGAAAGTAGAGGCGCTAGTAGATAGGAGAGTGATGGAGGTGTGTAGTATGCTTTCCTTTATTGGTCAGAGCATTGAATATAGGAGTTGGGATGTCATGTTGCCACTGTACAGGACATTGGAATCGGTTTACTTCAGTTGGCTGGTTTGTTGGCTCACAGAGCAATGTGATGCCAACATCGTGGGTTCAATTCCTGTCAGCAGTTTGAGGACTCGCCTTCTCAACCTTTCTCACGCCTGAGGTTTGGTGGCCTCAGGTTAAATCACCACCAGTCGCTTCACTCTCTAATGAGAGAGCAGCCCGTATGGTCTAGTCAGACTATGGTGACAACAATGTTTCAGCCACTTTTTGAATATTGTGTGCAATTCTGGTCTCCTTCCTATTGGAATGATGTTGTGAAACTTGAAAGGGTTCAGAAAAAATTTACAAGGATGATGCCAGGTTTGGGGGATTTGAGCTATAGGGAGAGGCTGAATAGGCCAGGGGCTGTTTTTCTTGGAACATCGGAGGCTGAGGGGAAACCTTATAGATGTTTATAAAATCATGAGGGGCATAGATAGGATACATTGACAAGGTTTTTTTTCCCAGGGGTGAGAGTATAGGTTCAGAGCGAGAGGGGAAAGATATAAAAATGACAATGGGCAACTGTTTCATGCAGAGTTTGGTGCACGTATGGAATGAGCTGCCAGAGAAAGTGGTGGAGACTGGAACAATCACAACATTTAAAAGGCATCTGGATGGGTATATGAATAGGAAGGGTTTAGAGGGATATGGGCCAAGTGCTGGCAAATGGGACTAGATTAGGTTAAGATATCTGGTCAGCATGGATGAGTTGGATCAAAGGCTCTGTCAAGGTGCTGTACTTTTCTGTGACTCTAAGGTGTTGTTACTCAACACAATGATTTTTTTTAAACATCTCCCACTTTAGTTCTAATTCAATTGTCTTTAATTTAAATTTAGGCCTTCTGTTCTAACATATCTTGGGATTGTCATCTACATCATTAATATTCTACAAATACCTTATTCAGAACGCCACCAAACAATATCATTTTCACTCTGTTGAACTGCATTTCTCTCATTCCTTTATATTTAATTGGGTTGAAGTGATACTTATCTTGCAACCCTCTCAACATCTCAGTAAAGTTCCTCCCTAAAGAATCGCAATGCTTCAGACTAGAAGCATTCCAGGAAGAAGAAATTTATTTGAATCCTTCTTTCAGGTAAGTCAGGGAGTTTTGAAGACCGCAGCAAGGGAATGGAGATTGTTTATTTGGAGGATGATTTTCAGAGCGATAAAACAGAGCTGCAGGGTGGTTTGCCCCCCGGGGACCAGTGCATCTGCAGCAAGGGGAGAGCTCCAACACCTGCCCAACACCAGCCTGCACAGTCAAAGCTGTTAGACTCTTCCTTTGCCTCATCTTCCTGAGTCAGATGAAAAATTGCGACGGAACTAGAATGAAGCTTCCCGTTGGCCTACTGCAGTCCACGTGGCCAGGAGGCAGGCCAGCCATCTGTCAAATTATGTGCTCACTATAGTTTGGGAGACAGGTTGGAAGTGGGCAAAAATACGATAAGTATGTTTTATTTCACAAGCCCCCTTTAAATGCCACTGCCTGGGGGCTTGGAGGGACTGTAAAATTCATCTGTTAATCCTTGACAATATTTGAAGGATTGGATACTCACTAAATGCCTGTAGAATTGAGCAACCTGCCCACATAACTTGCATAGTTTCTGAAGCTTTCCCAACTTTATTTAAGCCACGATGGGCATTTTATAGTTGATTTGTACCCCCTTACTTTCATCTTTATAGGAAGAATGTTGGAAAAGGTTGCTGCAGTATAAATCAGTTCGTGGTTTTACTGATGCCTCCACGAAAACCCCAGCATAAGAAATGAGAGCCAAATGGGATGTACTCATATTACTACAGCAGAGATGCTATATAAATGCAAATTGTTACTTCCTGATCTCAATAACACTTGAGAACTGCCTCATGGTCCTTCCACTACCATTCTCAATTGTTACACACACCTTGAACAACCATAGAGCATACCAAAACAGCTCCGTTCCTCAATCATGTACACAGGCCTGTAAAATAAAAATACTTACGCTTGTATAATTTTCAAACAGAATTCTCTGTTAGCAGTCCTTTCTTCTAAGCGTAAAGCAGTAATACTTTACAAAATATAATAACTTTATGTCTAATCGTGGCCAGTTCTTCAATTAAAAAAAATCCAGTTTCTGAAATAAATAAAAAAGAAATCAGAATTTAACCCTAATAAAATGAACACAAATGTTAGACAGGAAAGGATTAACCAGCACATTTCCATACAGTACTGATGCTTTCTATATCAAGTCCAGAAATTCCCTGCCTTCTAGATCTCATGACCCATTCCAGAAAACAAAATATCCACCAAAATTAAAGGGGTAAAAAAAAATTCCACTCTGCTCTCCAAGCATATTAACTACATTGACCATGACCTCTCACATCATGCAACTTAGGCCACAAGAGCAGTCCAAGTTTCTCTAACTATACAACGTGACACCTGGATCTCCTACTTGAATTGCTGCATTCCATATAGTGATAGTTCATAAATTGTGTTCATCTAGATAATGACCGAGATTTAATGAAGGAAAGGAAACATATGTTCAAATCAGGATGGCATTAATACTTGAAGCAGAAGTGATGTTATATTCACAACTTTGTTGTACTTGTCCATTCCAGTGATAGAGATTGCAGGGTAGGGAGGTCTCGTTCGAGTAAACTCACAATGTTGCTGTATTGCATCTGATACGTTATATATTATACATCCTGCAGTCAAGGAGAGTCTATAGTGGAGGGATTATCATTGATTTCAGTAACACGAGCACTAATCAGGCAAGCTTGTTGTCCTGGACAGAGCTGACTTATAATGTCATAGAGAACCAGACTCTTCAGTCCAACTCGTCCATGCCGACCAGATAACCAAAATTAATCTAGTCCCATTTGCCAGCACTTGGCCCATTTCCCTTTAAACTGGTCCTATTCATATACCAGTTCTGATGCCTTTTAAATGTTGTAATTGTATCAGCCACCACCACTTCCTCTGGCAGCTCATTCCATTTTCACACCACTGTCTGCGTGAAAAAGTTGCCCCTTAGGTCCCTTTTAAATCTTTCCCCTTTCACCCTAAATCTTTGCCCTCTATTTCTGGACTCCCCCACCCCAGGGAAAAGACTTGTTTATTTATCCTATCCATGACCCTCATGATTTTATGAATCACTATAAGGTCACCCCTCAGTGTCAGACACTCCTGGGAAAACAGCCCCAATCTATTCAGCCTCGCCCTCTCGTTCAAGTCCTCTAACTTTGGCAACATCCAATAAAATCTTTTCAGAACCCTTTCAAATTTCACAACTTCCTATAGAAGGGAAACCAGAATCGCATATGATATTTCAAAAGTGGCCTAACTAATGTGCTGTACAGCCGCAACATGACGTCCTGACTCCTATACTCTTAAATATTATTTTAGCTTCACCCATTCATGTGAGTAGGTATTCTGTCACACTCCAGTTCTGGATCTTGTAGATAATGGAAATATTTTGAAAGTGGAGATTACGCAGTCATCAAAGAATACTGTTTCTTTGTACTGCTTTTCAAGATATGAACTTTGGATTTTCCCTTTCAGTCAGAGGTCATTTAATTAAATTCCAAGACTTGAGCACATAATCTAGTCAGGCCCAGAAGTGTAATCTCTGCACTGATGGAGGTACCATTTTTCAAATAAAGGTCAAAGCCAAATCCCTTCTGTTCAGTCTATTCTATATTGAGTATTAAAAAAATCCCACTGCGCTACTCGCTTCTCCTGGTATGCTGGTCAATATTTATTCCTTGCTGGAGTGTTGTTGGATCTACACTCATCCAGATATGTGAGGAGCATTCCATCATACTCCTGACATATGCTTTGTAGATGGTGGACAGGCTTTGGGGAGTCAGCATTCCAAGCTTCTGATCTGCACTTGTAGCCAATATATTTATATAAATATATTGGCTACATGACTAGTCCAGTTAAGTTTCTGATCCAGTTGAGTTGTAATACCCAGGATACTGAAAGTTGGATATTCAGTGATGATGAATCCATTGAATGTTAAGAGGCTATCGTTAGATTCTCTTACTGGAGAGTGTCATCGCCTGGCACTTGTGTGGTCCGAATGTTAATTGCCACTGGGTCTTTTAAGTTTGTTAGTTTTTGTTTGTACAACCCATGGACAAAACCAACGTCATCTATAAAATTCTATGCAAGGACTGCCACAAACACTACGTAGGACAAACGGGAAGAATGTTAGCCACCAGGATACATGAACACCAGCTAGCCACAAAAAGACACGACGCCCTCTTCCTCATAGCCCTACACAAGGATGAAAAAAAACACCATTTCGACTGGGACAACACACCTATCCTGGGACAGGCTAAGCAAAGACATGCCAGAAAATTCCTAGAGGCCTGGCACTCCAATGCCGTAAACAAGCACACAGATCCAGATGCCATCTATCAAGCCCTCAGAAAATGAACGGGAAATGACATCACCACTAACCCCAGAAACCCCATCCAGGAGAAAGATATAAATAGAAAGCAGGAGACAACAGCTTCGCTTCACTTGGAGGTCGCCACTGATGATGTTACCTAGCCAGGTAATGAAACGTCTGGATATCAAACCTACAGCTCAGCGAGCAAACCTACACCCTAAACCTCAACCTGATCTACAAACTTTCACAAACCTTGCATTAAGGAGCATATTAAAGGAGGCAAAATAGTAGAGAGGTGAAGAAATTGAAAGAACAAGTTCCAAACTTGAAAACTCAACCACCAACCCAGAGTGATTAAAATTGGGAATGCTCAAGTTCCCAATATTTGCACAGAGATTTCAGAGATCTGTAATCCTAAAGGGACCATGAGACTTCGGAGTGAAAGCAAGGCCATTCAACCCATTGACTCCACTCTGCCATTTAAACATGGCTGATGGGCATTTCAACTCCACTTACCCACATTCTCCCCATAGCCCTTAAATTCTTGATCTCGCAAGGAATTATCAATCTTTGCCTCGAAGACATTTAATGTCCTGGTCTCCACTGCGCTCTGTGGCAATGAATTCCACACTCCACCACTCTCTGCCTGAAGAAATGTCTCCTCATTTCCATTCTAAATTGACCCCCTCTAATTCTAAGGCTGTGCCCATAGATCCTAGTCTCCCCGTCTAACGGAAACAACTTCCCTGCTTCCACCCGTTCTAAGCCATGCAGTATCTTGTAAGTTTCTATTAGGTCTCCCCTAACCTTCTAAACTCTAATGAATACAATCCCAGGATCCTCAGCCGTTCATTGTATGTTAGGCTCACCTTTCCAGAGATCATCCGTATGAATCTCCACGAGACACGCTCTAGTGATATTACGTCCTTCCTGAAGTGTGGACCTAAATTGGATACAGTATTCCAAATGGGGCCTAACTAGAGTTTTATAAAGTCTCAGGAGCATGTCGTTGCTTTTATATTCCAACCCTCTTGAGATAAATGACATTATATTTGCTTTCTTAATCACGGACTCAACCTGCAAGTTAACCTTTAGACTAGAGACTACAGACAGATGGACAGAACTCCGCTTTCCTGTATTCCCCTATAAACATAGACTCCCCTGAAGTCAATTTTTAAATGAATCAGCCTCCAGAGTTTTCAGGGCAAGAGACTATCATAGACTAATAATGCTTACAGAGAAAAATATCCTCTTCATCTCCACCTTAAAAATGAAACCTCTTTTTCTAAAACTGCATCCTTAATTCTAGCCTCTTCTACAAGGTGAATCGTCCTTTTAGAATCCACTCTGTTACGCCTCCTCAGGACCTTATATTTTCGATTCTTCTTTCTCATTCGTCTAAACTCCATCAGATAAAGGGGCAACCTGCTTAACCTTTTCTCATAAGGTAAGTACTTCATCCAAGGAAGGAATCAAATCAACTTTCTTTGATTCCTTCTAATGCAATCATATCATTTTTCGAACTGAGAGACCAAAACTGTACATAGTATTTCCAGATTTGATCTCACAAAAGCTCAATAAAGCTGCAATAAAAGTTTGCTACCTTATATTCCATACCCCGTGTTATAAGCACCAAAATTGCCCTTGTCTTTCTAATCATGTGCTAGACCTGAAAACTAACTTTTTGAGATGTGTGCGCCAGGATACACAAATCACTCCGGATTGCACAGTTCTGCAATCTCCTCCCTTTAAACAGCATACTGTTTTCTATTCTCTGGTCAAAGTTGACAAGTTCATATTTTCCTACATTAAACTCTGTCAATTTTTTTCCCTACTCAGTCCATATCCTTTTGCAGGGTTCTCTATCTCCTCTTAATCATTACCCATCTTAGTGTCATTTGAAAATGTAACCACCATACATCCAAAACAATAAGATGGACTGTAAACTGTTGAGGCCCCAGTTCTGATCTGTGTGGTACTGCATTAGTTGCAGCTTGCCTTCCTGAAAAAGACACATTTATCCCTACTTTGCTACACTTATTTGGCATTCCACCCATAGCAGTCTCCCACCTCTAGCTGATGCCACTCCCAGCTGGCATCATACTTCACTGGAACCCAATTCTCCAATCTACACCCTATACTTACCTTGTGTAAGGTTTCATGGCAACTGTCAAAATGGCTGTCAGGGCCCTTTATTTTCAGGAAATGGCAGCTGAATATTGTGAAAAAGGGTCATGGTTTGCTTTCTTCTGACAGTTCAGAATTACAAAAGAACTGTCAGAATGGAAGTATGAGTCCAGCTTTCTGTGGGAACTCTGAAAGGAAATTCCAGACAGAAATGCAACAACTCCCTTATTTCATAAAAAAAGACAAGAATGGTAATCTGTATGAGATTGTCAATCATCAGAAAATTCAGCCATAGATAAGTGATTTGGCTCTATGAGGAATGACTGTAAGATTTCCAAATATGCTGATTACAAAACTGTTTCGGAATGTAGTAGCATTAAGGGAGATACAAGGAAGCTTCAAAGTATTTTGAGAAGCCAAGTGAATAGGATGTAGCAGCTAGAACATTGTATGATTAAATATCAAGTTATCCACTTTGGTAGAAAAAAACAAAGACAAAAATTTCTTAAATGTAAGAGATTGGGAAGTATGGGCGTTCAAAGAACCCTTGTGTCCTTCGTCATAACGTACCAAAAGCTAGCATGCAAGCAATGAGGAAGGCAAATGCATGTTGGCACTCATTTTGAGAGTTCGTGGGTACTAATCTATTAACATCACCTTGACAGTCAAAAATTGATTATATTTCAGGAAGAGAGAAAACAATGGGACAAACATTGCAGAACTATAGAGTGTGGAGTGTGGAGCCAGCACAGACATAACAGCATAAAGAGTCTCTCTTTGCTGTTACCATTCTCTGATTCTCTTTTTCTTCCTAATGCTGTTAAATCATTAAATATTTTCACTGCTCTCTATGATGTTTTAGATTTATACAGCATCCCTTGTATTTTGTCAGCACAGGTGCAATTTAGGCAAAAGCGAGGACTGAAGATGACTGCAGATGAAGGGCAAAAGCCTGACGAAGGAGCAGCGCTCCAAAAGCTAGTGTTTCCCAATAAACCTGTTGGACTATAACCTGGTGTTTTGTCATTTTTAAAGTCAAAGTGTGTTTGTTGCTCTTGATGCAGTCACCTCTACATTAGGGAGGCAGGACACCAACTTGTGAAATGTTTCAGACAACATCTCTGGGACAGACGCACCAAACATACCCACTGTCCTGTGGCCAACCACTTCAACTTGCCAGCATCAATGTGCGTAGCATCAAATCGGCTACGCAATGTGTCTCTACGACGGCCTTCCTGGCCAGCATTAAAGCCGACCTCCTGTTTCTGCAGGAGTGTGGGATACCACACCTCAGCAGCTACAGGAGATGGTTGAGCTTGTGGGCCCATGGGCCGTCAGTTTGGTCAGGGGGCAACGATAGCCGTGCCTCCGGCCTGGGTATCCTGTTGTGAGGAAGCAACTTCACTATCTCCGGAGGTTAAGGAAGTGGTGGACGGGCACCTCCTCGTCACCGACATTATGTACAGGAATGCTCCCCTGAGGCTGATTAATGTGTACGCCCCAGTGGGTAAGAGTGAACGGTTGGCCGTCCTGCAGCAGCTTCCACTGTTGCTGGCTACGTCCAGGCCGGTCATTCTGGCCGGAGACTTCATCTGTATCATTGATGCAGATGGACGATCCGGCGTTGGGTGGGGGTGGGGACAATAAACTAGACGCCACGTCCAGAGCCCTGATGAACACGGTAAAAGATGCCAAGCTGCACGACATCTTCAGCACCCCTGCAGATGGAGCACAGCGTAGATACACCTGGTCATGGGCAGACGGGTCTATCCGCTCAAGCATAGATTACCTGTTTGTGTCCCGAACGCTCTCGGTCAGATCCACCAACGTCAAGCCGGTATTCTTCTCTGACCACTGCCTCCTGCTGGCAGACTGTCACCTACAGGACGAGCATCGGGCGGGTAAGGGAACGTGGAAGCTGAACACTAAGCTGTTGACCCCGGGAAACATTGAGGAGTTCAAGAGGGACTACGCAGGTTGGAGAACCGTGAAGCCCCTCTGAGACCCAGTGGACTGGTGGGAAACAGTAAAAGGGAACGTCAAGAGGTTCTTCATCCTCAAAGGTGTTCAGGAGGCGAGAGAAAGGCGGGAGCTCCAGGAAAGTATGCAGAACCTGCTCCTGCTGCAGACGATGGGGGTCAATGTCACAGAGGACCTCAATGAGGTGAAGGGCCAGCAAGCCTCACTCTTTGCCTCGGGGTCCGCTCAGTGGAGCAGGACGAGACGTGCTCATGTGTCTTCTTCCAGAAAGTGCACAAAGAGAGCTCTGTGCTCAGCATCCTGAAGGAAGAAGATGGCTCGATAACGTCATCTCAGGCTGATGTCATGAGGATCAGTAAATCCTTCTATGCCAGTCTGTATGACGCGAAGCCGACCGACAGCACGGCCTCCCAGTCTTTCCTGTCCTCTATCACGGAGATCTTAGACGACAGAACACGCGAGAGGCTGGACCAGCCGCTATCTCTGGACGAGCTGACCAAGGCCCTCGAGTCCTTTGAAATGAATAAAACGCCCGGAAGCGACGGCTTACCGGTCGAACTCTATTCCGCTCTGTGGGTCTTGATTGGCCAGGACCTGCTGGAGGTGTATGTCAGTATGCTTCGGGCAGGTACCATGAGTGAATCCATGAGGAAAGGCATCATCACCCTCATCTATAAGGGGAAGGGGGAGAAGGAGGAACTAAAAAATTGGAGACCAATCACACTGTTGAATGCGGATTACAAAATCCTGTCAAAGGTAATCGCCAACCGGGTCAGGTCTGGTCTGGAGTCGGTGATTCACCCTGACCAAGCCTATGCTGTACTGGGCAGGAAGATTGCTGAGAGTCTCGCACTCCTCAGGGATATGATCGCCTACGTGCAGGACAGGGGGTTGGACGCCTGCCTGATCAGCCTGGACCAGGAGAAAGCCTTTGACAGGATAACACACAGGTATATGAGAGATGTTCTCTCCAAAATGGGCTTTGGGGAGGGAATCTGCAATTGGATCAGACTGCTCTACACCAACATCGTCAGTGCAGTCTCAATCAATGGGTGGGAATCAGATAGTTCCCAGTCAGATCTGGAGTCAGGCAGGGCTGCCCTCTTTCTCCTGCCTTGTTTGTGTGCTGCATAGAGCCATTTGCCGAGTCCATCAGGAAGGATGCGAGCCTGAGAGGGGTGACTATTCCTGGCAGCGGGGGCCTGCAGGTTAAGGCCTTCCTGTACATGGATGACGTCGCCGTTTTCTGCTCGGATCCGCTGTCCGTGCACAGACTCATGTGCATTTGTGACCAATTTGAACGGGCCTCGGGGGCCAAGGTAAACCGAGGCAAGAGCGAGGCCATGCTCTTCGGGAACTGTGCCGACCAATCCTCGATCACCTTCACCGTCAGGACTGACCACCTGAAGGTGCTAGGTATTTGGTTCGGGGGGGCTGGGGCGTGCGCCAAGTCTTGGAAGGAGCGTATCAGTAAAGTGAGACAGAAACTGGGCAGATGGAAGCTACGGTCGCTCTCCATCACGGGAAAAAACCTGGTCATCAGGTGTGAGGCACTGTCATTGCTGTTGTACGTGGCAGAGGTCTGGCCTATTCCCAGAACCTGCGCCGCTGCAGTCACCCGGGCCATCTTCCTGTTTATATGGAGTTCAAAAATGGACCAGGTCCAAAGGGACTCGCTATACAAAGATCTAGGCAACGGGGGAAAAAAAAAGACACCCAATACCACCCTCACCCTGATGGCCACCTTTGTGTGTGGCTGCATCAAGTTGTGCGTGTATCCCCGGTATGCAAACACCAAGTATCACTACGTACTGAGGTTCTACCTGTCCCCGGTGTTGCAAAGGATGGGCCTGGCCTCGCTGCCGCGGAACGCTCCGAGTAGTTGGACCGTTCCGTATCACCTGTCCTTCGTGGAGAAGTTTATGAAGAAAAACAACTTTGACCACAAGTCCATCAGGAAGTGGTCAGCACGTAGTGTCCTCGAGACCCTTCGGGAAAAGGAGAGGGTGGATCCTATCGAGCGGTTCCCTGAGCAGACTGTCAAAGCCATTTGGCAGAATGCCTCATCGCCAGAACTGTCCAACAAGCACCAAGACATGGCTTGGCTGGTGGTGAGAAGGGCTCTGCCTGTGAGATCCTTTATGCATGCCCAGACTCTCAGCCACACCGCACGCTGCCCTCGAAGTGGCTGCGGGGGGGGGAAGAGACTGTCACACAACTCCTTCTGGAATGTGCCTATGCAGAGGAAGTCTGGAGAGGAATGCAGTGGTGTTTGTCAAGGTTCACGCCGAGCAGTGCCATGACGCGGGACTCCGTGCTCTACGGCCTGTTCCCCGGGACGCACACTGAGATGAACATCAACTGTGCCTGGAAGATCATCAACTCGGTGAAGGACGCTCTCTGGGTGGTCCGAAGCCTGTTGATCTTCCAGCTGAAGGAGTTGACCCCAACTGAGTGTTGCAGACTGGCACATTCCAAGGTCCAGGACTGTGTTGAGGGATGCGCTGAAGCTTGGTGCAGCTGCCGCCAAGGCGCGGTGGGGAAAGACCACCGTTTAACATCTGCCTGCCTAAAGAACAGGGGGCCCATGCAGTTGTTTGGGCTCTGCTGACACCTGTTGGGATCCATTATTAAGGTTAGGTAGTGTAAGAAACTGTATTGTTAGGTAATACTCACGGCCTCATCTGGAGTATTGTGTGCAGTTTTGGTCGCCATACTATAGGAAGGATGTGGAAGCTTTAGAACGAGTGCAGAGGAGGTTTACCAGGATGTTGCCTGGAATGGTAGGAAAATCTTATGAGGAAAGGCTGAGGCACTTGGGGCTGTTCTCATTGGAGAAGAGAAGGTTTAGGGGAGATCTGATAGAAGTGTATAAGATGATTAGGGGTTTAGATAGGGTAGATACTAAGAACCTTTTACCGCTAATGGAGTCAGGTGTTACTAGGGGACATAGCTTTAAATTAAGGGGTGGTAGGTATAGGACAGATGTTAGGGGTAGATTCTTCACACAGCGGGTTGTGAGTTCATGGAATGCCCTGCCCGTATCAGTGGTGAACTCTCCTTCTTTATGGTCATTTAAGCGGGCATTGGATAGGCATTTGGAAGTTATTGGGCTAGTATAGGCTAGGTAGGATTCGGTCGGCGCAACATCGAGGGCCGAAGGGCCTGTACTGCGCTGTATCCTTCTATGTTCTATGTAAGGTAGTATTAGCAAGTCTGGAACTTGTTAGCTTCACTAGACAACAGTAAGCCATTATGTTACACTAAGAACAGACTGAAAAGCTGATGGCATAGCCTGAAGAGGTCCCAGGGAGGGTGAGAGATAACAGGACATTGGAGCCATGTCTAAATGCACGTAGCTCAAACTGAGGTAATAGAATGTTATCAGGTGAGAACCAATGACATACCAAAATTCTGCATTTTACCAAATAAGGATGTAACTCTGGAATGTGAGAGAACAAAAGGATAGACAAATTAAAAATATTGTCAGAACGCGCCTTCTCCAGTGAGCTAGACACTTCACTGTACTGTGTACGATTCTCTCTCATTAAGATTAGATTACTTACAGTGTGGAAACAGGCCCTTCGGCCCAACAAGTCCACACCGACCCGCCGAAGCGCAACCCACCCATACCCCTACATTTACCCCTTACCTAACACTACGGGCAATTTAGCATGGCCAATTCACCTGACCCGCACATCTTTGGACTGTGGGAGGAAACCGGAGCACCCGGAGGAAACCCACGCAGGCACGGGGAGAATGTGCAAACTCCACACAGTCAGTCGCCTGAGGCAGGAATTGAACCCAGGTCTCTGGTGCTGTGAGGCAGCAGTGCTAACCACTGTGCCACCGTGCCACCCTAAACCTGTTTATACTTTTAATCAGACCCGGTGTCTCTCTCCTCCAAATGAACACGGGGACAGAAGTCCTGTCCCAACACACCTCAGCTAAATATATGGGCATATGAGTGAGAAATGCACAGACCTGTATATAACAATGATAATTTATGATCTGTGTATGTAAATGTTAACATATATATGGCATGACCAAATGTATAGACCAAATTATTTTATGATTATTTTACAAATAAAGTATATTTTTGAAATAAAAGAAACTCTCCAATTCCAACTCCACCAAGGACGTGCAAGTCCTGGGCCTCCTCCACCACCAAATCATAACCACCCAGCGCCTGGAGGAAGAACTTCTCATCTTCTGCATTGGACCCTCCAACCACAGGCATCAATGCCAATTTCATCATTTTCCTCATCCACCATCCCCATCCCCATCCCAAATCCAACCAAATCCGGCACCGCCCCCTTGACCAATCACCGCCCCCTTGAGCTGTCCTACCTGTCCATCTTCCCTCCCACCTATCTGCTCCAACCTCCGCTCTGACCAATCACCATCACCCTCCCCTCCCCCCCCATTCTACCTATTGCTTTTCCCTTGACATTTGACCTCGCTGCAGATAAGATTTGAATATTTGAATTTAAACCGCCCTCAGCCAACGGCAGTTTCATGACTTCCAGCAGGAGGCAGCTGTTTATTTCTAACCTTCAGCATTTCTGCGTTCTGTTCAAAGTTCGTTTGGTATACATTCCTCACCGTTTTTATGCTCATAAATTAATACCACCGAGATTACTGGAAACCCGAAATAAAAACAAGATACTGGAGAAACCCGGCGGGTTTTGCCGTTTCTGTCGATGTTAAAGCTCCCAGAGTCACACCCGAGACGTTCATGTACCGCTTTCTCTCTCCACAGAAACCTCAGAGACGCTGAGCTTCTCCAACATTTTCTGGTTTTGTTCCGTTTGTTAAACTCGGATCAAATAATAACATTTGCTTCGCATTTCCCGCTGTCTCGCTCACTTCCATCTCTATATAAAAACAAAGTAAACCATTCGTCTCCTTCTCCCTGCGCCATTCCGTGCGGACGGCCCTGAAGATCCCGCTCAAACGCCAAGGCCCCGGATGACCCGCTCGAGCTCCGGGAGCCGCGCTCAGACACAGTTACTCACCGGAGACATGGAGACCCCCCCCCGAGGGGCCGGTAACCCCCTCAACAAACTGCGATTTAAACCACCTCAGATCCGCAACCGACCGACTTCGATCCACGTCAAGGATCAGAAGAACCTTTCACTTTCGTTTCCGCCTTCAGTCAAAGGACACGCCTTTCACCGCGGATTAAAGCTTAATCATTGGAAATTCCTGCTATTTACAAAAAGTAGCCTTGCTCTCCCAGCCTCCCAGTTGCGGAGGGGAGAGGGGGTACGTGAAATGGGTGTTTAAAACAAAATCTTAAACGTGTTCAGTGGGTGTTTCCTCACTGCTTTGTCTTTTAATAAGTTTCCATCCCCGAAATAATCAAGTTGAAGGGTAAAGTGGGTGGTTGACACTCTGTGGCTTCCTAATTTTGTGCTTTCAGCCTATCAAGAATTGCCACAGTTTAGGGCGTAGGTTTGCTCGCTGAGCTGTAGGTTTGATATCCAGACGTTTCATTAACTAGCTAGGTAACATCAGTATTCTAAAAGATGAAAGGCTTAACAGACAATCAATTTTTCAATGTATAATTTCAGTTATAATCACACTGCAAAATTTTGTTATAAATTATGTTACAATTGAGCCCTCCACTATCACCTGATGAAGGAGCGTCACTCCGAAAGCTAGTGTGCTTCCAATTAAACCTCTTGAACTATAACCTGGTGTTGTGTGATTTTTAACTTTGTACACCCCAGTCCAACACCAGCATCTCCAAGTGAAGCAAAGATGTCTCCTGCTTTCGATTTCTATCTTTCTCCTGGATGGGGTTCCAGGGTTTGTGGTGATGTCATTTCCTGTTTATTTTCTGAGGGGTTGATAGATGGTATCTAGATCTATGCGTTTGTTTATGGCGTTGTCATTGGAGTGCCAGGCCTCTAGGAATTCTCTGGCATGTCCTTGCTTAGCCTGTCCCAGGATAGATGTGTTGTCCCAGTCAAAATGGTGGGGTTTTTTTTACCCGTGTGTAGGGCTATGAGGGAGAGGGGGTTGTGTCTTTTTGTGGCTAGCTGGTGTTCGTGTATCCTGGTGGCTAACTTTCTTCCTGTTTGTCCTGCGTAGTGTTTGTGGCAGTCCCTGTATGGAATTTTGTAGATGACGTTGGTTCTGTGTGGAGTTTGCACGTTCTCCCCTTGTCTACGTGGGTTTCCTCCGGGTGCTCTGGTTTCCTCCCACAGTCCAAAAATGTGCAGATTAGATGAATTGGCCATGCTAAATTGCCCATAGTGTTTGGTGAAGGGGTAAATGTAGGAGATTGGGTCTGGGTGGGTTGCTCTTCGGAGGATCGGTGTGGACTTGTTGGGCCGAAGGCCCTGTTTCCACACTAAGTAATCTAATTTCAAATATTTACCTCTGACTAATGCACCTAACCTACACATCCCTTAACACGACAGGCTGACTGACCTGCTATGCTTTCCCAGCACCACTCTAATCTAGACTCTGGTTTCCAGCATCTGCAGTCCTTGTTTTTACCCTGCTGTGAGGCAGCAGTGTTAACCACTGAGCCACCATGCCACCCACGATATGGCCAGGTTGAGGCAGAAACTGTGCACGTGGGACTCCATTGCAGGTAAACACCTGGTCATCCGGTGTGAGGTGCTCTTGGCGTTGTTACATGTGATGTAGGTCTGGCCCATACCCTGAACCTGCATTGCAGTATTCATCCAAGCTATCTTCAACTTCGACTAGAACTCAAAATGTTTCGAGTCAGCAGGACATCACATAGAGCAGGTGGAAGAACATACCCAATATTGCACTCATCCCGATGGCTACATTTGGACTTGACTGATGGCTGTACCAAACTCTGTATTGACCCTTTGCTGTACAAATACCAAGTGGCATTCCATGCTGACACCTCCACCAGTCCCTGTGATTGTGAAGGATGGGACCGGCCATGTTGCCACGGAACATTCATGTCGTTGGACTATACTGTACCTCTACCATTTGTGGAAAAGCTTGTAATTTCCTGTTGGACCGTAACAGGCAGTGTTCAACACATAAAGACTTTGAGCCTATGAAGAAAGGAAACGTTTGATCAGACTTGGAGCACACTGTCAAGGTTGTTTGGCAGAATGCCTCATCACCACAAGTTACCAACAAGCACCAAGATGTAATGTGGCCGGTAGTGAGAAGGGCAAAACCCGTTAGATCTTTCATCCACAACTGGACTTTGTGTGTCACTGCATTCTGCTCTCGAAATGGCTGCAGTGGTAAGGAAACCTTAGCATAGCCGATTCTAGAATGTGTCTTGCAAAGAAGGTTTGGTGAGAGATGCACTGATTTTTGTTGAATCCCATCGCGAGCAGCTCCATGACACAGGACCCTGTTCAATACAAGCTGATCCCTGGGATGCGGACCGAGCCAAACATACAACTATGCCTGGAGCGTGAAAATGCTGTTACATCTGTCTGAAATTTATTGATCTTCCAGAGCAAACTGTTGCCCTCAACCAAGTGTGAGACACAAACAAACTGCAGATGCTGAAATCCAAAGTAGACAAACAGGGGACCAGAAGAGCATAGCAAGCTGGACAGCATCAGGAGGTGGAGCAGTCAACGCTTTGGATATAATCCTTCTTTCAGACTGCTGCATTCCAAGGTCCAGGAATATGTGGTAAGGGACACACTTTGTCAGTGGACTGGGGCTATCTGTTAAAGTCAGTCATGGCAGATGATGTTTGATATGACAAATGTGATATTATCCGTTTTAGTCAGAAGAATTGAAATGCAACGTTTTATCTAAATGGAGAGAAATTTCTTGCAGAGGGATATGGGTGTCCTTGTGAATGAATTGCAGAAAACTAATATGGAAGTACAGCAGGTCATAAGGAAAGGAAATGGTAGTTTGGCCTTTATTGCTAAAGGAGAAGGCATGAAAGTAGAGAAGTGTTGCTGCAAGTGTTTCTTTACTTGAGGAGAGATATTGTTATTTTGGAGGCAGTTCAGAGGAAGTTAACTAGTTTGGTTCCAGAGATGAGGGGTTTGCCTATACTCTCTGGATTGAGAAGAAGGGGAGGAGATCTAATTGAGGTAAATAAGATGGTGTAGGGAATTGGCAATGTTGACCTAGAGAGAATATTTCATCATGTGGGGCTATCTAGAATGAGAGGTCATTGTTTTAGGATAAGGGGTAGCAGATTTAAAACAGAGATGAGGAGAAATTATTTCTCTCAAAAGGGCATGAATCTGTGGAATTTATCCTAGAGTGTGGTGGATGCTGGGCGATTAAGCACATTTAAGAAGGATATAAATTTTTAATTAGTAACGGGTTCAAGAGTTTTGGAGAGTGGGCAGGAAAGTGGAGTCTGAGATTAGCCATAATCCTATGAAATAGTGGATCATTCTCGTGGGCTGAATTGCCTACTCCTACTCCTAGTCCCTATGTTCTAATGGGGCTGGAAAGCTCTAAGTCCTGGGGAGTCCATATGTTGACCAGTGGAGTGGGGGGAAAGAAGTTTGGGATTGGGGTGGTGGGCTTATTGAAGCTGCAAATGTGTTGCTGGTCAAAGCACAGCAGGTTAGGCAGCATCTCAGGAATAGAGAATTCGACGTTTCGAGCATAAGCCCTTCATCAGGAATAAGAGAGAGAGAGCCAAGCCGGCTGAGATAAAAGGTAGGGAGGAGGGACTAGGGGGAGGGGCGATGGAGGTGGGATAGGTGGAAGGAGGTCAAGGTGAGGGTGATAGGCCGGAGTGGGGTGGGGGCGGAGAGGTCAGGAAGAGGATTGCAGGTTAGGAGGGCGGTGCTGAGTTGAGGGAACCGACTGAGACAAGGTGGGGGGAGGGGAAATGAGGAAGCTGGAGAAATCTGAATTCATACCTTGTGGTTGGAGGGTTCCCAGGCGGAAGATGAGGCGCTCCTCCTCCAGCCGTCGTGTAGTTGTGTTCTGCCGGTGGAGGAGTCCAAGGACCTGCATGTCCTCGGTGGAGTGGGAGGGGGAGTTAAAGTGTTGAGCCACGGGGTGATTGGGTTGGTTGGTTCGGGCGGCCCAGAGGTGTTCTCTGAAGCGTTCCGCAAGTAAGCGGCCTGTCTCACCAATATAGAGGAGGCCACATCGGGTGCAGCGGATGCAATAGATGATGTGTGTGGAGGTACAGGTGAACTTGTGGCGGATATGGAAGGATCCCTTGGGGCCTTGGAGGGAAGTGAGTGTGGAGGTGTGGGCGCAAGTTTTACATTTCCTGCGGTTGCAGGGGAAGGTGCCGGGGGTGGAGGTTGGGTTGGTGGGGGGTGTGGATCTGACAAGGGAGTCACGAAGGGAGTGGTCCTTGCGGAACGCTGATAGGGGAGGGGAGGGAAATATATCCTTGGTGGTGGGGTCCGTTTGGAGGTAGCGGAAATGGCGGCGGATAATACGTTGTATGCGCAGGTTGGTGGGGTGGTAGGTGAGAACCAGTGGGGTTCTGTCTTGGTGGCGGTTGGAGGAGCGGGGCTCAAGGGCGGAGGAGCGGGAAGTGGAGGAGATGCGGTGGAGGGCATCGTCGATCACGTCTGGGGGGAATCTGCGGTCCTTGAAGAAGGAGGCCATCTGGGTTGTGCGGTGTTGGAATTGGTCCTCCTGGGAGCAGATGCGGCGGAGACGAAGGAATTGGGAATATGGGATGGCGTTTTTACAGGGGGCAGGGTGGGAGGAGGTGTAGTCCAGGTAGCTGTGTGGCCTGTTAGGCATGTTGGGAAGCAGAAGCAGAAATGTATTGAGGTGTGGGCAAGGAAGTCTGGGGGAAAATTGAATTATAAGGGGAATAGCTGTTCATAATGGAAGGGCAAGAATAGCTTTAGGGGATCTATTGACAGTGACCACAGCTGTGGTCTCCAAGAGGGAAAGCATGCAGAACCATGGTGGGCATCATTAAAGTATAATGTCAGATCTCAGGGGACAAGGAGGAATATTGGTGATCAATGTGGAAGATTTATACACCCAATGTTGGGGAGACAGAATTTGTCAAAATGGACTGTCCAGGTACACCAAGAAAAATGTGTACATGCAGATTCTTTATTCGATGATGGATGCCTGACAACAACGTGGAACTCAATGCTGAGGGTGTCCATTACAAGCTGCATCCCTGCCATGTCTTGCTGTTTGCAAAATGTGACCTACAAACGTTACACTTGAAAAATACAGCCACACTTCATTTGCAGCTATATCAACTGAATTGCATGCACTGTTAAAGTGTTTGTGGTTCACATGCTGCTCACAGATGATGGTCCACCATGTCATTGGCTCATGCAAATGAAGCACATTTCATCGCCTCTGACTTTAAACAAAGTAATTCTGACCATAACCAACACAAAACTTGCAAGACTTTCAAGGATGGTATGGGGCATCCCCTCGATGTGAAGCTGGGATGAAAAGGACTTAGAGCACATGAAACACTCCAAATGTACTGTTATGTGTTGATCAATCAGTTGGTGCAGCACGTCAGCCAAGTAGATGGCTATTCCCATAGAGCCATGAGAAGTCTCTGCATGCCATAGTGTTGGGGTGCTACATGTCTCATTGTATTGAGGAGTGTTTGCAGCTGTCATAGAATCTCTACAGTGTGAAAAGAGGCCATTCAGCCCATTGAGTCCACACTAATTCTCCAAAGAGCATCCCACCCAGACCCCCACCCCACCTATTTTAACCATGGTCAACTCAACTAGCCTGCATAGCCCTGGATACTATGGAAAATTTAGCATGGCCAATCCCCCTAATCTGCACATTGGAAACTGGAGCACCCAGATGAAACCCCCCACGCAGACATGGGGAGAATATGCAAACTCCACACAGGACTGGAATTGGTCCTGGGTCCCTTGCGCTGTGAGGCAGCAATGCAAACAACTGAGCCACCATACCAATCTAAATTTCTTTCTCCTTGCTGCCTTTGTGGGAGGAGGAAGCGCTGGATGTCCTGAAATGCATAAAGGTGGATAATCCCTAGGATATGATCAGGTATACCCTAGAACTCTGTGGGAAGCTAGAGAAGTGATTGCTGGGCCTCTTGCTGACATACTTGTATCATCACAGGTGAGGTGTCGGAAGACTGGAGGTTGGCTAACGTGGTGCCACTTTTTAAGAAGGGTAGTAAGGAGAAGCCAGGGAACTATAGACCAGTGAGCCTGACGTCGCTGGTGGGCAAGTTGTTGGAGGGAATCCTGAGGGACAAGATGTACATATATTTGGAAAGGTAAGGACTGATTAGGGATAGTCAACATGGCTTTGTGCGTGGGAAATCATGTCTCACAAACTTGATTGAGGTTTTTGAAGAAGTAACAAAGAGGATTGATGATGGCAGAGCGGTAGATGTGATCTATATGGACTTTAGTAAGGCGTTCGACAAGGTTCCCCATGGGAGACTGGTTAGCAAGGTTAGATCTCAAGAAATAAAGGGAGAACTAACCATTGGATACAGAACTGGCTCAAAGGTAGAAGATAGAGGGTGGTGGTGGAGGGTTGTTTTTCAGACTGGAGGCCTGTGACCAGTGGAGTGCCACAAGGATCGGTACTCTACTTTTTGGATGCAAGCGTAAGAGGTACAGTTAGTAAGTTTGCAGATGACACCAAAATTGGAAGTGAAGTGGTCAGCAAAGAAGGTTACCACAGATTACAACAGGATCTTGATCAGATGGGCCAATGGGCCGAGAAGTTGCAGTTGGAATTTAATTCCGATAAATGCAAGTGCTGCATTTTGGAAAAGCAAATCTTAGCATGACTTACACACTTAATGTAAGATCCTAGAGAGTGTTGCTGAACAAAGAGACCTTGGAGTGCAGGTTCATAGCTCCTTGAAAGTGGAGTCGCAGGTAGATAGGATAGTGAAGAAGACGTTTGGTATGCTTTCTTTTATTGGTCAAAGTATTGAATACAGGAGTTGGGAGGTAATGTTGCAGCTGTACAGGACATTGGTTCGGCCACTGTTGGAATATTGCGTGCAATTCTGGTCTCCTTCCTATCGGAAAGATGTTGTGAAACTTGAAAGGGTTCAGAAAAGATTTACAAGGATGTTGCCAGGGTTGGAGGATTTGAGCTATAGGGAGAGGCTGAACAAGCTGGGGCTGTTTTCCCTGGAAGTTATAGAGGTTTACAAAATTATGAGGGGCATGGATAGGATAACTAGACAAAGTCTTTTCCCTGGGGTGGGGAGTCCAGAACTAGAGGGCATAGGTTTAGGGTGAGAGGGGAAAGATATAAAAGGGACCTAAGGGGCGACCTTTTCACGCGGAGGGTGGTACGTGTATGAAATGAGCTTTCAGAGGAAGTAGTGGAGGCTGATACAACTGCAACATTTAAAAGGCATTTGGAAGGGTATATGAATAGGAAGGATTTTGAGGGATATGGGCCGGGTGTTGGCAGGTGGGACTAGATTGAGTTGGGATATCTGTTAAGCATGGATGGGTTAGACCTAAGGGTCTGTTTCCATGCTGTACATCTCTATGACTCTATGACTTTTTTGCTTTAATAATATGTTTGTACATTGTGTCACTTCCTGTCCCACTCTCTATTACCACCTAAATAGCTGCCTTGCAACGCCTGATGAAGGGCTTTTGCCCAAAACGTCGATTTTCCTGTTCTTCAGATGCTACCTGACTTGCTGTGCTTTTGCAGCACCACTCTAATTTAGAGTCTGGTTTCCAGCATCTGTAGTCCTTGTTTTTGCCTTGCAACGCTGTCATGTCCTTCCGCTTCAGAAGCCAGCGTATCCCTCTCCACAATTTCATAACTATTTGACAGTTGCAATGGCCAAGGCTCATTGAATTTTACCTCCAGGTCTCCATATTAGCCTCACTTGCTGACGCTCTTTCCTGTCCATGACCACAGACCAAATTTGAATGATCCAGCTTGAGGGATGTTGGTGCAAACTGTCCAGATAACTATCGCCTTCAGTGAGTGATACAATGTCTCCCACTTAAGAGTCCAGCTCATCAACTCAGATCCAAAGTTCTTTGAGATGCACACACTTGCTAAACATATGTTCACTTTGGATTACCTTCGTGTCCAGGAACTCCCCATATGCTGCATGACCCATCCTGCTTTAGCACCCCCCCCCCCCCCCATCACCCCACCCCTATAACAGTAGCTATATGTAGAACAAAGATTAAATCAGGAGAGAGTGAGGACATGTTTAAAAAAAGCACAGTGTATTAATTATGGATGACTTTTAATCTTGATGTAGATTGGGAAAATTGAATTGGCAGAGATAGCCATGAGGAAAGATTTATAGGGTATTTTTAGGACACTTTCCTAGAACCTTTGTGGAATATATTGTGGATCTAGTCCGAGATCAGGAGAAAGTGAGGACTGCAGATGCTGGAGAGTTGAAAGTGTGGTGCTAGAAAAGCACAGCAGGTCAGGCAGCATCCGAGGAGCAGAAGAATCAACATTTTGGGCATAAGCCCTTCATCAGGAAGGTTGCTGCCTGACCTGCTGTTCTTTTCTAGCACCGCTTTCTTGACTTCAATCAGAGATCGGGCTATTTTGGATCTGGTAATGTGCAATGAGGTTTAATGTATCATCTCAGAGTAAATGATCGCTAAGGAAACAATGGTGTTAAATTTAAATAAAGGGAATGCAACGGAATGAGGGTAACATCGACTGGAATGGACTGGAAATGGAGTTTATCAGAAAAGGCAATTGATTAACAATGGCAGAAGTTTAAGAAACTAATTCATGATTGATATTTCAGAGACATCACTAGTAAGAAGGAATTTAGGAAAGGGATAAACTGACAATTAACCACGGGAATTAAGGATAGCACCAAACTGAAAGAAAAATAAATACATAATATTGCAAAGATCAGTGGTAAGCTGAAGGATTGGAAGGGTTTTAAAAATGAACAGAAGATGACCAAAAATATAACAAAGAGGGGGAAAATAGACTTTGAGGGTAATCGTGGGAGTAATATAAAAGTGGACAAGAAGTTGTTCTCTACAATATATAAAAAGGAAAGGAAACACCAAAGTGAACATAGATCCCTTAGAGAATGAGGATGGGAAATCATGAATTGGATCCAGGAATCTAGCAGCACTGAAGTGTCAGCACAGACACTTCCAAGACAAGAATGTCTTCTGTTCATTATGATCCCAATTTAGGTTTCTGCCAGTAGAAGCAATGAAGCCATATTGCATATGGTTGCAGTGTCTGACTTGTGAAGAAGATGAAAGCAGATGGTGTAAGAACAGGTCCAACGGCAAGTCCAGTGGTAGCAGCAAGCCGTCAAGTAGGCCAAAGAGCGCCAAGCTGAAAATGTGTTGCTGGTCAAAGCACAGCAGGCCAGGCAGCATCTCAGGAATAGAGAATTCGACATTTCGAGCATAAGCCCTTCATCAGGAATGAGAGAGAGTAGCCAAGCAGGCTAAGATAAAAGGTAGGGAGGAGGGACTTGGGGGAGGGGTGATGGAGGTGGGATAGGTGGAAGGAGGTCAAGGTGAGGGTGATAGGCCGGAGTGGGGTGGGGGCGGAGAGGTCAGGAAGAAGATTGCAGGTTAGGAGGGCGGTGCTGAGTTGAGGGAACCGACTGAGACAAGGTGGGGGGAGGGGAAATGAGGAAACTGGAGAAATCTGAATTCATACCTTGTGGTTGGAGGGTTCCCAGGCAGAAGATGAGGCGCTCCTCCTCCAGCCGTCGTGTTGTTATGTTCTGCCGGTGGAGGAGTCCAAGGACCTGCATGTCCTCGGTGGAGTGGGAGGGAGAGTTAAAGTGTTGAGCCACGGGGTGGTTGGGTTGGTTAGTCCGTGCGTCCCTGAGGTGTTCTCTGAAGCGTTCCGCAAGTAAGCGGCCTGTCTCACCAATATAGAGGAGGCCACATCGGGTGCAGCGGATGCAATAGATGATGTGTGTGGAGGTACAGGTGAACTTGTGGCAAATATGGAAGGATCCCTTGGGGCCTTGGAGGGAAGTGAGTGTGGAGGTGTGGGCGCAAGTTTTACATTTCCTGCGGTTGCAGGGGAAGGTGCCGGGGGTGGAGGTTGGGTTGGTGGGGGGTGTGGATCTGACGAGGGAGTCACGAAGGGAGTGGTCCTTGCGGAACGCTGATAGGGGAGGGGAGGGAAATATATCCTTGGTGGTGGGGTCCGTTTGGAGGTGGCGGAAATGACGGCGGATGATACGTTGTATGCGGAGGTTGGTGGGGTGGTAGGTGAGAACCAGTGGGGTTCTGTCTTGGTGGCGGTTGGAGGAGCGGGGCTCAAGGGCGGAGGAGCGGGAAGTGGAGGAGATGCGGTGGAGGGCATCGTCGATCACTTCTGGGGGGAATCTGCGGTCCTTGAAGAAGGAGGCCATCTGGGCTGTGCAGTGTTGGAACTGGTCCTCCTGGGAGCAGATGCGGCGGAGACGAAGGAATTGGGAATATGGGATGGCGTTTTTGCAGGGGGCAGGGTGGGAGGAGGTGTAGTCCAGGTAGCTGTGGGAGTCAGTCGGTTTATAATAGATGTCTGTGTTGAGTCGGTCGCCCGAGATAGAGATGGAAAGGTCTAGGAAGGGGAGGGAGGAGTCTGAGACAGTCCAGGTGAATTTCAGGTTGGGATGGAAGGTGTTAGTAAAGTTGATGAACTGTTCAACCTCCTCGTGGGAGCACGAGGCAGCGCCGATACAGTCATCGATGTAGCGGAGGAAAAGGTGGGGGGTGGTACCAGTGTAGCTGCGGAAGATGGACTGTTCCACATATCCTACGAAGGGGCAGGCATAGCTGGGGCCCATGCGGGTGCCCATGGCAACTCCTTTAGTTTGGAGGAAGTGGGAGGATTGAAAAGAGAAGTTATTCAGGGTGAGGACCAGTTCAGTCAGTCGAAGGAGGATGTCAGTGGAAGGGTACTGGTTGGTGCGGCGGGAAAGGAAGAAGCGGAGGGCTTTGAGTCCTTCGTGATGGGGGATGGAGGTGTACAGGGACTGGATGTCCATAGTGAAAATAAGGCGTTGGGGACCGGGGAAGCGAAAATCCTGGAGGAGGTGGAGGGCGTGGGTGGTGTCCCGAACGTAGGTGGGGAGTTCTTGCACTAAAGGGGACAGGACCGTGTCGAGGTATTGGAAGATGAGTTCGGTGGGGCAGGAGCAGGCTGAGACAATGGGTCGGCCGGGGCAGGCAGGTTTGTGGATTTTGGGCAGGAGGTAGAAACGGGCGGTGCGGGGTTGTGGGACTATGAGGTTGGAG
This sequence comes from Hemiscyllium ocellatum, assembly GCF_020745735.1. NCBI lineage: Eukaryota > Metazoa > Chordata > Chondrichthyes > Orectolobiformes > Hemiscylliidae > Hemiscyllium > Hemiscyllium ocellatum. Next base: position 42,290,866 of record NC_083437.1, on the reverse strand, counting down.
GCGGTGGATGGGAGATCCCCTGAGGTGATGAGGTCATGGATGGTCTGGGAGATGATGGTTTGGTGGTGGGAGGTGGGGTCGTGGTCAAGGGGGCGATAAGAGGAGGCGTCCGCGAGCTGGCATTTGGCTTCAGCCGTATAAAGGTCAGTGCGCCAAACTACCACCACGCCTCCCTTGTCTGCGGGTTTGATGGTGAGGTTGGGATTGGAGCGGAGGGAGTGGAGGGCTGCACGTTCTGAGGTGAGAGGTTGGAGTGGGTGAGAGGGGTGGACAGGTTGAGTCGGTTAATGTCACGGCGGCAGTTGGCTATAAAGAGGTCGAGGGCGGGTAGGAGGCCAGCACGGGGTGTCCAGGTGGATGGGGTGTGTTGGAGGCGGGAGAAGGGGTCGTCAGAGGGTGGGCGGGAATTTTGGTTGTGAAAGTAGGCACGGAGGCGAAGGCGGCGGAAGAATTGTTCAATATCTCGGCGCGTGTTGAACTCTGTAATCCGAGGGCGTAGGGGAATGAAGGTGAGGCCCCTGCTGAGGACTGATCTTTCAACCTCAGAGAGGGGGAGATCTGGAGGGATGGTGAAAATCCGGCATGGGTGGGAGCTAGGACCTGGTGTGGGACTGTCCCACACCAGGTCCTAGCTCCAACCATGCCGGATTTTCACCATCCCTCCAGATCTCTCCCTCTCTGAGGATGAAAGATCAGTCCTCAGCAGGGGCCTCACCTTCATTCCCCTACGCCCTCGGATTAATGAGTTCAACACGCGCCGAGATATTGAACAATTCTTCCGCCGCCTTCGCCTCCGTGCCTACTTTCACAACCAAGACTCCCGCCCACCCTCTGACGACCCCTTCTCCCGCCTCCAACACACCCCATCCACCTGGACACCCCGTGCTGGCCTCCTACCCGCCCTCGACCTCTTTATAGCCAACTGCCGCCGTGACATTAACCGACTCAACCTGTCCACCCCTCTCACCCACTCCAACCTCTCACCCTCAGAACGTGCAGCCCTCCACTCCCTCCGCTCCAATCCCAACCTCACATCAAACCCGCAGACAAGGGAGGCGTGGTGGTAGTTTGGCGCACTGACCTTTATACGGCTGAAGCCAAACGCCAGCTCGCGGACGCCTCCTCTTATCGCCCCCTTGACCACGACCCCACCTCCCACCACCAAACCATCATCTCCCAGACCATCCATGACCTCATCACCTCAGGGGATCTCCCATCCACCGCCTCCAACCGCATAGTCCCACAACCCCGCACCGCCCGTTTCTACCTCCTGCCCAAAATCCACAAACCTGCCTGCCCCGGCCGACCCATTGTCTCAGCCTGCTCCTGCCCCACCGAACTCATCTCCCAATACCTCGACACGGTCCTGTCCCCTTTAGTGCAAGAACTCCCCACCTACGTTCGGGACACCACCCACGCCTTCCACCTCCTCCAGGATTTTCGCTTCCCCGGTCCCCAACGCCTTATTTTCACTATGGACATCCAGTCCCTGTACACCTCCATCCCCCATCACGAAGGACTCAAAGCCCTCCGCTTCTTCCTTTCCCGCCGCACCAACCAGTACCCTTCCACTGACATCCTCCTTCGACTGACTGAACTGGTCCTCACCCTGAATAACTTCTCTTTTCAATCCTCCCACTTCCTCCAAACTAAAGGAGTTGCCATGGGCACCCGCATGGGCCCCAGCTATGCCTGCCCCTTCGTAGGATATGTGGAACAGTCCATCTTCCGCAGCTACACTGGCACCACCCCCACCTTTTCCTCCGCTACATCGATGACTGTATCGGCGCTGCCTCGTGCTCCCACGAGGAGGTTGAACAGTTCATCAACTTTACTAACACCTTCCATCCCAACCTGAAATTCACCTGGACTGTCTCAGACTCCTCCCTCCCCTTCCTAGACCTTTCCATCTCTATCTCGGGCGACCAACTCAACACAGACATCTATTATAAACCGACTGACTCCCACAGCTACCTGGACTACACCTCCTCCCACCCTGCCCCCTGCAAAAACGCCATCCCATATTCCCAATTCCTTCGTCTCCGCCGCATCTGCTCCCAGGAGGACCAGTTCCAACACCGCACAGCCCAGATGGCCTCCTTCTTTAAGGACCGCAGATTCCCCCCAGACGTGATCGACGATGCCCTCCACCGCATCTCCTCCACTTCCCGCTCCTCCGCCCTTGAGCCCCGCTCCTCCAACCGCCACCAAGACAGAACCCCACTGGTTCTCACCTACCACCCCACCAACCTCCGCATACAACGTATCATCTGCCGTCATTTCCGCCACCTCCAAACGGACCCCACCACCAAGGATATATTTCCCTCCCCTCCCCTATCAGCGTTCCGCAAGGACCACTCCCTTCGTGACTCCCTCGTCAGATCCACACCCCCCACCAACCCAACCTCCACCCCCGGCACCTTCCCCTGCAACCGCAGGAAATGTAAAACTTGCGCCCACACCTCCACACTCATTTCCCTCCAAGGCCCCAAGGGATCCTTCCATATCCGCCACAAGTTCACCTGCACCTCCACACACATCATCTATTGCATCCGCTGCACCCGATGTGGCCTCCTCTACATTGGTGAGACAGGCCGCTTACTTGCGGAACGCTTCAGAGAACACCTCAGGGACGCCCGGACCAACCAACCCAACCACCCCGTGGCTCAACACTTTAACTCTCCCTCCCACTCCACCGAGGACATGCAGGTCCTTGGACTCCTCCACCGGCAGAACATAACAACACGACGGCTGGAGGAGGAGCGCCTCATCTTCCGCCTGGGAACCCTCCAACCACAAGGTATGAATTCAGATTTCTCCAGTTTCCTCATTTCCCCTCCCCCCACCTTGTCTCAGTCGGTTCCCTCAACTCAGCACCGCCCTCCTAACCTGCAATCCTCTTCCTGACCTCTCCGCCGCCACCCCACTCCGGCCTATCACCCTCACCTTGACCTCCTTCCACCTATCCCACCTCCATCACCCCTCCCCCAAGTCCCTCCTCCTTACCTTTTATCTTAGCCTGCTTGGCTACTCTCTCTCATTCCTGATGAAGGGCTTATGCTCGAAACGTCGAATTCTCTATTCCTGAGATGCTGCCTGGCCTGCTGTGCTTTGACCAGCAACACATTTTCAGCTGTGATCTCCAGCATCTGCAGACCTCATTTTTTACTCAAAGAGCGCCAAGCTCAGGCAGAGGCCAAATCTACAAGGCACCTCAAGATGCATTGGGAACATATGAGGGTCAGAGTCTTTCACCCATGAAATCATTCCTTTTAAATCAGCAAGGCACAGTGTCAATGCAGGCTCCTTGTGACCCAGAGCACTGTGACAGAACTGTGCCAGCTGCTAGTTTGGGACCTGACATCTGTAGGAGTGGGGTCTCATCATTCGCCTTGGCTTCGAAGGTGATACATCCCTTAATGCAATTCATTGAAAATGCATAATTAAATGACTTTCATTGGCAAAAATAAAGATGCACTATCCTTTTACTGGAAATAAGAACAAACTGTCTTCTGTAAACTTCCTGCCATTCTACTGGTTCTGGTAATCAGACTCTGTAGGAAATTTGGGGAAGGGATGAATTTCTAAAGGAATTTTGCAAACTTTTGCTAAAATATCATTGCAACCCGGAAGACACAGGGCCCTGGACCATTTAGGTTATTGCTCTGGGGATTCCTTCAGTGTTATGCTAAAGTTCAGTCAAGAAATTGTGGAAACCCTTAGGAATATAAGTCTGGGTCTTCAGAGGATACATTAAACTGAACCAGCTGTTATTATTTTTTCAAGTATTTGTGCTATCGTCATCAGCTTCATGTTTCCTTCCAGGTGACAAGATATCCTGGCTTATAGATGTGTCAACATCATTGCAATGTTGCTGGATCAAACATTTTGGAATTCTGCACTTAACAACACTTGGCAGTACATTCTGCACAAAGTGCAGCAGTTCAAGATGGTTATTTGCAGTCTCCTATCAAGGGTGTCAGTAAATAGCAACAAATTCTCACCTTGCTAATAACATCCATGACAGATAAATCAACTATTTATCTTCCTATGTCATATCATTGAGTGATATGTCACAGAAGAAAGTCATTGTTACTCCTTTGGATAGTCACTCATATTCAAAATTTGTTGCCTGTTTTCTTTTATTACTTGACTCTATTTTTCTTATAGTCAATAGTAATGTGAGACTTTGAAGTGCTTCCATTTCATGCGGTAAGCTGAGCCTGAAGCGTCTTGGTATGGTCCAGTAAAATTCAATAAAGCTTACTGTTCCTTTAAAACTTCTACTAACAAAGCTTTTTAAACAACTTCGGGCATCAGCTACATCATGTGAGCTTTTCTAACTGTCTATGTCAGTCCAGATAAAAACTCTGTCTCAAAGCATTTTGTATTCTGCTAACAATATCGTATTAATATCAGTTGTTGCTAAGGTACTAAATAAATGCAAGTTCTTGGAAAAAGAAGTTAAGGTAATTCTCTGAGTGGGAGTGAAAAATTGAGAAGTGTTTTAGGATGCGAAGGTATACCAGAAGGAGAAATGTTTGTCTCCAGCACTGGGGAAATGATGCTGAGGACACGTGAACTGTGTGGATAATGGCAATGCAAATTAGAGTGCATCAGAAGCAGAACATTACATTTTTCATATATTTTTGATTGAGCACATGGAGAAACTGAAGTAGTTGTTCACTCCTGTCTGGCACAAAAATAAATCGGGAAAGATGGCCTGACCATGACTAACAAGGGAAATTAGGGAAGGTAGAAAATACAAGGAAAGTGCAGACAAGTGCCGAAAAAAGTAGCATACCTGAGGATTGAGAGCAGTTCAGATGTCAGTGAAGGAGGACAAAGATTGATTAAGAGGGAGAAATGGAGTACTTGAGGAGAATATGAGGAGTATTGGGCTAGCTATGATCTTGGTGAATGGTTTAAGGGAGTTTAAGGAGCCGAATCACCTACACCTGTTCCTGTTTCTTATGGTTTTATGGAATGTATAAACTGGTTGTAAAACTTCTATAGGTATGAAAGAGGAAAAGATTATTTACAACAAATGTAGGTCCCTTCCAGTCAGAAACAGGGAAGTTATAATGGGAACAAAGAGATGCCAGACCAATTAAATACATATTTTGGTTCTGGTTTCAAGAGACGAACACAAATAACATCTCAAAAAAATTGGGGAACACAAGGTCTCATGACGGAAGGAACTGAAGGAAATCGGTGTTAAGGAAATAATGTCGTGGAACGTGATGGATCCAATTAATCTACATCTCAGAGTACTGAACATAATGGTCATGAAAATATTCGATGCATTGGTGGTCATCTTTCATGATTCTATAGATTCTGACTTTGATTGGAAAGTAGCTACTGTAACACCACTACTTAAATACAGAGAGAAAATGGAATTATAGACTAGTTAGTCTGATATCTGTAGTGGGAACATTTTGGAATCCATTATAGAGGATTTTTAAGCAGAACACTTGGAAAACAATGGTGGGATCAGACAACATCAGCATGGATTTGTGAAAGCAAATCAGATTTAACAAATCCACTGGGATTTTTCTTGGAGCTAATAGAGTTGATAAGGGGAAGCCAGTGAATAGAGTTTACTTGGGCTTTCAGAAGGCTTTCAATAAATACCCTTCATGCAAGATTAACAACTAAAATTAAAGCACATGTGATTGGGGTAAGTGCACTGACATGAATAGAGAACTAGTTGGCAGATAGGAAACAAATTGTAAGAAAAAAGAACAGGTCTGTTTCAAAGTGGCAGGCCGCAACTAGCAAGATACCACAGGGATCAGTGCCTGGTTTCTAGTTATTCACAATATATGTTAGTAATTCAGATGAGGGAACTAAATATAAAAGCTGGATGGGAAGGTGAACTGTGAAGACAATGCAGAGATGTTTCAATATGGTTTGAAGAGGTTGAATATTAGACAAATGCATGACACAGAGGATGAGGTGGACAAAATGTAGGTTTGTCCACTTTGGTGGCTAAAGCAAGACAGTAAATTATTATCTGCATGGCAATAGATTGGGAAAGGAAGAGCTGCAAGACCTTGCCATTGTATACCAATCACTGGAAGTAAGCATGCAGGTGCAGAAGTGGTGAAGAAGGCAAATGATGTTTTGGCCTTCATAGCAAAAAGGTTTGAGTACAGGGACAGGGCTATCTTGCAGCAATTATTCAGGACCTTGGTAAGACCATACCTGGAGTATTGTGTGCAGTTTAGGTCTCCTTATCTGAGGAAGAGTGTTCTGGCTATAGAGAGAATGCAATAAACATTTACCAAACTGACTCCAAGGATGGCAAAACTGATGTAAGAATTGAGACTGGATTGGTTAGCACTATATTCAGAGTGTAGAAGAATGAAGGGGGACTTCATAGAAACCCATAAAATTCTAACAGTCCTTTTTAGGGTAAACACAGGTAATTGTTCCTGATGGCAGAGAAGTCCAGAACTGGGGTTTAAGATTTAAGGATAGGAAATAGGACTGATTTGGACTGTGATGAGGAGAAATTTCTTAACCCAGAGAGTAGTAAGCCTGTGTAATTCTCTGCCACAGGAAATTATTGCAACCAGACATTGAATGTTTTCAAAAAGGAGTTAGATATAGTCCTTTTGCTAAAGGGATAAAGGATAAAGCAAGTGGGAACAGGGTACTAAATTGAATGATTAGCCATGATCATATTGAATGGCAGAGCAAGCTCAAAGTTACAAATGGACTACCCTGCTCCTATTTTCTATAATTCGCTGATGGTCGTAACACAGTTATAAAGAAAAGTTACAGGTTACCATGTGCTCCTGCCACATAGATTACCGCAGTCTCAAAGTCAGAGAGATCTACAACAAATAAAAAGGCCTTTCAGCCCGTCCCATCCAAGCCAGTCAAAAACAACAACTGAAGTATTCTAAACCCAATTTCCAGCATGTGGCCCTTAGCCTTGTGTGGCTTGGCATTGCAAGTGCACATCTAAATACTACTTAAATGTTATGAGGATTTCTGCCTCCACCATGCTTATAGGCGGAGAGTTCCAGATTCCAACCTTGGTATTTAAATTCTGGCTGAAAAAGTGTTTCTCACATTTCCTTTAAACCTTCTGCCTCTTGTGTCAATCTAACTCAGTACTTTGGCCAAGGGGAAAGATTTCATCTTCTCTACCCTATCTATGCCCCGAGTAATTTTATACATCTCAATCATGTCCCCTTTCAATCTCCTCTGGTCTAAGGAAAGCAGCCCCAGTGTGTCCAATCGCTCTTCATAACCAAAACTGTCCAGCCCAGGCAACATCCTGATAAACCTTCTCTGCATCCTGTACATCGCATCCTTCCTACAATGTGGATTCCAGAACTGCAACAATACTCTTACCTGGGGAAGAACTAATATTTTACATAGTTCCAGCATAACCTCTGTGCTCTTAAATTGTATGCTTCAGCTAATAAAGTCAGGTACACTGTATGCCACCTTAACTACTTTCTCCACCTGTCCTGATACCTTAAAGGACTGATGTACATGCAAAGCAGGGTCCCTCTAATTCACGGTGCTTCCCAGAGTCACACTGTTCATCATGTATTTCCTTGTCTTGAATGTGAAGAGATTAGAAAAAGCATTAATGCACCTATTATATTTCATTTCTTTTAAGGTCAAGAGAGAAAATTTAATGATATGATAGTTGTGATAGATTTGGATTTCTGGTTGCATATGCATGCACTAAAGCCCTGGAAGTTTTGAATAGAACTATATTTGAGTTAGCTCCAAGAAGACTATCTGTATTATTCATACAAGTAGTGAATATGGGGGAAAAAGTGTTGTTAGGTTCAGCAGGATGGATGGTGGTGGGATCTCATGGTGATTAAATTTGCAGGAAGACAGAGTTGGCAATCATGTACAGACTTATTTTGTAATTTGCCCTAAGATATCTGTTCAGCTTCAGGTGTGGAGATGTTGAACTGATCATAATTCTGCCTCCATCCAGTGCTTGGGATGGGAGAAATATTAGGGCACACAGAAACACCTCTGAAAAGGAGAGAATGACTTCAGCAAAGGGGGAGATAGAAATTCTTTCTGAATTACTATGTTTTTCCACCCTGTATATGCAAATATCTTTGGCTGGAGCCTTATTTTAAACTCCTACTATTTTCCGACAAATGCTTTCATTTATGGTTTCAAGAAAAATAAAGATAAAGGAACTTGAGAATGACACCTGATGCTTACAGCACTGAAGCTTTCATGACTTAATTTTGCACTGTGTATTTGAAGTGCAGATATTGCAAAGCGGCCGCAACTTAAATATATTCAACAGCTTTTGTGTTCAGAGATCATTTCATTGTGTGTTTTGCCCTGCTAGCTGGAGTGTGACTGACCAGGATTACCCCTCAATAGCAAGTTTAAAAAAACACACATTATTCCTCTTAATTGTTACCTGATGACAATTTAGAAAGTGCATGAGGATGGGGATGGGATTTGCAAAGAATCACACTGTCGATAAAGTGTCTGTTGTTGGATTGTTGTTGAACTGGTGGTTTTTACCCAGCATATATTCAACAAATCCACTGCCCTCCCCGTCAAAAAATCAGGATAGTGTATTGATTGCTGCTGAATGAATATTAGTTGATTTTTCACATATCAGTTAGTGTTCTTTTGAGGCTTTCTTGGCAGCTCATTCAAATATTAGAAAATGGGAAGGTTGCTGTTGTTCGTTACTTCTTCTGTCCCACAACATTTTTATGTCACTGTGAATGGCAGTTTGGGTAATATGGAACAGCATCAAGTGCCAATGTCCTGATTGGTGTCAGTCTGGGGTGTCTCAGCATGCTCCTGCCCCACTGAATGTCTCAGCATGCTCCTGCCCCACTGAACTCATCTCTACCTACCTCAACACTGTCCTACCCCCCCTAGTCCAGGAACTCTCCACATACGTTCGAGACACCACCCACGCCCTCTACCTCCTCCAAGACTTCCGTTTCCCTGGCCCCCAACGCCTCATCTTCACCATGGATATCCAATCCCTCTACACCTCCATCCGCCATGACCAGGGCCTCCAAGCCCTCCGTTTTTTCCTCTCCAGACGTCCCCAACAGTACCCTTCCACCGACACTCTCATTCATTTGGCCGAACTGGTCCTCACCCTTAACAATTTCTCCTTTGAATCCTCCCACTTCCTCCAGACCAAAGGGGTAGCCATGGGCACACGTATGGGCCCCAGCTATGCCTGTCTCTTTGTTGGCTACGTAGAACAGTTGATCTTCCGTAATTACACCGGCACCACTCCCCACCTCTTCCTCCACTACATTGATGACTGCATTGGCGCCACATCGTGCTCCTGTGAGGAGGTTGAGCAATTCATCAACTTCACCAACACATTCCATCCTGACCTTAAATTTACCTAGACAATCTCTGACACCTCCCTCCCTTCCTGGACCTCTCCATCTCCATTAATGATGACCGACTTGACACTGACATTTTTTACAAACCCACCGACTCCCACAGCTACTTGGATTACACCTCTTCCCACCCTATCTCTTGCAAAAATGCCATCCATTATTCCCAATTCCTCCGCCTCCGCCGTATCTGCTCCCAGGAGGACCAGTTCCATCATAGAACACACCAGATGGCCTCCTTCTTTAGAGACCGCAATTTTCCCTCCCATGTGGTTAAAGAAGCCCTCCAACGCATCTCGTCCACATCCCACACCTCCGCCCTCAGACCCCACCCCTCCAACCGTAACAAGGACAGAACGCCCCTGGTGCTCACCTTCCACCCTACAAACCTCCGCATAAACCAAATCATCCGCCGACATTTCCGCTACCTCCAAAAAGACCCCACCACCAGGGATATATTTCCCTCCCCACCCCTTTCCACCTTCCGCAAACACCGTTCCCTCTGTGACTACCTGGTCAGGTCCATGCCCCCCTACAACCCACACTCCCATCCTGGCACCTTCCCCTGTCACCGCAGGAACTGTAAAACCTGTGCCCACACCTCCTCCTTCACCTCTATCCAAGGCCCTAAAGGAGCCTTCCACATCCATCAAAGTTTTACCTGCACATCCACCAATATCATTTATTGTATCTGATGCTCCCGATGCGGTCTCCTCTATATTGGGGAGACTAGGCGCCTCCTAGCAGAGCGCTTTAGGGAACATCTCCGAGACACCCGCACCAATCGACCACACCGCCCCGTGGCCCAACATTTCAACTCCCCCTCCCACTCTGCCGAGGACATGGAGGTCCTGGGCCTCCTTCACCACCACTCCCTCACCACCAGACGCCTGGAGGAAGAACGCCTCATCTTCTGCCTCGGAACACTTCAACCCCAGGGCATCAATGTGGACTTCAACAGCTTCCTCACTTCCCCTTCCCCCACCTCATCCTACTTTCAAACTTCCAGCTCAGCACTTTTCCGACCTGCCTAGCTCCTTTTCCACCTATCCACTCCACCCTCTCCTCCCTGACCTATCACCTTCATCTCCTCCCCCACTCACCCATTGTACTCTATGCTACTCCTTCCCCACCCCCACCCTCCCCTAGCTTATCACTCCACGCTTCAGGCTCACTGCCTTTATTCCTGATGAAGGACTTTTGCCCGAAACGTCGATTTCATTGCTCGTTGGATGCTGCCTGAACTGCTGTGCTCTTCCAGCACCACTGATCCACTTTCTGATTTTTGGCTAGTGTTGATGAGATGAGGACCAGAGAAGAGAGTCCTGTCCAAGGTGACACTGTGTTGGTTATGAGCGAGGATCTGGTAAGAACAGCAACTTCCTTCTCAGACATTTGCCTGTTGTTAATGATAATATGGTCACCTTGTGCACTTCATCTGGAACTTGTGAATTGATGGTGTTTAGAAGACAATTCAATAAACAATGTGCCTTCCCTATCTGAACAATGTGAAAGCATAATTTGAATGAACCAACCAATTGTCCCTAAATTAGTGTGCTCCTTTGGTTGCAGTATACCTTTCATTATAAAGAGTGTCAACAAGACTGTCACACTCTCACCTCAGATTCAGAAGGTTGTGGATTTGAGTTCCATTCCAAGACTTAATCACAAAAATCTAGTCTGACATTCCGTGCAATACTGAAGGATTGCTGTGCTATCTGATTAATAGTCTCACAGATGGGATATTAATCTACTGCCTCTTCTGCTCTTCGAGTGGAGAATTTTGAAGAAATTATATCCTTAATATCCCTCTCGACAATGCAAAAAAGAATTTCCTGGACATGATGATGTGAAGTTGGAAACTTGCTATGTGCAAATTGGCTCCTGTGTTTCCTACACACTGCAGTGATTACATTTCAAACATATTTCATTGTCTATAAAACACCTTACTACATCTGATGATTTTGAAAAGTGCTATGTAAGTGCAGCCTTTCTTTCATTTGCCTCTGAAATATATGTCTTCTCAAATGTATGAGGTAATGCACTCTGAGAGTGCTCACAAGGCAAGGGATTACACTTGGAATAGAAGGACCCCATAATGTACAGAAGACCAGAACAATTTTGATGTGCATATCCACTGATCCTTGAAGATAGCAGGGTAGGTGGTAATGTGGTTAAAAAGGTATATGGGATTTATAAAAAATGTAAAAGTACACTTTATTTTTACGAAATCTTTATCTGCAAAAATAGTCACTACATCAAATCAGTTTTGAACAGTCTTTGCTTGTGGAGAACAGGCAAAGATTGGAGTTTGACTTTCCCAACAGTTTCAACAAACCCAAAAAAATTCTTACACGTGCAAGATGCTGTTTACACATATTTCAGGCACCAGGAGGGCTCAATTGCTAGTGTTTATTAGTTGAGGCTTAGAATACAAGACCAGACATATTATGCTGAAAATGTATAAAACAATGATCACCTCATCATAGGAAGGATATGATTGCACTAAAGAAGGTGCAGGGGAGATTTACCAGATGCTACCTGGGCTGGAGGGTTTGACCAATGAGGAACAATTGGATAGGCTGTGGTTATTCTGCTTGGCACCTTAGAGACAGGAATTAATAGAGGTGTATAAAATAATGAGGGCAGAGATGGTGTAGATGGGAAGGCACTTTAGCCAGAGGACATAAGACTTCAGTAAGGCATTCAACAAGGTTCCTCATAAGAGATTGGTTAGCAAGGTTAGATCTTATGGAATACAGGGAGAACCAGCCATTTGGATACAGAACTGGCTCGAAGGTATAAGACAGAAGGTGGTGGTGGAAGGTTGCTTTTCAGACTGGAGGCCTGTGACCAGTGGTGTGCCATAAGGATTGATGCTGGGTCCACTACTTTTTCTCATTTATATATACTGAATTTGAACATAGAAAGTATACTTACTAAGTTTGGAGATGACACCAAAACTGGAGGTGTAGTGGACAGCAAAGAATGTTACCTCAGATTACAACAGGATTTTGATCAGGTGGGCCAGTGGGCTGGGGGGTGGCAGACTGAGTTTAATTTAGATAAATGCGAAGTGCTGCATTTTGGAAAAACAAATCAGAGCAAGACTTAAACACTTAATGATAAGATGTTGGGGAGTGTTGCTGAACAAAGTACAGGTTCATATTTGCTTGAAAGTAGAATTGGAGAGAGAAGGCAATTGATATGCTTTCCTTTATTGGTCGGAGTATTGGAGTAGAGAGGTTACGTTGCAGCTGTACAAGACCTTGGTTAAGCCACTTTTGGAATATTGTGTGCAGTTCTGGTCTTCTTCCTATCGGAAGAATGTTGTGAAACTTGAAAGGGTTCAGAAAAGATTTACAAGGATGTTGCCAGGGTTTGAGGACTTGAGCATAGGAAGAGGCTGAATAGGCGGGGCTGTTTTCCCTGGAGCATCGGAAGCTGAGCAGTGACCTTATAGAAGTTATTAAAATCATGAGGGACATGGATAAGGTAAACAGACAAGGTCTTTTCCCTGATTTGGGAGAGTCCAGAACTAGAGGGTATCGGTTTAGAGTGAGAGGGGAAAAATATATAAGGGTCCTAGGGGGAACTTTTTCCACGCAGAGGGTGGTGTGTGTACAGAATGAGCTGCCAGGGGAAGTGGTGGAGGTTGGTACAATTACAGCATTTAAAAGGCATCTGGATGTGTATATGAACAGAAAAGGTTTAGAGGGATATAGGCCAAGTGCTGGCAAATGGGACTAGATTAGGTTGGGATATCTGGTCAGGATGGATGAGTTGGACCACACGGTCTGTTTCCGTGGTGTACATCTCTATGACTCTATGATTTTATAAGTGGTAACAAATTAAGAGGAGAATAGAAGAAAGATGTTTTTCACCAAGAGGGTGATGGGAGTCAGCACCTCACAGCCTGAAAAGGTAGTTGAGTCATAAACCTCTGGAACACTTAAGCAACATTTAGAAATTCATCTGTATTGCCACAGTCTCTACGGCTGTGGTACAAGAATTCAAAAATAGGATTAGTGTGGTTAGACATTTTTTGACTAGCACAGACCTGGTGAGCTCAAGATCTCCTTCTGCTTATGTCTATAAGCATACTGAACTAATTCAATGGGGTGTAGGATGGAAAATATACTTAGAAAGGTCATTTAAAATGTGGTCAGACATCTCGGGCCGCTTTAAATAACATAGGTGTTTTTAAAAAGCGTGTACTTTTGTGGAGTCTTGTCAATTGCCTTTCAAGATGCCTTTTATGTCTATACTTTGCAAAAATGCTACTTTTGTCAGTGTCGCTGGTTTAGTTTAGTCACAAAATGGGAGTCATTTTAGCCACTATGTTGTATAGTACATTAGCTGGTTCTTTTGTGGACTTTCTTTGAACAGTTTTTTAAGGTATCCAAACCATCTCACGTACTAGAATTAAAAGTAAAGTCCTGTAAATGCAGTAATTTGAAATACAACAGAATAATTGAAAATGCCTTGTTGTCAACCTCACCATTTGCTAGCAGAACAACAACAGGTCATGTGGGCATTTGAGAATGTGCTAAATACATGTACAGTTGCAGGGAATATGGGGAAATCCTAAATCCATATTAACAAAAGTTTACATAGCTGCTTGAGTTAACCCACAGTCACTATGAAGATCAAGCAACTTAGATGGCCAGCTTTTCTGGAACTTTCCATTGACTGGGATCTCGATCAGTCATACTTTCCATTACAAATGCAGTTCAAATCTGGCAGTATTGCTCACTTGGATTCACCACACTGGGGTACAAAGTAGAGGAAGATTCAACTAATCACAAAACTGCTGACCAACCCACATATAAAACTTTGACCATATTATGGGAGTAACCAGCAGCATGAAAATAGCAGAACCTGACTTAATTAAAAGAAGGTTCAGCATGACGCTAACCCCTTATCACTCAAGACCTGCTTGTAAATGATGCACAGGCCTAGAGATAGATAACATGTCTGGTTCTAGGAACTGCTCCTTGATTAGAGATGGAGATTAGCACACTGTGTAACTTTCTCATAACTTCTTGCCACTAGTGAACTATTTAAAATGAACTTATATTAGCAAGTAATGATGCAAAATGAAGGAACGAAGTTTAAACAAACTGAATAAATCTGCACCACATATTGTTGAAGCAAATAAAATTCAATTTAAACACGATGTCAGCTGGAAATTAAGTTTGACATGTGGACAAATCTCATTCTCCATGCAGTCGTTCTGAAGTTCTGTACTAGTACGAGTGAAGTAGTTACAAAAACAGAAATTGCTGGAAAAACCTCAGTAGGTCTGGCAGCATCTGTAGAAAGAAATCAGAGTTAATGTTTCGGGCCCAGTGACCCTTCCTCAGAACTAGTAGAAGTAGTTTATCTGCAACATGTAAATAGCCTCAAATTGTATTTCTTCAATGTTCCCTGTGTAGGCTTATATATAACGTGTGTGTGTGTGTGTGTGTGTGTGTATCCTTGATTGGTATTAATTGGTCTTCCATGCCAGTCAGCACCAAACAACAATTAGCCTAACCTTCCTTTATAGTCACATGATTCTATGACCTACTTTAGGTTTTTCTGAGAAGCAGGAAAGTACATAAGTGGATAGAGTTGAGCTGGAAGTACAGCAGGCCAGGCAGCATCGGAGCAGGAGGGGGGGGGGTCGACATGTCAGGTTGGAATGTTTCACCAGGACCGGGGAGGGGAAAGGAGCTGCAAAATAAATAGAGTGAGGAGGGAGGGGCTGGGGGAAAGGTGCGTGAGGTAGCAATAGATGGATGCAGGTAGGAGGTTGCTGTGATAGGTCAGTGGGATGGGTGGAGCATATGGGTGGGAAAGAAGATGGTTAGGTAGGGTCAAGTTAAACGAGCTGGATGGAGAGGGAGGGCTGGGCCTGGGAATGAGGAGATTTGGAAGCTGGTGAATCCTATGTTAAGGCTGTGTGGTTGTTAGTTTCCGAGGTGGAAGATGAGGTATTCTTCCTCCAGTTTGCACGTAGCCTTGTGTTAACAGTGGAGGAAGCCCACGAAGGACATGCTGTTGGGGCAGTGAGAGTGAGAGTTGAAATGGATGGCAACCAGAAGGTGGGGTTATTGGAGTGTGTGGACTATAAATGTTCCCTGAACCGCTCCTCGTGCTTGTGTTCGGTCTCTCTGATGTAGAGGAGACCACATTGCAAGCAACGGTTGCAATAAATCAGGTCTAGCAAATATTCAAGCATATTTCCCTCTACCAAGCAAAGTACCGAACAATGTCCTTTTATTTTGTGCAGACATATGTTTGGTCATTTTAAAAGAATTGGCAATTTAACATGAACAGAGATCCCTGTAGCCACAAAAAATACATTTCAAACCAGAATTATCTCTAACAGACCCTTTATTCCATGTCACTTTCTTCTTTTACTCACAGTCAGAGAGTCCTTGCTGAGAGATATGTCCCTTGACATGACATACTTCCTGGTTTTAAGTAGAGCATTTCAGGTCTGAAGGCATCATAGCTGAACTGGAACTTGTTCTTGATCAGTATCTATACACGTATACTGTGATCAAGTATTAGGATAATGTGGTACTGAGATCAGTGGTGCTACCCACAGTATACCCCTGTCTGGGAGAGCCAAATTCAGCAAGGACTATGTAGAACTTTGTACCTGTAAGACTCAAATTACACAGTTGTCACACCAGCTCAGACACTGAGGAGCTAATCCTTTAAATATGGTCATTCTGCTATGTGTCCAGACAAAACCACAAAATTTATGTTACATTATGTTTAAGGACCAATAGCTTTTTTTTTGTTGAGTAGATAAAATTTTAGATTCCAGTAACCCAGAAGAGAACAAAGCCACAAGATTCCATGATTAGTAACAATCAAAATAATCTTCATGATATAGTGTTATAGAAGGAAACGAATATAGAAAATACAATGTGTAAAATCCAGAATTCATATGAATTTGAGCCATAAATATGGGTCAACAGACAAATTGTGGTCAAATATTTCATAGAGCAAATTGAATAGCAGATCTTCTTGAGATAGATTCCATCAATGTCTCAGTTATCCACCCAGACATTAACAATGCTTTGGGTCACCAAATTGCACTAAAGATTTGTCTCTTTTATAAGCAAATTTTTACTTTCAAAGATTCAGCCTCTGAATTTTCTTTAAGAAAACCCCTCACATTTTGACAGTTTTGGGTTACCGTCAACGGATTAGATTACTTACAGTGTGGAAACAGGCCCTTCGGCCCAACAAGTCCACACCGACCCGCCGAAGCGCAACCCACCCATACCCTTACATTTACCCCTTACCTAACACTATGGGCAATTTAGCATGGCCAATTCACCTGACCCGCACATCTTTGGACTGTGGGAGGAAACTGGAGCACCCGGAGGAAACCCACACAGACACGGGGAGAACGTGCAAACTCCACACAGTCAGTCGCCTGAGGTGGGAATTGAACCCGGGTCTCTGGCGCTGTGAGGCAGCAGTGCTAACCACTGTGCCACCGTGCCGCCCACTGGCATCATACAATGTGGCAATCAGCTATACAAGCTAACCAACCCTTTCCATTAGTTATACTTCCAGTACTTCCTTGATTGACAGTGATAATGCTCTCCTACACAATAGATTTTGAGCCTGAAATTAGACACACCCTTTATATGGGCTGTCTTTGAGAATAGTGGGTTACACCTCTTTATGGGCATTTAAACGGGCATTGGATAGACATATGGAGGATAGTGGGCTAGTGTAGGTTAGGTAGGCTTGGAAGGGCCTGTACTGCTCTGTATTTTTCTATGTTCTATGTTCTATGGATATGAGGTCATGAGGACAACAGGGAGTGGAAAATGATTCATATTTTTGAGCAAGCGTGACAGAAATTGGGGTTTAAATTCAGGGTGGATCCAAAACATTAACTCTGGTTTCTCTTCACAGATGCTGCTAGACCTGCTGTGCTTTTCCAGCAATTTCTGTTTTTGTTTCTGATTTACATCATCCACAGTTTACTAGCTAGCCAGCATTTATTGCCCATCCCTAGTTACCCTTGAAAAAGTGATGGTGAGCTGCCTTCTTGAACTGTTATATTTAATCATTATTTATATACTCAATATGTTGACATAGCTTCCATGACTATGGTCAAGAGCTACCAAATAGGCTTAGTGTAGTCAGGTATCTATTGGCCAGGGCAGATTTCTGTGCTGTAAGTATCTATTAATCTGAGTTTGGAATGTTGAAAATTAAAGTTTTATGAAGTTTGTAATTTAATGTTTGTAGGGTTTACTGGACTTCATAAGATTACATTTCACTGTTAAAGAGGAATTTACTATCGTGAGATTTTTGGGTTGGGGATTTCCAACATTCATTCCAAATTTATAATAGGAAAAGAGAAAGTAAACCTGAATCAAAATTTATTTTAGATTTGGATTTTTGTTTCCTTGCAGCAGAAACCACAAATTTTGTAAAAGTTCAAACTTTCAACATTCCAATCTCATAGATTCATAGACACCTAATCATCAAGTGAGGCCAATAAGTCATCTTTAGAGCTTTGACTGTAATTAGCGGCTTACTTTCATTATAGATTTTTTAATAGATTTTATCGTCTTCGTTTCTTACTTTATTTCTTCCATTCACATTACCTATTTATAAATCCTCAGTAACGAGGGAGAAAATAAAGTGACCCAGAAGAAATGCTAACAAAACTAATGTAGATAAATCTAATTATATGTGCCAACAAGAAATATCATAGAAATCCAAAAGGGCAGCATGGTGGCTCAGTGGTTAGCACTGCTGCCTCACAGCGCCAGGGCCTGGGTTCAATTCCTGTTTTGGTCAACTTTCTGTGTGGAGTTTGCACATTCTCCCCATATCTGTGCAGGATTCCTCTGGGTGCTCTGGTTTCCTCTCACAGTCCAAAGATGTGCAGGTTAGGTGAATTGCCATGATAAATCGCCCGTAGTGTTAGGTGTAGGGGAATGGGTCTGGGTGGGTTGCTCTTCGGAGGGTTGGTGTGGACTCATTGGGCCAAAGGTTTCTAATCTAATCTAAACTAATATTTTGGCAGTGTTGACTTTGGAGAAGGAAATGACTGCAGCAATTCATGAAATAAAATATGCTGACAATTAATGGTTTTGGAAAGGCAGAAAGAAGGTTAAAATGAGGATTGTACAAAATTTCAATCTGTCTCTTCTTCATTCGATGACAATGACATATGTGGCTAAAGTTTGATTTTACATTACTCATTAATACCCAACTTTTGACCAATCAGCAGCCATCATATTTATAAATATTTGAGCATATTCATTAAAGTCCATAGAGAATTAATGTTTTTTCAGGAAATAACAATTTTTGTGCAAGTATTATCATTCAATTAAATTAAAATTTCTGCTCCATTTGGATAAATGTCCCCAGGTCTAGCTCCACTCCTCCCTGTTAAGGTTGACACTAAACAGGATTACATCAAACAGCCGTGCAAGATTCCAAACTTCTTTCTTACTTTGGCTTTCGAGCTGTCCATAACCAGAACCCTGTTATTTAGTGTCTGTTCTCTTCAACTGAGTTGCATCTGTAATTTGGAAATGAGATTATAATGATTTGCATTGTAGGCTTTTAAACTTTTGTGACAGGAATAAATTTAAAAGAAAAAGGTGAAACTAAATGTAGCTAAACGAGAAATTACTACTGAAGTAATTTAAGTGAAAGTATAAAGTGGAGCCTTTGAGAAGAATCTTAACCCAAAGACAGAGTGGTGGATGGAAAGATGGAAACATTTTAAATTGTCAAACCTGAACCCCAACACACATCCAATCTGCTCACTTCCAATTTTAATGGAGGCTGAAGTGGGAGAGTGATTGTTTGTGACCAATATCGCCCTCACAAGCTCAATCATTGAAATAATGTCTTCCAAGCCTGACAAGCTTATCCTTGGAATGTTCTGACATGTTCCTCTCCTCTCAACATCCCCATCTTATTGCCAGGAAGTGACTGATATCCAGTATTGTTCTGTCGGTTTGTGACATCATTTAAATGAATTCGCTTGTCTAATTCCTGTGAAGTATCTAGACTCGTGGTGTCAGGATCTCGAGTGCTTGACAAGAATGGAGGTTATTTCCTCTTTCTTCTTCTTAGTACAGGTTGAGAAATGAACATAGTCTGTTTTTTTTAAAATCATCTCGTGACAAATTACATCCCAGCTGAACAGAAATGAAAGCAAGACTCACTTCTGAAGTTCAGAGTCAGAGACTTGTACGTTCAATTTCCCGTCAATGTCATGTGAACAAATTAATTGGATTCTATTTATATTTTTGTGATTGTACTCTGTATAACTTGACAGTTGTGTTTATCTACATTTCAACAGCTATTGCCCATGGGAAACACTGTGACAATGTTATTTAAAGGAAACATCTTTCTGTTGACTGTTCACTTTTTGCAAACATACAGCTCTATCCAAACGTATCTAACCAACATAACAGTTCATTTGAGCTCAGCAATTCAATCTGGACCAGAAATAAAGTCTTGGTAACTTGTTGACTGGAATTTCAAACAAATTAAAATTCCAAGGGAAATGTAACTCCATCCAAAAGAATAGTTATTTTGTGTAAAAATACCACACATTTACAGCTTGCATTTGGGACTATTTCATATTTGAACATAGTTTATGAGAAAAACATTAAATAATTATTTTACTTCCACTGACTGTTTTTCTTTTGAAAAGATAGGATCTGCTTGGGAATTGCATTTCAAGAGATCTGATTGGGCCTTGGAATAGCCCTAATTCCCAGCAATCAGTCTAGCCTTTTAAAGGATCAGTGGCATTCAACTTTGGGAGCCACCAATCCGATATCCTTTTCAGTAGGTACATCCATTGTGAGGGTGTGGAGTATTTGTCCTCTGACTATGGCACAGAACTGTTGGTCACACATGCTATTTTTCGCTGTTTTTATTGTTTGTTCCCTAATGCAAACTCTTAACTTTGTGTACAGTGATTTTACTGCATTGTTTACTGTACCTGTGACATGATATGAGTGGGTTTGTGGGGTTGTTTGGTAATCCTGGCTCTGTCACATCTGGCAACCCAACCTCAAACTGCTGACTAAGCAGTAGAATTTCAGGTAGAGTTTCTACTTACCTGGTGCAGAATGCACACCTTCTGTCACGTCAAACATGGTTCAGTTCTCATCTCTATATGAAAGTAAATTGTTGTAAAACTTCAGGCTGAACCTGCCATGCAGCACAGAGGTTTGCTGTATCTCATTATTGAATGAGATACATCAAGGCACCTTTTGTCCTTTGATAGATGTAAAACGTCCCACCACCATTTTGAAGAGGAGTTCAGAGGTTCTGCCTTGTGTCCTGGTCAACACTCATCACTGAATCAACATTGGAAAATTAACAGATTTCTAATTGTAGAAGCCTGCCTTGTGCGATGCCTCACTTTCTGCCTTACAACAGTGACAACACTTCAAAACTACTTTTTCAGCAATGAGGTCATGAATATGGGAGATATGGAAATAGCAGGAGAACTTAACAAGTACTTTGCGTCAGTTTTCACAGTGGAAGACATGAGTAATATCCCAACAATTAAAGGGAGTTAGGGGGCTGAGTTGAGTATGGTTGCCATTACAAAAGAGATAGTGCGAGAAAAGCTAAAAAGTCTTAAAATTGATAAATCTCCTGGCCCCGATGGGATACATCCTAGAGATCTGAGAGAGGTGGCTGAGGAAATAGCGGAGGTATTGGTTGAGATCTTTCAAGAGTCACTGGAGTCAGGGAAAGTCCTGGATGATTGGAAGATTGCTGTTGTAACCCCCTTGTTCAAGAAAGGATCAAGACAAAAGATGGAAAATTATAGGCCAATTAGCCTAACCTCGATTGTTGGTAAAATTCTAGAATCCATCATTAAAGATGGGGTTTCTAAATTCTTAGAAGAGCCGAGTCTGATTAGAACAAGTCAACATGGATTTAGTAAGGGGAGGTCATGCCTGACAAACCTGTTGGAATTCTTTGAAGAGGTGACAAGTAGGTTAGACCAGGGAAACCCATTGGATGTGGTCTATCTAGACTTCCAAAAGGCCTTTGATAATGTGCCTCACGGGAGGCTGCGGAGCAAGGTGAGGGCCCATGGTGTTGAGCTACTGGGATGGGTTGAGGATTGGCTGTCTGACAGCAGGCAGAAAGTTGGGATAAAAGGTTCTTTTTCGGAATGGCAGCCGGTGACGAGCCGTGTCCCGCAGGGTTCAGTGTTGGGGCCACAGCTGTTCGCATTATATATTAATGATCTGGATGAAGGGACTGGGGGCATTCTAGCAAAGTTTGCAGATGATACAAAGTTAGGTGGACAGGCAGGTAGTACTGAGGAAGTGGGGAGGCTACAGAAGGATCTAGACAGTTTGGGAGAGTGGTCCAGGAAATGGCTGATGGAATTCAACGTGAGCAAATGCGAGGTCTGGCACTTTGGATAAAACAATAAAAGCATAGACTACTTTCTAAACGGTGAGAAAATTCGTAAAGCCAAAGTACAAAGGGATCTGGGAGTGCTAGTCGAGGATTCTCTAAAGGTAAACATGCAGGTTGAGTCCGTGATTAAGAAAGCGAATGCAATGTTGTCACTTATCTCAAGAGGGTTGGAATATAAAAGCACCATTGTGCTACTGAGACTTTATAAAGCTCTGGTTAGGCCCCATTTGGAGTACTGTGTCCAGTTTTGGTCCCCACACCTCAGGAAGGACATACTGGCACTGGAACGTGTCCTGCGGATCCTGGGATTGTATTCATTGGAGTTTAGAAGATTAAGGGGAGACTTAATAGAGATGTACAAGATAATACATGGCTTGGAAAGGGTGGACGCTAGGAAATTGTTTCCGTTAAGCGAGGAGACTAGGACCCGTGGACACAGCCTTAAAATTAGAGGGGGTCAATTCAGAACAGAAATGCGAAGATATTTCTTCAGCCAGAGAGTGGTGGGCCTGTGGAATTCATTGCCGCAGAGTGCAGTGGAGGCCAGGACGCTAAACGTCTTCAAGGCAGAGATTGATAGATTCTTGTTGTCTCGAGGAATTATGGGCTACATGGAGAATGCAGGTAAGTGGAGTTGAAATGCCCATCAGCCATGATTGAATGGCGGAGTGGACTCGATGGGCCGAATGGCCTTACTTCCACTCCTATGTTTTATGGTCTTATGGTCTTATGAATACAAGTCTTTTTTTCTTGGGGACATCCCACTTAGCTAAGTGTCAGTCTCTGCCTAAAAGATAAATGTTAAATTTGGAGAAGCATGTGCATTTGGGAGTAGGATGGATGAACTGGTTTAAATTGGAGAAATTGGCTTACTGAAGCCAGTTCCAAACTGACTTGCATGAACAGCATATCAGGCACAGTGTGAACAATTCCGTTCTGAAAAGGGGTCATACTAGACTCAAAATGTTATCTCTGTTTCTCTCCATGCATGCTGCCAGACCTGCTGAGTTTCTCCAGGACTTCTGTTTTTGTTAGGAGAGATTGACATTTCAATTACTTTCTCATTTGCAATGGTGGAGTGAGGGGTGACCTTATTAAAGTTTGTTAAATCATGAGGAGCATAGATAAGGTGAATGACTCGGGTCTTTTCCCTCAGGTGAGAGAATTCAAACTAGGGAGGAGGGGCAACATTTTTTGACACAGCAAATGGTTCATGCATGAAACAAACTGCCAGAGAAACTGGTGGATACAGGTACAGTTAGAATGCTTAAAACACATTTGGATAAACTCATGAATCGGAAAGATTTAGAGGGAAATGGGCGAAGTGCAGGCAGGTGGGACTCTTTTAGTTTGAGATCATGGCTGGCATGGACGGGTGGGACCGAAGAGTCCGATGTATGACTCTTAAGAGTTGTGTTGGGAAAGAAAAATGAGATCCTGGTAAGCTCAAACAGTGTTCTCTTACAAGATTAAATGTACTTTGACAAAGTATTACAAGTTTTAACCGCAGAGTACACGTCAACCAATGTGAAAAGAAATCCCATAATAAACAGTGTTTGGTACTTAACTTTGATGTGGAGGAGACATCAGGGCAGAATTTGGTCTTTTCTTAGATTGCTTAATAATGTATCAGTGATGTGGAGATGTCAGTGTTGGACTGGGATGGACAAAGTCAGAAGTCACACCACACCAGGTTATAGTCCAACAGGTTTATTTGAAATCACAAGCTATGGAGCAGCACTTTGAATGTTTGTGGTTTCAAACAAACCTGTTGGACTGTAACCTCATGTCATGTGACTTCTGAATAATTATCAGGTTGAACTTTTTTTTGTTAAGCTTGTTTCCTAATGCAACAAATTACTAACTTTTCGGGAGCAAGATTTAAAACAACAATATAAGTTGCTAAAGAAACTCTGCTTTCTCTCCACATATGCTGCCAGATGTGCTGAGTTTCTCCAGCAATTTCTGTTTTTGTTTTAGATTTCCAGCATCTGTAGTTGTTTGTTTTAAGCAAAATTCAAAATGCAGCCTTCACCAGTTTCTTCTTTCAAGGTCAATTGACACACCATACTTTGTTCACAAGCTAATACATTTCCTACAGTATTCGCTGTGGAGAGTAGTGTTTTTTAAATTTGTTCAGTGGTTGTGTGAATTGCTCGTGAGGCAGCGTTTAATGCCCATCCTTAATTACCCTGGAGAAGGTGTGGTGAGATAAGCTGCTTTCGGAACTGCTGCAGAACTTGAGGTGTAGATTCATGCACAGTACTGTTTAAACTGAGTTCCTGGATTTTGAACAGGATCACAGTTGTCTTTTGCATAGCATTGAGCTGAGTGCTCTGATAATGCAGGCCCTTGTCAAAATGAACTAAGTTCATTCACTGCAGCCTTTGACCCCCTGAATCAGCTGAATACAGTTTCTGTTGCAATCTGTACTTTGTAATTCTTTCTCAATCCTGCTGGAATAGCAGTGCAGCCAGCCCTGTTTACTTAAACACAGATGTTTGATTCCCAAGGGGTTATGATGCATACCAATCCCATCATGCATTGCCATATTAGTCCGCCATTTCTGATGATCAGATGATTCTTGCTGCTTGTTCTTAACTCCCTCCAAGTGTATAATCTTATTTCTTAAATGATTTAATAACAACTTGCATTTGTATAACGCCATAATGGTAATGAAACATCCCAAGGCACTTTGAATGTCACCAGATCAAGATTTTACATAAAGAGTCTTTGGAACAGATGACTGAGATCTGAATCAAGGAAATGGGTTTGCAAGAATGATGTAAATCATTTTGGAGTTTTATTCTCTTGTTCTATTTTAGTAATTGTCCCATGATTTGTACACACTGTGAAGAGGAATTTCTTGATATTTCTCCTAAAGTTATTATATACTAGTTGGCTTTCTGTGCTGTCAATCCAGCATATCTCCAGTCTCTCCTTATACCTGACCCTGACATTCATTCTGACTCATCATTAATCTGCATTGCCCAGAAACTGCACTATGGAAGTCAATAAATTAAAAAAATAGTTTTTGGATGTATTTACTATTTTTGTAACTTTTGTTTTGTAAGGAAGTCCTAAACTTATGCAAGAAAATACATTGAAAGTGACTGAAATTACAGTCATAGAGTTGAAGAGGTCTACAGCATAGAAAAAAACCCTTCTGCTCAGGACGACAGTCAAAATAGCCACGTAACAATTGTAATCCCATTTTCCAGCATCTGGCCTATAGCTTTGGCATTGCAAGTGCTCATCTAAACAGTTCTTAAATGTTGTGAGGGTTTCAGCCTCCACACCCTTACAGGCATTGTGTTTCAGATTTCCATCATCATCTGGAGGGAAACACTTTTCCTCACATCCCCTGTAAATCTTCTGCCCTTTACCTTAAAGCTGTGCCCCTTCCCACAGATCCCTCCACCAAAGGGGAAAGGTCTCTATGTCTACCCTTTCTATGCGCCCCATAATTTGATATATCTCAGTTATGTCCCCTCCCTCCTCAATTTCTTCTGTTGCAAGGCAAAAAGAAACCTATCCAATCTCTCTCCACAACTGAAACTTTCCAGCCCGGCAACAACTTGTTGAATTTCTTCTCCAGTGCTATCACATCCCTCACATAAAATGTGGATTCCGGAATAACCCATAACAGTGCAGCTTTGGCCAAATGGACATTTAATACAGTTCCATCATTACCTCCCTGCTTTTAAATTCTGTGCCTCAGCTAATAAAGTGAACTATTCCATGTCTTCTTAACCACTTTATCTACCTGTTCCACTCCTTAAATGGACTGGTGCACACCAAGCTCCCTCTGAAAGGAGAAAGTGAAGGTGCAGATGCCGACGATCAGAGTCAAAAAGCATGGTGCTAGAAAAGCACAGCCGGTCAGACAGCAGATTCTGAAGAGCAAGAAAGTCGATGTTTCGAGCATAAGAGCTGAAAATGTGTTGCTGGAAAAGCGCAGCAGGTCAGGCAGCATCCAAGGAACAGGAGAATCGATGTTTCGCGAGCATAAGGTCTTCTGACATTCCTGAAGAAGAGCGTTTGCTCAAAACATTGACTCTCCTGCTCCTCAGATAAGACCATGAGACATAGGAGTGGAAGTAAGGCCATTCGGATGCTGCCTGACCAGCTGTGCTTTTCCAGCACCAGACTTTTTGACTCTGAAGCTTCCTCTGATTATTGGTGCTTACCAGCATCTTACTGTTCATCATATATTCCCTTGCATGTTTGTCCTGCTCAAGTGCATCACTTCACATTTATCTAGATTGAATTGAATTTGTCACTAATCAGTCCATCTGACCAGCGCAACTATATCCTCCTGTAATCAAAGGCTACCCTCCTCACTATCAGCCACTTCCCAATATTCATATTGTCCACAAACTAATCAAGCTGCAAATGTGTTGCTGGTCAAAGCACAGCAGGTTAGGCAGCATCTCAGGAATAGAGAATTCGACGTTTCGAGCATAAGCCCTTCATCAGGAATAAGAGAGAGAGAGCCAAGCCGGCTGAGATAAAAGGTAGGGAGGAGGGACTAGGGGGAGGGGCGATGGAGGTGGGATAGGTGGAAGGAGGTCAAGGTGAGGGTGATAGGCCGGAGTGGGGTGGGGGCGGAGAGGTCAGGAAGAGGATTGCAGGTTAGGAGGGCGGTGCTGAGTTGAGGGAACCGACTGAGACAAGGTGGGGGGAGGGGAAATGAGGAAGCTGGAGAAATCTGAATTCATTTTTTACACAAACTAATCAACCCTTCTACATTCAAATCTAAATAATTTATATATATTGTAAACAGCAACTGCCTCAACACTGATTCCGGTGGAACACCACTGAACAAAGGGCTTCCAGTCACAAGAATATCCCCAACCATTAGCCCCTGCTTCCTGCCACTCGACCAATTCTGGATCCAATGTGCAACTCTCCTTGGACATTGTGAGCTCTTTCTTTGGCTATCAGTCTCCAGTGTGGTTGCCCTGCAATAGGATTTATTAAATTGGAAAGAGTTCAGAAAAGATTTAGCAGGATATTGCCAGCAGATGGAGGGTTCGAGTTATAGAAATGGCTGGGACTTCTTTCACTGCATTATAGGAGGTTGAGGGGTGACCTTATAGAGGTTTAGAAAATCATGAGGGCACAGATAACGTGAATAGCAAAGGGTCTTTTCCCTGGAGGTGGTGGGGTGTGGCGGATATCAAAAGTAGGAGGCTTATTTTTCAAGTGAGAGGATAAAGATTTAAAAAGGATACGAGAGACAACTTTTTTTAAACAGTGATGTGTGTCTGGAATAAACTGTCAGAGGAAGTGGTGGATGTAGGTACAGTTACAACATTTAAAAGACATTTGGATAAGTACAAATGGTTTAGGGTTTAGGGGGATAAATTACTGCAGATGCTGGAATCTGTACAGAAAACAAGTGCTGGAGATCACTGTGGGTCAGACAGCATCCATGGAGAGAGACAGCAAGCAAATGTTTTGTGTCTAGATGACTCTTCATCAGAGGTTTGGGGTATATGGCCCAAACGCAGGTAGATGGGACTAGTTTAGTTTGGTAACATGGTCGGTGTGGACATGTTTGACTGAAGGGTCTGTTTCTGTGCTATATGACTCTACATAGGTCTTCATCAAAATTGATGGGGTTTTTTCTAGAATCAGTGGAAATGAGTGTTCTTCATTTCAGTCAATATTCTATTTATATTTAGACCTAATTCACTTAAATCTTTTATATTATTTTCTGTTTCTCCTTTGATTTGTAAATTATATGTTGTGATTCATTCACTGAAAACTTTGTATGCTGCAAAAAAGACAATGTCTTATTCTGAGGAAGGGTCACTGGACCCAAAATGTTAACTGCTTTCTGTTCACAGATGCTGCCAGACCTGCTGAGTTTCCCAGCAATTTTGGATTTTGTTTCAATAATTTGTGGGCCACTCAACTAGACTAAAGAAATGTAACAAAACTTAAGCAAAAATTAAACATTACCAACTACTACATGGTCAAAATGAAGTGATTTTCCAACAGTGTTAATATTTATCAGATATTGTATTTGTGTTCATATGACAGAATTACCAAACAGAAAATTACCAGAATGGATGGTCAATTCTGATGAAATTTGTCCTGATGAAAGTCATCGTTCTGAGAGATTAATTCTGACATTCTCCCTCCATTGAAGCTGCTCGAGCTGTTGTGCTTTCTGACATATCTTCTAATTTCAGATTTTCAGGCAGTGTAATATTTGCTTTTGCACAGTTCCTGGGCACTGGTTCTGGTGACTCAGGAGAAATACTGCTTTAACTCTTAATTCTCAGGTACAAAGTGCCCTGGTTTACTTTTTTTTTGCAATCAAACAACATGTCTAAACTGCATTGCTGATGGAGGTTCTATGAGACCCAACCAAGAAGGAGGGTGACAGAAAATCACAACTTGGAGAGGGAAGGAAGAGAGAGGAAACAGAAACTGGAGAGAAGGAGCATTGTTGTAGGTCTGTGGTATATATTAGCTGTTGTGTAATGCATTTTATTCCAGGATTGGGACAGCTTTGGTGCTCCTCCAAGAGAATACCGAGACACTTCTAAGGGTAATGCAAAACACAGGAAATATGACATAATTACATATCATATGATTAAACATTTCATGAGCAGTGTGACCTGGTCACAAGCATATAATGTAATGAAAAGATATGACTATGGATAAATAATTGGTCAGCTAACATGAAACAGAGAGTAGGGGTAAATGAACCTTTTTTTGGGTTGACAAGTTGTAACCATTGGAGTACCACAATGATTAGTGTGAAGGCTTTAGTTATTTACAATCTGTATCAGTGACATAGACGAATGAACTGAATATACTGTAGCTACATTTGGCGATTGACACCAAGAGAGGTAGAAATATTGTCAAGAGGAGATAAAGAGCCTACAAAGCGAAATAGATAGGTTTAGTTAGTGGGGAAAATTAGATGTGAAGTTGTTAACCTTGGCAAGAGGAATAGAAAATCAGCATATCATTTAAGTGAAGAGAGGTCGTAAGCTCGGTGGTACAGAGGGATCTGGGTGTCCTGATACATTAATCACAAAAGGTTAGTGTGCAGGTACAGCATGTGATTCAGAAGGCAAGTGGAATGTTGGTGTTTATTGCAAGAAATAGAATATAAAAGTAGGCAAGTTTTCCTGCAGCTGTAGAGCCTTGAGTACAATGTACAATTGAGGTCTCTTTTTTAAAAATGGATATGATTGCATTAAATGCGGTTCAAGAAAAGATTAACTCCACTTATTACTGGGATGAAATGCTTATTTTATTATGAAAGGCCTAACAGGTTGGGTCTGGACACATTGAGTTTAGAAGGAGAATTGGTGATCTTATGGAAACATACAAGATCTGGAGAGGATTTGACAGGATATAAACATACGAGCTAAAAACAAAACTATGAAGGAAGGTTATTCCCTACTAGTAAATATCACTGGACTACTGACCCAAACCCCAGGCTAATATTCTGGGAACATAGGTGATGAAATTTGAATTCAATAATAACCTGGAATCGAAAGTTAACCGAACGATGACCATGTAACTGCTGTTGATTGTTGTAAAAACCCATTTGGTTCTCTACTGTCCTTTGTGGAAGGAAAACTGGCATCCTTACCTACTCTGGCTGACATGTGATTCCAGACCTACAGCAAGGTGATTGACTCTTCATTGCCTTCTGGACAATTAGAAATGGACAATAAATAATGGCCTCGCCAGCAGGAACCACATCCCAAGAATGAATTAAAAAAATGGATTTCACCTCTTGAGTTTACACTGATGTGTGTTTTGAGGGGGAGACTAGATTAGGGGACACAGTTTAAGAGCAAGTGACCCCCTATTAAAACAGAGATGAACAAATTTTTTTCTCTCAGTGGGTCATTCATCTGTGGAACTCTCCAATGGAGTGGAGTCGCAGAATTTATTCAATGCTGAATTGGATCAAAACAATGGTGGACAAGGGTGTCACAGGTTATGGGAGGTGGACAGGAAGGTAGAGTTGAGACCAGAAAAAGTTCTCTTATCAAATAGGGGAGCAGGCTTGTAGGGTGGGATGGGCTACTCCTGCTTCAAAGTTCTGATGTTCTAAATACTGGGTAATCACATGGGTTCATGACAGGAACTTGAAGACAATATTAGGTGTGAGTCCAATAAGGTAAAGCTGTATAGTCACAGAGAGCCATAAGGTTGCTCTCTCACTAGGGAAAAATGATTAATCATGGTTTAATTTCAGAGCTACCATACCTCTGGTGAGGGGTTAGGATACGAACGTGGAATCTTCCAGAATACTCGGAGTACTGCACTGCTGGAGGTTCAGGGGAAATAATAAACAGAGGACCCTCTGTCTGCAGATGCAAAAGATCCTACTGCACCATTTTTGAGCAGAGCAGGGGACTTGCTTTTCCCCAATGGCCTATCCAATATTTGTCACTCAACCAATAGCCAGGTACTTAAACGATGCCAATGCAATATTCAGAGACAAAAAGAGGTGTGCTTCCTTGTTCTGAATAATATTTATACCACAACAAACATCACTATTCAGTTTATCTGGTTCATGTCACAGTGTTGTGGGAACTTCCTATATTACAACAGCGACTACAAAGTATTTTATTCGTTATAAAGTCCTTTTGCTTTACAACCTGAGCTTGTGAAGAATGATGTGTAAATGCAGGAAATTATTTTTCTTCAGATCGGACATGGAATGTGATAGGTGTCCTAGTCACACGTACAATTCGTGAATATTTACATCACATTCTGCAAATTAGCTTTAGGGACAACTTTATTCCAGGGTGGGAGCTTAGGTAATAATATATAGGAGCAGAGTTGGCCATTCTGCCCATTGAGACTTCTCCACCATTCAATGGCTGATCTGATAATCCCCCAACTGATTAACATCTGCCCATCTCAGCCTTGAATATAAATAATGATGTAGTCTCAACTGCCCTCTGCAGTAAAACATTTCACAGATTCATTAACCTCTGAGAGAGGTCTCATTTCTGTCTGGCAATTATTTATCCCGAAATCTGGTGCCTCTTTGTTTAACATTCTCTCTCAATTGATCTTCCCCTAAAGTGGAAGATTAAAGAGCAGGTTTTGTAGTTGGTATGGTTAGAATTTGTACTACAGAGCTGTGAACAAAATTTGAAATTGTACAGCATAATAAAATGTTGCAAGACCATTCCTAAGAGCAGATTAAATCAAACACCTAAGGATGTATTGGATCAGGTTATCAAAAGTTTGGTCGAAGAGATCTTATGGATAAGAGGGGGAATAATTTCAGAGTTTCGAGCAAGAACAGGAAATATTAAGAAATGAGATTTGTAACAAATGAGAGTAGATGTACAACAAAAGAAGTTAAACTGTGACTGCTTGTGAGGAAACTCATTAGACAACTTCCACAGGGTATCTCCTGATAACTCCAATAATGCTAGTGAGAAGCAGGAACCTCTGAATAAAATGGCCGAGAGATGAGTCCACAATTACACTGCTTTCTTTTAGACCCCTGTCAGAAGCTTGATGAACTGAGGAAAGCCCCTAGGAAGGTCAGGCATGAACACTTATCAAATCCTGTAGGTGAGATTTGACTGGTCAGTTTTACATGTGTGTAATGGGGAACTGGGCAGTTGCTGAGGCTCATCTCCATTGTGGTTACAATCTCTGAATGTCATGCATGGAGGACAGATTTTTTGCAGTGTGTTTGCACCATATCCGATTGAGCAAGAATAAAAACTTCACTCCAACAGTTTACGAAACTGCAGATGGTGATATTCATTATATTTTAAATAGGTTATAAAGGTGTTAGGTGTTAAACAGCTTGTGGGCGGCACGATGGTACAGTGGTTAGCACTGTTGCCTCACAGCGCCATAGGCCGGGTTCTATTCCCACCTTAGGCGACTCTCTGTGTGGAGTTTGCACTTCTCCCTGTGTCTGTATGGGTTTCCTCTGGGTGCTCCGGTTTCCTCCCGCAATCCAAAAATGTGCGGGTTAGGTATATTGGCCATGCTAAATTGCCTGTAGTGTTAGGTGAAGGGGTAAATGTAGGGGAATGGGTCTGGGTTGGTTGTGCTTCAGTGGATCGGTGTGGACTTGTTGGGCCGAAGGGCCTGTTTCCACGCTGTAAGTAATCTAATCTAATCTTAATCCTTCAGGCAGAAGGAAACAAAAGCATTCATTGTGATGTCTCTGTTTGTCTGTCCCATCTGTGGGAGTGTCATCCTCTTATGGATCGCCCTCTACACCCACAATAGAGAAGTGATATATACCCGAGGCACAGTCTATAATCTCCCAAGACAGAAGGGTGCTGCCTGTTAGCAACAAGTGGGATTTCATGGAATCTTTTTGAATTGATGTCCAAGTGACTGAATCTAACAAGGGCAAATAGTGAATTGAAACAGTGCTCTCAGAATATTCAAATTGATCACAGTTAGTTTTGAATTGTGTTTGAACTATTGAACCTCCAAGATCGAGCAAATATCTTCCAAAGTCAGTCAAGGTTCAGTAATGTTGGATATGCTGTAACAACAGTTTCCTCATAGACTCTTTACGTCTTTTCTATCCAGAGATTTATTTTCATCTGTTTGTGTCAATTAACAAACTTGAATAGTTTAGGGAAAAGCGCAAGAGAAAAAAACAAACTTTTGACTTTCTGTTTCTGAAGATATTCTGGGGTGTGTTAGCCTTTCTGTCCTCCAAGTACCCTGGGCAAAATGCAATATCCCCACTGTCCTATGGGAACTTCATGCTCCTGACTGTTGAAACTGGAGAAGCAGCAACCAGGAAGGTGCCAATCATTTCAAGCATCTGTGACAGGTGTAGATCCAGTATTTTACTGTTTAGCCACCTCAGCACCCACAACTCTGGAGTGGAAAAGTGGTCTGAAAGAGGAGAAATTTTATTCCCATCCCCGATGCCTGTGATTTAACCATTGCAGTTGGATGGTCACTGCCATTCTCCCCAGGCCAGGAATGTGCTGTACAATTGATCAAGAGGTTGTCCTCAAAAGTCACATTTTCTGATATTCCTGCCCTCTAATGTGAGATATCAATCTTCATGTAACTCCATCCTGCTCAGCTGGAGATAAGGATCTAATCGGTGTGAAACCCAAAACTGCTTCTGGTTCTGCTCAGTGGGGTTTTAATACATTTTTATTCCTGTTTCTTTTAGTTCTCCTTGGACAACATGCTCTAAGCATCTTTCTATTGCTTCACCTGATGTTATTTAAAAATATATTAAGCTTGTTGCTCTGCCTGGAATTCCCCATTCAAGTGATGAATTATTTTGCAATGATATGGGAAGAGCTATTCTCACAGGCCTCCCACTCAGTGTGGGGCTGGACCGGAGGGCAGGGAGATGCGTGGGAGAGTCTGGGGTGACACCTTGTGAAGAAACTAGGCCTACAAATCACAAAACCCCATGACGTACCTGAGATGGGGAATTAATGAGGCGGGGGTGATTTCCTTGTAACAATGTCTGTGCTCTGAATGCAAATATACTGTCATTGAATCACTAAACGTTTGCTGTGCCAAGTGATCTGCAACTAATTGGTCAGAATTTTGTTCACAGCTATAAAACACATCCAGAAACTTAATTTATGCAAATTTTAGTTTTGCTTAATGTTCATAATCTCATTTATTTTAACTCCAATGAAAAGGAGGTTCCACAAGAGTATGTAATATATCAGATACTGACTGTACTACTACTTCATTTCACAAAGGTCAGTTTGTATGAAAATGGTGATATCATTTGTTCTGTACTAACAGTGAGTTTTGTCCATTGGGTTTTTAAACTGGCTTCTTTATAAACACAAGGGTCATTGACAGATTTCAGAGATAAAGTTTAAAAATAAGTCATAATGGACCCACACTCTCGTGAGAGAGAAAAAGTCGGTTGGGGGGGTGGGGGTAGTGTGTGGAACAAGAGAGAGAGAGAGAGAGAGAGAGAGAGCTGATGAGTTTAACCTGAAGGTCATTGTGCTTCAGACAAAGGACAAGACTGAGAAAGCAGGACCTTCATGATGATCTCATCCAGTACACGGATTGAACTGATAATAGGCTTGTGTCACTCTAAAACTCAAGCAAGTCACCCAGCCAACTGAGCTAACCAACCATTCAGAAATAGAATACAAGCTGGATGTCAAAAAGTCTCTAAAGCAGATTTAACCAGTATCTGTGGTAACTATCTTACTTTTCTGTTCAGTTTAGAAATGAGAGGCAATTTTGGCAAAACATACTTCAAAACAGTTGCACACAAAAGTTTCCTTTATATCTTTAAAAGAAGTGCAGTCATAAAGTCGGAGAGTGAGAATGTTAAATTTGCCTGAGTGGAAGTGAACTGACACAGTTCAGAAAGCAGTACTTAGCTGCTGTCACAGAGAAGTGTCTTATGATTAATTTGGTTAGGGGGTTTCCAACGTGGAGTCAAATTTCTGTTTTCACTTTGTACACTGACAAAGGTCAAGAACTTCACAATACAGCTTCAAGTTGAAGTGAGAAATAAATTCTCAGCAACAATCTCTGTATTCTGCATTAGTTTATAGAAAATGAAATGACATTGGCAAAACTTTGAAAAGGAGATGTGGTTTTTGGGCTGAAAAGCTGTTGATTTGGTATGAGTATGTGAGTTTGTGTAACACTCTGGCGGTAACTTCTTTAAATCTGTGGGCACAAAGCTGTCTACCCTATCTAATCCTCTGATCATCTTGTATGTCTCTATCATATCCCCTCTTAGTCTTCTTCTTTCCAATGAGAACAGACCCAAAGCTCACAGCCTTTTCTCATAAGATCTACACTCCAGACCAGGTGACAACCTGATAAATTTCCTCTGCACCTTTTCCAATGCTTCCACATCCTTCTTGTAATGGGGCGACCAGAACTGTACACAATGTTTCAAGTGAGGTCCCACTAGCATGTTGTACAGTTGCAGCATGATATCCCGGATCACAATCCCTCTACCAATAAAAACCTAACACACCGGATGCCTTAACAGCACTATCAACCTGGGTGGCAATTTTCCAGGATCAATGTACATACATCCCTAAGATCCCTCTGTACATCCACACTACCAAGAATCTTTCCATTGACCCAATATTCGGCCTTCCTGTTGTTATTCTTCCCAAAGTGAATCACCTCACATTTATCTGCATTGAACTCCATTTGCCCCCTCTCGCCCAACTCTGCAGTTTATCCAAGTCTCCCGGCAGCACTGCCCATCACACCACTGATGATTTAGATGTAGGGACACTACCATTGTGCTACTAAAGCCCCAAAAAGCCCAGCTATTTTTCCTTTCGTAAATACTATATCCAGAACTGCTCTTAGACA
The DNA here is from genome assembly GCF_020745735.1 of Hemiscyllium ocellatum. Lineage (NCBI taxonomy): Eukaryota > Metazoa > Chordata > Chondrichthyes > Orectolobiformes > Hemiscylliidae > Hemiscyllium > Hemiscyllium ocellatum. The sequence continues at coordinate 42,255,710 of NC_083437.1, read as the reverse complement.
CAACCGAACTGGGTTCTCCCTCATTGCCAAATCCCTGGTGCTTTTTTTCTATTAACTCCCCAACAATAAATTGCTTTTGTTTCCAATTGAATAACTCACGTGCAAAGCCTGTTAAGGGCAAGAACCCAGCTCTTAAATAAAATCTCCAAGGAGTATTGTCCAGATTAAATCAACTCAGGAGTGGTTCTGTTTGAAAAAGACCTGCATTTCTAACACTGACATCTCTCATGGCACCTTCTCACCTTCTCTATCTCCATCCACTTGCTGTCTCCCTCACACTTGTTTACTGTTTCAGTCATTTACACACTCGCTTGTTTTGCATTTAATTCATTATTGTTACATGTACCTAAATACAGTGGAAAGTTTTGTTTTGTATGCAGTACAGGCAGACCATAACATACAAGGACACAAAGATCATAGGTTGATTGAACAAAGTGAGGAATACAAAGTTCATACTTTAAAAACAAAATCACACAACACCAGGTTATAGTCCAACAGGTTTAATTGGAAGCACTAGCTTTTGGAGTGACACTCCTTCATCAGGTGGTTGGGGAGGTCACAATTCACAACTTCCACAACCACCTGATGAAGGAGTGTCGCTCCGAAAGCTAGTGCTTCCAATTAAACCTGTTGGACTATAACCTGGTGTTGTGTGATTTTTAACTTTGTACACCCCAGTCCAACACCTGCATCTCCAAATCAAACGTTCATACTGATATTCATAAGTGTATTCCATATTTTCACTTTCTCTTTGTACTTCACTCTCTTGCCCACTTCTCCTTCTCTCTCACACTCTCTAACCCCTTGCTAAAAACACTAACATCTTCCCTGTATCTGTTTCCAAGATCTGTAACTGGGACAACCCCACTGCACTGAACCGCGGTACCTGACTATATTCAGTTTGCTCAGGGCACAGTGGGTGTGTGTAGAAGGAATTCCAGTTGATGAAGCCACTTAAGACCATAAGAACTGCCTCTATTTCCCCTCATTTAACTTTAACATCAAGCTGCCTGAGAAAATGAACTTGTAGTAAAAACTCAGCACTGCCAGACCTTTCTCTATTCCTGCACTTACCTATCTGGGGATCTCTCTATGCCTTGCCCGCACTCACAGAGAAATTCAAGATCTTCAAGACAGAACAGAGAACAAACCCTCAACAGTGAGCACTGCACAAAGCTGGACATGATGACCAACAGAGAAACGGCTGGAAATCGAATTGACAGGGGGCCTTCCTGGACGACAGTTCACAGAATAAAGCGCCGTGCTCTGAAAGCTTACGATTTCAATTAAACCTGTTGGACTATAACCTGGTGTTGTGTGATTTTTAACTTTGTCCACCCCAGTCCAACACCGGTACCTCTACATCAGAATTATCACAACAGCGAAAGAAACTATTGGTCTCATCGTGTCTGCACCGACTCTCGGAGTAAGCAATTCACTGAATATTAACAAAGCACTTCACGTCTCCTGTCCTCCCCCATAACCGAAAGGAAGGTTGACTTACTTGATAAAACAGGATAACAAAAAGAAACGCGACTTCTCCAGCTCCTGAAACTGCTTGCCTTGCTGTTTTTCCAGCCTCCTGCTTGTCTGCCCCATAACCCTGCACATTGTTCATTTTCAGACAACAGTGTAATTCTCTAATGAAAACGTTGATTAAATCTGCTTCCACCATCGTCGGAGGCAGCCAATCGCGACTTCGCTATTTCCAGACTGATACAATCTGTTGAGAGTCAAGTCGGAACTGGAATTATTACTGTATTTTTAAACTACAAGGTAGAGGCAGAAGTAAAATACTTTGCTCATTTCTACTCCTCACTCATGAGAGATCTGGTGTATTTTTTGTCTCATCAGATTGGGTGCGGCCAGTATCTTCGAGGAGAAAGTGAGGTCTGCAGATGCTGGAGATCAGAGCTGAAAATGTGTTGCTGGAAAAGCGCAGCAGGTCAGGCAGTATCCAAGGAACAGGAAATTCGACGTTTCGGGCATAAACCCTTCATCAGGAATCAAGAAGGGCTTATGCCCGAAACGTCGAATCTCCTGCTCCTTGGATGCTGCCTGACCTGCTGCGCTTTTCCAGCAACACATTTTCAGCTGCGGCCAGTACCTACTGAATACAGCGTTACTCAGTTTGTAACTGAATGTTTTCATTTTCCCTCCCCTCCACCTTACTCTAGTTCCAACCTTCCAGCTCAGCACTGTCCTCATGGCCTGTCCTACCTGCCTATCTTCCCTCCCACCTATCCACTCCACCCTCCTCTCTGACCTATCACCTCCATCCCCACCCCCCACTCACCGATTGTACTCTATGCTACTTTCTCCCTGCCCCCACCCCTCTCTCATTTATCTTTCCACTCTGCAGGCACCCTGCCTCTATTCCCGATGAAGGGCTTTTGCCCGAAACGTCGATTTTCCTGCTCCTGCTCTACACCAACATTGTCAGTGCAGTCTCAGTCAATGGGTGGGAATCAGATAGCTTCCCAGTCAGATCTGGAGTCAGGCAGGGGGCCCTCTCTCTCCTGTCTTGTTTGTGTGCTGCATAGAGCCATTTGCCGAGTCCATCAGGAAGGATGCGAGCCTGAGAGGGGTGACTATTCATGGCAGTGGGGGCCTGCATGTCATGGATGACCTACACCTCCCTCTACATGGATGATGTTGCCGTTTTCTGCTTGGATCTGTTGTCTGTGCGCAGACTCATGTGCATATGTGACCAGTTTGAACGGGTCTCGGGGGCCAAGAGCGAGGCCATGCTCTTCGGGAAATGGGTCGACCAATCCTTCATCCCCTTCACTGTCAGGACTGACCACCTGAAGGTGCTGGGTATTTGGTTCGGAGGGGCTGGGGCGTGTATGAAGTCTTGGGGGGAGCATATCAAGAAAGTGAGGCAGATTCTGGGCAGATGGAAGCTACGGTCGCTCTCCTTTGCGGGTAAAACCTGGTCATCAGGTGTGAGGCACTGTCAGTGTTGTTATATGCGGCACAGGTCTGGCCTATTCCCAGAACCTGTCCTGTCGCAGTCACCCGGGCCATCTTCCTGTTTATATGGAGATCAAAGATGGACCGGGTCCAAAGGGACTTGCTATGCAAAGATCTGGGCAACAGGGGAAAAAAATACACCCAATGCCACCCTCACCCTGATGGCCATCTTCGTGTGTGGCTGCATCAAGCTGTGCGTGGATCCCCGGTACGCAAACACCAAGTGTCACTACGTACTGAGGTTCTACCTGTCCCCGGTGTTGCGAAGGATGGGCCTGGCCTTGCTGCCGCGGAACGCTCCGAGTAGTTGGACCGTTCCGTATCACCTGTCCTTCGTAGAGAAATTTATGAAGAAAAACACCTTTGACCACAAGTCCATCAGTAAGTGGTCAGTACGTAGTGTCCTTGAGACCCTTCGGGAAAAGGAGAAGGTCAATCCTAATGAGCAGTTCCCTAAGCAGACTGTCAAAGTCACTTGGCAGAATGACTCATCGCCAGAACTTTCCAACAAGCACCAAGACATGGCTTGGCTGGTGGTGAGAAGGGCTCTGCCTGTGAGATCCTTTATGCACGCCCGGACTCTCAGCCGCACCACAATGAAGCAGCTGCGGGGGGGAAGATGAGACTGTCACACACCTCCTTCTGGAATGTTCCTACGCAAAGGAAGTCTGGAGAGGAATGCAGTGGTGTTTGTCGAGGTTCGTCCCGAGCAGCTCCGTGATGCGGGACTCAGTGCTCTACGGCCTGTTCCCCGGGACGCACACTGAGACGAACATCAACTGTGCCTGGAGGATCATCAACTTAGTGAAAGATGCTCTTGGGGCGGCCTGAAACCTGTTGATGTTCCAGCTGAAGGAGCTGACCCCTACTGAGTGTTCCAGACTGGCACATTCCAAGGTCCAGGACGTGCTGAGGGACACACTGAAGCTTGGGGCAGCTGCCGCCAAGGCGTGGTGGGGAAAGACCATCGTGTAACATCTGCCTGCCTTAGCACAGGGGGCCCATGCAGTAAGTGGGCTCCGCTGACACCTCAGCTAAATATGTGGATGTTTAGCCTGCCTGAATATTTTTATAGGTTGCTCACATTTCTGTGAAGTGGGAATAAACCTGTGTTTATATCCACGATATGACATTACATTTTATATTAGCACCAGCTCCCTGTTGTCAGGGCACAGTTTCTGTTGTAACCCGGAAACACGATTCAATCAACAATAAGTGAAACAAACATCAAAACAAATTGACCCGAACAGGAAACTACTGTCAGGTTGACACCTAAACGCTTGCGATTCATGTATCTCTATTATTTTGTCTGACCAGAGTTGTTTTTCACATAAAACGGAAACAATTGCAGAAAGGAAGGTCTCCGCCCAAAACCCGAAATGTTGAAATAGCTTAATGGCGCCTCCCGTTGGTCACAATGCCACAGTGCATTGCAATATCTGCACCATCTGACAGAGGGCACATTTCTCATCAATAATGCTTGATTTTCTTTTCTCTCAAAGTGAACAGAAGGTCTGACACTCCTGTTCTTCTTTTCTTTTGTTTCCCAAACCCCCCACACTACCGCCTAACTGCAGTAGTGCTTATTGTTTCCTCAGCACCCATGGTGTGTGTGTGCAGGTATGAGACACAGTGAGGGACACAAGGTGTACGAATGTTTATTCAATTTCCACCACCAGGAAGATAGGAAAACACCCGAGTGGCCAGTGACAAGCAATGCCTTCCACAAAGGGTAATGCTGTGTGATCAAACAGTGAAGGGGAGGGCAGGGATTAAATTTAATAATGTTTGATCATTGATCAGTCTGCAGCGTCCTCAGCTGTTGCTTATTGATATTACAGTTAGATGAATGGTAGTTCATTGGAGTTTCGAATGACAGGTATTCTCACTGAAACGCAAGCGCTTGACAGGGTAAAGCTGAAAGGATGTTTTTTTTTCGAGCACACTGGATGTGGGGCAGCTGGTCCAGAGACAGTCCCCTTCCCCTCTGACACAGTCAAGGAGGAGAGTCCTTGCAGTGCACACACACTGGTCCAGCTCCCTCAAGAGCCAGCTCTCAGAGTCAGCAGGATGTCTGACTCTCCTGTTTTTTCCCCCTATTTTTTAACCCCCACACTACCACCTAACTGCGGTTACTGAAAGGATGTTTCCCCTCATGGACCATAGGGCATTGGCTCAGAATAAAGGGACGTCAATTTAAAATTGAAGTGAGGAAGAATTTCTTCTTTGAGAGGCATGACTTGGAGATGCCTGTGTTGGACAAACTTAAAAATCATCGAGGAGGGCTCATGCCCGAAACGTCGATTCTCCTGCTCCTTGGATGCTGCCTGACCTGCTGCGCTTTTCCAGCAACACATTTTCAGCTCAAACTTAAAAATCATACAACCCCAGGTTATAGTCCAACAGGTTTAATTGGAAGCACTAGATTTCAGAGCGCTGCTCCATCATCAGGTGGTTGTGGAGGTTAAGATCTTGCCCACACAATGTATAGTCAAAGGAGTCCAGTGTCATGGAGATGTGATACAGTAAACAATTTTCGATTAAAACTTTCATCGTATACAATTAGATATGCTGGTTTCTGTTCTTTGATCTGTAAATCCCAGAACTCCTTTTAAATTACATTCTCAAGATAGCTTAGCTTTTAAACCAATAGGTGTGAAGTCTGTCTGTGTCCCAATGCTATGTCAGACTGACAAACCCTCTGCAAAACTGTACAGAGTTTTATTTAGATTCATGCAGTTTTTGAGCAAAATAAAATGTAACTCTGCAAAATAAAATATAATTATATTTTATTTTGCTTAGAAACTGCACGAATCCATGGAAAACTCTGAAACTATACAGAGGGTTTGGCCATGCTAAATTGCTCGTAGTGTCCAGGGCTGAGCAGGCTAGTTGCATTGGCCATGGGAGATGCAGGATTGAGGGGTGGGCTGGGGGGATGCTCTTTGAAGGGTCGGTGTGAACTTTTTCGGCCTGTTTCCATGCAGTTCGGATTTAAAAAAAAGAAAATTGATCACCATCTGATGAAAGCAAAATACTTTGGAGGCTGGAAGCCTGAAATAAAATCGAAGTCCTAGACAAACTCAACAGATCTGGAAGCATCTATGGAGAGAGTGATTCTTCATTTGCCAGCTTTTATCAGTTTGAAAGAAATTTGAAATGTTGACACTGCAGTGTTACCAAGTGGGAAGGTGTAGGTTCTGAAGGACATGGGGAAAGGGTGTTTTGTTGAGATGCTGTGAATTTCTATTCATGGAGCTGCAACCAAAAGTTTCATGAAGTGAATGATAAAGTCATGATTACTAAAACTCAGAACCCTTTGTTCCGCTTTTCCAATCCACATAGGCACCTGAAGCAATGCTCAAAGGGCATGGGTGTGGGTGAACATTCCCCCTCGAAATCCCCAAATCACCCAGAAAATCCTCTCCAATTGTTAGCTTCAGGGTTTGGCGTCCAGGAGCTGGGGATTGGGCACCAAGGGTTGGGAACTGGGAGATGGTCCATGGTGTGGGAGAGGAGAGAGGTGGGCGGGGGGAGGGGTGTGGAATGATGGCTGGAGTGAAGTCTGGGAATTGGGAGGGAGGGGCAAGTAGGAGGTGGGGGTCTGCCAAAAAGTAACATTGGTTGAGATGTGAGTCTTTGTGCCAGCACAGCTTTGGGAAGTGGGGCTTCTGCAAGAAGAGGGCAGGAGTGAGAGGAGGTGATTTCAGAATGGTTTAGGGAGAGATCAGGCAGACTTCAAGGGAGAGAGGAAAGAGGGCTGTGATGTGTGGGGGGAGAGGGAGAGTTGAAAAGGAGAGGAAAGAGTTTTAAACCTGTCAGCAAAGGAATATTCAGCTAAGTGGGTTCCAAAAAAAATCACCATTGTTCCTGGAACACTAATATGGATTTAGGGCTGTATAAGTTCAGGAGCTATTAAGAAAAATAACTCAGTATGTGCTCTTGAACTGAACGCTGCATCAGTTGTTAAATTAAAACCCGAGATTGAGATCCAAGATACAGTAAATAGGACGGAACCACTGCCTGGTTAAAATGTTTCAGCTTTTCTGAATGTGTTTTGGAAATATACCCACTGAGACCTTTGGTTGAAGTGCCAGGCCTCTAGGAATTCTCTGGCATGTCTTTGCTTAGCCTGTGCTGAAAAATGTGTTGCTGGAAAAGCGCAGCAGGTCAGGCAGCATCCAAGGAGCAGGAGAATCGATGTTTTGGGCATAAGCCCTTCTTCAGGAACGTCGATTCTCCTGCTCCTTGGATGCTGCCTGACCTGCTGCGCTTTTCCAGCAACACATTTTTCAGCTCTGATCTCCAGCATCTGCAGTCCTCACTTTCTCTTCCTTTGCTTAGCCTGTCCCAGGATAGATGTGTTGTCCCAGTCAAAATGGTGGGTTTTTTTTCCTCTGTGTGACAGCTAGACTACTAAGAGCTCTCGGAATCCTGGTAGCACACAAACCCACCAACACTGTCAAACAAAAACTAACAAACTTAAAAGACCCAGTACAACCCATGGACAAAACCAACGTCGTCTACAAAATTCCATGCAAGGACTGCCACAAACACTACGTAGGACAAACAGGAAGAAAGTTAGCCACCAGGATACATGAACACAGCTAGACACAACCCTCTCTCTCTCGTAGCCCTACACACGGAGGGAAAAAAACCCCACCATTTCGATTGGGACAACACATCTATTCTGGGACAGGCTAAGCAAAGACATGCCAGAGAATTCCTAGAGGCCTGGCACTCCAACCACAACGCCATAAACAAACACACAGATCTAGATGCCACCTACCAACCCCTCAGAACACGAACAGGAAATGACATCACCACAAACCCCAGGAACCCCATCCAGGAGAAAGATATAAATAGAAAGCAGGAGACAACAGCTTCGCTTCACTTGGAGGTCGCCACTGATGATGTTACCTTGCCAGTTAATGAAACGTCTGGATAACATACCTACGGCTCAGCAAGCAAACCTACACCCTAACCTTGAACTAGCGAGCATGGGATGATTTTGTGTGTCAAACAATCTGTTTCTCAGGAAATATCATTGGATTAGCCTGCTGTCAATCATGTCACTATATTACAGTTGTTTGGACTTTTCTTGTAATTAAGGTTGTGCTGTCTCTTAAAATACATATAAATAATGTGTAATTTTCAAATGTAATTGCGCCATTTCTCCACAGAACACAGAAGCTTTGAACCTCGGTGTTGCTGGATGTATCTGTGCCAGGCAGCTTTAATTTATTAAACTGGTAACCTTGCTTTAAACAGACTGTACTCCTAGCGATTCTTTGACTGATCTCGAGCCAAGTGGCCCCTTGGGAGGGGCCCATATCTTCACTGGAAGGACAGTTGCTACGTGTTGAGGGACGCGCTGAAGCTTGGGGCAACTGCCGCCAAGGCGCGGTGGGGAAAGACCACCGTGTAACATCTGCCTGACGAAGCACAGGGGGCCCATGCAGTAAGGGGGCTCTGCTGACCCCCCAGCTAAATATGTGGATAGTAAACGTACAGACCTATATATATTAACGATTACTCTGTCACTGTATGCAAAGAAATGGAATTTTACGTATGTATGGCATGATGAATTGTACAGGTCATCAAATATTTTATGAATAAAGTATATTTTTGAAATAAAAGAAAAGGCAGTTGCATGGATTAGTCAAGCAACAGCCTGACATATTCATACTCTTAAACTCATACCTTACAGACCTGCTGGAATATGCCTTCATGAAGGAAGTTTGGGGAAAGATGCAGTGGTTTTTATTCAGTTTTGTCTCCAGCAGCTCTGTGACAGAGGACTCTGTGCTGAGGGATGCACTAAGCTTGGGCCAGCAGCTGCAAAGGCACAGTGGGGGAAAGACCGGTGTCTAAGGGCTTTCTGCCAAAGTACAATAGGTGCCCAGTTATTGGCCCCTCCCAATGTTTCAAATATATGTAAATAAAACCTTGTACAAGTAAGAGATACCTTTGTTTATTTGCTGGATCGAGTCAAACAGAACTGAACAGCTTCAATAGCTGTGTACATATACAAAGATATTGTTATGAATAAAGTATATTTTTGAAATTAAAAAAAGGAAAGATAGCAGATGTTATGTTCCGAAATGGTCCCCTGAGACTAAATAACATGTCCACCCTGGGGTACAGAGTGAGTGACTGGGGGTCCTGCTGCAGCTCCCATTGCTGTTGGTGACGTCCAGCCCAGTCATTCTGGCCAGTGACTTAATTGATGGGGATGGATGATCTGGAGGGGCTGACAATGATGCGGACTCCATGGCCAGATTCCTGATGGAAATGGTTAAAGTCGTCAAGCTGCGTGACAGCTTCAGCCCCCTCTGCAGACGGAGCACAGCGTAGATACAGGTCTATCCACTCAAGGATAGATCTCCTGTTTGTGTCCCGAATGCTCTCAGTCAGATCCACCAACATTAGGCTGGTTCTCCTCTCTGACCACTGCCTCCTGCTGGCTGACTGTAACCTACAGGACAACCGGGGGGCGAGCAAGGGGATGTGGAAGCTGAACGTGAAATTGTTGATCCCAGAAAACATTGGGGAGCTCAAAAGGGATTACACAGGTTGGAGAACCATAAAGCCTTTCTCAGAGATAGAGTCAAATGCAATGTTTGTTTGGTTCTCTTCAGTAAAATAAGAAGAAAGAAAGTGCTTCAGTGACTATATATGTAGATCAAGATATTTTTATGAATAAAGTATGTTTTTGAAATAAAAAAGAAACTTAATTAAGGCTGAAGTAACTTAAATAACAACTGCCAAATGATATAATTTTATCTAAAAATATAGAATCACAAGAAGTAACTTTAAACCAGGTATTTAAAGTTTGAAAAAGAAATAAGTTTAAATATTTTTTGCTTTAACACCTCTGATATGAACCAAAAAGAACCACCTGAAGCTGACATTGGCTGCAGTAATACCACATGGTTTAGTTCTTTAGTACAATCCTGCAAGATTCCACATTATTGTAAAACACATTTACAATTAAATTGCTGTTATAAATTCATTCCTCACATATTAATTAACTTGCTGAAGGGAGAAGGAGATCTGCAGGGAATACTTTTTATTCAAACTACTCCCCATTTTGCAGAAGCATGTAATAAACTCAAATTTGTTTGACCTTTTTCTTTAAAATGTCAATTCTCCCGGTTGGTGGGGGACGCAGCATTCAGGAATCCTTGAGACTGAGTCTCCCTGGTGTTAAACTTTGGGGAAGGAGAGAAAGCTGTAGCACACAACAGGATCCAGTGGGATTTCAGTCTGCATTGAGGGTCTCTCAATCTTGGGATATCCATTCCAGGATAGCTTCTCCCAGCTCTGTCTGTCATTAACACCCCAATCTCCCACTCTTCTCCTCAGATGTGACACAGGATCCTCCAGCCTGGTGTTACTCAATAGTTCCACAATGAGGAGGAGTAGTGGTTCTGTTCGCCGAGCTGGAAGTTTTTGTTGCAAACGTTTCGTCCCCTGGCTAGGAGACATCATTAGTGCTGTGGAGCCTCCTGCGAAGCACTTCTTTGATGTTTCTTCCGGCATTTATAGTGGTCTGTCCTTGCCGCTTCCGGGTGTCAGTTTCAGCTGTCCGCTGTAGTGATTGGTATATTGGGTCCAGGTCGATGTGTCTGTTAATGGAATTTGTGGATGAATGCCATGCCTCTAGGAATTCCCTGGCTGTTCTCTGTCTGGCTTGCCCTATGATAGTAGTGTTTTCCCAGTCGAATTCATGTTGCTTGTTGTCTGAGTGTGTGGCTACTAGGGATAGCTGGTCGTGTCGTTTCGTGGCTAGTTGGTGTTCATGTATGCGGATTGTTAGCTGTCTTCCTGTTTGTCCTATATAGTGTTTTGTGCAGTCCTTGCATGGTATTTTATAAACTACATTAGTTTTGCTCATGTTGGGTATTGGCTCCTTTGTTCTAGTAAGTTGTTGTCTGAGCGTGGCTGTTGGTTTGTGTGCCGTTATGAGTCCTAGGGGTCGCAGTAGTCTGGCTGTCAGTTCTGAAACGCTCCTGATGTATGGTAGTGTGGCTAGTCCTTTTGGTTGTGGCATGTCCTCGTTCCGTGGTCTATCTCTTAGGCATCTGTTGATAAAGTTACGCGGGTATCCGTTTTTGGCGAATACCTTGTATAGGTGTTCCTCTTCCTCTTTTCGCAGTTCTGGTGTACTGCAGTGTGTTGTAGCTCTTTTGAATAGTGTCCTGATGCAGCTTCGTTTGTGTGTGTTGGGGTGGTTACTTTCATAGTTTAGGACTTGGTCTGTGTGTGTTGTTTTCCTGTGTACCCTTGTGGTGAATTCTCCGTTTGGTGTTCTCTGTACTATCATGTCTAGGAATGGGAGTTGGCTATCCTTTTCTACTTCTCTCGTGAATCGGATGCCTGTGAGTGTTGGCGTTGATGATCCGGTGTGTTTTTTCTATTTCCGTGTTTTTGATGATTACGAAAGTGTCATCGACATATCTGACCCAGAGTTTGGGTTGAAGTTGTGGTAGGACTGTTTGTTCTAACCTTTGCATAACTGCCTCTGCTATGAGTCCCGAGATTGGTGATCCCATGGGTGTTCTGTTGATTTGTTCGTATATCTGATTGTTGAATGTAAAGTGTGTAGTGAGGCATAAGTCCAGTAGTTTAAGTATGCCGTCTTTGTTGATAGGTTCCGCCTCCTGTTTTCTGTTCTGTATGTCCAGTAGGTTGGCTATTGTTTCTCTGGCTAGGGTTTTGTCAATCGAAGTGAACAGTGCCGTCACGTCAAATGAGATCATGGTTTCTTCTTTGTCTATGTGTGTATTCCTGATGACGTCCAAGAATTCCTGTGTTGATTGTATGGAGTGTTTGGATCCGCTGACCAGGTGTTTCCGTTTCTGTTGTAGTTCTTTGGCCAGTTTGTATGCTGGTGTCCCTGGTAGTGATACTATGGGTCTGAGTGGGATGTCTGGTTTGTGTATTTTGGGTAGTCCATAGAATCTGGGGGTGTTGTTGCTTTCCGGTTTCATTCTTCGTAGGTCCGCTTTGGTTATCTGTCCGTTTTTTTGTAGATTCCTTAGAGTGTTATTTATTCTATTGGTGAGTTGTGGTGTGGGGTCCGAATCCTTCATTTGGTAGGTGTTGGTGTCTGCTAGTAGGTGTTGTGCTTTTTTGATGTAGTCTGATTTATCTAGGATGACAGTCATTCTGCCTTTATCTGCTGGTAGTATGATTATGTTCTTATCATTTCTTAGTGCTTTCAGCGCTTCCCTCTCCTTGGTGTTGAGGTTGTGTTTGTCTTTTTCTTATCATCATAGGTACGACCGTTTGTCTCACTGTTTGTTGTGTCTCTTCAGTCAGTCCATTGTTCCTGAGTGTGCATTCCAGTGCTGCTAGGAAGTCTGCTGTCTTGGCGTCCCTGTGGTTGTAGTTGAGTCCCTTGGTCAGTATAGTTCTTTCCATGTCTGTGAGCTGTCTGTGGGAGAGGTTTTTAAACCAGGTGTGTGTTGTAGTGTCCTCTTTTTTGTGTGTTAGACTAACGGTCGTACCTATGATGATAAGAAAAAGACAAACACATAACCTCAACACCAAGGAGAGGGAAGCACTGAAAGCACTAAGAAATGATAAGAACATAATCATACTACCAGCAGATAAAGGCAGAATGACTGTCATCCTAGATAAATCAGACTACATCAAAAAAGCAGAACACCTACTAGCAGACACCAACACCTACCAAATGAAGGATTCGGACCCCACACCACACCTCACCAATAGAATAAATAACACCCTAAGGAATCTACAAAAAAATGGACAGATAACCAAAGCGGACCTACGAAGAATGAAACCGGAAAGCAACAACACCCCCAGATTCTATGGACTACCCAAAGTACACAAACCAGACATCCCACTCAGACCCATAGTATCACTACCAGGGACACCAGCATACAAACTGGCCAAAGAACTACAACAGAAACTGAAACACCTGGTCAGCGGATCCAAACACTCCATACAATCAACACAGGAATTCTTGGACGCCATCAGGAATACACACATAGACAAAGAAGAAACCATGATCTCATTTGACGTGACGGCACTGTTCACTTCGATTGACAAAACCCTAGCCAGAGAAACAATAGCCAACCTACTGGACATACAGAACAGAAAACAGGAGGCGGAACCTATCAACAAAGACGGCATACTTAAACTACTGGACTTATGCCTCACTACACACTTTACATTCAACAATCAGATATACGAACAAATCAACGGAACACCCATGGGATCACCAATCTCGGGACACATAGCAGAGGCAGTTATGCAAAGGTTAGAACAAACAGTCCTACCACAAATTCAACCCAAACTCTGGGTCAGATATGTCGATGACACTTTCGTAATCATCAAAAACACGGAAATAGAAAAAACACACCAGATCATCAATGCCACACTCACAGGCATCCGATTCACGAGAGAAGTAGAAAAGGATAGCCAACTCCCATTCCTAGACATGATAGTACAGAGAACACCGAACGGAGAATTCACCACAAGGGTACACAGGAAAACAACACACACAGACCAAGTCCTAAACTATGAAAGTAACCACCCCAACACACACAAACGAAGCTGCATCAGGACACTATTCAAAAGAGCTACAACACACTGCAGTACACCAGAACTGCGAAAAGAGAAAGAGGAACACCTATACAAGGTATTCGCCAAAAATGGATACCCGCGTAACTTTATCAACAGATGCCTAAGAGATAGACCACGGAACGAGGACATGCCACAACCAAAAGGACTAGCCACACTACCATACATCAGGAGCGTTTCAGAACTGACAGCCAGACTACTGCGACCCCTAGGACTCATAACGGCACACAAACCAACAGCCACGCTCAGACAACAACTTACTAGAACAAAGGAGCCAATACCCAACATGAGCAAAACTAATGTAGTTTATAAAATACCATGCAAGGACTGCACAAAACACTATATAGGACAAACAGGAAGACAGCTAACAATCCGCATACATGAACACCAACTAGCCACGAAACGACACGACCAGCTATCCCTAGTAGCCACACACTCAGATAACAAGCAACATGAATTCGACTGGGAAAACACTACTATCATAGGGCAAGCCAGACAGAGAACAGCCAGGGAATTCCTAGAGGCATGGCATTCATCCACAAATTCCATCAACAGACACATCGACCTGGACCCAATATACCAATCACTACAGCGGACAGCTGAAACTGACACCCGGAAGCGGCAAGGACAGACCACTATAAATGCCGGAAGAAACATCAAAGAAGTGCTTCGCAGGAGGCTCCACAGCACTGATGATGTCTCCTAGCCAGGGGACGAAACGTTTGCAACAAAAACTTCCAGCTCGGCGAACAGAACCACTACAACAAGCACCCGAGCTACAAATCTTCACACAAACTTTGAATGAGGAAGAGGCTGTATCAATGAGGGTTTGCCATTGAGGGTTTACAGGCAAGGCCTAAGTGGGGCGATAAGGTCACTGTTCATCATCCCCATGGTTCCAGAAATCATTGGAGCATCTTTCAGCATCTTTTCCCAGCTGTTTATGTATTGTTGCCTACAAATTGGACAAGGTCAGGCACAGAAAGTATGTAGGTGATCGTTCGAATGGAATGGGTGAATTTTTAATAATATATATAGGAACATAGGAACAGGAGGACGCCATTCATCCCCTTAAGCCTGTTCCAACATTCAATGAGATCATGGCTGATCTGTGACCTAACTCCATTTTTCTGCTTTTGGTCCATATCTCTCAATATCTTTGGTTATCAAAAAAAAAATCTGTCTCAGGTTTTAAAATTAACAACTGAGCCTGCATTAACTGCCATTGGTGGAAGAGAGTTCCAAATCCCTACCAATGTTTGTGTGTAGACATGCTTCCTAACCCCTTAACATTCTAAATTCTAGAGAAAACAGGCCTAATTAATATAATCTCTTGAAAGAGACAAAAAAGTGACAGGTGAGATTGGTTTTAATTTTCTAAAACTCCTGAGATTTGAAGAAGGTCCGATTAGGTTGGAAGATAGTGAATGTAACTCCATAAATCAAAATGTGTGTGGATGACAGAAAGCAGGAAACTACAGGTACACGAGCTTAACATCTGTCACAGGGAAAATGTTAGAAGCTATTCTTAAAGATGTTATATCAGGGCACTTTGATCAGTTCATGGTAATCAGTTGGCGTTCACATGGTTTTATGAAAGGGAAATCATGTTTAACAAATCTGTTGGAGATCTTTGAGGAAGCGTCACCTGTGGATAATGGAGATAAGTTGGATGTACTGTCCTTAGATTTCTAGACAGCATTAGCTAACATGCAACATCAAAAGGTAGTGAGGAAACTGAAACTTCATGGTGGAGGGGAAAATGTAGGTGTAGACAAAAGAATGGCTGACTAACAAGAAATAGAGAAGTAGGCATTCATAAGTATTTTTCAGGTTGGTAGATTATAAGGAGTGGTGCATCATTGGGATTGGTGTTGGGATCATAACTATTCACAACTTAGATAAATTATTTGGATGAAGGGACAGAAGGTATGGTTGCCTAACTTGCTGCTGACACAGGAATAGGGAAAAGTAAGTTGTAAGGGGCCGACAAAAAAAAACGTAGATAGCTCAAGTGAATGGGCGAAGATCTGGCAAACGGAGTAGAATGTGGGGAATAATTAAATTATCCATTATGAAATAAAGAATAAAAGAAGCATATTATCTGAATGGGGAGAGATTGCAGAATTCTGAGATGCGGGGGGGATGTTGGGTGTCCTCATGCATGAATTGTAAAAGAGTACTATGCAGATACATAAAGTAACTGGGAAAGATATGATTGCAAGGGGAATTAAATACAAAAGTAGCGAGGTTATACAGGAGACTAGTGAGACTGCATGTGAGTTCTGTGTTTTTAACATTCTTGCATGAGATGTGGCTGTGGCCGGCAAGGCCAGCATTTGTTGCCCATCCCTAATTGCCCTTGAAGTGAATGGCTTTCTGGGACGTTTCAGGGGAAATTTAAGAGTCCGCTACATGGGCCAAACTGGGTAAGGAAGCGTTAGAATGTTAATGAACCAGATGGCCTTTTACGATAATTGTGACATAGTCACCATTAGGCTCGCTTTATTTTAATTCCAGATTTGATTCAATTCAAATTTCACTATCTGCTATGTTTAGATTAGATTCCCTACAATGTGGAAACAGGCCCTTCGGCCCAACAACTCCACACTGATCCTCTGAAGAGTAACACACCCAAACCCATTTCCCTCTAACTAATGAACCTAACCCTATGGGCAATTTAGCATGGCCAATTCACCTGAAATGCACATGTTTGGACTGCGGGAGGAAACCGGAGCACCCGGAGGAAACCCACGCAGACGCAGGGAGAATGTGCAAACTCCACTCAGGCAGTCATCTGAGGCTGGAATCGAACCTGGGACCCTGGTCCTGTGAGGCAGCAGTGCTAACCACTGAGCCACCGTGGCGCCCTGATGGTGGGTTTCAAACCTGTGTCCCAGAATATTATCCTTGGGCTCTGAATTACTCGTCACTACACATCTGTCTTCCCAGCCATCTTGGTTACCTCGTTTCAGGAAGGATGTAAACACATTGGAATGTAAAGATTATGGGTAGGTTCTTATTGGGATCTGATGACCTTTGGTGAGGTTTGTGGCAGAATTGGAGAAGAGAGATCTGGCATGGTCGATCTTGACACCAGGAGATCGCTCTATCCTTTAATGTTTTTTGACACGTGACAAGGCGAGTTTCTTGCTAGGCAGTGTCAAGTTACTAATTAAGGAGGATTCTTTCTTGTTAAATGCCTGTTAATGGCCAAACCTGCTGCATTAATATTCAGCTTCCTATCTTACCAAATGTGCCAGACAAGCTAGATGTCAAGAATTCTTGGCATGGTAGTCAGAGAGGGCACCTGGTGACATCAACTGGCCACTTACTCCAAAGAAGTTCCATGTTGGTCACTGGGCTGCAGCATCTGAAGCCATACTCCATGGGAACTAGCCACATGTACCCCATTTTCACAGACATTAGCATCCAATTTGTACCAGCCTCTAAGAACCCTCATGGTACATCTCCAATCCATTTACAGGATACTTCCTCACTTCAATGCTGCACTGGCAACTCTCATTGTAATGCTGCAGCAAGGACACTGTGCGCTGAGGGTGAGGGATAGTTGAGAAGTGGCTGTTTCCTAATCTAGAACTAGGGGCCATTGTTTAAAAATAAGGCACTGCCCATTTAAGACAGAAATGAAGCAAAATTCTCTCATAGAGGCAGAGACTTTGAATATTTTTAAGGTAGTGGTAGATGGTGTTTTCATAAGCAAAAGGGTGAAATGTTATCCGATATTTGACGTTTCAGTCGGATTAGCCATGATCTCATTAAATGGCAGAGCAGATTTGAGAGGTTAAAGGATCTACTTCTGCTTCCTGTTTGTATGAGGTGAGGAGAAATGTCTTGTGAGAATCTTTGCAATTTATGGAGAGGATATGGAAGCGCAGTCATTGCACATGTTCAAGACAGAAGGTGATAGATTTTTGGACATTAAAGACATCAAAGGATGCAAGGACTGGGGAAAGAAATGGCAGACATAGATAATCAGCCATGCTTGAATTGGATGGTGGCAGACCAGGCTTGATGGGCCGAAAGGCCTACTCCTGTTCATATTTCTTCTCATCCCATGTAAGCCTCAAGGTAACGAAGGATGATGGTTTTAGCAGCAGATGAGCTAAGGCCGAGTGGAATCAGATGTTGTGAGAGAGATGGGAAATGGTGGTGTTAAAAAATGGCATGAGATTGGATCAAAACCAGCTCAACACCTGGGAAATAGTGGAGAGGAATGGACGAAGAGAGAGAGAGAGAGAGAGAGACAGAGAGACAGAGAGAGACTGGAGTCTGGGTCTATGTGAGTGAGCGTATACAATGGTATAAGTGGAAATAATATCCTACAAATGATGAGATTGTGCAGATTTCCATTACTTAATATATACCCACTGATTATATGTCCATTAATATTAACTGCTTTAAGATTATAGACTATAAAAAGCCTCATAAATAGAGCCCTATTTAACGGTTTCTGTGAAACACATTTTCAGGCAAAGATGTTGAATATTTTTCTGAATATATGGAGCTCTGGATTCAGAAAGAGAGAATTGATGTGCTGGAACAACAGCTGATTAAAGCTTTACAGATATCAAGCAGTGACTATTACAACCACCAGATGAGGGAGCAGCGCTCCAAAAGCTGGTGCTTCCATATAAACCTGTTAGACTATAACCTGGTTATGTGTGATTTTTAACCAAATAGTGACTGACCTTTTCCATCTGGCTAGTCCAGATTCCACTGGCTCCATCCTGAATGCAGTTTTGTGGTGACATAATCACTGTTATCTTAAAACCGGCATCACAAAAATAGATTATCTTCTCATCACAATGATGCTCTTGTGGGACCTTGCTATGCTGAAAAAAGGCTTGGCATTTCCAATATTACACCAGTGACTATTTATCTTTAGCAGTGAAGCACTTTGCAAGGACCAACCAAGTAAAAAGTACAACTAAAAGCAGGTCCTCCTTTTATTCTTTAGAGACCTTCACTGCCTGTTGAAAAAAAATTTGCTAATAAGTCAATCCTGGACCTTGTTGATTGGCTGAATTTCCTGGAGAAAGTGAGGTCTGCAGATGCTGGAGATCAGAGCTGAAAATGTGTTGCTGGAAAAGCGCAGCAGGTCAGGCAGCATCCTGTTCCTTGGCTGAATTTCCTCCCAATCAGTAAACAGGGAGAGATGATGTGAGTGAGGTCAGAGGTGATGCTTCTGATGGAAGTCATTTGAAATCTATTCCAAAGTTGGTCACTTTGGAGTGGCTTGGCCTCATTTACACAATATTCCAGAAACACGAGCCTCACTTTGAGGAAGCGAAGTCTATGTCTCTGGGGACTGTGGTGAAATATGTACTTGATTTGTTTCTTCCTTCACTTGTGATGAATATACAACATTCAGCAGGGACTGACAATGCAACATTGCTTACTCTTGTTAACGCCGAGCTGGCAGCAGAAATGGGTCCACAAGGAATCGTCCGCAGGATTCTCACCAAGAGCTGACAAAAGATATTAGGCTTCTGGGGATTTTAAGCATTACTCACTGCTGGGACCTCACATCCCACTACAGTAGCATCTTCTTTTATTCATTTTTATTCCTGTTCAGAGATGAATGTTATGTTTTTCCATATTCAATGTGACAATCCTTGGGAAGGGAGCGCTGTTCACTTTACGTCCTGTTTAAGATGTCACCTACTCCCGTCTCAGGTGTATTGCACTGTTCGCACTGGCAAAGTAAATCAGTAGCAAATCAAACAGCACAGAATGAGGCCACACAGTTGATCATGGCTCTGCCAGCTTTTGGAAAGAGCTTTTTAGTTAGTCCCACTCTCTGTTCTAAGGAGCTGGTATTGGACTGCGGTGGACAAAGTTCAAAGTCGCATGACACCAGGTTATAGTCCAACAGATTTATTTGAAATCACAAGCTTTCGGAGTGTTGTTCCTTCACCTCATGAAGGAGCAGCGCGTCAAATGCTTGTGATTTCAAATAAACCTGTTGGGCTTTAACCTGGTGTCATGCGACTTCCAACTAAATAGCTAGGAAAGTCCTGAATCATGTGTTGTCCCAGGGGCATGATTGTCTGAATTTTACTGAGTGAACTAGCACAAGGCCAATGTATTATTAACGGCTAAAGTGCAATGATTAGTTCTGGCTGTCTCAGAATTCTTCTCATTTATCTGTTATGCTCCCTGAAACTGTCAGGCTTATTTAAAGGAATGGTATCTGCTACTGTAGTGTATTAAATAATGAGGTAAAAACAATGACTGCAGATGCTGGAAACCAGATTCTGGATCAGTGGTGCTGGAAGAGCACAGCAGTTCAAAGTGCAGCGAAATCGATGTTTCAGGCAAAAGCCCTTCATCAGGAATAAAGGCAGTGAGCCTGAAGAGCTTCAGGGCAGAGGAAATGACCTGGGAGTTGCAGTGGGAGAGGGACTCCCTGAGATTCTTGTAGAGAGAGGAGGAACACTTCTTCAAAGCAGGCATCCTTGCAAGAGGAATGGTCTTTCACCACGAGGTGCTTTGTAAAATGGAAGCACAGCATTATCTTCACTTTATTACTTGTAATGGCCCTCTGCATTGATTAAGATTTGGCGTAATTCTTGCAGCCATTCCAAACTTTCAGTGTGTACCATCTGGGAGGGCAGTAGAGACCTGGAAAAACCACCACCTTCAAACCTGGCCCTCCAAGCCACACACCATCGTGACTTGGAAAGAAATCAACATTCCTTCATGGTCACTGGGTCAAAATTATGCACCTTCCTTCTTATCCAGAAGTCACATGAGAACAAGTTATAGTCCAACAGGTCTTTTTTGAAATCACAAGCTTTCGGAGCTTAAAATAATCCTGTCAGACTATAACTTGGTGTGATGTGACTTCTGAGTTTGTCCACTCCAGTCCAACACTGGTACCTCCACATCATTCCTTCTTGTCTGCACAGTGAGTTTACTGACATCAAAAAGATTGCAGCTGTTCAAGAAGGTGCCTCACTGTCACCTTCTCGTGGACAATTAGAGACGGGTAACTAAATGCTGGCTGTGTCAATGATGCCTGCATCTCAGGAATGAATAATTTTTTAAAAACTGAATTTTTTGCTGAGCAGGTTCAAGTTCAGACTGTAAAATAGCTTGCTATTTGTCCCAAATTGGTAATAAATGAACAATCTGAGACATAAAGTTGGAGATTTTTCAGGCGTTTTCTAAATCTTGTCTGACAGTGCCATGGTTAATCTGAGAATACAGACTGCTGAGACTGGATATTCTAAATTGAGATTTTTATTCTCTTCCTCAGCATTGAGAACCTTCATCTTGTTAAGCATTTGAATAATGTAAAGCTAAAGTATGAACTGAAATTTTTAAAAAAGTTACAGTTACTTAAAGTCTTGGTGGGAATGGGGAAGGCTGGATTGTTGCAATTCCTGTTGTAATTAGCTTGAAATTCTTTTAACACCTTGGCACTGAAAATAAGACCCCTCCAGTGAAATGTACATGAGGCTGTGAAACCAACAGATTTAGTTGATGGACATCATGACATTTGTATAATGCGAGTGGCCAACAGAACTTGTTTGAGTTCTAAAGTTATCAAAGGACTCAAAACACTAACTCTCCTTCTGTCTTCATAGATGCTACAGAACCGCTAAGTGTATCCAGAGATTTCTGTATTTGTTTCAGATTTCCAACATTTGCAGGATTTGACTTTTATTTGGCCACCTTGCAGGGTTATTACTGTTCCAAGCTTCTTGCTCACTGGACGCATGCGACAGGATCATTCTGGGTTCCAGGGGCTTAATATCCGATTATCCATACAATTCAACAAGTGGTTTGCAATGATCTCTGATCACAAATAAAAATAGTTTTAGTTATTGCAGTTTAAGATCAAAAATAATCACTTGATTGTACATAAATATAAATGTTTCAGGGGCTACTTTGAGGATGCTGCTGGATGTATAGTGACAGAAAGCTACAAATTAAAATCTCTGGAACTGGCACATCATTTCTGCTCATTTCCTGACTCATGTATATGCCAATGGTTGCCATGACTTCAGAACCCAAAGGGCAATCTGAGAAAGTGGAACAGGGTCTTCATAACCAAATTGACCAAGAGGTAACATTAGATATGTATTTAAAAGGCAGGAAGTATGGGAGAGATTCAGTAGGTCTGGCAGTGTCTGTGGAGAGAAAACATTTGAGTCTGATATGACTCTTCTAACTGAAGATGTCACACTGGGCTCAAAACATCACCTCTGCAATTGTTTATAATTTACATAAATGATTTAGAGTTGGGAACCAAGTACAGTTTGTCAGAGTTTGCTGATGACACTAAGATGAATGGTAGAGCAAAGTGTGCAGAGGTTACTGAAAGACTGCAGAGGGATGTAGATAGGGTAAGTCAGTGGGCAAGGGTGTGGCAGATGGAGTACAATGTTGGTAAATGTGAAGTCATCCATTGGGTAGGAATAGCAGCAAAATGGACTATTATTTAATTGGTGAAAAATTGCAGCATGATGCTGTGCAGAAGGACCTGAGTGTCTTTGTGCATGAATCACAAAACATTGGTATGCAGGTGCAGCAGGTAATTAAGAAGGCACATGGAATTTTGTCCTTCATTGCTAGAGGAATGGAGTTTAAAAAGGGGTGATTATGCCGTAGCTGAATAGTGTGATGGTGAGGCCACACCTGGAGTACTGTGTGCAATTTTGGTCTCCTTACTTGAGAAAGAATGTACTGGCACTGGAGGGGGTGCAGAGGAGGGTCACTAGGTTGATTCTGGAGTTGAGGGGATTGACTTATGGGGAGAGACTGAGTAGACTGGGATTATACTCATTGGAATTCAGAAGAGTGAGGGGGATCTTATAGAAACAAGATAAAATAAAAGCAGGGAGATTTAAGCTAGAAATAGGGGGCATAGACTCAAAACAAGGGGAGCAGATTTAGGACTGAGTTGAAGAGGAACTTCTTCACCCAAAGGGTTGTGAATCTATGGAATTCCTTGCCCAACGAAGCAGTTAAGGCTATCCTGTAGAATGTTTTTAAGACAAAGGGAAATAGATTTTTGAACAGTAAATGAATTAAGGGTATTGGTAAAAGGACAGGTAAGTGGAGCTGAGGCCATAGAAAGATCAGCCATGATCTTATTGAATGGGGGAGTAGGCTCGATGGGCCAGATGGCCTACTCCTGCCCCTTTTTTATGTTCTTTTGTTTCTCTCTCCACAGATGCTACTGGACCTGCTGAGTTTCTCCAGCGCTTTCTGTTTGTATTTGGGATTTCCAATGTTTTGCTTTTATTAAATATAGTTTGCTGGATTTGCCATGCTACTTACCAATTCTCTTTTTGCCAGATGACTCAGAGACTATGGACCAATTGAACAGTTTCTTGGGTGATTGCTACTACCCCCTCACCACTGATTGAAGTTGAAATAATCTCTTTTAAGTTCAGTATAATGGCTTCTTCCTCCTCCTGCAGCTTGAGGTAAGGCAGGATAATTACACAAAAGTTGCAGATTGTCACAAGTGAGTTCCCTACTGCTTAAGTATCAGTGATACAGATTCATATTTTATGATTATTCAATATTTATTATTGAAATAAAAGCAACCATTGGATAAACATCGTGATGTTGCAGCATCTGCTGTGAAAAATGCCAACATGCGTAAGCACTTTTTAAAATATAGTGCGCTAACAAGACTGGAGCTGGAAGAAACTTAGGAATTCATCATGCCATATTTGTCAACAATTTTAACAACACATCTGAATCTTTGAAATAAAATATATATCTGAGAGAAACTGGAATTTTCATCCCAATAATTGCATTTCTTTGTAGCTGTCCCATTTAATCCCTTTTTAAAATTCTTTCATGGGATGTGGGTGTCACCAGCAGGGCTAGTGTTTGTCATCCATCCCGAACTGCCCTTGAACTGAGTGGCTGCCTAAACCCATTCCAGGGAGTCAAGATGTGGAGATGCCAGGGTTGGACTGGGATGGACAAAGTCAGAGTCATATGACACCAGGTTATAGTCCAACAGGTTTATTTGAAATCACAAAGCTTCTGAGCTCTGCTTCTTCATCAGGTGACTTCTGACTTCATTTGGGGTGGAGTTATGAGTCCCCTACATTCCAAGAATAAGCTATCAGAGGTTTCAGATGAGGAGATAAAATCACATTTATCTTAAAGGTGTTAGAGAAATGGATTCTGGTGTGAGTACGTGTAACAGTTGCTATTGGGCACTTTCAAGAGATATTGTTTTTAATTGAAACTTGTAAAGGAATGTTTTGGGATTAATGAGATTATAAGTTTACCATGTATTGAATTTGTGCTATAAATAAATAGATTGGTTTATTTTACCTTATTTTCAATTGTTTTGCTTAACAACCTGTTTTATGGTTAAAATAAAAGTTGCAATATTGCAGACTTCTGTGTCAGTGAAAGACTTTGTTAAAACCAAATCAAAACATAAATGTGATCTATCAAGCCAAATTTCAGTCTAGGATCTGATCTGTTCATAACAGCAAATAGAAAGGTGAGCAATCTTTTTGCTAAATAGGATTATTTCCTATGGCAATTGGCAGCCAAAATAGGGATCTGAAAAGAGACTTCTGCTGAAGATAAACGCAAATGCTTCAATTTTATCATTTGCATTGATGTGCAGGGCTCCACTATTACTGAGGATGGGGATTTGTGTGCAGTCTTCTTCTCCTGTGAATTGTTTAATTGTCCACCATCACCCACAGCTAAATGCGGGATGACTGCAGAGCTGAGGTTTGATGCATCGCTGTCGAATTGCTTAGCTCTGCCAATCACTTGTTGTTTCTGCTATTTAACACACATGTATAGACCTGAGTTGTAGGTTGACCATATTGTCACCTCAGCTTTAGGTATGTCAGGTTCTGCTCCTGGTGCTCACTTCTCCCCATGCTGTTATGGACAGATACATTTCTGACAGGTTCGGATGCAATCAAGTTGATTTTTCTCTTCTGTTGGTTTTCTTACCATTTGTTGCAGAACTGGTCTAGCAGCTACGTCCTTTAGGGTTTGACCAGCTCAATCAGTAGTGGTGCTATGGAGACATGCTTGGTGATGATCTTTGAAGTCTCCCACCCTGGATATGTTCTGTCACCTTCAGTCCTCCTTCCAAGTGGTATTCAACATGGAAGAGGACTGATTCTTCAACAGGCATGGGGAACAGGACGTGCTAATGAGCAATAGGCTTCCTTCTCCACATTTTACATGATGCCATGAGACTTCATGGAGTCCTGTGATGCACAAGAAGATAATTCCATTTAAACTGAGTCCAACTCCATACTTTTAGTTGTGTTAACCATGCTCCATCAAACTGACCCCAAATGATTACTAATTCCCTTGATATTTATGCAGTCAAATCTCACCCAATTAACCCTTAATTAATGTGTCCATTATCTGTTGCCACATTCCATGAAGTTTTATATATTTGTTGAGACCATATTAGATGATAACAGGCCAAGAGTCACTGTTGAGGACTCCCAGGCCAACTTCCTATATAACACTGTGCCACCACTCTGCTGGGTCTGTCCTACCAGTGGGACAAGGATGGTGATGGTGCTGATTAAGGTATGACTGTGTTCGAGTGTTGCTTGACTAGTCTGTGGACTGGCTCTCCCAACATTATCACTTGCCCTCAGAGATCAGTGAAGATGACTGTGTAGGTTCGACTGGGCTCTGTTTGCTGTTGTTTTACCAGTGCCGAGGTCAATGGCCTATGGTCTGTTTGATTTCATTCCCCTGAGATCTTATAGCAGTTTGATAGAACTGAGTGTATGGCTTGCTAGGCCAACTCAGAAGGCAGGTAAGAATTAACTTTGGACTCTATCCATACCTATTGTTTACTCCTTCCCCTCTCCCCCCTCTCGTCTGCATATTAACCGACATTTTCCTAGCTACCATCAGTTCTGAGGAAGGGTCACCGGATCCAAAACGTTAACTCTGACTTCACAGATGCTGGCGTACCTGCTGAGCTTTTCCAGCAACTTCTGTTTTTGTTTCTGATTTACAGCATCCGCAGTTCTCTTGGTTTTTATTAAGAATTAACCACAATTGTATTTTCCTGGCCAGACCACTACACTGGACTTGAAACATTAACTCGCTTTCTGTCTCCACAGGTGCTGCCAGATGTACCGAGTTTCTCCAGCACTTCCTATTTTATTTCCAGAAGACACTAGTCAATAAATGAGAATAATATGACAATCCAATGAAAAAGGAACTTCTCACCCCACAGGAGGTGAGTCTGACAACATTGCAGTATTTCTCGAACTTCATGCTTCACTGTTAAAGAGGCTTCCTTTATATTTTGATATCTTATGATGAAAAGGAATCCTATTTTGTGAAGCATTTTGACACTGGATTTCTCTTCAGTAGTATTATTGGGAATCTGGTTCATTATTGGCAGCTTCACAGATAGTGCACTCTCAGTACTGAGCTAGGAACACTGGTCACACATTGTGCTGCAAAATCACAACATGACTTCTCCTGTTGCTGTGTCTTTGAGAGTTGGAAATGTGATTGATTGAATTATTTTCAAACATTGATATTTTGATTTTTGTGGAGCCTTTAAACTGGAAGATTGTTGTTGATAATGTTAGCAGAGGTCAAATTAAGTGTGTTCATAGGACATTCTTGTACCTCCCTTAAAGTGACAGACAGAGGCATATGTCACAACACAACCGAGAGCAGAGTTTCCATTTGATCCTTTGAACAGATGTTGGGAATGGATATTGGGAACTGAAAAATATGTTGCTGGAAAAGCGCAACAGATCAGGCAGCATCCAAGGAGCAGGAGAATCGACGTTTCAGGCAAAAGCCCTTCTTCAGGAATGAGGAGGGTGCGCCAAGCAGGCTAATATAAAAGGTAGGGAGGAGGGGCGTTGGGAATGCGATAGGTGGAAGAGGGTTAAGGTGAGGGTGATAGGCCAGAGAGGGGGTGGGGGCGGAGAGGTCAGGAAGAAGATTGCAGGTCAAGAAGGCGGTGCTGAGTCCGAGGGTTGGGACTGAGATAAGGTGGGGGGAGTGCAAATGAGAAAGTTCATTTCACATTTTTCAGCTCTGATCTCCAGCATCTGCAGTCCTCACTTTCTCCTAATGGATATTGGGAAGTTATACACCCCCAGCCATATTATTCTATTCTTTAATTTCCATGGATTGAAAACAATGGATGCATGGTGTTAAAAATTCTTGTTTGCAATATGTGGAAATGACACTGGCTGGATGGGTTTAGGTTACAGTACAATGCTTTAGAATATACTCTTTTACATCACAGTGATGCTATCAGCTTATTTTTTTTTAAATGTCCCATCAAAGCATGTTGGTAATATCATACACTAGATATAGGTTCTCACATGTAAACACTGGACCTGAAGAGCATCGATACAGGGCCTGAAGGTGAACTGGATGGAGGGGTGACGGCTGAACCTTTTTTGCAATGTTTCAGTGTGGGAGATATTTCTGTTATTTAAGTAAACCTCCTTATCTATAGCCTAACATGTAAATAGACTGTACTGAACCTTTAGCCTAGCCCCCAGTCACTGACGATGATGAAAGACCTATCCTGAATAATCAGAATACAAACTGTGGGGCTCAGTGGCAGGAATGTAATACCCAAATTGCTGATTAACTTGCAGGCCCTGACTGTAGTAAATCCCTGTCTATTGGGATGGTGAACCTGGCTCACTATCTGCCCTTGCACTTTGGCATTTATCCCATACTGTTAGCAGTCAGCCACATCACCTCAAAAGGAAATATTAAGTTTCAAAGTTTATGTTCCCAATTGATTGTTTTGATTCTGTTTAACGTTTACTATCCTGATGTGGTTGGTATAAAAGACCTGGATCAGTTGGTGCTTTGACTTGTTCTGGCTTCACACTTAATTTCATCTTGAACAGTTTCATTTGAGCTATGCAGTCACCAAAAGTAGTTTAGCATCTGTCTTTTCTGCTTTTATCCTCGGTGCTGTACTTGACTCTGAGGTGAGGTAATGATCACCATCCGCGCCATCGCTAGGGCTGCCTATTTCCACCTCTTTAACATTCCCTGACCTGTCCCTTCCTCAGCTCAGCCACTGATGATAACTTTATCCACATTCTATACCATCTTTCACATGTCTAATTCAACATACCCTTGCTGGTCTACTGTCTTGCATTAACACGAGTTGTATTGCTTGTTGAAAATGATGAGCAAATCTCTCCTGAGCTGGGACAGCTACCAAGTGACGTCAAACCCTTAAACCTCTTGGTATTCCCACCTCTCCCTTCCTTACTTCAAGGTAGGAACCAAAACCTATCTCTTTGATCAAGCTCTTTATCGCCTGAACAAGTGCCTCCTCACGTGAAACAAACACAGTGACTGCTGGAGAAACTCAGCAGGTCATGAACAAAACATTTTTCATACATTATATAAAAATTAAAAAAACACATTATTACACTTTTCAGTTTTGAAGAAGAGTCATACCCGACTTGAAATACTAACTCTGTTTCTCTCTCCACTGATGCTGCCACACCTGCTGAGTTTCTCCAACAATTTATGTTTGTATTTCAGATTTCCGGTCCGCAGTATTTTGTCTCTTTATATGGCTTGGTGTCAGATTCTTTTTGATTATGAAACATCCAGGGATGTTTAACTACATTAGAAGTGCTATATGAGTACAAATTGTTGTTGTAAGTAATCTGCAGAAACTGACTCTTCCCCCCCCGATCTGCTGGTTAATCTGAATTCGGAGTGGAGAGGGACAGATGAGATAACTTCAAAGTTTGGGAGAAGATTTGTAGCTCGGGTGCTCGTTGTTGTGGTTCTGTTCGCCGAGCTGGGAGTTTTTGTTGCAAACATTTCGTCCCCTTTCTAGGTGACACCTACCAAAACAGGGAGTCTGACCCCACCCCACAGCTCACCAATAGGATAAACAACACACTGAGGAATCTACAAAAAAACGGACAGATAACTAGGTCTGACCTACAAAGAATGAAACCGGAAAGCAACAACACCCCCAGATTCTATGGACTACCTAAAGTACACAAACCAGACATCCCACTCAGACCCATAGTATCACTACCAGGGACACCATCACACAAACTGGCTAAAGAACTATAGCAGAAACTGAAACACCTGATCAGCGGATCCAGACACTCTATACAGTCAACACAGGAATTCTTGGACATCATCAGAAGCATACACATAGACAAGGAAGAAACCATGGTCTCATACGATGTAACGGCACTGTTCACCTCTATCGACAAAACCCTAACCAGAGAAACAATAGCCAACCTGCTGGACATACAGAACAGACAACAGGACGTTGAACCTATTAACAAAGACAGCATACTTAAACTACTGGACCTGTGCCTCACAACACACTTCACATTCAACAATCAGATATACGAACAAATCAACGGAACACCCATGGGCTCACCGATCTCTGGACTCATAGCAGAAGCAGTAATGCAAAGGTTAGAACAAACAGTCCTACCGCAAATACAACCCAAACTCTGGGTCAGATATGTGGACGACACCTTTGTAATCATTAAAAACACAGAAATAGAGAACACACACCGGATCATCAACGCCACACTCACAGGAATCCAATTCACGAGAGAGGAAGAAAAGGACAACCAGCTCCCATTCCTTGACATGATGGTACAGAGAACACCGAATGGAGAATTCAGTACGAAGGTATACAGGAAAGCCACACACAGACCAAGTCCTGAACTATGAAAGCAACCACCCCAACACACACAAACGAAGTTGCATCAGGACACTATTCAAAAGGGCCACAACACACTGCAGTATACCAGAACTGCAAAAAGAGGAAGAAGAACACTTATACAAGGTATTCACCAAAAACGGATACCCGCGCAATTTCATCAACAGATGCCTAAGGGAAAGACAACGGAACGAGGACATGCTGCAACCCAAAGGACTAGCCACACTATCATACATCAGGAGCATTTCCGAACTGACAGCCAGACTGCTGTGACCACTAGGACTCATAACAGCACACAAACCAATAGCCACTCTCAGACAACAACTCACCAGGACAAAGGACCCGATACCCAGCATGAGCAAAACCAATGTAGTGTACAAAATCCCATGCAAGAACTGCACAAAACACTACATAGGACAAACAAGAAGACAGCTAACAATCCGCATCCACGAACACCAACTAGCCACGAAATGACACGACCAGCTATCCTTAGTAGCCACGCACACAGATGACAAACAACATGAATTCGACTGGGACAACACTACTATTATAGCGCAAGTCAAACAGAGAACAGCCAGGGAATTCGTAGAGGCATGGCACTCATCCACTGATTCTATCAACAAACACATCGACCTGGACCCAATATACCGGCCACTGCAGCGGACAGCAACTGACAACCGGAAGTGGCAGAGACAAACCACTATAAATGCCGGAGGAACGATCACAGAAGCGCTTCACAGGAGGTTCCCGAGCACTGAGAATGTCACCTAGAAAGGGGACGAAACATTTGCAACAAAAACTCCCAACTCGGAGATCCAAGATGGCGGCGACTCAGCAAGTCTGAGTTTACAGAGCTCTTCCCAAAACCTGGGTAAAGTGAGTTACTCACCCCCCCCACACTTACCAAACCACCCAAAAAAATTTTCTAACCTTAATTAGCTGTTTACTATTATATTTAAGCAGTTTAATATTAAGTGGATAATGAGTAAACCAAAGGGATCCCGCAGCTCTCAGAAAACAAAGACCCCTCCCCCACCCTCCTCTCCTCCTCCGGCTGCAGCTGATGTAAAAACAGGCCTTGAAGAGATGATTGCCAGGCTGGAAACGACACTCGTCAATTTCATCGCAGAATGCAGACAGAGATGGAACTCATTCGAAGAAAAGCTACAAAAGCACAGCCAGGCTATTGAGGAATTACAGGGCCGAGTGGAGGGGGCGGAGCTAAAGGCCACGACCTCCGAGGCTGCAGCACAAACTGCTGCAGAACAGGCGCGAGCTCTGGAGCAGAGAGTCCGGGCCTTTGAAATCTACATGGATGACCTGGATAATAGAAATCGGAGAAAGAATATCCGTCTTCTGGGCCTCCCTGAACAAGAAGAGAAGGGACAATTAGCAGTATTTCTGGAGCGATGGCTGCCCCAGCTTTTAAACCTGGGGGCTGAAACTGATCGGGTAAGGGTGGAGTGGGCCTACCGGGTCGCAGTACGCGGATCTGGCCCAAACCAGCGCCCACGCCCGGTCCTGTTCCGGCTGCAGAGTTATAGGGAGAGGCAGATACTCCTGGACGCCTCCAGAAAGCTTGAAAAGGATCCTAAAGCCATGATCCATGAAGGATCCAAGATTATGTTATTTCAGGACTTCTCCCCGGCTTTGGCACGAAGAAGGAAGGCGTTTGATGAGGTGAAGAAATGTCTAAGGAACTTAAATATTCAATACACCTTACACTACCCAGCGACGTTATGCTTTACCCACGAAGGATCCGAGTATAATTTTAGATCACCAGAAGAGGCTAAGGAACTTTTAGACTCGTTTAAATAAATCGTAAGAGACAATTTATGTTGGCTTGCCTCTTCCACACTCCGTGGGGAGAAATGGATACTTTACTCTACTTTACTTTTGTTTCTGGGAGCGGGGTTGTCTTCCCTTGCTATTTTATGTTATTATACTTAACTGTAATTTGTTGGAGTTGTAATTTTATAGTTGTGTGTGTTTGTACGTGGCATTGATGCTATCAGATATACTCAGGTATGGGTGGGGAGGGGTGGGGGTGGGGCGCTCACTGTTAAC
Organism: Hemiscyllium ocellatum; assembly: GCF_020745735.1. Taxonomy (NCBI): domain Eukaryota; kingdom Metazoa; phylum Chordata; class Chondrichthyes; order Orectolobiformes; family Hemiscylliidae; genus Hemiscyllium; species Hemiscyllium ocellatum. Next base: position 42,224,341 of record NC_083437.1, on the reverse strand, counting down.
TCTAGCTCGGTATTATATCTAAATCCTATTAAGGAGCGCCCGGGTCAAGGGTGGGACACTGTTTGGGAGAGGATATGGTGGACCTTTAGAAAGGAAGTAAGGCCCCCTGAGAACAAGGGGGAGGATCTCCATTCAAACATGTTTTTTTTTGTTCTTATTGTTTGGAAATAGTTTCCTTTTTATTATACTGTTATGAGTGTATTAGAGAACATTTTCTCTTGTTTGAAGGATGTAAGTGACTCAACTATACACTCTGGATAATTGTGGATTAGATTAGTAGTTAACTGAGTTTCATTGTTTTTCTTTCTTCTTTAGTATCATTCCTTTGAATTTTGATGATTATATATTTAAGATCTATTTTTATATTAATGTTTGTGCTTGAAAGTTCTGTTTATTTTTGTAAATCTGTCAAAATATTAAATTTCTAATAAAAATATCTTTTAAAAAAAAACTCCCAACTCGGCCAACAGAACCACAACAGATGAGATAATTTTTGTGTTTTTGCATAAAATAGTGGGGAGGCGGCGGTACAGTGATAGTGTCACTGGAATTCAGAATCCCACATTAATGTTCTAGAGACATGAGTTTAAATCTTACCTTAACATTGACATTTGAATTCCATGAAAGTATAGAATAAAAACCTAATCAAATGGTGACAAGAAACAACTGTTGATTGCCTTAAAGATCCATCTTGGTTGCTAATGTCTTTTAAGGTAAAAAAACCCACCATCCTTATCTGGTCTGGCTTGCACATGACAGCATTACAGGTGACTTTTAACTGCCCTCAGCTAGTCACTCACTTTAAGGGCAATTAGGGATAGGCAGGAAATGCAGCCTTGGCAGTGATGCTCCAGAGGCCATGAAAAATGATCTAATACCAGTGGAAATTATAAAATAATTCCTCCCCCTTCCAAAAAGTACTGATTCATTTCCTTTTCCCAAAAAATAAATTTGTAGAAGTTATGAAACTACATAATATCTCAAATTTGATGTTACATAAAGTATAAATAGATCTATTTTTAAAAACACATTACACAAAGTTGTCATCAAGGGATATATTTATGATGCATATTCCCATTTTGTGTCAAACATTTTCACATTGAAATGTGATTCTACAATCAAACTATCATTGAAGACCACGTAGTCAACATTTCAGGAGACAGTGAGAAAGTTTATTCATGAAAGAAATATATTTCAAAATTGGCATTTATTGCTTGCAGAACGTAAACCCATTTTTTTTCCCTTTGGAAATACTGAGTCCACTAGGAGGAGCTGGTTGACTAACTCTTGTGTATCAAGATAATGGGCTCTGTGGTAGAAATGTTTCTCCTGCAGACAGTGAGTTATTATCAGGCAGATTCAGGTGGAGACAGGTTGTCCATCAGTTATGTGTTCTGACATTTCTCAGCATATATCCTTAAACTCTAATCAAGTTAAATCATGCATAAGTTCAACAGTTTTCCGTTTGCAAAAACACATTCATCCATCATAATAGAAAATGTAATATAATCAAATCCTACCCCAATAGATCAAAATCAGAGTTTTGCCCATGGAATTTTAAAAAAAATTCACTCATGGAATGCAGGCATCACTGGTCTGACCCAGAGGCCAGTTAAGAGTCAATCATATTTCTGAGAGTCTGGAGTCACATGTCAGCCAGACCAGGTAAGGATGGCAGATTTCCCTCTCTAAAGGGCGTTGGTGTGTTTTTCCTGACAAATAGCAACAATTTCATTAGACCCTTAATTCCAGATTTTAAAAAAAGTTGAATTCCCCTATCTGCTGTGACAGAATTTGAGCCCACACCTCCAGAACATTACCCTGAATTAATGCTCTAGTGATACTGTCACTTTACCATCTCCTCTCTCTCCCCCCTCGTAATCCTTTAACTTGCAGTTTTGTTGTTGTGGTGCAGATCTGGTGTCACACAAAAAATAGTTGCAATCTCTCTGTCTGCTACTTTCCAATCATTAATGTTATATTCCAAATGTACATCCTTATCTTTTGTTCTTTCAGTGTCAGAATGTCCTGAAGAGATTCACCTAACCATCTTTAAGAGGATGGGATTGGTCAATTGTAAAAAAGTTATAATAAATTTATATAAATGAACTGCCATTGAAGTTAATCACTGGGAAGCAGGTGGAAACATACACAGGGATGGAAAATAGAGACTTTGTAATGATCAGTATTCCCTAGGTGGTTATACAAGAAAAACAGGTCATATTTTAAATGCACAAAGAGAGTTATTAGACAATCTCTTGAGTGTGGTTTCTGCACCGTTAATATGTATCAGATAGTGGATGTAACTGAGATTGTACAAAAACCTTTAGCCTTTGCTTAAGAGGTTTGTGCTATTAAGCTCCACTAAAGGATTTGAGTTCATATTCCAGTTGAGTGTGGGATTGTTGGAAGTACCATCATTTGAGTGAGCTGTTTAACCAAATTCCTATCAGTTTATTTATATTGATTTTCAAAGATTCCCTCACTTGCACTATTTGAAGAAGTCTAGAATATAACACAAACGATCCAGGACTGAGAAGAGGAGGAATTTATTTCTGGTGAAACTTTGGAATTTTCTACACCAGAGGGCTGAGGAAGTTCAAAACAGAGATTGATAGATTTCTAGTTATTAATGACATCGCTGGGTAGTATGAGAATATGGTGTATGGTGGATGAGTGACTATAATCAGGAATGGTGGAGCAGGCTGGAGCTGAATGCCCTACTCCCATTCCTATGTTTCTAAGAGCAAACTAATCAGAAGTACTATCCTCCAACATAAGCCCAATAACTGAGCAATGACAAGCCTCCCTGAATTTCCAAATCATGGTTTAGAAATAATTCTTGTTCCCCTGAAGAAAATGATGGTAAAATATGTGATGATGCTGTGGCTTTAAGAGGTTATTTTGTCCTTTTTTTTAAGAGAGGTTGTAAGGCAGTGGTACTGAGCTGTCAACTACAAGCACTTGTGTAAACAGCTTGGAAGGCCTTGGGCTTTTTTAAACAGCCTGAATGAATGTGACCAACTCTCACAGATCAGCATGTCAGGTTTTGGTTTTTCTGTAGCATGAGAAGTTATTGGTGACCTCAGCAGAATTGCAAGCTTTAGTAAACATCTCCTGGCTAGCTACTCTCTGGAATTTTCTCTTGATGTTTTTCCTCTCCTCGATTGGAGAGCTCTATATGACCATCTGTGTCTGAATTTGCCTTTGTGCCAAGGGGTGTGTTTATGGGATGTTACCGTGTTGGAACAGTTAATTAGTAGATTAAATAGATTACCTACAATATGGGAACAAGCCCTTTGGCCCAACAAGTCCACACTGACCGTCCGAAGAGTAACCCACCCAGACCCATTCCTTTACCCTACATATACCCCTGACTAATGCACCTGACACTATGGGCAACTTAGCATGGCCAATTCACCGAGTCTGCACATCTTTGGATTGTGGGAAGAAACCGGAGCACCCGGAGGAAACCCAGGCAGACACAGGGAGAAAGTGCAAACTCCACACAGACAGTCGCCCCAGGTGAGAATCGAGCTCAGGTCCCTGGCGCTGCAGTGTAAACCACTAAGCCGCCGTGCTGCCCAGTGTAATAGTTGCTGTATCTATTGTTCACTTATGTTTTCCAATAGAGTTAAGCAAATCTAAGCTCTTCTTTCTTTTGTTTGTATTTTAATCATAGTGTTTAAATAAATTGTGTTTTTGCTTAACATTGATTTGTTTGACAAGTTGCTTTGCATCTGGGACACAACACTTCACATTTGCCTTTAAAATAAGAAAATCTTAGGGTCTAGGCTACCTTCTTCAAATATTTTGAGGGGGTCTGGCCTGGTCCATAACAAATGCCACAAAGAAAATGACAACTGCTTCCATCGTGGTTCAGGTACAACAGAAGCACCAGAAAAGTTTGTGGTTCTGCCACTGTTTTTTGTTGAGTTGGTTCATCTCACTCCGAGTGACAGTTGAAAAGTTCTCTGTGGTCCTACATCAGGACAAATTGGCTGGGGCTGCTGTCCCCAGTTGCTCTTAGGTACCCTATGCTACAGGGTATACCTGTGTGATTGTCTGTTTATGTTTGGGAGGCTTGTGGTTGCTTAGCTGCTGGGCTTATGATGGAGAGTGGCACATTTAGTGGGAAAACAGGCTGATTGTCATCTATTGAAACGTGATGTGAAAGGATACTAACACCTTTCGGAGAGAATGGAAGCGACGGTCAGTGGAATAAGGAAAATAAAAAAGACACTCGGTTAAAAGCAAAATACTGCAGATGCTGGAAATCTGAAACAGGATCAGAAACTGCTGGAGAATCTCAACAAGATTAGCAGCACCTGTGAAGAGAGAGAAACAGTTAATGTTTCAAGTCCTATATGAATCTTCTTCAGAAAACTTGAAATTGGACATTGGAGTCAAAATGTTAACTCTGTTTCTCTCTCCACAGTTATTGCTATACCTGCTGAGTTTGTCCTGCACTTCCTGTTTATTTTTTTTTAAATGGCACAGCATACAGTATGCAATAATGCAACTAGAACCAGAACAAAACAAGAATAGTTTGACCAGTGCTATCAAATAGTGCTATCACATCTGAACAGTTTTCTTACTGTTATGATATGTACAGCAATGCATGGATATCTGATCGTATTTCCTTCACAAGATGGCAGTGTTGTGCTACTCTTCCTTCCTCAGGAATAGAGCATCAGCAATACGTTAAAGGTGAATGTTCTTGTGAGAGGTTTAGGTTGTGTATTTGTGGCAGAGTGGTGAAGGTGTTGGTTTATAATTACATTAAGGTAAAAGTTCAAATACATATACTTAAGTGTTCAGCCACTGCCAGATTTCTACATTAAACATGAATACTTTGGAAAGATTCAGTTTTTAGTGGCAAGAGCAGTGTAAGTAGAACTTCATACAGTGAATCTGAGTGAAGGATAAATACAAAGCCAATTCCTGGGTTAGTGGAGTTGTGGATAGTGTTGTAAGTTGCACCTTGACATTGACAGGATGCAGAACTGGGCTGATAAGTGGCAGATGGAGTTCAACCTGGAAAAGTGTGAAATGATTCACTTTGGAAAGTCAAATCTGAATGCAGAATACAGGGTTAAAAGCAAGATTCTTGGCAGTGTAGAAGAACAGAGAGATCTTGGGGCACATGTCCATAGATCCCTCAAAGTTGCCACTCAAGTTGATAGGGTTGTCAAGAGGGTGGCTGGTGTGTTGGCTTTCATTAACAGGGGCATTGAGTTTAAGAGCTGCAAAGTTATGCCGCACCTCTATGGAGTCCTGGTTAGAGCACACTTGGAGTACTGAGCTCAATCCTGGTCACCTCATTATAGGAAAGACGTGGAAGCTTTAGAAAGGGTGCAGAGGTTCTGCCTGGACTGGAAGGCATGGCTTATGAAGAATGGTTGAGAGAGCAGGGGTGACTTGAAAGAGGTGTACAAGATATTGAGGTATAGATAGCCAGAGACTTTTTCCCAAGGCAAAAATGTTTGTCATGAGGGGGTGTAATCTTAAGGTAATTGAAGGAAGGTTTAGGGGAGATGTCAGAGGTAGGTTTTTTACACAGAGAGTCGTGGGTACGTGGAATGCAATGCCGGCAGTCACAGTGGAGTCAGATACATTAGGGACATTTAGGTGACTCTTGGATAGACACATGGAAAATAGTACAATGAAGGGTATGTAGGTTAGTCTAATTTTTGAGTAGGATAAATGGCTGGGACAACATTGAGGGCTGAAGGGCTTGTACTGTGCTGTACTGTTCTATGTTCTATGTGCTATGTCACTGCATACTCCAATGCAACATCGTCCAAACATTACATCAGAAAGACCCAGAGTTAAAACGGGAAAGTTTTTAGAAATAAAGATAACGCATCAACTTTCACTCCGGTATTAGCCATAAGTCTTAAATCTGATACAACATATATCTGAAGCAATATATATCATAGGAAGAATGGTATCTAAATACTTTAGTGGTATCATTTACAGAGTTCACGATAAATCACACTGACAGAATAACTTCAAAAACTAGATCAACTTTAGTGCTCTTTGGATTATTGGCTTCAGTGGCGTCAGAACCAGCATCAAAATTCAAGTTACCTCAAGTTTTGTCTAATCTGTCAACATCTGTCATGTTTACAAAATGAAACCACAAACACCTTTATAGTTGCACCAATTTATAGCAAGAATTTTCAAAAGCTGATTGGGGGAAGGTAAAAGGATGGCTGGAAAATGGGAAGCCTTCAGAAATGAGATAATGAGAACCCAGAGAAAGTATATTCCTGTCAGGGTGAAAGTGGTAGCTATAGGAAATGCTGGATGACTAAAGAAATTGAGGGTTTGGTTAAGAAAAAGGAGGAAGCACATGTCAGGTATAGACAGGAGAGATCGAGTGAATCCACAGAATAGTATAAAGGCAGTAGGAGTTTACTTAAGAGGGAAATCAGGAGGGCAAAAAGGGGACATGATGTAGCTTTGGCAAATAGGGTTGAGGAGAACCCAAAGGGTTTTTACAGATACATTAAGGACAAAAGGGTAACTACGGAAAGAATTGGGCCCCTCAAAGATCAGCAAGGTGGCCTTTGTGTGGAGCCGCAGAAAATGAGGGAGATACTAAATGAGAATTTTGTATCAGTATTTACTGTGGAAAAGGATATGGAAGATGTAGAAAGTAGTGAAATAGATGGTGCCACTTGGCAAAATGTCCATGTTACAGAGGAAGAAGTGCTGGATGTCTTGAAACGTATGAAGGTGAATAAATCCCCAGGATCTGATCAGGTGTATCTTAGAACTCTGGAAAGCTAGAGAAGTGATTGCTGGGCCTCTTGCTGAGATACTTGTATCATTGCAGGTGAGGTGCCAGAAGACTGAAGGTTGGCTAACGTGGTGCCACTGTTTAAGAAGGGTGGTAAGGACAAGCCAGGGAACTATAGACCAGTGAGCCTGACGTCAGTGGTGGGCAAGTTGTTTGAGGGAATCCTGAGGGATATGTATTTGGAAAGGCAAGGACTGATTAGGGATAGTCAACTTGGCTTTGTGCTTGGGAAATCATGTCTCACAAACTTGATTGAGTTTTTTGAAGAAGTAACAAAGAGGATTGATGAGGGCAGAGTGGTAGATGTGATCTATATAGACTTCAGTAAGGCATTCAACAAGGTTCCCCATGGGAGACTGGTTAGCAAGGTTATATTCTCATGGAATACAGGTAGAACTAGCCATTTTGGTACAGAACTGACTCAAAGGTAGAAGATGGAGGGTGGTGGTGGAGGGTTGTTTTTCAGATAGGAGGCCTGTGACCAGTGGAGTGCCACAAGGATCGGTGCTGGGTCCTCTACTTTTTGTCATTTACATAAATGATTTGGATGTGAGCATAAGAGGTACAGTTAGTAAGTTTGCAGATGACACCAAAATTGGAGGTGTAGTGGATAGCGAAGAAGGTTACCTCAGATTACAACAGGATCTTGACCAGATGGGCCAATGGGCTGAGAAGTGGCAGATGGAGTTTAATTCAGATAAATTCTCAAAATTTGCTGCATTTTGAGAAAGCAAATCTTAGCAGGACTTATACACTTAATGGTAAGGTCCTAAGGAGTGTTGCTGAACAAAGAAACCTTGGAGTGCAGGTTCATAGCTCCTTGAAAGTGGAGTCCCGGGTAGATAGGATAGTGAAGAAGGTGTTTGGTATGCTTTCCTTTATTGGTCAGAGTATTGAGTACAGGAGTTGGGAGGTCATGTTGTGGCTGTACAGGACATTGGTTAAGCCACTGTTAGAATATAGGTCTCCTGCCTATCAAAAAGATGTTGTGAAACTTGAAAGGGTTCAGAAAAGATTTACGAGATTTACAATCCTGGGTTGGAGGATTTGAGCTAGAGGGAGAGGCTGAACAGGCTGGGCTGTTTTCCCTGGAGCTTCGGAGGCTTAGGGGTGACCTTATATTGGTTTATAAAATCATGAGGGGTATGGAAAGGATAAACAGATAAAGTCTTTTCTCTGGGGTGGGGGAATCCAGAACTAGAGGGCATAGATTTAGGGTGAGAGGGGAAAGATATAAAAGGGACCTAAGGGGCAATTATTTCACGCAGAGGGTGGTACGTGTATGAAATGAGCTGCCAGAGGAAGTGGTGGAAGCTGGTACAATTGCAACATTTAAAAGGCATTTGGATGGGTATATGAATAGGAAGGGTTTGGAGGGATATGGGCTGGCTGCTGGCAGGTGGGACTAGATTGGGTTGGGATATCTGGTTGGCATGGTCAGGTTGGACCGAAGGGTCTGTTTCCATGCTGTACATCTCTATGACGCTATGACTGGTCTGCAACTGGAATCTCAGCTTCCTGACCCATAGACTGCAATCAGAGTGGATAGTTAACTGCACCTCCTCCACAATAACACTCACCACTGGAACCACCCCAAGGATGTGTCCTCAGCCTCCTATTGTACTTCCTGTACAACCACAACTGTGTTGCCAAATTCCAAATGAATGCCATCTACAAGTTTGCCGACAACACCATAGCAGTGGGAGGGATATCTAACAAAGATGAATACAGAAGAGAGATAGAGAACTCGGTGATGTGAGAACAACCTCTCTCTCAATGTCGGCAAAACTAAAGAACTGATCACTGACTTCAGAAAGAAAGGAGAACATGTCCCATCTACATCAATGGAACTGACATCGAGAGGGTGGAGAGCATCAAGTTCCTCAGAGTGACAATAACCGATAACAATGTCTCTTCTTCTTCAGGCGGCTCAGGAAATTCAGCATGTCCATCAGGACCCTCCCAGATGCACAATTGAAAGCACACTGTCTGGGTGCACACAGCTCAGAATATCACGGAAGCCAACCTTCCATCTACATACTCCATTTACATGGCTTGTTTCTGCAGGAAGGTTACCAACATCATTGAAGACACACACACACACACACACACACACACACACACACACACACACACACACACACACACACACACACACACACACACACACACACACACACGAATACCTTCTTCCCTGCTGTTATTAGACTGATAAATGGACTGTCTAGCCTCAAATAATGAAGCAAAAACAAGGACTGCAGATGCAGGAAACAGAGTCAGGAAACCTGATGAGGGGCTTTTGCCCGAAACGTCAATTTTCCTGCTTGTCGGATGCTGCCTGACCTGCTGTGCTTTTCCAGCACCACTCTAATCTAGCCTCAAATAATGTTGAACTTGCTAATGTTGATATCACCTAGCACATGCCCTGTGTAATGTAGCCTGTGTGCCTCTGTCCAAGTATTTTTTGTCTGTACATCCTTGTTTACTATGATCTGCTTGTACTGCTCGTAAACAAACCTTTTCTCTGTAGTTCGGTACACATGACAATAAATCAATCAAATCAATATGAATTTCATTGGGCAAGCAGGCCTTTAGCATCACTGCTCACAACATCACAAGTATAATTAAAATAATTAAACCAAATAGCATACAGCTGAAGAGATTTCCAGCACAGAAAAATATCCTTTGGCCCATTGCATTTGTGGCAATCAAAGACAGCCACCTAATTATTGTGCCTCCATTCTCCAGCACTTGGCCTATTGCCTGGTGTGTCTTGGCATCACAAGTGCACATCTAAAAGGTTTCTGCCTGTACAATCCTTACAGGCAGCTCCAGACTCCTACCACCCTCTGGGTGAAAAGGGTTTTTTCTCAAATCTTCTCCAAAACCTTCTGTCCCTTATCTTAAATCCATGGCCCCTGGTTATTGATCCCTGCACTAAGGGGAATAATTTTTTCCTGTCCATCCAATATATGTCCCTCATAATTTTATACATCTCAATCACGTTCCCTCTCAATCATGTCTGCTCTAAGAAAAATAACCCCAGTTTATTCAATGTCTCTTCATAACTGAATCTCTCCAACACAGGCAATTCCTAGTAAATCTCCTCTGCACCTTCTCCAGTGCTATCACATCCCTCCTAGAAAACGTAGATTGCAGAACTGCACACAATACTCCATCTATGCCCTAACCATTATCTTATACAGTTCCAGCATCCAGATCCCTGCTCTAAAATGCTATGCCTTGGCTAATAGGCAAGTATCCTATATGCTTGTTAACCACTTTGTCCACTTGTCCTGTTACCTTTGTCCTGTGCATGAACATCATGGTCCCTCTGATCCTGGTGCTTCCTAGAGCCCTACTGTTCATCTTGTATTCCCTTTCCTTGTTTCTCCTACCCAACACATCATTTCACATTTATCCAGGTTGAATTCCATTTGCCCATCTGACCAGCCCCTCCAAATCCCCTTGTGGTCGAGTTGTAGTTTGACACAGTAATGAACAAACATATGTTAACTCACTCAATTCCATTCTCACATGAAAAATACATTCAATTTTAGAGTTTATAACACCACTTATTTCATCAACGATATCAAAATACAAATTGATTTGAGGACTCTGCACAGTGCAAGTACTATGCGACGATAATCCAGTTACTACAATAGCCTGGCCTTGCAGAACGTGCAAATGGAATTAGAAAATACACAATTTCTACAGAAAGAAGAACCCGCACGCCAACAGCTTGAATGAGGAAACCTTATTGGTGGTGTTACAACCTTTGGTGAAACTGTCTCCTTCTGGTGACTCCACACCCAAAGAGCAAAAAGCTGCCCACCATTATCCATTATATTACCAACTCATTTCCAGAAACAACTGAATGTTGGTCATTGAGCTTTTTAAATCACAGCAACACATGGGACAATTACCAAATGAAAAATCAAAGGAACTGCACAGCGGCAAGTCACCAAACCAACAGATGGAGCATCATTAGCACCAATTAACAGGATTAGATAAGGTAGATGCAAGAAGGATGTTCCTGATGGGCAGGGGAGTCCAGATCCAGTGGGTCATAGTCTATGTTTACAGGAGTTAGGGTTAGGGTTAGGGTTAGGGTTAGGACTTCATGCAGAGAGTGGTGAGCCTGTGGAATTCTCACTGAGAAAGCAGTTGAGGCCAAAACATTGTATGATATCAGGAAGTTGTGAAGTGGAGGTGATGGTGTTGGACTGGGGTAGGCAAAGTCAGAAGTCACATCACACCAGGTTATAGTCCAACTTAAGTTTATGTGAAATTACAAGCTTTTAGAGAGCTCCTCCTTCATCAGGTGTAATCACTTCACCCGATCAAGGAGCAGTGCTCAGAAAGCTTGTGATTTCACGTAAACCTGCTAGATTATAATCTAGTGTCATGTGACTTCTGACTTTCTTAATATAGCTCTCGAGGATAGTGGGATCAAAGTATATGGGGAAAAGCAGGAATGGGCTATTGAGTTGGATGTTCAGCCATGTTCATAAAGAACGGTGAGAGGGACTGAATGGCCTACTCCTGCTTCTATTTTCTATCAACATTATTAGTCAATATAAATTATAAATACAATGCGTAAATGTTATTCTATCTATACCAACTTTAGCAGCTTTATCAGCCAAATTTAGGTGCTACAGCAACAGAAGTGTGGAAGATGCCAACATGACTGACGTGACAGCACAAGATGAAGCAAGATCATGAAATCATTTGGTTCCTCAGGCCCCTTCCATGAGTCTGACATCAATTCCTCGACTTCCTGGTACTCTTTGATGTCATTCACACCCTTCTTAGAACATTCTGGAAGTGGAGACTCAAATCACTCTGGATCCTTCTTAAACAAACCTTGCTGAAAACATCCAGTCTGATTTTCCTGTCAAGTGGAGCGATGTGGGAAACCTAAAGATGTTGTGCAGGAGAGGAGAATCTGAGCTGTCAGCTCCCAAGCTGCCCACAGAGACAGATGGAAGTCTTGCAAAATTAACAACACATAATGGCATTCGAAACTTTTCATTGAATCTCTTGACAACAATAATTTGCCAACAATAATGTGATAAATAAACATTAAATGCAATGATGTCATGTGGAACTTAAGATAGTAAATATTAAATAATGGGCGAACATCTTATTAAAATTAAGGACTAGATTTTAAAACAAACAGATTAAGGATTTGCACAGCAAATTCTCAAGGGTGTTGATGTTAATTTGGTAAATGCTGGACTCAATAACCTGAACACTGCAAATTGAATGCAAAATTGGCTTGACAGTAGGAGACACAGGGTGGTGGTGGAGGGTGTTTTTTTACACTGGTGGCCTGTGGCCAATGGTGTTTTGCAAGGATCGGTGCTGGGTCCACTGTTTGTCATTTACATAAATGATTTGGATAAGAATGCAGGAAGCATTGTTAATTTGTGGATGACACCAAAATTAGTGGTAAATTGGACAGTGAAGAAAGTTATCTAAGGTTACAATGGGATCTTGATCAACTGGGTCAATGGGCTAAGGAGTGGCAGCTGGAGTTTAATTTAGATAAATGTGAGGTGTTGCATTTTTGTAATACGAACATAGCAGGACTTACACAGTTAATGGTAGGGCCCAGGGGAGTGTTATCAAGTAGAGAGATCTGGGGAGTTCAGGTTCACAGTTCCTTGAAAGTGGAGTTGCAGGTAGACAGGGAGGTGAAGAAGGCATTTGGCACTTTAGCCTCATTGCTCACAACACTGAGTATTGGAGTTGGAAAATCATGTTGTAGTTTTACAGGATGTTGGTGAGGCCAGTTTTCGAGAATTGTGTACAGTTCTAGTTGTCCTGCTAATGGAAGGATATTATTAAATTAGAAAGGGTGCAGAAAATCCAAAAGGTGTGCAGGTCAGGTGAATTGGCCATGCTAAATTGCCCATAGTGTTCAGGATGCCTGGGTTAGGTGCATTAGTCAGGGGTAAATATAGGGGAATGGGTCTGGTGGGTTACTCTTCAGAGGGTCAGTGTGGAGGTGTTGAGTCAAAGGGTTTGTTTCCACACTATAGAGAATCTATTAAAAAAAGATTTACAAGAATGCTACCAGGACTGGAGGGTTTGAGTTATAAGGAGAGGCTGGATTGGCTGGGGCTATTTTCTCAAGAACATAGGAGGTTTATAAAATCATAAGGCACCTAGATAATGTGAATAGCAAAGGCCTTTTTCCTCAGTTGGAAGTTCAAAACTAGAAGGCATAATTTTAAGGTGACAGGAGAAAGATTTAAAAGGAACATTGGGGGAATCTTTTTTATACAGAGGGTGATTCATATGTGGAATGCCCTGCCAGAGGAAGTGGCAGATGCAGGTGCAGTTACAACATTTAAAAGACATTTTGACAGCTAAGTGAACAGGAAAGGTTTAGAGGAATAGGGGTGAGTAGGATAGGTTTAGTTTGGGAAATCTGGTTGGCATGGACAAGTTGAACCAAAGAGTCTATTTTTGTAACACATGACTTAATTACTTCCTTGAAAACATAAATAGATTATCTCTCATTCTCCTGAACTTGGATGGATACACCTACTCAACCTTGCTTTAAAAGATAAGCCCCATGCCGGGAATGAGTCAAGTGAACCTACTCGATCTCCTTGACAGGCAGAGCACTTCTGTTCTGAAAAATCTTTTGCAAATGGAATTGTATATAACTTGGAACACAATGCAGGAAAATGTAAAACAGATGTTTGGAAGCACAGGAAATGTTCGTATATTCGTTCTTTGTAAATTATGTCCCTCTATGGGACCGCGTTCGTACAGATGTGCGTAAATTAGGAACCCCCTGTGAGACACTTACATATTTTCTCAAATAAGGTGGATGCTCCAGACTTGGTCTTACTAATATCCCGTATAATTGTTGTGAAACATCCCTACTTTTACATTTCATTCCCTTCCAATAAACAACATTGCAATTGCCTTCCCCATGGCTTGCTGAATCTGTGTAACTAACCCTGCAACAGGACCCCCAGGTCCCTCTGTATCGCTGAGTACGGCATTATCTCTCTATTTGCATAGTATGTTCTTCCTGCCAACTAGTGTACAACTAATTGGATCTGTCTGGGATTCTGGTCAAATATTTTCCACTTTCACATTCAAACTTGACCTGTAAGTTTCACCCAACTTGGAAAAATACACTCTTCAAAGTGCTGAAATCACAATTGTTATGTCCTGAATGAGTACTGAGAGAGTTTGTAAACTGATAAATAAAGCACCACAGCCAGTCTTCATAACCATTTCGTCCTTTTTGCAAGCTGCAGTATTAACCAATGTTGACAAGGAGAAAGCAAAAGTCACATTGCCAACATTCATTTATGTTTAGAATTAGAGCTCTGTCTAGCACCAGAGAATGTGACAGGCTAAAAATGGGTCATTCAGACAATCACATCTGCACTGGTGTCTTTCTCCATATGAACCATTTAGTCTATTTCCAATTTCGTCTTTGTTCCCTGTATCCATCTCCTCAGTTCAATTAGCCGCCCCCTACCTGAGACTGAGCTCTGCTTTAGAGTAAAGAGGAAGTTTGCCAAAAATATAAAAGTAGGAATATTTTCTTCAGGCATTAAAAAAAGAAACAATTTGATAAAGTAACTTTGGTCTTATAAGAAAATGAGTCCAGGGAATCAGAATGGAGGATAAAGAGGTGGCAGTCAAATTGAACAGATATTGTGCATTGTTCTTCACAAGAGAGAATACAAGTAGCATCCAGGAAAAAGTTGTTGATCAGTAACTGAAAAGAAGGAAAGAACTCAAAAATATTTCAATGATCAGGGATGTAGAGTCATAGAGTCATAGGTGTGTACAGCACAGAAACAGACCCTTTGGTCCAACCCGTCCATGCTAACCAGATATCCCAACCACATCTAGTCCCACCTGCCAGCACCTGCCCATATCCCTCCAAACCCTTCCTATTCATATACCCATCCAGACACCTTTTAAATGTTGCAATTGTACCAGCCTCCACCACTTCCTCTGGCAGCTCATTCCATACACGTACCACCCTCTGTGTGAAAAAGTTGCCCCTTAGGTCTCTTTTATATCTTTTCCCTCTCACCCTAAACCTGTGCCCTCTAGTTCTGGACTCCCCCACCCCAGGGAAAAGACTTTGTCTATTTCTCCTATCCATGCCCCTCATGATTTTATAAACCTCTATAAGGTCACCCCTCAGCCTCCGACGCTCCAGGGAAAACAGCCCCAGCCTGTTCAGCCTCTCCCTATAGTTCAAATCCTCCAACTCTGGCAACATCCTTGTAAATCTTTTCTGAACCCTTTCAAGTTTCACAACATACTTTTGATAGGAAGTAGACCAAAATTACACGCAATATTCCAATAGTAGCCTAACCAATGTCCTGTACAGCCCCAACATGACCTCCCAACTCCTGTACTCAATACTCTGACCAATAAAGGAAAGCATACCAAATGCCTTCTTCACTATCCTATCTACCTGCAACTCCACTTTAAGGAGCTATGGACCTGCACTCCAAGGTTTCTTTGTTCAGCAACACTCCTTAGGACCTTACCATTAAGTGTATAAGTCCTGCTAAGATTTGCTTTCTCAAAATGCAGCACCTTGCATTTATCTGAATTAAACTCCATCGCCACTTCTCAGCCCATTGGCCCATCTGGTCAAGATCCTGTTGTAATCTGTGGTAACCTTCTTCGCTGTCCACTACACCTCCAATTTTGGTGTCATCTGCAAACTTATTAACTGTACCTCTTATGCTCACATCCAAATCATTTATGTAAATGACAAAAAGTAGAGGACCTAGCACCGATCCTTGTGGCACTCCACTGGTCACAGGCCTCCTGTCTGAAAAACAACCCTCCACCACCACCCTCTGTCTTCTACCTTGAGCCATAGGCTCACCACTCTCTGCATGATCCAAATGGTTACTTCTCCCTGTATTCCATAACATCTAACCTTGCTAACCAGTCTCCCATGGGGAACCTTGTCGAACGCCTTACTGAAGTCCATTTAGATCACATCTATTGCTCTGCCCTCATCAATCCTCTTTGTTACTTCTTCAAAAAATTCACTCAAGTTAGTGAGATGTGAATTCCCACGCACAAAGCCATGTTGACTATCCCTAATCATTCCTTGCCTTTCCAAATACATGTACAACCTGTCCCTCAGGATTCCCTCTACAAGTTGCCTACCACTGACGTCAGGATCACTGGTTTGTAGTTCCCTGGCTTGTCCTTACCACCCTTCTTAAACAGTGGCACCACGTTTGCCAACCCCCAGTCTTCCAGCACCTCAGCTGTGACTATCGATGATACAAATATCTCAGCAAGGGGTCCAGTACTCAGTTCCCATCTTAGCACAGAACACTAGGGTACACCTGATCAGGTCCAGGGGATTTATCCACTTTTATATATTTCAAGGCATTCAACTCTTCCTCCTCTGTAATATGGGCATTTTTCAAGATGTCGCCATCTATTTCACTACATTCTATATCTTCAATGTCCTTTTCATAGTAAACATGATGCAAAATATTCGTTTAGTATCTCCCCCATCTCCTGTGGCTCCACACAAAGGCCGCCTTGCTGATCTTTGAGGGGTCCTATTCTTTCCCTAGTTACACTTTTGCCCTTAATGTATTTGTAAAAACCCTTTGGATTCTCCTTAAATTGCTGCCTCCGATGTAGTAATCTCAGAAACGCTAGCCAGAGTAGACATTAAAGTATAGGCAGGATGAACGAGTGGCTTGAGAGATGGTGCAGGAGGGAGGGGTTTGGATTTTTGGGACATTGGGACTGGTTCTTGGGAGGTGGGACTGTTACAAATCAGATGGTCTATACCTGGGCAAGACTGGAACCAATGTCCTTACGGGTGCTTTTGCTAACGCTTTTGAGGAGGGTTTAAATTAATGTGGCAGGGGAATGGGAACCAAATGAGGTTAGTAGACAGTAAGGAGGTAGTACCTAAAGCCTGTAGGGAGCTAGATAATGAAGTCAGTGTGACTAAAGGTAAGAGTAGGCAGGGAGCAGATGATGGAACGCAAAGTGACAGATGGTCTGAGGTGCATTTGTTTTAATGCGAGAGTGTGGTAGGTGAGACAGATGAACTTAGGGCTTGGATTACTACCTGGGAGTATGGTGTTTTTGCTAATACCGAGACTTGGTTAAGGGAAGGGCATGATTGGCAACTAAATATCCCAGGATATAGATGCTTCAGGCGGGATAGAGAGGGAGGTAAAAAGGGGTGGAGGAGTTGCATTACTGGTCAGAGGGGATATCACAGCTGTGCTGAAGGAGGGCACTATGGAGGACTCAAGTAGTGAGGCAATATGGGCACAGCTCAGAAATAGGAAGTGTGTGGTAACAATGTTTGTGCTGTACTATGGGCTTCCCAACAGCGAATCTGAGATAGAGTTACAACTAGGTAAACAGATCATGGAAAGCTGTAGGAACAACAGAATGGTGGTGATGAGAGATTTTAATTTTCCCAACATTGACTGGGATTCACTTGGTGTTAGACCGTAAGACCATAAGATGTAGGAGTGGAAGTAAGGCCATTCAGCCCATTGAGTCCACTCTGCCATTCAATCATGGCTGGTGGGCATTTCAACGCCATGTACCCCCCTCTCTCTCCATATCTTCTAATTCCTTGCGAGATTAAGAATTTATCAATCTCTACCTTGAAGATATTGCACTCCTGTGGCAATGAATCCCACAGGCCCATCACTCTCTGGCTGAAAAAATGTCTGCGCATTTCCGTTTTAAATTGGCCCTCTCTAATTCTAAGGCTGTGCCCACCGGTCCTAGTATCCCTGCCTGATGGAAACAAATTCCCAGTATCCACCCTTTCTAAGCCATGCATTATTTTGTAAGTTTCTGTTAGATCTCCCCCCCAATCTTCTGAACTCTAACGAATACAATACCAGGATCCTCAGCCATTCATCGTATGTTAGACCAACCATTCCAGGGATCGCCCATGTGAATCTTCGTTGGACACGTTCCAGTGCCAGCATATCCTTCCTGAGGTGTGGGACCCAAAACTGAACACAGTATTCTAAATGGGGCCTAACAGAGCTTTATAAAATCTCAGTAGCACATCGCTGCTTTTACATTCCAACCCACTTGAAAGAAATGACAACATTACATTTGCTTTATTAACCACGGACTCAACCTGCAAGTCAATCTTTAGACAATCCTGTACTAGCACACCCAGATCCTTTTGTACTTTGGCTTTAGGAATTTTCTCACCATCTATAAAATAGTCCATGCCTGTGTTATTTTTTCCAAAGTGCAAGACCTTGCACTTGCTCACATTGAATTTCATCAGCCATTTCTTGGACCATTCTCCTAAACTGTCTAAATCTTTCTGCAGCCTCCCCACATCCTCAGAACTACCTGCCTGTCTGCCTAACTTCGTATCATTGGCGAACTTTGCCAGAATGCCCCCAGTCTCTTCATCCAGATCATTAATATAAAAAGTGAACACTGGGGCCCCAACACCAAACCCTGTGAGACACCACTTGTCACCAGCGGCTATTCCGACAAATAACCTTTTATCCCAACTCTCTGCCTTCTGTCATATAGACAATCCTCAACCTATGTCAGTAGCTCACCTCTAACACCATGGGCCCTCACGTTACTCAGCAGCTCCCATGAGGTACCTTATCAAAGGCCTTTTGGAAGTCTAGATAGATATTATCCATTGGGTTTCCCTGGTTTAACCAACTTGTTACCTCTTCAAAGAATCCTAACAGGATTGTCAGGCACGACCTCCCCTTACTAAATCCATGATGACTTGTTCTAATCTGACCCTGCACTTCCAAGAATTTAGAAATCTCATCCTTAATGATGGATTCTAGAATTTTACCTACAACCAAGGTTAGGCTAATTGACCGATAATTATTCATCGTTTGTCTTGATCTTTTCTTGAACAACGAGGTTACAACAGCGATCTTCCAATCATCTGGGACTTTCTCTGATTCCAGTGAGTTTTGAAAGATTACGACCAACACCTCCGCTATTTCTTTAGTCACCTCCCTCAGAACTCTAGGTGGTTAGCACTGCTGCCTCACAGAGCCAGAGACCCGGGTTCATTTCTGCCTCAGGCAACTGTATGTGTGGAGTTTGCACATTCTCCCTGTGTCTGCTTGGGTTTCCTCTGGGTGCTCTGGTTTCCTCCCATAGTCCAGGTTCGGTGAATTGGCCATGTTAAATTGCCTGTAGTGTTAGGTGTAGGGGAATGGGTCTGGATGGGTTGCTCTTTGGAGGGTCGGTGTGGACTTGTTGAGCCAAAGGGCCTGTTTCCACAATGTAAGTAATTTAATCTAATCATGTAGCCCATCCAGGCCAGGAGATTTATCAGTTTTTAGACCTTTTAGCTTATCAAGTACTTCCTCCTTTGTAATGGCCACTATACTCAACTCTGTACCTTGACTCTCCATAATTGTTGGGATATTACTCATGTCTTTCACTGTGAAGACTGACATAAAGTATTTTTTAAGTTCTTCAGCTATTTTCTTATGTCCCATCATTAACCTTCCTGCATCAATTTGGAGTGGCCCAATCTCTACTTCGGCCTCTCATTTGTTTCTTTTATATTGAAAGAAACTTTTACTATAATTTCTAATATTACTGGCTAGCTTACCTTCATATTTGATCCTCTCCTTCCTTACTTCTCTCTTTGTTATCCACTGTTTGTTTTTGTAGTCTTCCCAATCTTCTGATTTCCCAGTGCTCTTGGCCACTTTATAGGCTCTCTCTTTTTCTATGATACATTTCCTGGGTTCCTTCATCAGACATGGTTATCTAATTCCTCCTCCCTCCCTCCCTCTCCCCACGAGCAATCTTTCTTTTCTTGGGGATGTACCTCTATACTATGTCCTCAATTACATCCATGCAGACATGGGGGTAATGTGCAAACTCCACACAGACAGTAGCCCGAGGCACTGGCGCTGTGAGACAGCTTTGCTAACCACTGAGCCACCGTGCCGCCCCAATGTTAAGAAGCACTTCTACACACGAAGGGTAGGAGTGGTCAGGACTAGGGGTGCAAGATGTACCAGAAAATAGATAGGGCGTGTCAGAAAGGCAAGGTCACGGTGATCATGGGGGACTTCAGTATGCAAATGGACTGGGAGAATTATGTTGCCAGTGGATCCAAAAAAAGGGAATTCATGGAATGCTTACAGGATGGCTTTTTGGAACAGCTTGTGATGAAGCCCACAAGGGAGCAGGCTATTCTGGACTTAGTCCTATGTAATGAGCCAGACTTTATAAAAAATCTTAAAGTCAGGCAACACTTAGGAGGAAGCGATCATAACATGGTAGAGTTCAGTCATCAGTTCGAAACAGAAAAGGCAACATCGGATGTAATGGTGTTACAGTTAAATAAAAGTAATTACAGGGGCATGAGAGAGGAACTGATGAGAATTGATTGGAAGCAGAGCCTAGTGGGGAAGACAGTGTAGCAACAAAGGTTCTGTGTGTTAAAAAAAGGTAATTATAGTTCCCCATAGTAGGCTGATGATGAAAGTGAAGTTGCATGGGGTCCAGGGTTCACTAGCAGATGGATAGAGAACTGGCTGGGCAGCAGGAGACAGAAAGTAATGGAAGGGAGTTTCTCAAAATAGAAAACTATGACCAGTGATGTTCCACAGGGATCCGTGCTGGGACCATTGCTATTTGTGATATACGTAAATGATCTGAAGGAAGGTATCGGTGTCTGATTAGCAAGTTTACAGTGACACTAAGGTGGGTGGAGTAGCAGATAGTGAAGGGGACTGTCAGAGAATGCAGCAGAATATAAATAGATTGGTCAGTTGGGTGGAAAAGTGGCAGGTGGAGTTCAATCCGGGTAAATGTGAGGTGATGCATTTTGGAAGATCCAATTCAAGAGTGAACTATATGGTAAATGGAAAAGCTCTGGGGAAAACTGATGTACAGAGATCTGGGTGTTCAGCTCCATTGTACCCTGATGGTGGCAAAGCAAGCCGATAAGGTGGTTAAGAAGGTATACGGCATGCTCCCTTCATTACCTGAATGATGTGGATGCTTTGGAGAGGGTGCAGAGGAGGTTGCCTGGTATGGTGGGTGCGAGCTATGAAGAGAGGTCTGGTTGATTAGGAATATTTTCATTGGGGGCAACTGATTGATGGCGACAAAATCATGAGAGGTACAGAAAGGGTGGATAGCAAGAAGCTTTTTCCCAGAGTGAGGGAACTCAGTTATTAGAGGTCATGAGTTCAAGGTGAGAGGGGTAATGTTTTAGGGAGATATGTGGAAAGGTCTTTACACAGAGGGTGGTGGGTACCTGGAATGCCTTGCCAGCAGAGGTGAAAGAGGTGGGCATGATAGCATCATTTAAGATGTATCTAGACAGATACATGAATGGGGCTGGGAGCAAAGGGATACAGATCCATAGAAAATAGACACCAGGTTTAGGTAGAGGATCTGGATCAGTGCAGGCTTGGAGGGCCGAAGGTCCTATTCCTGTGCTGTTTTTTGTTCTTTGTAAGACATGATAACAGGGCTGTCAGATAATTTGAGGTTAATCAGGCAGAGTCAACATGGTTTTGTGAAATCTTGTTTGACAAATTTATTGAAGTTTCTTGAAGAAGTAACTTATCCTGTGGATAAATGGGAATTAATGGTAGATAGGTTTGTCGAAGGAATTTGAAAGGTGCCACATCAAAGATTATGCAGAATTTAAAAGCTCGTGGTCCTGGGGTAACAGGTCAACATGGATAAATGAAACTTTATGTTTCACAAAGACTTAGTGTTGGTCTTATAGAAAATGAGTCTGTGGAATTAGAAATGGAGAGTTAGAGAGATGCCATTGGGTTGCAGTAAATGGGTACTTTTCAGGCTGACAGGATGTTGTGAGTGGTGTCCCACAGGAGTTGGTGCTGAGGCCTCAATAACAATTTGCAGAAATGATTTGAATGAAAAGGTCAACGCCCTGGGAGTTAAGGTCAATGATGACACAAAGATAGATAGAGAATCGAGTTGTGAAGAAGACAAAAGGAGCCTACAAAGTGATATAAATAGGTTGAGTTGATGGACAAAGATTGGAGTATAATGTGGGAAAAGGTAAGCTTCTCCACTTTAGGAGAAGCATCTTATTTAATTGGTGAGGGCCTGCAGAGCTCTGAGATGCAGAGAGATCTGGGTCTCCTAGCGCATGAGTCGCAGTAGGCTAATGTACAACTAATCAGGGAAGTTCATAGGATATTGAGTTTTATTACAAGAGAAATTGAATGTAAGAATAGGAGGGTATACTTCAGTTACACAGAGCATTGGAGACTGCATCTGGAGTACTGAGAGCAATACCGGTTACCACACTTGTAGAAGGATGTTAATCTTTGAAAGCAGTTCAGAGGAGGATCACTAGACTGATGCTCAGAATGCCTATGAGGAAAAGGTCCTCAAGAAGGGTTACACCTAAACGTTAACTTCTCCACCTCACTTTATCACCCAGTGGAAGAATACTCTATCTTCACCCTTCCTGACCTTGAAGACCTTGAGGAAATGATTTGAGAGATTTTCCAGACCATCAGGGAAGCCAACTGCCCATCCATGGTCTCCATTTACACTTCCTGTTGCTGCGGAAGGACTGCCAACATCTTCAACGATCCCTCCACCCTGGTAAGGCTCTCTTCTAACCTCTTGCATCAGGCAGAAGACACAGAAGCTTGAACACATGCACTAACAGGTTCAAGAACAGCTTCTTCCCTGCTGTTATTTGACTGATGAATGGACCTCTCTAACTTCAAATAAAGTTGATCTTGCTTTTTGCACCTTCTGTGCAGCTGTAACCTTGTATGCCTCGCTCTGTCTAATCACCCTTTGTCCTTGTAGATTATGATTGACCTCTATTGCTCACAAAATAAAGCTTTTCACTGTATTTAGGTACAATAAATTAAAGTAAATAGATGGATCAGGTTGGCCAGCTCTCAGGGAGAATTGTTTGAACAATGGGCTGAAACTCAGTAAAGGCTAGCAAAATAGGCAGTGTCTGATTGGGTGTCCTTCTATATTACCCTTCCTGATTGACCACAATGACCACAGGAACCAGCCAATCCACCATTGCCAGCTTTGACTCGTGCTGATGTGAGTTTGAGTCCCAGTGTTTCTAAGTTTAAAAAGAAACATAATTCTACATTTTAAAAGCGGATAACGTTTTTCAAAACCAAGGCAAATAGTTTCTTTGTATATCGTTCCCATATTGTATACAGTGTTATATTCCCACTTCCTGACTATATACATCAAATGAAGGAAGTTGTCGTGGTTTGGACATGTGTCCCCTTGAAAGTTTAAGTTTGGAAATGGATGTTGCATGGAGCTAAGATGCTGGTGGTATTATCAGGACCAACAGCAGACAGAAGAATATGAAGAGGAACATCAAACCCAGTGGAAAATTATTTCTGGAGGCACTTCCATTCTTCCCCACAGAATCTGTTTTTCATTTTGCGACCACACTTCTGAGCTAACTTTCCAAAGTTAGAGCAACCAGTGGTGCTGTACACATTCTGACCACATGGTGTCAGCAAATCACTTCTTTCTATCATTCTCCGCATTGAGTTTCTCAGAGTCACAGAGTCGCACAGCACGGAAACAGACCCTTTGGTCCAATCCGCCCTTGCTGCTTAAGTCTTCCAAACTAAACCAGTCCCACTTGCCTGTATTTGGCCCATATCCCTCTAAACTTTTATTATTCATGTACCTGTCCAAATGTCTTTTAAATGTAATTGTACCCACTGCTACCACTTCCTCTGGCAGTTCATTCCATACACGCACCATCCTCTGTGTGATAACATTGCTCCTCAGGCCCCTTTTAAATTTTCCTCCTCTCACCTTAAAAATATGCCCTCCAGTTTTGAACCCACCCTAGGGAAAATACCTTTGCTGTTCACCTTATCTCTGCCCCTCCAATTTTTTTTAAACCTCTATAAGGTCACTCCTCAACCTCCAACACTCCAGTGACAGAAGTCCCAGCCGATCCAGCCTCTCCTTTTAATTCAAACCCTCCAGTCCTAGCAACATCCTTGCAAATTTTTTGTAAACTTTCTACAAATTAATAATGCCTTTCCTATAGCAGGGTGACCAGAATGGCGCACAGTGCTCCAAAGTGGTCTCACCAACGTCCTGTACAACTGCAACATGATGTTTCAGCTCCTGTTCTCGGTGATCTGAGTATTAAAGGCAAGTGTGCTAGATACTTTCTTAACCACCCTGTCAACCTTCGATGCAACTTTCAATCTATATGTTTGTTAATTCAAAGATGTTTATGCCTCACAGAACAGTCCACGTAATGAGAGCTGAGATATTTCTGAACAGTTTGTAAGGTTATCCTAAAATTAATGCCTCAAATTTATTTAACTGCATCCTATGAATAAGCATTACATTTTGAGAAGGGTTGCTGGACTCAAAATGATAACGCTGCTTTCTCTCCATAGATGCTACCAGACCAGCTGAGTTTCTGCAGTAATTTCTGACCTTGTTTGTTTCAGATGTCCAACATTTGCAGTTCTTTGTTTTATAATATCTTGAGATGTTGTTCTGGAGGTTTTACTGAGTGTCTTTATTGTATGAAGTAGTGGAGATTTCATAGTTCTGCCTGTGCTATTTCACTGAATGTTATGTAACAACCTCAGGTACATTGAGGCGGTAGGACAAAGTCCTGAAGTGTTTCTAATTTGCCTTTACACTTTACTGATCTGCATTTAGATTCAACAGGCTGCATTAGTATTGCAGCTTTCACATTGCAGTTCGCGGGAGTGTTATCCAACAGAATTGAACATTGAGGTACATGAGGACAGGTTTTAAGGAGGAGAGAGAGAGAGAGAGAGAGCGATGAAGAGGTTCATTCAGGAGGGGGATTTCCAGAGCATAGAGCCCAGGCAGCTGAAGGCACAGCTGTCAATGGTGACGTGATTCTAATGGTTCGAGAGTGTGGCGCTTGAAAAGCACAGCAGGTCAGGCAGCATCTGAGGAGCAGGAGAATTGATGTTTTGGGCATAAGCCCTTCATCAGTGATTCTAACTGAGCATGGGTAAGAGGGCAGAATTAGAAAAGAGCACAGATCTTGACTGATTTGGGTGCAGGAGAGACTTCAAAAGGTACGGAGAGTCATAGGGATTGGAGGAGGTAACAGAGATAGAGAGGGATGTAGGGGCTGAAGGAGGTTGCAGAGATAGAAAGTGTATAGAGGCTGGAGGAGGTTACAGAGATAGAGGGGAGTGTAGGGGCTGGAGGAGGTGACAGAGATACGGAGGGATGTAGGGGCTGGAGGATGTTACAGGGATAGGGAGAATTGTAAGGACTGGAGGAGGTTACAGAGACAGGGAGGCAGGTGGGGCTAGAGGGTATTGAAAATAGGGATGAGAATCTTGAGGCACGACGAAGTAAAGGTGAAATAGAATGTTCTGTCTCAGATGGGAGTAGTGCAAGTTTTGCAGATAAAAATCCTCATTGAATGCTGAACTTAAAATCCTAACATTTCTGAGAGAATTTCCAATTCCTGTGACTGATTCTCTGAAGGGGTCAGTGACACACTGTGAGTAAATTGTAAAACTTTTAAAAATATATTCAAGTATCTTGTGCCCATATGTGCCCAAATAGCTTTTGACTGCACGTTTCTGTCTAATCTGATTCTAATTTAATTACTGGGTCACAATGCTTCAGTTTAACAGCAGTGTTTGTTCTTGATGTTCTTTAGTTAATAAAGCTGATACTCTGGTGCAGCAATGAGAGGGTCCTACACTGTTTGAGGTGCTGCCTTTCAGATGAGATGTTAAATTGAGGGCCAATCTACCTGTAATAGATTCCAGGACACTATGTTCATAGAACCATGCAGGCATTCGGCCCATTGAGTCCACACCCACTGAAGATCATCTCACCTAGACCCACCCAATCCCCATAACCCTGCAGTTCCCATGGTCAATCCACCTGACCTGGACATCTTTGGACTATGGGAGGAAATTGGAGCAAACCCACGCAGACACGGGAAGAATGTGCAAACTCTACACAGTCACCCAAGGGTGGAATCGAACCCGGGTCCCTGGTGCTGTGAGGCAGCAGTGCTAACCACTGAGTCATCATACCTCCCTTTTGAAGATGAGAAGATGCATTCTCCCTGGTGCTCTGGTCAATATTGGACCCTAGTACAGTCAGTGCTGACATAATGTGGTAGTTCCATTCTCATGCAATCTCACATTATAAGAAAGTCACATAATAGACGCACCATTGAAACCAATGGGACTGGAATCGCGTTCTAGCTAACACACGATAAGGAAAGTTCGCATTCTACAAATAACAGTCTAACTTCTTCAATCGCCTTAAAGACAATTCGTTTTGAAGAAACGCGCATTATAGCAGAACCAACTGTGAACTTGGTGAGATGGTTATCTGGTCATTATTATGCTGCCATTTTTGGGACCTTGCTGTGTACAAATAGGCTCGCACATTCCATCCATGACAACAGTGTCTCAATTGGCTTGATTGGATGTTGGAGCAGGCCGAGAGGCCAGGTTGCCTCATTATGCTCCTAATTCATGTCTTTGCTGCGTTCATATTTAAAGTGCTTTGAAATGGTCATGAAAATGCAAGTCTTTATTATTTTCTTTTGTGCCTTTTGAATGTTCTACACACTTCACGGCCAATCAGTTTGATAACCAATCTGCTCACATGACCTTACAAACAGTGGTGTGTTGAATTACCCATTTATGAGGGTAATACCAGGGATAGAAATTGCCTAAAGTGATGGGAGAACCCTTTATATTTCCGTAAAAAGTGCTGTTGGAGTGATTATTTCCCTCTGTCACGATGGATGGGGACTTTTGTGTGCTGGTTTATCAAATCTAAATGGGATCAAACTTGGAACAGGTTCCACAACCAGTGACCAATCTATGCTGCCTGACTCACAATCAGCAGCTCTAATAATGGAGATGCGGACCATGTGATTTATTTATATTTCAATATAATTTCTTTTAAGTTTATATTTTTAGATGTTGAATGTGACATTTGGATTTTTCTGTCTGTGTCTGATAGAATTCATAATTATCTTGCAATTATTTCTGTACTAATGCTTTTTTTTAAACATATGTCGAGAGCTAGTTATTTCTGAGAGCTAATGGGTTTTTAATTACCCTCAGGAGGGTTGATAACCAGACAAGGTAAACAAATGTGTCTCAGGGTTTTCTGTTAGAACTTTCTGGACTTAGTTTGTTTTGGTTTAGAGAAAGCAAACATAGATGATAGTTAGAATTATTAACACTAGATTACCTTGCAGTAAGGAGTTAGTGATAATCCCAGACCAGAAATGGTTGGATAAAACCCTGAAGAGGTTATTTGATACTTAGAACATTTAAACTCGGGTATATATTAAATTACCTGGACTGGGAGTTGAAGTCAAAGTAAACCCATCAAACTGTTAGAGAAAGGGATTTTCTGGTTCATGTTGTACAAAAAAAAGCTTTTGGGTACCATTCAGGGATGTTTTTAGAGTCTGTAAAAATTTGTTTTATGGTTATTAGTTTATATTTTGCTCTGTGTTTCAATATCTTTAAATTTGTATTATAACTAACTATTAGTTTATTCCAGTTTTCTTCAATTTGGTTGCTTAATAAACTTCTGTTTTTGTGTTAAAGTAAAATCTGTAACATTGTGTGCTTATGTTTCAGAGATCTTGTTAAAAACTAAAATAAAGCAAAATGTGATCTATCAAGCCAGATTTCAGCCTGAGATCTGACTTGACCAGTAATAACAGCAGCTGGGATCACAACACAAAACTCTCTCACTCGTACTGGAGTGTTAGCTGTAGATTGCATGTTAAGATAGTGTTAAAATACAAAGGTGAAGGCTGTTGTTTGTTTAAGCTCTTTAAGCACTTATGGACTGTGTGGCACAGTGGTACTGTCCCTAACTCAGAGACAGGAGGTCCAGGTTCAAGTCCTACCTACTCCAGAGGTGTGTAATAATATCTCTGAATAGGTTGATTAGAAAATACCCCAAAAGTGTCAATAATGGTTCTACGAAAATAAACTAAGAGCACTTATAAAGAAAGATTGTTCCTGATTGGTGGGCACCACCTGGACTGAAGCACATCATATTTTAACTTAAATTTTTAAGTTTCCTTTAAAAGATTTTCCTTATTCATGGTGTCCTTTTAATTGATTACTACTATTTATTTTGGTTCGATTTACTGTATATATTCGAGTAAAAGTTGGTTTCAAGTAAGTCAACCCTTTATTTTTGGCCAACAGATCTGGAATTTTCCGTATATCTCCAGTAAAAGTTGACCCTAGTTCTTCACAGATCGACATTTGCGAGTGAAGGTATTATCCTGTACATAAATGTTACGATGAGGAAATTATTTTTTTTGGTTAGCTTGTTAGTTTGAAAAGCTAAAACAACAATAAACGAGAGAAAACGCAGGGAAATGGGCGCGGACATTTAAGATGCATCAGGTCAGAGTCAGGTGACAACCTCCCTTTGCGGTTGTTTTCTTTATTCATTTAATTTTGGATGGTATTTTGGACTAAAGCATGAATTTCAGCCCCTCAAAAGTAGGATCTGTGTAATTGTCAACCCCGTAAATTTAACCTTAAAAATAGTTTAATCAATTTGATTTTTACCCAAGCATATACGGTAGTTCAATTGTTTCATCAAAAAAAAGAGAAACTGCTGGGCCACTGGGTTTAGTTTGTTGGAGACAGGCACATGCAATGTTGCATTCTTTAAATAAAGGAAGTGTCCCAGGAAATGATCTGGTTCTAGGTTCATACTTCATCCATTGGCTTGGCCATCCATCTTATCCCTGCATTCAGAGGAAAGGAATGCTCCCAAATGATCCAAGGTAAGGACTGAATGAGAAAATAGCAGAAGACCCCATACTTGATGCTGAGCTGACTTTGATCCTGATTGCACTCCAAGGCTAGTTTTGGAATTGGGCAGTAAAACCAGTTTACCTTGGCAGAGAAACTAAGCAATCTTTGGACAGACGCAGAGAAAGGCACTGCAGGGATCATACATTTCTACAAACTCGGCTCTTGTGTTTGTGAATATTTCCGGGGGCTGGAGAGAGAAACAACTGCTACCTCATCTCAGTATTTCTCAAAGTTTGATAAAATAAGGATGTGGTTTATTTCATAGAAACACATGAAGTGCAAAGATAAAAGAGAATCCTGGATACAACTGGCTTCAGTTCAATCATCTGATATATTTAACCCAGAATTACCTTGGGACTGCATTTTCCCTCTTCAATAATTTTATTAAAATTAATCATCTATGTTCAACACTGATTTGCAAGGCTGTTGCTCTCCAAAAAGAGGTTTTTTGAAACTTAAAGTCAGTGATTAAAAAAGGATAACTTAATATGTTTATTGCTTTTTTATGAAAACTCATATTGTTTAATCAATCTGTTCAGAGATGTTATTACTTTTTCTAGAGCAGGTAGGACTTTGAACCAAAGTCCCCTGGCTCATTAGAAGGGACACTACCACTACACCACCTGAGTCCAACTTGTTTATTCTTTGTTAATTGAGTTAACATGAATATCTCTGCATTATTCAACATGAGTGATAACTAAATAGAACTACTCGATAAGATTGTGGTTATTGGAGGTCTGTGATCTCAGGACATCTCATTGATGAAGTTGAGGTTATGTCAGAAACTGAATGTTCACTGTTCACCGTGTAGAAACATAAGACCATAAAACATAGGAGTGGAAGTAAAGCCATTCGGTCCATCGAGTCCACTCCACCATTCAATCATGGCTGATGGGCATTTCAACTCCACTTACCAGCGTTCTCCCCGTAGCCCTTAATTCCTCGAGACAACAAGAATCTATCAATCTCTGCCTTGAAGACATTTAGCTTCCCGGCCTCCACTGCACTCCATGGCAATGAATTCCACAGGCCCACCACTCTCTGACTGAAGAAATATCTCCATATTTCTGTTCTGAATTTACCCCGTCTAATTCTAAGGCTGTGTCCACGGGTCCTACTCTCCTCGCCTAATGGAAACAGTTTCCTAGTGTCCACCCTTTCCAAGCCATGTATTATCTTGTACGTCTCTATTAAGTTTCCCCTTAATCTTCTAAACTCCAATGAATACAATCCCAGGATCCTCAGCCGTTCCTCGGATGTTAGACCTACCATTCCAGGGATCATCCGTGTGAATCTCTGCTGGACACGTTCCAGTGCCAGTATGTCCTTCCTGAGGTGTGGGGACCAAAGCTGGACACAGTACTCCAAATGGGGCCTAACCAGAGCTTTATAAAGTCTCAGTAGCACATCGCTGCTTTTATATTCCAACCCTCTTGAGATAAATGACAACATTGCATTTGCTTTCTTAATCACGGACTCAACATAGCAGCATAGAAAACAGGAGCAGGAGTAGGCCATTCGGCCCTTCAAGAATGCTCCACCTTTTCATCATGTTCATGGCTGATCATCCAACTCAGAACCCGTTTCCTGCTTTCTCCCCATACCAGTTGATCCCTTTAGCCTGAAGAATTACATCTAACTCTTTCTTGAAAACATTCAATGTTTTTGCCTCAACTCCACAGGCTCCCCACTCCGTGGGTGAAGACATTTCTCCATGCCACATTTGACGTTCACTTCCTCCACCACATTTGCAGAGTGGCAGCAGTGTGAACCATCTAAACGTTGCATTGCACAGACTCACCAAGGCTCCCTTGACAGCACCTATCAAACCTGCAACCTCTACCACTGAGCACGACAAGTGAAGCAGATATTCAGGACATCACCCCCTGCAAGCTGCCCACCATCCTGACTTGGAAATTCCTTCAGTGTTGCTGGATTGAAATCCTGGGAGTAGCTCTGTAACAGCATTGTGGGTGTCCTTACACCCCAAGGATGTGGTAGTTCAAAAAGTTCATCACCACCTTCTCAAGAGCAATTAAGGATTGGCAATAAATACTGGCCCAACCAATGACGCCCAAATCCAATGAAAAGAGAAAATAAAGAACAGACTGTAGTTATTCCTTACAGAAAGATTCACTACCAATAATGACAATTGTGAGCTTATATATAGGGAATTTCTATTTGAGGAGACCAGTAAAGTGTCCATTGCCAGGGTATCTGTCTTGATCGATGAGAGAGGGGGAACAGAGTGCAAAGAAATTGAGAGGGTCACGCTACTCTAGAAGTCAGCTACCAGGAGGGGAGGAGGCAATGTGCAGAATTAGTCTCAGTTGAGAAATTGAGAGTCTGATCAGAGAGCAGCCTTCAGGGATCATTGTCTATGAGTCTTCACTCATGAAATCATTGAAGGTCAGCATGGCCCTAGGGACATTGTACAGATACACAAGAGAAAGGCACGTCCTTGTGTATGGGTGAGAGTGTCCCTGAAGTTCCTGCATCATGATGTACACATCATCCTACATTTCACCATCAATGTCTGGGAATCTCTGAGTGAACCAATCCAGACACTCATTCTCAATGCACCAAGGCCAGTGTGGCTATTTTTAAATAAATATACAGATGGAACTTCACTCCAGTGAGGAAATATTGCAACTCAATGCAGGATGTGCATTGTGCATTCTGATTTATTTTTAAGAGCAGTTAAGTGTGTCACAGCTCTCATATAGGCAAGGCAGGATAGATGTTGGGTTTCTTAGAGATGTGATTCTCAATCGCTGTGTACCGGCTAAGATCAGCTACAGGAAAGTAATGGGTAAACTAGAGCTATCATTGAACACAATCAAGACCAACATATCAGTGCTTTACTGACGGAGAGCTACAGTGTCAGTGATGCCACTTCCAGCTGAATTATTAAACTGAGGGCATGGGTCTGCCAGTTCAGATGGACAAACCAGTTTGTAAGCAGCTGCTGAAAGAACCCCTTGGTGTCCCCATCGTTGTTCTGGCCAATTAATACCCACAAAGACTTGGATCGTGCTGTGCACAAATGGATTCACATAACAATGATACAGACTCAGCAAGTAATTGCTTGGTTATAATCTCCTTTGGGATGTTGTTGTTGCTAAAAAGTAGAAATGACTTGTCAGATTAGGCATGGGAGGAGGCCATTCAGCCCCTCGGGACTGCTCACCATTCAGTCAGGTCATGGCTGATCTGACTATGGATGGACTCGACCTTCCTATCAACCCCCGATAACCTTTCATTCCTATGTTAGTCTATCAACCTCTGCCTGAAAGATATTCACAAACCCACCCTCCTGCTCTCGAAGAAAAAGAGTTGCAAAGGCTCATGATCCTGTGAAAGAAAAAAACATTATTTTAACCTTTGCCTTAAATGAAAAGCTATCTTATTTTTTAAACTGAATTCTTTAGTTCTAATTCCTTACACTAGGAGAAATATCCTTTCAAGTGCCCTCAAAATCTCTTAAGAGCTCTCAAGCATCTTTGTTTATAAGCTAACCCTGCCATCCTTAAGAATCAACTAGGAGATGGTGAGCACGGCTGATGCTGGAGAAGAGTTGAGAGTGTGGTGCTGGAAAAACACAGCAGGTCAGGCAGTATCTGAGGAGCAGGAGAGTCAACGTTTCGGACTCCAAAACTAGAGGGCATAGGTTTAGTATGAGAGGAGAGAGATTTAAAAGGGACCTAATGGGTAACATTTTCACGTAGGGGATGGTGTATGGAATGAGCTACCAGAGGAAGTGGTGGAGGCTGGAACAATTACAGCATTTAAAAGGCATCTGGATGGGTATACGAATAGGAAGGGTTGAAAGGGATATGGCCCAACTGCAATCAAATAGGACTAGATCGGGTTGGGATATCTGGTCGGCATAGACAAGTTGGACTGAAGGGTCTGTTTCCGTGCTGTACATCTCTATGACTCTATGACTCTTTCAAAGTTGCACACCAGAGGAATTTTTAGAGGCGTGAGATTTCTGAACAATTGAATCTATCGCAGCTTGATAGTCCAATGACTAAACCTTGCAACTTTCATTTGTGTCAGAATAAGCCAGGCACAATGCAAAAATATAACAGTCGACTGTTTTATAATTATTAATAACTTATTTTAACACTCATAAAAATAGCCTTAAGTTCTGGGAGTGTGTGAAAATATTGCAGTGGGATTAATAGAACTGAAGAGTAAATATTCTTAATAGATCCTCAAATTGGAGCAGCTAGGTGTTAGTTATGTTCATGTACAGCTTCCAGGAAATGCACAGATGGTAAAATCAGACGATTAAGTCAGCTAAACGCTGCAATCTGTGGTTTAAATTTTAAAAGTGAATATAATCACTGTGTATTTACTGAAAAATAAGCAAATTTATGATATGGAGCTGCACCTCGTGCATCGAGTTGACGTTAGTTGAGGCAGTGGGCACCACCTTGCTGATTGGATAACCAATGAGATCTCTGCATGGCCTCGTTTCAGCAGGGACCACTGCATAAAGTACCATTTGGCACTTCACTGGGCAGTGGTTGGTCATTCTGGGGGGTGGAGTGCCCCTCCACTAAGAAACAGAGGCAGCCTGTCTGCATTGCTCATCAGCGCCATAGAGGAAGCTGCCCGTTGTTGGTAATGCACCTGATTAGGTTCCAGCATTGTCGGGAAAACCAGGCCTTGATGAGTGAAGGGAAAGGGAGTGGAGGAGTGATAGCAACAGCAGGAGTGTGACTCTGACTGGTGGGGGTGGGGTGGGGGTCATACTGTCTTCTTTTTGTTGCAAAATCCCTTGATCCCAATCCCGAGAGTCTTTGAACAGATAAACCGCCCTGTCTCCAGTGGCTCACAAACAATGATGATTGGGTCTGTACCTCAGGTGTCCCACATGAAAGACCCCTCACCTGTTACTGGGCAAATATCAGCAGTTGCTGGATGATGATCTTCCATTGTCATTAACTGCCCATGCAAGAGCAGCATAGGGGCAGTGGTCAGGGGTAGCAGGACCTGCAACCACTGCTCTCCCACTGGTTAAACTCTTGAACAGTTCAGCAGCAGCTACAGCTCAGTAATAAGAGCAGAGGAGAGGAAGCTTTACTCTGCTTCTAATCTGTGCAATCTTATACCTAAGAGAGCTGGATGCTTATCTCGAGATTTCTGGTATTAAAGCCCTGAGTTTCTACTTGATGCCACTGATGCAATAAGTATCATCAGGAGCCCTGTGAAATTACTCTTAATTATTGTTATACCATCCTATCACCTTTCAATGTAGAGAGCATCTAGTAATTGTGGTTGGGAAGGTGTCTTACAAGTATTCCTGCCCGTGGGTATGGTGCAGGTTCATGTTTAGGAATATTGAAGTAACGCCATAGAGACTGGTATCCTGCCACCAAGTCATCCCATATTTACAGTCCTTGACACTGGCCCAACTTTCTCAGAGCCAGCTCTCAGAGTGAACAGAATCCTTGACACTCTTGTTCCAATCTGTCAGTCAGGGACTCCTTGATTAATAGCCCCAATCAGGGAACTCATATTCTATGAGACCCACCTGGCTGACCCCTTTGCATTCACTACAACTATCAGGAGGTGTTTCTAGGAACTTGAGACACACAAGAATGAACTCAGGTGCAGTAAAACAATTAACATACATTGACTATAAACTGATATAGAGGGGGTTTGGTAGAACAGGGCATTGTGTTTTCACCCATCACACCACAGACCTTAGTGATCTGACATCATCACGACAGAGCTCCTTTCGCACATGCTCAGAAACTATAATCGGAGTAATGGTACAGGGAGAAAGTGCAGACTGCAGATGCTGGAGATCAGAGTTGAGAGTGTGGTGCTGGAAAAGCACAGTAGGTCAGGCAGCATCTGAGGAGCAGGAGGGTCAACATTTTGAGCATAAGCTCTTCATCAGTAATGGTATATTCAACCCTTGACTTGACTTGATTGGTAAGTGTGCAGAAAACACTTTTCAAATAATCCTGGACACCTCTGATCGTTGCAAGAGAGACATATCATCGGGGCATCATAAAACAAGCAAGTGTATTTGTTTCAAATTTTAATTTTAATTTGTAAACATTTATTTACTAATTCAAAACTATTTTGTTGAGCAAACAGACTGTCAGCCAGACCAGGGTGGATTGAAGGTGAAGTTGGTGAAATCTCCAGGTCTAAGCACATACAGAGATAACATCCTGTGATTCAAATGCAGTAGTCATGGCCGAGTGGTTCAGGCAACAGACTTGAAATCAATTGGAATCTACGCACGCAGGTTCAAGCTCTGCCGACCATAGTGGCTCAGTGGTTAGTAATACTGCCTCACAGCACCAGGGGCCTGGGTTCAATTCCACCCTCAGGTGACTGTCTGTGTGGAGTTGGCACATTATTCCTGTGTCTGTGTAGGGGTGCACTGATTTCCCCTACAGTCCAAAGATAAGCAGGCTTGGTGGATTGGCCATGGAAAGTTGCAGGGTTATGGGGAAAGGGTAGGGGGTGTTCTTCAAAAGTTTGGTGTGGACTTGATGGGTCAAATGGCCTGTTTCCACACTGTAGGGATTCTGTGATCAAATCAATTGGACATGCTAACTTAGAGATTAAAGTTCAGTAAGGAGTGAACTTGCCTTTATGTAGTGCCTTTCACAACCTCAGCATGTTGTACAGCACCTTTACAGCCAATTAAATACCTTTTGAAGTGTTAGTCACTGTTGTAATATAGGAAACACAGCAGCTAATTTGTGGAATGAAATTCTATTATAAAAAAGATAATGACCAAAATGAAAGCTGTAATAAATTTATTGCTTACCTAAACTCTAATGAAACTTGGGCTTTGGAGTGTTATAAAAACTCGGTTGATGCATTGTACACAATATTAGGCCCTGAGACTGATTTTCTTGATCCCAGTTGGAAATAGAAAATGGCAGTTGGAGTCAAAGTCAACTTTTTTCCTTGTCTGCAACCTCAAAATTATTTAATATCTTTGCCTCACACATGTTGGTGTAAAATTACAAAAAGGCTCTGAGCTTTCGAATAGGAACAGGAGGAGGTCCCCCATCCCCTTGAATCTGTTCCATTATTCAACTAAATCACAGCTAACATGTGACCTAACTCATACATTCACCAATAGCCCTCAATACTTTTGGTTAATGACAATCCATCACCCTCAGATTTAAAATTTACAATTGAACCAGCATCAATTGCCATTTGCAGAAGGAAGTTCCAAAGTTCAATCAGTCTTTGTGTGCACCATGTTTCTTCATTTCACTTCTGAAAGGTCTGGTTCTAATTTTTGAGACTTTGCCCCTTAGTCTTGGATTCCCCAATCAGAAAATAAAAGAAAGACTTCCACTTATGTGGCACTTCCACAAAAACCAGATGTTTTAAAGTGCTGTACAATGAAGTACTTTAGAAATGAACAATTTATGTAAACCCCCTCAAACAGCATTGTGACAATTACCAGATAATTGGTTTCTGTGATATTGTTTGAGAGATACATATTGGTCAGGACACTGGGGAGAGTTCCTCTGCTCTTTTTCAAAGTACAGTCTTGGGATTTCTAGGTTCACCTGAGGGCAGACAGGACTCATGTCATTCAAAAGGCTCCACCTCTGTTAGTAAAACACTCTTTCACCACTGCACTGTGGCATCAACCTTGGTTTTTGTATGGACATTTTGGAGAACGTCATGTTTCAGAGGAGTGAGTGCTGCCGACGAAGTCACAGACCAGCTGAAATCATTTGTCTCTCTTGACCATCTCTCTTCCCCTCAATATCTTGAAAACTTTGATCAAAGTTAACCCCAACCTTTTAACCTCCAGAGAATATATCCCTGGTTTGTGTCATATCTCCTGTCTAATTCCTGGGTATCATTCTGGTAAATCTCCAGCACTCTCACCCAAGGTTAAAGTATTCTTGCTAAGGTGGGATGCCCAGAACCCTTCACAGTTTCCTCCATGTGTGGTCAACTAAGGCTTTAACCTTAGATCAACTGAGACCAACTAGGCTGAAGTTTGACTTCTTTCCTTTGTATTCCTGGGCTCCAGAATGGATCAACTTAAAATGAAATTATGAAAAAATCATCTCTAATGTAATCATTCGTTTCTGCTACAGTTCAGGTTTAGTAAGTGCAGTTGGTAAAGATGAGAATGCACATTCACAGCAAAGAATATGCAGTCCAAATATATACCATACACTGTGAACGTTACAGATTAATTGGGTTTTGCTTAGGGACACTGAGAAATGAATAAAGCCTTCAATTATTGCCTCTTTGAAAGAAGTTATATCGTATACAAAACCAACAGTGGGAGCAGTCAATTGTGGAGCTATTCTATCTACCTTTACCTATCCATCTTATTCTATCTACCTTTACTGAAGGATATTCTCCCATTTACAATGATCAGGGACCAGGCTTAAACAGGATTTATTTGGATAGTGGTCAAAAAATTATGGGCTGGGACTGTTACTGTGCTCTTAACTAATCAATCTTAAACATCTCCAAGACTTTACATGGATTGGAATAGACAGGTTAGATACAGGTAAGGTGTTTCCTTTGGTTAGGGAGTTTACAATCAAGTCACAATTTAAAAATAAGGGGATGCCAAGTAGGTCCAAGATAAGGAGAATTTTTATTTGACTCGGATGATTGTGAACTTTTGAAATTCTTTACCACAGAGGTCTGTGGAAGTTCAGTCTTTGAGTATATTTAATGTGGAGATTTGTAGATTTCTGATTATCAATGGTTTACAGGAATGTGGGGATGGGGTGGGCAAAAGGCATAGAAATGTTTGGGTAAAAAAGCCCTGCCGTGTTTTCACCATCCCTCCAGACCTCCCCCTCTCTGAGGATGAAAGATCAGTCCTCAGCAGAGGCCTCACCTTCATTCCCCTACGCCCTCGAATCAATGAGTTCAACACGCGGCGAGATATTGAACAATTCTTCCGCCGCCTTCGCCTCCATGCCTACTTTCACAACCAAGACTCCCGCCCACCCTCTGACGACCCCTTCTCCCGCCTCCAACGCACCCCATCCACCTGGACACCCCGTGCTGGCCTCTTACCCGCCCTCGATCTATTTATAGCCAACTGCCGCCGCGACA
The DNA here is from genome assembly GCF_020745735.1 of Hemiscyllium ocellatum. Taxonomy (NCBI): domain Eukaryota; kingdom Metazoa; phylum Chordata; class Chondrichthyes; order Orectolobiformes; family Hemiscylliidae; genus Hemiscyllium; species Hemiscyllium ocellatum. Next base: position 42,186,568 of record NC_083437.1, on the reverse strand, counting down.
TTAACTGACTCAACCTGTCCACCCCTCTTACCCACTACAACCTCTCACCCTCAGAACGTGCAGCCCTCCACTCCCTCCGCTCCAATCCCAACCTCACCATCAAATCGGCAGACAAGGGAGGCGCGGTAGTAGTTTGGCGCACCGACCTCTATACCGCTGAGGCCAAACGCCAACTTGTGGACACCCCCTCTTATCGCCCCCTCGACCACGACCCCACCTCCCACCACCAAACCATCATCTCCCAGACCATCCATAACCTCATCACCTCAGGGGATCTCCCATCCACCGCCTCCAAACTCATAGTCCCACAACCCCGCACCGCCTGTTTCTACCTCCTGCCCAAAATCCACAAACCCGAATGCCCCGGCCGACCCATTGTCTCAGCCTGCTCCTGCCCCACCGAACTCATCTCCGCATACCTTGACACGGTTCTGTCCCCTTTAGTCCAAGAACTCCCCACCTACATTCGGGACACCACCCACACCCTCCACCTCCTCCAGGATTTTCGCTTCCCCGGTCCCCAACGCCTTATTTTCACGACGGACATCCAGTCCCTGTACACCTCCATCCCCCATCACGAAGGACTCAAAGCCCTCCGCCTCTTCCTTTCCCGCCGCACCAACCAGTACTCTTCCACTGACACCCTCCTTCGACTGACTGAACTGGTCCGCACCCTGAATAACTTCTCTTTTCAATCCTCCCACTTCCTCCAAACTAAAGGAGTTGCCATGGGCACCCACATGGGCCCCAGCTATGCCTGTCTCTTCGTAGGATATTTGGAACAGTCCATCTTCCGCAACTACACTGGCACCACCCCCCACTTTTTCCTCCGCTACATCGATGACTGTATCGGCGCTGCCTCGTGCTCCCACGAGGAGGTTGAACAGTTCATCAACTTTACTAACACCTTCCATCCCGACCTCAAATTCACCTGGACTGTCTCAGACTCCTCCCTCCCCTTCCTAGACCTTTCCATTTCTATCTCAGGCGACCGACTCAACACAGACATCTACTATAAACCGACTGACTCCCACAGCTATCTGGACTACACCTCCTCCCACCCTGCCCCCTGTAAAAACTCCATCCCATATTCCCAATTCCTTCGTCTCCGCCGCATCTGCTCCCAGGAGGACCAGTTCCAACACCGCACAGCCCAGATGGCCTCCTTCTTCAAGGACCGCAGATTCCCCCCAAACGTGGTCGATGATGCCCTCCACCGCATCTCCTCCACTTCCCGCTCCTCCGCCCTTGAGCCCCGCCCCTCCAACCGCCACCAAGACAGAACCCCACTGGTTCTCACTTACCACCCCACCAACCTCCGTATACAGCATATCATCCGCCGTCATTTCCGCCACCTCCAAACGGACCCCACCACCAGGGATATATTTCCCTCCCCTCCCCTATCAGCGTTCCGCAAAGACCACTCCCTTCGTGACTCCCTCGTCAGGTCCACACCCCCCACCAACCCAACCTCCACTCCCGGCACCTTCCCCTGCAACGGCAGAAAATGTAAAACTTGTGCCCACACCTCCTCCCTCACTTCCCTCCAAGGCCCCAAGGGATCCTTCCATATCCACCACAAGTTCACCTGTACCTCCACACACATCATCTATTGCATCCGCTGCACCCGATGTGGCCTCCTGTATATTGGGGAGACGGGCCGCTTACTTGCGGAACGCTTCAGAGAACACCTCAGGGACGCCTGGACCAACCAACCCAACCACCCCGTGGCTCAACACTTTAACTCTCCCTCCCACTCCACTGAGGACATGCAGGTCCTTGGACTCCTCCACCGGCAAAACATAACAACACGACGGTTGGAGGAAGAACGCCTCATCTTCCGCCTGGGAACCCTCCAACCACAAGGGATGAACTCGGATTTCTCCAGTTTCCTCATTTCCCCTCCCCCCACCTTGTCTCAGTCGGTTCCCTCAACTCAGCACCGCCCTCCTAACCTGCAATCTTCTTCCTGACCTCTCCGCCCCCACCCCACTCCGGCCTATCACCCTCACCTTGACCTCCTTCCACCTATCACATCTCCATCGCCCCTCCCCCAAGTCACTCCTCCCTACCTTTTATCTTAGCCTGCCTGGCACTCTCTTCTCATTCCTGATGAAGGGCTTATGCCCGAAACGTCGAATTTCCTATTCCTTGGATGCTGCCTGACCTGCTGTGCTCTAACCAGCAACACATTTTCAACAATAGAAATGTTTGACCAGCCATGATCATATTGCATTGTGGGAGAGCTTGATGGGCTGAATGGCCTACCCATTTTCCTCTGCTCCTAAAATGAGCACTGTAGAATGATAGAATAGCACAAAACAGGAGGAAGCAATTGGCACATAATGTCTGTTTTTTTTCAAAGACCAACCCAATTAATTCCAGTTCTATTGCTCTTTGCAAGTTTTCTATGTCAAAAAAATCTTCAGTGAAATATTTGCTGTACATAATGTAAATGGGAAACAGTTTTGATATAAAGCCATTTATTGCATTATACTGCTCTGAATCATTAATCCTTCTTTTATAGATTGACATCTTCATGGTATTTTTGCTTTGTGTTGTATTGTTTAAATGGTAGATGGTTGTGTGCTGGTAACGTCACTGAACTCATAATCAGAATGGTCTGGATAAAGGGGACATGCACTCAAACTCTGTGTGGAATTGCAATTCAGTGAATAAATCTAGAATGGAAAGCTAGTCTCAATGGCGGTGACCACACAACCATCACCCACTGTTGTAAAATAAAACACTCACTAATGTCCTTCAGGGAAGGAATTCTGCTGCCCTTAGCTTGTCTGCCTACACGTGACTCCAGACCCACTGTAATAGCTGAGCCAGCCATTCAGTTCAAGGGTAATTATGGATGGACAAGTAATGCCCATATCCCACGAAAGACTCAAGACAATTACTTCATGTTTTGCTTGTTTATTCAATGCATTGGTTTTCAGGTCAATCACTTTGGTTGCTTTCTAAGCCTCAGTATCTCAGTACATGATAACACCAGGAGGAGCCAGCTGCCTTTAGCTTAGCATGTGCTAAGGTGATACTTTCTGAGAAGGCATTGATGAGAATGTAGAGTGAAGAGGTTATTTACATGAAGCAAGAAGAGAGTTGGAAAGAGGGCCAAGTGAGAGAGTGGGGGAGCCTTAAGGAATTGTAAGTTAATGTAGAACATGCTGCAGTCTAAGTTGAGAAGAATCCCAAGCTGGGGACAGGATACTCGAAGTTTTGGAAATGAAACACGACTGTGTGGTATCCCATCTCATTGATGCACAATAGATTAGTTTTATGATATTCAGATGGATTTTAAGTGACATCAAATGTCTGTCTTGATTTAGGCATGAGAACGCTTCCATTGAAAGACAACAGCTAACTTACAACAAGTCACCAAGACAGCAGTCAATGACTTTAAACTGGACAGAAGCTGGAATAAATATGGTGACCACATGTCAGAAAGCACATGAAAGAGACTGTCAGAAGTGACAATAAATAATGCAAGGGGAGTCATCACAGAAACAGCAAGCAGCAAAAATGCTTAATACAACAATCTGAGATTAATTCAGAGAGCATTACACTTCCCCAGGGTAGTGCACTGCAAATCAAGCCCCAGTATTCTCAAAATCAACACAAAAATTAAAGATTTTATGAAATATGTAAAGTTGTCAATTTACTATTCATTTAGATATAAGATAAAAGGAAGCACAGAGCAGGATACTGTACCTAACAATGATTACTGTTTAATGCAAAGAAGTTCATTCTTGTTACAGGTAAACAATTAGCTATCTCTACTAGTTAAAACACTACACCCATGTAAAACACCTCCCACACGTACAGACAGACAGGCAGACAGACAGACAGGCAAATAGGTGTCCTGGGCAGTGGGAAAGACTGGGCAGGTGATGCATTTGTCCCTATCCAAAGGGTTCCCTGAGATGATCCTTTTGGAATGTCACCTCCTGCTTGATTCTTGATCTTCCTTCTCCACATACTTTCACGTACTTACAGGAGGCACAGAGCAACTGGTCCATATTTATAGAGTCTCTGAATTATTGATTAAGAGTCACAGCTTACAGAAAGTGATGTGGGAACATTAATGAGCTTCCCCTTGGTTTTTTAACAGCAGAGAAAAGGATCGCGGTCCTTTTATCGAGGTCCAATGGCTTCTCACCCAACATTCATGTCCACAGGCTGTTCAGCCAGCTGGGAGCCAATCACATAACTATTGGCAGGCAGAAGGCCATTGTCATTGACAACTGGGCACCAGTACACAGACCAATCAGCTATTTGTTGCTGGCCAAATCTCCCTTTGTACACACCCCTGGCTCCAACTCATCCCTTCCCCCCATCACTTGAACAAACAGCTGAGTAAATAGCATTTCCACTGAGTGTTGTGTAACTTGGTTTTAAAATACAGTAGACCTTTCCACAAGCCTTGTTTTTTACTGCAACTTGTTGATCCATTTCAGATCACAATGCAAAATACAGAAAAATAAAGAGATATGGCCTTTTCAAGAGAAAGAGATGGAAAGAGAACTGGAGAGAAAGTATGGATGGAGTAAGGAGACACGAACAGAGAGCATCAGGGAGTAAACTGAAGAATAAACGAAGAGTGAAGGGAGGAAAAACAAACTGAGAAAAAGAGAGAGAGAATGGAAAATAACAGCGAAAAGAAGCAATAAAAAACAAAGAGAAAGTAAACAAGACAAATGTTTAGGAACAGCAAGAACAAGATGAACATGATGTGACAGAAGGTTCTGGAAACTTACTTTTGCACAAAGTCATGTGCAAGAATCAAAATTTTCCATTTATAACCTGAAAATAACACAGGAGAACAAGTTCCACCAAGACTACAGGAAGTATGTTATTAAGGAGGAGAAGACAAACATGATCTCTGAGTGCCACACAGTTTACTGCTAAAAATAGGACTGATTCCTCTTTAGAATAAAACGGCACACTTTTATTGTCCTCTTTTATCCCAGTTGTGCAGAATTTTCTCCCACAGATTAGCCAAAAAGCAACATGCTTAATTTCCAATTTTTTAATTATAGGCCACACAGTGGAGAAACTAGGAGAAAGTGAGGTCTGCAGATGCTGGAGATCAGAGCTGAAAATGTGTTGCTGGAAAAGCGCAGCAGGTCAGGCAGCATCCAAGGAGCAGGAGAATCGATGTTTCGGGCTGGAGCTCTTCATCAGGAATGAGGCTGGGAACCTTGGGGATGGGGATGGGGGGGCCACCTATCTGCACCACCCTCCTCTCCGATCTATCACCTTTACCTATTGCACTCTCACCTACCTTCTCCCCAGCCCCACACCCCCTCCCATTTATCTCTCCTTCTCCGAGGCTCCAAGCCTCATTCCTGATAAAGGGCTCCGGCTCGAAACGCTGATTTTCCTGCTCCTTGGATGCTGCCTGACCTGCTGTGCTTTTCCAGGGACACCCTCTCAACAATGGAGAAACTGCTGAATCAAAACTCAGAAAGCAAACCAGTTGTTGCTACTAGTCAGAGATTGCCTTCAGCAACAATAATAAAACGCCAGTGATGTAAAAATCCTCTGAAAAAGGATCATTAGACTCGAAATGTTTCTCTCTCCACAGATGATGCCAGACCCATCGAGTTTCTCCAGCAATTTCTGGGTTTGTTTCGAATTTCTAGCCTCCGCAGTTTTTTTGTTTCATTTATAAGATTGATGTTGAACTGAGGACTGTTCAACAAATTTCTCTCACATTTCCACTGCATTCTCGCTTTTTGAGTTCTGTTTTATATATTTATTAAGGACCTGCAGGTTGAAATATCGTCTGCTTGTCTGAATAAATTCACTTGGAAACATTTTTAACATGTTTGCAATAATGAGACACTTTGTGACACCTTAAATGTGACATTTCCACTTGATACACAGCAATGTAGTTAGTGAATAATGAGCTGTTAAAATGACCTATTTTAGAAGAACAATTAACAAATTAGCATTTTCAAGGATGTGAATAGGACACAAATGACACACCAAATATACCAACAAAACATGCTTTGATATAAATTAATGGGGGATGAGGAAGAGTTTACTTTTAAATAGGCATTTAATTGTTGAATTACCTTAATCTGAATCATCTTGTGGAACGTAAACAAAATAGGAACATATTATAAAAATGCAATATTTGATAAACTACTAAACTTACTTATATAATTTGAAAACATATTTGAATGATTAAAAGATTACATCTTCCTATTTTAACTGCTACGAATATGGCTTTTTATAGTTTCTAGATGAGCTGACTTCCACATGTTCTATGAAAGTCACTATTGTGTACGAGCACTGAATTTTTCAGCGTTTTCATGTGGTTTATTTTATCGCTTAACCTATCGTTTGACCACTAAACTTATTACAAAGTGAAAATTTTCCTTTTTATCTTTTTTTTTCATTCAAAGCAGCGAGAAACATATGTCTCACATCTGGCTAATGCGCCATATGGTTTTTAGAGTCGAGTTTATTAATCTGCCACAGTTTTTGCCCCTAAGATGCATTCAATAAATTAGCTTTGATATCATAGAATGGGTTTTTTTTTGTTGACGAAATTAACTAAGATAGTGGAGCCATTACCATGTTAGTCAAATGCTCTGAAATAGCAGAACAGATGTGTAAATCACTGTAAACCAGAACAAAGATTATCAATAAGACACTTGCCTATTTACTTGATCTTTGCAGCTCCACAAGCTCCATCTTGATAGCACATCATTTTAATTTGTTTCAGTCTTGACAAAAAAGGCCAGTTTTCTTTTTTTAGACTAGTTTTCCTTCCTTTTCCCTTTCTTCAGGCATTGCCGCTCACTTTCATAAATTCCTGTCCACAACTAGTGGGTTACATGAATGGGTTACAGGCACCCTGGGGCTGGAGGACAGGAAGGATGGGAAGATGCAAGAGTGCAGGAGATTGTCACCATACTAGTGGCTTACTGCCAAGTCCCTTCCTCAGAATTGAACACAATGGTTGTATATTGAATGATATTTACTCATGGAATCCTTGATAAGGGAGATGCGCCTGGTGGACGTTGGTGTACCTTTAAAACTAAAGATTCCTAGTCGAGCTGCTGTTACAGCAGTAACTACCTTTCCAAATTTCTAGCATATTGAAACAGAAGTAAAGGTTACAAGAAATATTGAGAGTCCCAATATCGTAATGAATTAACAGTTTAATCTGATGTTATATGTAACTAATTGTCAATGTATTATTTGGGAATATGAAAAGCTTTTGGTTTTATAAAGAATCTGATAAAACTAACCCAAAATCACTATTGTCACTGTCATTTTCTTTCGCTTGGGTCCCATAACATCTGTTCCATAATGGGTAAGCTGCCTGTGGTGATTGGCTGAGAGGGTTCAGTCAGGTGACTGGCACAGCATAGACTGGGCTAACAACCAGGGCAGATGGGAAATGTGTGAGAAGTAGAGGGAGGGTCTCAGGGAGGAATGAGCCACCACCCTTTTGGGAGAAGACCAAGAGTTCCCCATACGTCAGCCCAAGAGAACAAACACTGTTACCACTGAAGACTATCACCAAAGACTATAACAAACCTCTAATTATGAGAGGCATACGTAGAGTGGGATAGTCAGAGGCTTTTCTCCAGGGTGGGAAGGTCAACCACAAGAGGCATAGCTTCAAGGTGAAAGGGGGAAAGTTTAGGGCAGAATTCCAGGGAAAACCTTTCACAGAGAGGGTGGTGGGTACCTGGAATGTGCTGTCTGTGGAGATAATGGAAGCAGAATTGTTAGCAATGGTTAAGGCATATATTGACTGAGACATAAGTAGGAGGCGAACAGAGGGATCAATATCACACATGGGCAATAAGACGTATGTCTAAATCAGGATTAGGAATTGGCATGGGTTTGGTGGGCTGAAGGGCCTGTTCCTGTGCTGGATTGTATGGTATTGTATTGTAGTGTATACTTCACCCCTGAAAAACCTAGGGATCAACTACATCTGCTTCTACAGAGCAGCATAAGGATAAATAATGGGTCATAGATTCCCTTTCTTTGTCCAAGTAAATAATGCAGTGTACCTAATTTGCTGCTTCTTAACAAACCCAATAAATGATATGAAAAATGTTTACAAGTGGACGACTGTGTGTATGAATTAACTGTGATCTCAGACACTCCAAATCAAACACTACTCCCCACTCACCATAACTCTGATATCATCTGTGTGGAATCTTCCCTGTCCTACAAACACATTTATTGTTCTGTAATGGATCATTGCTGTTTCTCCATCTTCTAGTTCAGTACAAGTTCAAAGCCGAACTGAAAATATACAATATATAATGATGAAGAGCCAATGATCCTGATGAAGAGCTTATGCTCAAAATGTCGACTCTCCTGCTCCTCAGATGCTGCCTGACCGACTGTGCTTTTCCAGCACCACACTTTTTGACTCTGATCTTCAGCATCTGCAGTCCTCACTTTCTCCTAGTATATAATGAGTAACCTAGTTTCCATTTAACCAGGTAACCATGAGAGAAGTGCATGTTTAATATGATAACTTATTGGGGTGCAGGTCCTGTGCTTTCTATTTTAATACCTCAATGAAGTTTGGGGAAGAGTTTGCAAATAAGATTCCAGGTTGATTTTAGTCATTTCAGCTGCTTTTTACATATAACACATTTCTTTCATTCATCAGTGTTGCAGAATTTTAGGTGTTTTCATTTTTTCTGTATTTCAATGAAGGAAGTGTGTGTTTGATAATTGATTGTGGAAGACTTATGTATCAGATTCCCCCTTGTTCTTTGTATCGAGTGAATGCTTCTTGAGACTTCAGAAATAGCTAGCTCCTTAATCCTTTTCCACCTGAGAGTTTTCCTGACTGGCTTCCCCAATGAATGTGACATTTTACTAATGAGTAGCATTTTGTTATTTATAACAATATTAAGTAAAGGATCAAAGGAACTAATTTTAAATTTCACAACATTAAATCAATGTTGAAATCATACAATAGAGATTTTTTTGTATGTCACCATTGTAAGTGCCAAATAATGCTCTAATATTTGCAAATCATCCATGAGCCTTCCAGATTTAGTTTCCTGTCAGTTACTCTCCTGTTCACTTAATCTCTTCATCGAAAGTGACTGTTGTGACATCGGCTATTTTCATTTCCCTGCTCTCCTCATCCCCTCAATGTGAACTTACTGCACTCCCTTCTCTCAAGTCCAACTCTAACTGTTGTCAAAGCTGAAAAATGGAAAGGTGGCGCTGTTGGTATTTGGCATGCTGACCTCTAATTGACAGAAGGTGAATACCAACTCTCAGTTATTTCTTCCTATCTCCCTCCAGATCATGACCCCATCACTGAATGTTGATCTGTAGTTTCCAGCACTGTCACTAACTTCACCTCCTCTGGAGATTTCCTCTCTACTAGTTCCCACCTCATATTTCCCCATCTCCGTACCAACTATCTTCTATCTCCTCCCCAGAATCCACAAACAGACTTGCTTGAGTTGTTTCAGCCAGCACCCCTGAAAATATATCTTCCTATCTTGAGTCTATACTCCCCACTCCCTTGGTCAGTCTCTTCACATTTTCATTCGTAATTCTGCTAACTCTTTATGTCAGTTCCAAATGTGCCAGTATTCTGGCCGTATCTCTCTCGTCTTCACCATAGAGATGTGCAGTCACTCAAAATGTCCATCCCCCATCAGGGTGGTCTGAGACTCGTTGGTTCTTTCTTGGAAGGTGGCCTGAGGGGTCCCTATGCATCACCACCGTACTCTGCCTGGTTGGGCTCATTCTTACTTTGAAGAATTCCTCCTTTAACTTGTCTTGCTTTGGCACAAGTGCAAGGTTTTGCTATGGGTACTCTCATGGGTTCCAGTTATGCAATTACAGAAGGTGTAAAATGTGCCCTCTCACCTCCTCCCTCCTCCAGCCCAAGACCCCACACCTATCTTCCAGATGTCTTTCTTTTAATTTTTCTCCAGTTTCCTCATTTCCCCTCCCCCCACCTTGTCTCAGTCGGTTCCCTCAACTCAGCACCGCCCTCCTAACCTGCAATCCTCTTCCTGACCTCTCCGCCCCCACCCCACTCCGGCCTATCACCCTCACCTTGACCTCCTTCCACCTATCCCACCTCCATCGCCCCTCCCCCTAGTCCCTCCTCCCTACCTTTTATCTTAGCCTGCTTGGCTCTCTCTCTCTTATTCCTGATGAAGGGCTTATGCTCGAAACGTCGAATTCTCTATTCCTGACATGCTGCCTGGCCTGCTGTGCTTTGACCAGCAACACATTTGCAGCTGTGATCTCCAGCATCTCATTTTTTACCGTGTTCACTGCTCACAATGTTGTTTCCTTTGCTTTGGTGAGACTGAACACAGATTGGGTGAGTGCTTTGTCAAACACCTCCACTCTGTCCATAGGAATGGCCCTGATGTCCCAATTGCTAGTCACTTCAATAAGCCACTCTGTTCTCATGCTAACATTGCTGTTAATGACCTGCGACACTATTCCAATTGATCTCACCGCAAATTTGCAGAACAACACATTAGGCACTCTACAGCGACTCAGACTCAGTATAGAATTCCATAACTCCAGGGCATGATCTCTGTCCTCCATTGTCTTACATTGGCTGTGTCTGTTGACTTTGCTCTTTCTCCTTTTCACACATTAGGTTATACCCTTCTACATCTCTAATTCTCCTCCACCACGATTATCACTGTCATTGCCTTTAGGTCTATTGTACATTTTAGAATTAGAATTAGGCATTATTGTCACATGTACCGAAGTACAGGAATGCAGGAGCTTTGCGCAAATGTACAAAGTCACCATTCCCAGTGCCATCTTAAGTACAAAGGTGCCTAGGTACAAGAATAGATACAAAAATAAAGAAATAAAGTTAAAAGTTTAACATTACAGTCCTTCTTTAGCAATGGTTCTGCAGATGCTCCATGCTGAGCTTTCCCCAGGACAGCTTACACTCCTGATGAGGGCTTGTTCTCTCCCACATGCTGGGATCGATCTCTGTGCTGCCATCTCATTGCTGATTGTCAGAGTCCTGCCTGGGCCCCAGTCCCTGCTACACTCTGAACCCGGATGCCATTGCTTCCACAACCAACCTCCCTCCAGAAGGTAAGTGAAAAAGCACAAATTAAAGAACCATGATGCTATTCTAAACTAAACTCATTTGCCTCCACCTGGTCCATATCCCTCTACTCCCTGCCTGTTCACGTGTTTGTCTAAATGCTTCTTAAACATTGCTACCAGCCCTGCTCCTACCCAACACCCCCCTGGCAGCACATTGCTGGAACCTGCCCTCCTCTATGTAAAAATCGTTCCTTGTAACCGTTTTTAAATTTACCCCTCGCACCTTAAACCAATGCCCCCTAATATTTGACATTTTCACCTGGGGGAGAAAAGACTCTGACTATCCACCCTATTCATACCTCTCATTATTTTATATACTTCTATCAGCTGGCTCCTCAGCCTCCAATGTTCTAGTGAAAACAATCCAAGTTTGTCCAATCTCTCCTTATAGCTAATATACTTCAAATCTTCAGACCACAATTATTCCATTTGCTTATTGTGTTAATCAAATATTATTCAATTTTTCAGAGAGCCTGTGGAGGTCACCTGAGAAGCTTGTGCCTCCTTACAACTTCAATTGTTTCATTCAGAAATAATGAAGCCCCCCCCATCCCCCTATCATTATCCTTTTATTAATAACTCCCAGTTAAATTAGGGATGCTCCACTGGGAAACAGAGTCAGGGTTTTGAATCACTTCAGTGGTGAAATACAATTCACTACGTTTATGGAATGTATTAAAAGCAAAAGCATAATGAGTATTACTTCAGTTTGTGCCCTGGTTTATTCAAATCATAACAAGGCTTTATGCCGTGCTGAAAGACAAATTAATAATGGCTGTTCTCCAGAACTTGACTCCCATCTGTACCTATCAGGTTCAAATAGGCTCTCCCTAACCAATTATAGTCATAGAGATGTACAGCATGGAAACAGACCCTTCGGTCCAATTTTAAATATTGTAATTGTTCCAGCCTCCACCACTTCCTCTGGAAGCTCATTCCATACATGTACCACCCTTTGGGTGAATTTAGGTAGAAGTTATTGACTAACAATGGAGTCATTGGTTTTTGGGCATCACTGGACATGATAAGCCCATAATCAGAACTTGTTGAATGGGTAAGAAGATTGAAGGGGATGAAGGAGCTGATTCTGCTCCTAATTCATAAAATCTGGGCCTAGACCGATCCAAACTGAAGGGTTTGAAATTGGGGCATGATCAAACTATTTTGGCACCTGGCACATTGTGTACAGAGAGCTCTCCTTTCTTTAGGACTGGATGTCGGACTGTCTGCCCTGCAGGCAATACGGAGCTCACATGGATTCTGGATGGGGTGGTGTTGGAGGGTGGGGGGAGGGAGTTGGGGAAGTGAGACAAGGAACTGTGGGTGTTGTGGATGTGGTTGCTAAAGGTTATGGAACTGAGCATTCTTGCTTCTCCTGATGCCACGGGAAGGTTTCTTAAGAAGCTACATAGAAAAACAAACTCACACATTTAGTTGACAACCATGGGCTCGAATGAAGAAGCTTGAATTGATCGGTACAACACCTGTCTCTCTCAACTGACTAATATTGAAGAGGAGACCTTTCACAAGTGCTAGATCCCTGATTAACCTAATTTAAAATTACTGAAAAAAAGACAGTTATTTTTATCTTGCACTTATCTGGTAATATCACAAGAATATTAATAAAAAGGGAAACAAACATTTATATAATATATTGTAGATGCATGATTTATATATGTATTTCAATATCATTTCTGTTTTAGTTTTTGAATTTCAAAATGGTGATATGTGGGTTTTTCTATGTGTTTGAAAGAAATAATAATTAATTTCAGTATTTCTATAGCCATGGTGATTTTTAAATAAAACAGTTTGTGAGGGCTAGTTTTCAAATCAATGACCTTTCCATTTACCTTAGGATGGTTTGTAACCTAGCAAGGTAAATAATTGTGCCTCAAGGCTTTTTTTTAAACTTTGGGGTAACATCCACAATTTCAAAATTCAAGAACACCAACTTTTATAAAGAGACACCCTTCAGTTTTGCTTCTGGTTTTGGGGAGTTCTTGCAGAAGTTTTCACATGTAAAGTTGCTCCTGAGAAAAGGAACAGCTAATTACACCTGTTAACATTGATGACATTAAAGTGAGTGAAGTTAGTGATCATTTCAGACCAGAGGTGTTTGGATAAAGCCTGGAAAAGTTTACTCAAATCTGAGAACTTTTAAGCTCAGGTTTATGATCGCTTCAGGAAGAAGCTATCAGTCTTTCCAGCCTGAGAGCTAAAATCAAATTAAACCCCTTAACGTGTTAAAGAAGTGACTTGCTGCTGTGAGTACTGTACAATGGAGGATCTAGTGTACAACATACAGGGTGATTCGGGGACCTGTAAAAGGAGCATTTTTTTAGAATTAGTGGGAATATAGTTCCCTCAGTGTTCAAAATCTTTAAGTTTGTGTTATAAGTAAATAGTCTCTTATTTTCTTTTATTATTTGCTTAACAAACTTCTGTTTCATTGTTAAAAACAAATCTGTGACAATATGTGCTTGTGCTTCAGTGAGACATCACCTCCTTAAAACTAAAATGAAACAAAATATGATCTATCAAGTCAGATTTCAGTCTGGAATCTATTTGGTAATAACTTTAACCGGGATTAGAACAATTCGTTTATCGTAAAAACTGAAAGAACTGTGGATGCTGTAAATCAGAAACACAAACAGAAATTGCTGGAAAAGCTCAGCAGGTATGGCAGCATCTGTGCAGTGAAATCAGAGTTAACGTTTTGGGTTGAGTCTGTTAACTCTGATTTCTCTATGTAGATGCTTCCAGACCTGCTGAGCTTTTCCAGCAATTTCAGATTGTGTCGAGCTTGTTTATTATGTTTGGTCATGCTCAAGTTAATCTTCATGGTTTATCCTGCCACTTCTAGTTTGGAACTATCACTAAATCTTTGAAGTAATCTAGTTTCAGTGTCCTTTCCAGGAACTCTGGTCCATACAAGCATCTTCATAGGACAGCTCTAAACTCAAAATAAAATTAAAAAGAAACTTTCTCTCTAAGCTATGAATATTACCCTTAAACTTAAAAAAACCTCTCCTGACCCTTTGTTTATCTTGTTTGGTTGTGTATATAAAGCCCAATGGTTCTAAAGTGAGACCTCAAAAACGATTTTAAAAGGAATAATTATGGCTACAGAAATACAAGTTACTTATTATTTACATGATGAGTAGGTGCTGGTGTTGGACTGGGGTGGACAACGTCAGAAGTCACATGACACCAGGCTATAGTCCAACAGATTTATGTGAAATCATAAGCTTTTGGAGTGCTGCACCTTCATCAGTTATAGCGACTTCATCTGTCAAAGGAGCAGCGCTTTGAAAGCTTGTAATTTCACATAAACCTGTTGGATTATAACCTGGTGTCATGTGACATCTGACTTTATTAATTTCAGACTCACAGAAAAAGCCATGGCTATCACTAACCCAGAATCCACCAACTCAAACTAAAAACAAAAATATATTAAAAGTACACTTAAATCATATGGTCTACATCACAGAAGAGGGTACTGATTGGTTGGAAATTTCAGTCTGATTGGTAGAGGCATTGCTATGGAGAATGTAGCCGTCAATTCTGATTGATAGATATCAGCCAGAGTTTGTTTAGATTTTAAACCAGGCAGATTAACTCTGACTGTTCAGGCTGTCACCTACTTTGTTAAGTTGGAGCAGTCACAATGGGTGTACGTGTTCTTCCTATCTGCAGAGAACAGGGCCTTGTATGTTTATATATGTGGTTTCCAGTATTGCAAATGCAACAGACTGTAAGCCCCACTGACAATCCTAAATTGGTTGTCAGTGTAATTCTTCACATTTTAGGATTATATTACCACTTATCTGCAAGACAAAACTGTTCACAAAGTAAGTCCAAGTTGTTAATACCAAAACAGGCAAAGGGAATCGGAATTATTTTAAGTCATGCTAAAATATACACGGACACCAACAAAGCTAAAGTGAGTACTTTTGCATTTGGGGTCTGAAAAGGTTAGCACTGAGGAGTTCCACAAGCACCACTCTCAATGGTAGTGTCACATGGACTTGTGACAGAATAACTCACTATCCCGCAGGAGTGAGACTTAACACCTGGCCCTCCTCAAGGTTCTCTGGTACCAAGTCAATCATACCTAATCTAATTGCAATATACCTTTTAGTTACTTGCCATTTTGTTGCTAAATCTTGTTCCGAGCCTAACCTTTCTGCCCTGGGCCTGTTCCAGTGAAGCTTAATTCAAGCAGGAGGGATAGCACCTCATTTTCTGCTTATGTGTTTTACTGCCTTACTCAACATTAACTTCACCAATTTCAGACCATAAACTCTGGTGTCCATTTTCCTTACAGTTGTCTCTCCCCTCCTCCACCACCATCCCCAGTGTTTTGTTTGCATGAGTTCACTCTCAGCTGAGCTGACATATTTTCTGCTATTAACACTTACTATTAACACCTATTCTTCAGCTATATCTCTCCTTTACTACCAAACACTCTCTTTGCCTTTTGCTCTGGACACTGTTACTAACTATTCCACTTGTTTCCCCATCTCTCTTTTTCAACATCAAAGAAATTGTCACATTTTCATCTCTGTTCAGTTCCAAAGAAAAGTCATACTGGATTCATGGCATTGACTCTGGTTCCCGCTCTACAGATGTTGCCAGACCTGCTGAGTTTCTCCAGCACTTTCAGATTTTGTATGCAATAAATTATTTCTTGTTAGCTGCACAAACTCTGCTAGTTAGATGAGGAAGTGGTTTTTCATAACCAACATAAGAACATAAGAACTAGGGGCAGGAGTAGGCTGTCTGACCCTTCAAGCCTGTTCCCTCATTCAATAAGATCATGGCTAATCTTTTCATGGACTCAGCTCCACTTATCTGCCCTCTCACCATAACCCTTAATTCATTTACTGTTCAAAAAATAACCTATCTTAGCTTTAAAACATTTAATGAGGAAGCCTCAGCTACTTCCCTGGGCAGGGAATTCCACAGATTCACAACCTTCTGGGTGAAGAAGTTCTGTCTTAATTCAGTACTAAATCTGTTCACTCTAATCTTGAGGCTATGCCCTTTTGTCCTCGTTTCACCCGCCAGTAGAAACATCCCTTCTACTTCCATCCTATCTATTCCCTTCATAATTTTATATGTTTCTATAAGACTGCCCCCCAAATTATTCTAAATTCCAATGAATATAATCCCAGTCTATTCAGTCTCTCCTCATAAGCCAACCCTCTCAAGTCCAGAAACAACTTAGTGAACGTCCTCTGCACCCCCTCCAGCGCCAGTACATCCTTTCTCAAGTAAGGAGACCAAACCTGCACACAGTAAACCAGGTGTGGCCTCACTACCACCCTATACAGCTGCAACATAACCTTCTTGCTTTTAAACTCAATCCCTTTAGCAATGAAGGACAAAATTCCATTTGCCTTCCTAATTACTTGTTGTACCTGCAGACCAACCCTCTGTGATTCCTGCACAAGGACACCCAGGTCCCCCTGCATAGCAGTGTGTTGTGCAAACTGGCCAAGCCAGCCCCCGCTCCAGTTACCTCTTCATTAAAGTGGATGGTGGTGGCAATAACCTTCCTCATGAGCAGAAGCCCCTTTCTGCAGCACAATGAGCTGGTAAACCTATAGAATGGAACAGCGGGCAGAACTCACTGTGCCAGTTTATTGAACATAAGTGGATTAATGTCTCAGTTAAAAGAGGGAGCAGAATAATGTTATAGAACTACATTAAACGTTGATCTGCTAATAGTATGAACAATAATTTATATCAGTATAGGGTGCCAAGCTGAACAGAGTGTGCCAACATTTGATTTGTGATTAAATGTAACTGACAGTCAAGGAATACTAATCATCAGTCAAATGAGCCAGTAACATTGTCCACGCTGGCATTCACAGTGGGAATCTGATACTTGGAATTGGAACATCATATTCTACACTTCGTGTGCTGAATCATACCATGATTTCATTCATTAATTTCACTTGAATTCTGTGTAACTACAACAAATTGGAAATATTAAACAATGTGGGAGTGTCTCACTTTTCCTTAATGGACTTATAGAGTCAGACCATCAAGAAGAGACCCTTCGGCCCATTGAGTCTGTATAGCCAAAAATATTTTGTACTACTCTAGTCCTCCTTTCTGCACCTTGTTATCAATATTGTGACTGTTCAAAGTGCACTATCAAGTACTTTTGAAAAGTTGTGAGGTATCCCGCCTCAATTATCCTCCCAGGTCCCTACCCTGCTCTGGTTGAAACTGTTTTCCTCAAATCCCCTCTGATTCTCCTGCCTTTCACTTTAAATTATACCTCCTTGATATTGACCCATCAACTAAGGGGAACAGTTTTTTCTACGTTCCCTGTTGATGCCCCTTATAATCCTATACCCCTCTATCAGGTCCCCCCCTCAGCCATCTTAGCTCCAAAGGAAACAATCTGAGGTTATCCAGCCTCTCTGCATCACTGTAATGCTCCATCCCAGGCAGCACCTTGGTGAAACTCCTCTGCACCCTCTTCAGTCCAATCACTTCCATCAGTGACAGAACTGCACACCATAATTTGTTATATCTTTACATGTTATATTTACAGTTATATTACAGCAATTTACAGTTACTGTATTTTATGGTGGCACAAATTTACACAACATCGACATTCTGATTTAATTCTAGTATATGATGATAATGTTGGTATCTACAGAGCACAAACTTCACTCTGTTGAGGTTGGTGATACAGATTCCAGAGTGAAATCTAACTTTGATAGATCATGTTTAACTTTTACGATTGGTTACAATGGTTGTTAGTCACGGAACATATTCAAATGATACTGTGAATAATATAAATTTATTTCCTAAAAGTTAAAGAAAGCAAAACTACTAATATTACATATAGAAAACAATTTAGAAAAATGTTAACATGAACATTAAAACAAAGTTTCAACTTGTTCCTCAACAACATCCTTTACAGATACTCAATTCCAGTGAATTGTCACTCATATCTTAATTTCTTGTTTAACTGCATCTTCCCAGATTTGATGGCCTAGAGACTTACTTCTAGTTCTAATGATTTCAACATCTTTCCAGTTCTCAGTGGTTGAAAATTTCTACACAAAATCTCACAGCTTGGAGACTTCATAAACTTTGCTAAGATGAAACTGTTCTCCAGAACTGAATCTTGATTCTGCAATGAACTCAAAGCTATTGGTCTGTTTTCTCCGTACATTATAACAGCTCAAATTTGTAAATACAGAACTTCAACAATTAACATCACAAGTACAGGTACTTAACTAAACTCATACACTTTCATTGAAATAATGTAATTTCATTATTCCAAATGACTGTCGGACCTCTTAAAAAAAAGAACCATCAGAGAACTGAAACAGCAAATTTATGTTTAAAGCAAGTTTAAAATTCCAAATTCCCAACATGCAAATGTTCATTGTTATCACAGTAGCCGTCAAATGGCATTTGGATAAATATTTGATGGGGGGAAATGTTTACAGGGGTGTGTGAAGGATCCAGGGGGTATACCTAATTAGACTGTTTGAAAGAGCTGTAATAACGCGATGGACTGAAAAGCCTTTTTTCTGTACTATTTTAAGCTTCTATGCCAGTGTAGTGATTTCCAACTGTATACGTGATGTGGAGGTGCCAGTGTTGGACTAGGATGGACAAAGTTATAAATCACACAACACCAAGTTATCGTAAGTGTATACAGAATGTCAAAAGCTCATTGTTGTATCGATCCAGCTATTGGCTTATACTTTGCGCTGTCACAATACAACATTGTCAAAGATAACAATCCTTTATCATGGTATTGAAATGGTGATATGGTGGTGGGGGGAGGGGAGTGTGGTGTGGGTGCATTGCTATGGTGACATTGAATGGAATAGGTATGGTAAATGAATGAATGTATCTTCTTGCAACATCTTACAGTGAATCTTTTTTTGACGGTTGTCATATTTAATACAGAGATTGTAAACACCAGAGGTTCAGTGCCTGACTCTCATCTCAGTTAGCTCTGTACAAAATAGAAACAAGGTTGATGCTGAAGATTTTAAATAAAACCAAAAACTGCTGGAGAAACTCAGCAGGTCTGACAGCATCCATCAAGAATGAAGCAGAGTTAACGTTTAGAGTCCAGTATACTATTCTTCAGGGGAAGAATCACATGGTACTTAAAACATTAACTTTGTTTCTCTCTTCATTAATGTTGACTGACCTGCTGAGTTTCTTCAGCATTTTCTTTCTGCTTTTACGGCACTGAGACACTGTGGGGTAGGTACTTGAGTAGCAGCTCAAAAATGGGCAATTGCATGTCCCGTCCAGAATTCTGATCCATTGCAATCAAAGCAGACAGTGGGTAATAAAAACAGGTGTCATTACCTGGTATATACTATGCCCAGGTGCATCTCAAACCCTATCTCCATCTGAGGGGAGTCAGAACACTTGCAATTGTGCTCCTTGGAGGTACCTGCTATGACACATGAACAAAGATATAAACAAAAAGGAAGATTTATTTACATAAACAATCCCCTTTGAAATTAAGCGGAAAATTCACTTCCCCAAAATTTCAGTTAATTATCCAAAACAAGATGAATATTCAAATCGAAACTTTGATTCCTGTCTTGCCACTTCTAACCTTTCAGCGATACCCCTAGTGCCCCAGAGTTGCTCCTTTGTAATTTTTCCGTGAGTGTTGAATCAGCATTTTTGCAGATGGGAGTGAAATGTTACCAGTTTGTTTTGAATTTGTGACACAAAGCGTAATTCTTTCTATAATTGATCATAGTCACGACTGTGATGCTTTGTTACATTTATCCGGCTTCATATTAATTGTCAGAGCTGAGTGCATCCAAGTAAAGTCAAATTAAATCTGCATTCGGGGAAGAAATTACCTCGTGAGGCAGAGGAATGTTCAGAACAGGTGGTTCCCTGACATTAATACAAGGGAATAAAAATACAAGTGTGTTGCCTGTAACAGACTTTGCTTGTGAATAGTCGATTGGCTACAGGGGTGTTTTGCTGGTGGTGGTGAAAGTAAAAGGCACAGTGGTTTTTGTGGTGGGAAGGTCACTCAGTTGCACTCCTGGATAGAGAAAAAAACAAGGAAATGGAAGACAGAACTAAGGGTAGTCATTAAAGACAGATATTTGATGTTTTTTAAACTAAGGTCTTTACACTCTTTTTTTAAAAATAAAGTCTATATATATATATTTAAAATCATTAATATTCATTAACAACACAGTTCTGAGGAAGGGTCACTGGACCTGAAATATTAACTCTGATTTCTTTCCACAGATGTTGCCAGATCTGCTGAGCTTTTCCAGCAATTTCTGTTTTTGTTTCTGATTTACAAAATCCGCAGTTCTTTTGGTTTTTATTTAGTAATATTCATTGCTTGCCTCTGAGTCTCAAATCCGCTACCCTGCCCCTTTGATAAAGTGATGACCTTGATTTAACGGTGCTAATAGCAATGACATTGTCAATATCTTCTGTCATTGGACCACTGAGACTGACACATCTGGAGCCTGCTCATGTGTACTTAAACATGGAAAGCCAGAAGTTGCTCTCTGCTTCTCTCAAGGGTGCATCTGCTGACGATCTCTAGCTAAGGAAAATCAATTGGAAATCAATTGAATTTTTCAGACATTCCACTGTTGGCTGTTAGACTTACTGCAAGAAGTCTTGAAACAGTTACACAGTGCTCAATGAGACATAACTAGAGTTTTATCAGCATAATAATTTCATAATTGTTACTAAAAGCCATCCATATCATGCAAAGCTGCTTTTAGTTTTGTGCAATGTGTGAAGATTCTATACATTGTGGGCTGCACGGTGGCACAGTGGTTAGCACTGCTGCCTCACAGCGCCTGAGACCCGGGTTCAATTCCCGACTCAGGCAACTGACTGTGTGGAGTTTGCACGTTCTCCCCGTGTCTGCGTGGGTTTCCTCTGGGTGCTCCGGTTTCCTCCCACAGTAACAAAGATGTGCGGGTCAGGTGAATTGGCCATGCTAAATTGTCTGTAGTGTTAGGTAAGGGGTACATGTAGGGGTATGGGTGGGTTGTGCTTCGGCGGGTCGGTGTGGACTTGTTGGGCCGAAGGGCCTGTTTCCACACTGTAAGTAATCTAATCTAATCTAAACATCCTGCTGTGTGTGTGTTGGGCTGGCAGTTATGGAGAGGAACAAGGGTGTGGCTTGTTGCAAGTGTTTCAAAGGTTGTCTAAACAGAATGGGCTACGGAACAATTAGTTTAGTAGGGAAATGCAAAACATCCAGGGGAACGCAGACCCAGGAAAAGAGATAAGACCATAAGATGTGAGCAGCTGTTGAGATAATCCACGCTGAAGTAGCTTTTGTGGGAGCTCCAAAATTAGGATTCCAACAATGAAGAATTCCTTGTCAAGTTTAAATGAGAATTTCATCAAATTCTGGGGGATTGCTGAGAATTCCATGAGAACTGTTTAGACCACTTTAAATTTAATATTTTCCATTGGTGTTTGATTATATTATGTCTATTATCCTTATTTACCTTGTGTTATTTTTGGATGTTACAATATAAATCCTATTTTTTTTAGATTGCATCGTTCTTCTAACTTTATAGTTATAGAGTCATAGAGATGTGCAGCATGGAAACAGACCCTTCGGTCCAACCCGTCCATGCCGACCAGATATCCCAACCCAATCTCGTCCTACCTGCCAGCACCCGGCCCATTTCCCTCCAAACCCTTTCTATTCATATACCCATCCAAATGCCTCTTAAATGTTGCAATTGTACCAGCCTCCATCACATCCTCCGGCAGCTCATTCCATACACGTACCACCCTCTGTGTGAAAAAAGTTGACCCTTAGGTCTCATTTATATCTTTCCCCTCTCACCCTAAACCTATGCCCTCTAGTTCTGGACTCCCTGATTCCAGGGAAAAGACTTTGTCTATTTATCTTATCCATGCCCCTCAAAATTTTGTAAACCTCTATAAAGTCACCCCTCAGCCTCCAAAGCTCCAGGGAAAACAGTCCCAGCCTGTTCAGCCTCTCCCTGTAGCTCAGATCCTTCAACCCCTGGCAAACTCCTTGTAAATCTTTTCTGAACCCTTTCAAGTTTCACAACATCTTTCCAATAGGAAGGAGACCAGAATTGCATGCAATATTCCAACAGTGGCCTAACCAATGTCATGTACAGCCATAACATGACTTCCCAACTCCTGTATTCAATACTCTGACCAATAAAGGAAAGCATACCAAACACCTTCTTCATTATCCTATCTACCTGAGACTCCACTTTCAAGGAGCTATGAACCTGCACTCCAAGGTTTCTTTGTTCAGCAACACTCCCTAGGACCTTACCATTAAGTGTATAAGTCCTGCTAAGATTTGCTTTCCCAAAATGCAGCACCTCGCATTTATCTGTATTAAACTCCATCTGCCACTTCTCAGCCCATTGGCCCATCTGGTCCAGATCCTGTTGTAATTTTCACTGTCCACTACACCTCCAATTTTGGTGTCATCTGCAAACTTACTAACTGTACGTCTTATGCTTGCATCCAAATCATTTATATAAATGACAAAAAGTAGAGGACCCAGCACCGATCCTTGTGGCACTCCACTGGTCACAGGCCTCCAGTCTGAAAAACAACCCTCCACCACCACCCTCTGTCTTCTACCTTTGAGCCAGTTCTGTATCCAAATGGCTACTTCTCCCTGTATTCCATGAGATCTAACCTTGCTAACCAGTCTCCCATGGGGAACCTTGTGAAACACCTTACTGAAGTCCATATAGGTCACATCTGTTGCTGTGCCCTCATCAATCTTCTTTGTTACTTTTTCAAAAATCTCAATCAAGTTCATGAGACATGATTTCCCACGCACAAAGCCATGATGACTATCCCTAATCAGTCCTTGCCTTTCCAAATACATGTACATCCTGTCCTTCTAACTGTATATTTTTATTTGTTCAAAAGCATGGATTCTCATGATTTTATTGTCTAAGTAAGTGACCGATAACCAACATTCTGTCTATCTTAATAAAAAGTTATTTATCTCTAGCCAGATCATAACATAAATTTGGTAGCCTGGCCCAGGACAACAACAAATGTCAAATTTCTTTGTAACAATTATAAGATCCACATAGTTTCTGACAAAATCCTTCACATTGTCGCATGAAAGTGGGGTTGCCGTTAGCCCCAGGCTGGTAAAGAAGGCGTTTGGTTCTCTTGCCTTATTGGTCAATGCATTGTGTTTTGGAGTTGGGAAGTCATGTTACGGCTGTACCAGACACTGCTGTGGCCACTTTTATAATACTGCGTTCAGTTCTGGTCTTCCTACCGGATGAAACATGTTGTTAAACTTGAAAGGGTTCAGGAAAGATTTACAAGGATGTTGTTGTCATAGAGTCATAGAGATGTACAGCATGGAAACAGACCCTTCTGTCCAACCCGTCCATGCTGACCAGATATCCCAACCCAATCTAGTCCCACCTGCCAGCACCCAGCCCATATCCCTCCAAACCCTTCCTATTCATATACCCATCCAAATGCCTCTTAAATGTTGCAATTGTACCAGCCTCCATCACATTCTCTGGCAGCTTATTCCGTACACGCAGCACCCTCTGTGTGAAAACATTGCCCCTTAGGTCTCTTTTACATCTTTCCCCTCTCACCCTAAACCTATGCCCTCTAGTTCTGGACTCCCCAACCCCAGGGAAAAGACTTTGCCTATTTACCCTATCCATGCCCCTCATAATTTTGTAAATCTCTATAAGGTCACCCCTCAACCTCCGACGCTCCAGGGAAAACAGCCCCAGCCTGTTTAGCCCCTCCTTGTAGCTCAGATCCTCCAAAACTGGCAACATCCTTGTAAATCTTTTCTGAACCCTTTCAAGTTTCACAACATCTGTCCGATACCAGAATTGCACGCAATATTCTAACAGTGGCCTAACCAATGTCCTGTACAGCCGCAACATGACCTCCCAACTCCTGTACTCAATACTCTGACCAATAAAAGAAAGCATACCAAACACCTTCTTCATTATTCTATCTACCTCCGAACTCTACTTTCAAGAAGCTATGAACCTACACTCCAAGGTGTCTTTGTTCAGCAACACTCCCTAGGACCTTACCATTAAGTGTATAAGTCCTGCTAAGATTTGCTTTCCCAAAATGCAACACCTCACATTTATCTGAATTAAACTCCACTTGCTACTTCTCAGCCCATTGGCCCATCTGGTCAAGATCCTGTTGTAATCTGAGGTAACCCTCTTTGTTGTGATTGGAGGGTTTGAGTTACAGGAAGAGGCTAAATAGGCTGAGGCTTTTATTCCTTGGAATGTTGGAGGCTGAAGTGGTGAATTTATGGAGCTTTATAAAATCATGAAGGGAATGGATGGGGTGAATAGCCAAAGTCTTTTTCCCAGTGTAGTAGAGTGCATAACTAGAGGGCTTAGCTTTAAGGTGGGAGGGGAAAGATTTAAACGGGATGAAGAGGCAAGTTTTTTCATGCAGAGGATGGTATGTGTATGGAATGAACTGCCAGAGGAAATGGTGGATGCTGGTACAATTGCAACATTTAAAAGGCATCTGGATGGGTGAATGAATAGGAAGGGTTTGGAGGGATATGGGCCAAATGCTGGCTAATGGGACTAGGTTAGGTTAAGATATCTGATTGGTGCACAGTGGTTGGACCAAAGGGTCTGTTTCCATACTGTACGACTCTATGACTGAATGACTCTATCTCTACTTTAGTTTCTATCTTAAACATAATAGAAATCACTTAATTGTTATGAGCAACTTTTTTCATGGTCAGCAACAGGTGCCCTTGCATCACTGTTGTCTGCAAAATTAGGGTCAATAAATTCATCATGTTAAAGCTGATGTACCATAGAAAAGCATTGTTCCAAGGACAGTAAAATACTTGTAATAAAAATCCAGCTCAAGTTACATGAACTGTGAAATTGTGGAAACAGTGCTCCAATGTGAAGCCTTTGTTGAATATCACTATTAAGTATTTAAATGGATGGATGCCTTCACAAATGACTGTTGTTCAACTATTCATTAAACTGTGCTGATCTGTAAATTGTCACTTTGCAGAGAATCTAATGACAGGAACTCCAAGTTTTTGTTATGTACCTACAAACATCTGATGTGGCACGTTCTTGGCTTAGTTTCTTACAGCAGGGCTCTTCCAAATATCTAAATGACACCAAGGTGCTAGCCCCAAGGGACAAGCCTCCATGACAATCCCACATTAACTTTCCACAAGCAGATGGACATTAAAGTCATTCGAGGTATATGTTCAATAAGTGAGCATTTCTCTTGAGTTCAGGGGGGGATATTGACTCTAATGCTGCCAGAAATCAGTCATACTCAACCTGTCCATGTAAAGGTCACACTAACATTAGCCTGTAATGCTGCTGCTTCATTTGAGATGCCAGAAGCAACTTAGCTGCCGTTATCAAGATGCCTTTGTCATGTTCTGTGTCTCAGGTGAGTGATGCTCTTGTCAAATGAACAAACCCTGATTCACAGATCAGTAGAGCAACAACGGATCAAAAAATCCTGGCATTAACGTAGCAGGATCTCTGAATACCAGAACACCTCCATTAATTGTACCAATTTGTTACACAATTTCCCCAATCTTTAATGAGAAAAACAGTGATAATCTGTGAATATTGAGCCAATCTCACTGCTGCCTGCAATTTTAGTTTTGTAGTCCTAATTTATCTCTTGGGATGCAGGAATAGAGAACTATCTTGTTGTTCTAACGTGTTGTTTTATCTCATCCAGTACTGAAGCCCTAGGAATCATGGAAATTAAGACATTTTTGGATGAATGCTTAGGTTCTGCTGGGGATGGGCACAAAAGCGGGTGGCTGATCCCAGTGTGGATGTACCAATTCCCTGGCTCCATACCATCCCTGGCACATGTGACAGGGTTACCCATCCACAAGTAGTGGATACACAACCCAGGCAGAAGTGGGTCCTGCAGATGCTGAAGATTAGAGTCAAGATGAGAGTGGTGCTGGAAAAGCACAGCAGGTCAGGCAGCATCCGAGGAGCAGGAAAATCGATGTTTCAGGCAAAAGCCCTACATCCGGAATTCCTGATGAAGGGCTTTTGCCAAAATGTTGATTTTCCTGCTCCTTGGATGCCGCCTGACCTGCTGTGCTTTTCCAGCACCACTCTAGCCTTGGATACACAACCCAGCTCATCAAAGATTGATTAAAGCCCTTTATCAGAGGCTGGGATTGCCCAGATTTTAAGATTGTAAGGGGCATGGATAAGATGGATAGCAGGCAGAAACTGAACTGGACTCACCACAAAAACATAATGGCTATAAAAGCAGTCTGAAGCTAGGATTACTACAATGAGTAACTCAGCTTCAGACTCCCCAGAGCCCATCCGGAGTGTGGAAGTCAGGAGTGTGATGGAATACTCCCCACTTGCTTGGATGAGTGCAGCTCCAACAATACTCAAGAACTTTGGCATCATCAAAGACAAAACAGCCTGCTTGATTGACACTGCATCCACCACCTTTAACAGTCACTCCCTCCATCACCAATGCTCAGTAATAGCAGTGTGTATTATCTGCAAGACATACTACAGCAATTCACCAAGGCACGTTAGACAGCACCTTCCAAACCACGACCACCTCCATCACTTTCGCATTCAGGAAAGCATTTGATGACTGCTTTCCAATTTAACACAATTACAAATAAACAAGCAAGGAATGAGAATAGGCCTGAGCCTGCTCTGCCATTTAATAGGATCATGGCTGATCTGATTATAATCTCATCTCCACATTCCTGCATAATCCGTGATTGTCTTCCATCCCCCTTGGTCATGAAGAGTCTCTGCCTCTGCCTTAAATATTTAAAGCTTCTGCAATTCCAAAGACTTGCCATGTTTCCTCATCCACACCTTAAATGGGTATTGCCTTATTTTTAAACGGTGTCAATTCTGTAAACACTAATAAGTTGTGACTGTGTGTAATGAGCTGTAACACAGCCATGTAATGTCAATATACATTAAAGGAAAACTCAAACTTCATGTGACATGAAGTGGAATTGATCTGTGATGGGGACACAAAATCAAAATTAAACCAGACCTCCTTAAATATGAGGTGCTGCATTTTGGGAAAGCAAATCTTAACAGGACTTTTACACTTAATGGTAAGGTCCTAAGGAGTGTTGCTGAACAAAGAGACCTTGGACGCAGGTTCATAGCTCTTTGAAAGTGGAGTCGCAGGTAGATAGGATAGTGAAGGCAACGTTTGGTATGCTTTCCTTTATTGTTCAGGAGTTGGGAGGTCATGTTGCGGCTGTACAGGGCATTGGTTAGGCCACTGTTGGAATATTGCATGCAATTCTGGTCTCCTTCCTATCGGAAAGATGTTGTGAAACTTGAAAGGGTTCAGAAAAGATTTACAAGGATGTTGCCAGGTTTGGAGGATTTGAGCTATAGGGAGAGGCTGAACAGGCTGGGACTGTTTTCCCTGGAGCGTCGGAGGTTGAGGGGTGACCTTATTGAGGTTTATAAATTCATGAGGGGCATGGATAGGAGAAATAGATAAAGTCTTTTCCCTGTGGTGGGGAGTCCAGAATTTGAGGGCATAGGTTTAGGTGAGAGGGGAAAGATATAAAAGAAACCTAAGGGGCAACGTCTTCACTCAGAGGGTGGTACGTGTATGGAATGAGTTGCCAGAGGAAGTGGTGGAGGCTAATACAATTGCATTTAAAAGGCATCTGGCTGAGTATATTAATAGGAAGGGTTTAGAGGGATATGGGCCTGGTGCTGGCAAGTGGGACTAGATTGGGTTGGGATATCTGTTCAGCATGGACGGGTTGGACCGAAGAGTCTGTTTCCGTGCTGTACGTCACTGTGACTCTATGACTAAGAGTCTGAGAGGGGGGGTAGAGGGTTTGACAGTGGGTTAGAGAGTTTGACTGTGAGAGAGGGAGAGGTGGTTTATTAATATGTGGTGGGGGTGTGTGGGAGAGGAGTAGAGGAGCGTGACAGTAGGGGTTTGGGAGTATGACCATGGGGGTTGGTGGGTGTGACCATAGTGGTGGATGGTTGTGACTGCGGGAGTGGGGAGGTGTGACCTTGTGGGTGGCGGGGTGGGTCTGTAGGGGTGGGGGGGGGGTGTGACCTTGCGGGTGAGTAGATGTGACAGTGGGGGGTCAGGGGGTGTGACAGTGACAGTGGTGGGTGTGAGTGCAGTGACGGGGTACTATGAGAGCAAGAGCATCGTTTTTATAAAATGGCGAGAGCCTGACATTGGTTATTGTTGCCTGAGAGCTTGAGATTCCACGACAGGTCACCCCTCCCCCCTCCACCACACACACTGTGGGAAGCTCTGTATCATGCTTAGTGATTAGAACTCAGGGCTACTTCCAACAAGAAGATAATTATCAGTATTTGAGTATTTGCAAACTGTCCTGATGAGTGCAAAAGGAAAAGTTCAGTGAAAATGTGTTTGTTTTCAGCAAAGTCTACTTCTGTCACACCAAATAGCTAACTATTATAAGAATGAGGAGCAGGAATAGGCCATTCTGCCCCTCAGGCCTGCTGCTTGATACTATTATGGCTGACCTCATCTTGGCCTCAACTCTTCAAATTTTATCCGTCCTTCGACTCATATTTGGCTCCTTTTCGCTTTGAACAGTCAAGGGATGAAAATACATGATGCATCATTGCTGACTCATTCATAAAATTTCTCTTGCCATTTGATTCATTGGGAAGAGGAGGTTCAAGAGTTCGAGTGACTTTAACAAGAAATTGAAGAGGAATTGGCTTCAGTGACTACATCAATTTGCAGCCAATTTGGCAATTTCCAATGTACCTTCTGTTGCTGATAAAATGCAAAGTTGGCTCTCTGGGCTTGAGGTTAATGCTGGCATGTTGCTCACACATGTCTAACCCCTTGCGCTAAATATAAATGTTTAAATAGTCTGACTGAGGCTGGTAGAGAGACTCTTCTGCAGGAGATACATCTTGACTAACATTTGGAGATGACACATTTTGGCATGAAATCAGCCATGATATTATTGAATGGTGGAGCAGGCTCGAAGGGCCAGATAGCCTACTCCTGCTTCTAGTTCCTATGACACATTTATTTGAAGAATAATTTTTCCCCTAGAGGGTTGTAGAAATATGGAAGGTGCTGTCTGAGAGGCTGGTGGAGACAGATTCGCTTCTAACATTTTAGAAACATCTGGATGAGCATTTAAACACCAGGACATAGTAGGTCAAGTGCAGGTAAATGGGAGCAGTGTAGTTTGGTGTTTGTTGGTCAGCATAGGCATAGTGGGCTGAAGAGCCTGTGTTTCTGTGCAGTGTGACTCTATTTCCAAGGAAGTGAAGTGGTTTTGGATTTCAGAATTAAAGCTGCCTGTTGTGATGATATAACAAAATCCTCACTGACAACAGCAGGTACCTGTCCCCTTCCTACGGCTTGGAACAATGTCTTCTTCCTCTGAGTGAACCTTGCCACCTGCTAGTTATTCCTAGTCCCTGGACTGAAGCTTAACGCTCCCCCCAAAAAAGAAGCAGGCAGTCAGACTCTGTGTAAGATACTAAAACTGGGCACAAAGTTCACCCATGGGGTCGGAACCAGGGCAAACACTCAGTCCACTCTCAGAGATCCCACGTCACCAGGTTATAGTCCGACAGGTTTAGTTGAAGTTACTTCACCTGATAAAGGAGCAGCACTCCTAGAGCTTGTGGTTTCAAATAAACCTGTTGGACTGTGGCCTGGTGTCGTGTGACTTTTGACCCTGTCCACTCCAGTCCAACATCGGCACCTCCACATCAAGTTTTGAGAGCAGAACTGAGACACAAAGTGGGACTGAATGAAGTATTCTTACCCATTGGTTATTCCTGTAAACATGCCTTGCTCCACTTTCAGAGACCGAAGAGTTGAAAATGCAGTATAATCTATCAACCAATTTATGTTGATACGTTGTCAGTGTCTTTTCTACAGAATCTCTGCAAAGTAAACATACATGTGATCTGTGCAGTGCATCTTGCAATTAGAGGGACAAATGTTCTGTGCATTTGTGATCTGTTATATTGAATTGTTACCTTTAAACAAAAAATGTAACTTTATAATTTAAATAGAGTTTTCGGTCTTGTCGGGCTATATAGTCAGACTTGTACACAATGGGGTACATTGAAGTCAATCCGTTGCAGTATACTGTCAACACTCAGAGACAAACTCTTTATGGTACAATAACAGTTCACTGATAATAAGGCATGTCAAATGTTAACAATTAGATTTTAATCAAAGCCAGCTCACAAGTTAGCTCTTTCATCCCATTAGTATGTAGTCATGCAAACAATAAGGTTCAAAATACTCCTCCACAGACACAAATGTGCAAGCCTGTCAGTTGAAAAAGAGAGATTATTCTCTTGTCTGTTACTGCTACACTCCCTCATAGTTCTAGTTAAAGCAGCATCTGTCCTTTTCCACGGTTACAATGACTTCTGCAGAGAAAATAATGATAAAGACTAACAAATCCACAGCACCCTACTTTTCACTGCTGGTCAAAGGAAGAAGATGAAGGAATTGTGGCTATCTTGATTCAGCAACTGAGTGGAAAATTCTACATATTACTAAATAAGATATGAAAGATGAGAGCGAACCCTGGAAAGTATAGACTTGTTAGGTTAATATGTTAGAGTCATAGGGTCATAGAGATGTACAGCATGGAAACAGACCCTTTGGTTCAACCCGTCCATGCTGACCAGATTTCCTAAATTAATCTAATCCCATTTACCAGCATTTGGCCCATATCCCTCTAAACCCTTCCTATTCATATACCCATTCAAATGCGTCTTAAATGTTGTAATTGTACCAGCCTCCACCACTTCCTCTGGCAGCTTATTCCATACATGCACCACCCTTCATGTGAAAAAGTTGCCCCTTAGGTCACTTTTAAATCTTTCCCCTCTCATCCTAAACCTATGCCCTCTTGTTCTGGACTCCCCCAAATCCAGGGAGTAAGAGAGTGTGTTTTGAGATTTGTAGTTCACGTTGAGGTTTTGGATGTAGGTTTGCTCACTGAGCAGGAAGGTTCATTTCCAGACGTTTCGTTATCCTACTAGGTAATACCTTCAGTGGGCCTCAGGCGAAGCAATGCTGAAAAATTCCTGCTTTCTATTTATATCTTTGGGTTTCTTTGGGGTTGGTGATGTCATTTACCATGGTGATGTTATTTCCTGTGGTGAAGTAACTTCCTGTTCCTTTTCTCAGGGGATGGTAGTTGGGGTCTAACTCGATATGTTTGTTGATAGAGTTCCTGTTGGAATGCCATACTTCTAGTAATTCTTGTCCATGACTTTGTTTGGCTTGTCTTAGGATGGATGTATTGTCCCAGTCGAAGTGGTGTCCTTCCTCATCCGTATCTGAGGATACTAGTGAGAGAGGGTTATGTCTTTTTGTGGCTTATAATTAAGGACAGAATGATTGACTTTTTTGAAGTAGTGCCTAACATATTGGACAGGGAAATGTCTCTGGGTGTAGTTTCTATAGAATGGCTAAGGGTACTCAGATAGTTTTCATCTCAGAGGCTGTCAGTTAAAATTAAGACTCGTGGGATTGAAGCCAGTACTGATCAGGCTAGGAGACTGGTTCGATGGTAACATATAGAGTGGGAGCAATAAAGAAATATGCTGAAATAGTTCTTGTACTGGGAACATAAGAACATAAGAGCTAGGAGCAAGAGGAGGCCATCTGGCCCATCGAGCCTGCTGCCCATTCAATAAGATCATGGCTGATCTTTCCATGGACTCAACTCCATTTACCCGTCCGCTCACCATAATCCTTAACTCCCTCACTGTTCAAACATTTATCCATTTTCACATTAAAAACATTCAATGAAGTAGCTTCAACTATTTCACACTGGGCAGGGAATTTCACAGATTCACAAGCCTTTGGGTGAAGAAGTTCCTCCTTAACTCAGTCTGAAATCTGCTCCCCTCTTATTTTGAGGCTATGCCCCTTGTTCTAGTTTCACTCACTAATCGAAACAATCTCCCTGCTTCTATCTTATCTATTCCCTCCATCATTTATATGTCTATATAAGATCCCCCCTTATTCCTTTAAGGGATATCAACAAACCAACATTTTTATTAATGGCTTCTGGGCATACAACAAACTTGCTGAAGTCATAAAGGTAAAGTGGCCATTGTCCTACAGGGACACTCCTTCATTAGAGAGAGAGAGAGAGAGAGAGAGAGAGAGACCAGGTGATGCTTCAACCTGAGGGGCACCACACCTCAGGAGAGGTTGAGAAGGTTTATCCTTCATGGAAACCTCAGCTAATGCAGGAACTGTTAGTATCATTCAGCACCTCAAACCAGCCATCCAGCCAACTGAGTTAACCGAGGCTCTCCTGCTACAATCAGAAAGGCTGGGATGCATAGAAAGTAGAGCAATTGGGTGCAGAAAATTACAAACGGATCTTGTTTGATGAAAAGAATGTGGAAAAGTATGGCAGATTGAGTGTGATGTGGTCCATTTTGGACCAAATCAAATAGATTCTAATAGTGCATAGCTAGAAACAGTGACAAACACCATGCCCTCAAATTACTAAAATGTGGTGGTCAAATAGTCACACAGAATAATAAATCTTAAACCCTTAGACTAGAAGGCAGAATATAAAGGAAAGAAGTTTTTACCTTGTTGTACACTACTGAATGATCCATTTGCCTTAGAAACAGCAGATTTACCAAAATGCTGAGCCTTATGCACAATACCTTGAGCTAGACTTGTATTCTCAGGAATGCAGGTGGTGAAGCAGTGGTTTGATTGAAGGTTTTAATATTCTGAAAGGAATTGATGGGACATATAAAGATATTTACATCTGGTGGGGCAGGTTAGTAAATGGTGGCCCGAGATGGATAGATCTTTGTCAGACAAGGGTGTTAAAGGACAGGAAGACAATAATGGAGTTGGAATGCAGTTCAGCCATGATCTCATTGAATGGCATACCAGACTTGATGGGGTGAATGGCCTCCTCCAGTCCTGGCTTTATGAGTAAAAGTGAAATGTCTGCTGCCTGTTTGTCTGTTATAGGAGTTGGCAAATTTCTCCGAGATCCTGAGGTCAATCAGGATTTAGTGGGATGACATCTTAGACCAATGGGTATGCTGTAGGTGTGTTGACAGGGACACACTCCTACATTGGGGTGGGATGGCCTGGGCCTCCTGGAAGGCAATTCTATAGCTCGACCTAAACTGTGCCATCCCAGTCTGTAACTCATAACTCCGACGTACCTCTATAACTCAGGGACATGCTTCAACCAACCTAATCTGTACAATCCAAGCAAGAATGTGACAAACATATGTCATAAATTCTCAACTCTCTTCCATTCTTCATTTGTGTTTCCTCTCAGATTTTATGTGAGGCATGTTCTGAGAAAGTACAGATAATAGTTGGGGAAGGACAAGTCAGCAGCTCCATGAAGACTCAGAGAAGGTGAAGAGACTAGAGTAAGAACAGAAGAGATTGACAGGGAAGAGACAATATGCAGGAAGATATCAAACTACAAGCAAGAGAGCAAAGCTCATTGAGGAGGCTTTTGTCCAGGTTCCTCTTTAGGTCAGGTCCAGGTTCCTCTCATGTCAGGTCCAGAATGTGATATTGGCAGTACATCAGAGGAATGTGGTATCAGAGACTAGATACAGGAAGGATATTTCCCTCTGCCTGTGGGGTAGAGGGGCAGTCTAGGAGCAGGGAGGCACAGTCTCAGAATAAGGGGCAATCCATTTTCGGACTGAGCTGAGAGGAATTTTTTTCTGTCAAAGGGTAGTGAGTCTTTGGAATTGTCTGCCTTAGGGAACACGTGAAGTTCAGTCAATGAGTATGTCCAGGACAGAGATTGGTTCTTTTGAGATATTACATAGATCGGGGCCATGGGGATAATGTGGGAAAGAGACGCTATAATAGATGATCAGCTCTGAACTAATTGCATTAGGCTTGAGGAATGAATGGCCTGCTGCAGTGCTCTGATGTGTGAACGTTGTACGGCAAAGCTGTGGGAAAAAAAAAGAGGCACCTTCAATTACTCTGGCAGTAAAGTCTGATTGCCACTTTTAAGTAAGACATTAAATAGGACAGGGATAACTGAAGGCTGGACTAACCAGAGACAAAATTGGGAAGAGGTTGTGTTTATAGGCCGGAACAAGAGCCTAAATCGAAATTTATCAGAATTTTACACAACATAGACTGCATGAAAACCTTGCCTCTCATAAATCTCACTCAGTAAAACATTACTCCCAAGTGGTCGATTAAAGTAGCAGCCCCAAGGCATGTGAAGACATGTACAAAGATGGAGTGTTTTATGTAGTAAAATATTTTAATTTAGAAGATTAGAATGGGATTGTAATAAATCAATTTATTAATTGTAAAGCAAACTCTAAAAGAAAATTGTATGGCTTGAAAGAGATTTTTTTTAAACCTTACAGTAATTGAAGACAATCTAAAACCACTGACACTAGGAGGAGCGAGGGCCTGATTTAATATGTGTGACTGAACTGGCTGCAACTTTGATCATTTTATCCTGATTAAAATTCAACACTAAATCTACATCAGGATGCAACTCACCAGAATGTAGCCTCTGAAACTGAGCTGGGACACTCACTGTCAGTGCACTGTGTTACAGGAAGTTGGAATCGGGTGGAGTCCCATGTGCTAGCAGCACAGATTTTGATTCTGGGGCGTAGAGATATGTCTGCAGTTTTAATACCCAACAAAATTAATTCCACACTTACATTCCCTGAACCTTGCCAATGGATCAGTTCTGAGCTGAATCCTTGTCACCCTGTAACTGAGCAGAAAGAAAGATAGACAGAAACATTGGGATTTATAAAGTGCGTTTGGTGACTTTAGATCACAGTAAAGCATTTTACAGTCAAAGAAGGATTTTTGATGTTGCAGCCATTTAGTGCACGTACAAACTCTGATATCAATCAGAAACGGCCATCAATCCTGCCCAATGCCACCTTCCAAGCACGTAAGTATCAGCCATGGCTCATTGGGTAGGTCTCTCACTGATTCAAAGCTGTGGATACATTTCCCACTCCAGCACAGTACTGAGAGAGCACAGCGCTGCCAAAGGTACCTTCTTTTTGGATGAGAAGTTGAACAGAGACATTTTCAAGGTGGACATAAAGGAGCCCTGGCATTATATTGAAGAGGAACATGGAGTTAACCCTCGTGTTGTATATCGCCATGAAGGCAGATTGTCAAACCACTGTTTCATCGCTGCTGGGGGGTGCTTACCTGAGCAGAACAACTGATATGTTTCCTGCATAATGGCAGTGAGTACATTTCAAATTCACTTTAATCCTGCATTGGCTGAAATATGGGACATCCCGAGGGCTCCAATCGATTAGCGGGAGATGGGCCAACTGCTGATAAATGGGATTAGATTAATTTAGGATATCTAGTCAGCATGGATGAGATGGATTGAAGGATCTGTTTCCATGCTGTACAGTTCTATGACTCTAAATCTTTTCACAAACAGGGGAGTTTTGGTCATGCTAACAAACAGAAGGGATATAGGATGCTGACAGTTACAATGTGAAAGATTCATTAGCGATGGATCCAGTGACAAGGGGGAGGAGAATCCCAGGTATGACAGCAATGTTGGACTCTCCACCCATGTTTCCATCCTCTTCCACCAGAATCCATCTTGAACGTGGAGGGTTTTTATGGGACAATGCCTCCCTCTGACTCTTCAGCTCAGTTTGTACATTTCCAATATCTTTACCAGGGAGGCTGAGCATACCCTGGCCACACTGACAGAAGAGGAATCTCTGTCACTAGAAAATCTTAAAATTGATAAAGAGGCAGTGTTGAACAGACTATCAATACTTCAAATTGACAAGGCACTGACACTGGGTGAGATGTATCTAAGGATATTGAAGGATATGATAATCAAAATTGCAGGATCCTGTCCATGATCTTTCAGTTTTACTTAGACACGGGAGGTGCCCGAGGACTGGAGAATTGCTAATATCACTCCCTTTGTTTAAAAATTGCTGTAAGGATCAGCCCAGTAATGCCAGACCAGTCAGTTTAAAGTCACTGATGGAGGAGCCTCTGGAAACAATTATTTGAGCTCGAATCATTAGTCACTTGGAAAAAGGTGAGTTGATTAGAAAGAGCCAGCACGGATTTCTAAATCAGAAATCATGTTTAACTAACTTGCTGGAAAATTTTGGAAGAGGTAACAGCAACAGTTGATGAGGGGAACACTGTTGATGTGGTGTATATGGACATCATTTAATGCATTATCACACAACAAACTTGTGAGTAAAGTTATAAGCCATTGTATAATAGGGTCAAACATGGATACAAACTTGGGCAAGGGATTGGAAGCAGAGAATGGTCAGTGGATATTTTTTGGTTTGGAGGAAAGTTTGTATTGGAGTTTCCTAGGGGTCGGTATTGGGATACTTGCATTTCCTACTGCAAGGTTAATGATCTAGATCTTGCAGGAGACAATATCAAAGTTTTCAGACATGAAGACATGTACAAAGATGAAGTGTTTTATGTAGTAAAATATTTTAATTCAGAAGATTAGAATGGGATTGTAATAAATCAATTTATTAGTATTATAATTTGGAAGCATTGTAAATGATTAGAAGTTCAGTGTGGAACTCCAAAACAACATTGACAGGTTGGTGAAGTGGGCAAATGGGCGGCAGATGAAGTCCAATGTGAAGAGGTGTGAAGTGATGGTAGGACAAGGTAAAATAGAGGGTATTAAATTTAAGTGGATGCAGGAGCAGAGGGACCTGGATGTAAACGTGCTTAGAACATTGAAGGTGTCAGGACAGCTGGAGGAAGCAGTTAACAAAGCATAGAGTATCCTGGGCTTTATTAATAGGAACAAGGGCAAGGAGGTTATGCTGAATTTATACGTGGCACTTGTTAGACCTCAGCTGAAGTATTGTATACTGTTCTGGGTGCCCCACTATCAGAAGATTATGCATGCATTGGACAGAATGCAGAAGAGGTTTACAAAAATGGTTCAAAGGATGAAAACCATCACTCACAAGGATTGTTTTGTTGAGTTTGGGACTGTTCTCCTTGGACAAAGACTGAGAGAAGATCTAATAGAAATTTTCAAAATCTTCAGAGGTTGGGATAAAGTAGATAGAGAGAAACCATTCCCAATTGGGAATGATTAAAAATGAGTTTAAAGTGATTTCCAAATGGAGCAAATCTGATGTGAGAAGTTCTGATGAGTGGTTCGGGTCTGGAGTGCACCGCTGGGAGTGTGAAGGAGACAGAGTTGATTTGGATATTGGATGGTTTTTAAATCGAAACTAAGGGGGAACGGCAAGAGAATGGGCCAAAAAACCTCCTTCTGCACCATAACAATTCAGGAATTCTGTGACTAATACTGCCCAATCACAAAAGGAAAGTTATCTCTGTTATAGTCTCTCAGCAACAAGGAGCTCCACACAGTTCCATGCCAATTGGGAAGACAGAACATTTCCGTTGATTTTTCCATGCTAGTTTCCTATTGGTATCCATTGAGCACTTTCATCCGCCTCTGAGGTTGTTGCTACGGATTTACTTGAGCAATAACTATTCAGTTTCAATCAGTCGTGCATATGGTTCTGCACCAAGGCTTTTGGCCAGTTATAGAGTCATAGAGATGTACAGTGTGGAAACAGACCCTTCGGTCCAACTCAAGCATGCCGACCAGATATCCCAACCCAATCTAGTCCCCTTGCCGGCAATTGACCCATATCCCTCCAAACCCTTCCTCTTCATAGACTCAGCCAGATGTCTTTTAAATGCTGCAATTGTACCAGCCTCCACCACATCCTCTGGCAGCTCATTCCATACACGTACCACCCTCTGTGTGAAAAATTGACCCTTAGGTCTCTTTTATATCTTTCCCTTCTCACCCTAAACCTGTGCTCTCTACTTCTGGTCTCCCCACCACAGGGAAAAGACCTTGTCTATTTATCCTATCCATGCCCCTCATAATTTGTAAACCTCTATAAGGTCACCCTCCACCTCCGATGCTCCAGAGAAAACAGCCCCAGCCTGTTCAATCTCTCCTAGTAGCTCAAATCCTCCAACCCTGGCAACATCCTTGTAAATCTTTTCTGAACCCTTTTAAGTTTCACAACATCTTTTTGATAGGAAGGAGACCAGAATTGCAAGCAATTTTCCAACAGTGGCCTAACCAATGTTATGTACAGCCATAACATGACCCCCAACCTCTGTACTCAATACTCTGACCAATAAAGGAAAGCATACTAAACGCCTTCTTCATATCTACCTGTGACTCCACTTTCAAGGAGCTATGAACCTGCACTCCAAGGTCTCTTTGTTCAGCAACGCTCCCTAGGACCTTACCATTAAGTGTATAAGTCCTGCTAAGATTTGCTTTCCCAAAATGCAACAACTCGCATTTGTCTAAATTAAACTCCATCTGCCACTTCTCAGCCCAATGGCCCATCTGATCAAGATCTTGTTGTAACCCGAGGTAACCTTCTTCGCTGTCCACAACACCTCCAATTTTGGTGTCATCTGTAAACTTACTGACTATACCTCTTACGCTCACATCCAAATCATTTACAGTATATAAATGATGAAAAGCCGTGGACCCAGCACCGATCCTTGTGGCACTCCACTGGTCACAGGCCTCCAGTCTGAAAAACAACCCTCTACCACCATCTTCTGACTTCTGCCTTTGAGCCAGTTCCGTATCCAAATGGCTAATTCTCCCTGTATTCCATGAGATCTAACCTTGCTAACCAGTCTCCCATGGGGAAACTTGTCGAACGGCTTACTGAAGTCCATATAGATCACACCTACCACTCTGCCCTCATTAATCCTCTTTGTTACTTCTTCAAAAAACTCATGAGACATGATTCTCATGCACAAAGCCATGTTGACTATCTCTAATCAGTCCTTGCCTTTCCAACTACATGTACATCCTATCCCTCAGGATTCCCTCCAACACTGTGCCCACCACCGAGGTAAGGCTCACCGGTCTATAGTTCCCTGGCTTGTCCTTACCACCTTTCTAAAACAGTGGCACCAAGTTAGCCAACCTCCAGTCTTCTGGCTCCTCGCCTGTGACTATCGATGATGCAAATATCTCAGCAAGAGGCCCAGAAATCAGTTCTCTAGCTTCCCACAGGGTTTTAGAGTACACCTGATCAGGTCCTGGGGATTTATCCACTTTTATGCATTTCAAAACATCCAACACTTCCTCCTCTGTAATCTGGACATTTTTCAAGATGTCACCATCTATTTCCCTGCCTTCTATTTCTTCCATGTCCTTTTCCACAGTAAATACTGATGCAAAATACTCATTTAGTATCTCCCCCATCTCCCCAGGTTCTACAGAAAGACTGCCTTGCTGATCTTTGAGGGGCCCTATTCTCTCCCTAGTTTTTCTTTCGCCCTTAATGTATTTGTTAAAAACCTTTGGTTTCTCTTTAACTCTATTTGCTAAAGCTATCTCATGTTCCCTTTTTGCCCTCCTGATATCCCTTTTAAGTATACTCCTCCTGCCTTCATACTCTTCTAAGGATTCACTCGATCTATCTTGTCTATACCTTACATATGATTCCTTCAATTAACCAAACCTTCAATTTTTTTTAGTCATCCAGCATTCCCTATAGCTACCAGCCTTCCCTTTCACCCTAACAGGAATATACTTTCTCTGGACTCTCATTATCTCATTTCTGTTGGCTTCTCATTATCCGGCCGCCCCTTTACCTGCAAACATCTGCCTCCAACTAATAGAATTATGGTCGCTGGCCCCAAAGTGTACCAAAACTCATTGAGTTCACCCTGAACTTTGTGTTTTTTAAGAAGCTGGTGATAATGATATTCGAGTTTAACAGTGATGCCTGCAACAGCACGGTGGGAGGGACCTGTATCTGGGGTTGACTGCAGACTAATATCTGGACTTGCGGAATGAAGAGGAGTCAGTCTGTTCTCCAACATGAATCTGGACTTAATTTAATAAACTAAATTGAAAATGGGTTTGTTAATGAGGAATGCAATTATTGTTTTTTATACAGATTGTGGTAGGTTTCAGTGATTGCCTAGTTGCAGAGTAATTCCTTTCGTCTCACTTTCCGTTTGAGTTTCTCTTTCCCTGTCCCTCAGCTATTGTTAATAAGGTTGGGCTCTGTGTGCCTAATGCTGCTTCCCCAGCACTCCCAATTCCAATTTACGGAGGAACCTCGATTATCTGGCATTTGATTATTCAAATTTCGGATTGTCCGGACAAAATTGCAAGGTCCCAGTGCTTGGCCAAATTGTGTTATCCAGCATTCAATTATCCGAACATTCGAATATTCGAACAAAATACTCCCCACCCGTGTTGTTCGGATAATGGAGGTTCCTCTGTACAGGAAATAAGAACAGGAGTAGGCTGCTCAGCCTTACACTGACACCCCCTTTATTTTGAGACTATGCCCTCTGGTCAACCATGAGGGGAAGCATCCTCTCAGCATTTACCCTGTCAAGCCCTTTAAGAATCCTGTATGTTTCAATGAGATCCCCCCTCATCCTTCCAAACTCCAGTGAGTAGAGTCCCAACTTGTTTAGCCTTTGCTCATAAGACAATCTCTCCATACAGGGAGCATCCCAGTGAACCTTCTCTGAACTGCCTCCAATGAAATAATATCTTTTCTGAAATAAGGGGACAGCATGCTAAAGGTTATAAAAAGTCAAAGTCAAAGACTCGAGTCTTCAGAACTGATGAGCTGCTCGAAGTGGAGGTGATGAAGCATCTAGAATTATTAAAGTGTCCACCTGCTCAGGGAAAATCCTACAGAGACGCTCAGGTTATCACTAAGAGCTCTTTGTTGTCAAAGCACTTAATCCTGTAGTTAACATCCTCCTTTAAAAACACGAGTGATCTTTGATTAAATCTAGCCCCTGTACTGTCCATCTGTGATTGTTCAAATGAAGAGAAACTCGTCAGTGATTGGAACTGTAGCGTGG
The DNA here is from genome assembly GCF_020745735.1 of Hemiscyllium ocellatum. Classification (NCBI taxonomy): domain Eukaryota; kingdom Metazoa; phylum Chordata; class Chondrichthyes; order Orectolobiformes; family Hemiscylliidae; genus Hemiscyllium; species Hemiscyllium ocellatum. Next base: position 42,145,471 of record NC_083437.1, on the reverse strand, counting down.
GCTGCATTTTGATGCAGCAGCGATTTCAACATCTTCCTCAGGACAATAACAGGGCTGTTCTTGTAAGTCAATTTTCAGCAAAGTGTCACTTTGCACATCAGCAATTTCTTGTACGTAACACTTGGAGATCACTTTCTACATTGGAACCTTTGCTTGAATACTTAACGCCGTATCCAGAGAGATGTGCAGATTCACTTTTCTAGCCGATTGTCAAGTATCATCACAAACATTAATCTCACAGCCAGAGAATTCAACATCAGCAATACTGAACTTCAGGTTCAATGGCTGTGACTCATGAGTTTCTAATGACGTCTGTAGTCCCAAACCTCCCTCTCCTTCTCCTCCTCCACTACACACCTAATGGCTGTTATAATCACAATACAGGTCAGATCATTCTCATGTTCTTATTCATTGCTCTCCTGTTGCTCACAACTCTCTCCTCTTTATTAGCCTCATTAATATTTGGGCTGTTGTGACGAAAAGTGTTCCCCTTTTAATGGGCCCTCATATTAGTTTCTCATTAATAAACAACAACAAATGTTTAGCAGCTCTCAGACAGTGAAAACACTTCACACAAAAGAGCTCAGCCAATAAACAGGAATCAGGAGAAGACTTGGGAGGCTTTTGAAGATGTGGTGAGCTATAGTCAATGTAAACATATTTCGAAGCACCAACTGAAAACTAAAATTGCTGAAAATCAGGGTGAGGTAGGCAGCATCTATGGAGAGAGAGGATGCTAACATTCTGAGTCTAGATGACTCTTTATAGGAGGATCTAGATTCAAAAGGCTAGCTTGCTGTCTCTCCATGGATGCTGCTTGACCCGTTGTGATTTCCAGCAGTTTTTGTTATCAATTCGGATTCCAGCATCTGCAGTAATTTGCTCCTACTTTCGGAAGATCTGTGATACCTCCAGACTATAACCCACTGGAGATAAGACCTCAGCTGGAGCACCATGTACAGTTGTGGGAGTCTTTTTATAGAAAACGTGAACACATTTGAGAGAGTACAGAAGCAGTTTATAAGAATGGTTCCAGGGAAGTTGGAACTGTTCTCCTTAGAGAGAAGAAGGCAAAGGGGAGATTTGTTCAAGGCTTTCAAAATGATGAATAGGTTGGACAGAGTAGAGAGGGAGAAATTATTCCTGCGCAGAGAAGAAACAAGAATGAGAAGGGATAGATTTAAAGTGAGTTGGAAAAGAAGCAAGGAAGTGAGGAGAAATCTTTTCAGTCAGTGTGTAGTCAGGGTCTGGAATGCACTGCCTGGAAATGTGGTGGAGGGAGGTTCAACTGAGACATTGGATGTTTACTTGCCTACAAATAACATGCAAGGGTATGGGGGAAAAGCAGGAGATTGGCATGAGGTAATGATGTTCATTTAATGAGCTAGTGCAGGCATGATGGGTTGAATGGCCTCCTTATGCTCAGTAATAATTCTGTGATGGTATTGGAGTGAAAGGAGAGATGTATACTCATTCTCCAGCACTTGCTGTTTATATTGCGTTAGCGAAAAGGTGTAATATCACTTTACGAGTATTGTCCCTTTAAAAAGATCAACATGCAGATGAATCAAGCCCTTGGATGTCAGCACATGACCAGAGACCATTGTCACTCTGTCTTGTAGCATTCTAGGTCTAGAGATTTTTCTACACTTGACATATTAGTTTATCTATAAATAAACTCAACAGATCTTTAAGTGTATGGGATTGATCCATGACATTTGTGTTACATTTAAATACACACGACCATGCTACACCCAGATTCAGAAGAACAGAGGAAATAAGCTGGGATAAAGTACTTTAGTAATTGCAGTGAAATAAACACAATAGAAATCATAAATACCATAAACGATAGGTGACTAGGTCACAGCACAAGGTAGAACTTGGAAGATGTAAATTTGAACTCTGAAGTGCAAGCCGTGTTGGGGAGTGTTTCAGAAGATGGATCAAGGAATGAATGATATTCCAGGTACGGTGGTGCATTGAAAACCAGGCTGGTGCCAGAAGGTCACCAATGTTGTGCAATCTTGAGTTTAATCTGAAGAAACAAACTGATCAGGCTCATTGAGCCTAACTGATGCCAATGACAGGAAGCCTTGGCACCTGGGATCCTGTAGGTACCAAGGGCCACTTTAACAGGCTGGAAGCAGGTCAGAGACAATACTCCCTTGAAACTTTCTTTTTGGTGTTTGAACCTTCGAGGACTATGCACAGCAGCAACTCTGTAACTGGAAGGTAATGTACCAGCAAGCAGATTGGCGTGTGTGAACCACGGAGCAGTTTCACAGCTATACACCGGTCAGAGGGTCAGTATTCCAGTTGTGTATGGCCTTTAGGACCCTGCAGCAACCTTATAATGAAGTCATGGAGCTGCTTCCCATAGGGTATAAATAGCACAGTATGGGAGGGATTAACTACAGTGAGAAAAAAACACATATAGAGAACAATAATGTAGTTTCAACGAATGTAACAGTAAGATTAAAGTCTGGTATGTGTCTGAATACTGGGATTTATAGTGATTTGTATTAATCTGAAATAAACAGAGTTGTAAAGAAACTGAACCCTGATGACAGTTTCTCATGTTACTTTCTCCTAGCCCAGTCTGTTTTGAACCCAAACTCTTGGATGTAGCCATCATAGCTGACCCACCAAAAAAAGGCAAGGGTAAGCCTGCCTGGGTGCAGAAACATCACATTCACCAGTGTAGAGGACACCCTCCTTTTCCCCCACCTCCTGTGGTTTCCGGCTGATGAATGTGTTTTTTACTTAAAGATTTAAAAACGTTGGATAGACAAGACCTCCAACTTCAAGTGGAAAGCCTTTGATTGGTTCCTCAGTTTTGAGAGATCATCCACCAGCCTGAATTGGCAGGTGAGCCTACTGTCTGGTTAATGTGCAGTCTGGTTAACCTGCTTAACCTGTTTTCTGGTTTACTTGCCATCCAGTTAACATGCCATCTAGTTAATGTGCAGTCTGGTTAATGTACTGTCTGGTTAATGCACTGTCTGGTTAACGTACCACCTGATTATTAATGGGATACCCAATGAACACAAGAGACAGGGGCAGGAATAGACTATTGGGCCCATTGAACTTGTTCTCACATTTGATACGATCATGGCTGAAATCAGGTTCTAATTCCACCTTCCCAACACCCCCCCTCCCCCCACATCCCTCGATTTTCTGATATGCCAAAATCCCATCTATCCCAATCTTAAATCTACACAATGATGAAGTATTTAGAAAGCCATGGGACAGGGAATTCCAAAAATTGGTAACCATTTGAAAGAAGTAATTTGAGTTATATACAGTCAGCTCCTTTATCCCTTGTGTGTATCTCCACATGCAAGATTATCTGACCATTGAAAACAGTCTTTATGTCCACCCTGTCAAGCCCCTTCAGAATCTGGTATGTCTCAATGAGATCGCTCCATTCTTCTAAACTCCAGAGAACATGACTTCAATTTACTCAGCTCTCATCATAGCACAGCCCCTCATCCTGGGGCCAATCTAGTGAGGTTACCATCTCCATTAAGGGATGTATCCTTCTTTAATCAAGGTGACCAAAACTGCGCACACTGCTCCAGTTATGGTCTGATCAAAACTCTATTCCGTGCAGGAAATATCACAGTTCACTGCTTCCTCTGCTCCAAGGGAGAGAGATTGGTCCTCACAAGAAACTACTATGACCGTTGTTTCCTGCTGCAGAGACAAATTGCAGCTCCTCTGGTCAGTTTTATTGCAGATTTAGTTGGGATTTTATGAAGCATTCTGTTTTGACATCACCAGCTATAAAAAGCGTTCAGTATAGAAATGGAATCTGAAACTCTGGAGTAAATTCTGATGGAGTCAGTGGAATCAATTTTTATTCAGAACATAAGCTGCAAGAGAATGAGCTAACAACTAGGAAGGTGCAGTTATGGTAAATGACAACCTACAATTAACTACACAGTTCACAAACTACCTTCATAGGCCTCAATTTTCTACTTCTGCAAAGAACAAAGCTAACTTACAAAGGATCAGATCCTGACCCAGATCCTCGCTTCAAAATGCCTTAAAGGACTCTCAATATTCCATCAGAAATTAAATTAATTGTTTTACTCTCAGCCCCACTCTGTCATGAGAGGATGTTAGTTACAATCCTTCTATTTGGAAATTCACCTGAAAATTCCAAAAACCAATACCAGCCTTCCTGCCAATTTGCTTTTCTTAGTAATCCGACCTTTGGAATGGGAAGGCAATGTTACGAATGGCGGCGTTGGCACGGCGATGGTCATGTGTGGATCCTCAAGCAGCTGAGTATGTGCAGTTTAAAGGGGACCGTTGTTAAAAAGACAGGCAGTGAGATGGATTTGGTGTCTTTTACAATGGATGGGAAAATGCAGCAGGGGAATGATTGAACATGCATGGGATAGTGACAAGGTTTGGTTGACTCACTGATTCATTGTCGAGAGTGTGTTGCTGGAAAAGCACAGCAGGTCAAGCAGCATCCAAGGAACAGGAGAATCAATGTTTTGGGCCAGAGCCCTTCATTGGGAATCAGACCTCACTTTCTCCTCACTGATTCATTGACTGACAGATACAACAGGACATTTCTACTCATTGGATAGTTTTCAAACTTACTCTGGGCTGACGCAGCTGAGAAACCATTTCAGAAAGCAGCAGATCTCAGATGGGAAATGGTCCAGATTTTCAGACATCGAAATTCAGGCCATCAATAGATTTTTCATTTTGACCCGTTTATCAAGTCTGACCTATCCTTTAAATCATATAACCAGCAGTGTCACAAAGTGAACTTACCGAAACTGACTTGGGGAGGCAGTAGATACCTAGTGGTGTTATGGCTGGACTGTTAATCCAGAGCCCTAGGCAATGTTCTGGTGATGTGGGGTTAAATCTGGCCATGGCAGATGGTGGAATTTGAATTCAATAAAAATCAGGAATTAAGAGTTGAATGATAACTATGAGTCAATTGTCAGAGAAAAATATCTGGTTCATTAGTGTCCTTTAGGGAAGAAAACTGCCATCCTTACCTGGTCTGCCGTACATGTGACTCCAGACCCACAGCAATGTGGTTGACTCTTAATTGCCCCCTGGGCAATAAATGCTGGCTTAGCCAGCATCATTCACATTTTGTGAATGAATTTAAAAAAAACCCTTCATGTTGCATGGAAGTTCTTGGAGGGATGTGTTGCATTGTGTTAGACTTGGTAGCAGGTTCTGACTGTCTTTGAGGTTTCCAGCATCTGCAGTCATTGTTTTAACCTAGTTGATTTTAACCCTACTGTGAATTCTCTTGCAAGGATGCCTGCCTTGAAGAAGTTTTCCTCCTCTCTCTACAAGAATCTCAGGGAGTCCCTCTCCCACTGCAACTCCCAGGTCATTTCCTCTGCCCTGAAGCTCTTCCACTCTCCTCCCTGACCTATCACCTTCATCCCCTCCCCCGCTCACCCATTGTACTCTATGCTACTTTCTCCCCATCCCCACCCTCCTCTAGCTTATCTCTCCACGCTTCAGGGTCTCTGCCTTTATTCCTGATGAAGGGCTTTCGTCCGAATCGTCGATTTTACTGCTCCTCGGATGCTGCCTGAACTGCTGTGCTCTTCCAGCACCACTGATCCAGAATTGACTGTCTTTGATCCTACCCCCAACCTCTGGAGGTGACAAGTGTCAGGTTTGACCTACGCTGCATGTGCCATGGCTACAAGCTCATCTGCATATGGATACAGCCTTTCAGTGATCACTAATTGGTCACTGAAGAGCTTCAATTGACTGTGGGGTATAGAAATCAGCCATGGAGTTCCCACCCAGAACTTAATGGGATGTTGCCCTCAATATCTCAAGGACTAGAAGCCATGCTGCAGTTATACAGAACCCTGGTTAGGCCCCAGTCGGAGTACTATGAGTGGATCAGGGCACCACACCTTTGGAAAGATACATTGGTCTTGGAGGGAGTATATGCAGGTTTACATGATGAAACCTGGAATTCACGTGTTATGTCATGATGGGAGATTATACAAATTAGGCCTATATTCTCCAGAATTTAGAAAGATAAGGGGTGATATGATCAAAGTCTTTAAGGTGTTAACAGGAAAAGACAGGGTAGATAAAGAGAAACTATTTCCAGTGGTTGAGGATTCTAAAACCAGGAGGCGTTGTCTGAGAATTAGGGCCAGACGTTCAGAGGAGATGTGAGGAAACACTTCTTCACACAAAGGGTGGTACTCTCTTCCACAAACAATAGTAGATACTGGATTGGTTGTTATTTTAAAATCTGAAACAGTTAAATTGTTGTTAAGCAAAGTATTTAAGAGATATGTGCCAAAGGTAGGTATATGGAGTTAGACCACAGATCAGCCACAATCTCATTGAATGGTGGAACAGGCTTGAGGGGCTGAATGGCCTCCTGCTGTTCCTATGCTAATTCCAGCAGAGGTGAGACAGTGGCAGGGGTCAGGCACACCAGCAGACCCTAACTGTACACATTCCCTGCTTCCAAGCTCACCACGAGGAGAGAGGAGAAAGTTTTAATGTCTGATTTTTCTAGAAATGGTTCACTATCTGAGTAAAGTAGGTGAAAGTGAGGACTGCAGATGCTGGAGATCCGAGTCAAGATTAGAGTGGTGCTGGAAAAGCACAACAGGTCAGGCAGCAGCTGAGGAGCAGGAAAATCAATGTTTCAGGCAGGAGACCTTCATCAGGAAAGCCCTTCATCAGAGTAAAGTAACCATTCGTTTGAAAACTAACAACGCAATTACAACAGAATACAAAACCTGACTGCATGTAATTGGCTCATAATTAATATTGATTGTACATTCTTGGTCGAAAAGGCTTCTCAATGCACTAACAAAAATTCCTGAAGAAGGGCTCATGCCCAAAACGTCGATTCTCCTGTTCCTTGGATGCTGCCTGACCTGCTGCGCTTTTCCAGCAACTCATTTTCAGCTCTAACAAAAATGTCTGATTGAAGGTAGCTACTCTGTAATAGAATATTATGGCAATGTTTTAAGCATTTTGTCAATGAGAAATACTTTGGGATTGAACTGACTTAGAATCAAACCTAATAATTCAAATAAGGTTGTTCATCACAATAGAGGAAATCCCTGATAATGATCAAAGCAGAGAGCTTGTGCTTTCTGATGAAATCATAAGAAAAGGACAGAGGAATCTTTTCCCTTGAGTCTGGTGGAATAAATTACATTTAAGAGAAAATTTGTAAAGCCACAGTCTGACAATTATTGCTGAGATCAATGGACAAATATTAAACACAATATTTCATCCTTCTCTGTTTGGAAGAAGAGTCACATTAAACTTGAAAGATGAACTCTGTTTCCCTCTCTATGGAGTCAAGATTAGAGTGGTGCTGGAAAAGCACAGCAGGTCAGGCAGCATCTGAGGAGCAGGAGAATCGACGTTTCAGGTAGGAGCCTTTCATCAGCCTCTCTGTGGAGCCTGTCAGACTTACTGAGTTTCTATTATATTCCTTCTGTCCCTCTTTTCAAGGATGTTTCAAATAAACCAGTTAGTGCTCATGTTAAAATAAACAGGCAGTAAGCTATTACATGTGAATATTAAGCTTTTGTCCACTATCAACACTTATTCTTAGGTGCTTAATTTTATAATTATAGATACACTTTGTGCTGATTTCTTTGTCATAATGTGCATCGGTGCTAATTGAACACTATTGTTGCAGGCAGGCAGCACTCCCAGAGCATTTTCCATGTTATAGATAAAAATTACCACTGACCCTTAGTTTCTGCAGCTTTAACAGGAGTTCTGAGATTCCAGCCACTGCTGCTACTGTAGGCTATTGAACATCATGGCACAATGTGGGGCATTGTGACCTTTATCAGCATTTCATGTATTTTTCATTCATTTTCTCTCAAATGAACAAAGCAACGTTGGATGTACCGGCAACACTCGATCCTGCTCCCTGCCGCACTTTCAGTATCGTGACTGGATTTTACACTTCAGACTTTTGCTCAGTATTGGAGCTCATAGCAGCTGAGCTCTCCAGCATTCTCTGAATTTGTAGCTTTTCGATGGCTATCTGGGTTTCCAGTTTGTTGTGAATCTGTACATAGAATGGTGGCACGTACAGTTAGAAATCACCTTGAATGAAAGAATTAGACACAATGGCTGGTGTCAATAGATTTCCTCAGGACAACACTTACTTAATGAAACAGCACCTTGTGGTGATATTAATCTCGGGGCAACTTGCTTTATTTTCATTTTTCCAGCTGACAATGCAATAAGAACAGATCCTGTTGAATATTATGCATATCCCTTGCTGGCTAAATTTACCTTTGAGAAGATTCCCATTGTCGTTCAGAATAATTCAATTGCAGAAAATTGGATCAGCCTGGGATGTCAAAAGGTTTTATACCAGAAAGTCAACAGCCATGTTACAGTTATCCCTCATCATCAGGAACCAAGGTCACCAATGCATAATAACTGTTTAAGGCCAGTCAAGAAAATAAGTCATTTCAGTCAGCTTTCAGATCATGACATCTGCAGCCATATTTTAGAAAACAACATGTAGCAAGGTTAAAGTTTCTTAAGCAAGTGCCACATGATCACTGGATTCAAATTCAGATCACTCCAATTTTAATGTCAGTCTCATCGATGACGAATCTTAATTCCAAACTGTCATTGATAGAACAGAATATGACTCATGCTGAAAAGAGAGATACATTGCCAAAGTTTTTAATCAGACAGATGCAAAAATGCCCTTTCAAATGATTGCAACAATTTCTACAAGAAAAGTGAAGCTAAATCGAAGTCTCTTGGATTTCTTGCCACACACCATTTAAAAATGCAAATAAACTGAAAGCTATACATCATTTCACTTCAGAACACAAATTCTCAAGAATAATAATGTATTATGAAGTTTTATTACATCTCCCTGCATAAAAGATATTTTTAAGAGACATTTTCATTTTCCATTACAATATCTTCATCACTATTTCTATTTTATTGATACAGATCTCACTTTAAGAATAACAATATATTTAGATTTAGTCTGCAATACTTGTAGACTTTCCAGACAATATTTGACTCAAGTCTATTTGATCCTTTTGTTCTCCTCCATATTTGTTCTTGTTACAGCATTCACCATGATCTTGTTCTCTTCCTGTTACACGGGTGAATTTCAAATTGTCGTAACATTGAATGTCAATGAAGCAGTTTCAGACTTTTGCTACGAAATTTCACAAAAACAAATTAAACGATTATAGTCTGCATCAATAACAGTTGCTGTAGAGTTGTTCAATTAGCAAACTCCAAAATATTGCAGGACCAATATCAAACTCATTCACTGTAGAGTTGAAAATACTTGTCGACACACATTCAATTTGTGTGAAAAATAGCTGACTGGTTTTTCAATCCCCATCTTGTCCTCCTGTAATAACAGTGCACCATTACTGGTATTAACATCACTTTAAATGGCATTACATAATTCAGTGCTGCTCAAGATAGTGTGGTAGTCATGTTGTCAATGGTCTCTGAAATTCCCTTCTTCGTTAAAATTTATTGCATTTCGTTAATAAACTTGTCGAAGGTGTAACCACCGGGCTGAAATTCAAAACTAACTTCTGATAGACAACCCATTATGTCAAAATACAGCAAAATTGCTTGTTTTGTTTCAGGTACAAGAAATTTTAGGATAGCGCTTAATTTTTTCTCTATATTCTCTATCCCATAGCATGCACCAAATAAGTTACATTTGACTCTTCATAACTGATGTAAAATTTACTCGTGTTGTAAATACAATAGAATAAAATACAACACAATATAACACAGCACTAGAACAGGCCCTTCGGCCTACCAAGCCCACACCAATTCCTAGCCCTTATTTAGATCCGCTACTTATTGCACAAACTCTCTTCATCCGTTCACAACCTGTTCAAATGTCTACCAAGATATACCTTAAACATTGCTAATGTGCCTGCTTGCATCACCTCTGCTCACAATGTGTTCCAGGCACCTACCACCTTCTATGTGAAAAACTTTCCCCATACTTCTTCCCCAAACTTCCCCCCTCACCTTGAACCTGTGCACTCTTGTAGTTGAATTTTTCACCCTGAGAAAAATACCTTTGACTATCCACCTAATCTATGCCTCTCATAGTTTTGTAGACCTCTATCAAGTCGCCCCCAATTCCCCCACCACCCCCCGAGCCAACTTCCGCCTTTCCAGTGAAATTTGGGTTTATCCAATCTCCCCTCATAACTAAACCCTTCAGATCAGGCATCATCCTGACAAACCATCTCTGCACCTTCTCCAAAGCAACCAGATTTTTCTGGTAGTGGGGTAACCAATACTGCATGCAAAATTCCATATGTGGCCTAACTACAGCTTTACCCAGCTGTACCATAACTTGCCAACTTTTATATTTGATGCCCCGCCTGACGAAGGCAAGTGTGTGTCTGCCTTCTTAATCACTTGATCCACCTGTGTTGCCCCTGTCAGGAACCGGTGGACCTGTACACCCAGATCCCTCTGTATGTCACTGCTCCTCCAGATTCTGACATTTATTGGATAATTTGCAACTGAATTTGATCTTCCAAAACATATCACTTTGCATCTGTCTGATTAAACTCAATCTGCAATTTCTGTGCCAAAATCTACAAACTATCAATATCCTGCTGTATCCTTTGACAATCTTCCTCACAATTTGCAACTGTGCCAATTTTGGTGTCATCTGCGATCTTACTAATTGGCCCACCTACATTTTCCTCCAGATCATTTATATATATTACAAAGGACCCAGCACTGATCCCTGTGGAATACCACTAGTGACTGATCTCCACTCTGAAAAGCACCCTTCTACTGCTATTCTCTGTCTTCCATGACCAAGCCAGTTCTCTATCCATCTAACCAGCTTACCACAGATCCCATGAGAGTCTACCTTCTGTACCATCCTGCCATTAGGTGGCTAATCAAATGCCTTACTAAAATCTATGTAGACAACATTCTCTGCACTTCCCTCATCAATCATTCTTGTCACCTCCTCAAAAAAACTCAATCAAGTTGGTGAGACATGACCTTCCCACACAAACCCTTGCTGCCTATCACTATCAAGACCATTTGGTCCCAAATGTGAATAAATCCTGTCTCTCGGTGTCTTCTCCACCGCTGACATCAGGCTCACCAGCCTCTAATTACCTGGAATATCTCTGTTTCCCTTCTTAAAGGAAGGAACAACATTGGTCATTCTCCAATCACCTGAAGCATAGAGGATGCAAAGATATCTGATAAAGCCTTCCTGGTCTTCCATTTAACTTCCAGCAATTAGCTTTAGTATGTCCAGTATTATTACATTTTCATTATATCACTTTTAGTTTCTAACCTGTGTGATTTTGGTTTGTTCCTGAAAACTATTATGTTTTTCATCCCCAGATGGGGATATACTCCTTCTTTTTCCTTGTGACTTGTACATTTCACGTATGTATCTACCTTTGTCAGCTATCAGAGGTATTCACATGAACTCTTGTTTGTCAGATCATCATTACTTAACCATCGTCTAAGTAAGGTTGAAGGGTTACTGGAATACTATTTTCAAATTAACATGAGGAGGCAGTGGTATTACCACTAGACTGTCATCCAGGGTTCAAATCCTGCCACAGCAGATGGTGGAATTTAAGTTTTTTAAAAATCTGGAATTAAGAGTGTAATGATGACCCAGAGTTGATTGTCAGGAAAAACCCATCTGGTTCACTAATGTCCTTGAGGGAAAGAAACTGCCATCCTTTCCTGGTCTAGCCTACATGTGACTCCAATGCCATCAAAGGCTAGTGGGACGTAAGGACGATAGAGACAGAAATTTCATAACATTTAGGAAGTATTTAAATGTACACACCAAGGCATACAATGCTGTGGACCAAGTTCTGGAAGGTGAGATTAGAATTGTTAGGTGGCTGTTTGTGACTGGTGTGGACATGGTGGGTCTTTTCTGTGTTGTAGACCTTTATGGCTGTTTCTTGGTTCTGACTCAAAATGTTAACTTGTTTCTCTTTTCACATCTACTGCCAGACCTGCTGAGGTTCTCCAGCACCTTGTTGTTAGTTATTTTCACAATGTAGTCACTGTTGTAGAGGTGATAAATGAGGTGGTTAATTTGTACCTAGCAACATTCCACAAACAGTAAGAACCGACCACATAATCCGTTTCAGTGATTTTGATGGACAAGTGTTTGCAATGCATTGAAATGAAAGTAAAAAATGAGGTCTGCAGATGCTGGAGATCACAGCTGCAAATGTGTTGCTGGTCAAAGCACAGCAGGTTAGGCAGCATCTCAGGAATAGAGAATTCGACGTTTCGAGCATAAGCCCTTCATCAGGAAAGTTCCATTTGTTTTCTATCTGCAGGTTGGTGAAAGAAGTTACGGCAGTGGAGTATGGGCAAAAACAAGTGGTTATGTTTAATTAGAATTTAATTAAAGCCATGTTGTCATATATCTTCACCTATGGGTGTATTGCTTGGATTAGATCTAACTTTTTCTATAGAAAATGAAACTTTGGCAGAAAATTCCAGAGGGAACAATCTGATGGTTGGATGATGTCAAATAGAGGGAGGATCTGAGAAAATGGGAAGAAAGGCTTTGTGAAACGTAACAAATTAAGAAGAAAGTTCTCCATTCTTGGAGATCCATTTGCTCTAACTCAGTCTTTGAAATTACTGTCATCTGTACCAGGCAGCAATGAATGAGATATTGTGCACTCTAATGCATTAGGGATCACTTTAAAATGAGGCAGAGCTGAGCATTAAATAAAACCCTGATGTTGCACAACCTTGCTAACTACACACCTTTGAGATCATAATTGTGTTTAGATTATAGTTATTCAGAAACATATATAAACTTGTAAGCTCAGCTGATAGCTGTCATTTCTCTCTTCTCCAACAATGAAAGGATTTGAAGTAGAGCGAAATGATGTTTAATTGTGTGTTAAGACTCTCAAATCTTTCTCAATGTGTGGGAAAGCTTTGTTCAATCTGTCTCAAAGTTGTATACACTAGATGATCCTAAATTTTATTTCTTGCAGGTGCAGAGCTAACTGGTTGTAGTGGAGACAGTATCTGACATTCTATAATTGATCTCAGTACAATACAATACAGCACAAGAACAGATCCTTCGGTCCACCACTGATTCCTAATCCTTATTTAGACTCGCTATGACTTGTCGTGGGAGCAGAATAAAGAGACAGATTATCTTCTTTCCTTTCAATTCCTGCCGTCGCACACATTAATATCGCACTTTAATGGCAAGAGGCAAATTTCTGCTGCCATTTTAAACCCACAGGAATAAAGCTGAGATGTTTTGAATTCACTTCACTTAAAACTCGAACAAAGAAAAGACATTTTCACTCCAAATAAGTTGTACTCAAGCTGAGTTTCCTGATATGGAAAAATGTAACTCCCAATCACCTAAACAGTCAAGTTGCTTTATAGGGAGAAATTTAAAATTTTTACTTAAAATCTATTTTTCCACCCAATAATTTTAAGGTTATATTCAAATACATGGATAATTCCTCAATGTCTAAACGCATAGTTACACTTATGTGCACCAAATAATATCACTGTCCACTTGCCTGAGTGAGTGTAGCCTTGACAATACTTAAGAAACTTGACAACATCCAGAACAATGCAACCTGTTTGATTAGCATTCCATTAGCATTCACTCCTTCCACCACTGACGCACAGAGACAACCGTAGACTGTGTACCACCTGTAAGATGCACTGCAGAAAAATAACCAAGGCTCCTTCAACAGCACCTTCCAAACCAATGATCACTTCCATCTAGAAGGACAAGGGTAGCAGATGCATGAGAACAGCTGCCCCTGCAAGTTCCCCTCCAAGGCACACACTGTCCTGATTTGGAAATTCATCACGTTCCTTCACTGGCAAAAAGTCCTGCAGCTCCCTTCATGATAGCACAATAGGTTTCCGTACAGTCCAAGGACTGAAGTGGTTCGTAAAGTCAACTCATCACCACCTTCTTAGGGCAATTAGGGATGTCCATATCCACTGAATGAAATGAATGGTCCCCATATTTGTTTCCACTCTTTGATTAACAATGTCCTTCATTTTCTGTTTGATGTATTAGTCACTATCTTATGTTGTTACCTGTCCCACTTTGAACAGCCACATGAGTGCACACATTCGCTCCTCGTCCACTCTAACAAGCCCTAATGTGGTACTAAGGCAAATTCCTCAGCTTTTTCTTTTCCAGAGAATGGCTGACAGAATGCATAGATGCATTTTTAAGGAGGTGCCTTTGTCCCCATTTGGCTTGTTTCCCTCTCAATCAAAATCAGAACACACTGTTACAATGAGAAACACCAAGTGGACCCTCCAAATGAGGCATTATGCTCAGCCAGCAAGGTCAGATAGGCCACTCAGTGAATATCAATTAAATCCATTACTGTCCCCCACCATGTGAACTATGAATGACTTTGATCGTTAACAATTGCTGATTGTTGTCAAAGGTGACCAGGCGTCGTACCTTATGCAGAAGGTTTATGGAGTGGGCAGGAGAACGATGATCTTTCTGCACATTTGCAGCAGTTTGACTATGAACAAAGCTCCTGCTGCCATTTCCTCTGCCCTGTAAACCCTGCCCTCTGTAACGACATAAATTGATTCTACCCTTGGGCCTTGACACTCTCCTGAATATCATAGTGTCAATGCTGTATATAATTATGCAAATTCATGTATTACGAGACCCTGGTGTGCTGTTTCCAGAAAGATAAAAAGAGCCTAAAAGCAGTACACAGGGATTGGGAGCTGGTAACATTTAGCAATGTGATATCATACTGGATCTATAATCTTGTAGCTGAGACCATTACCTGGGAGAGTGAGAAGAACCCGTCCCCCCCCCCCACACACACACACACAAGGCAGGTTGAGAACTTAAATTTGTTTAATCAGAAATGATATGACTCTGCAATGGAAATCAAGTTGCACTATTCCTGGAGTTCTCACAATATTTAAAGTTGTTAAAAGGTACACAGAATTCCCCAGTTTAACATTCTTTTAGACCCAAGTTGACAGAAAGCAGAGACCAGGTTTCCATACTTAACAAGAATGTCTATTCATTATAAATAAATGAATTCTAACCCAAATAAACCATCAACTTATAACCACCAGTTAAAACTCTAACCCATTTATAGGGCTTCTCATCTACACACATATACGATTAGACAAAAACAGAGGGTGTTTTGGATGGAGGGGAAGACTGAAAAGGCAGTTCAGTGGCTCCTGAAATGATCCTTTCGCAAATCATAATATTGTTTCTCAATCTTCCTTCTCCAGATACTTTCGCTTGTTTGCAAGAGGCACAGGGTGACTGCTTCAAATTACAACGATCTCTGAATGTTTAATTAAGAGACACAGCATTCAGCAATGGGTAGGGGGAAATGAATTGGCTCTCTTCAGGCTTGGGATGCTTTTCACTGTAGAGTAAAAACAGCTCCTTCCCTTCCAGAGCCAAACACTCACACCCTCAATCTGTTCAGTTACCTGAGAGTCAATCACAATGCCAGGGGAGTTGAGGGGTGATCTTATAGAAGTTTACAAACTCATAAGAGGCATGGGTAGGGTGAGTAGGCAAGGTCTTTTTCTCTGGGTTGGGAATGTCCGGAACCAGAAGGCATAGGTTTAGGGTGAGAGGGGAAAGATTTAAAAGGAACCTGAGGAGCAACTTTTTCATGCAGAGGGTGGTGTGAGTGTGGAATGAACTGTCAGAGGAAGTGGTAGAGACTGGTACAATTACAACATGTAAAAGTGACATGAATAGGAAGGGTTTAGAGGGTTATGGGCAAAATGCTGGCAAATGGGACTAGATTAATTTAGGATATCGTGTCGGCATGAATGAGCTAGTCCAAAGGATCTGCTTCCATGCTGTACACCTCTATGACTCTATAAGTGACCAACTGAAATTGTGGGAACTTTCAAAACTGTAAACAATGATGAAAACAGAAAGGAAGACAGATAACAATAGTCTGCAACATTGAATAATTCAATGAATCAGAATGGCTGTGAATTTTACAGTCCCTGGTACCGTGGAAGTAAAAGGTGATATGAGGCAGAATTGGAATTTCTTGCAGAGTGCAGCTCAGTAACAATGAGATAGCTGCAGAATTGATAAGAATCCTAAAGGAACAACAGTAGCAACTCTGTTATAGTGTTTGGGAAAGAGTGTTCAGTGAGATCGCATTGGAGGAAAAATAAAGAGGGACCCTAGAATACTAAAGGTCTTGAAGTCACATTCAGAACCCTCTTAATATTACTTATAAACAGTATGTGTTCAACATTAAAGGCCGGGGGAGAGGAATATTGACCATGGTGTGACTTCACTGATACATTTAGAATAGAATAGAATATCCACTATTGGCATGTTTACTCAATTGGGGAAGTACAATGAAAATCTTTTACAATGTCTACCTCTCATGGTACCATCTAAGGTGCAGGTACCTCAGTACAAGTCTTGGATGCAAAGAAGCAATAAAAAGTAGTTGCATGACTTTACAGAGTTCAAAAACAAAGTTAGAAAGAAGACATTGTTAATAGATTGACTTTACAGTCATGGAAAAAGTTTGGAATAAACATTACCTTGCAGCAGCTCAGCACAGGGTATCTGCATGCAGTTGAACCACCCACGGCAGACCCCAGTCCAACAGCTGTCCCCGCTCTGCTCCAAGCCTCCAGATCACTCCGTACCGGCACTCAGCTGCTCCAAAGTAAGTCCCAGGACTGCCTCCCCTGCGCCGGTCTCTGCCTGGGACTCACTGCCTGCGTGCTCCGAGACTTGCTCCCCTCACGTTGCTCTGGGATTTGCTCCCCTCACGTTGCTCCAGGATTTGCTCCCCTCAAGTTGCTCTGGGATTTGCTCCCCTCACATTGCTCCGGGATTTGCTCCCCTCACATTGCTCCGGGATTTGCACCCCTCACGTCGCTCCAGGATTTGCTCCCCTCACATTGCTCCGGGATTTGCACCCCTCACGTCGCTCCAGGATTTGCTCCCCTCACATTGCTCCGGGATTTGTTCCCCTCAAGTTGCTCTGGGATTTGCACCCTCACATTGCTCCGAGACTTGCTCCCCTCACATTGCTCTGGGACTCACTGCTCATGTGCTGATGCTAGTGATTTTGAACCACTAAAAGGTGATCTCGTCACAGATAGGATTATTGTAAGATTATAAATCCTGTCATGAGAGCATATCTACTGAGAGAGGAGAAATCTTGCAGCGCATGACGAAGCTCTGAGGTTGTCAACCATCAGGTGGAGAGAATTAATAAGAAAACGGACAGGACTTTGAATTGTGATGAGAGGTGTTCTGGATTGAACATAACAATGTGTTAGAAAAGGGAGAAATATTAGCAAGAGTGCAAGCAGAAATACCAAGGTCATGCTTCAAGTTGTAAATATTGTGGGGGGACACCAAACTGATGAAAGGAAAGCATGCAGAAAGCAGTGCCCTAACTCCAAGAAGCTCAGGCAAGAATCCAAGTGAGGCTAAAAATCTAAGTGATTGCTGGAGAGATGTCATCTGATGAATCTTAGAAATTGCTCTACACCAGACAACAGGTTGGTGCCATCAGGTGTAAAGATGGTAACTGTTTGTGCCTGTCAGAATGGTGAGTGCAGAAGGACAGCATTGAGTGAGGTGTTAGGAAGATCCTGGTGTTTTGTGAAACATTGTGAGCTTTGCAGAGCCGTGCAGTGTGTCAAGGTGGTGATCCAAAAAGGAAGCTCTTGAAGACAAGTTGAGGCTACACGATGGAGCGATACTCATTTGAAGAGGATAAGTGAAGGTGAGAACCCAATGCAAGAGGAAGAAGATCGATTGTGGTTTGAGATAGATGACTTTAAGCAAAATTCACTGACATCAGCTGAAGCAAGTCTAAATCTTGGACTGGTAACTCCACATGTGCCAGAACAGATTTGCAGTGCTCCTTCCAGTCACTAAGACACTGACTGTTGGATAGATTTGCAGTGCTCTTACAGTCACTGAGACACTGACTGCTGAACAAATCCCAGAAGGTCATGAAGATATTTTTACAAGTTATCTTTCAAAGTTGATGACCTTGCGATCAACTCAACGTTGGCTAAGGAGAGTCCCAACCACCCTCAAGTCCAGCATGAAAGCTAAGATAAAGGAGATAGTTACTCCAATAGAATAAAAAGTCCTGACAAAAGGAAAGAAATATAAGGACATCAATGAATAATTACTTGAGGAGCCAGCAGCTGATGATAAGCATGTGAAAACAGAACAACAGAACAAAAAACATGATCAGAGAGAGAAAGGACAAGAAGACCAAGATTCCTTAAGTCAAATATGCAAGTTATATACTGACAGTGAGGGGATGTTGCCTTGTGAGCGCTTGTCCAGAGATGCAGTGGCCAACAGATGTGAAAGCAGTGCAACTATTGGTTGGATTTGTGAACTGCCCAACAAAGTTCTTAATCAATTAGTCATCAGAATGTGAAACTCACTGCTAAGTAAATACAGTGATATTGTGGTCAGAACATGGCTCAGTTTTTACTCAAACTAGTCAGCTGGACACACTGTGGAATTTATTAACCCAGTAGTGATGCTGAGTCTGAAAAACAATGTCTTGCTCTGATCAAGCACTTGTCACAGGAATGAGACTCCCCAGCGAAAGAACATCACCCCTGGATTGAGCTGATACCAGAGAAACTGGTAAAATTGACTCACTCATATGCCATGAAAAGGCTGAATGCTTTAGTGGATATGGATGAAGTGGAAGTGCAGACAAAAGTGACAAAAGTGAGAGTTTTTGTTCAGCAATGCTTCTTCTCTTTATTGTCCGCCTATACCAGAGAAATTGTAACTGCAGATGAATATGCATGTTTTTTTGTGGTTTTTTACATGAAAAAGAATATTTGGAGAAGTGCAAATACATTGGACATTTGTGGCTGACTGTGATCTGTGACCTTAGCTGTGATTTGCTTTCAATTTGAAGGTTGTAGCCATTATATGAAACACCGTTAGTGTCCAATAATCCATTAATCTCAGAATACAAAGTTAAAAATCACACAACACCAGGTTATAGTCCAACAGGTTTATTTGGAAGCACTAGCTTTTGGAGCACTGCTCCCCCATCAGGTGATTGTGAAGGAGCAGTGCTCCAAAAGCTAATGCTTCCAATAAAACCTGTTGGACTATAACCTGGTGTTGTGTGATTTTTAACTTTGTACACCCCAGTCCAACACCGGCATCTCCACATCATTTCACAATACATTCAATGACTGAATATCCACAGCTTTTGTGGGGGACAGAGGATGCCTAAGATTTTTGGGGGTAAGCAAGCTAATCAGATGTTTAAAACGATTACCTTTGGACAATGAGGGAGCAGACAGTAAATGCCAACGATACCACATCCTGAGAATGGATTTTTAAACAATAATTCGAAAGTGAGCAGTTCTGGTTATTGATTTTGAAGAAGCCTTTTCTCCCTCCTTACCAGGATGGCAACTGGGAATAAAGATATGCAGCTCTTGCCTTTACAGGTCTAATGTTACAGATATTTGACCAATTCTCTATCAGAGCAACACTTTACATTACTTACATCTTGATGTCAGGAGTTGGGAAATCTCTTTGGAAATGGATTCTGATTCTCTAGGTAAATATTTAAATACGATACTAATTTGGTTAAGTAAGCTTGTTTGAACATTATATTCATATCAGCAATACAGAAATATTAACAAGTACTTTTCACAATGTTCACTGCTTACCGAGTAGTAACAGGAACCTTTCTCATTACACAAGTTGTTTAATTTCTGCCAAAACATGAATGTTCAGTAAATTTATGAATGGAAATATTGCCAGTATAAATGCAAATAATCAGTATTTAAATGATATATTCATTATAACACAATGTAACATTGCTACGAAGATGACTTACTCTGGTTTCCAGAGTGTGGTGCTGGAAAAGTACAGCAGGTCAGGCAGCATCCGAGGAGCAGGAGAATTGACATTTCGGGTGAAAGCCCTTCATCAGGAATCATTCCTGATGAAGGGCTTTTGCCCGAAACTTCAATTCTCCTGCTCCTTGAATTGCTGCCTGACCTGCTGTGCTTTTCCAGCACCACACTCTTGACCCTAATCTCCAGCACCTACAGTCTTCATTTTTGCCTAGCTGATTTTAACCTTACTCTGGTTTCCAAGCTGTGGCTCATGTGTTTTGATAACATTACCTTGTGGTATTATTGCTAGACTACTAATCCAGAGACTCAGCTAATGTTCTGGGGATCTGGGTTCAAATCCTGCCATGGCAGATAGTGGAATTTGAATTCAATTTAAAAAATCTGGAATTAAAACTCTACTCATGATCATGAAACCATTGTCAGTAAAACCATTCTGGTTCCACTGGTGCCATTCAGGGAAAGAAAGCTACAATCCTTACCTGGTCTGGTCACGTGTGACTCCAGACCCACAGCAATGTGGTTGACTCTTATCTATCCTCTGAAATGGCCTAGGAAGCTCAGTTCAAGGGCAACTAGGGATGGACAATAAACATTGGTCAGCCCGTGACGCTCATGTCTCACAACTGAATTTTAAAAAAAATTACCATGAAGGCTAGAAATTCCAATTTCTGGCATGGCCTGGGAATCCTGATGTAGGTCCAGTGTGGAACAGGGCATATATGGTCAGTGCAGTGTTCATGGTTTTTCTTTAGGCAGTGCCAGACAGGAGAGTGCCTGCAGAATGGTGATCTGAAATCTTCACCATGTCATCCATGGAACGGAGAAAGGATAAGCCACTTGGTTGGTAATGTTTTGCATCAGTCTAAGAGGTTCCATGATGGAATGCACCACTGTTAGCAATGTTCAGACAGTCAGGGATCAACAAACATCCTGAATATCTGAGTTGGTAGTGTAATGTGTCATAAGGGTGGCATGGTGTCTAGTGATTTAGCACTGCTGCCTCACAGCGCCAGGGACCCAGATTCAATTCCAGCTCTCGGGTGACTCTTCATGTGGAGCTTGCACATTCTCCCCATGTCTGCGTGGATTTCCTCTGGTGGTCTGGTTTTCCCCCACAGTCCAAAGATGTACAGGTTAGGTGGATTGGTCATGGGAAATGCAGGATGACAGGGATGCGGTAGGAGGGGTGTGGGTCTGGGTGGAATACTCTTCAGAGTGTTGGTGTGGATTTGAAGGGCAGAATGACCTGCTTCCTTACTGTAAGGATTCAATGATTCCATGTCACTGGCTTGTGTCTGAGAGAGTTAAGACTCAGAAGAATCTTTAAGAGTCATGGGATAGTCAGTGCAGATGACAGTGGGAGCGAAGGAAGCCCACAGTCTGTGTTTGCTTGGTGCAGTTGAGAAAAATTGAAGATCAGAGAAACAAAGGGTCATGTCAGTTTAGTGAAGCTAGCTGTCTGTAAATAAGCTGAAATTGTGTCTGTGAATAGTTGCTAGAATTTAGTCTCAAGGATCCAGTGGAATATGTCTCAGAGGAAGAGATTGACCGACCAGAACATGAGCAGTTGTTGAGGTAGCCTGTGATGGAGAAGCAGTTGAGGGAGTTTTGAAAACTAGATGGTCAAAGGTGAAGCATCGGAATTTTAAAAAATGATATAGGTTTCATTAATCGTGTTGTTCCAGTATCACTAAGGTCTGGGGGTGGGGTCACTGAAAAGTCTGTGGGATCTGTCTTCACTGCATCAATTTGATGTGTCCTATGATGTGTTTGACCATGGTTTGTTTATTAGCATATATACTCTTCATGTTCATCCTGTATAATAGAGTGTACATTATGTACATATAGAAGAATTTCTTTTAACTTAGTAAAGTTAATTTTGTTTTATTAAAGTCCATGAAATCTTGTGGATTTGTTCAGTTAATAGGTACCTTGGATCTCAGACTTCAGCTGCATTAAATAAAAAATAAAGTTACTGGTCCCCAGCCAAAACATAACATAATTTGGTGGTGTCATCAGAGATTGTAACTACATCTTTTATTGAACGAAAGCATAAAAATATCCGCTTTACAAAGAACTCCATGTTAAGTATCAACTGTTGGAGATGTGTTTTTCTTACATATTTAATGTACATCTATAAGATTTTCAATTTTAGCAGCAAGAACCCAGCTGGTTCACTAATGACCTATATATGTTATCAACATGGCTAACTTTGAAATAGCTGAATTTAAGAAACAGGAGCAGGGAGGGGACATTCTGAAAATTGTATTATTGTGCTAGTTAAATTTGTACATTTTTTATGGCTTGTGTTTTATGATGTATTTTTCTCTCCAGTCATTCAAGTGAAACATGGGGAGTAGAGTGTTTTTTTTAACACTTTGTCCTTGGTGCTGAATATTCTGAGATCAACTACAGTAGAACTTGGAAGTAAATCTCTGACCAACAGTGCACCTTAACTGCAATCTCGAAAACATATCCGCTTTGCTTCATCTGCCATTTTATTTCCTGTAGCAGCCACCTTGTGGTCTTTCCAGGCTGCCTCACAATTTAATGTCAATCCCCACAGGGAGCTGGGCTGAGAGGAACCACATTCATTCATTTAGAGCTCTCACAGCTTTCTGAAAGAAACCTCTGGAGAAGTTTGAGAATCAAACCAAGCCCCAGAGATGAACACCTGGTCAAAATCCACTATAGCCACCTTACAATTTGCAATTTGGACACAGTATGATGTGCAAGACCACAGAATAATTCAAAGTTTGGGAGAAGATTTGTAGCTCGGGTGCTCGTTGATGTGGTTCTGTTCGCCGAGCTGGGAGTTTTTGTTGCAAACTCCTGTGAGGTTCCCAAGCACTGAGGATGTCATCTAGAAAGGGGACGAAACGTTTGCAACAAAAACTCCCAGCTCGGCGAACAGAATCACAACACCACAGAATAATTTCTCATATTGCATTGTTTCTGTACGGATTTGGTTTCAGCTTTCACAGTCATGTGGGAACTGAAATATTAAACCAATGGCAACAAAAAAAAGTCAGAAACGTATGCATAGATAAAACAGAGTCCTTTAATCATTCTGCTGCTGTTCGTTTTTTTCACACTGTAATCTCAGGCACTGCTTTAATGAAAATTCATTAAACAAAAGTATTGAAAAGTGACCTCTCATACATCATCCCAATTGGCTGAATTTGTTCACCATATACAACATGGAGCTTCTCAAAACTTGATGAAAATGTTCAAAAGCTAATTAAGGTGAACCTCACTTTTTTCATGAAGAAATTAACAAATCAATGCAGATGCTAAATTATTTGTATAACATACTTGTGTGATGTATTAATATTACACTACCATTTTCTGTTTGAAATCAAATTTTAGAAACTACATTAAAGGTTTCAGAATGGAGACAAATTCTTGCACTTGCTTCATTACTGATGATTTCATTTTCATTTAATCATCAGAACAAATACAGGAAAGTGATGAAAAATGCTCCATCTTTCCATCCACACTGACATTTGTCAGCCCTGGTTGATCTTCAGAATGTTTCCTGATCTTTTCCCATTTTAATTAACATATAAACTTCTCACATCAGGGTTTTCAAACAACTCAACACATTCTGATTCTTTTATCTTCTCGGCTTCGCAATCCTCTCTCTCACTCTTTGGGTAATGAACCCGAAATTTGATTTTTATCAGCTGAGTTGTAATTTGACGATTCTGTCTCTCTTTCAGGAAGATTCTGCAAAAAGAAAGTCTTTGCTCCATCAACCTTCGCATTGCCTTTGATCAGATTGAACACTACATCACATGAAATTACAATTGATTCTCGATCCAAGGACAATATTGTGATCCAAAAACCTGGTCGTTTCGTGATAAGGTCCACCTACATAGGTTTCCAGTCCAGAAATGCTGCAATCTAAACATTTCTCATCCTAGCGTTCAAATCCTTCCTTACCTTTATTGTTTCCTATCATTTATAACCTCCTCCAGCACTATAATCTTCTGAAGTATCTGTTCTTCTGTTTGATTGCCTGTTTAACATCCCTGATTAACAGAGCACCATCATTGGTAGCTATGCTTTCAACTAGGCACTAAATTCTGGAATTCTGTCCCTCAGTCTCTCTGCCTCCTTCGGTCTTCTTTAAAATAGTCCTAAAAGCCTATCTATTTAACTTCCTCATATGATACAGTGTCAAAGTTTTTAGATTAGATTAGACTTAGATTAGATTAGATTAGACTTACAGTGTGGAAACAGGCCCTTCGGCCCAACAAGTCCACACCGACCCGCCGAAGCGCAACCCACCCATACCCCTACATTTACCCCTTACCTAACACTACGGGCAATTTTAGCTTGGCCAATTCACCTGACCCGCACATCTTTGGACTGTGGGAGGAAACCGGAGCACCCGGAGGAAACCCACGCAGACACGGGGAGAACGTGCAAACTCCACACAGTCAGTAGCCTGAGTCGGGAATTGAACCCGGGTCTACAGGCGCTGTGAGGCAGCAATGCTAACCACTGTGCCACCGTGCCGCCACCGTTTCTTTGATAATGTTCCTGTGACGCAGTCCGAGGCACTTTATTACATCAAAGGTGCTGCATAAATATAAATTGTGTTCAAATAATCATTTGGCAGTATGGACCTCGAGTGTTGCTACAGAAAAGACACATTTTGTTAAATCTTTTCATCAGGACAGTTCACAAGAATACCAAAGCAAATGTTTTTTGAAAATATGCTATATGAGAGGAGAGTGCTGATTGGTTGGTATGTGTACTGTAATCGGTAGTAGTGTTGCCATTAAGAATGCAACAGTTAATGATGAATAGCAATTAACTGCAAGTAATGTTTATATTTTAAATAAGGCAGGTTGACGCTGCTTGGTCAAGACATGGCATCGTGTCCACCAATCACAGGCAATGTGTTATCAATTAGACTTTTCTCCTAGTGCAGAATCAATGTCGCTTTCCCTTTACTTTGGTATTCTTGTGAATTGTCCTGATGACTGCAAGATGAAAAGCTTCAACAGATCGCCTTCTCTTTCACCAGTGTAAGAGCTGTGTTTTTGCTCCTTATTAGCCTGTTTTATATTATTTGCCACACTGCATCTGAAATAACTCCGCACAGGCCGGTATGCCATCTCCAAGTCACCCTTTATTGACATGTGCATAGGACTTGACACTGGTCTGGCTCCCTCAGAGCCAGCTCTCAGAGTGAACAGGATGTCTGGCACTCCTGTTTATATCTGTCAGCCAGAACTCCCTGGTTATACCAGATTAACAGTCCCAGTCAGGGAACTCCTATTCCATGAGGTTCACCTGGCTGACCTCGTTACAATCCCTACAGCATGTACACCCTGCATTCATTGCAACTTTTCACTCAGAGATAAATTTTCTCAACAAAAGATGAAAAATGCTAGGACATAGGTTTTTAATGATCTCCTTTTACCCTTAGAACTCAGAAAACCTGAACACAGCGGTATATTTCTTGGCAAACAGCTGTGGTTTGAAATGATTCAACAGCGCTATTTTCTGATTAGAACAGATGACTAACTCAGGTTATCTGTCACATACAGAAATTTCTGGAATATTCAAACATAATACGAGGAATGGAAATGCTCTAGTATTCAAGAGGTTAATTTACCCTTTTGCAATATTCATGCTTATAACTGGGGGAGCAATCAAGCAGAGAGAATAAAGGTATTCTTTCTTTTCTGGCTGCTTTTTAAATGTGACGATTCGTGCAAAATTTTTCAGGATTTTTAACATCAGACTGATAGCACGTATAATTATTAACTTTAAACCAAAATTATTTTTGACATGACTCATCCAGTAAATTAGAGCATTTCAGGGATTGAAAAATCACCCAGGGAAGGTCACTTGGGTAAAGACCCACAGCAGAGTGTAATTAATTTGAATATTACACATGATAACCAAAAACACGACAAATCACTCGGTTTAGCATGAAAGCTGTTCACTCATTTAAACAGACAGTAACGCCCATATTCCTCACTAGCCTCTTTGTAATATTTCACGACAACTGCAAATTATGAGGGTCATTAAGTGACACTACGCTTTCCCCTTTCACCTCTGAGATCTGGGGTCAAAAATGAATAAACTGGAAAATCTCTTTGTCTTGCCTTTCACTAATGACTGTGAGAGATCAAATTATGCAGTTTTAGAACTCAAAACCCACACTAAGTTAACTATAACTATATCTTTGAAACCTTAAGCATTTGAAATATTAATTAGACATGTTAAAACTTCATCATATTTTGATCTATTCTTTTGAATGTAACTGTAAATGATCTCTTGGTTTTTTTCGAGACGTCCAGAGTGCATTTAAACACACCTCAAATGTGAGTATCTCAAACTTCACCAACTAGAAACTGATGATATCTGAAAAATCAGAAATTGTTGGAGAAACTCGGCATGTCTGGCAATATCTGTCGGGGAGAGAGAGAGAAAGAAAGTTAACATTTTGAGTCCAGTGACTGATTTTCAGTAGGGTTTGAGAAAAGGCCACTAACATTTCCCAGCTATATAAGGATTGAGTGTTGCCAGATCTGAGCTGAGACTCTATCTTGTAGAAGCACAGTTTCTTCCCTCTTGCCCCAGGGATAATGAAGCCCGAACTGCAATCATTTCAAAGTCATCAAAGGTTTTGGTCCCCCAACCGAGCACTCAGCGAATCACGGCAGACTGTAGGTGATATAGGGTGAGGGAATGGTAAACACTGGGGAGGAAGATGCTGGGGCATACAATTACACACTTCACAAATGAATTTTAGAGAATTTATTTCACAAAGTTGATAATTCCTTTCAAAATCCTTCCCCAACATCCTAAAACAAGGGGTTAGACTCAAAAATTGTTTTATCAGTGAGTGAATTAAATTGGGATATTACTGAATATTAGACGTAAGTCCATAATGTAGGAATAGAATTAGTCCATTGAGTCTGCTCTGCCATTCAATCTTGGCTGATATATTTCTCAACCCCATGCTCCTGCCTTCTGCCTGTAACCCATGATCTCTTCACCAGTCAAGAACATCTCTATCACTGTCATAAATACACTAAATGACTTGGCATCTCCAGCCTTCTGAAGAAATGAGTTCCACAGATTAAACAACCTTTGGCTGAAGAAATTCCTCCTCATCTCAATTCTGAAGAGTTTACCCTTCACTCTGAGGCTGTGTCCAGGGGTCTTAGTCTCTCCTACCAGTGAAAATATCTTCTCCATGTGCAGAATACTGAGATGGCTGGATAGAGTGTAAGTTTCAATCAGATTCCTCCTCATCCTTCTAAATTCCTCCGAGTACAGACCCAGAGTCCTCAACCACTTCTCATATGACAAGCCTTTCATTCCCAGAATTGTGGTAGGATGGTATAGTGACTCAGTGGTTAGCACTTTTGCTTCGCAGCGCCAAGGACCTGGGTTCAATTCTAGCCTCGGGCGACTATCTGTTTGGAGTTTGCACACTCTCCCTGTGTCTGCGTGGGTTTCCTCCGGGTGCTTCGGTTTCCTCCCACAATGCAAAAATGTGCTGGTTAGGTGAACTGGCCATGCTAAATTGCCCATAGTGTTCAGGGATGTGTAGGCTAGGTGCATTAGTCAGTGGTAAATATAGGGTAGGGGAATGGGTCTGGGTGGGTTACTCTGCAGAGGGTCAGTGTGGACTTGTTGGGCCAAAGGGCCTGTTTCCATGCTGTAGGGAAGCTAATTCTAAATTCTAATCAATCATTCTTGTGAATGTCCTCTGGATTCCCTCAAGCACCAGCTCATCCTTTCACAGGTGCAGGGTTTAAAACTGCTCACAATATTCCAAATGCGGTCTGACCAGAGTGTTATACAGCCTCAGCAACACATTCATTTGGAAATGGGATACTTAACATTACAACTTACAGAGTAAGGAAGAAGGCAGCACAAAATGGTACAGAGTTAACAACTTAGGATAGATGCAGTGAGATTATAGCAGCCTAAAGATCCGTGTCCTAACCTGTCTTTCTCCTTACAGATGTTGAATGATTTAGTTTAACTTGCTAACATTTTCAATTCTATTTTCAAAGACCAATGTTACTTGACAAACCCGAAACAGATCAATAAACCGATCATTGTAATGGTTAATTAAAACAAAGACCATGCTGTGCTTCATAAGCAGGAGATCCCTGCAGTTATCCGAGTACAAATTTACTTTGCCAAAAGATCTTTGTGAGAAGGATACTCTGATAGTCATCATTAAAATAAAAATACTGTGCAATACTCAGGAAATATTTTACATTATGAGAAGTGGGGATTCCTCCTTCACAGTTTTTAAGTTAGGTACATCCTTTACTTAATATTAATTGTTTTACCATTTGTTCTCTTCCCTGTTCCTGATTTGATGTGAGATTCGAGCAATTTTAGAAATTGCTGCCTCAGAAGGGGTCGAGATGGGGGACATTAAATATTTTTAAAGCCAATGTCGATATATTCTTGTTAGGCGAAGAAATTCAAGCTTTTCAGGGGTTATCGAGATTGTGGAATTCTACAATAAAACAGGTCAGTCCTGATTTTATTGAATGGTGCAGCAGGCTCGAGGGGCCAAATGGCCTACTGCTGTTCATATTTCACATGTTCACATGTCTCTGGTTAGAGGACACAATTAACTCTGATGGAAGGCAGCAATGTTAAAACCCATTCCTTCTCCAAAGACCACCCTGACCATTCACTGCGATACAAGGAAAGAATATTTAATGAAACTGCGTAGATCAGAGCGGACCTTCTGCAGATGTGGAGCTTCACAAAAGTCTTCTCTTTCACCACTTTAGTCATGCTCAAAAGAAATTACAATGGCATCTCTTAATTATGCTGTGAAAATGTTGAATTATTCAACCAGGTAGCTACCAGCAGTTGTTTCTAGTTTGACATAGTTTGAAGAAGCACATTGGCTAAAATATTGATCTTGAACTGGGTTAACAGTCAGCCCTGAAGAGTGAAGGGAGTGCTGCAAGGTCCTCAGTGAAATACACTCAGACAATCTCAACCCCATCCACATCCGACAACGATTAGTGCCAAGTGGGATGGTCTGCGTGAAAAACTGGAACCATCAGCCAGACCCAGTCAGAGTTGTTGCTCTGCAGTTGGAACTCAAGGCTTGTTACTGACCACAGTATAGGGGGGACAAGCCCATCAGGTTCTTGTGGTGCAGTGGTAGCATCTGTACTTCTGGTCCAGGAGGCCCAGGCTCAAGTGACAGCTGCTCCAGAGGTGCATCATAACCCATGCTAGACTGGACCTGAGGCTGTTTGATGCTGACTGTCTGTGTCAAAGTCGGAATTCCTTTGTTTCCTGATACTAACAGCATCTATCATACTGAGAACAAACTTTGTCAAA
Organism: Hemiscyllium ocellatum; assembly: GCF_020745735.1. Classification (NCBI taxonomy): domain Eukaryota; kingdom Metazoa; phylum Chordata; class Chondrichthyes; order Orectolobiformes; family Hemiscylliidae; genus Hemiscyllium; species Hemiscyllium ocellatum. The sequence continues at coordinate 42,116,167 of NC_083437.1, read as the reverse complement.
GAGAAAAGCAAAGTGATCAAAACGTTAGGGCAGAATGGTGATTATGAAGTTCTTCTTTCAGTGTGTAGACTGAAGGAACCATGACAATCCCACATCAAGCTTGTTCAGAAAAGTAGCCAGGGTATTCCATTGATTTGCCTGGATAAATCCCAAAAACATCAGCTTTGAAATTGGATGAAGTGGAGGGAAGCACACAGGTACAGAATTGATAGGCAGAGAGATCATTGACAGGTAATTCCAGGTGATTAAGTGTCAAAAGATAGTACAAATGGTGTGGGTGGTGTGCCGACAGACTGAATAACAAGTTTGTGCAGGTGATCAAAGTTGAGGCAGAAAGGTAATTACAAAAAATCAAAAATATTTCATTTTTGATTTTTTTTAGCAATTATCTTTCTGCCTCAATTAATCAGATCCCAAGCCATCCCTTCATTTGCTATTCACTTTACTCACACTGTTTGACAGTTTTGATCACCTACACAGACTTGGTGTTCTGTCTGTCGATACACCATTTGTACTATCTTTTGACACTCTTAATTACCTAGAATTATCTTGCAATGATCTCTTTACCTGTGTACTTCCCTCCACTTTACCTGACGAAGGAGCAGCAATTTGAAAGCTTGTGATTTCAAATAATCCTGTTGGATTATATCCTGGTGTCGTGTGACTTCTGACTTTGTCCATCCCAGTGCAACACTGACATCTCCACATCATTCCTTTAACAGAATATAGAAGGTAGCAGAGTGTGTTAACATAGAACATAGAACATTACAGCGCAGTACAGGGGCCGTGGACCTGAACAGGTAGTCACGGAGGGAACGGTCTTCCACACCCCCTACAACCCACCCTCCCATCCTAGCACCTTCCCCTGCCACCTCAGGAATTGCAAAACCTGCGCCCACACCTCCTCCCTCACCTCAATCCAAGGCCCTAAGGAGCCTTCCACATCCATCAAAGTTTTACCTGCACATCCACCAATATCATTTATTGTATCCGTTGCTCCCGATGCGGTCTCTTCTACATTGGGGAGACTGGATCCTCCTAGCAGAGCACTTCAGGGAACATCTCCGGGACACCCACACCAATCAACCACACCACCCTGTGGCCCATCATTTCAACTCCCCCTCCCACTCTGCCAAGGACATGGAGGTCCTGGGCTTCCTTCACCGCTGCTCTCTCACCATCAGATCCCTGGAGGAAGAACACCTCATCTTCCGCCTTGGAACACTTCAACCCCAGGGCATCAATGTGGAATTCAACAGTTTCCTCATTTCCCCTTCCCCCACCTCACCCTAGTTTCAAACTTCCAGCTCAGCAATATCCTCATGACTTGTCCTGAGTTGTCCTACCTGCCTATCTTCTTTTCCACCTATCCACTCCACATCTCCCGACCTATCACCTTTATCCCTTCCCCCACTCACCTATTGTACTCTATGCTACTTTCTCCCTACCCCCACCCTCCTCTAACTTATCTCTCCACCCTTCAGGCTCTCTGCCTGTATTCCTGATGAAGGGCTTTTGCCTGAAATGTTCATTTTCCTGCTCCTCGGATGCTGCCTGAACTGCTGTGCTCTTCCAGCACCACTCTAACCTAGACTCTGATTTCCAGCATCTGCAGTCATTGTTTTTGTCCTGTTTTTACCATGTACGTCCGTGTGCCTGTCCAATGACGATCTAAATGCACTTAAACTTGGCGAATCCACTACCAATGCAGGCAAAGCATTCCATACCCTTACTACTCTCTGAGTAAAGAAACTACCTCTGACATCTGTCTTATACCTATCTCCCCTCACTTTAAAGTTGTGTCCCCTCGTGTTGATTGGTATTAGGCCATAGCTTGGCAATGTAATTATATTTCAAGTACAAATAACCATTTGAATTTTTTTGCATTAAAACAGGCTTCAAAATGAGATAAACTACACTCATTATATCTTTCACACGGGAATTGATGGAAAGGGTTCGAATATCTCATTTCAGATTTCTAATAAGACGATATCATCTTCATGATGCGAACTGCACTTGGCACTTGTTTGATACAAAGTGTATTTGTAAATGTTCTTTTGCTCCACTGAGTTGTCCCTTCTCCAGAACAAAATTGATTTGAAGAAGCAGTTCGATCCAATCAGGGTCAATGCGGTTTGGTTGCTGGGACCCATTGTTTGGAATCCGATGGCGAAATGACAGCAGCCAGAGCTTCAGAGTTTTGCTTAATGCCAACTGAGTAGCAAGAAGGTCCTTGTCATAAAATCATTGGAGTTTGAGAAATATGAGCAGGAGTCCAGGCCCATTGTGTCCGCTCAGGCTGATCTCCACACTGCTGCCCAGCTCCTCTGATGGGGCATTATCCAGGAAAATCACAGAGAAGGGGCAGAACATACAAAGTACGGCTCACAGGACCTGACAACATCTCAGAAAGAAATGTAGTGACCACACCAGGACTGCAAAGGTGGAGCCTCCTTTTTAGACACTTAGAATCTGCCTCTCCTTCGATTCCACTCCCTTCACTGCACCTCCTTCAGCTTGTACTTGTACAACCAGGAAATGTTACTGTCCTGAGCATAACTTCTTCCTCTTTGCCACTCCCCTGTTTCTGCCTCTCATTGTGCACATCAGACAGAGCTGCCTAAACATCTTTAAAAAGAACCTTCAGCAGAGCACACATGAACGAACATATTCACCCACTCCTCCTCCTATATTGTTGGTCTTGCAGTTTCATCCTGCCAGCTCCAAAGCCCTGGAACCCACTCCCTGACAGCACTATGGGGTCTTGCTATATCAAATGGACTTCAGTGGGTCAAGCAAAGAGCACACCACTACCCTCTCCAGGACAGTAAATGCCAGTGATGCCCACATCCCGTGAATGAATGGCAAAACCTACCACTCTTACTGACTGTGGTTTTCCTCCTCTGATTGGTTTCTCCTGTGGCTCAGTGGGAATGTGAACCAGACAGAATGCAAGGGGCTGCACTCTGTTCTGGCGCTCTGTCTGCACACCATATGGACCAGGCTTGGTTTCAGGCACCAGTCAACTTAACCCCGGAGACATGTACAACAGAAAAGTAGTTTTAGCAAAGTGGTAGGTGAACAATATTCAAAGTATCGCTCTCATTCAGTATCAATTAAGCATACAATTCTTTTATCAATTACACAATATGTTGCAAGAATACCTTGGTTTATTACAGGGCAGATTTAACTTTTGTCATTTTTCAATGGTGAGAAGTGCAGGGCACTCCAGATGCTGAAGTATGGGAAACTGTGGGAGATATAATACAATTATAAGACACAATGTGCTGAATCCACCAGCACTTTATCACAAAATGTGATGTTGAGTACTGACCAAGTTGCTCACTGCTTTCAGTCTGGGGGTAAAGCTGAAAAGGTTGAAAGGTATTTCAGAAATCAATGTGACAATTATAAGTTTAATTCTATCAAATAGTATTTTGGACCTTAAATTTTCCTCTTTCTAATTGAGATTTCAGCTGGTTCAGAAATGAACAAAGATATTGCCCCAATTGTACATTGAATATTCTAGTATTAATTTCAGTGATGGAGAGATAATAAAGCAATTGGTACACAGCATGTAGAATAGAAAGCCACTGAGTGTAGGAAGGGTTATTTAAAGTGGATATCAGCAATGCAGCAACACTTGTAAAGGGTCTATTAAAAAAATCAATATACATTTTTAAACTATATGAGATCAGAAATAAATGGAAACCTCTCAATAGCAGCAATCTCTTTCAGCAGAGCAGTAAAGGAATACAGGAACTAGGTAGCTTTAGCTGGTGAGAGTGAATGCCTGAGGATCTAGGGACTTGCTTAGAGTCCCAAGGTTATCTGTCTGTCCAGTCTTCAAAATGTGAAACCTTGATTATGCTCTTGTCGTTCTGAATGAGCTGCTTTTAGTGAGATGCATTAACTAATGCCTCTCTCAATGGCACTCTGTATGCTACTGAGACATGTTTTTAAGCTTAGAGCACTACCTGGTTCCATTCAGGTGCCTTTTTATGATAGCAATGTGCGCTGGTGCAGGCAAAGAGCCACTCCAAAAAGTCAGTACCTTGTGATGGTTTTCCATTTTAAAGGTGCCATATAAATACAAAGTTTTGTTGCTTTCAACATCAAAGGGTTGCAGAGAGCTCAGTGAAATGTTCCTATTAATGTGGTGAACGTAAAACAAACAGGAATATAACGATGCCAACACAAAGCACAAGACGGAATCCTCGTTTCCCCTTCGTGAAATAGCCAGGACAGCACCAAATCCATCCCCAATCGTGTGCAATCTGTTACTGGCATCTGTAAGGTGTTAACTTAAATTACACGTGGTGGTTATTTTAAAGCCATGATCTAATTTTTGATGTTTATATAAAAAAAACTCACGAGCCTGAGGTCTGAGCGGAGGTGGTGCGTGCTGAAACTCACTGTCTGTGTGAGGAATGGGAGTGTGTATATGAATACTCGGGGAGTGTACACGCGTGTGTGTTTGGGTGTAAGTGAGTGGGAGGGGGTCTACGTGTATGCATACGCATGAGTGAGTCAGTATGTGTGTGTGTGAGTGTGAGTATGTGACAGTGAGTGTGTGCATGAGTGAGGATGTGTATGAGTGTGTGTCACAGTCATGGAGAGTGGTTCCATGGTGGGACAGGTAAATTTGCAAAATGCATTTTCTAAAAGAAACATTGGGAATGAATTTAACTCAAACCACTTTGCAGAAATCGGTCAGATGGGCAAGTGAAAAGGTGCCAGGGCACATACCTGCAATTTCTCACCTGCTTGATATCAATTCTAATTTTAACCTGTCGAAAGATCTCACAATTGTATGATCGTATTATCTAACGGCAGCAAGTTAAAATTAATATTAACATCAAGCAGGTGAGAAACTGCAGGTTAAAGCACCTCCCTCTGTTAACTGTTTCTGATCTTCTGATGCTGTAACCAATACGGTGTAAGATAGAACTCTCAAAAGGAAAAATAATTTTATCTTAGAATTATTGCGAACAGCTACATGTTTAACAAAGAGGGGATGACTCTACATTCGAGAGAATCATTGTGATTTTTAGGGTTTTTAAATTCCCCTAGCGCTCAGTTGTCTTGTGTTTGATTATGTAAGTCTGTTTACAATTGCTCACTGTGCTTGATTGGTTAAGCCTGGGTGTGGATTTGGTGAAAAGTAAGAGCTGAAAATGTGTTGCTGGAAAAGTGCAGCAGGTCAGGCAGTATCCAAGGAGCAGGAGAATCGACGTTTCGGGCATGAGCCCTCCTTCAGCCCTTCTTTGGGCTCATGCCCAAAACATCGATTCTCCTGCTCCTTGGATGCTGCCTGACCTGCTGTGCTTTTCCAGCAACACATTTTCAGCTCTGATCTCCAACATCTGCAGTTCTCACTTTCTCCTTGGTGAAAAGTAAGCAAAATGCAAAGAGCAGGTTGGAATAGGCATTTTTTTTAAAGCATTGTAGGAACAAAATCCTGTAATGCAATAGACAATAGACAATAGGTGCAGGAGCAGGCCATTCCGCCCTTCAAACCTGCATCACCATTCACTGTGATCATGGCTGATCATCCTCAATCAGTATCCTGTTCCTGCCTTATCTCCATAACCCTTGATTCCACTATCCTTGAGAGCTCCATCGAACTCTTTCTTAAACAAATCCAGAGACTGGGCCTCCACTACCCTCTGAGGCAGAGCATTCCACACACCTACCACTCTCTGGGTGAAGAAGTTTCTCCTCATCTCTGTCTTAAATGGCCTACCCCTTATTTTTAAGCTGTGTCCTCTGGTTCAGGACTCACCCATCAGCGGAAATATGTTCCTGCCTCCAGGGTGTCCAATCCTTTAATAATCTTATACGTCTTAATCAGATCCCCTCTCAGTCTTCTAAACTCAAGGGCGTACAAGCCCAGTCACTCCAATCTTTCAACATAAGGTAATCCCGCCATTCCAGGAAATGACCTCGTGAATCTATGCTGCACTCCCTCAATAGCCAGAATGTCTTTCCTCAAATTTGGAGACCAGAACTGCACACAATATTCCAGGTGTGGTCTCACCAGGGCCCTGTACAGCTGCAGAAGAACCTCTTTGCTTCTATACTCAATCCCTCTTGCTATGAAGGCCAGCATGCTATTAGCCTTCTTCATTACCTGCTGTACCTGCATGCTTGCTTTCATTGGTGAACAAGAACACCCAGATTTCTTTGTACTGCCCCTTCACCTAACTTGACTCCATTTAGATAGTAATCTGCCTTCCTGTTCTTCCCACCAGAGTGGATAACCACACATTTATCCACATTAAACTGCATCTGCCATGCATCTGTCCAGTCACCTAACCTGTCCAGGTCACCCTGTATTCTCCTAACATCCTCCTCACATTTCACCCTGCCATCCAGCTTAGTATCATCAGCAAATTTGCTAATGTTATTACTAATACCATCTTCTATATCATTAATATATAATTATAAAAAGCTGCGGTCCCAGCACTGATCCCTGCGGTACCCCACTGGTCACTGCCTGCTATTCCGAAATGGAGCCGTTTATCACTACTCTTTGTTTCCTGTCAGCCAACCAGTTTTCAATCCAAGTCAGTACTTTGCCCCCAATACCATGCGCCCTAATTTTGCTCACTAACCTCCTATGTGGGACTTTGTCAAAGGCTTTCTGAAGGTCCAGGTGCACTACATCCACTGGATCTCCCTTGTCCATCTTCAGAGTTACATCCTCAAAAAATTACAGAAGTTTAGTCAAGCATGATTTCCCCTTCACAAATCCATGCTGACTCTGACCTATCCTGTTACTGCTATCCAGATGTGTCGTAATTTCATCCTTTATAAGTGACTCCAGCATCTTTCCCACCACTGAGGTCAGACTAACTGGTCTATAATTTCCTGCTTTCTCTCCCGCTCCTTTCTTAAAAAGAGGTGCAACATTAGCCACCCTCCAATCCACAGGAACTGATCCTGAATCTATCGAACTATGGAAAATAATCACCAATGCATCCACGATTTCTAGAGCCACCTCCTTCAGTACCCTGGGATGTAGACCATCAGGCCCCGGGGACTTATCAACCTTCAGACCTAACAGTCTCTCCAACACCAATTCCTGGCAAATATAAATTCCCTTAAGTTCAGGTCCTTCAGCTACTGTTACCTCCAAGATTTGATTAGATTAGATTACTTACTGTGTGGAAACAGGCTCTTTGGCCCAACAAGTCCACACCAACCCGCCGAAGTGCAACCCACCCATACCCCTAACCTAAAACTATGGGCAATTTAGCATGGCCAATTCACCTGACCCGCACATCTTTGGACTGTGGGAGGAAACCGGAGCACCCAGAGGAAACCCACGCAGACACGGGGAGAACGTGCAAACTCCACACAGTCAGTCGCCTGAGTCAGGAATTGAACCCGGGTCTCAGGCGCTGTGAGACAGCAGTGCTAACCACTGTGTCACCTCTAGGAGATTGCTTGTTTCTTCCCCAGTGAACACAGATCTAAAGTACCAATTCAATTCTTCTGCCATTTCTTTGTTCCCCGTAATATATTCCCCTGTTTCTGTCTTCAAGGGCTCAATTTTAGTCTTAACCATTTTTTTGCCTTTCACATACCTAAAAACACTTTTACTATCCTCCTTTATATTTTTGGCCAGTTTACCTTCGTACCTCATTTTTTTTCTCTGCGTATTTCCTTCTTAGTAATCCTCTGTTTTCTTTAAAAGCTTCCCAGTACTCTGTTTTCCCACTTATCTTTGCTATGTTATACTTTTCCTCTTTTGACTTTATATGTTTCTTAACTTCCCTCGTCAGCCACGGTCACCCATGCCTCCTCCTGGGATCTTTCTTCCTTTTTGGAATGAACTGATCCTGCATCTTCTGCATTATACACAGAGATATCTGCCATTGTTCCTCCACTGTCATCCCTGCTAAGATATTGCACCATTGAACTTTGGCCAGCTCCTCCCTCATAGCTCCATAGTTCCCTTTATTCAACTGAAATATTGTCACTTCCGATTGTACCCTCTCCCTCTCAAATTGCAGATTGAAGCTTATTGTATTATGGTCTTTACCTCCTAATGGCTCCTTCACTTCGAGGTCCCTGATCAATTCTGGTTCGTTGCAGGTGAAGTCATGGTAAGCATATTAGTGGCTGTATTTAGAATTGTGAGTGGAGGAAGCCTTCATGACTTTCTTGTTAGACTGAAACAGTGAGAAGAGATTACAAAAGGAAATTAAAGTCAAGTATCCAGTTTGTGTCCACTCCATTCCAATGTTAAAATGTCTTTTATTTTTAAGTTTCCAAAATGCTCGCCTCAAACAGATGATTAACAGGTTTTGGTTCTGTCAATAGGAGTCCCTGGTACTGTCTTAATGTAGAGAAGCCCAGGGGCTGGCATAACTAGCTTCCAAGGCCATGCCGACCAAGTTAAAACATTTCTTCTGAAAGATCAGAATCAACAGAAATTGGACCAACAACTTTGTCAGTGATGCCACTTTAATCCTTGAAAGTGCAGTTTCTGTTCTGGTCAGCTGAACATCTGAGATGGAGGGTATATCACATAGAGAATGTTTTCTTCTTACAGCAACAAGTCCCATTTAACCAAGACTAGAGAATGTAGAGAAATATGAAGCCACATATAGTTGTCAATCAGCAGTGTGCACAGCAGCATTGCTAGTATTTATTCCATGGAAACAACCAGCACTCGGGATGTCTTCACCTGCACATGTTCGACTGATCGTATTACCAGGACAGGGTTACACCTCCTGGTTGCTTCAGTGTGTCAGGTCAGTTATTGAGCTGTTGTCGAGCGTTGTGTGACCTCCTAGATTATCTTGTCATTTGGATATGTTCCTGCATTTGTCCCACTTGGAACAACCCAAATCCAGAAATGACTCCAAGGTCTTCTGCATCTCAAGAGGGTAATGGCTAATTAGTCACCAGATTTTCAGCAGGCAGACAAGAAATGCCTTCTGAGCGGTATAGTGAGAGTGACAATTCACTTATTCATAAATACTATGTCTTCTGGTTCCTAGTCTTTTGAAATAATCCTGCTTTAGACTTGGGAAATGTTGTCCCTTTGTCTTCAATTGCACTGTTGTCTGGCTTCCTAAAATTCATTCTGGGGTGACATGGAGGCCAGACCAGGTAAGGATAGCAGATTTCCTTTCATAAGGAATATTAATGAACCAAGTGGAATTTTGTGTTGAGAGTGTGTTGCTGGAAAAGCACAGCATCCGCCCCGGGAGGAGGGCTCTGGCCTGAAATGTCAATTCTCCTGCTCCTTGGATGCTGCCTGACGCGCTGTGCTTTTCCAGCAACACACTCTCGACTCTGATCTCCAGCATCATGCAGACCTCACTGTCTCCCAGTGGATTTTTATACCAATCGGTAATGGTTACGTGGTCACTATTAAGATAGGTTTTTATTTTGTGTTTTTACTAAACTCAAATTTTATCATCTTTTAGAGTTTGAACTCATGTCCCCAAACATTAAGCTGGGAGTCTGGATGATGAACTACGTCCCAGCCTCCCCAAGCAGGGTGAGGGCACTGCCTAACTATTCTGGTGTTACACTATAGCTGACTCTGAAGTGCAATTGGGAATGATGCCCTCTGGAACACATACACCTAAATTGCCTTCCTGGATAATCAGTACCTAGCTCTTTATAGACAGTGATAATATTAACAGTCATATTCTTCCTGACTACAAGTGACCATAGCCTGAGACTTCCTCACATTGGAAGTACAGGACTGCATTCATTCTTCAACTTAGTGAAGTTGACACCAAAACCTTGGCTAGAAAGACATTTGATCCCAATTCCAACCTGTAGTTAATACTTTCAAGATAATGTCATCACCAGATAGTGAGTGTGATACCATGATTGACAAGCTAATACTGTGGGCATTATAGGAATCAACACAACTACTTACAATTCAGCAAACTTTCCATTTTATTAACACAATAACGTAATGGATTTAAATCACAATTTTTGCAGAAGCTATTTATTTTGGTTAGTACTATTGATTTCAGTGAAAATAATTGCAAGGAAAAACAGATTTAAAAAACTTAGGATGGCACAAATAAGACTGTCTAAACCTAACAGCTGTAATCAACAATGGGACACAAGTGTATGTGCAGGTTGGCGGCGAGAGTTGGGTAGAGGGGTACAAGGTTGGAATTACTTTTAGTTTCATACACCTCCTGAATATTTTCTCTACGCACTTAGGTAAATTAGAGCAAATTGTCCTATACAAACCTGACCCTTGTCAAGCCAAAGGTAATCCATTTATCCAGGGTCTGCAGCTGCCACTAGGTTTGTTTTGCAATAATTTCCATCGATTTTTTGCAGAACCTTTTACAAATATTGCTTTAAATATTGATTAATTTATCAGGCTAGAACTGCTATTGTTCATGGTCTTTGTAACAACTGTTATGGATAGCGGTGTAGACAACTGTCTGTTTGATCACTCAAATTCATATATTAAGTGCATTTGGCTGGAAGCTTCATTAAAACCAGCGCAACTGTTTCACTCACAGTGAGGAAACAACGTTAGGGAGAGTCCAAAGTTAGAAATTGAGTTCCTGAGATTCTCTTGGATACTGAAACAGCTTGTTGTGTGTTTCCGCTTATTCAAAGAAGCTTTTCATCTCTGATCTTGACAACCAGAATTCCTCAATTATTCTCGGAGTGAGTTCGGAATGGATGGGGGTTGGGGTGATAGTGAGATTCCTGGACTTTGATCAAGCTGCTGGTTACATTAATTTAAATTGCCCCATTCTGCAAACTGGGTTCCTTTTAATTAAAACTGTGACTGAATCTTGCGGTTCTTTGTTGTGGCTGTTTCTGAGTTGTGTTGTGTTGTGAAGGATTTCCACTGCGACGTTTAATTAGATTTCATGCTATATCTTACCAAACTTCCTTAACTAACCGCCTTCCCCATCCCTCTGGCCCCCATCACAACTGATCCTGCGCCTGCCTTTGTACTTGCCATTCCTGCAACGACTTGTCACTTTGTGCATATCTGCAAAAAGACCAGTATCCCTGGGTCCCCACCTTTAAAGGTCCACAGTGCACCTGAGTGGTCAGGGTTTACCCAAGCTGCCCCTGCTGACTGACTGAATGATGGGGAAGGGGATGATGATGCTGCGATTTTCTGACAAGGATTTGGAGCTCCTGGTCCTGAGGGTGTGTGCACAGGAGTGTGCAATGGCATCCGCCCCTGGAAACCCGGCCCAAGGTCATCACCAGGGGGCAGTGCTGTCCCCACCCCGAGGAATGGCCATCAGTGCCGTGGGAAGGTCAAACCACACGCTCTGTCACTCTCACTATTTCCTGCAACATCTTCCTTTACTCGCTCGCAATCCACCCCCCCCGCCCCCAGTGCCACATGGCACTAACCCTATGTGCCCTCTGCCCAGGACACCTCCCTACCTTTCACCCATCTCTGCCAGTCACTTCCCTCTCACACAGTCCAACCATTTCTGCTATTCTAGGACAAGACAGGCCACACCAGGGCAACAATGACCCAGGTGAATGGACAAGGATGACAAGGAGCCCAATATCAGGCTCCTCACCTCCCCCCACCATGGGAGGAGAGAACCCTGTCCCTTGCAGGAGAAGACCAGGAGACATCCCGTGGGTGAGCCGAGACACCCACATGCTGCCAACTGAGTAAAGTCCCACTCCATTCCACCGCGACTCTCCCAGTAACCCCACTGTCAGCATCAATCACTGCACACCATGCCGAACCTCTGGCAGCGACAGTGTCTCCCAGGTATCAGCGGAGGGGGTGGGGGGTGTCAATGTCCTCAGCAGAGTAACAGCCTGCAGCCTGCTCTGACAGAATCCATCCCCTCACCCTGTTGTGGAACAGACCAAAGCCCCTTCAGTTACACCAAGGAGATAGCCTAGACTCCAACGTTTTTCTTATTTACAGCAAGTGTAAAGTGCTGTGTCCCAGGTATGAGTTGATTGGTTACACTATGTAGATTTAAGCAAAACACACTTTCTTCTTAACCTATAGTTAAAAGACAAGCAAAAGAAAAAAGAATTGGCTTATCTTTAACCTCAGTGGAAAACTTCACAGAACAATAGATTATTTAACTACTAAACTGGAACTGCTCCAATACAGTAACATCCCATAAACACACCCTTGGCAAAGGCAAATTCAGTAAAATAGATTATCTCACATACGGCGTACCTCCAGTCCAAGAAATAAGAACATCAAGTGAAAATTCTGGTAGAGAGAGTTCTCGCAGTTTCCATAACCATTTCAGAAACCCCAACAACAAACGTAACTTGAATTGAATTAGCTTTGTTGTGACATGTACTCAAATGAATACAGTGAAAAGTTTATAGTCGCTGTACTACAGCACCATCTTAGGTACAAAGGTACCTGGGTACAGTTAATTATGATCAAATTCTTAAGAAACAAAAAAAAATTAGAAAAGTAAAGAAATGAATAGTCCAGTATTATGGGCCATAAGAATAAATGTAAAAAATAAAGAAGAAGTAAATAGTTCAAGATCTCGGTCTTTCTGATCCCTCTGTGCCAGCTTCTATCCTCGAGAGAGCTCCACCATCTCACTGCTGCCTACACAGGAACCACCCACGCAGGGGTCACCCACTTTAGGCGCCATCTCTTTGCTGCTGAATCTACACTCGCCCTGCGTCATCACTGTCAGGCTGAGCCACTGCCAGGCCACCAGGCCCATGTTGGCTGCAGATCTCACCCTGGTCAGTGCTGCCATCTTGAAGAGCTCCCTGCCATCACTGTCTCCAAACACTGGGTGAAACTACCTCCATTACTCTGCGTGCAGCCTGCTCACCGCCGGGCCTATGCTGCTGACCAACCTGCACAGGAAAGAAAAAAAAAGACCAAAAGGAAAGTAAAGTGAAAGGAAAGAGTAGAAGCAGAGGTAAAACAAAGAAGGAAAGCAGGTGGGAATAAATGTGGGCCCAAGTAAGAGGCCACATGTAGCCCTGTTACTCTGCTGCCATCTTGCACTGGACTGAATTCACTATTCAAACAAAACTCACTGCAGACCAAAAATGCTGGCTCTCTGGGGACCTGACTCCACCCATTCAGGCTGCTTCTATTGTTCCAACTTTTAAAAAAAGCCCAAAGCCTCACAAGCCATTTACTGTATTGGCTTGGGAGGGACAGCTCAGCTCCTCTGGTTCAAAACCTCTCTTCACAAAACAACCCACGTCAAAATACACCTCCCAAAGCCATAGTGTTGTCACAGCCCTCTGAGGGTGAGCCGTCAGAGTACGCATCGTCAGGGCTGGCTCCTCACCTTCGTCAGTCTGGGGTGGGGGGGGCGGGGGAGCTGCTAACTCATGGGAATGGTCATCCTGGAAAGTTTGGGAGCACAAGCTGGTGAGCAACTGATAGCTCTGTAGCTGGCTGAGGGGGGACCACTCCCTGGTAGCACTTGGGGGTGGGGGGGAGGGGGAGGGGGGAGATGGGCAGGCGCAACATCCAGAAACCGGGGACCCTTTCTGCCCCTGGCAGGAGAGAACCCTGTGGTTCAGGCAATCTGGGACTTCACCCACACACATGGGGAGCAGCAGAGAGTGATGGGGGAGACAATGTCTGGCTGCCTCCAGGACAGGGTGGTAGAGCAGCGTGCAGGACCCTCAGCGTGCAGGACCCAAAGAGGGGCACACAGCCGCACTGCATTTCTTGGCCACAGTGTCTGAGAATGTGGAGGTGAATGCCTGCGACAGGGAGGTGCAACACACAATACGTTAGGATGCCCAAGGATTAGGGAGGCCCCAGCTCAGTGCCCTGTACAGTGTACGGCTCAGCAAGGAAAGTTCTGGCCATTTCAAAACCCTCACACCGTGGGTCACACAGACCGTCCCTCAAAGGTCAAGTCATGTACTCGAACCTCCACCCCCAACCCATCCTGAGTGTGGTACCAACCATTAACATTTCCACAGCACATTCCCGGCACGGTGAGAGCGTGGAGCTCCAGCATGGTGGAGCCATGAATCCTGGCACGGTGGGATCGCGGATCTCTGGCACGGTGGAGCCACGATACCTGGCATGGTGGAGAGCGGATTCCTGGCAGGGTGAGAGCGTGGATCCCTGGCACGGTGGAGCCATTATCCATGTCACGGTGGAGCACGGATCCCCAGCACGGTGAGAGCGCAGATCCCCACCACGGTGAAGCTATGATCCCTGGCACGGTGACAGCATGGGTCCCCGGCACTGTGGGAGCATAGATCCCCGGCATGGTGCAGCCATGATCCCTGGCACAGTGGAGCGTGGATCCCTGGCATGGTGAGAGTGTGGATCTCCAGCACGGTGGGAGTGTGGATCCCTGGCACGGTGGGAGTATGGATCCCCAGCACAGTGGGAGCGCGGATTCCTGGCACGGTGAGAGCACGGATCCCCAGCACGGTGGGAGCGTGGATCCCCAGCACGGTGAGAGCGTGGATCCCCAGCACGGTGGGAGCGTGGATCCCCGGCATGGGGGGAGCGTGGATCCCCGGCATGGTGGGAGTGTGGATCCCTGGCACGGTGGGAGTGTGGATCCCTGGCACGGTGGGAGTGTGGATCCCCGGCACGGTGGGAGCGTGGATCCCCAGCACAGTGGGAGTGTGGATCCCTGGCATGGTGGGAGCCTGGATCCCCAGCACGGTGAGAGTGTGGATCCCCAGCACGGTGGGAGCGTGGATCCCCAGCACGGTGGGAGCGTGGATCCCCAGCACGGTGGGAGCGTGGATCCCCGGCACAGTGGGAGCGTGGATCCCTGGCACAGTGGGAGCGTGGATCCCTGGCACGGTGGGAGTGTGGTTCCTCAGCACGGTGGGAGTGTGGATCCCCGGCACGGTGGGAGCGTGGATCCCCAGCACAGTGGGAGCGTGGATCCCCGGCACGGTGGGAGTGTGGATCCCCAGCACGGTGGGAGCGTGGATCCCCAGCACGGTGAGAGTGTGGATCCCCAGCACGGTGAGAGTGTGGATCCCCAGCACGGTGGAACATTCCTTGGCTAGCTGCATGCAACCTGTGCATTAACCCGTTGGCGAGCCACAAAAATTCAAACCATTTCCTGGGACAAAATCAGGCAGTGCTTGAGAAACCCAGCCTGTGGGGAAAGAGCCACCAATTAATGTTGCGGATTGAGTGACCCTTCATCGGAACTCCTGCAGAAACCCCCCAGTTGTTACACCTGTCCCCGTGAAGACCCGCTCACCTTTTCCCACTAGCCCCAGGCAGTACCAGCTGGGGTCATGCACTCATTCTTAAGTGCCTACCCTGTACCCTAGCAGGGGGTGTGTCTGTTGTTATGGACTCCTCAAAAAATTTCAAGAAGGTAGCATAGACCCTAGCTAAGCTAGTCGTTTTAAGCAGTTGTACAGTGGTTATTCCAGGAAAGATGCAGCTGGTCAAATGACCTAATTTTAAATAAAACAGAATTTATTTACAAGGTTATTGAATGAAGCACAAAGAACAGTAAACAAAATACAGAATAATTTAATCTATCCAAAAACCCAACTGATCATCCCAACTTAGTAATGCTGTTCCAAATAATTGCAACAATCCTCATAAACACCCCTGGGGACAAAAGGTAAAATCAAATGCAGGGTCTTACAGGAGAGACGTCAGAGAGAGAGAGAGAGAGAGTACCAGCTTGGACCTGCTTCAGTGGGCCTAACAGCTCTTATTTTGCACGATTGCTAAAAAATATTGCTATAAATTCTGTGTCTTATGATCCTGCCCTACTAGTTGCCTGATGAAGGAGTAGTGCTCTGAAATCTAGTGCTTCCAAATAAACCTGTTGGACTATAACCCGGTGTTGTATGATTTTTAATTTTGTCCACCCCCTTCCAACACTGGAATCTTCACATCATTAAAAAAAAAGCCAAACCAGAGTAAAGCTGAGCTGGGAGAACTGGCCACTCCCCTTTCATTGGGTGAGTCTGTCTGAGGCAGTGTCTGTAAGCTGTTATCAAATTGGTCCTAAAACCCTTCAAACACCCAAACCCCACCAACTGAGTCTGTGTCATTTATGAACTCTCTGAAAAAAAAAGCCAAGGACAACATAACCTTGTTAAAGGAGCATCATCGTCACAGTGTGCTTCTGATTGTGGATAAGCAATTACCCAGCATTCCCCCATTCCCATCCATGCTCCACACTCTCCCCTTATTGTAGATACTACTGCCTGCCCCCACCCCTCACTTACCCCCCACCCGCAGCCCCTAATCCTGAACAAGGACTTGCTCAGTCTCCTTCCCACTGCAGTGACCCCATGTCACTTCTGAGGCCTACCCCCTTAGATATTATGGAGGAACCATACTGTCTGATGGTGGCCCACCCCCTTCATGTGACCGAACCAGTCAGTCCCAGACAAGACAATCCCAGACCTCCCTGACCAATGGCTGTCCAGCTTGCTGACTGGATTAGTCCTACCACCAACACTGCCCCCTCCCCCTTACCCACCCCACCCCTCCCTTCCCCCACCAGCTGCTGTGCAGCGACAGGACTGAACGTGACCCACGTCCCAGACTGTAGAGGCACAGACCCCATCACCATGGGCGCCTGAGCATGGTCAATCCCTGGCTCTCTCCCCAAACTGCCCTAGACTGACTGTGCCAGGACTCCCTGACTAATAGCTGCCTGTATGGAATTGCCTGAGCATTGCCCTCCTGGGACTTTGACAACTGGCTGTTTTCTTGCTGCAAACACACTATGTTTGTCACATAAACTGCTGCCACATTGAGATTGATGTAGCACCCTGCCCTGCAGCAACATCAACGTCCCCTTCAATGACGACTGCTCAGCAGCAAGGCATTTTGCCCAGTGATGTGACTGTGGTAATGGGCAGGGCAGGGGCAGTGTGATTGTGGTAATGGGCAGGGCAGGGATGTATGACTGCAGTAATGGGCAGGGCAGGGGCGGTGTGACTGCGGTAATGGGCAGGGCAGGGATGGTGTGACTGTGATAATGGACAGGGCAGGAGCAGTGTGACTGCAGTAATGGGCCGGGCAGGGATGTATGACTGCAGTAATGGGCAGGGCAGGGTGGTGTGACTGTGATAACGGGCAGGGCAGGGGCAGTGTGACTGCAGTAATGGGCAGGGCAGGGGCGGTGTGACTGTGATAACGGGCAGGGCAGGGGCAGTGTGACTGCAGTAATGGGCAGGGCAGGGATGGTGTGACTGTGGTAATGGACAGGGCAGGGGTGGTGTGACTGCGGTAATGGACAGGGCAGGGGTGGTGTGACTGCGGTAATGGGCAGGGCAGGGATGGTGTGACTGTGGTAATGGACAGGGCAGGGGTGGTGTGACTGCGGTAATGGGCAGGGCAGGGATGGTGTGACTGCGGTAATGGGCAGGGCAGGGGCAGTGTGACTGCAGTAATGGGCAGGGCAGGGATGGTGTGACTGTGGTAATGGACAGGGCAGGGATGGTGTGACTGTGATAATGGGCAGGGCAGGGATGGTGTGACTGCAGTAATGGGCAGGGCAGGGATGGTGAGCATGCGGGTAGGTGCAAAGTGAGCAAATGCTTGGTGACCAAATGAGCAGCGGTAAGGTGCATCCTGTTCCAGTATGTGAGCTGGGTTCCTATCCATGTGAAAACTGCAGCTTTTCAATCTTAGTTACTGATGCTCCCTACAATGCAGCTCAGTGTTCCAGTGTATCAGAGAGGTGAAGGGATCAGCAAATGCTGGTTACCAAAGTCTGTAGGTACGGATACCTACGGCTGGTGACCATTGGCTGTGCTGGGAACTGCAGTGTGGCCGCAGGCTACACAGGGTTCATTCAGAGGCAGCGGTGAGCTCTATTGGTTAAGTGTCCGCTCTGATTTCCATCTCTTTACATCCAGCTCACTTGACAGTTTTGGTAGGACAAGCTAAATCTGAACGAGGCAATTTGGGTTGTTCACTGGCAACTTTATTCATTTGGCAACTCTCTGATGCCCAATGTGAAATCAGCCTCGGTACTTGTCAAAAGCACAAAAGATGCCACAAGATGCTCCCAACATTGAGATGGGCATCATAGGAATTCTCATCCAATTCTGCCACGAATCTTACTGTCACCGACATCACTCTGACTCCTATAGGACTCCACCTGAGGTGTGTCCAGGACTTTCTGTTATTGTGGAAGTGGAAACAGAAACAGATCCCCTTAGAGGGCATTCTGCATGATCCATTCTCACGGTTCCAGACAGATTCATTATCGTTGAGGCAATCAACATATATATTTTTGAAATTGTCAAATGGATCTATTGCATCTATCTTACTAAGATGAGCTAGAAATCTAAAATGCTGGAGCAAATTATTCGGGTGCAAATGTATAGCAATCAAATACAATCTGAATTATCAATCAAAAGAATTTGGTAAATTTCCAAAAAGTTTCACTTGAAGATAATTGACCCATCAGACTTTGTTCAATTTCTTCTAGTATTGTATGGTTCTTAATAATATTTATCATTCATTTCATGCCATGTTTATTGAATGATAAATATTTTAGTAGTTTTAGGAATAGAAGTTTGGCCCCATGTTTAATAATCTCCCTGTTCCAGACAAAATCGTGATGACCATAAATTACATGAAAGCAGGCAATTCATCCAGGACAGGTTATTGAAAAACCTTTTAGATTGAACTGACCCTGTATGGGGGCGGACTTAAAATAAAACAAAGAACTGCAGATGCTGGAGATCTGAAACAAATATAAACAGGGATTACTGGAGAAATCCAGCAGGTCTGGCAGCCTCTGTGGAGCGAAAACAGATTTAATGTTTCGAGTCCAGTGACCCTTCGTCAGTTCCTCATTTCTCCAGCAGTTTCTGTTTTTGTTTGTGTCACTGTGGGGATTTGTGTACAGCAGCATTTCAGTAAAAAACGTGACCATTTTCACACCAAACATCAGATTCTGCAACAGCTGAGCAACAGCAAATGTTCTGTCCAAATGCTTAACTACAACAACATTAAAGGCACAGCAACAATGTGAGCTAGGTGGTGGAGTAAGCCTGTTAAAAAATAGTAAACCATTCTTTATTCATCAGGTTTCTTTGTTGTTATCTATCAGGTGGGATCATCTTCACTTTTATTGCTATTGATTATCATTTTAACTGCATGGCTTTTGTCTTGCTTACTGTCTATTTGAGAAGGCAGCATTACATACTACATGCTATCAAACCTACACATTGTGATATGATCCTCACTGAGGAGTCTTCCAGTACTCTTCACCAGAGTCAAATCAGACTCTGAGTTTAAACCACAACTTTAGCATCCCTTCAGAAATACAAGCTACTAAGGTTGCAAGATAAAGCAGACGCAGAGGGATCTTTATTCTTGTTCTAATGTTTCAAAGGATGGAGTTGCCTGAATTTTTTATTTTTATTCAGCACCAGCAAAAAGGCTTCACAGGACCATGCAGACATTTGTGTGACAATGTTTCAGTGAGAGACTGTAATTGTCACCAAGATATGAATGGTACAGCAGCGCAGTACAGACCCTTCAGCCCTCGCTAAGTAGCGTTATCAGATTTATTTGCAGCAGTGCTAACCCCAAATGTGATCAATATGAAGGATTGTAAACTCTCCTGGATTGGAGAGTTGTGACTCTGACGAATGGTGAGCTCATTTTTTCAATAGAAAAGCTGCAGATTTACTGGATTGAGCAGGAATCCTGGTGCAGTTGGCCTTGCATTAGGCATCCAGTAACAATATTCCGCAGACTTCAACTGTGTGAGTGGTCCGCATAGCGTCAACTCAATCCCTTGACTGTTACTGCTATGTTCCTATGTCCTACTCTGCTTCAGCAGGCTTATGGGAGCTACAGTTATTCTTAACTTAAGCTTTGAGACTAGTGGTAACCTACTATTCAGCAAAACTTTCTCGACAAATTCTGTTTGTGGAAAATGTCCTGAGAATTGCTGACTGATAGAATTACTCCAGTAATATATTCAGATTGCTCCTGGAGTTATAGCCTCAATCCCACTCACCAGTGAGTTATAAACTTGTGCTGAGGGATTGAACCAAACACCCTCGATGAATCTGCCATATGACTGGAGGTGATGTGTCATGACTTCAGATGATGCCAAACTAAGCATTTAATTGAATGCAACTTTCCCTTTACTGGAAAATCAATTGACTGAGCTATAATGGAATAAGGAAACAGTTGTAATGGCACTAAGTTTTACAGTAATTTTACAGTTTAACCATCACCTTGAGAAAAAGGGTAGGAGGTACAAATAGGAATGAGTACTGTGGTAATATTGATGATATCTCTGTAATCTCCTCCTACCCCACAACTCTCCAAGATATCAGCACTCCTCCTTACCTGGCCTTCAATGCATCCCCAATAAAGATAGCTCCATAAGTTTGCCTGATTCCCAAGTTTCGGAATTCCTTCCCTAAACCTCTCCACCTCTTTCCTCCTTCCAGACCCTCTTTAAAAGCCAATCTCTTTGCCCATGCTTTCAGCCGTCTAAATCAACATGTGACTCAAATTCTGCTTTGAAATGTTCACGTGAGGTTATTATGTCAGTGGTGCTATACCAATAATTTGTTGTTGTTAAATGACACTTCTTTCCTTTTCATTTCACCATTCCCTGAGGCTCTCTCTCCACTGTCCCTTTTCCAATTTGAACTGGGTTGATAAGAATGCATTCCAAAAGATGACTGAGGTCAAATCACTGGCTGTGAAACTTGTAAAGTGAAGCTAGTCTCGTATTGATTTGAACCAGAGCCATAAGATGGTTACATTTGAATTGGATGCTTTGGCTCCTTTGATATTTAAGATAAACAGACTGCTATTCTTGAAGCAAACTACACTGTTTGAGCCTATCACATTTACTTTGCAGTGGTGGTTACAAAATGCAATAGAATTAAAGAAGCTGGGAATATGTCAAATTTTCGAGAAAAGCATTTATTTCTCTTGTGATTATTATGTGTTTAGTACCACATGGAGTTTAACAGCCACTCCTCAAGGAGTGAGAAATTTACAAGCTGTTTTCTAGGGATAAAATCCCTTCTCCATCCTCCTCCTTACTCACATGACCATATGAACTGGAGCAGAAGGTGACCACTCAGCCCCTCTAGCCTGCTCTGCCATTTAATATGATCTTGGCTGATCTCATCTCAGCTTTGACTCCATTTTCCTGCCCACCCTCCCTAACCCTTCAACCCATCACTGATTAAAAACCTGTCCATCTTTTCCTTAAATTTACTCAATGTCCCAGCACCCACCACACTCTGGGGGAGTAAATTCCACAGATTCATGACTGTTTGAGAGAAGTCATTTCTCTTCTCTGTTTTAAATGTGCTGTCCGTTATCCTAAACCTATTGACCTCCCATTCTAGATAGCCCCACATTCTCTCTACGTCGACTTCATGAATCCCCTTTCACGTCTTATATCCCTCAATTAGATCTCTCCTCATTTTTCTAAACCCCAGAGAGTATAGACCTAAACTGCTCAATCCCTCTCTTGTAAAACAACGGTCTCATATCTGGAATTAATCTAGTGAACATAGGATTATCTTTTGTTCTTCCAAACTCTGATGGATACATTCTCAGTGCATCCAACCTTTCCTCATAAAATAACTCCCTTGTCCCAGGAATTAGTCATGGGATGAAGTTTCTCTGAATTGCTACTAAAGCATTTATGTCCTTTCCTGAAATAAGGTAACAAAAACCATGCACCATATGGATGCTTTGGTTTCACCAATGTCCTGTATAACTCCAGCAAAACATTTCCATAGAGTCATAGAGATGTACAGCACAGAAACAGACCCATTGGTCTAACTCGTCGATGCCAACCAGTTATCTTAAATGAATCCAGTCCCTTTTGCCAGCATTTGGCCCATATCCCTCTAAGCCCTTCCTATTCATATACCCATGCAGTGCCTTTTAAATGATGTAATTGTCCCAGCTTCCACCACTTTCTCTGGCAGCTCATTCCATACACGTACCACCCTTTGTTTGAAGAATTTGCCTCTTAGGTCCCTTTAATATCTTTCCCCTCTCACTTTAAACCTTTGCCCTCTTGTTTTGGACTCCCCTACCCTGGGGAAAAGACCTTGGCTGTTCACCCTATTCATGCCCCTCATGATTTTATAAACCTCTTTTAATTTCACCCCTCAGCCTCTGATGCTCCAGGAAAAACAGCCCTAGTCTATTTAGAACAAAATGAACTGTGGATGCCATAAATCAGAAACAGAAGTTACTGGAAAAGCTCAGCAGGGTCTTGCAGCATCTGTGGAGGAAATCAGAGTTAATGTTTTGTGTCAGGTAACCCTGAAGGAGTTAACTTTGATTTTCCCTCACAGATGCTGCCAGACCAGCTGAGCTTTTCCAGCAACTTCTGCCTTTGTCCCAGTCTGTTCAGACTCTCCCTACAGCTCAAACCCTCCAGCCCTGGCAACATCCTTGCAAATCTTTTCTGAACCCTTTCAAGTTTAACAGCATCTTCCCTATCTCCACTTCTATATTCCATTCCCTTTGCAAGAAAGAGCTCGCTGCCTTCCTGATCATTTGTACACTTCTCCAGGACACCCAGATCCCTGTACCCCACCAAGTTCTGCAATCCCTTACCATGTAAAGAACAAGGTGCTTTTCAACCCTTTCTGTCAAAATGGACCGATTCACATGTTCCCACATTGTGCTCCGTAACCCATTCTTGTGCTCCCTCCTGTAACCTGCACGTGTTCTATTGTAAGCCCCTTTATTTCAAATGGGCAATCCAACCCTTCATTTCTACCAAAGACTTGAACAATGTCGTTAAAACGAAAGGACTTCAGCTCAGTTGTTTGAGAATATTTGGCGATTTTACAAGTGCTGAGCAGAAAAGTCATCAACACCTTAGTCTGCAAAAATTCTCCCCCTAACTTTGGGAATCAACAAGGGATAATTCTCTGGTGTGAAATAAGGAGTGTTTGACGTGAATCAATTTGACACTTCCATATGTAAATCCATAAATATGCGAATTATAATTTCATTACCAGGGATTTCGGCTGGTGAGAATTTTGCTTTTCCCTTCTTTCTTTGTTTACAACTACATTTGTCTGAAAATTTAATAAAGATATCAGCCATAAAAGGACCATCTCTTGTGCTGTTATTTCCCAAAGACCCCCTCTCCACGGCCAAGCAACGCAAGCAGAGCAATTCATAAAAAATTACTAATAATAAAATATCTCCGAGGTGCCGTTTTTTTTTGTCCTGTAAGCACTTTTGCCGAGAACATGTTATTCCAGCCGGATTGAAGCTCATAGCCTAGCAGGCTAATGAAAGCCGACACATCGTTGTGATATCATTACTACATTATATTCCCAATTTTAAGCAAAAAAAAATACAGTACTTAGAAAGTCGAAATTCATAAATAAATTCATGTCAAACTGCACTTAATATTGATTTTGTTACTGTTCAGATTCAATAACACGGCACTGGATGCATGAATATTTAAATATAATCTTCATTTCTGCATCTGCTAATGGCTCCTGCTCTTCTACACTCAATTTAAACACAATTTAAAAACTATAATGTATTGAAAAATACTGGGATTTAGCAATAAATCATTTGTACAATACTTGAAGCCTTTTATAAGATAGCTCAATACTGAGACCCATGAGACTTTAACAATTAGATTCATGTCTTTTTGAGCCTCCCAATTATCCATATACTATCATTTTGCCTTCAAGTTTTTGGACTTCAATTTTTCTATCAGGACGATGAGAAATTCTCAGTGTTAGATATATACCAAAGTTCATAAACTACATTTCTAAGCCCCTATTTTACCAGTTGGTCCTGTCAATGAAAGACCTTCCAATTATAACTGATACTTGCACCTCAAATCAATCTTCATTTTGTTTTCAAGATGATCTTTACTGTTTCTATATTATTCCTTAAGTTCAGTTTCACAAAACTGATCTTTCATTGGATCTTCAGATTCAGAGGACTGACCTGTCTGAGTTTTCATGTATGAATGAGATGGTTCACGTCCTGAAAATTTGAGTTTGGATCACACACCTAGCAATTATATATTAAAAACAGGTATCAAAGTGAGGTGGGGGAGGTGGTCCGCAGTTGAAAGATAAGACCCAAATTGGAGCTAATTAAAACTGTCATTTCAATCTCACATTGAAGTTGCAAACTAAAATGACTTGTGCTGCCCAATGCTTTCCTATATTGCGAATTGATTCACCTCAATCTGATATCTAGCGAACAGCATTTTGTGATTGAGGCAGTTAGCCAGGAATCTAAATTGTTCATGGTTGATCATTTCCATGTTAATGCATCAATGATTATGACTTAATTACTGCAAGTGTGTTAAAGGATGGGTAAATATCGATCATTAGGAAATAATTGTGTTCAAATACACTGTGGCTATAGATATATTGTATATAATATATTAGTTATGTCATTACCCAATAATCAATTGTTGATTCCTACATGATAAATTTGCAGTGATTGTTTGGAAGGATGACTTGTCTTTGAAGAATGTGCAGTGTAGATCTACCAGAGTGACAACTAGGCTTTAAGAGTTAAATCACATGCGGAGATCATCCACATGATGGTTGTATTCCCTGGAATTCAGAAGGTTAAAGGATGAGGTTGGTGAAGATATGAAGGGCTAAAAGGCCTTTTCTAGGCTGTACAATGCCATAATTTGTTTAAAGAGTTTTCCCCAGGGTAGGGGGAGTCTAACTAGAGGGAATAGATTTAGGGTGAGAGGGGAAAAGGGACCTAAGGGGCAACATTTTCACACAGAGGGTGGTGCGTGTATGGAATGAGCTGCCACAGAAAGTGGTGGAGGTTGGTACAATTACAACATTTAAAAGTCATCTGGATGGGTACATGAATAGGAAGGTTTTAGAGGGAAATGGGCCAAGTCCTGGCAAATGGGACTAGATTAATTTAGGATATCTGGTCCGCATTGACGAGTTGGACCGAAGGGTTTGTGTCCGTGTTGTCATCTCTAAGACTCTATAAACAAGAAAGGGAACTGATTGGGTTAATACTGATGTTTGGAGTGGCTGGAATTAGGGGAATGGTCCAAAATTAGAATTAGAGCTTTCAGGAGTGAAATGTGGACATATTTTGAGAAGTTTGGAATTCTTCTCTTCGGACGAAGGATGAATTGCCAATTCTATACAATTTAACCAATCTTTAAAGGATGTAGGACAAATGTGGTTAAGTGGAGTTAGCTTTTGGGCCAGTAATTGGAGGCCTTGGGGCCCTTTCGCTGTCTTCTATTGCTATTTCTTGCAGACAATGGATTGAGTGGCGAAGGAGGATCTCAATGACTTTTTTCTGTTCCCATATTCCTGCTCTTGATCCTTCGTCATCATGGAAGTTTACATATGACACCACTCAATGTTGACTTATTTCTGGGGACTAGACTTACAAAGAGCAAGTAACCTGAGATTCAATAAGGTGTTACCACCCCCTGAAGAACAAACCAAATACAATAAGCAAATAGAAAGGATTGACTTCACAGCTGTGATCTTTGTGTTCATGAATTCTAAATGATGATCACAAACTGCTTACAACTTGCCATTGTGTTTTACTGTCAAGCACCTGACCTGATTCACTAACTAATCACTCCCAGTCATCCATTAAAGAGCACCAACAGATTTCTTTGTGTGAGAATGATCCTTTGTACAATTAGCAGAGAAATGAATTGTTATATTTTTAGAAAGGTCCAATAAAGCATACCTGGACAATCGGTGTCTTTTTGTCTGTGTGCAGAACTCTGATCTGTAAGTGAAACTAATGATAGTCATTATGTCTCACGCACATACTGTCAGAGGAACCCGCCAAACAATTTAATTAACTAGTAAAAATGTAGTTGAAATTTCAAACACAATCAAACTCCAGTAGCAATAAAAATTCTCCCTAAAAGTGTAATCATTTGCTTACTTCATAGCATGAATTGCAATGTCACTGGAGTGCTATATAAAACAAATCCATGCCCAGAACTCTCTTATATGGCAACTGTGTCCAAACAGAACAGATGAATGGTTCAGGCAATATTAACAATGTTATCTGCACCGGTAAGTTACTGCTTTGTATAGACACATGTGACCACAATGGTTCCTGGTCTGTGTTTGTTCAGGCAGGATTTGAGATGCACGGGCATCTTGGCACTTGATCTATGGCATTTTCTAAAGTTGGGAGTTGGGGGTGTAGGCTGGGTAAAATCAAGAGATCGCAGTCCAAAATGTGACTAAAGACCAGAAGACCACAAGAAATAGCAGCAGAATTAGGCCATTTGGCCCCTTGAGTCTCCAGCATTTGACCATGGCTGATATATTTCTCAACCCTATTCTCTGCTTTCTCCATAGCCCTTGGTCCCCTTACTAATCAAGAAATTATCCAACTCTGTCTTCAATAGACTTAATGACTTGGCCTCCACACCAGCCTCCTGTAGCAATGAGTTCCAGAGATTCACCCCCCATCCCTACCAACTGAAGAAATTCCTCCTCATCTCAGTTCTAAAGGGCCATCCCTTCACTCTGAAGCTGTGCCCTCACGTCCTTTTTTCTCTACTAGTGGAAACATCTTCTCCATGCCCACTCTATCCAGGCCTCTCAGTATTGTTTAAGTTTCAATCAGATGCCTGCTTCATTGTTTGAAACCCAGAGTCATCAACTGCTCCTTTATAAGTCAAGCTCTTCATTCCTGGATCATTTTGTGAACCTCCTCTGGACCTCCTCCAAGTATCAGCACATCCTACCTCAGATACCAGGCCCAAACTGGTTACAATGTTCCAAATGTGATGTGACCAGAGCCTTAAACAGCCTCAGCAATACATCTCTGTTCTTGTTTTCTATCTCTCTCGAAATGAATGCTACCATTGCATTTGCCTTCCTAATTGCAAACTGAATGTAAGTGTTAACTTTAAGACAATCCTGAACTGAGACCCTGAGTCTCTTTGTGCTTCAGATTTCCGAAGTCTTTCCTCATTTAGAAAATAGTCTGCATTTCTATTCTTCCTACCAAAGTCCATAATCTCAAACTTTCTCACAATGTATTCCATCTGCCATTTCTTTGCCCACTCTCCTAGCCTGTCCAAGTCCTCCTACAGCCTTCCCACCTCCTCAACACTATCTCTCCCTCCACCTAACCTTGTGTCATCTGCAAACATAGCAACAATGCCCTCTGTTCCTTCATCCAGGTCGTTAATAAATAACAATATATAGTTGTGGTCCCAACACGTACTCCTTTGGAACTCCACTACTCACTGGCTGCCATCCTGAAAAAGATCCCTTTATCCCCACTCTCAGCCTTCTACCAGTCAGCCAACCCTCTACCCATGCCAGTTCCTTGCCCTTAACACCATGGGCTCTTATCTTATTTAGCAACCTCCTGTGCAGCACCTTGTCAAAAGACCTTCTGAAAATCCAAATAGATTACATCCAAAAGACGTGGAGTGTCTTTGGACCTTGCTCGGTCAAATAACCAGCTGAAACTCTCTGTCCTGGTTGAAGCTTTGAGAAAGGCCTGGATGCCTGAAGTGAGCTGATTCCTGTAAATCTGTGAACCAGTGTTGGTCAAAGTCTGCAGGAGACGGGCTTTGATTGAAGGCAGAACATTACCAGCGTGTGAGCAATAGTGTGGAATTTGAGAAAATACAGCAAGAATGAAAAAAAATCTGCTTCCCCACGTCAAGGAAAGAAAAAGGCCCAAATTTGCCCTTCAGACACCAATGCTCTGGGAACCTCATTGGGAAGCAGCAGTACCTTACCTCCACCCGGTACATTATTAGCTGTTCTCACCACATTCCTGTGCTGTTTACGATTCTGCCACAAACTGGTGATGGCACCAATTCCTGAAGGGAGAGTCGGAGAGGTTTTCCGGTGGTTGCTGTTCCCTCCAGGCTGTTCCCTCCATGTTCAGCTCCACTCACCAACATTGCTTTGTCCACTCCATGGGCAGTGATCACCTACACCTTTTGTGTGTGGGAGTGGGTATCCATGAAACACCAGCCTCACCACCTCGTCAAGGCTGGTCTCTTTTAGTTCATCACCTCTGAGCTCTGATGTATTCGATTTGGATTTGCTTGCTCCTGCCAAATCACAGGGATATGGTCATCTCCTAGATCTATGCACAGTGAACCCATGGTTTCTGGCTTTTTTTCCTGGGGAGGCAGTGCCAATGTCACTTGCCCAGGCTAATCTTCTGGGGTAACCAAAACAGAAATAGTTGCAGAAACTCAGCAGGATTGGCAGCATCTGTGGAGAGAAAAAAACGATTTGACAGTTTGAATCTTGTGACTCTTTCTCAGAACATAATATTCTGGGAACATGGTATCGACTCTCATCATGGCAGATGGTAAATTTAAATTCAATAAAGATCTGGAATAAAAGGCTAATCTAATGGCAACCAAGTAATCACTGTTGAATATTGTAAACCATCTGGTTCACTAATGTCCTTCAGGGAAGGACATTTGCCATCCTTACTTGGTCTGGCCTACATGTGACTCCAGACCCACAGCAATGTGATTGACTCCTAACTGCACGTTGACAATTAGGGATGGGCAATAAATGTTGGTGCAGCCAACATCCCATGAATAAATAAACAAAACTCATTAGTGGTTCACTCACTTTGCACTTGCTTGAAGGCTGCCAGTTTCTGTGGATCGTGTATCTTTGTTTCCAGAGGGCAAGGAGAGTTATTTGTTATGGTAGAGCAGGTGGGGGGAACCATTGAATGTAATAGTGAGAATGGTGGACTGTGAGTCATAATGGGAAGTGTTCAGAGTTAAAGTGAGTATGGGGTAGCAGAGAGAGGATGGTAACACCTACTCTTGCAGAGAGAAACAGACTAGTGGGTGGCACGGTGGCTCAGTGGTTAGCACTGCTGCCTCACAGCACCAGGGTCCCAGGTTCGATTCCAGCCTCGGGCAACTGTCTGTGTGGAGTTTGCACTTTCTCCCCATGTCCCCGGTTTCCTCGCAACCTAAAGCTGTGCAGGTGTTATTGCTCATTGTGTTAGTCAGAGGGAAATGAGTCTGGGTGGGTTACTCTTTGGAGGGTCAGTGTGGACTGGTTGGGCCACAGGACCTGTTTCCACACTGTAGGGAATCGAATCTAATTCTGCTACACTGACTCAACCATGATCTCTGTCTGGATTGGCAGGGACTTGCTACTGGTCCATGGGAGAAAGAGGGTGACCCTGTCCCCACCAACATCCCGACACTCTGAACAGTGGTCACTAACTCTGACTCTCTCTCCACAGATGCTGCCAGACCTGCTGAGCTGCTTCCACACTTTCTGTCTTCGATTCAGATCTCCGGCATCCACACCTCTTTGTTTTATTTTAGCAACTCCAGGTCTGTCTCTGCCAAGTGGGATGCCAGTTTTCCTTTCTAGGAAATCTCCAGGGAAGAATGTAGCTGCTGCAAATTGGCATTGCCAGACCTGAGTTAGAGTGGGAATGTCAATCCCGGGTTAGATTGGGAATGCCAGTCCAGGGTTAAAGTGGGAATGTCAGTCCTGGGTACACAGTGCTCAAGGGGAATTAGTGTAGATTGTTTGGCATAAGCTGGATGGGCCAAAGGGCCTCTGCTATACTCTGGAAATCCATGGTCAGCTGTGGTCCAGTTCAATCTCTTTCCCTCCAGCCCAGGGATGTGGCTCAAGGCTTTGCTCCACCAGGCCTTCACTGGACAGGTCTGTCTGCTGTCCCCAGCTGGTTCAGCTCCCTCAGGAGAAAGTGAGGACTGCAGATGCTGGAGAGTCAGAGTCACAAAGAGTGTTGCTGGAAAAGCACAGCAGGTCAGGCAGCATCTGAGGAGCAGGAAAACCGACACTTTGGGCATGAGTCTTTCATCAGGAGAGAGTGTGTGTGTGTGTGTGTGTGTGTGTGTGTGTGTGTCGAGAGAGGGGTGCGGGGGGGTTGGTGTGTGGCAGGGGAAGGGGGATGAGAGATAAATAACAGGATGGGGGTGGGGCTGGGGGAACGTAGCTGGAAATGCGATAAGTAGATGAAGGTGGAGGGAGATGGTGATAGGTTGGAGCGGAGGGTGGATGGATAGATGGGAAGGAAGATGTACAGGTAGGATAGTTCAAGAGGGTGGTGCTGAGTTGGAGGGTTGGATCTGGGATGAGAAGGGGAAAGAGGAGATTTGGACACTGGTGAAGACAATGTTGATGCTGTGTGATTGGAAGGTTTCAAGAATGAAGTTTAGGCATTCTTATTCTAGGTGTTGGGAGGCTAGGTTTTGGTGGTGGAGGAGGCCCAGGACTTGCATGTCCTTGGTGGGATGGGAGGGGGAATTGAAATGTATGGCCACAGGGCTGTGTGGTTGCTTAGTGCAGGTGTCTCAGAGATGTTCTTTGAAACATTCTGCGAGTTGGTGTCCTGTCTCCCCGATGAAGAGGAGACCACATCAAGACCAACGGATACAGTAAATGAGGTGTTTGGGTGTGCAGGAAAATCTCAGCCAGCTGTAGACGAATCTTTTGGTGCCTTGGATGGAGGTGAGGGGGAAGGTGTGGGCACAGATTTACACCTTTTGCAGTGGCGAGGGAAGGTGCTGGGAGTGGAGGGCTCTCTCTCGGTGCCAGCTCTCAGAATGAACAAAACCTTTGGCATTCCTGTTTATATCTGTTAGCCAGGGTTCCCTGATTGAAACAGATTAACAGCCCCAGTCAGGGAACTCATACTCTCTGAGGTCCACCTGGCTGACTCCGTTACAACCACTACTCCTGTGATCTGTTTATACACAACAGGAGGTTTTATAAAATGCAATGTATTTTCTCAACAGCCCCAAACTTGGTTTACTGTGACATTATCAGTTTACTGACAATTACTCTGTGTAAAGTTACAACATCATTAATACTGCAAGGATATGGTTCTATTTACACAATGGTGTGGAGGTGCTAGTGTTGGGTTGGATCAGAAGTCACATGACACCAGGTTATAGTCCAACAGGTTTATCTGAAATCACAAGCTCTTGAAGCGCTGCTCCTTCATCAAGTGACTCCATGAAGCTTGTGATTTCAAATAAACCTGTTGGACTATAACTTGGTGCCATGTGACTTCTGACCTATTAGTTGGTGCTAGAGGAACACAGTGAGATAAAAGTAAAGTCACTACAGTCTCATTGACCCACAGGGCTGGTCGCTCAGTAGACAACAGTATCAATGGTATGACAGCACAAGGTTAAATGCACTTGGTCTCAGACATTTTATAGATCTGATGACAGAGCTGAAGCAACTCCAAGCTAGAGTCCCACCTTTTATCCAAGTTCAGGCCTGATCCCAGTCACTGTGGTGGGTGTAAGGTACGGAACCCATCAGATGGTTCATGATGAGGACTCAGAGTGAATCAGGAACTCTGAAACTCCAGCAGCAGCAGCGATGGGTCTCTGAGGAAGGAATGGACATTTCGAAAAGTTTCATTAGCTTCATTTCCCAGTTCTCTGTCGTAAATGTCTTTTACTGATTATCTGGGGTAAAAAAGATTTACTTTTTTTTGTTTTAAAAGATAACTTTTCAACTAAAATATTATTTCCTTTGTCTACTGAGTCTCAATCTCCCCAACACTCGGAGATTCTTTAACTCGATATTGGTGATGTTTCGTCAGACCCTCTTACCTCTGTCAGCTGAACACAAATTCCTTCTTTTACCCATTTGCTTTATACTCCCATGTTCTGGGGAATAAACAGAGTCATTAGGAACGAGCACAGTGTGGGGTTGCATTCATCTTGACTGTTTGTTTCATTGTGAATTCCTAATGTGAGCATTTGGAGATTCTACATCCGATGTGCAGCTTTGACAAAATTTATGAAAATACAGATAAGCTAAACATGCTCTTCCATCCTTACATTGTAAAATTATACCCCAACAAAATATTAAAACATCATAAATCTGCAGCCACCAGTGACAACTGTCCTTGTAATACTGTCCCTCAGAGGTGGCAGTGATGTTCAGGGTTAATCAATCAGCTCACTAATGGAGACATTGAAGATACTCAATACAAATTATTTCTGTTTCCACAGCAAGGCTGCCTCGGAATGTGAGTGAAACGCAAGGTCATATTTCACGGGCACATTGAAGTTGCCTTTTGCCGCAGGTATTCAGCTTGGTTTTGATGATGCATCGTTATAAATGTATCCGTTTGATTCACTGAGTCCCCAGATTTTGGGTTCAGGCCACTCCAGGGCAGGAACACATCATTTACGTTGACATCCCCGAGCAATTGTGAGTGAGTATGTGTGTTATATCAGTCACAGTACTTTGAGAGTGCTTTACTAGCTGTGAGCGGCACTATGTAATTATAAGATTTTCTTTCTTTTTGCAGTACTCTTACACGTGTTCATAGCATTCAGTTGGTTCACACCATCCCTTGCTTAGGGAGCTGAATGTTTTGTACGTCAGAAATAGGCGAGAAGTTTTTACTTTCTGCACGTGTGGCAGGTTTTGTTTACATTGCTTTAAAATGTCTGCTCCATGCCTTGGCTCTGCCCACCATGATGGAGTTCTCCCCACTTGCCTGGATGGGGGCAGCTCCAACAGCACTCGAGAAGCTTGACACCGTCCAGGACAAATCAGCCCCCACTTGAAAGGCACCACATCCAACCCCTTCAACATTCACTTGCTTCATGAGCAGCAATGTGTACCATCTACAAGATGCACTGTCCCAACTTGCCAAGGTTCCTTCAACAGCTCCGTCTAATCCGGTGACCACTTCCATCTAGAAGGACAAGGGCAGCAGATATCTGGGAACACCACACCTGAAAGTTCCCCTCCAAGCCATTCACCATCCTGACTTGGAAATATATCACAGTTCCTTCACTGACACGGGGTCAAAATCCAGGAATTCCCTCCCTAAGGGCACGCTGGGTTTACCCACAGCTCATGAGCTATAGCTATTCAAGAGGGCAACTCCCCACCATCTTCTCAAGGGGCAACTAGGGACAGGCAATAAAGACTGGCCCAGCCAGTGACACCCGGGTCCTGCGAATGAATGAGAAAAGGAGGATGAGATGCAGTTTATTTTATGGTAGGGGAGCGGCCTTTTTAGAAATCTAGTTGCAACTTGGTTTAAGAAAACAGCGTTAAAGGTAGCCGGGCAACATATAGTTTCTAAGATGCAAAACACCTTGAACTTTTAAAACAATTCATAACAGTCCTGAAATTATTCAGTTCACAAAGTGAATTAGATATCTTTAGGTGACAGGATACAACTACGTCACTGTTCAGTGTCTGTATCACACCGTATCTGTGATAGGTTCATATAGATTACATATTATATAAATTTGGATTGAAAAGTGACTTTATCCCCAACAACCGAAACAAACTCTTGGCATTAGTTTCTGTTTGACAGCTCTCAATCATTCCCAGAGCTGTTAATGTGAAGGATATGTTTGGAATGTCAGTGATATAGAGCAGCAGTTGCTGTTTTAATATCACAATGATGTCAGTGACTTATGTGAACCCACTCTGCCTGCCTGATGAGGTCAGATAGTCACTGAACTGGGGGTTGGGAAAGACAGAGCAAAGGAGAAAAGAAAGAAAGGACAACACATTGAAATTGCAGAAGGTGCAGGTATTTATTTCTTAAACAAAAACAGAAGTTGCTGGAAAGACACAGCAGCTCTTGCAGCATCTGCAGGGAGAAAGCAGAGTTAACTCTGAGCCTGGTGACTGTTCAACACAGCGAGAGCAGTGAGGAAGAGGTGCTATTAATGCTGAAGGCGAGGTTAGGGTTCACAGTTCAGTCTGAGGTGGGGGAGTGGAGAGAGAGTCCAGAGAGAGAGGTACGAGAAAGGAATAGGCAATCAAGGAGATTATTGACAGTAAACCAGGGCAGAAGGGAAGGTGAATAAATGATAATGAGAGCTGAGAGTCAGTGGGTCAGCTGTGCTGAAAGCAACTCATGTCATGACAGCTCTGGGGAAAAGGTGCGGGGGAGAAAGCAGACTCAGGCTGTGAAGTTGCTGAATTTGATGTCGATTCTGAGACGCTGCAAGGCCCCACAAGTAGAAAATGAGATGTTGTTCTTCCAGCTTGCACTGAATCTCACTAGAGCCCTGGAGCAAACCTGAGACAGAGCTATTGGCCGGAGATTGTGATGGAGAAAATGAGGAATCCAGATACTGGGGAATGTGATAGAGAAAGTGAGGAATGCAGAAAATGGGGAACGTGATGGAGAAAGTGAGGAATGCAGATCCTGGGTAATGTGATGAAGAAAGTGTGGAATGCAGATCCTGGGGAAAGGATGGAGAAAGTCAGGAACGCAGATACTGGGAATGTGATGGAGAAAGTGAGGACTGAAGACACTGGGAATGTGATGGAGAAAGTGAGGAATGCTGATCTTGGTAAAGTTATGGAGAAAGTTAGGAATGCTGATACTGGGGATCGTGATGGAGAAAGTGAGGAAAGCAGATACTGGGGAATGTGATGCAGAAAGTGAGGAATGCAGATACTGGGAAAGTGATGCAGAAAGTGAGGAATGCAGATAATGGGCAATGTGATGGAGGAAGGGAGGAATGCAGGTACTGGGAACGTGATGGAGAAAGTGAGGAATGCAGACACCAGGGAATGCAAATGCTGGGAATGTGATGGAGAAAGTGAGGAGTGCAGATAATGAGGAACCTGATGGAGAAAGGGAGGAATACAGATACAGGAATCGTGATGGAGAAAGTGAGGAATGTAGATACTGGGAACATGATGAAGAAAGTGAGTAATACCGATACTGGAAATCTGATGGAGAATGTGTGGAATGAAAATATTGGGGAACATGATGGAGAAAGTGATGAATGCAGATACTGGGAAAGTGATGGAGAAAGTGAGGAATGCAGAAAATTGGGAACGTGATGGAGACAGGGAGAATTGCAGATACTGGGAAAGTGATGGGGGAAGTGAGAAATGCAGATCATGTGGAATGTGATGGGAAAAGTGAGGAATGCTGATACTGGGAATATGATGGAGAAAATGAGGAATGCATATCACGGGGAACATGCTGGAGAAAATGAGGACTGCAGAAAATGGGGAACGTGATGGAGAAAGTGAGGAATGAAGAGGCTGGGAAAGTGATGGAGAATGAGAGGAATGCAGATACTGGGAATGTGATGGAGAAAGTGACGAATACAGATACTGGGGAACGTGATGGAGAAAGTGATGAATGCAGATACTGGGGAATGAGATGGGGAAAGTGTGGAATGGTGATACTGGGAATGTAATTGGGAAAGGGTGGAATGCATATCATGGAAAACGTGCTGGAGAAAGTGAGGAAGGCAGAAAATGAGGAACTTGTTGGAGAAAGTGAGGATTGCAGATACTGGGGAACGTGATGGAGAAAGTCAGGAATGCAGATACTGGGGAACGTGATGGAGAAAGTGAGGAATGCAGATACTGGGAATGTGCTGGAGAAAGTGAGGAATGAAGATAATGGGGAACGTGATGGAGAAAGTGAGGAATGCAGAAAATGGGGAACGTGATGGAGAAAGTGAGGAATGCAGGTGCTGGGAATGTGATGGAGAAAGTGAGGAATGCAGATAATGGGGAACGTGATGGGGCAAGTATGGATTGCTGATACTGGGAACGCAATTGGAAAAGGGTGGAATGCATATTTCGGGGAACATGCTGGAGAAAGTGAGGAATGCAGAAAATGGGGATGGCGATGGAGTAAGTGAGGATTGCAGATACTGGGGAATATGATAGAGAAAGGGAGAAATGCAGATACTGGGAATGTGATGGAGAAAGTGAGGAATGCAGACACCAGGGAATGCAAATACTGGGAATGTGATGGAGAAAGTGAGGAGTGCAGATTATGAGGAACGTGATGGAGAAAGTGTGGAATGCAGATACTGGGAACATGATGGAGAAAGTGAGGAATACAGATATTGGGAAAGTCATGGAGAAAGTGAGGAATGTAGATACTGGGAAATTGATGGAGAAAGTGAGGAAAACCGATACTGGAAATCTGATGGAGAATGCATGGAATGAAAATACTGGGGAACGTGATTGAGAAAGTGAGGAATGCAGATACTGGGAAAGTGTTGGAGAAAGCGCGGAATCCAGACATCGGGGAACATGATGGAGAAAGTGATGAATGCAGATACTGGGGACCGTGATGGAGAAAGTGAGGAATGCAGGTGCTGGGAATGTGATGGAGAAAGAGAGGAATGCAGATTCTTGGAATGTGACGGAGGAAGTTAGGAATGCAGATCATGGGGAATGTGATGGGAAAAGTGAGGAATGCTGATACTGGGAATGTGATGGAGAAAATGAGGAATGCATATCACGGGGAACATACTGGAGAAAATGAGGAATGCAGAAAATGGGGAACGTGATGGAGAAGGTGAGGATTGCAGATTCTGGGGAACAGGATGGAGGAAGTGAGGAATGCAAATGCTGGGAACGTGATGGAGAAAGTGAGGAATGCAGTCACCAGGGAACATGACGGAGAAAGTGAATAATGCATATCCTGGGAAAGTGATACAGAAAGTCAGCACAGCAGATACTGGAAATGTGATGGAGAACGTGTGGAATGCAGATAGTGGGAACGTGATGGAGAAAGTGAGGAATGCAGAAAATTGGGAACGTGATGGAGAAAGGGAGGAACAGACACCAGGGAATGCAAATGCTGGGAATGTGATGGAGAAAGTGAGGAGTGCAGATAATGAGGAACGTGATGGAGAAAGGGACTAATACAGATACAGGGAATGTGATGGAGAAAATGTGGAATGCAGACATCGGGGAACTTGATGGAGAAAGGAATACAGGTGCTGGGAATGTGACGGAGAAAGTGAGGAATGCGGATCATGGGGAATGTGATGGGAAAAGTGAGGAATGCTGATACTGGGAATGTGGTGGAGAAAATGAGGAATGCAGAAAATGGGGAACATGATGGAGAATGTGAGGATTGCAGATTCTGGGGAACATGATGGAGGAAGTGAGGAATGCTCATAAAGGGGAATATAACGGAGAAAGTGAGGAATCCAGATCCTGGGGAATGTGCTGGAGAAAGTGTGGAATGCAGATCCTGGGGAAAGGATGGAGAAAGTCAGGAATACAGATACTGGGAATGTGATGGAGAAAGTGAGGAATGCCGATCTTGGTAAAGTTATGGAGAAAGTTAGGAATGCTGATACTGGGGATCGTGATGGAGAAAGTGAGGAAAGCAGATACTGGGAAAGTGATGCAGAAAGTGAGGAATGCAGATACTGGGGAACGTGATGGGGAATGTATGGATTGCTGATACTGGGAACGTAATTGGGAAGGGTGGAATGCATATCACGGGGAACATGTTGGATAAAGTGAGGTATGCAGAAAATGGGGAACGCGATGTGGAAAGTGAGGAATGCAGATAATGGGGAATGTGATGGAGAAAGGGAGGAATGCAGACACCAGGGGATGCAAATGCTGGGAATGTGATGGAGAAAGTGAGGAGTGCAGATAATGAGGAACCTGATGGAGAAAGGGAGGAATGTAGATACTGGGAACATGATGGCGAAAGTGAGGAATGTAGATACTGGGAAAGTGATGGAGAACGTGAAGAATGCCGATACTGGGGGACGTGATGAAGAAAGTGAGGAATGCAGATACGAGGGAATGTGATGGCGAAAGTGAGGAATGCATTTACTGGGAAAAGGATGGAGAAAGTGAGGAATGCAGATACTGGGGAATGTCATAGAGAAAGTGAGGAGAGTAGGTAATGGGGAACGTGTTGGAGAAAGTGAGGAATGCAGATACTGGGGAATGTGATGGAGAAAGTGAGGAATGCCGATAATGGGGAACGTGATGGGGAATGTATGGATTGCTGATACTGGGAACGTAATTGGGAAAGGGTGGAATGCATATCACGGGGAACATGTTGGAGAAAGTGAGGTATGCAGAAAATGGGGAACGCGATGCAGAAAGTGAGGAATGCAGATAATGGGGAATGTGATGGAGGAAGGGAGGAATGCAGATACTGGGAAATTGATGGAGAAAGTGAGTAATACCGATACTGGAAATCTGATGGAGAATGTGTGGAATGAAAATATTGGGGAACATGATGGAGAAAGTGATGTATGCAGATACTGGGAATGTGATGGAGAAAGTGATGAATGCAGATACTGGAAATGCGAAGGAGAAAATGAGGAATGCAGATTATGGGGAATGAGATGGGGAAAGTGTGGAATGGTGATACTGGGAATGTAATTGGGAAAGGGTGGAATGCATATCATGGAAAACGTGCTGGAGAAAGTGAGGAAGGCAGAAAATGAGGAACTTGTTGGAGAAAGTGAGGATTGCAGAACTGGGGAACGTGACGGAGAAAGTGAGGAATGAAGATAATGGGGAACGTGATGGAGAAAGTGAGGAATGCAGAAAATGGGGAACGTGATGGAGAAAGTGAGGAATGCATTTACTGGGAAAAGGATGGAGAAAGTGAGGAATGCAGACACCGGGGAACATGATGGAGAAAGTGAGTAATGCAGATACTGGGAAATGATGGAGAATGTGAGGAATGCAGAAACTGGGAATCGTGATGGAGAAAGTGAGGAATGCCGATACTGGGGAACGTGATGAAGAAAGTGTGGAATGCAGTTCCTGGGGAAACGATGGAGAAAGTCAGGAATACAGACACTGGGAATGTGATGGAGAAAGTGAGGACTGAAGACACTGGGAATGTGATGGAGAAAGTGAGGTATGCTGATATTGGTTAAGTGATGGAGAAAGTGAGGAATGCTGATTCTGGGGAACGTGGTGGAGAAAATGAGGAATGCATTTCCTGGGATTATGATGGAGAAACTGAGGAATGCAGGTATTGGGGATCGTGATGGAGAAAGTGAGGAAAGCAGATCTGGGGAACGTGATGGAGAAAGTGAGGAACGAAGATACTGGGAAAGTGATGGAGAACGTGAAGAATGCCGATACTGGGAAACGTGATGGAGAAAGTGAGGAATGCAGATACGAGGGAATGTGATGGCGAAAGTGAGGAATGCATTTACTGGGAAAAGGATGGAGAAAGTGAGGAATGGAGATACTGGGAATGTGATGGAGAAAATGGTGAATGCAGATATGGGGGAATGTCATGGAGAAAGTGAGGAATGCAGATAATGGGGAATGTGGTGGAGAAAGTGATGGATGCAGATACTGGGAAAAGGATGCAGAAAGTGAGGAATGCAGATACTGGGAATGTGATGGAGAAAGTGAGGAATGCAGATAATGGGGAACGTGATGGGGAAAGTATGGATTGCTGATACTGGGAACGCAATTGGAAAAGGGTGGAATGCATATTTCGGGGAACATGCTGGAGAAAGTGAGGAATGCAGAAAATGGGGATGGCGATGGAGTAAGTGAGGATTGCAGATACTGGGGAATATGATAGAGAAAGGGAGAAATGCAGATACTGGGAATGTGATGGAGAAAGTGAGGAATGCAGACACCAGGGAATGCAAATACTGGGAATGTGATGGAGAAAGTGAGGAGTGCAGATAATGAGGAACGTGATGGAGAAAGTGAGGAATACAGATATTGGGAACATGATGGAGAAAGTGAGGAATACAGATATTGGGAAAGTCATGGAGAAAGTGAGGAATGTAGATACTGGGAAATTGATGGAGAAAGTGAGGAAAACCGATACTGGAAATCTGATGGAGAATGCATGGAATGAAAATACTGGGGAACGTGATTGAGAAAGTGAGGAATGCAGATACTGGGAAAGTGTTGGAGAAAGCGCGGAATCCAGACATCGGGGAACATGATGGAGAAAGTGAGGAATGCAGATACTGGGGACCGTGGTGGAGAAAGTGAGGAATGCAGGTGCTGGGAATGTGATGGAGAAAGAGAGGAATGCAGATTCTTGGAATGTGACGGAGGAGGTAAGGAATGCAGATCATGGGGAATGTGATGGGAAAAGTGAGGAATGCTGATACTGGGAATGTGATGGAGAAAATGAGGAATGCATATCACGGGGAACATACTGGAGAAAATGAGGAATGCAGAAAATGGGGAACGTGATGGAGAAGGTGAGGATTGCAGATTCTGGGGAACAGGATGGAGGAAGTGAGGAATGCAAATGCTGGGAACGTGATGGAGAAAGTGAGGAATGCAGTCACCAGGGAACATGACGGAGAAAGTGAATAATGCATATCCTGGGAAAGTGATACAGAAAGTCAGCACAGCAGATACTGGAAATGTGATGGAGAACGTGTGGAATGCAGATAGTGGGAACATGATGGAGAAAGTGAGGAATGCAGATACTGGGAATGTGATGGAAAAAAGTGATGAAAGCAGATACTGGGGAACGTGATGGAGAAAGTGAGGAATGCAGATACTGTGGAACGTGACAGAAAAAGTGAGGAATGCAGATTCTGGGGAATGTGATGGAGAAAGTGAGGAATGCAGATTCTTGGAACGTGACGGATGAAGTGAGGAATGCAGCTTATGGGGAA
This sequence comes from Hemiscyllium ocellatum, assembly GCF_020745735.1. Lineage (NCBI taxonomy): Eukaryota > Metazoa > Chordata > Chondrichthyes > Orectolobiformes > Hemiscylliidae > Hemiscyllium > Hemiscyllium ocellatum. The sequence continues at coordinate 42,075,830 of NC_083437.1, read as the reverse complement.
TGTGATGGAGAAAGTGAGGAATGCTGACACTGGGAATGTGATGGAGAAAATGAGGAATGCAGAAAATGGGGAATGTGATGGAGAAAGTGAGGATTGCAGATACTGGGAAACGTGATGGAGAAAGTGAGGAATGCAGGTGATGGGAATGTGATGGAGAAAGTGAGGAATGCAGATATTGGGAAAGTCATGGAGAAGGTGAGGAATGTAGATACAGGGAAATTGATGGAGAAAGTGAGGAATATCGATACTGGAAATCTGATGGAGAAAATGTGGAATGCAGACATCGGGGAACTTGATGGAGAAAGGAATACAGGTGCTGGGAATGTGACGGAGAAAGTGAGGAATGCGGATCATGGGGAATGTGATGGGAAAAGTGAGGAATGCTGATACTGGGAATGTGGTGGAGAAAATGAGGAATGCATATCACGTGGAACATGCTGGAGAAAGTGAGGAATGCAGAAAATGGGGAACGTGATGGAGGAAGTGAGGAGTGCTCATAAAGGGGAATATAACGGAAAAAGTGAGCAATGCAGATACTGGGGAAAGTGACGGAAAAAGTGAGGAATGCAGATACTGGGGAAAGTGACGGAAAAAGTGAGGAATGCAGATACTGAGGAACATGATGGAGGAAGCAAGGAATGCAGTCACCAGGGAACATGACGAAGAAAGTGAATAATGCAGATACTGGGAAAGTGATATAGAAAGTGAGCACCGCAGATACTGGAAATGTGATGGAGAACGTGTGGAATGCAGATACTGAGGAACATGACGGAGAAAGTGAGAAATGCGGAGACTGGGGAACTTGATGAAGAAAGTGAGGAATGCAGATTCTGGGGAATGTGATGGAGAAAATGAGGAATGCAGATATCGGGGAATGTGATGGAGAAAGTGAGGAATGCAGAAAATTGGGAACGTGATGGAGAAAATGAGGATTGCAGATAATGGGGAACGTGATGGAGAGTGTGAGGATTGCAGTATCTGGGGAACAGGATGGAGGAAGTGAGGAATGCAGATACTGGGAAACGCGATGGAGAAAGTGAGGAATGTAGATACTGGGAATGTGATGGAGAAAGTGAGGAATGAAGAAGCTGGGAAAGTGATGGAGAACGAGAGGAATGCAGATACTGGGAACGTGATGGAGAAAGTGAGGGGTGTAGATGTTGGGGAACGTGATGGAGAAAGTGATGAATGCAGATACTGGGGAACGTGCTGGGGAAAGTGAGGAATGCAGATACTGGGAATGTGATGGGGTAAACGAGGAATGCAGATAATGGGGAAAGTGTGGAATGGTGATACTGGGAATGTAATTGGGAAAGGGTGGAATGCATATCATGGAAAACGTGCTGGAGAAAGTGAGGAAGGCAGAAAATTAGATTAGATTAGATTACTTACAGTGTGGAAACAGGCCCTTCGGCCCAACAAGTCCACACCGAACCGCCGAAGAGCAACCCACCCATACCCCTACATTTACCCCTTTACCTAACACTACGGGCAATTTATCCTGGCCAGTTAACCTGACCTGCACATCTTTGGACTGTGGGAGGAAACCGGAGCACCCGGAGGAAACCCGCACAGACACGGGGAGAACGTGCAAACTCCACACAGTCAGTCGCCAGAGTCGGCAATTGAACCCGGGTCTCTGGCGCTGTGAGGCAGCAGTGCTAACCACTGGGCTACAGTGCCGCCCATAAATGAGGAACTTGTTGGAGAAAGTGAGGATTGCAGATACTGGGGAACGTGATGGAGAAAGGGAGGAATGCAGATACTGGGAACGTGATGGAGAAAGTGAGGAATGCAGTCACCAGGGAACATGACGGAGAAAGTGAATAATGCATATCCTGGGAAAGTGATACAGAAAGTCAGCACAGCAGATACTGGAAATGTGATGGAGAACGTGTGGAATGCAGATAGTGGGAACGTGATGGAGAAAGTGAGGAATGCAGATATTGGGAAAGTCTTGGAGAAAGTGAGGAATGTAGATACAGGGAAATTGATGGAGAAAGTGAGGAATACCGATACTGGAAATCTGATGGAGAATGTGTGGAATGAAAATACTGGGGAACATGATGGAGAAAGTGATGAATGCAGATACTGAGGACCGTGGTGGAGAAAGTGAGGAATACAGGTGCTGGGAATGTGATGGAGAAAGTGAGGAATGCAGATTCTTGGAATGTGACGGAGGAATTGAGGAATGCGGATCATGGGTAATGTGATGGGAAAAGTGAGGAATGCTGATACTGGGAATGTGATGGAGAAAATGAGGAATGCAGAAAATGGGGAACGTGATGGAGAAAGTGAGGATTGCAGAAAAGTGGGAATGTGATGGAGAAAGTGAGGATTGCAGATACTGGGGAACAGGATGGAGGAAGTGAGGAATGCAAATGCTGGAAATGTGATGGAGAAAGTGAGGAGTGCTGGTGATGGGGAATATGACGGAGAAAGTGAGGAATGCAGATACTGAGAAACGCGATGGAGAAAGTGAGGAATGTAGATACTGGGAATGTGATGGAGAAAGTGAGGAATGAAGAAGCTGGGAAAGTGATGGAGAACGAGAGGAATGCAGATACTGGGAACGTGATGGAGAAAGTGAATAATGCATATCCTGGGAAAGTGATACAGAAAGTCAGCATAGCAGATACTGGAAATGTGATGGAGAACGTGTGGAATGCAGATAGTGGGAACGTGATGGAGAAAGTGAGGAATGCAGATACTGGGAATGTGATGGAAAAAGTAATGGATGCAGATACTGGGGAACGTGATGGAGAAAGTGAGGAATGCAGAAAATGGGGAACATGATGGAGAATGTGAGGATTGCAGATTCTGGAGAACAGAATGGAGAAAGTGAGGAATGCAGATACTGGGGAAAGTGACGGGAAAAGTGAGGAATGCAGATACTGAGGAACATGATGGAGGAAGCAAGGAATGCAGTCACCAGGGAACATGACGAAGAAAGTGAATAATGCAGATACTGGAAATGTGATTGAGAAAGTGAGGAATGTAGACACGAGGGAACATGATGGAGAAAGTGAGGAATGCAGATATCGGGGAATGTGATGGAGAAAATGAGGAATGCAGATATCGGGGAATGTGATGGAGAAAGTGAGGAATGCAGAAAATTGGGAACGTGATGGAGAGTGTGAGGATTGCAGATACTGGGGAACGAGATGGAGAGTGTGAGGATTGCAGTATCTGGGGAACAGGATGGAGGAAGTGAGGAATGCAAATGCTGGAAACATGATGGAGAAAGTGAGGAGTGCTGATAATGGGGAATATGACGGAGAAAGTGAGGAATGCAGATACTGGGAAACGCGATGGAGAAAGTGAGGAATGAAGAAGCTGGGAAAGTGATGGAGAACGAGAGGAATGCAGATACTGGGAACGTGATGGGTGTAGATGTTGGGGAACGTGATGGAGAAAGTGATGAATGCAGATACTGGGGAACGTGATGGGGAAAGTGAGGAATGCAGATACTGGGAATGTGATGGGGTAATTGAGGAATGCAGATAATGGGGAACATGATGGGGAAAGTGTGGAATGGTGATACTGGGAATGTAATTGGGAAAGGGTGGAATGCATATCATGGAAAACATGCTGGAGAAAGTGAGGAAGGCAGAAAATTAGATTAGATTAGATTACTTACAGTGTGGAAACAGACCCGTCGGCCCAACAAGTCCACACCGAACCACCGAAGCGCAACCCACCCATACCCCTACATTTACCCCTTTACCTAACACTACGGGCAATTTATCCTGGCCAATTAACCTGACCTGCACATCTTTGGACTGTGGGAGGAAACCGGAGCACCCGGAGGAAACCCGCACAGACACGTGGAGAACGTGCAAACTCTACACAGTCAGTCGCCAGAGTCGGGAATTGAACCCCGGTCTCCGGCGCTGTGAGGCAGCAGTGCTAACCACTGTGCCAGAGTGCCGCCCATAAATGAGGAACTTGTTGGAGAAAGTGAGGATTGCAGATACTGGGGAACGTGATGGAGAAAGGGAGGAATACCGATACTGGAAATCTGATGGAGAATGTGTGGAATGAAAATACTGGGGAACATGATGGAGAAAGTGATGAATGCAGATACTGGGGACCGTGATGGAGAAAGTGAGGAATACAGGTGCTGGGAATGTGATGGAGAAAGTGAGGAATGCAGATTCTTGGAATGTGACGGAGGAATTGAGGAATGCGGATCATGGGTAATGTGATGGGAAAAGTGAGGAATGCTGATACTGGGAATGTGATGGAGAAAATGAGGAATGCAGAAAATGGGGAAAGTGATGGAGACAGTGAGGATTGCAGATACTGGGGAACGTGATGGAGAAGTGAGGAATGCAAATGCTGGAAACGTGATGGAGAAAGTGAGGAGTGCTGATAATGGGGAATATGATGGAGAAAGTGAGCAATGCAGATGCTAGGAACGTGATGGAAAAAATGAGGAATGCAGATACTGGGGAACCTGATGGAGAAAATGTGGAATGTAGATACTGGGAACATGATGGAGAAAGTGAGGAATGCAGTCACCAGGGAACATGATGGAGAAAGTGAATAATGCAGATCCTTAAAAGTGACATAGAAAGTGAGCATAGCAGATAGTGGGAATGTGATGGAGAAAGTGATGAATGCAGATACTGGGAAACGTGATGGAGAAAGTGAGGAATGCAGATACTGAGGAATGTGACAGAAAAAGTGAGAAATGCAGATGCTGGGGAGCTTGATGAAGAAAGTGAGGAATGCAGATTCTGGGGAATGCGATGGAGAAAATGAGGAATGGAGATATCGAGGAATGTGATGGAGAAAGTGAGGAATGCGGATTCTTGGAATGTGACGGATGAAGTGAGGAATGCAGAGGGGAATGTGATGGGAAAAGTGAGGAATGCTGATACTGGGAATGTGATGGAGAAAATGAGGAATGCATATCACGGGGAACATGCTGGAGAAAGTGAGGAATGCAGATACTGGGAGCATGATGGAGAAAGGGAGAATTGCAGTCACCAGGGAACATGACGGAGAAAGTGAATAATGCATATCCTGGGAAAGTGATACAGAAAGTCAGCACAGCAGATACTGGAAATGTGATGGAGAACGTGTGGAATGCAGATAGTGGGAACGTGATGGAGAAAGTGAGGAATGCAGATAATTGGGAAAGTCTTGGAGAAAGTGAGGAATGTAGATACAGGGAAATTGATGGAGAAAGTGAGGAATACTGATACTGGAAATCTGATGGAGAATGTGTGGAATGACAATACTGGGGAACATGATGGAGAAAGTGATGTATGCAGATACTGGGGACCGTGGTGGAGAAAGTGAGGAATACAGGTGCTGGGAATGTGATGGAGAAAGTGAGGAATGCAGATTCTTGGAATGTGACGGAGGAATTGAGGAATGCGGATCATGAGTAATGTGATGGGAAAAGTGATGAATGCTGTTACTGGGAATGTGATGGAGAAAATGAGGAATGCAGAAAATGGGGAACGTGATGGAGAAAGTGAGGATTGCAGATACTGGTGAACTGGATGGAGGAAGTGAGGAATGCGAATCCTGGGAACGTGATGGAGAAAGTGAGGAGTGCTGATAATGGGGAATATGACGGAGAAAGTGAGCAATGCAGATACTAGGAACGTGATGGAGAAAGTGAGGAATGCAGATACTGGGGAACCTGATGGAGAAAATGTGGAATGCAGATACTGGGAACATGATGGAGAAAGTGAGGAATGCAGTCACCAGGGAACATGACGGAGAAAGTAAATAATGCAGATCCTTAAAAGTGATATAGAAAGTGAGCACAGCAGATACTGGAAATGTGATGGAGAATGTGTGGAATGCAGATACTTGGAATGTGACGGAGGAAGTAAGGAATTCAGATCATGGGTAATGTGATGGGAAAAGTGAGGGATGCTGATTCTGGGAATGTGATGGAGAAAATGAGGAATGCAGAAAATGGGGAACGTGATGGAGAAAGTGAGGATTGCAGGAAATTGGGAATGTGGTGGAGAAAGTGAGGATTGCAAATACTGGGGAACGTGATGGAGTGTGTGAGGATTGCAGTTTCTGGGGAACAGGATGGAGGAAGTGAGGAATGCAAATGCTGGAAACGCGATGGAGAAAGTGAGGAGTGCTGATAATGGGGAATATGACGGAGAAAGTGAGCAATGCAGATACTAGGAATGTGATGGAGAAAGTGAGGAATGCAGACACTGGGAAATGCGATGGAAAAAATGAGGAATGCAGATACTGGGGAACCTGATGGAAAAAATGTGGAATGCAGTTACTGGGGAAACTGATGGAGAAAATGTGGAATGCAGATACTGGGAACATGATGGAGAAAGTGAGGAATGCAGTCACCAGGGAACATGACGGAGAAAGTAAATAATGCAGATCCTTAAAAGTGACATAGAAAGTGAGCACAGCAGATACTGGAAATATGATGGAGAATGTGTGGAATGCAGATACTTGGAATGTGACGGAGGAAGTAAGGAATGCAGATCATGGGTAATGTGATGGGAAAAGTGAGGGATGCTGATACTGGGAATGTGATGGAAAAAAGTGATGAATGCAGATGCTGGGGAACGTGATGGAGAAAGTGAGGAATGCCAACACCTGGGAACATGATAGATAAAGTGAATAATGCATATACTGGGAACGTGTTGGAGAAAGTGAGGAATGCAGATACTGAGGAATGTGACAGAAAAAGTGAGAAATGCAGATGCTGGGGAGCTTGATGAAGAAAGTGAGGAATGCAGATTCTGGGGAATGTGATGGAGAAAATGAGGAATGCAGATATCGGGGAATGTGATGGAGAAAGTGAGGAATGCAGATTCTTGGAATGTGACGGATGAAGTGAGGAATGCAGATACTGGGGATCGTGATGGAGAAAGTGTGGAATGCAGATACTGGGAACATGATGGAGAAAGTGAGGAATGTAGAAACTGGGAAATTGGTGGAGAAAGTGAGGAATACCGATACTAGAAATCTGATGGAGAATGTGAGGAATGAAAATATTGGGCACCGTGGTGGAGAAAGTGAGGAATACAGGTGATGGGAATGTGACGGAGAAAGTGAGGAATGCGGATCATGGGGAATGTGATGGGAAAAGTGAGGAATGCAGATACTGGGAACATGCTGGAGAAAGTGAGGAATGCAGAAAATGGGGAACATGATGGAGAATGTGAGGATTGCAGATTCTGGGGAACAGGATGGAGGAAGTGAGGAATGCTCATAAATCGGAATATAACGGAGAAAGTGAGGAATGCAGATACTGGGGAAAGTGACTGAAAAAGTGAGGAATGCAGATTCTGGGGAACATGATGGAGGAAGCAAGGAATGCAGTCACCAGGAAACATGACGAAGAAAGTGAATAATGCAGATACTGGGAAAGTGATATAGAAAGTGAGCACCGCAGATACTGGAAATGTGATGGACAACGTGTGGAATGCAGATACTGAGGAACATGGCGGAGAAAGTGAGGAATGCAGATACTGGGAACGTGATGGAGAAAGTGAGGAATGCAGAAAATGGGGAACATGATGGAGAATGTGAGGATTGCAGATTCTGGAGAACAGGATGGAGAAAGTGAGGAATGCAGATACTGGGGAATGCGATGGAGAGAGTGAGAAATGCAGATACTGGGGAAAGTGATGGAGAAAATGAGGAACGCAGATACTGGGAATGAGATGGAGAAAGTGAGGAATGCATTTACTGGGAAAAGAATGGAGAAAGTGAGGAATGGAGATACTGGGAATGTGATGGGAAACGTGAGGAATGCTGATACTGGGAATGTGATGGAGAAAATGAGGAATGCATAACACGGGGAACATGCAGATTCTGGAGAACAGGATGGAGAAAGTGAGGATTGCAGATACTGGGGAACGTGATGGAGAGTGTGAGGATTGCAGTATCTGGGGAACAGGATGGAGGAAGTGAGGAATGCAAATGCTGGAAACATGATGGAGAAAGTGAGGAGTGCTGATAATGGGGAATATGACGGAGAAAGTGAGCAATGCAGATACTAGGAACGTGATGGAGAAAGTGAGGAATGCAGTATCTGGGGAACTGGATGGAGGAAGTGAGGAATGCGAATCCTGGGAACGTGATGGAGAAAGTGAGGAGTGCTGATAATGGGGAATATGACGGAGAAAGTGAGGAATGCTGATACTGGGAATGTGATGGAGAAAATGAGGAATGCAGAAAATGGGGAAAGTGATGGAGACAGTGAGGATTGCAGATACTGGGGAACGTGATGGAGAAGTGAGGAATGCAAATGCTGGAAACGTGATGGAGAAAGTGAGGAGTGCTGATAATGGGGAATATGATGGAGAAAGTGAGCAATGCAGATGCTAGGAACGTGATGGAAAAAATGAGGAATGCAGATACTGGGGAACCTGATGGAGAAAATGTGGAATGTAGATACTGGGAACATGATGGAGAAAGTGAGGAATGCAGTCACCAGGGAACATGATGGAGAAAGTGAATAATGCAGATCCTTAAAAGTGACATAGAAAGTGAGCATAGCAGATAGTGGGAATGTGATGGAGAAAGTGATGAATGCAGATACTGGGAAACGTGATGGAGAAAGTGAGGAATGCAGATACTGAGGAATGTGACAGAAAAAGTGAGAAATGCAGATGCTGGGGAGCTTGATGAAGAAAGTGAGGAATGCAGATTCTGGGGAATGCGATGGAGAAAATGAGGAATGGAGATATCGAGGAATGTGATGGAGAAAGTGAGGAATGCGGATTCTTGGAATGTGACGGATGAAGTGAGGAATGCAGAGGGGAATGTGATGGGAAAAGTGAGGAATGCTGATACTGGGAATGTGATGGAGAAAATGAGGAATGCATATCACGGGGAACATGCTGGAGAAAGTGAGGAATGCAGAAAATTGGGTACATGATGGAGAAAGGGAGAATTGCAGTCACCAGGGAACATGACGGAGAAAGTGAATAATGCATATCCTGGGAAAGTGATACAGAAAGTCAGCACAGCAGATACTGGAAATGTGATGGAGAACGTGTGGAATGCAGATAGTGGGAACGTGATGGAGAAAGTGAGGAATGCAGATAATTGGGAAAGTCTTGGAGAAAGTGAGGAATGTAGATACAGGGAAATTGATGGAGAAAGTGAGGAATACTGATACTGGAAATCTGATGGAGAATGTGTGGAATGACAATACTGGGGAACATGATGGAGAAAGTGATGTATGCAGATACTGGGGACCGTGGTGGAGAAAGTGAGGAATACAGGTGCTGGGAATGTGATGGAGAAAGTGAGGAATGCAGATTCTTGGAATGTGACGGAGGAATTGAGGAATGCGGATCATGAGTAATGTGATGGGAAAAGTGATGAATGCTGTTACTGGGAATGTGATGGAGAAAATGAGGAATGCAGAAAATGGGGAACGTGATGGAGAAAGTGAGGATTGCAGATACTGGTGAACTGGATGGAGGAAGTGAGGAATGCGAATCCTGGGAACGTGATGGAGAAAGTGAGGAGTGCTGATAATGGGGAATATGACGGAGAAAGTGAGCAATGCAGATACTAGGAACGTGATGGAGAAAGTGAGGAATGCAGATACTGGGGAACCTGATGGAGAAAATGTGGAATGCAGATACTGGGAACATGATGGAGAAAGTGAGGAATGCAGTCACCAGGGAACATGACGGAGAAAGTAAATAATGCAGATCCTTAAAAGTGATATAGAAAGTGAGCACAGCAGATACTGGAAATGTGATGGAGAATGTGTGGAATGCAGATACTTGGAATGTGACGGAGGAAGTAAGGAATTCAGATCATGGGTAATGTGATGGGAAAAGTGAGGGATGCTGATTCTGGGAATGTGATGGAGAAAATGAGGAATGCAGAAAATGGGGAACGTGATGGAGAAAGTGAGGATTGCAGGAAATTGGGAATGTGGTGGAGAAAGTGAGGATTGCAAATACTGGGGAACGTGATGGAGTGTGTGAGGATTGCAGTTTCTGGGGAACAGGATGGAGGAAGTGAGGAATGCAAATGCTGGAAACGCGATGGAGAAAGTGAGGAGTGCTGATAATGGGGAATATGACGGAGAAAGTGAGCAATGCAGATACTAGGAATGTGATGGAGAAAGTGAGGAATGCAGACACTGGGAAATGCGATGGAAAAAATGAGGAATGCAGATACTGGGGAACCTGATGGAAAAAATGTGGAATGCAGTTACTGGGGAAACTGATGGAGAAAATGTGGAATGCAGATACTGGGAACATGATGGAGAAAGTGAGGAATGCAGTCACCAGGGAACATGACGGAGAAAGTAAATAATGCAGATCCTTAAAAGTGACATAGAAAGTAAGCACAGCAGATACTGGAAATATGATGGAGAATGTGTGGAATGCAGATACTTGGAATGTGACGGAGGAAGTAAGGAATGCAGATCATGGGTAATGTGATGGGAAAAGTGAGGGATGCTGATACTGGGAATGTGATGGAAAAAAGTGATGAATGCAGATGCTGGGGAACGTGATGGAGAAAGTGAGGAATGCCGACACCTGGGAACATGATAGATAAAGTGAATAATGCATATACTGGGAACGTGTTGGAGAAAGTGAGGAATGCAGATACTGAGGAATGTGACAGAAAAAGTGAGAAATGCAGATGCTGGGGAGCTTGATGAAGAAAGTGAGGAATGCAGATTCTGGGGAATGTGATGGAGAAAATGAGGAATGCAGATATCGGGGAATGTGATGGAGAAAGTGAGGAATGCAGATTCTTGGAATGTGACGGATGAAGTGAGGAATGCAGATACTGGGGATCGTGATGGAGAAAGTGTGGAATGCAGATACTGGGAACATGATGGAGAAAGTGAGGAATGTAGAAACTGGGAAATTGGTGGAGAAAGTGAGGAATACCGATACTAGAAATCTGATGGAGAATGTGAGGAATGAAAATATTGGGCACCGTGGTGGAGAAAGTGAGGAATACAGGTGCTGGGAATGTGACGGAGAAAGTGAGGAATGCGGATCATGGGGAATGTGATGGGAAAAGTGAGGAATGCAGATACTGGGAACATGCTGGAGAAAGTGAGGAATGCAGAAAATGGGGAACATGATGGAGAATGTGAGGATTGCAGATTCTGGGGAACAGGATGGAGGAAGTGAGGAATGCTCATAAATCGGAATATAACGGAGAAAGTGAGGAATGCAGATACTGGGGAAAGTGACTGAAAAAGTGAGGAATTCAGATTCTGGGGAACATGATGGAGGAAGCAAGGAATGCAGTCACCAGGAAACATGACGAAGAAAGTGAATAATGCAGATACTGGGAAAGTGATATAGAAAGTGAGCACCGCAGATACTGGAAATGAGATGGACAACGTGTGGAATGCAGATACTGAGGAACATGACGGAGAAAGTGAGGAATGCAGACACTGGGAACGTGATGGAGAAAGTGAGGAATGCAGAAAATGGGGAACATGATGGAGAATGTGAGGATTGCAGATTCTGGAGAACAGGATGGAGAAAGTGAGGAATGCAGATACTGGGGAATGCGATGGAGAGAGTGAGAAATGCAGATACTGGGGAAAGTGATGGAGAAAATGAGGAACGCAGATACTGGGAATGAGATGGAGAAAGTGAAGAATGCATTTACTGGGAAAAGAATGGAGAAAGTGAGGAATGGAGATACTGGGAATGTGATGGGAAACGTGAGGAATGCTGATACTGGGAATGTGATGGAGAAAATGAGGAATGCATAACACGGGGAACATGCAGATTCTGGAGAACAGGATGGAGAAAGTGAGGATTGCAGATACTGGGGAACGTGATGGAGAGTGTGAGGATTGCAGTATCTGGGGAACAGGATGGAGGAAGTGAGGAATGCAAATGCTGGAAACATGATGGAGAAAGTGAGGAGTGCTGATAATGGGGAATATGACGGAGAAAGTGAGGAATGCAGATACTGGGAAATGCGATGGCGAAAGTGAGGAATGTAGATACTGGGAGCATGATGGAGAAAGTGAGGAATGCAGTCACCAGGGAACATGACGGAGAAAGTGAATAATGCAGATCCTGGGAAAGTGATACAGAAAGTGAGCAGAGCAGATGCTGGAAATGTGATGGAGAACGTGTGGAATGCAGATGCTGAGGAACATGATGGAGAAAGTGAGGAATGCAGATACTGGGAATGTGATGGAGAATGTGAGGAATGCAGACACGAGGAACATGATGGAGAAAGTGAATAATGCAGATACTGGGAACGTAATGGAGAAAGTGAGGAATGCAGATTCTTGGAATGTGATGGATGAAGTGAGGAATGCAGATCATGGGGAATGTGATGGGAAAAATGAGGAATGCATATCACGGGGAACATGCTGGAGAAAATGAGGAATGCAGAAAATGGGGAACGTGATGGAGAAAGTGAGGATTGCAGATACTGGGGAACGTGATGGAGAAAGTGAGGAATGCAGATTCTTGGAATGTGATGGATGAAGTGAGGAATGCAGATCATGGGGAATGTGATGGGAAAAATGAGGAATGCATATCACGGGGAACATGCTGGAGAAAATGAGGAATGCAGAAAATGGTGAACGTGATGGAGAAAGTGAGGATTGCAGATACTGGGGAACGTGATGGAGAAAGTGAGGAATGCAGATTCTGGGGAATGCGATGGAGAAAATGAGGAATGCAGATATCGGGGTGTGATGGAGAAAGTGAGGAATGCAGATTCTTTGAATGTGACGGATGAAGTGAGGACTGCAGATCATGGGGAATGCGATGGGAAAATGAGGAATGCAGAAAATGGGGAACGTGATGGAGAAAGTGAGGAATGCAGAAAATTGGGAACGTGATGGAGAAAGGGAGGAATGCAGATACTGGGAACGTGATGGCGAAAGTGAGGAACAGACACCAGGGAATGCAAATGCTGGGAATGTGATGGAGAAAGTGAGGAACAGACACCAGGGAATGCAAATGCTGGGAATGTGATGGAGAAAGTGAGGAGTGCAGATAATGAGGAACGTGATGGAGAAAGGGAGGATTACGGATGCTGGGGAACGTGATGGAGAATGTGAGGATTGCAGATACTGGGGAACAGGATGGAGGAAGTGAGGAATGCAAATGCTGGAAGCTTAGTGGAGAAAGTGAGGAATGCTGATAATGGTGAAAATGACAAGGAAGTGAGCAATGCAGATACTGGGAACGTGATGGAGAACGTGAGGAATGCAGATACTGGGAATGTGATGGAGAAAGTGAGGAATGCAGATACTGGGAAAGTGATGGAGAAAGTGATGAATGCAGATACTGGGCACAGTGGTGGAGAAAGTGAGGAATACGGATCATGGGGAATGTGATGGGAAAAGTGAGGAATGCTGATACTGGGAATGTGGTGGAGAAAATGAGGAATTCAGAAAATGGGGAATGCGATGGAGAAAGTGAGGATTGCAGATACTGGGGAACGTGATGGAGGAAGTGAGGATTGCAGTTTCTGGGGAACAGGATGGAGGAAGTGAGGAATGCTGATAATGGGGAATATGACGGAGCAAGTGAGCAATGCCGATACTGGGAACGTGATGGAGAAAGTGAGGAATGCAGATACTGGGAACATGATGGAGAAAGTGAGGAATGCAGTCACCAGGGAACATGACGAAGAAAGTGAATAATGCAGATCCTGGGAAAGTGATATAGAAAGTGAGCACAGCAGATACGGGAAATGTGATGGAGAATGTGTGGAATGCAAATACTGGGGAACATGACAGAGAAAGTGAGGAATGCAGACACTGGGTGCATGATGGAGAAAGTGAGGAATGCAGTCACCATGGAACATGACGGAGAAAGTGAATAATGCAGATACTGGGAAAGTGATATAGAAAGTGAGCACAGCAGATGCTGGAAATGTGATAGAGAAAATGAGGAATGCAGATATCGGGGAATTGATGGAGAAAGTGAGGAATGCAGATTCTTGGAATGTGACAGATGTAGTGAGGAATGCAGATCATGGGACTGTGATGGGAAAAGTGAGGAATGCTGATACTGGGAATGTGATGGAGAAAATGAGGAATGCATATCACGGGGAACATGCTGGAGAAAATGAGGAATTCAGAAAATGGGGAATGCGATGGAGAAAGTGAGGATTGCAGATACTGGGGAACGTGATGGAGAAAGTGAGGATTGCAGTTTCTGGGGAACAGGATGGAGGAAGTGAGGAATGCTGATAATGGGGAATATGACGGAGCAAGTGAGCAATGCCGATACTGGGAACGTGATGGAGAAAGTGAGGAATGCAGATACTGGGAACATGATGGAGAAAGTGAGGAATGCAGTCACCAGGGAACATGACGAAGAAAGTGAATAATGCAGATCCTGGGAAAGTGATATAGAAAGTGAGCGCAGCAGATACGGGAAATGTGATGGAGAATGTGTGGAATGCAAATACTGGGGAACATGACAGAGAAAGTGAGGAATGCAGACACTGGGAACATGATGGAGAAAGTGAGGAATGCAGATATTGGTAAAATCATGGAGAAAGTGAGGAATGCCCATACTGGGGAATGTGATGGCGAAAATGTGGAATGCAGGCACTGGGTACGTGATGGAGAAAATGAGAAAAGAAAATACAGGAAAAGTGATGGAGAACATGAGGAATGCCAATACTGGGGAATGTGATGGAGAAAGTGAGGAAAGCAGATTCAGGGAACGGGATGAGAAAGTCAGTAACGCAGATACTGGGAATGTGATGGAGACAGTGAGGACTGAAGACACTGGGAATGTGATGGAAACAATGAGGAATGCAGATATTGATAAATTCATGGAGAAGGTGAGGAATGCTGATACCGAGGAACGTTGTGGAGGAAATGAGGAATGCAGTTTCTGGGATCAGATGGAGAAACTGAGGAAAGCAGATCTGGGGAACATCTTGGAGAAAGTGAGGAATGCAGATTCTGGGGAATGTGATGGAGAAAAGGAGGAATGCAGATATCGGGGAATGTGATGGAGAAAATGAGGAATGCAGATTCTTGGAATGTAACGGATGAAGTGAGGAATTGCAGATCATGTGGAATGTCATGGGAAAAGTGAGGAATGCAGGCACTGGGAATGTGATAGAGAAAATGAGGAATGCATATCACAGGGAACATGCTGGAGAAAATGAGGAATGCAGAAAATGGGGAACGTGATGGAGAAAGTGAGGATTGCAGAAAATTGGGAACGTGATGGAGAAAGTGAGGATTGCAGATACTGGGGAACGTGATGGTGAGTGTGAGCATTGCAGCATCTGGGGAACAGAATGGAGGAAGTGAGGAATGCAAATGCTGGAAACTTGATGGAGAAAGTGAGGAATGCAGATATCGTGGAATGTGATGGATTAAATGAGGAATGCAAATACTAGGGAATGTGATGGAGAAAGTGAGGAATGTAGATTCTGGGGAAGAGGATGGAGGAAGTGAGGAATGCAAGCGCTGGGAACGTGATGGAGAAAGTGAAGAATGCAGATGCCGGAGAACATGATGGAGAAAGTGAGGAAGGCCGATACTGGAAATGTGATGGAGAAAGTGAGGAATGCCGATACAGGGGATTGTGATGGAGAAAGTGAGAAATGCAGATTCTAGGAATGTGATGGAGAAAGTGAGGAATGAAGATACTGGGAATGTGATGGGAAAAGTGATGAATGCAGATCCTGGGGAATGTGATGGAGAAAGTGAGGAATGAGATACGGGAACGTGATGGAGAATGTGTGGAATGCAGTTTCTGTGATCATGATGGAGGAACTAAGGAATGCTGATATTGTGGAACGTGATGGAAAAAGTGAGGAATGCAGATACTGGGGTCCATGATGAAGAAAGTGAGGAATGCTGATATTGGGGAGCGTGATGGAAAAAGTGAGAAATGAGATACTGTTTACGTGATGGAGAAAGTGAGGGATGCAGATATTGTGGAACGTGATGGAGAAAGGGAAGAACGCAGATACTGGGAACGTGATGGAAAAAGTGAGGAATGTAGCTAATGTGGAACGTGATGGAGAAAGTGAGGACTGCAATACTGGGAACGTCATGGAGAAAGGATGGAATGCATATAACGGGAAAAGTGATGGAGAAAGTGAGGAATGCAGAAAATGGGGAACATGAACGAGAAAGTGAGGAATGCAGATACCGAGAACGTGTTGGAGAAAGTGAGGAATGCAGACACTGGGGAACGTGACGGAAAAAGTGAGGAATGCAGATTCTGGGGAACGCGATAGAGAAATTGAGGAATGCAGATTCTGGGATCATGATGAAGAAAGTGAAGAATGCAGTCACCAGGGAACATGACGGAGAAAGTGAATAATGCAGATCCTGGGAAAGTGATACAGAAAGTGAGCAGAGCAGATGCTGGAAATGTGATGGAGAACGTGTGGAATGCAGATGCTGAGGAACGTGACGGAGTAAGTGAGGACTGCAGATACTGGGAACGTCATGGAGAAAGGATGGAATGCATATAATGGGAAAAGTGATGGAGAAAGTGAGGAATGCTGATACTGGGGAACATGATGGAGAGAATGAGGAATGAGATACTGGGAACGTGATGGAGAAAGCGAGGCGTGCTGTTTCATGGATCATGATGGAGAAACTGAGGAATGCAGATATTGGGGAACGGGATGGAAAAAGTGAGGAATGAAGATACTGGGAAAGTGATGGAGAACATGAGGAATGCAGATACTGGGGAACGCGATGGAGAAAGTGAGGAATGCAGATATTGCAAAAGTCATGGAGAAAGTGAGGAACGCTGATGCTGGGGAATGTGATGGAGAAAGAGAGGAATGAGATACTGGGAACGTAATGGAGAAAGTGAGGAATACAGATACTGGGGAACGTCATGGACAAAGCGAGGAATGCTGCTACTGGGGAACATGATGAAGAAAGTGAGGAATGAGATACTGGGAACATTATGGAAAAACTGAGGAATGCAAATAGTGGGGAACGTGACGGAGAAAGTGAGGAATGCAGATACTGGGAACGTGATGGAGAAAGTGAGGACTGCAAATACTGGGGACATCATGGAGAAAGGATGGAATGCAGAAAATGGGAAAAGTGATGGAGAAAGTGAGGAATGCAGAAAATGGGGAACATGAACGAGAAAGTGAGGAATGCAGATACTGGGAACGTGTTGGAGAAAGTGAGGAATGCAGACACTGGGGAACGTGACGGAAAAAGTGAGGAATGCAGATTCTGGGGAACGCGATAGAGAAATTGAGGAATGCAGATTCTGGGATCATGATGAAGAAAGTGAAGAATGCAGTCACCAGGGAACATGACGGAGAAAGTGAATAATGCAGATCCTGGGAAAGTGATACAGAAAGTGAGCAGAGCAGATGCTGGAAATGTGATGGAGAACGTGTGGAATGCAGATGCTGAGGAACGTGACGGAGTAAGTGAGGACTGCAGATACTGGGAACGTCATGGAGAAAGGATGGAATGCATATAATGGGAAAAGTGATGGAGAAAGTGAGGAATGCTGATACTGGGGAACATGATGGAGAGAATGAGGAATGAGATACTGGGAACGTGATGGAGAAAGCGAGGCGTGCTGTTTCATGGATCATGATGGAGAAACTGAGGAATGCAGATATTGGGGAACGGGATGGAAAAAGTGAGGAATGAAGATACTGGGAAAGTGATGGAGAACATGAGGAATGCAGATACTGGGGAACGCGATGGAGAAAGTGAGGAATGCAGATATTGCAAAAGTCATGGAGAAAGTGAGGAACGCTGATGCTGGGGAATGTGATGGAGAAAGAGAGGAATGAGATACTGGGAACGTAATGGAGAAAGTGAGGAATACAGATACTGGGGAACGTCATGGACAAAGCGAGGAATGCTGCTACTGGGGAACATGATGAAGAAAGTGAGGAATGAGATACTGGGAACATTATGGAAAAACTGAGGAATGCAAATAGTGGGGAACGTGACGGAGAAAGTGAGGAATGCAGATACTGGGAACGTGATGGAGAAAGTGAGGACTGCAAATACTGGGGACATCATGGAGAAAGGATGGAATGCAGAAAATGGGAAAAGTGATGGAGAAAGTGAGGAATGCAGAAAATGGGGAACATGAACGAGAAAGTGAGGAATGCAGATACTGGGAACGTGTTGGAGAAAGTGAGGAATGCAGACACTGGGGAACGTGACGGAAAAAGTGAGGAATGCAGATTCTGGGGAACGCGATAGAGAAATTGAGGAATGCAGATTCTGGGATCATGATGAAGAAAGTGAAGAATGCAGTCACCAGGGAACATGACGGAGAAAGTGAATAATGCAGATCCTGGGAAAGTGATACAGAAAGTGAGCAGAGCAGATGCTGGAAATGTGATGGAGAACGTGTGGAATGCAGATGCTGAGGAACGTGACGGAGTAAGTGAGGACTGCAGATACTGGGAACGTCATGGAGAAAGGATGGAATGCATATAATGGGAAAAGTGATGGAGAAAGTGAGGAATGCTGATACTGGGGAACATGATGGAGAGAATGAGGAATGAGATACTGGGAACGTGATGGAGAAAGCGAGGCGTGCTGTTTCATGGATCATGATGGAGAAACTGAGGAATGCAGATATTGGGGAACGGGATGGAAAAAGTGAGGAATGAAGATACTGGGAAAGTGATGGAGAACATGAGGAATGCAGATACTGGGGAACGCGATGGAGAAAGTGAGGAATGCAGATATTGCAAAAGTCATGGAGAAAGTGAGGAACGCTGATGCTGGGGAATGTGATGGAGAAAGAGAGGAATGAGATACTGGGAACGTAATGGAGAAAGTGAGGAATACAGATACTGGGGAACGTCATGGACAAAGCGAGGAATGCTGCTACTGGGGAACATGATGAAGAAAGTGAGGAATGAGATACTGGGAACATTATGGAAAAACTGAGGAATGCAAATAGTGGGGAACGTGACGGAGAAAGTGAGGAATGCAGATACTGGGAACGTGATGGAGAAAGTGAGGACTGCAAATACTGGGGACATCATGGAGAAAGGATGGAATGCAGAAAATGGGAAAAGTGATGGAGAAAGTGAGGAATGCAGAAAATGGGGAACATGAACGAGAAAGTGAGGAATGCAGATACTGGGAACGTGTTGGAGAAAGTGAGGAATGCAGACACTGGGGAACGTGACGGAAAAAGTGAGGAATGCAGATTCTGGGGAACGCGATAGAGAAATTGAGGAATGCAGATTCTGGGATCATGATGAAGAAAGTGAAGAATGCAGTCACCAGGGAACATGACGGAGAAAGTGAATAATGCAGATCCTGGGAAAGTGATACAGAAAGTGAGCAGAGCAGATGCTGGAAATGTGATGGAGAACGTGTGGAATGCAGATGCTGAGGAACGTGACGGAGTAAGTGAGGACTGCAGATACTGGGAACGTCATGGAGAAAGGATGGAATGCATATAATGGGAAAAGTGATGGAGAAAGTGAGGAATGCTGATACTGGGGAACATGATGGAGAGAATGAGGAATGAGATACTGGGAACGTGATGGAGAAAGCGAGGCGTGCTGTTTCATGGATCATGATGGAGAAACTGAGGAATGCAGATATTGGGGAACGGGATGGAAAAAGTGAGGAATGAAGATACTGGGAAAGTGATGGAGAACATGAGGAATGCAGATACTGGGGAACGCGATGGAGAAAGTGAGGAATGCAGATATTGCAAAAGTCATGGAGAAAGTGAGGAACGCTGATGCTGGGGAATGTGATGGAGAAAGAGAGGAATGAGATACTGGGAACGTAATGGAGAAAGTGAGGAATACAGATACTGGGGAACGTCATGGACAAAGCGAGGAATGCTGCTACTGGGGAACATGATGAAGAAAGTGAGGAATGAGATACTGGGAACATTATGGAAAAACTGAGGAATGCAAATAGTGGGGAACGTGACGGAGAAAGTGAGGAATGCAGATACTGGGAACGTGATGGAGAAAGTGAGGACTGCAAATACTGGGGACATCATGGAGAAAGGATGGAATGCAGAAAATGGGAAAAGTGATGGAGAAAGTGAGGAATGCAGAAAATGGGGAACATGAACGAGAAGGTGAGGAATGCAGATTCTGGGGAACAGGATGGAGGAAGTGAGGAATGCAAATGCTGGGGATGTGATGGAGAAAGTGAGGAGTGCAGATACGGGGGAAGTGAGGAATGCAGAAAGTGGAAATGTGATGGAGAAAGTGAGAACTGCAGAAACTGGGAAACGTAGTGGAGAAAGTGAGGAATGCAGATACTGGGGAAGGGATGTGGAAAGTGAGGAACGCAGATCCTGGGAATGTGATGGAGAAAGTGAGGAATGCAGATACTGGGAATGTGATGGAGAAAGTGAGGAATGTAGCTAATGTGGAATGTGATGGATAAAGCGAGGACTGCAGATACTGGGAACGGCATGGAGAAAGGGTGGAATGCAGATAGCGGGAAATGTGATGGAGAAGGTGAGAAAAGCAGATTCTGGGGAAGAGGATGGAGGAAGTGAGGAATGCAAGCGCTGGGAACGTGATGCAGAAAGTGAAGAATTCAGACACCAGGGAACATGATGGAGAAAGTGAGGACTGCAGATACTGGGAATGTCTTGGAGAAAGGGTGGAATGCAGCTAACGCGAAATGTGATGGAGAAGGTGAGGAATGCTGATGATGGGGAAGGTGCTGGAAAAAAAGAGTAATGAGATACTGGGAACGTGATGGAGAAAGTGAGGAATGCTGATGATGGGGAACGTGCTGGAAAAAAAGAGTAATGAGATACTGGGAACGTGATGGAGAAAGCGAGGCGTGCGGTTTCTGGGATCATGATGGAGAAACTGAGGAATGCAGATATTGGGGAACGTGATGGAGTTGGTGAGGAATGCAGATCCTGGGGAACGTGATGGAGAAAGTGAGGAATACAGATATTGTGAACATAATGGAGAAAGTGATGAATGCAGATACTGGGGAACGTCATGGACAAAGTGAGGAATGGTGATACTGGGGAACGTGATGGAGAAAGTGAGGAACGCAGATATTGTGAACGTCATGGAGAAAGTGAGGAATGATGTTTCTGGGGAACGCAATGGAGAAAGTGAAGAATGAGATACTGGGAACGTGATGGAAAAAGTGAGGAATTCAGCTATTGTGAAAGTCATGGAGAAAGTGAGGAATGCTGATGCTGGGGAACATGATGGAGAAAGAGAGGAATGAGATACTGGGAACGTGATGGAGAAAGTGACGAATGCAGATACTGGGGAACGTCACGGACAAAAGGAGGAATGTTGCTACTGGAGAACATGATGAAGTAAGTAAGGCATGAGATTCTGGGAACATTATGGAAAAACTGTGGAATGTAGAAAATGGGGAACGCAAGGGAGAAAGTGAGGAATGCAGATATTGGGGAACATGATGGAGAAAGTGAGGAATGCAGATATTGTGAACGTAATGGAGAAAGTGAGGAATACAGATACTGGGGAACGTCATGGACAAAGCGAGGAATGCTGCTACTGGGGAACGTGATGAAGAAAGTGAGGAATGAGATACTGGAAATGTGATGGTGAAAGTGAGGAATGCAGAAATGGGAAAACATGATGGAGAAAGTGAGGAATGCCGATACAGGGGATTGTGATGGAGAAAGTGGGAAATGCAGATTGTAGGAATGTGATGGAGAAAGTGAGGAATGAAGATACTGGGAATGTGATCGTGAAAGTCAGTAATGCAGATACTGGGAACATGATGGAGAAAGTGAGGAATGCAGATGTTGGGAAAGTCATGGAGAAAGTGAGGAATGCTGATACTGGGGAACGTGATGGAGAGAATGAGGAATGAGATACTGGGAACGTGATGGAGAAAGCGAGGCGTGCTGTTTCTGGTATCATGATGGAGAAACTGAGGAATGCAGATATTGGGGAACGTGATGGAGAAAGTGAGGAACGCAGATACTGGGAACGTGATGGAAAAAGTGAGGAATGAAGATATTGCGAACGTCATGGAGAAAGTGAGGAAAGCTGATGCTGGGGAACGTGATGGAGAAAGAGAGGAATGAGATACTGGGAACGTGATGGAGAAAGTGAGGAATGCAGATATTGGGGAATGTGATGGAGAAAGTGAGGAACGCAGATACTGGGAACGTGATGGAAAAAGTGAGGAATGAAGATATTGCGAAAGTCATGGAGAAAGTGAGGAATGCTGATGCTGGGGAACGTGATGGAGAAAGAGAGGAATGAGATACTGGGAACGTGATGGAGAAAGTGAGGAATGCAGATATTGTGAACGTCAAGGAGAAAGTGAGGAATGCAGATACTGGGGAACGTCATGGACAAAGCGAGGAATGCTGCTACTGGGGAACGTGATGAAGAAAGTGAGGAATGAGATACTGGGAACATTATGGAAAAACTGAGGAATGCAGATAGTGGAGAAGGTGACGGAGAAAGTGAGGAATGCAGATACAGGGAATGTGATGGAGAAAGTGAGGAATGTAGCTAATGTGGAACGTGATGGAGAAAGTGAGGAATGCAGTTTCTGTGATCATGATGGAGGAACTGAGGAATGCAGATATTGTGGAACGTGATGGAGAAAGGGAGGAACGCAGATACTGGGAACGTGATGGAAAAGGTGAGGAATGAAGATATTGGGAAAGTGTTGGAGAACATGAGGAATGCAGATACTGGGGAACATGATGTAGAAAGTGAAGAATGCAGATATTGTGAACGTCATGGAGAAAGTGAGGAATGATGTTCCTGGGGAACGCAATGGAGAAAGTGAAGAATGAGATACTGGGAACGTGATGGAAAAAGTGAGGAATTCAGCTATTGTGAAAGTCATGGAGAAAGTGAGGAAT
The DNA here is from genome assembly GCF_020745735.1 of Hemiscyllium ocellatum. NCBI lineage: Eukaryota > Metazoa > Chordata > Chondrichthyes > Orectolobiformes > Hemiscylliidae > Hemiscyllium > Hemiscyllium ocellatum. The sequence goes on along the minus strand of NC_083437.1, from coordinate 42,053,043 downwards.
GCTGATGCTGGGGAACGTGTTGGAGAAAGAGAGGAATGAGATACTGGGAACATTATGGAAAAACTGTGGAATGTAGAAAATGGGGAACACGAGGGAGAAAGTGAGGAATGCAGATACTGGGGAACATGATGGAGAAAGTGAGGAATGCAGATACTGGGGAACGTCATGGACAAAGCGAGGAATGCTGCTACTGGGGAACGTGATGAAGAAAGAGAGGAATGAGATACTGGGAACGTGATGGAGAAAGTGACGAATGCAGATACTGGGGAACGTCACGGACAAAATGAGGAATGTTGCTACTGGAGAACATGATGAAGTAAGTAAGGCATGAGATACTGGGAACATTATGGAAAAACTGTGGAATGTAGAAAATGGGGAACGCGAGGGAGAAAGTGAGGAATGCAGATATTGTGAATGTAATGGAGAAAGTGAGGAATGCAGATACTGGGGAACGTCATGGACAAAGCGAGGAATGCTGCTACTGGGGAACGTGATGAAGAAAGTGAGGAATGAGATACTGGGAACATTATGGAAAAACTGAGGAATGCAGATAATGGGGAACGTGACGGAGATAGTGAGGAATACAGATACTGGGAATGTGATGGAAAAAGTGAGGAGTGTAGCTAATGTGAAACGTGATGGAGAAAGTGAGGACTGCAGATACTGGGAACGTGATGGAGAGAGTGTGGAATGCATATAACGGCAAAAGTGATGGAGAAAGTGAGGAATGCAGAAAATGGGGAACATGAACGAGAAGGTGAGGAATGCAGATTCTGGGGAACAGAATGGAGGAAGTGAGGAATGCAAATGCTGGGGATGTGATGGAGAAAGTGAAGAATGCAGATATTGTGAACGTCATGGAGAAAGTGAGGAATGATGTTACTGAGGAATGCGATGGAGAAAGTTAAGAATGAGATACTGGGAACGTGATGGAAAAAGTGAGGAATTCAGCTGTTGTGAAAGTCATGGAGAAAGTGAGGAATGCTGATGATGGGGAACTTGATAGAGAAAGAGGAATGAGATACTGGGAACGTGATGGAGAAAGTGAGGAACGCAGATATTGTGAACTTCAAGGAGAAAGCGAGGAATGCAGATACTGGGGAACATCATGGACAAAGTGAGGAATGTTGCTACTGGAGAACATGATGAAGAAAGTGAGGAATGAGATACTGGGAACATTATGGAAAAACTGAGGAATGCAGATAGTGGAGAAGATGACGGAGCAAGTGAGGAATGCAGATACTAGGGATCGTGATGAGGAAATTAAGGAATACGGATACTGGGAAGGTGATGGAGAAAGTGAGGAATGTAGCTAATGTGGAACGTGATGGAGAAAGTGAGGAATGCAGTTTCTGTGATCATGATGGAGGAACTGAGGAATGCAGATATTGTGGAACGTGATGGAGAAAGGGAGGAACGCAGATACTGGGAACGTGATGGAAAAGGTGAGGAATGAAGATATTGGGAAAGTGTTGGAGAACATGAGGAATGCAGGTACTGGGGAACATGATGTAGAAAGTGAGGAACGCAGATCTTGTGAACGTCATGGAGAAAGTGAGGAATGATGTTTCTGGGGAACGCAATGGAGAAAGTGAAGAATGAGATACTGGGAACGTGATGGAAAAAGTGAGGAATTCAGCTATTGTGAAAGTCATGGAGAAAATGAGGAATGCTGATGCTGGGGAACGTGATGGAGAAAGGGAGGAATGAGATACTGGGAACGTGATGGAGAAAGTGACGAATGCAGATACTGGGGAACGTCACGGACAAAATGAGGAATGTTGCTACTGGAGAACATGATGAAGTAAGTAAGGCATGAGATACTGGGAACATTATGGAAAAACTGTGGAATGTAGAAAATGGGGAACGCGACGGAGAAAGTGAGGAATGCAGATACTAGGAATATGATGGGAAAAGTGGTGAATGAAGATCCTGGGGAATGGTGATGGAGAAAGTGAGGAATGCTGCTACTGGGGAACGTGATGAAGAAAGTGAGGAATACAGATACTGGGAACGTGATGGAGAGAGTGTGGAATGCATATAACGGGAAAAGTGATGGAGAAAGTGAGGAATGCAGAAAATGGGGAACATGAACGAGAAGGTGAGGAATGCAGATTCTGGGGAACAGAATGGAGGAAGTGAGGAATGCAAATGCTGGGGATGTGATGGAGAAAGTGAAGAATGCAGATATTGTGAACGTCATGGAGAAAGTGAGGAATGATGTTACTGAGGAATGCGATGGAGAAAGTTAAGAATGAGATACTGGGAACGTGATGGAAAAAGTGAGGAATTCAGCTGTTGTGAAAATCTTGGAGAAAGTGAGGAATGCTGATGATGGGGAACTTGATGGAGAAAGAGGAATGAGATACTGGGAACGTGATGGAGAAAGTGAGGAATGCAGATATTGTGAACGTCAAGGAGAAAGCGAGGAATGCAGATACTGGGGAACGTCATGGACAAAGGGAGGAATGTTGCTACTGGAGAACATGATGAAGAAAGTGAGGAATGAGATACTGGGAACATTATGGAAAAACTGAGGAATGCAGATAGTGGGGAACGTGACGGAGAAAGTGAGGAATGCAGATACTAGGGATCGTGATGAGGAAATTAAGGAATACGGATACTGGGAAGGTAATGGAGAAAGTGAGGAATGCAGCTAATGTGGAATGCGATGGAGAAAGTGAGGACTGCAGATACTGGGAACATCATGGAGAAAGGGTGGAATGTAGGTAATGGGAAATGTGATGGAGAAAGTGAGAAATGCAGAAAATGGGGAACGTGATGGAGAAAGTGAGGAATGCAGATATTGTGAACGTCATGGAGAAAGTGAGGAATGTATATACTGGGGAACGTCGTGGACAAAGTGAGGAATGCTGCTACTGGGGAACGTGATGAAGAAAGTGAGGAAGGAGATACTGGGAACATTATGGAAAAACTGAGGAATGCAGATAATGGGGAACGAGACGGAGAAAGTGAGGAATGCAGGTACTGGGAATGTTTAGGGAAAAGTGATGAATGCAGATCCTGGGGAATGTGATGGAAAAAGTGAGGAATGAGATACGGGAACGTGATGGAGAAAGTGTGGAATGCAGTTTCTGTGATCTTGATGGAGGAACTGAGGAATGCAGATATTGTGGAACGTGATGAAGAAGGGGAGGAACGCAGATACTGGGAACGTGATGGAAAAGGTGAGGAATGAAGATATTGGGAAAGTGTTGGAGAACATGAGGAATGCAGATACTGGGGAACATGATGTAGAAAGTGAGGAACGCAGATATTGTGAACGTCATGGAGAAAGTGAGGAATGATGTTTCTGGGGAACGCAATGGAGAAAGTGAAGAATGAGATACTGGGAACGTGATGGAAAAAGTGAGGAATTCAGCTATTGTGAAAGTCATGGAGAAAGTGAGGAATGCTGATGCTGGGGAACGTGATGGAGAAAGAGAGGAATGAGATACTGGGAACGTGATGGAGAAAGTGACGAATGCAGATACTGGGGAACGTCACGGACAAAATGAGGAATGTTGCTACTGGAGAACATGATGAAGTAAGTAAGGCATGAGATTCTGGGAACATTATGGAAAAACTGTGGAATGTAGAAAATGGGGAACGCGAGGGAGAAAGTGAGGAATGCAGATACTGGGGAACATGATGGAGAAAGTGAGGAATGCAGATATTGTGAACGTAATGGAGAAAGTGAGGAATACAGATACTGGGAACGTCATGGACAAAGCGAGGAATGCTGCTACTGGGGAACGTGATGAAGAAAGTGAGGAATGAGATACTGGGAACATTATGGAAAAACTGAGGAATGCAGATAATGGGGAACGTGACGGAGATAGTGAGGAATACAGATACTGGGAATGTGATGGAAAAAGTGAGGACTGCAGATACTGGGAACGTGATGGAGAGAGTGTGGAATGCATATAATGGGAAAAGTGATGGAGAAAGTGAGGAATGCAGAAAATGGGGAACATGAACGAGAAGGTGAGGAATGCAGATTCTGGGGAACAGAATGGAGGAAGTGAGGAATGCAAATGCTGGGGATGTGATGGAGAAAGTGAAGAATGCAGATATTGTGAACGTCATGGAGAAAGTGAGGAATGATGTTACTGAGGAATGCGATGGAGAAAGTGAAGAATGAGATACTGGGAACGTGATGGAAAAAGTGAGGAATTCAGCTGTTGTGAAAGTCATGGAGAAAGTGAGGAATGCTGATGATGGGGAACTTGATAGAGAAAGAGGAATGAGATACTGGGAACGTGATGGAGAAAGTGAGGAATGCAGATATTGTGAACGTCATGGACAAAGTAAGGAATGTTGCTACTGGAGAACATGATGAAGAAAGTGAGGAATGAGATACTGGGAACATTATGGAAAAACTGAGGAATGCAGATAGTGGGGAACGTGACGGAGAAAGTGAGGAATGCAGATACTAGGGATCGTGAGGAGGAAATTAAGGAATACGGTTACTGGGAAGGTGATGGAGAAAGTGAGGAATGTAGCTAATGTGGAATGTGATGGAGAAAGAGAGGAATGAGATACTGGGAACGTGATGGAGAAAGTGAGGAATGCAGATATTGTGAACGTCAAGGAGAAAGTGAGGAATGCAGATACTGGGGAACATGATGAAGAAAGTGAGGAATGAGATACTGGGAACATTATGGAAAAACTGAGGAATGCAGATAGTGGAGAAGGTGACGGAGAAAGTGAGGAATGCAGATACAGGGAATGTGACGGAGAAAGTGAGGAATGTAGCTAATGTGGAACGTGATGGAGAAAGTGAGGAATGCAGTTTCTGTGATCATGATGGAGGAACTGAGGAATGCAGATATTGTGGAACGTGATGGAGAACATGAGGAATGCAGATACTGGGGAACATGATGTAGAAAGTGAGGAACGCAGATATTGTGAACGTCATGGAGAAAGTGAGGAATGATGTTTCTGGGGAACGCAATGGAGAAAGTGAAGAATGAGATACTGAGAACGTGATGGAAAAAGTGAGGAATTCAGCTATTGTGAAAGTCATGGAGAAAGTGAGGAATGCTGATGCTGGGGAACGTGATGGAGAAAGAGAGGAATGAGATACTGGGAACGTGATGGAGAAAGTGACGAATGCAGATACTGGGGAACGTCACGGACAAAATGAGGAATGTTGCTACTGGAGAACATGATGAAGTAAGTAAGGCATGAGATACTGGGAACATTATGGAAAAACTGTGGAATGTAGAAAATGGGGAACGCGTGGGAGAAAGTGAGGAATGCAGATACTGGGAATGTGATGGGAAAAGTGGTGAATGAAGATCCTGGGGAATGGTGATGAAGAAAGTGAGGAATGCTGATACTGGGGAATGTGATGGAGAAAGTGAGGAATGCAGATATTGTGAACGCAATGGAGAAAGTGAGGAATACAGATACTGGGGAACGTCATGGACAAAGCGAGGAATGCTGCTACTGGGGAACGTGATGAAGAAAGTGAGGAATACAGATACTTGGAATGTGATGGAAAAAGTGAGGACTGCAGATACTGGGAACGTGATGGAGAGAGTGTGGAATGCATATAATGGGAAAAGTGATGGAGAGAGTGTGGAATGCATATAACGGGAAAAGTGATGGAGAAGGTGAGGAATGCAGATTCTGGGGAACAGAATGGAGGAAGTGAGGAATGCAAATGCTGGGGATGTGATGGAGAAAGTGAAGAATGCAGATATTGTGAACGTCATGGAGAAAGTGAGGAATGATGTTACTGGGGAATGCAATGGAGAAAGTGAAGAATGAGATACTGGGAAACATGATGGAGAAAGTGAGGAATGCAGATGTTGGGAAAGTCATGGAGAAAGTGAGGAATGCTGATTATGGGGAACGTGATGGAAAAAAAGGTAATGAGATACTGGGAACGTGATGGAGAAAGCGAGGTGTGCGGTTTATGGGATCATGATGGAGAAAGTGAGGAATGCAAATATTGGGGAACGTGATGGAGAAAGGGAGGAACGCAGATACTGGGAATATGATGGAGAGAGTGAGGAATGCAGATACTGGGGAATGTCATGGACAAAGTGAGGAATGCTGCTACTGGGGAACATGATGAAGAAAGTGAGGAAGGAGATACTGGGAACATTATGGAAAAACTGAGGAATGCAGATAATGGGGAACGAGACGGAGAAAGTGAGGAGAGCAGGTACTGGGAATGTGATGGGAAAAGTGATGAATGCAGATCCTGGGGAATGTGATGGAAAAAGTGAGGAATGAGATACGGGAACGTGATGGAGAAAGTGTGGAATGCAGATAAGGGGAAAGTGATGGAGAAAGTGAGAACTGCAGAAACTGGGAAACGTGATGGAGAAAGTGAGGAATGAAGATCCTGGGAATGTGATGGAGAAAGTGAGGAATGCAGATACTAGGGAATGTGATGGAGAAAGTGAGGAATGCAGTTACTGGGAAATGGATGGAGAATGTGAGGAATGCAGATACTGTGAATGTGATGGAGGAAGTGAGGAATACAGATGATGGGAATGTGATGGTGAAAGTGAGGAACGCAGAAACTGGGAACATGGTGGAGAAAGCGAGGAATGCAGATACTGGGAAAGTGATGGAGAACACGAGGAGTGCAGATACTGGGGTCCGTGATGGAGAAAATGAGGAATGCAGACACTGGGCAACATGATGGGGAATGTGAGGAATGCAGGTACTGGGAAATGTGACAGAGAAAGTGAGGAATGCAGATCCGGGGGAACATGATGTAGAAAGTGAGGATTGCAGATACTGGGAAACGTAATGGAGAATTTGAGGAGTGCAGATAATGTGGACGTGATGGAGAAAATGAGGAATGAAGATACTGGGAAAGTGATGGAGATCATGAGGAATGCAGATAGAGGGGAACGTGATGGAGAAAGTGAGGAATGCCAATGCTGGGGAATGTGATGCAGAAAGTGAGGAATGCAGTTACTGGGAATGTGATGGAGAAAGTGAGGAATGAAAATACAGGGAATGTGACGGTGAAAGTCAGGAATACAGATCCTGGGATCCATGATGGAGAAAGTGAGGAATGTAGATACTGGGGAACATGATGAAGAAAGTGAGGAATGCTGATACCGGGGAAGGTGATGGAGCAAGCGAGGAATGCAGAAGCTGGTGAACGAGATGGAGAAGGTGAGGAAATGCAGATTCTGGGGAACAGGATGGAGGAAGTGAGGAATGCAAATGCTGGGAAAGTGATGTAGGAAGTGAGGAATGCCGATACTGGAAATGTGATGGTGAAAGTGAGGAATGTAGAAACTGGGAAACGTGTGGAGAAAGTGAGGAATGCCGAGACTGGAGAATGTGATGAGAAAGTGAAGAATGCAGATATTGGGGAAGGGATGGAGAAAGTGAGGAACGCCGATATTAGGGAATGTGATGGAGAAAGTGAGGAATGCAGATACTGGGAGCGAGATGGAGTAAGTGAGGAATGCAGATACTGTGAATGTGATGGAGAAAGTGAGGAATGCAGATACTGGGAATGAGATGGAGTAACTGAGGAATGCAGATACTGGGAATGTGATGGAGAAAGTGAGGAATGCAGATACTGGGAGCGAGATGGAGTAAGTGAGGAATGCAGATACTAGGGAATGTGTTGGAGTAAGTGAGGAATGCAGATATTAGGGAATGTGATGGAGCATGTGAGGAATGCAGACACTGTGAATGTGACGGAGAAAGTGAGGAATGCAGATACTGGGGAACGTGATCAAGAAAGCGAGGAATGCAGATACTGGGAATGTGATGGAGAAAGTGAGGAATGAAGATACTGGGAAAGTGATGGAGAACAGGAGGAATGGAGATACTGGGGAATGTGATGGAGTTGGTGAGGAATGCAGATACTGGAATGAGATGGAGTAAGTGAGGAATGCAGATACTAGGGAATGTGATGGAGAAAGTGAGGAATGCAGTTACTGGGAAATGGATGGGAATGTGAGGAATGCAGATACTGTGAATGTGATGGAGAAAGTGATGAATGCAGATACTGGGGTACGTGACGGAGAAAATGAGGAATGAGACACAGGGAACATGATGGAGAAAGGGTAGAATGCAGATAATCGGAAATGTGATGGAGCAAGTGAGGAATGCAGAAAATGGGGAACGTGATTTAAAAAGTAAGGAATGCAGATATTGGGAAATGTGAAAGAGAAAGTGAGGAATGCAGATACCGTGCAACGTGATGGAGAAAGTGAGGAATGCAGATACTGGGGAACGTGATGGAGAAAGGGAGGAAAGCAGATAACAGGGAAGGTGATTAAAAAAGCGAGGAATGCTGATATTGGGAAATGTGAAAGAGAAAGTGCATAATGCAGATACCGGGGAATGCGATGGAGAAAGTGAGGAATGCTGATAATGGGGAACGTGATGGAGGAAGTGAGGAATGCCAATACTGGGGAAGGGATGGGGAAAGTGAGGAATGCAGATACTGTGAACATGAAGGATAAAGTGAGGAATGCAGATACTGAGGAAGGGATGAGGAAAGTGAGGAATGCAGATACTGGGAACGTAATGGAGAAAGTGAGGAATGCAGTTACTGAGGAAGGGATGAGGAAAGTGAGGAATGCAGATACTGGGAATGTGATGGAGAAAGTGAGGAATGCAGATACTGGGAATGTGTTGGAGAAAATGAGGAATGCAGACACTAGGCAACATGATGGGGAAAGTGAGGAATGCAGGTACTGGGAAATGTGACAGAGAAAATGAGGAATGCAGACACTGAGGTCTGTGACAGAGAAAGTGAGGAATCCAGACACTGGGGACTGTGATGGAGAAAGTGAGGAATACAGATCCGGGGGAACATGATGTAGAAAGTGAGAAATGAAGATAACGGGAATGTGATCGAGAAAGACTGTAATGCAGATACAGGGAACATTGTGGAGAAAGTGAGGAATGCAGATACCGGGGATCGCGATGGAGAAAGTGAGGAATGCAGAAACTGGGAAATGTGGTGGAGAAAGTGAGGAATGCAGATATTGCGTACGGGATGGGGAAAGTGAGGAATGCCGATACTGGGAATGTGATGGAGAAAGTGAGGAATACAGATGATGGGAATGTGATGGAGAAAGTGAGGAATGAAGATACTGGGAAAGTGATGGAGAACAGGAGGAATGCAGATACTGGGAAATGTGATGGAGTTGGTGAGGAATGCAGATACTGGAATGAGATGGAGTAAGTGAGGAATGCAGATACTAGGGAATGTGATGGAGAAAGTGAGGAATGCAGTTACTGGGAAATGGATGGGAATGTGAGGAATGCAGATACTGGGAAAGTGATGGAGAACACGAGGAATGCAGATACTGGGGTCCGTGATGGAGAAAATGAGGAATGCCGACACTGGACAACATGATGGGGAAAGTGAGGAATGCAGGTATTGGGAAATTTGACAGAGAAAATGAGGAATGCAGACACTGAGGTCTGTGACAGAGAAAGTGAGGAAGCCAGACACTGGGGACTGTGATAGAGAAAGTGAGGAATACAGATCCGGGGGAACATCATGTAGAAAGTGAGAAATGCAGATACTAGGAATGTGATGGGGAAAGTGAGAAATGAAGATAACGGGATTGTGATCGTGAAAGACTGTAATGCAGATACAGGGAACATGGTGGAGAAAGTGAGGAATGCAGCTACTGGGAATATGATGGAGAAAGTGAGGAATGTAGCTAATGTGGAACGTGACGGAGAAAGTGAGGACTGCAGATTCTGCGAACGTCATGGAGAAAGGCTGGAATGCGGATACTGGGAAATGTGATGGAGAAAGTGAGGAATGCAGAAAATGGGGAACGTGATCAAGAAGGTGAGGAATGCAGATTCTGGGGAATAGAATGGAGGAAGTGAGGAATGCAAATGCTGGGAACGTGATGGAGAAAGTGAGGAATGCAGATACTGGAGAACGTGATTTAAAAATTGAGGAATGCAGATATTGGGAAATGTGAAAGAGTAAGTGAGGAATGCAGATACCGGGGAACGTGATGGAGTAAGTGAGGAATGGTGATAATGGTGATCGTGATGGAGAAGGTGAGGAATGCAAATTCTGGGGATCAGGATGGAGGAAGTGAGGAATGCAAATGCTGGGAACGTGTTGGAGAAAATGAGGGATGCAGACACTGGTGAACATGATGGGGAAAGTGAGGAATGCAGATACTGGGAATGTGATGGAGGAAGTGAGGAATGCAGATGATGGGAATGTGATGGTGAAAGTGAGGAATGCAGAAACTGGGAACATGGTGGAGAAAGTGAGGAATGCAGATACTGGGGAACAGGATGGGGAAAGTGAGGAATGCAGATACTGGGAACATGATGGAGAAAGTGAGGATTGCAGATACTGAGGAAGGGATGAGGAAAGTGAGGAATGCAGATACTGGGAATGTGATGGTGAAAGTGAGGAATGTAGCTAATGTGGAACGTGACGGAGAAAGTGAGGACTGCAGATACTGCGAATGTCATGGAGAAAGGCTGGAATGCGGATACTGGGAAATGTGATGGAGAAAGTGATTAATGCTGATATTGTGAAATGTAATGGAGAAAGTGAGGAATGCAGAAAATGGGGAACAGAATGGAGGAAGTGAGGAATGCAAATGCTTGGAACGTGATGGAGAAAGTGAGGAATGCAGACACCGGGGAACATGATGGAGGAAGTGAGGAATGCAGATACTGGAGAAAGTGATGTGGAAAGTGAAGATTGCAGAGGCTGGGAACAAAATGGAGAAATGGTGGAATGCATATCATGGGGAACGTGATGGAGAAAGTGAGGAACGCAGATACTGGGGGCCGTGATGGAGAAAGTGAGGAATGCAGATATTGAGAAATGTGAAAGAGCAAGTGAGGAACGCTGATACCGGGGACCATGATGGAGAAAGTGAAGAATGCAGATTCTGGGAGAGGATGGAGGAAGTGAGGAATGCAAATGCTTGGAACGTGATGGAGAAAGTGAGGAATGCAGATATTGGGAACATGATGGAGAAAAGATTGAGTGCAGATAACGGGAAATGTGATGGAGCAAGCGAGGAATGCAGAAAATGGGAAACGAGATGGAGAAAGTGAGGATTGCAGATACTTGGGAACGTGATGGAGAAAGTGAGGAATGAAGATATTGGGAAACGTGAAAGAGAAAGCGAGGAATGCAGACAATGGGGATCGTGATGGAGAAAGTGAGGAATGCAGATACTGGGAATGTGATGGTGAATGTCAGGAATGCAGATACTGGGAACACGGTGGAGAAAGTGAGGAATGCAGATACTGGGAACGTGATGGAGAAAGTGTGGAATGCAGAGACTGGGGTACGTGATGGGGGAAGTGAGGATTGCAGAGGCTGGGAACAAAATGGAGAAAGGGTGGAATGCATATCACGAGGAAGGTGATGGCGAAAGTGAGGAATGCAGACAATGGAGATCGTGATGGAGAAAGTGAGGAATGCAGATACTGGGAATGTGATGGAGAAAGTGAGGAATGAAATACTGGGAATGTGATGGTGAATGTCAGGAATGCAGATACTGAAAACCCGGTGGAGAAAGCGAGCAAAGCAGATACTGGGAACGTGATGGAGAAAGTGTGGAATGCAGATACTGGGAACATGATGGAGAAAGTGTGGAATGCAGATACTGGGGAAAGTGATGGGGAAAGTGAGGATTGCAGAGGCTGAGAACAAAATGGAGAAAGGGTGGAATGCATATCACGAGGAACATGATGGAAAAAGTGAGGAATGCAGATATTGGGAAATGTGAAAGAGAAAGTGAGGAATGCTGATACCGGGGAAGGTGATGGTGAATGTCAGGAATGCAGATAGTGGGAACAGGGTGGAGAAAGTGACCAATGCAGATACTGGGAATGTGATGGAGAAAGTGTGGAATGCAGAGACTGGATAACGTGATGGAGATAGTGAGGAATGCAGACACTGGGAATGTGATGGAGAAAGTGTGGAATGCGGATACTGGGAATGTAATGGAGAAAGGGTAAAATGCAGATAACGGGAAATGTGATGGAGCAAGTGAGGAATGTAGAAAATGGGGAACGTGTTGGAGAAAGTGAGGAATGCTGATACCGGGGAAGGTGATGTAGAAAGTGAGGAATGCAGACAATGGGGATCGAGATGGAGAAAGTGAGGAATGAAGATACTGGGAATAAGATGGAGAAAGTGTGGAATGCAGATTCTGGGGAAAGTGATGGGGAAAGTGAGGATTGCAGAGGCTGGGAACAAAATGGAGAAAGGGTGGAATGCATATCACGAGGAACGTGATGGACAAAGTGAGGAATGCAGATATTGTGAAATGTGATGGAGAAAGTGAGGAATTCAGATACTGGGAAATGTGATGGGGAAAGTGTGGAATGCGGATACTGGGAACAAAATGGAGAAAGGGTAGAGTACAAATAATGGGAACTGTTATGGAGCAAGTGAGGAATGCAGAAAATGGGGAATTTGATGGAGAAAATGAGGATTGCAGATACTGGGGAACGTGATGGAGAGAGGGAGGAAAACAGATAATTGGGAACGTGATTTTAAATGTGAGGAAAGCAGATATTGGGAAATGTGAAAGAGAAAGTGAGGAATGCTGATACCTGGGTAGGTGATAGAGAAAGCGAGGAATGCAGACAATGGGGATCATGATATAGAAAGTGAGGAATGCAGATACTGGGAATGTGATGGAGAAAGCGAGGAATAAAGATACTGGCAATGTGATGGTGAATGTCAGGATTGCAGATACTGGGAACACGGTGGAGAACGTGAGCAATGCAGACACTGGGAATGTGATGGAGAAAGTGTGGAATGCGGATACTGGGAACAAAATGGAGAAAGGGTAGAGAGCAAATAATGGGAAATGTTATGGAGCAAGTGAGGAATGCAGAAAATGGGGAACGTGATGGAGAAAGTGAGGCTTTCAGATACTGGGGAACGTGTTGGAGAAAGGGAGGAAAACAGATAATTGGGAACGTGATTTAAAAAGTGAGGAATGAAGATATTGGGAAACGTGAAACAGAAAGTGAGGAATTCAGATATCGGGGAATGTGATGGAGAAAGGAAGGAATGCAGATAATGGGAAACGTGATTTAAAAAGTGAGGAAGCAGATATTGGGAAATGTGAAAGAGAAAGTGAAAAATGCAGATAGCGGGGAACGTGATGGAGAATTGAAGAATGCAGAAAATGGGGAACGTGATTTAAAAAGTGAGGAATGGCGATAATGGTGATCGTGATGGAGAATGTGAGGAGTGCAGATTCTGGGGAACAGGATGGAGGATGTGAGGAATGCAAATGCTGGGAACGTGTTGGAGAAAATGAGGAATGCAGACACTTGGGAACATGATGGAGAAAGTGAGGAAAGCAGATACTGGGAATGTGATGGTGTAAGTGAGGAATGCAGATACTGCGAACGTCATGGAGAAAGGCTGGAATGTGGATACTGGGAAATGTGATGGAGAAAGTGAGGAATGCAGAAAATGGTGAACGTGATGAAGAAGGTGAGGAATGCAGATTCTGGGGAACAGAATGGAGGAAGTGAGGAATGCAAATGCTTGGAACGTGTTGGAGAAAGTGAGGAATGCAGATACTGGAGAAAGTGATGTGGAAAGTGAGAATTGCAGAGGCTGGGAACAAAATGGAGAAATGGTGGAATGCATATCACGGGGAACGTGATGGAGAAAGTGAGGAATGCAGATATTGAGAAATGTGAAAGAGAAAGTGAGGAACGCTGATACCAGGGACCGTGATGGAGAAAGCGAGGAATGCAGATTCTGGGAGAGGATGGAGGAAGTGAGGAATGCAAATGCTTGGAACGTGATGGAGAAAGTGAGGAATGCAGATACTGGGGTACGCGATGAAGATAGTGAGGAATGCAGATATTGGGAACATGATGGAGAAAAGGTTGAGTGCAGATAACGGGAAATGTGATGGAGAAAGTGAGGAATGAAGATATTGGGAAATGTGAAAGAGAAAGTGAGGAATGCTGATACCGGGGAAGTTGATATAGAAAGTGAGGAATGCAGATACTGGGAATGTGATGGAGAAAGTGAGGAATGAAGATACTGGGAACACGGTGGAGAAAGTGAGCAATGGAGATACTGGGAATGTGATGGAGAAAGTGTTGAATGCGGATACTGGGAATGTAATGGAGAAAGGGTAGAGTGCAAATAATGGGAAATGTGATGGAGCAAGTGAGGAATGCAGAAAATGGGGAACATGATGTAGAAAGTGAGGATTTCAGATACTGGGGAACGTGATGGAGAAAGGAAGGAAAACAGATAATGGGGAATGTGATTTAAAAAGTGAGGAATGAAGATATTGGGAAACGTGAAAGAGAAAGTGAGGAATGCTGATACCGGGGAAGGTGAAGGAGAAATCGAGGAATGCCGACAATGGGGATCGTGATGGAGAAAGTGAGGAATGCAGATACTGTGAACACGGTGGAGAAAGTGATGAATGCAGATAATGGGGAACGTGATGAATAAAGTGAGGAATGCAGATACTGGGGAAAGTGATGGGGGAAGTGAGGATTGCAGAGGCTGGGAACAAAATGGAGAAAGGGTGGAATGCATATCACGAGGAACATGATGGAAAAAGTGAGGAATGCAGATATTGGGAAATGTGAAAGAGAAAGTGAGGAATGCTGATACCGGGGAAGGTGATGGAGAAAGTGAGGAATGCAGACAATGGGGATCGTGATATAGAAAATGAGGAATGCAGATACTGGGAATGTGATGGTGAATGTCAGGAATGCAGATAGTGGGAACACGGTGGAGAAAGTGAGCAATGCAGATACTGGGAATGTGATGGAGAAAGTGTGGAATGCAGAGACTGGATAACGTGATGGAGATAGTGAGGAATGCAGACACTGGGAATGTGATGGAGAAAGTGTAGAATGCGGATACTGGGAATGTAATGGAGAAAGGGTAAAATGCAGATAACGGGAAATGTGATGGAGCAAGTGAGGAATGTAGAAAATGGGGAGCGTGATGGAGGAAGTGAGGATTTCAGATGCTGGGGAACGTGATGGAGCAAGGGAGGAAAACAGATAATGGGGAACGTGATGGAGAAAGTGAGGAATGCAGATACTGGGAATATGATGGAGAAAGTGTGGAATGCAGATTCTGGGGAAAGTGATGGGGAAAGTGAGGAATGCAGATATTGGGAAATGTGAAAGAGAAAGTGAGGAATGCTGATACCTGGGTAGGTGATAGAGAAAGTGAGGAATGCAGACAATGGGGATCATGATATAGAAAGTGAGGAATGCAGATACTGGGAATGTGATGGAGAAAGCGAGGAATAAAGATACTGGCAATGTGATGGTGAATGTCAGGATTGCAGATACTGGGAACACGGTGGAGAACGTGAGCAATGCAGACACTGGGAATGTGATGGAGAAAATGTGGAATGCAGAGACTGGGGAACATGATGGAGATAGTGAGGAATGGAGATACTGGGAACATGATGGAGAAAGTGTGGAATGCGGATACTGGGAACAAAATGGAGAAAGGGTAGAGAGCAAATAATGGGAAATGTTATGGAGCAAGTGAGGAATGCAGAAAATGGGGAACGTGATGGAGAAAGTGAGGCTTTCAGATACTGGGGAACGTGATGGAGAAAGGGAGGAAAACAGATAATTGGGAACGTGATTTAAAAAGTGAGGAATGAAGATATTGGGAAACGTGAAACAGAAAGTGAGGAATTCAGATATCGGGGAATGTGATGGAGAAAGGAAGGAATGCAGACAATGGGAAACGTGATTTAAAATGTGAGGAAGCAGATATTGGGAAATGTGAAAGAGAAAGTGAAAAATGCAGATAGCGGGGAACGTGATGGAGAATTGAAGAATGCAGAAAATGGGGAACGTGATTTAAAAAGTGAGGAATGGCGATAATGGTGATCGTGATGGAGAATGTGAGGAGTGCAGATTCTGGGGAACAGGATGGAGGATGTGAGGAATGCAAATGCTGGGAACGTGTTGGAGAAAATGAGGAATGCTGACACTTGGGAACATGATGGAGAAAGTGAGGAAAGCAGATACTGGGAATGTGATGGTGTAAGTGAGGAATGCAGATACTGCGAACGTCATGGAGAAAGGCTGGAATGTGGATACTGGGAAATGTGATGGAGAAAGTGAGGAATGCAGAAAATGGTGAACGTGATGAAGAAGGTGAGGAATGCAGATTCTGGGGAACAGAATGGAGGAAGTGAGGAATGCAAATGCTTGGAACGTGTTGGAGAAAGTGTGGAATGCAGATACTGGGAAAGTGATGGAGGAAGTGAGGAATGCAGATACTGGAGAAAGTGATGTGGAAAGTGAGAATTGCAGAGGCTGGGAACAAAATGGAGAAATGGTGGAATGCATATCACGGGGAACGTGATGGAGAAAGTGAGGAATGCAGATATTGAGAAATGTGAAAGAGAAAGTGAGGAACGCTGATACCAGGGACCGTGATGGAGAAAGCGAGGAATGCAGATTCTGGGAGAGGATGGAGGAAGTGAGGAATGCAAATGCTTGGAACGTGATGGAGAAAGTGAGGAATGCAGATACTGGGGTACGCGATGAAGATAGTGAGGAATGCAGATACTGGGAACATGATGGAGAAAAGGTTGAGTGCAGATAACGGGAAATGTGATGGAGAAAGTGAGGAATGAAGATATTGGGAAATGTGAAAGAGAAAGTGAGGAATGCTGATACCGGGGAAGTTGATATAGAAAGTGAGGAATGCAGATACTGGGAATGTGATGGAGAAAGTGAGGAATGAAGATACTGGGAACACGGTGGAGAAAGTGAGCAATGGAGATACTGGGAATGTGATGGAGAAAGTGTTGAATGCGGATACTGGGAATGTAATGGAGAAAGGGTAGAGTGCAAATAATGGGAAATGTGATGGAGCAAGTGAGGAATGCAGAAAATGGGGAACATGATGTAGAAAGTGAGGATTTCAGATACTGGGGAACGTGATGGAGAAAGGAAGGAAAACAGATAATGGGGAATGTGATTTAAAAAGTGAGGAATGAAGATATTGGGAAACGTGAAAGAGAAAGTGAGGAATGCTGATACCGGGGAAGGTGAAGGAGAAATCGAGGAATGCCGACAATGGGGATCGTGATGGAGAAAGTGAGGAATGCAGATACTGTGAACACGGTGGAGATAGTGATGAATGCAGATAATGGGGAACGTGATGAATAAAGTGAGGAATGCAGATACTGGGGAAAGTGATGGGGGAAGTGAGGATTGCAGAGGCTGGGAACAAAATGGAGAAAGGGTGGAATGCATATCACGAGGAACATGATGGAAAAAGTGAGGAATGCAGATATTGGGAAATGTGAAAGAGAAAGTGAGGAATGCTGATACCGGGGAAGGTGATGGAGAAAGTGAGGAATGCAGACAATGGGGATCGTGATATAGAAAATGAGGAATGCAGATACTGGGAATGTGATGGTGAATGTCAGGAATGCAGATAGTGGGAACACGGTGGAGAAAGTGAGCAATGCAGATACTGGGAATGTGATGGAGAAAGTGTGGAATGCAGAGACTGGATAACGTGATGGAGATAGTGAGGAATGCAGACACTGGGAATGTGATGGAGAAAGTGTAGAATGCGGATACTGGGAATGTAATGGAGAAAGGGTAAAATGCAGATAACGGGAAATGTGATGGAGCAAGTGAGGAATGTAGAAAATGGGGAGCGTGATGGAGGAAGTGAGGATTTCAGATGCTGGGGAACGTGATGGAGCAAGGGAGGAAAACAGATAATGGGGAACGTGATGGAGAAAGTGAGGAATGCAGATACTGGGAATATGATGGAGAAAGTGTGGAATGCAGATTCTGGGGAAAGTGATGGGGAAAGTGAGGATTGCAGAGGCTGGGAACAAAATGGAGAAAGGGTGGAAAGCAGATCATGAGGAACGTGATAGAGAAAGTGAGGAATGCAGATATTGGGAAATGTGAAAGAGAAAGTGAGGAATGCTGATACCGGGGAAGGTGATAGAGAAAGTGAGGAATGCAGACAATGGGGATCATGATATAGAAAGTGAGGAATGAAGATACTGGGAATGTGATGGTGAATGTCAGGAATGCAGATACTGGGAACACGGTGGAGAAAGTGAGCAATGCAGAAAATGGGGATGGCGATGGAGTAAGTGTGGAATGCAGAGACTGGGGAACGTGATGGAGATAGTGAGGAATGCGGATACTGGGAACGTGATGGAGAAAGTGTGGAATGCGGATACTGGGAACAAAATGGAGAAAGCGTAGAGTGCAAATAATGGGAAATGTGATGGAGCAAGTGAGGAATGCAGAAAATGGGGAACGTGATGGAGAAAGTGAGTAATGCAGATAATTGGGAATATGATGGAGGAAGTGAGGAATGCAGAAAGTGGAAATGTGATGGAGACAGTGAGAACTGCAGAAACTGAGAAACGTGGTGGAGAAAGTGAGTAATGTAGATATTGGGGAAAGGATGGAGAAAGTGAGGAATGCAGATACTGGGAATGTGATGGAGCAAGTGAGGAATGTAGATAATGGGTAAGGGATGGAGAAAGTGAGGAATGCAGATACTGGGAACATGTTAGAGAAAGTGAGGAATTCAGATACTGGGAACGTGAAAGAGAAAGTGAGGACTGCTGATACTGGGGAAGGTGATGGAGGAAGTGACGAATGCAGACAATGGGGATCGTTTTGGAGAAAGGGAGGAATGCAGATACTGGGGAACAGGATGGAGGAAGTGAGGAATGCCGATACTGGGAAAAATGATGGGGAAATTGAGGATTGCAGTTACTGGGGAATGTGACTGACAATGTGAGGAATGCAGACACTGAGGACTGTGACAGAGAAAGTGAGGAATGCAGATACTGGCGACCGTGATGGAGAAAATGAGGAATACAGATCTGGGGGAACGTGATGGAGAAAGTGAGGAATGACGATACTGGGAATGTGATGGTGAATGTCAGGAATGCAGATACTGGGAACACGGTGGAGAAAGTGAGAAATGCAGAGACTGGGGTACGTGATGGAGAAAGTGAGCAATGAAGATATTGGGAAACATGAAAGAGAAAGTGAGGAATGCCGATACCGGGAAGGTGATGCAGAAAGTGAGGAATGCAGACAAATGGGATCGTGATGGAGAAAATGAGGAATGCAGATACTGGGAATGTGATGGAGAATGTGAGCAATGCAGATACTGGGAACGTGATGGAGAAAGTGTGGAATGCAGATACTGGGGAAAGTGATGGGGAAAGTGAGGATTGCAGAGGCTAGGAACAAAATGGAGAAAGGGTGGAATGCATATCACGAGGAAGGTGATAGAGAAAGTGAGGAATGCAGATATTGGGAAATATGAAAGAGAAAGTGAGGAATGCTGATACCAGGGAACGTGATGGAGAAAGTGAGGAATGAAGATACTGGGAATGTGATGGTGAATGTCAGGAATGCAGATACTGGGAACATGGTGGAGAAAGTGAGCAATGCAGACACTGGGAATGTGATGGAGAAAGTGTGGAATGCAGAGACTGGGGAACGTGATGGAGATAGTGAGGAATGCAGATACTGGGAACGTGATGGAGAAAGTGTGGAATGCGGATACTGGAACAAAATGGAGAAAGGGTAGAGTGCAAATAATGGGAAATGTTATGGAGCAAGTGAGGAATGCAGAAAATGGGGAACGTGATGGAGAAAGTGAGGATTTCAGGTACTGGGGAAAGTGATGGAGAAAGGGAGGAAAACAGATAATTGGGAACGTGATTTAAAAAGTGAGGAATGAAGATATTGGGAAACGTGAAACAGAAAGTGAGGAATTCAGATATCGGGAACGTGATGGAGAAAGGAAGGAATGCAGATAATGGGAAACGTGATTTAAAATGTGAGGAAGCAGATATTGGGAAATGTGAAAGAGAAAGTGAGAAATGCAGATAGCGGGGAACGTGATGGAGAATTGAAGAATGCAGAAAATGGGGAACGTGATTTAAAAAGTGAGGAATGGCGATAATGGTGATCGTGATGGAGAAAGTGAGGAATGCAGATACTGGGAATGTGATGGAGAAGAATGTGATGGAGAACGTGAGGAATTCAGGTACTGGGAATGTGATGGAGAAAGTGAGGAATGAAGATAGATTACTTACAGTGTGGAAACAGGCCCTTCGGCCCAACAAGTCCACACTGACCCCCCGAAGCGAAACCCACCCATACCCCTACATATACCCCTTACCTAACACTATGGGCAATTTAGCATGGCCAATTCACCTGACCTGCACATCTTTGGAGTGTGGGAGGAAACCGGACCACCCGGAGGAAACCCACGCAGACACGGGGAGAACGTGCAAACTCCACACAGTCAGTCGCCTGAGTCCGGAATTGAACCCGGTTCTCTGGCGCTGTGAGGCAACAGTGCTAACCACTGTGCCACCGTGCCGCCCACTAACTGGGATAGTGATGGAGAACACGAGGAATGCAGATACTGGGGTCCGCGATGGGGAAAGTGAGGAATGCAAGTAATGGGGAATGTGACAGAGAAAGTGAGGAATGCAGATACTGGCGACCGTGATGGAGAAAGTGAGGAATACAGATTCGGGGGAACGTGATGGAGAAAGTGAGGAATTCAGATATTTGGAAATGTGAAAGAGAAAGTGAGGAATGCTTAAACTCAGGAAAGGTGACGGAGAAAGTGAGGAATGCAGAAAATGGGGATCGTGATGGAGAAAGTGAGGAATGCAGGTACTGGGAATGTGATGGAGAAAGTGAGGAATGAAGATACTGGGAATGTGATGGTGAATGTCAGGAATGCAGCTACTGGGAACACGGTGGAGAAAGTGAGCAATGGAGATACTGGGAATGTGATGGAGAAAGTGTGGATTGCAGAAGCTGGGAACAAAATGGAGAAAGTGAGGAATGCAGATATTGGGAAATGTGAAAGAGAAAGTGAGGAATGCTGACACCGGGGAAGGTGATGGAGAAAGTGAGGAATGCGGATACTGGGAACGTAATGGAGAAAGGGTAGAGAGCAAATAATGGGAAATGTGATGGAACAAGTGAGGAATGCAGAAAATGGGGAACGTGATGTAGAAAGTCAGGATTTCAGATACTGGGGTACACGATGGAGAAAGTGAGGAATGCAGACAATGGGGATCGTGATGGAGAAAGTGAGGAATGCAGATATTGGGAATGTGATGGAGAAAGTGAGCAATGCAGATACTGGGAATGTGATGGAGAAAGTGTGGAATGCAGAGACTGGGGTACGTGATGGAGATAGTGATGAATGCAGATAATGGGGAACGTGATGGAGATAGTGATGAATGCAGATACTGGTAACGTGATGGACAAGGTGTGGAATGCAGATACTGGGGAAAGTGATGGAGTAAGTGAGGATTGCAGAGGCTGGGAACAAAATGGAGAAAGGGTGGAATGCATATCACGAGGAACGTGATAGAGAAAGTGAGGAATGCAGATATTGGGAAATGTGAAAGAGAAAGTGAGGAATGCTGATACCGGGGTAGGTGATAGAGAAAGTGAGGAATGCAGACAATGGGGATCATGATATAGAAAGTGAGGAATGCAGATACTGGGAATGTGATGGAGAAAGTGAGGAATGAAGATACTGGGAATGTGATGGTGAATGTCAGGAATGCAGATACTGGGAACACGGTGGAGAAAGTGAGCAATGCCGACACTGGGAACGTGATGGAGAAAGTGTGGAATGCGGATACTGGGAACAAAATGGAGAAAGGGTAGAGTGCAAATAATGGGAAATGTTATGGAGCAAGTGAGGAATGCAGAAAATGGGGATCGTGATGGAGAAAGTGAGGATTTCAGATACTGGGGAACGTGATGGAGAAAGGGAGGAAAACAGATAATTGGGAACGTGATTTAAAAAGTGAGGAAAGCAGATATTGGAAAATGTGAAAGAGAAAGTGAGAAATGCAGACAGCGGGGAGCGTGATGGAGAATTGAAGAATGCAGAAAATGGGGAACGTGATTTAAAAAGTGAGGAATGGCGATAATGGTGATCGTGATGGAGAATGTGAGGAATGCAGACACTGGGGAACATGATGGCGAAAGTGAGGAATGCAGATACTGGGAATGTAATGGAGAAAGGGTAGAGTGCAAATAATGGGAAATGTGATGGAGCAAGTGAGGAATGCAGATACTGGGGAAAGTGATGGGGAAAGTGAGGATTGCAGAGGCTGGAACAAAATGGAGAAAGGGTGGAATGCATATCACGAGGAACGTGATGGAGAAAGTGAGGAATGAAGATACTGGGAAAGTGATGGTGAATGTCAGGAATGCAGATACTGTGAACACGGTGGAGAAAGTGAGGAATGCAGATACTGGGAACGTGATGGAGAAGGTGAGGAATGCAGATTCTGGGGAACAGGATGGAGGAAGTGAGGAATGCAAATGCTGGGAACGTGTTGGAGAAAATGAGGAACGCAGACACCGGGGAACATGATGGAGAAAGTGAGGAATGCAGATACTGGGAAATTGATGGAGGAAGTGAGGAATGCAGAAAGTGGAAATGTGATGGAGATAGTGAGAACTGCAGAAACTGAGAAACGTGGTGGAGAAAGTGAGTAATGTAGGTATTGGGGAAGGGATGGGGAAAGTGAGGAATGCCGATACTGGGAATGTGATGGAGCAAGTGAGGAATGTAGATAATGGGTAAGGGATGGAGAAAGTGAGAAATGCAGATACTGGCGACCATGATGGAGAAAGTGAGGAATACAGATCTGGGGGAACGTGATGGAGAAAGTGAGGAATGCAGATATTGGGAAATGTGAAAGAGAAAGTGAGGACTGCTGATACTGGGGAAGGTGATGGAGGAAGTGACGAATGCAGACAATGGGGACCGTTTTGGAGAAAGGGAGGAATGCAGATACTGGGGAACAGGATGGAGGAAGGGAAGAATGCAAATGCTGGGAACGTGATGGAGAAAGTGAGGAATGCAGATACTGGGGAATGTGATGGAGAAAGTGTGGAATGCAGAGACTGGGGTACGTGATGGAGATAATGAGAAATGCAGATAATGGGGAACATGTTTTTAAAAGTTGGGAAAGCAGATATTGGGAAATGTGAAAGAGAAAGTGAGAACTGCAGATAGCAAGGAACGTGATGGAGAAATTGAGGAATGCAGAAAATGGGGAATGTGATTAAAAAGTGAGGAATGGCGATAATGGTGATCGTGATGGAGAAGGTGAGGAATGCAGATTCTGGGGAACAGGATGGAGGAAGTGAGGAATGCAAATGCTGGGAACGTGATGGAGATAGTGAGCATTGCAGATAATGGGGAACATGATGGAGAAAGTGAGGAATGTCGATACTGGGGAAAGTGATGGGGAAAGTGAGGATTGCCGTTACTGGGGAATGTGACTGACAATGTGAGGAATGCAGACACTGAGGACTGAGACAGAGAACGTGAGGAATCCAGATACTGGGAAATGTGATGAAGAAAGTGAGGGATGAAGATATTGGGAAACGTGCAAGAGAAAGTGAGGAATGCTGATACCGGGGAAGGTGATGGAGAAAGTGAGGAATGAAGATACTGGGAATGTGATGGTGAATGTCAGGAATGCAGATACTGGGAACACGGTGGAGAAAGTGAGAAATGCAGATACTGGGAATGTGATGGAGAAAGTGTGGAATGCAGAGACTGGAGAACGTGATGGAGATAGTGAGGAATGCAGCTACTGGGAAATGTAATGGTGAATGTGAGGATTGCAGAGGCTGTGAACAAAATGGAGAAAGGGTGGAATGCATATCACGAGGAACGTGATGGAGAAAGTGAGGAATGCAGATACTGGGAATGTGATGGAGAAAGTGAGGAATGAAGATACTGGGAATGTGATGGTGAATGTCAGGAATGCAGATACTAGAAACGCGGTGGAGAAAGTGAGGAATGCAGATTCTGGGAACGTGATGGAGAAGGTGAGGAATGCAAATTCTGGATGAAGAAATGAGGAAAGCAGAAAATGGGGAACGTGATGGAGAAAGTTAGGATTGCAGATAATGGGGAACGTGATTTAAAAAGTGAGAAATACAAATATTGGGAAACGTGAAAGAGAAAATGAGGAATGCAAATGCTGGAAACGTGATGGAAAAAGTGAGGAATGCAGACAACGGGGAAGGGATGGAGAAAGTGAGGAATGCAGATACTGGGAACTTGGTGGAGAAAGTATGGAATGCGTATACTGGGAACGTAATGGGGAAAGGGTAGAATGCAGATAACGGGAAATGTGATGAAGCAAGTCAGGAATGCAGAAAATGGGGGACGTGATGGAGAAAGTGAGGATTGCAGATACTGGGGAACGTGATGGAGAAAGGGTGGAAAGCAGATACTGGGAACATGATGGAGAAAGGGTGGATTGTAGATAATGGGAAATGTGATGGAGAAAGTGAGGAATGCAGAAAATGGGAAACTTGATGGAGAAAGAGAGGAATGCAGATAATGAGGAGCGTGTTTTAAAAAGTGAGGAATGCAGATAGTGGGAAATGTGAAAGAGAAAGTGAGGAATGCAGACACCGGGGAACGTGATGGAGCAAGTGAGGAATGCAGACACCGGGGAACGTGATGGAGCAAGTGAGGAATGCAGATACCGGGAAAGTGATGGAGAAAGTAAGGAATGAAGTGACTGGGAATGTGATGGTGAAAGTCAGGAATGCAGATACTGGGAAGATGGTGAAGAAAGGGAGGAATGCAGATTGTGGGAATGTGATGGAGAAAGTGAGAATTGCAGATACTGGGGAAGGGATGGAGAAAGTGAGGAATGCCAACACTGGGAAAGTAATGGAGGAGGTGAGGAATGCAGATACTGGAAATACGATGGAGAAAGTGAGGAAAGCAAAACCTGGCAAACGAGGTGGAGAAAGTGAGGAATGCAGATACTGGGAACATGATGGAGAAAGTGAGGAATGAAGATACTGGGAATGCAATGGAGAAAGGGTTGAATGCAGATAACGGGAAATGTGTTGGAGAACGTGAGGAATGCTGATACTGGGGAACGTGATAGAGAAAGGGAGGAATGCAGATAATGAGGAACCTGATTTAAAAAGTGAGGAATGCAGGCATTGGGAAATGTGAAAGAGAAAGTGAGGAATGCAAATGCTGGAAACGTGATGGAGAAATGAGGAATGCACAAAATGGTGAACGTGATGGAGAAAGTGAGGAATGCAGATACCGGGGAACATGATGGAAAAAGTGAGGAATGCAAATATTGGGAAATATGAAAGAGAAAGTGAGGAATGCAGTTTCTGAGGAACAGGATGGAGGAAGTGAGTAATGCAAATGCTGGGAACGTGATGGAGAAAGTGAGAACTGCAGAAAGTGGGAAACCTGGTGGAGAAAGTGAGGAATGCAGATACTGGGGAAGGGATGGGGAAAGTGAGGAATGAAGATACTGGGAATGTGATGGTGAAAGTCAGGAAGGCAGATACTAGGAACTTGGTGGAGAAAGTGTGGAATGCGTATACTGGGAACGTAATGGAGAAAGGGTAGAATGCAGATAACGGAAAATGTGATGAAGCAAGTCAGGAATGAAGTTACTGGGAATGTGATGGTGAAAGTCAGGAATGCAGATTCTGGGAACGTGATGGAGAAAGTGAGGAGTGAAGATACTGGGGAACATGAAGGAGAAGGTGAGGAATGCAAATTCTGGGGAACAGGATGGAGGAAGTGAGGAATACATAAAGTGGAAATGTAATGGTGAAAGTGATATCTGCAGAAACTAGGAAACGTGGTGGAGAAAGTGAGGCATGCCCATACTGGGAACGTGATGGAGCAAGTGTGGATTGCAGATGCTGGGGACGTAATGAAGAAAGGGTGCAATGCAGATAATGGGAATTGTGATGGAGAAAGTGAGGAATGAAGATACTGGGAATGTGATGGTGAAGGTCAGGAACGCAGGTACTGGAAACATGGTGGAGAAAGTGAGGAATGCAGATACTGGGAATGTGATGGAGAAAGTGAGGAATGCAGATACTTGGAACGTGATGGAGGAAGTGAGGAATGAAGATACTGGGAACATGATGGAGAAAGGGTGGATTGTAGATAATGGGAAATGCGATGGAGAAAGAGAGGACTGCAGATAATGAGGAACGTGTTTTAAAAAGTGAGGAAATCAGATAGTGGGAAATGTGAAACAGAAAGTGAGGAATGCAGATACCGGGGAACGTGATGGAGAAATGAGGAATGCAGAAACTGCGGAACATAATGGAGGAAGGCAAGAATGCAGATAATGGGGAACGTGATGGAAAAAGTGAGGAATGCAAATATTGGGAAATGCGAAAGAGAAAATGAGGAATGCAGATACCGGAGAACGAGATGGAGAAAGTGAGGAATGCTGATAATGGTGATCGTGATGGAGAAGGTGAGGAATGCAGATTCTGGGGAACAGGATGGAGGAAGTGAGGAATGCAAATGCTGAGAACGTGATGGAGAAAGTGAGAGCTGCAGAAAGTGGGAAACCTGGTGGAGAAAGTGAGGAATGCAGATACTGGGGAAGGGATGGAGAAAGTAAGTAATGAAGATACTGTGAATGTGATGGTGAAAGTCAGGAATGCAGATACTGGGAAGATGGTGAAGAAAGTGAGGAATGCAGATTCTGGGAACGTGATGGAGAAAGTGAGAAGTGTAGATACTGGGGAAGGGATGGAGAAAGTGAGGAATGCCGATACTGGGAAAGTAATGTTTAAAGTCAGGAAGGCAGATACTAGGAACGTGGTGGAGAAAGTATGGAATGCGTATATGGGAAATGTAAAGGAGAAAGGTGTGAATGCAGATAATGGAAATGTGATGAAGAAGTGAGGAATGCTGATAATGGTGATCGTGATGGAGAAGGTGAGGAATGCAGATTCTGGGGCACAGGATGGAGGAAGTGAGGAATGCAATTGCTGGGAACGTGATGGAGAAAGTGAGGAATGCAGATACTGGGGAACAGGATGGAGGAAGGGAAGAGTGTAAATGCTGGGAACGTTGTGGAGAAAGTTTGCAATGCAGATACTAGGGAACGTGATGAAGAAAGTGAGGAATGCAGATACTGGGGAAAGTGATGGGAAAGTGAGGATTGCAGAGGCTGGGAACAAAATGGAGATGGTGAATGTCAGGAATGCAGATACTGGGAACACGGTGGAGAAAGTGAGCAATGCAGATAATGGGAATGTGATGGGGAAAGTGTGGAATGCCGAGACTGGGGTACGTGATGGAGAAAGTGTGGAATGTGGATACTGGGAACGTAATGGAGAAAGAGAGTAAAGCAGATACCGGGAATGTGGTGGAGAAAGTGATGAATGCAGATCCTGGGGAACGTGGTGGAGAAAGATAGGAATGCAGAAAATGGGGAACGTGATTTAAAAAGTGAGTAATGACGAGAATGGTGATAGTGATGGAGAAGGTGAGGAATGCAATTCTGGGGAACAGGATGGAGGAAGTGAGGAATGCAAATGCTGGGAAAGTGATGGAGAAAGTGAGGAGTGCTGATAATGGGGAACGTACTGGAGAAAGTGAGGAATGCAGATACTGGGAATGTGACGGAGAAAGTGAGGAATGCAGAAACTGGGAAACGTGGTGCAGAAAGTGAGGAATGCAGATATTGGTGAATGTGATGGAGAAAGTGTGGAATGCAGATACTGGGGAACATGATGGAGAATGTGAGGAATGCAGATACTGTGAATGTGATGGAGAAAGTGAGGAATGCAGATACTGGGGAACGTGATGAAGGAAGTGAGGAATGCAGATACTGGGAATGAGATGGAGTAAGTGAGGAATGCAGATACTAGGGAATATGATGGAGGAAGTGAGGAATGCAGATACTGTGAATGTGATGGAGAAAGTGAGGAATAAAGATACTGGGAATGTGTTGGTGAAGGTCAGGAATGCAGATACTGGGAACATGTTGGAGAAAGTGAGGACTGCAGATACTGCGAACGTCATGGAGAAAGGGTGGAATGCAGATATTGGGAAAGTGATGGAGAAAGTGAGGAATGCAGAAAGTGGAAATGTGATGGAGAAAGTGAGAACTGCAGAAAATGGGAAAAGTGGTGTAGAAAGTGAGGCATGCAGATACTAGGGAAGGAATGGAGAAAGTGTGGGGCAGTGAGGAATGAAGATACTGGGATCATGATGGAGAAAGGGTAGAATGCACATAACGGGAAATATGATGGAGAAAGTGAGGAATGCAGAAAATGGGGAACGTGATGGAGAAAGTGAGGAATGCAGATAATGGGAAATTTCATGGAGAAAGTGAGGAATGCAGAAAATGGGGAAAGTGATGGAGAAAGTGAGGATTGCAGATACTGGGGAACATGATGGTGAACGGGAGGAATGCAGATAATGGGGAACGTGATTTAAAAAGTGAGGAATGCAGATATTGGGAAATGTAAAAGTGAAAGTGAGGAAAACGTGCTGGAGAAAGTGAGGAATGCAGATTCTGTGGAACGGATGGAGAATGTGAGGGAAGCAGATACTGGGAATGTGATGGATAAAGTGAGGAATGAAGTTACTGGGAATGTGATGGTGAAGGTCAGGAACGCAGGTACTGGGAACATGGTGGAGAAAGTGAGGAATGAAGATACTGGGAACGTAATGGATAAAGGGTGGAATGCAGATAACGGGAATTGTGATGGAGAAAGTGAGGATTGCAGAAAATGGGGAACATGATGGAGAAAGGGAGGAATGCAGATAATGAGGAACCTGATTTAAAAAGTGAGAAATGCAGGTATTGGGAAACGTGAAAGAGAAAGTGAGGAATGCAGATACCGGGGAAGGGATGGGGAAAGTGAGGAATGCAGAAAATGGGGAACTTGATGGAGAAAGAGAGCAATGCAGATAATGAGGAACCTGATTTAAAAAGTGAGGAATGCAGATAGTGGGGAACGTGATGGAAAAAGTGAGGAATGCAAATATTGGGAAATGTGAAAGAGAAAGTGAGGAATGCAGATTCTGGGGAACAGGATGGAGGAAGTGAGGAATGCAGAAAGTGGGAAACCTGGTGGAGAAATTGAGGAATGCAGATACTGGGGAAGGGATGGGGAATGTGAGGAATGAAGATACTGGGAATGTGATGGTGAAAGTCAGGAAGGCAGATACTAGGAACTTGGTGGAGAAAGTGTGGAATGTGAATACTGGAAACGTAATGGAGAAAGGGTAGAATGCAGATAATGGGAAATGTGATGAAGCAAGTGAGGAATGCAGAAAATGGCGAACATGATGTGGAAAATGAAGATTGCAGGTATTGGGAACGTGGTGGAGAAAGGGAGGAATGCAGATAATGAGGACCGTATTTTAAAAAGTGAGGAATGCAGATGTTGGGAAATGCGAAAGAGAAAGTGAGGAATGCAGATAATGGGGAACGTGATGAAGAAAGTGAGGAATGTAGATACTGGGAATGAGATGGAGAAATGGAGAAATGCAGATAATGGGGAACGTGATTTAAAAAGTGAGGAATGCAAATATTGGGAAATGTTAAAGAGAAAGTGAGGAAAGCAGATACCGGGGAACGTGATGGAGAAAGTGAGGAATGCAGATAATGGTGATCGTGATGGAGAAGGTGAGGAATGCAGATTCTGGGGAACAGGATGGAGGAAGTGAGGAATGCAAATGCTGGAATCGTGATGGAGAAAGTGAGGAATGCAGACACTGGGGAACGTGACGGAGAAAGTGGGGAATGCAGATACTGGGAAAGTGATGGAGGAAGTGAGGAATGCCAAAAGTGTAAATGTGATGGAGTAAGTGAGAACTGCAGAAACTGGGAAATGTGATGGAGAAAGTGAGGAAGCAGTAACTGGGAACATGTTGGAGAATGTGAGGAATGCAAATACTGGGAATGTGATGGAGGAAGTGAGGAAGGCAGATACTGGGAAAGTGATGGGGAAAGTGAGGAATGCAGATACTGGGGAACATGATGGAGAAGTTGAGGAATGTAGTTTCTGGAGTACAGGATGGAGGAAGTGAGGAATGCAAATGCTGGGAACGTGATGGACAAAGTGAAGAATGCAGACACCGGGGAACATGGTGGAGAACGTGGGGAATGCAGATACTGGGAAAGTGATGTAAGAAGTGAGGAATGCCAAAAGTGGAAATGTGACGGAGAAAGTGAGAACTGCAGAAAGTGGGTAACGTAGTGGAGAAAGTGAGGAATGCAGATACTGGGGAAGGGATGGAGAAAGTGAGGAATGCAGAAAATGGGGAACTTGATGGAGAAAGAGAGCAATGCAGATAATGAGGAACCTGATTTAAAAAGTGAGGAATGCAGATAGTGGGAAATGTGAAAGAGCAAGCGAGGAATGCAGATAATGAGGAACCTGATTTAAAAAGTGAGGAATGCAGATAGTGGGAAATGTGAAAGAGCAAGTGAGGAATGCAGATAATGGGGAACGTGATGAAGAAAGAGAGGAATGCAGATAATGAGGAACGTGTTTTAGAAAGTGAGGAATGCAGATAGTGGGAATGTGATGGAGAAAGTGAGGAAAGCAGAAACTGGGAAACGAGGTGGAGTAAGTGAGGAATGCAAATTCTGGGGAACAGGATGGAGAAAGTGAGGAATGAAGATACTGGGAATGTGATGGTGAAGGTCAGGAACGCAGGTACTGGGAACATGTTGGAGAAAGTGAGGAATGAAGATACTGGGAACGTAATGGAGAAAGGGTGGAATGCAGATAATGGGAAATGTGATGGAGAAAGTGAGGAATGCAGAAAATTTGGAATGTGATGGAGAAAGTGGGGAATGCAGATACTGAGAAAGTGATGGAAGAAGTGAGGAATGCCGAAAGTGGAAATGTGATGGAGAAAGTGAGAACTGCAGAAAGTGGGAAACATGGTGTAGAAAGTGAGGATTGCAGATAATGGGGAAGGAATGGAGAAAGTGTGGAATGCGGATGCTGGGAACATAATGAAGAAAGGGTGGAATGCAAATAACGGGAAATGTGGTGGAGAAAGCGTGGAATTAGATTACTTACAGTGTGGAAACAGGCCCTTTGACCCAACAAGCCCACACCGACCCGCCGAAGAGCAACCCACCCATACCCCTATATTTACCTCTTACCTAACACTACGGGCAATTTAGCATGGCCACTTCACCTGACCCGCACATTTTTGGACAGTGGGAGGAAACCGGAGCACCCAGAGGAAACCCACGCAGAAACGGGGAGAACGTGCAAACTCCACACAGTCAGTCGCCTGAGTCGGGAATTGAACCCGGGTCTCAGGCGCTGTGAGACAGCAGTGCTAACCACTGTGCCACCGTGCCGCCCATAATGCAGCTGCTGGGAACGTAATGAAGAAAGGGTGGAATGCAGATAACGGGAAATGTGATGGAGAAAGTGAGGATTGCAGACAATGGGGAACGTGATTTAAAAAGAGAGGAATGCAGATATTGGGAAATGCGAAAGAGAAAGTGAGGAATGCAGATACTGGAGAACGTGCTGGAGAAAGTGAGGAATACAGATTCTGCGGAACAGGATGGAGAAAGAGAGGAATGGAGAAAGAGAGGAATTGTGATGGAATGCGGACACTGCGGAACGGAGAAAGTGAAGGAAGCAGATACTGGGAATGTGATGGATAAAGTGAGGAATGAAGTTACTGGGAGTGTGATGGTGACGGTCATGAACGCAGGTACTGGGAACATGGTGGAGAAAGTGAGGAATGCAGATACTGGGAATGTGATGGAGAAAGTGAGGAATGCAGATACTTGGAACGTGATGGAGGAAGTGAGGAATGAAGATACTGGGAATGTAATGGATAAAGGGTGGAATGCAGATAACGGGAAACGTGATGAAGAAAGTGAGGAATGCAGAAAATGGGGAACATGATGGAGAAAGGGAGGAATGCAGATAATGAGGAACCTGATTTAAAAAGTGAGGAATGCAGGTATTGGGAAATGTGAAAGAGAAAGTGAGGAATGCAGATACCGGGGAAGGGATGGGGAAAGTGAGGAATGAAGATACTGGGAATGTGATGGTGAAAGTCAGGAAGGCAGATACTGGGAACTTGGTGGAGAAAGTATGGAATGCGTCTACTGGGAATGTAATGGAGAAAGGGTAGAATGCAGATGACGGGAAATGTGATGAAGCAAGTCAGGAATGCAGAAAATGGGGAACGTGATGGAGAAAGTGAGGATTGCAGATACTGGGAACGTGATGGAGAAAGTGAGGAATGCAGAAAATGGGGAACTTGATGGAGAAAGAGAGCAATGCAGATAATGAGGAACCTGATTTAAAAAGTGAGGAATGCAGATAGTGGGAAATGTGAAAGAGCAAGTGAGGAATGCAGATAATGGGGAACGTGATGAAGAAAGTGAGGATTGCAGATAATGGGGAAGGTGATTTAAAAAGTAGAAATACAAATATTGGGAAATGTGAAAGAGAAAATGAGGAATGCAAATGCTGGAAACGTGATGGAGAAAGTGAGGAATGCAGAAACTGGGGAAGGGATGGAGAAAGTCAGGAATGAAGTTACTGGGAATGTGATGGTGAAAGTTAGGAATGCAGATACTGGGAACACGGTGGAGAAAGTGAGGAATGCAGATTCTGGGAACGTGATGGAGAAAGTGAGGAATGAAGATACTGGGGAACAGGATGGGGGAAGTGAGGAATGCAAATGCTGGGAACGTGATGGAGAAAGTGAGGAATGCATATACTGCGAAAGTGATGCAGAATGTGAGGAATACATAAAGTGGAAATGTAATGGTGAAAGTGATATCTGCAGAAACTAGGAAATGTGATGGAGAAAGTGTGGATTGCAGATGCTGTGGACGTAATGAAGAAAGGGTGCAATGCAGATAATGGGAATTGTGATGGAGAAAGTGAGGAATGAAGATACTGGGAATGTGATGGTAAAGGTCAGGAACGCAGGTACTGGGAACATGGTGGAGAAAGTGAGGAATGTAGATACTGGGAATGAGATGGAGAAAGTGAGGAATGCAGATACTTGGAACGTGATGGAGAAAGTGAGGAATGAAGATACTGGGAATGTGATGGTGAAAGTCAGGAAGGCAGGTACTGGAACTTGGTGGAGAAAGTATGGAATGCGTATACTGGGAACATAATGGAGAAGGGGTAGAATGCAGATAACGGAAAATGTGATGAAGCAAGTCAGGAATGAGAAAATGGTGAACGTGATGTAGAAAGAGAGGATTGCAGATACTGGGGAACATGATGGAGAAAGTGAGGAATTAAGATACTGGGAACATGATGGAGAAAGGGTGGATTGTAGATAATGGGAAATGCGATGCAGAAAGTGAGGACTGCAGAAAATGTGGAACTTGATGGAGAAAGCGAGGAATGCAGATAATGAGGAACGTGTTTTAAAAAGTGAGGAATGCAGATAGTGGGGAAGGGATGGAGAAAGTGAGGAATGCAGATACTGGGAAAGTAATGGAGGAGGTGAGGAATGCAGATACTGGAAATACGATGGAGAAAGTGAGGAGAGCAAAACGTGGCAAACGAGGTGGAGAAAGTGAGGAATGCAGATACTGGGAATGTGATGGAGAAAGTGAGGAATTAAGATACTGGGAACATGATGGAGAAAGGGTGGATTGTAGATAATGGGAAATGTGGTGGAGAAAGTGAGGACTGCAGATACTGGGAAAGTGATGGCGAAAGTAAGGAATGAAGTGACTGGGAATGTGATGGTGAAAGTCAGGAATGCAGATACTGGCAAGATGGTGAAGAAAGTGAGGAATGTAGATACTGGGGAAGGGATGGAGAAAGTAAGGAATGCCGATATTGGGAAAGTAATGGAGGAGGTGAGGAATGCAGATACTGGAAATACGATGGAGAAAGTGAGGAAAGCAAAACCTGGCAAACGAGGTGGAGAAAGTGAGGAATGCAGATACTGGGAATGTGATGGTGAAGGTCAGGAACGCAGGTACTGGGAACATGGTGGAGAAAGTGAGGAATGAAGATACTGGGAATGCAATGGAGAAAGGGTGGAATGCAGAAAACGGGAAATATGTTGGAGAACGTGAGGAATGCTGATACTGGGGAATGTGATAGAGAAAGGGAGGAATGCAGATAATGAGGAACCTGATTTAAAAAGTGAGGAATACAAATATTGGGAAATGTGAAAGAGAAAGTGAGGAATGCAAATGCTGGAAACGTGATGGAGAAAGTGAGGAATGCCGATATTGGGGAAGGGATGGAGAAAGTGAGGAATGCAGATACTGGGAATATGATGGAGAAAGTGAGAAATGAAGATACTGGGAATGTGATGGTGAAAGTCAGGAAGGCAGATACTGGGAACTTGGTGGAGAAAGTATGGAATGCGTCTACTGGGAACGTAATGGAGAAAGGGTAGAATGCAGATAACGGAAAATGTGATGAAGCAAGTCAGGAATGCAGAAAATGGTGAACGTGATGTAGAAAGAGAGGATTGCAGATACTGGGGAACGTGATGGAGAAAGTGAGGAATTAAGATACTGGGAACATGATGGAGAAAGGGTGGATTGTAGATAATGGGAAATGCGATGCAGAAAGTGAGGACTGCAGAAAATGTGGAACTTGATGGAGAAAGCGAGGAATGCAGATAATGAGGAACGTGTTTTAAAAAGTGAGGAATGCAGATAGCGGGAAATATGAAAGAGAAAGTGAGGAATGCAGATACTGGGAAAGTGATGGAGAAAGTAAGGAATTAAGTTACTGGGAATGTGGTGGTGAAAGTCAGGAATGCAGATACTGGGAAGATGGTGAAGAAAGTGAGGAATGCAGATTGTGGGAACGTGATGGAGAAAGTGAGAATTGCAGATACCGGGAAAGGGATGGAGAAAGTGAGGAATGCCGATACTGGGAAAGTAATGGAGGAGGTGAGGAATGCAGATACTGGAAATACGATGGAGAAAGTGAGGAGAGCAAAACGTGGCAAACGAGGTGGAGAAAGTGAGGAATGCAGATACTGGGAATGTGATGGTGAAGGTCAGGAACGCAGGTACTGGGGAACGTGATGGAGAAAGGGAGGAATGCAGATACTGGGAATGTGATGGAGAAAGTGAGGAATTAAGATACTGGGAACATGATGGAGAAAGGGTGGATTGTAGATAATGGGAAATGCGATGGAGAAAGAGAGGAATGCAGATAATGAGGAACGTGTTTTAAAAAGTGAGGAATGCAGATAGTGGGAATGTGATGGAGAAAGTGAGGAATGAAGTGACTGGGAATGTGATGGTGAAAGTCAGGAATGCAGATACTGGCAAGATGGTGAAGAAAGTGAGGAATGTAGATACTGGGGAAGGGATGGAGAAAGTAAGGAATGCCGATATTGGGAAAGTAATGCAGGAGGTGAGGAATGCAGATACTGGAAATACGATGGAGAAAGTGAGGAAAGCAAAACCTGGCAAACAAGATGGAGAAAGTGAGGAATGCAGATACTGGGAATGTGATGGTGAAGGTCAGGAACGCAGGTACTGGGAACATGGTGGAGAAAGTGAGGAATGAAGATACTGGGAATGCAATGGAGAAAGGGTGGAATGCAGAAAACGGGAAATGTGTTGGAGAACGTGAGGAATGCTGATACTGGGGAATGTGATAGAGAAAGGGAGGAATGCAGATAATGAGGAACCTGATTTAAAAAGTGAGGAATACAAATATTGGGAAATGTGAAAGAGAAAGTGAGGAATGCAAATGCTGGAAACGTGATGGAGAAAGTGAGGAATGCCGATATTGGGGAAGGGATGGAGAAAGTGAGGATTGCAGATACTGGGAATATGATGGAGAAAGTGAAGAATGCAGATACTGGGAATATGATGGAGAAAGTGAGGAACGCAGATACTGGGAATGTGATGGAGAAAGTGAGGAATGCAGATAATGGGAAATGTGATGGAGAAAGTGAGGAATGCAGAATGTGGGGAACTTGATGGAGAAAGAGAGCAATGCAGACAATGGGGAACGTGATTTAAAAAGTGAGAAATACAAATATTGGGAAAAGTGAAAGAGAAAGTGAGGAATGCAGATATTGGGAAAGTGATGATGAAAGTCAGGAATGAAGTTACTGGGAATGTGATGGTGAAAGTCAGGAATGCAGATACTGGGAACGTGATGGAGAAAGTGAGGAATGAAGATACTGGGAAAGTGATGGAGAACATGAGGAATGCAGATACTAGGGAAGGTGATGGAGAAAGGGAGGAATCCAGATACTGGGGAACATGATGGAGAAGGTGCGGACTGCAAATTCTGGGGAACAGGATGGAGGAAGTGAGGAAGGCAAATGCTGGGAACGTGATGGAGAAAGTGAGGAATGCATATACTGGGAAAGTGATGCGGGAAGTGAGGAATGCCTAACGTGGAAATGTGATGGAGAAAGTGAGATCTGCAGAAACTGGGAAAGGTGGTGGAGAAAGTGAGGAATGCCGATACTGGGAACGTGATGGAGAAAGTGTAGATTGGAGATGCTGAGGACGTAATGAAGAAAGGGTGCAATGCAGATAACGGGAATTGTGATGGAGAAAGTGAGGAATGCAGATACTGGGGAAGGGATGGGGAAAGTGAGGAATGAAGATACTGGGAATGTGATGGTGAAAGTCAGGAAGGCAGATACTGGGAACTTGGTGGAGAAAGTATGGAATGTGTCTACTGGGAATGAAATGGAGAAAGGGTAGAATGCAGATAACGGGAAATGTGATGAAGCAAGTCAGGAATGCAGAAAATGGGGAACGTGATGGGGAAAGTGAGGATTGCAGATACTAGGGAACGTGATGGAGAAAGGGAGGAATGCAGATACTGGGAATGTGATGGAGAAAGTGTGGATTGTAGATAATGAGGAACGTGTTTTAAAAAGTGAGGAATGCAGATAGTGGGAAATGTGAAAGAGAAAGTGAGGAATGCAGATACTGGGGAAGTGATGTAGAAAATAAGGAATGAAGTTACTGGGAATGTGATGGTGAAAGTCAGGAATGCAGATACTGGCAAGATGGTGAAGAAAGTGAGGAATGCAGATTGTGGGAACGTGATGGAGAAAGTGAGGATTGCAGATACCGGGGAACATGATAGAGAAAGTGAGGAATGCCGATACTGGGAAAGTAATGGAGGAGGTGAGGAATGCAGATACTGGAAATACGATGGAGAAAGTGAGGAAAGCAGATACTGGGAATGTGATGGAGAAAGTAAGGAATGAAGTTACTGGGAATGTGATGGTGTAAGTCAGGAATGCAGATACTGGGAAGATGGTGAAGAAAGTGAGGAATGCAGATTGTGGAAACGTGATGGAGAAAGTGAGAATTGCAGATACTGGAGAAGGGATGGAGAAAGTGAGGAATGCCGATACTGGGAAAGTAATGGAGGAGGTGAGGAATGCAGATAACGGGAAATGTGTTGGAGAACGTGAGGAATGCTGATACTGGGGAATGTGATAGAGAAAGGGAGGAATGCTGATAATGAGGAACCTGATTTAAAAAGTGAGGAATGCAGGTATTGGGAAATGTGAACGAGAAAGTGAGGAATTCAGATACTGGGGAACGTGATGGAGAAATGAGGAATGCACAAAATGGTGAACGTGATGGAGAAAGTGAGGATTGTAGATACTGGGGAACATGATGGAGAAAGGCAGGAATGCAGATAATGGGGAATGTGATGGAGAAAGTGAGGAATGCAAATATTGGGAAATGTGAAAGAGAAAGTGAGGAATGCAGATACCGGAGAACGAGATAGAGAAAGTGAGGAATGCTGATAATGGTGATCGTGATGGAGAAGGTGAGGAATGCAGATTCTGGGGAACAGGATGGAGGAAGTGAGGAATGCAAATGATGAGAACGTGATGGAGAAAGTGAGAACTGCAGAAAGTGGGAAACCTCGTGGAGAAAGTGAGGAATGCAGATACTGAGGAAGGTGTTTAAAAAAGTGAGGAATGCAGATATTGGAAAATGTGAAAGGGAAAGTGAGGAACACAGATAATGGGGAATGTGATGAAGAAATGAGGAATGCAGAAAATGGGGAACGTGATGTAGAAAGTGAGGAATACAAATATTGGGAAATGTGAAAGAGAAAGTGAGGAATGCAGATACTGGGAAAGTGATGGAGAAAGTAAGGAATGAAGTTACTGTGAATGTGATGGTGAAAGTCAGGAATGCAGACACTGGGAAGATGGTGAAGAAAATGAGGAATGCATATTCTGGGAACGTGATGGAGAAAGTGAGAAGTGCAGATACTGGGGAAGGGATGGAGAAAGTGAGGAATGCCGATACTGGGAAAGTAATGGTGAAAGTCAGGAAGGCAGATACTAGGAACGTTGTGGAGAAAGTATGGAATGCGTATATGGGAAATGTAATGGAGAAAGGTGTTAATGCAGATAATGGAAATGTGATGAAGGAAGTGAGGAATGCAGAAAATGGGGAACGTGATGGAGAAAGTGAGGAATGCCGATAATGGTGATCGTGATGGAGAAAATGAGGAATGCAGATTCTGGGAACAGGATGGAGGAAGTGTGGAATTCAAATGCTGGAAACGTGATGGAGAAAGTGAGGAATGCAGACACTGGGGAACATGATGGAGAAAGGCAGGAATGCAGATACCGGGGAACGAGATGGAGAAAGTGAGGAATGCAGATAATGGTGATCGTGATGGACAAGGTGAGGAATGCAGCTTCTGGGGAACCGGATGGAGGAAGTGAGGAATGCAGACACCAGGGAACGTGATGGAGAAAGTGAGGAATGCAGATACTGGAAATGTGACTGAGAAAGTGAGGAAAGCAGAAACTGGGAAACAAGGTGGAGTAAGTGAGGAATGCAGATACTGGGGAAGGGATGGAGAAAGTGAGGAATGAAGATACTGGGAATGTGATGGTGAAAGTCAGGAAGGCAGATACTAGGAACGTGGTGGAGAAAGTATGGAATGCATATACGGGAAATGTAATGGAGAAAGATGTGAATGCAGATAATGGAAATGTGATGAAGCAAGTGAGGAATGCAGAAAATGGGGAACGTGATGTAGAAAATGAGGATTGCAGATACTGGGGAACGTGGTGGAGAGAGGGAGGAATGCAGATAATGGGGAATATGATTTAAAAAGTGAGGAATACAAATATTGGGAAATGTGAAAGAGAAAGTGAGGAATGCAAATGCTGGAAACGTGATGGAGAAAGTGAGGAATGCCGATATTGGGGAAGGGATGGAGAAAGTGAGGATTGCAGATACTGGGAATATGATGGAGAAAGTGAGGAACGCAGATACTGGGAATGTGATGGAGAAAGTGAGGAATGCAGATAATGGGAAATGTGATGGAGAAAGTGAGGAATGCAGAATGTGGGGAACTTGATGGAGAAAGAGAGCAATGCAGACAATGGGGAACGTGATTTAAAAAGTGAGAAATACAAATATTGGGAAAAGTGAAAGAGAAAGTGAGGAATGCAGATATTGGGAAAGTGATGATGAAAGTCAGGAATGAAGTTACTGGGAATGTGATGGTGAAAGTCAGGAATGCAGATACTGGGAACGTGATGGAGAAAGTGAGGAATGAAGATACTGGGAAAGTGATGGAGAACATGAGGAATGCAGATACTAGGGAAGGTGATGGAGAAAGGGAGGAATCCAGATACTGGTGATCGTGATGGAGAAGGTGCGGACTGCAAATTCTGGGGAACAGGATGGAGGAAGTGAGGAAGGCAAATGCTGGGAACGTGATGGAGAAAGTGAGGAATGCATATACTGGGAAAGTGATGCGGGAAGTGAGGAATGCCTAACGTGGAAATGTGATGGAGAAAGTGAGATCTGCAGAAACTGGGAAAGGTGGTGGAGAAAGTGAGGAATGCCGATACTGGGAACGTGATGGAGAAAGTGTAGATTGGAGATGCTGAGGACGCAATGAAGAAAGGGTGCAATGCAGATAACGGGAATTGTGATGGAGAAAGTGAGGAATGCAGATACTGGGAATGTGATGGAGAAAGTGAGGAATGCAGATACTGGGGAAGGGATGGGGAAAGTGAGGAATGAAGATACTGGGAATGTGATGGTGAAAGTCAGGAAGGCAGATACTGGGAACTTGGTGGAGAAAGTATGGAATGTGTCTACTGGGAATGAAATGGAGAAAGGGTAGAATGCAGATAACGGGAAATGTGATGAAGCAAGTCAGGAATGCAGAAAATGGGGAACGTGATGGGGAAAGTGAGGATTGCAGATACTAGGGAACGTGATGGAGAAAGGGTGGATTGTAGATAATGAGGAACGTGTTTTAAAAAGTGAGGAATGCAGATAGTGGGAAATGTGAAAGAGAAAGTGAGGAATGCAGATACTGGGGAAGTGATGTAGAAAATAAGGAATGAAGTTACTGGGAATGTGATGGTGAAAGTCAGGAATGCAGATACTGGCAAGATGGTGAAGAAAGTGAGGAATGCAGATTGTGGGAACGTGATGGAGAAAGTGAGGATTGCAGATACCGGGGAACATGATAGAGAAAGTGAGGAATGCCGATACTGGGAAAGTAATGGAGGAGGTGAGGAATGCAGATACTGGAAATACGATGGAGAAAGTGAGGAAAGCAGATACTGGGAATGTGATGGAGAAAGTAAGGAATGAAGTTACTGGGAATGTGATGGTGTAAGTCAGGAATGCAGATACTGGGAAGATGGTGAAGAAAGTGAGGAATGCAGATTGTGGGAACGTGATGGAGAAAGTGAGAATTGCAGATACTGGAGAAGGGATGGAGAAAGTGAGGAATGCCGATACTGGGAAAGTAATGGAGGAGGTGAGGAATGCAGATAACGGGAAATGTGTTGGAGAACGTGAGGAATGCTGATACTGGGGAATGTGATAGAGAAAGGGAGGAATGCTGATAATGAGGAACCTGATTTAAAAAGTGAGGAATGCAGGTATTGGGAAATGTGAACGAGAAAGTGAGGAATTCAGATACTGGGGAACGTGATGGAGAAATGAGGAATGCACAAAATGGTGAACGTGATGGAGAAAGTGAGGATTGTAGATACTGGGGAACATGATGGAGAAAGGCAGGAATGCAGATAATGGGGAATGTGATGGAGAAAGTGAGGAATGCAAATATTGGGAAATGTGAAAGAGAAAGTGAGGAATGCAGATACCGGAGAACGAGATAGAGAAAGTGAGGAATGCTGATAATGGTGATCGTGATGGAGAAGGTGAGGAATGCAGATTCTGGGGAACAGAATGGAGGAAGTGAGGAATGCAAATGATGAGAACGTGATGGAGAAAGTGAGAACTGCAGAAAGTGGGAAACCTCGTGGAGAAAGTGAGGAATGCAGATACTGAGGAAGGTGTTTAAAAAAGTGAGGAATGCAGATATTGGAAAATGTGAAAGGGAAAGTGAGGAACACAGATAATGGGGAATGTGATGAAGAAATGAGGAATGCAGAAAATGGGGAACGTGATGTAGAAAGTGAGGAATACAAATATTGGGAAATGTGAAAGAGAAAGTGAGGAATGCTGATACTGGGGAAGGGATGGAGAAAGTGAGGAATGAAGTTACTGTGAATGTGATGGTGAAAGTCAGGAATGCAGACACTGGGAAGATGGTGAAGAAAATGAGGAATGCATATTCTGGGAACGTGATGGAGAAAGTGAGAAGTGCAGATACTGGGGAAGGGATGGAGAAAGTGAGGAATGCCGATACTGGGAAAGTAATGGTGAAAGTCAGGAAGGCAGATACTAGGAACGTTGTGGAGAAAGTATGGAATGCGTATATGGGAAATGTAATGGAGAAAGGTGTTAATGCAGATAATGGAAATGTGATGAAGGAAGTGAGGAATGCAGATACTGGGGAACGTGGTGGAGAGAGGGAGGAATGCAGATAATGGGGAATATGATTTAAAAAGTGAGGAATGCAAATATTGGGAAATGTGAAAGAGAAAGTGAGGAAAGCAGATACCGGGGAACGTGATGGAGAAAGTGTGGAATGCAAATTCTGGGGAACAGGATGGAGGAAGTGAGGAATGCAAATGCTGGAAACGTGTTGGAGAAAGTGAGGAATGCAGACACTGGGGAACGTGACGGAAAAAGTGGGGAATGCAGATACTGGGAAAGTGATGGAGGAAGTGAGGAATGCCATAAGTGTAAATGTGATGGAGTAAGTGAGAACTGCAGAAACTGGGAAATGT
The DNA here is from genome assembly GCF_020745735.1 of Hemiscyllium ocellatum. NCBI lineage: Eukaryota > Metazoa > Chordata > Chondrichthyes > Orectolobiformes > Hemiscylliidae > Hemiscyllium > Hemiscyllium ocellatum. Next base: position 42,011,048 of record NC_083437.1, on the reverse strand, counting down.
GGTGTAGAAAGTGAGGATTGCAGTAACTGGGAACATGTTGGAGAATGTGAGGAATGCAAATACTGGGAATGTGATGGAGGAAGTGAGGAATGCAGATACTGGGAAAGTAATGGGGAAAGTGAGGAATGCAGATACTAGGAAAGTAATGGGGAAAGTGAGGAATGCAAATACTGGAAATGTGATGTAGAAAGTGAGGCATGCAGATACTGGGAAAGTGATGGGGAAAGTGAGGAATGCAGATACTGGGGAACGTGATGGAGAAAGGGAGGAATGCAGAAAATGGGGAACGTGATGGAGAAAGTGAGGAATGCCGATAATGGTGATCGTGATGGAGAAGTTGAGGAATGCAGTTTCTGGGGTACAGAACGGAGGAAGTGAGGAATGCAAATGCTGGGAACGTGATGGACAAAGTGAAGAATGCAGACACCGGGGAACATGATGGAGAAAGTGGGGAATGCAGATACTGGGAAAGTGATGTAAGAAGTGAGGAATGCCGAAAGTGGAAATGTGACGGAGAAAGTGAGAACTGCAGAAAGTGGTTAACGTAGTGGAGAAAGTGAGGAATGGAGATTCTGGGGAAGGGATGGGGAAAGTGAGGAATGAAGATACTGGGAATGTGATGGTGAAAGTCAGGAAGGCAGATACTGGGAACTTAGTGGAGAAAGTATGGAATGCGTCTACTGGGAATGAAATGGAGAAAGGGTAGATTGCAGATAACGGGAAATGTGATGAAGCAAGTCAGGAATGCAGAAAATGGGGAACGTGATGGAGAAAGTGAGGATTGCAGATACTGGGGAAGGGATGGAGAAAGTGAGGAATGCCGATATTAGGAAAGTAGTGGAGGAGGTGAGGAATGCAGATACTGGAAGTACGACGGAGAAAGTGAGGAAAGCAAAACCTGGCAAACGAGGTGGAGAAAGTGAGGAATGCAGATACTGGGAATGCGATGGTGAAGGTCAGGAACGCAGGTACTGGGAACATGGTGGAGAAAGTGAGGAATGCAGATACTGGGAATGTGATGGTGAAGGTCAGGAACGCAGGTACTGGGAATATGGTGGAGAAAGTGAGGAATGAAGATACTGGGAATGCAATGGAGAAAGGGTGGAATGCAGAAAACGGGAAATGTGTTGGAGAACGTGAGGAATGCTGATACTGGGGAATGTGATAGAGAAAGGGAGGAATGCAGATAATGAGGAACCTGATTTAAAAAGTGAGGAATACAAATATTGGGAAATGTGAAAGAGAAAGTGAGGAATGCAAATGCTGGAAACGTGATGGAGAAAGTGAGGAATGCCGATATTGGGGAAGGGATGGAGAAAGTGAGGATTGCAGATACTGGGGAACGTGATAGAGAAAGGGAGGAATGCAGATACTGGGGAACGTGATTTAAAAAGTGAGAAATACAAATATTGGGAAAAGTGAAAGAGAAAGTGAGGGATGCAAATGCTGGAAACGTGATGGAAAAAGTGAGGAATGCAGATACTGGGGAAGGGATGGAGAAAGTGAGGAATGCAGATATTGGGAAAGTGATGGAGAAAGTCAGGAATGAAGTTACTGGGAATGTGATGGTGAAAGTCAGGAATGCAGATACTGGGAAGATGGTGAAGAAAGTGAAGAATGCAGATTCTGGGAACGTGATGGAGAAAGTGAGGAATGAAGATACTGGGAAAGTGATGGAGAACATGAGGAATGCATATACTGGGAAAGTGACGCGGGAAGTGAGGAATGCCTAACGTGGAAATGTGATGGAGAAAGTGAGATCTGCAGAAACTGGGAATGTGATGGAGAAAGTGAGGAATGCAGATACTGGGGAAGGGATGGGGAAAGTGAGGAATGAAGATACTGGGAATGTGATGGTGAAAGTGAGGAATGCAGATACTGGGAACTTGGTGGAGAAAGTATGGAATGCGTCTACTGGGAACGAAATGGAGAAAGGGTAGAATGCAGATAACGGGAAATGTGATGAAGCAAGTCAGGAATGCAGAAAATGGGGTACGTGATGGAAAAAGTGAGGATTGCAGATACTGGGAATGTGATGGAGGAAGGGTGGATTGTAGATAATGGGAAATGTGATGGAGAAAGTGAGGAATGCAGAAAATGAGGAACGTGTTTTAAAAAGTGAGGAATGCAGATAGTGGGAAATGTAAAAGAGAAAGAGAGGAATGCAGGTGTCGGGGAACGTGATGGAGAAAGTGAGGATTGTAGATACTGGGGAACATGATGGAGGAAGGCAGGAATGCAGATAATGGGGAATGTGATGTAGAAAATAAGGAATGAAGTTACTGGGAATGTGATGGTGAAAGTCAGGAATGCAGATACTGGGAAGATGGTGAAGAAAGTGAGGAATGCAGATTGTGGGAACGTGATGGAGAAAGTGAGGATTGCAGATACCGGGGAACATGATGGAGAAAGTGAGGAATGCCGATACTGGGAAAGTAATGGAGGAGGTGAGGAATGCAGATACTGGAAATATGTTGGAGAAAGTGAGGAAAGCAAAACCTGGCAAACGAGGTGGAGAAAGTGAGGAATGCAGATACTGGGAATGCGATGGTGAAGGTCAGGAACGCAGGTACTGGGAATATGGTGGAGAAAGTGAGGAATGCAGATACTGGGAATGTGATGGTGAAGGTCAGGAAAGCAGGTACTGGGAATATGGTGGAGAAAGTGAGGAATGCAGATACTGGGAAAGTGATGGAGAAAGTAAGGAATGAAGTTACTGGGAATGTGATGGTGTAAGTCAGGAATGCAGATACTGGGAAGATGGTGAAGAAAGTGAGGAATGCAGATTGTGGGAACGTGATGGAGAAAGTGAGAATTGCAGATACTGGAGAAGGGATGGAGAAAGTGAGGAATGCCGATACTGGGAAAGTAATGGAGGAGGTGAGGAATGCAGATAACGGGAAATGTGTTGGAGAACGTGAGGAATGCTGATACTGGGGAATGTGATAGAGAAAGGGAGGAATGCAGATAATGAGGAACCTGATTTAAAAAGTGAGGAATGCAGGAATTGGGAAATGTGAACGAGAAAGTGAGGAATGCAGATACCGGGGAACGTGATGCAGAAATGGGGAATGCACAAAATGGTGAACGTGATGGAGAAAGTGAGGATTGTAGATACTGGGGAACATGATGGAGAAAGGCAGGAATGCAGATAATGGGGAATGTGATGGAGAAAGTGAGGAATGCAAATATTGGGAAATGTGAAAGAGAAAATGAGGAATGCAGATACCGGAGAATGAGATAGAGAAAGTGAGGAATGCTGATAATGGTGATCGTGATGGAGAAGGTGAGGAATGCAGATTCTGGGGAACAGGATGGAGGAAGTGAGGAATGCAAATGCTGAGAACGTGATGGAGAAAGTGAGAACTGCAGAAAGTGGGAAACTTCGTGGAGAAAGTGAGGAATGCAGATACTGAGGAAGGTGTTTAAAAAAGTGAGGAATGCAGATATTGGAAAATGTGAAAGGGAAAGTGAGGAATGCAGATAATGGGGAATGTGATGAAGAAATGAGGAATGCAGAAAATGGGGAACGTGATGTAGAAAGGGAGGAAGGCAGATACTGAGGAACGTGATTTAAAAAGTGAGGAATACAAATATTGGGAAATGTGAAAGAGAAAGTGAGGAATGCAAATGCTGGAAACGTGATGGAAAAAGTGAGGAATACACAAAACGGTGAACGTGATGGAGAAAGTGAGGAATACAGATTCTGGGGAACAGGATGGAGGAAGTGAGGAATGCAAATGCTGAGAACGTGATGGAGAAAGTGAGAACTGCAGAAAGTGGGAAACCTGGTGGAGAAAGTGAGGAATGCAGATACTGGGGAAGGGATGGGGAAAGTGAGGAATGAAGATACTGGGAATGTGATGGTGAAAGTCAGGAAGGCAGATACTAGGAACTTGGTGGAGAAAGTGTGGAATGCGTATACTGGGAACGTAATGGAGAAAGGTGTGAATGCAGATAATGGAAATGTGATGAAGCAAGTGAGGAATGCAGAAAATGGGGAACGTGATGTAGAAAATGAGGAAGGCAGATACTGGGGAACGTGATTTAAAAAGTGAGGAATACAAATATTGGGAAATGTGAAAGAGAAAGTGAGGAATGCAGATACTGGGAAAGTGATGGAGAAAGTAAGGAATGAAGTTACTGTGAATGTGGTGATGAAAGTCAGGAATGCAGATACTGGGAAGATGGTGAAGAAAATGAGGAATGCATATTCTGGGAACGTGATGGAGAAAGTGAGAAGTGCAGATACTGGGGAAGGGATGGAGAAAGTGAGGAATGCCGATACTGGGAAAGTAATGGTGAAAGTCAGGAAGGCAGATACTAGGAACGTGGTGGAGAAAGTATGGAATGCGTATACGGGAAATGTAATGGAGAAAGGTGTTAATGCAGATAATGGTAATGTGATGAAGGAAGTGAGGAATGCAGAAAATGGGGAACGTGATGGAGAAAGTGAGGAATGCAAATATTGGGAAATGTGAAAGAGAAAGGGAGGAATGCAGATACCGGGGAATGAGAAGGAGAATGTGAGGAATGCTGATAATGGTGATCGTGATGGAGAAAATGAGGAATGCAGATTCTGGGAACAGGATGGAGGAAGTGAGAAGTGCAGAAAATGGGAAAAGTGGTGTAGAAAGTGAGGCATGCAGATACTAAGGAAGGAATGGGGAAAGTGAGGAATGCAGATACTGGGAACATGATGGATAAAGTGTGGAATGTGTAGACTGGGAACGTAATGGAGAACGGGTAGAATGCAGAAAATGGGGAACGTGATTTAAAAAGTGAGGAATGCAGATATTGGGAAATGTGTAAGAGAAAGTGAGGAATGCTGACAATGGGGACCGTGATGGAGAAAGTGAGGAATACAGAAAATTGGGAATGTGATGGAGAAAGGGAGGAATGCAGATACTGGGGAGGTGATGGAGAAAGTGGGGATTGCAGATACTGGGAATGTGATGGAGACAGTGAGGAATGAAGATACTGGGAACATGATGGAGAAAGTGTAGAATGCACATAGCGGGAAATATGATGGCGAGAGTGAGGAATGCAGAAAATGGGGAAAGTGATGGAGAAAGTGAGGATTACAGATACTGGGGAACATGATAGTGAAAGGGAGGAATGCAGATAATGGGGAACGTGATTTAAAAAGTGAGGAATGCAGGTATTGGGAAATGTAAAAGTGAAAGTGAGGAATGCAGATACTGGAGAACGTGTTGGAGAAAGTGAGGAATGCTGACACTGTGGAACGGATGGAGAAAGTGAGGGAAGCAGAAACTGGGAAAGGTGGTGGAGAAAGTGAGGAATGCCGATACTGGGAACGTGATGGAGAAAGTGTGAAATGCGGATGCTGGGAATGTAATGAAGAAAGGGTGGAATGCAGATAACGGGAATTGTGATGGAATGCAGACACTGTGGAACGGATGGAGAAAGTGAGGGAAGCAGATACTGGGAATGTGACGGAAAAAGTGAGGAATGAAGTTACTGGGAATGTGATGGTGAAGGCCAGGAACGCAGGTACTGGGAACATGGTGGAGAAAGTGAGGAATGAAGATACTGGGAATGTGATGGTGAAAGTCAGGAAGGCAGATACTAGGAACTTGGTGGAGAAAGTATGGAATGCGTATACTGGGAACGTAATGGAGAAAGGGTAGAATGCAGATAATGGGAAATGTGATGAAGCAAGTGAGGAATGCAGAAAATGGGGAAAGTGATGTAGAAAATGAGGATTGCAGATACTGGGGAACGTGGTGGAGAGAGGGAGGAATGCAGATAATGAGGACCGTGTTTTAAAAAGTGAGGAATGCAGATGTTGGGAAATGTGATGAAGAAATGAGGAATGCAGAAAATGGGGAACGTGATGTAGAAAGAGAGGAATGCAGATAATGGGGAATATGATTTAAAAAGTGAGGAATGCAAATATTGGGAAATGTGAAAGAGAAAGTGAGGAATGCAGATACCGGGGAACGTGATGGAAAAAGTGAGGAATGCAAATAATGGTGATCGTGATGGAGAAGGTGAGGAATGCAGATTCTGGGGAACAGGATGGAGGAAGTGAGGAATGCAAATGCTGGAAACGTGATGGAGAAAGTGAGGAATGCAGACTCTGGGGAACGTGACGGAAAAAGTGGGGAATGCAGATACTGGGAAAGTGATGGAGGAAGTGAGGAATGCCATAAGTGTAAATGTGATGGAGTAAGTGAGAACTGCAGAAACTGGGAAATGTGGTGTAGAAAGTGAGGATTGCAGTAACTGGGAACATGTTGGAGAATGTGAGGAATGCAAATACTGGGAATGTGATGGAGGAAGTGAGGAATGCAGATACTGGGAAAGTGATGGGGAAAGTGAGGAATGCAAATACTGGAAATGTAATGTAGAAAGTGAGGCATGCAGATACTAAGGAAGGAATGGGGAAAGTGAGGAATGCAGATACTGGGAACATGATGGATAAAGTGTGGAATGTGTAGACTGGGAACGTAATGGAGAAAGGGTAGAATGCAGAAAATGGGGAACGTGATTTAAAAAGTGAGGAATGCAGATATTGGGAAATGTGTAAGAGAAAGTGAGGAATGCAGATACTGGAGAACGTGCTGGAGAAAGTGAGGAAGGCAGATACTGGGAACTTGGTGGAGAAAGTATGGAATGCGTATACTGGGAACGTAATGGAGAAAGGGTAGAATGCAGATGACGGGAAATGTGATGAAGCAAGTCAGGAATGCAGAAAATGGGGTACGTGATGGAAAAAGTGAGGATTGCAGATACTAGGGAACGTGATGGAGAAAGTGAGGAATGCAGATACTGGGAATGTGATGGAGAAAGTGAGGAATTAAGATACTGGGAACATGATGGAGAAAGGGTGGATTGTAGATAATGGGAAATGTGATGGAGAAAGAGAGGAATGCAGATAATGAGGAACGTGTTTTAAAAAGTGAGGAAGGCAGATAGTGGGAAATGTGATGGAGAAAGTGAGGAATGCAGATATCGGGGAACGTGATGCAGAAAGTGAGGATTGCAGATACCGGGGAACATGATGGAGAAAGTGAGGATTGCAGATACTGGGGAAGGGATGGAGAAAGTGAGGAATGAAGTTACTGGGAATGTGATGGTGCAAGTCAGGAATGCAGATACTGGGAAGATGGTGAAGAAAGTGAGGAATGCAGATTCTGGGAACGTGATGGAGAAAGTGAGAAGTGTAGATACTGGGGAAGCGATGGAGAAAGTGAGGAATGCCGATACTGGGAAAGTAATGGTGAAAGTCAGGAAGGCAGATACTAGGAACGTGGTGGAGAAAGTATGGAATGCGTATACAGGAAATGTAATGGAGAAAGGTGTGAATGCAGATAATGGAAATGTGATGAAGCAAGTGAGGAATGCAGAAAATGGGGAACGTGATGGAGAAAGTGAGGAATGCTGATAATGGTGATCGTGATGGAGAAGGTGAGGAATGCAGATTCTGGGGAACAGGATGGAGGAAGTGAGGAATGCAATTGCTGGGAACGTGATGGAGAAAGTGAGGAATGCAGACACCAGGGAACATGATGGTGAAAGTGAGGAATGCAGATCATGGGAAAGCAATGGAGGAGATGAGGAATGCAGATACTGGAAATGTGATGGAGAAAGTGAGGAATGCAGATACTGGGGAAGGGATGGGGAAAGTGAGGAATGAAGATACTGCGAATGTGATGGTGAAAGTCAGGAAGGCAGATACTAGGAACTTGGTGGAGGAAATGTGGAATGCGTATACTGGGAACGTAATGTAGACAGGGTAGAATGCAGATAATGGGAAATGTGATGAAGCAAGTGAGGAATGCAGAAAATGGGGAACGTGATGGAGAAAGTGAGGATTGCAGATACTGGGGAACGTGGTGGAGGAAGGGAGGAATGCAGATAATGAGGAAGGTGTTTAAAAAAGTGAGGAATGCAGATATTGGGAAATGTGAAAGAGAAAGTGTGGAATGCAGATTATGGGGATCGTGATGGAGAAGGTGAGGAATACAGATTCTGGGGAGCAGGTTGGAAGAAGTGAGGAATACAATTGCTGGAATCTTGATGGAGAAAGTGAGGAATGCAGATACTGGGGAAGGGATGGGGAAAGTCAGGAATGCAGATACTAGGAACATGATGGAGAAAATGTGGAATGCAGATACTGGGGAATGTGATGGAGAAAGGGAGGAATGCAGATAATAGGGAACATGATTTAAAAAGAGAGGAATGCAAATATTGGGAAATGTGAAAGAGAAAGTGAGGAATGCTGACAATGGTGATCGTGATGGAGAAGGTGAGGAATGTAGATTCTGGGGAACAGGATGGAGGAAGTGAGGAATGCAAATGCTGGAATCGTGATGGAGAAATTGAGGAATGCAGACACTGGGGAACATGATGGGAAAGTGATGGAGGAAGTGAGGAATGCCAAAAGTGGAAATGTGATGGAGTATGTGAGAACTGCAGAAACTGGGAAATGTGATGGAGAAAGTGAGGAATGATGATACTGGGGAACATGATGAAAGTGTGGAATGCAAATTCTGGGGAACAGGATGGAGGAAGTGAGGAATGCAAATGCTGGGAATGTGATGGAGAAAGTGAGGAATGCAGAAACTGGGAAAGGTGGTGGAGAAAGTGAGGAATGCCGATACTGGGAACGTGATGGAGAAAGTGTGAAATGCCGATACTGGAAACATGATGGAGAAAGAGTGGAATGCAGATACTGGGAACGTAATTGGGAAAAGGTGGAATGCAGATAACGGGAAATGTGAGGGAGCAAGTGAGGAATGCTGATAATGAGGAACGTGATGGAGAAGGTGAGGAATGCAGATTCTGGGGAACAGGATGGAGGAAGTGAGGAGTGCAAATGCTGGGAATGTGATGGAGAAAGTGAGGAATGCAGACACTGGGAAAGTGATGCGGGAAGTGAGGAATGCATAAAGTGGAAATGTGATGGAGAAAGTGAGATCTGCAGAAACTGGGAAAGGTGGTGGAGAAAGTGAGGAATGCCGATACTGGGAACGTGATGGAGAAAGAGTGGAATGCAGATACTGGGAACGTAATTGGGAAAAGGTGGAATGCAGATAACGGGAAATGTGAGGGAGCAAGTGAGGAATGCTGATAATGAGGAACGTGATGGCGAAAGTGAGGAATGCAGATGCAGGGGAAGGGATGGAGAAAGTTAGGAATGCCAATCCTGGGGATGTGATGGAGAAGGTGAGGAATGAAGATACTGGGAATGTGATGTTAAAAGTCAAGAATGCAGATACTGGGAACATGGTGGAGAATGTGAGGAATGCAGGTACTGGGAAAGATGTTGGAGAAAGTGAGGAATGCAGATACTGGGAACGTAATGGAGGAAGAGAGGAATGCAGAAACTGGGAAAAGAGATGGAGAAAGTGAGGAATGCTGATACTGGGGAAGGTGATGGAGAAAGTGAGGAATGGAGATACTGGGAAAGTGTTGGAGAAAGTGTGGAATGCAGATACTGGGAACGTAATGGAGAAAGGATGGAATGCAGATAACAGGAAATGGGATGCAGAAAGTGAAGAATGCAGAAAATGTGGAACGTGATGGAGAAAGTGAGGATTGCAGATACTGGGGAACGTGATGGAGGAAGGGAGGAATGCAGATAATGGGGAACGTGATTTAAAAAGTGAGGAATGCAGATATTTGGAAAGATGAAACAGAAAGTGAGGAATGTAGACACCAGGGAACGTGATGGAGAAAGTGAGGAATGCAGATACTGGGAACGTAATGGAGGAAGTGAGGAATGCAGATACTGGAAATGTGATGGAGAAGGTGAGGAATGCAGATATTGGGAAATGTGACAGAGGAAATGATGAATGCAGATACTGGGAATGTGATAGAGAAAGTGAGGAATGAAGATACTGGGAATGTGATGTTAAAAGTCAGGAATGCAGATACTGGGAACATGGTGGAGAATGTGAGGAATGCAGACGCTGGGGTCTGGGATGGAGAATGTGAGGAATGCGGATACTGGGAATGTGATGGAGAAAGTGAGTAATGCAGATAATCGGAAATGTGACGGAAAAAGTGAGGAATAAAGATAATGGGGAACTTGATGGGAAAAGTGAGGAATGCAGATTCTAGGAATGTGATGGAGAATTTGAGGAATTCCGATACTGGGGAACGTGATGGAGAAAGTGAGGAACACAGATAATGGGGAATGTGATGAATAAAGTGAGGAATCCAGATAATGGGGAATGTGATGGAGAAAGTGAGGAATGAAGATACTGGCAATGTGATGTTAAAAGTCAAGAATGCAGATACTGGGAACATGGTGGAGAATGTCCGGAATGCAGGTACTGGGAAAGGTGTTGGAGAAAGTGAGGAATGCAGATACTGGGAACGTAATGGAGGAAGTGAGGAATGCAGATACTGGGAATGTGATGGAGAAAGTGAGTAATGCAGATAACCGGAAATGTGACGGAAAAAGTGAGGAATGCAGATAATGGGGAACATGATGGTGAAAGTGAGGAATGCAGATTCTGGGAATGTGATGGAGAAGGTGAGGAATTCCGATACTGGGAAACGTGATGGAGAAAGTGAGGAACACAGATAATGGGGAATGTGATGTATAAAGTGAGGAATGCAGATACTGGGGAACGTGATGGAGTCAGTGAGGAATGCAGATACTGGGGAACAGGATGGCGGAAGTGAGGAATGCGAATGCTGGGAGCGTGATGGAGAAAGTGAGGAATGCAGACACTGGGAAAGTGATGGAGGAAGTGAGGAATGCTGATATTGGGGAACGTGATGGAGAAAGTGAGGAATGCAGAAACTGTGGATCGTGATGGAGAAAGGGTGGAATGCAGATAACGGGAAATGTGAGGGAGAAGGTGAGGAATGCCGAAAATGGGGGACGTGATGGAGAAAGTGAGGATTGCAGATACTAGGGAACGTAAACCATGAAAGGAAGGATTGTAGATAATGGGGAACGTGATTTTAAAAGTGAGGAATGCAAATGCAGGTATTGGGAAATGTGAAAGAAAAATGAGGAATGCAGATACCGGGGAATGTGATGGAGAGAGTGAGGAATGCAGATTCTGGGGAACAGGATGGAGGAAGTGAGGAATGCAGATACTGGGAATGTAATGGAGGAAGTGAGGAATGCAGATACTGGGGAAGGTGATGGAGAAAGTGAGGAATGTAGAAACTGGAAAAAGCGATGGAGAAAGTGAGGAATGCAGATGCTGGGGAAGGGATGGAGAAAGTGAGGAATGAAGATACTGGGAAAGTGTTGGAGAAAGTGTGGAATGCGGATACTGGGAACGTGATGGAGGAAGGGAGGAATGCAGATAATGGGGAACGTGATTTAAAAAGTGAGGAATGCAGATATTTGGAAAGATGAAACAGAAAGTGAGGAATGTAGACACCAGAGAACGTGATGGAGAAAGTGAGGAATGCAGAAAGTGTGGATCGTGATGGAGAAGGTGAGGAATGCAGATATTGGGAAATGTGATGGAGAAAGTGTGGAATGAAGATACTGGAAATGTGATGTTAAAGGTCAGGAATGCAGATACTGGGAACATGGTGGAGAATGTGAGGAATGCAGACGCTGGGGTCCGGGATGGAGAATGTGAGGAATGCGGATACTGGGAATGTGACGGAGAAAGTGAGGAATGCAGATACTGGGAACATGATGGAGAAAGTGAGTAATGCAGATAATGGGAAATGTAACGGAAAAAGTGAGGAATACAGATAATGGGGAACGTGATGGGAAAAGTGAGGAATGCAGTTTCTGGGAATGTGATGGAGAAAGTGAGGAATTCTGATACTGGTGAACGTGATGGAGAAAGTCAGGAACACAGATAATGGGGAATGTGATGGATAAAGTGATGAATGCAGATTCTGGGGAACAGGATGGAGGAAGTGAGGAATGCAAATACTGGAAATGTGATGGAGAAAGTGAGGAGTGCAGAAACTGGGAAATGTGACAGAGAAATTGAGAAATGCAGACACTGGGGATTGTGATGGAGAAAGTGAGGAATGCAGAAAATGGGGATCGTGATGGAGAAAGTGAAGATTGCAGATACTGGGGAACGTAACCATGAAAGGGAGGATTGCGGATAATGGGGAACGTGATTTAAAAAGTGAGGAATGCAAATGCAGTATTGGGAAATGTGAAAGAAAAATGAGGAATGCAGATACCAGGGAATGTGATGGAGAAAGTGAGGAATGCAGATAATGGTGATCGTGATGGAGAAGGTGAAGAATGCAGATTCTGGGGAACAGGATGGAGAAAGTGAGGAAAGCAGATACTGGGAACGTAATGGAGAAAGGCTGGAATGCAGATAATGGGAAATGTGATGGAGAAAGTGAGGATTGCAGATAATGGGGAACATGATTTAAAAAGTGAGGAATGCAAATATTGGGAAACATGGAAGAGAAAGTGAGGAATGCAGATACCGGGGAACGAGATGCAGAAGGTGAAGAATACAGATAATGGTGATCGTGATGGAGAAAGTGAGGAATGCAAATGCTGGAAATGTGATGGAGAAAGTCAGGAATGACGATCCTGGGGATGTGATGGAGAAAGTGAGGAATGAAGATACTGGGAATATGATGTTAAAAGTCAAGAATGCAGATACTGGGAACATGGTGGAGAATGTGAGGAATGCAGACACTGGGGTCCGTGATGGAGAATGTGAGGAATGCAGATACTGGGAATGTGACGGAGAAAGTGAGGAATGCAGATACTGGGAATATGATGGAGAAAGTGAGTAATGCAGATAATCGGAAATGTGACGGAAAAAGTGAGGAATACAGATAATGGGGAACGTGATGGGAAAAGTGAGGAATGCAGATTCTAGGAATGTGATGGAGAAGGTGAGGAATTCCGATACTGGGGAACGTGATGGTGAAAGTGAGGAACACAGATAATGGGGGATGTGATGAATAAAGTGAGTAATGCAGATAATGGGAAATGTGACGGAAAAAGTGAGGAATGCAGATACTGGGGAACGTGATGGAAAAGATGAGGAATGCAGATTCTGCGGAACAGGATGGAGGAAGTGAGGAATGCAGAAGTATAAATGTGATGTTAAAAGTCAAGAAGGCAGATACTGGGAACATGATGGAGAATGTGAGGAATGCAGAAACTGGGAATGTGACGGAGAAAGTGAGTAATGCAGATAATCGGAAATGTGACGGAAAAAGTGAGGAAAGCAGATAATGGGGAATGTGATGGAGAAGGTGAGGAATTCCGATACTGGGGAACGTGATGGAGAAAGTGAGGAACACAGATAATGGGGAATGTGATGTATAAAGTGAGGAATGCAGATACTGGGAACATGATGGAGAAGATGTGGAATGCAGATTCTGGGGAACAGGATGGAGGAAGTGAGGAATGCGAATGCTGGGAGCGTGATGGAGATGGTGAGGAATGCAGATACTGGGAAAGTGATGGAGGAAGTGAGGAATGCTGATATTGGGGAACGTGATGGAGAAAGTGAGGAATGCAGATAACGGGAAATGTGATGGAGAAAGTGAGGAATGCAGAAAATGTGGATCGTGATGGAGAAGGTGAGGATTGCAGATACTAGGAACATGATGGAGAAAGTGTGGAATGCGGATACTGGGAACGTGATGGAGAAAGGGAGGAATGCAGATAATGGGGAAGGTGATTTAAAAAGTGAGGAATGCAGATATTGGGAAATGTGAAAGAGAAAGGGTGGAATGCAGATAACGGGAAATGTGATGGGGCAGGTGAGGAATGCCAAAAATGGGGGACGTGATGGAGAAAGTGAAGATTGCAGATACTGGGGAACGTAAACCATGAAAGGAAGGATTGCAGATAATGGGGAACGTGATTTAAAAAGTGAGGAATGCAAATGCAGGTGTTGGGAAATGTGAAGGAAAAATGAGGAATGCAGATACCAGGGAACGTGATGGAGAAAGTGAGGAATGCAGATAGTGGTGATCGTGATGGAGAAGGTGAGGAATGCAGATTCTGGGGAACAGGATGGAGAGAGTGAGGAATGCAGATACTGGGAATGTAATGGAGGAAGTGAGGAATGCAGAAACTAGGAAAAGCGATGGAGAAAGTGAGGAATGCTGATACTGGGGAAAGTGATGGAGAAAGTGAGGAATGCAGATGCTGGGGAAGGGATGGAGAAAGTGAGGAATGAAGATACTGGGAAAGTGTTGGAGAAAGTGTGGAATGCGGATACTGGGAACGTAATGGAGAAAGGATGGAATGCAGATAACGGGAAATGGGATGCAGAAAGTGAAGAATGCAGAAAATGTGGAATGTGATGGAGAAAGTGAGGATTGCAGATACTGGGGAACGTGATTTAAAAAGTGAGGAATGAAGATATTTGGAAAGATGAAACAGAAAGTGAGGAATGTAGACACCAGGGAACGTGATGGAGAAAGTGAGGAATGCAGAAAGTGTGGATCGTGATGGAGAAGGTGAGGAATGCAGATACTGGGAATGTGATGGAGAAAGTGAGGAATGCAGATACTGGGAATGTGATGTTAAAAGTTAGGAATGCAGATACTGAGAACATGGTGGAGAATGTGAGGAATGCAGACGCTGGGGTCCGGGATGGAGAATGTGAGGAATGCAGATACCGGGAATGTGACGGAGAATGTGAGGAATGCAGATACCGGGAATGTGACGGAGAAAGTGAGGAATGCAGATACTGGGAACATGATGGAGAAAGTGAGGAATGCAGATTCTGGGAATGTGATGGAGAAAGTGAGGAATTCCGATACTGGTGAACGTGATGGAGAAAGTCAGGAACACAGATAATGGGGAATGTGATGGATAAAGTGAGGAATGCAGATATTGGGGAACATGATGGGGAAAGTGAGGAATGCAGGTATTGGGAAATGTGACAGAGAAGTTGAGGAATGCAGACACTGAGGACTGTGACAGAGAAAGTGAGGAAGCCAGATACTGGGGATTGTGATGGAGAAAGTGAGGAATACAGATCCGGGGGAACGTGTTGGAGAAGGTGAGGAATGCGGATACGGGGAACGTGATGGAGAAAGGGAGGAATGCAGATAATGGGGAAGGTGATTTAAAAAGTGAGGAACGCAGATATTGGGAAATGTAAACATGAAAGTGAGGATTGCAGATAATGGGGAAGGTGATTTACAAAAGTGAGGAATGCAAATGCAGGTATTGGGAAATGTGAAAGAAAAATGAGGAATGCAGATACCGGGGAATGTGATGGAGAAAGTGAGGAATGCAGAAACTGGGAAAAGAGATGGAGAAAGTGAGGAATGCTGATACTGGGGAAGGTGATGGAGAAAGTGAGGAATGAAGATACTGGGAAAGTGTTGGAGAAAGTGTGGAATGCGGATACTGGGAACGTAATGGAGAAAGGATGGAATGCAGATAACAGGAAATGGGATGCAGAAAGTGAAGAATGCAGAAAATGTGGAACGTGATGGAGAAAGTGAGGATTGCAGATACTGGGGAACGTGATGGAGGAAGGGAGGAATGCAGATATTTGGAAAGATGAAACAGAAAGTGAGGAATGTAGACACCAGGGAACGTGATGGAGAAAGTGAGGAATGCAGAAAGTGTGGATCGTGATGGAGAAGGTGAGGAATGCAGATATTGGGAAATGTGATGGAGAAAGTGTGGAATGCAGATACTGGGAATGTGATGGAGAAAGTGTGGAATGAAGATACTGGAAATGTGATGTTAAAAGTCAGGAATGCAGATACTGGGAACATGGTGGAGAATGTGAGGAATGCAGACGCTGGGGTCCGGGATGGAGAATGTGAGGAATGCAGATACTGGGAATGTGATGGAGAAAGTGAGTAATGCAGATAATGGGAAATGTGACGGAAAAAGTGAGGAATACAGATACTGGGGACCGTGATGGGGAAAGTGAGGAATGCAGTTTCTGGGAATGTGATGGAGAAAGTGAGGAATTCTGATACTGGTGAACGTGATGGAGAAAGTCAGGAACACAGATAATGGGGAATGTGTTGGATAAAGTGATGAATGCCGATATTGGGGAACAGGATGGAGGAAGTGAGGAATGCAAATACTGGAAATGTGATGGAGAAAGTGAGGAGTGCAGAAACTGGGAAACATGGTGGAGAAAGTGAGGAATGCGGATACTGGGGAAGGTGATGGAGAAAGTGATGAATGCAGATGCTGGGGAAGGGATGGAGAAAGTGAGGAATGAAGATCCTGGGAAAGTGATGGAAAAAGTGTGGAATGCAGATACTGGGAACGTAATGGAGAAAGGATGGAATGCAGATACTGGGAATGTGATGGAGAAAGTGAGGAATGAAGATACTGGGAATGTGATGTTAAAAGTCAGGAATGCAGATACTGGGAACATGGTGGAGAATGTGAGGAATGCAGACGCTGGGGTCCGGGATGGAGAATGTGAGGAATGCAGATACTGGGAATGTGACGGAAAAAGTGAGGAATACAGATACTGGGGACCGTGATGGGGATAGTGAGGAATGCAGATTCTGGGAATGTGATGGAGAAAGTGAGGAATTCCGATACTGGTGAACGTGATGGAGAAAGTCAGGAACACAGATAATGGGGAATGTGATGGATAAAGTGAGGAATCCAGATATTGGGGAACATGATGGGGAAAGTGAGGAATGCAGGTACTGGGAAATGTGACAGAGAAATTGAGGAATGCAGACACTGAGGACTGTGACAGAGAAAGTGAGGAAGCCAGATACTGGGGATTGTGATGGAGAAAGTGAGTAATGCAGATAATCGGAAATGTGACGGAAAAAGTGAGGAATGCAGATTCTGGGGAACAGGATGGAGGAAGTGAGGAATGCAGAAGTGGAAATGTGATGTTAAAAGTCAAGAAGGCAGATACTGGGAACATGATGGAGAATGTGAGGAATGCAGATACTGGGAATGTGATGGAGAAAGTGAGGAATTCCAATACTGGGGAACGTGATGGAGAAAGTCAGGAACACAGATAATGGTGAATGTGATGGATAAAGTGAGGAATGCAGATACTGGGGAACATGATGGGGAAAGTGAGGAATGCAGGTACTGGGAAATGTGACAGAGAAATTGAGGACTGCAGAAAATGGGGATCGTGATGGAGAAAGTGAAGATTGCAGATACTGGGGAACGTAACCATGAAAGGGAGGATTGCGGATAATGGGGAACGTGATTTAAAAAGTGAGGAATGCAAATGCAGTATTGGGAAATGTGAAAGAAAAATGAGGAATGCAGATACCGGGGAATGTGATGGAGAAAGTGAGGAATGCAGATAATGGTGATCGTGATGGAGAAGGTGAAGAATACAGATTCTGGGGAACAGGATGGAGGAAGTGAGGAAAGCAGATACTGGGAACGTAATGGAGAAAGGCTGGAATGCAGATAATGGGAAATGTGATGGAGAAAGTGAGGATTGCAGATAATGGGGAACATGATTTAAAAAGTGAGGAATGCAAATATTGGGAAACATGGAAGAGAAAGTGAGGAATGCAGATACTGGGAACATGATGGAGAAAGTGAGTAATGCAGATAATGGGAAATGTGACGGAAAAAGTGAGGAATGCAGACACTGAGGACTGTGACAGAGAAAGTGAGGAAGCCAGATACTGGGAATGTGATGGAGAAAGTGAGGAATACAGATCCGGGGGAACGTGATGGAGAAAGGGAGGAATGCAGATAATGGGGAAGGTGATTTAAAAAGTGAGGAACGCAGATATTGGGAACTGTGAAAGAGAAAGGGTGGAATGCAGATAATGGGAAATGTGAGGGAGCAGGTGAGGAATGCCGAAAATGGGAAAGTGATGGAGAAAGTGTGGAATGCAGATACTGGGGAACATAACCGTGAAAGGGAGGATTGCGGATAATGGGGAACGTGATTTAAAAAGTGAGGAATGCAAATGCAGTATTGGGAAATGTGAAGGAAAAATGAGGAATGCAGATACCGGGGAATGTGATGGAGAAGGTGAAGAATACAGATTCTGGGGAACAGGATGGAGGAAGTGAGGAATGCAGATGCTGGGGAAGGGATGGAGAAAGTGAGGAATGAAGATACTGGGAAAGTGATGGAGAAAGGCTGGAATGCAGATAATGGGAAATATGATGGAGAAAGTGAAGAATGCAGAAAATGTGGAACGTAATGGGGAAAGTGAGGAATGAAGATACTGGGAAATGTGAAAGAGAAAGTGAGGAATGCAGATACCGGGGAACGAGATGTAGAAGGTGAAGAATACAGATAATGGTGATCGTGATGGAGAAAGTGTGGAATGCGGATACTGGGAACGTAACGGAGTAAGGGTGGAATGCTGATAACGGGAAATGTGATGGAGCAACTGAGGAATGCAGAAAATGGGGAACTTGATGGAGAAAGGGAGGATTGCTGATAATGGGGATGGTGATTTTAAAAAGTGAGGAATGCAGATATTGGGAAATGTGATGGAGAAAGTGAGGAATGCAGATAATCGGAAATGTGACGGAAAAAGTGAGGAATACAGATAATGGGGAA
This sequence comes from Hemiscyllium ocellatum, assembly GCF_020745735.1. Lineage (NCBI taxonomy): Eukaryota > Metazoa > Chordata > Chondrichthyes > Orectolobiformes > Hemiscylliidae > Hemiscyllium > Hemiscyllium ocellatum. The sequence goes on along the minus strand of NC_083437.1, from coordinate 41,992,596 downwards.
CGTGATGGGGAAAGTGAGGAATGCAGATTCTGGGAATGTGATGGAGAAGGTGAGGAATTCCGATACTGGGGAATGTAATGGAGAAAGTGAGGAACACAGATAATGGGGAATGTGACGGAGAAAGTGAGGAATGCAGATACTGGGAACATGATGGGGAAAGTGAGGAATGCAGATACTGGGGAAGGTGATGGAGAAAGTCAGGAACACAGATAATGGGGAATGTGATGGATAAAGTGAGGAATGCGGATACTGGGGAACGTGATGGGGAAAGTGAGGAATGCAGATACTGGGGAAGGTGATGGATAAAGTGAGGAATGCAGATATTGGGAAACATGATGGAGAAAGTGAGTCATGCAGATTCCAGCGAACGTGATGGCAGGGTGTTAAAGCAGCTGGTAACCGGATGCTTCGGGTCATTTTTACAGACAGAATGTAAGTGTTCTGCAAAGTGGTCACTGTGTCTGCACTTCACCTCTGCAATATGAAGGACAACACATTTTGAGCAGCGAATGTAGTAGACTGGATTGAAGTGCATGTATATCGCTGTTTTAAACCTGGAAGGCAGGGCTGGGGACTTGGGTACTGAGATGGGAGGAAGTCAATGGGCAGGTGTTACACCTGCGGTGGTCTTATTGGGTGGTGCTGCAAGGCTGTGATGGGTGTAAGAGGAGTGGACCAAGTGTCCAGGAGGGAACAGTCCCTGTGGAAGGCTGGGATGTGGAGGCTGGTGGGGTGTTAGTGGAGGGCTTGAGTTGTCCCACCGTTGGTGTGGAAGGGTAAACGGCCACATTGAAGGAGATGGGTTGGACACGTGTAAGGGACCTGGAAGAGCACAGCAGTTCAGGCAGCATCCGAGGAGCAGTAAAATCGAAGTTTCGGGCAAAAGCCCTTCATCAGGAATACAGGCAGAGAACCTAAAGGGTGGACTTATCTCTCCACCCTTCAGACTCTCTGCCTGTACTCCAGATGAAGGGCTTTTGCCCGAAACGTCGATTTCGCTGCACTTTGGATGCTGCCTGAACTGCTGTGCTCTTCCCGCACCACTGATCCAGAATCTGGTTTCCAGCATCTGCAGTCATTGTTTTTACCCACATGTAAGGGACCTGTCAACCATGGTACTGGGGAACCCTCAGATAGTGAATATGGTGGGCATTTCTGAGCTCCCCATGTGGAATGTGCCATCATCAGAACAGCTGTGACTGAGAGGAAGAAATTGGGTGAATGGGATGGAGTCCTTCCAGGAAGCAGGGTGCGAGGATGTATAACTCAGGAAACTGTGGGCATTGGGTTGGATATAGATGTTGATGACCAGCCTATCCCTATAAATGGAAGCAGAGATGCCGAGGAAGGGATGGGAGGAGTCCAAGGTGGACCAGGTGAGGGTGGGAGCGAGATGGAAAGAGGAAGCCAAATAGATACATTTTTCCAATTCTGGACCATAAAGGGAAGCAGCAGCAGTGACATCATCGACATATCAGAGCAAGAGGTGGGCCTGGGGCTCAGAGTAGGAGAGAAACAAGGATTGCTGCACATACCCCACAAAGAGACGGGCATAACTGGGGCCAATGTGGGTATCTATGCCCAGTCCTCTGACCTGAAGAAAGTGGGAGGAGTTAGAGGAGGGGTTGTTCAGGGTGAGGACAGGCTCGGCTGGGCGGTGGAGGATGGTGATGGATGGGGGCGGTTCAGGCCTTTGTTCCTGAAAGAATCGGAGAGCCCTGACGCCATCCTGACGGGGCATGAAGGTGTAAAGGGTAAAGAGGAGGCAGCTGGAGCCCACAAAGGTCCGAAACCGATGGAAAGCATCAGAAAAATCATAGAAGTAACTGGAGGGGGAGTGAACAAAGGGAGGAGCAAATCGAGTTGAGGAATGAAAAAATAGCTTCTAGAGGGCAGGAACAAGTAGAAATAATCGGTCTGTCCTGTGGAATTTGGGGAGAAGGTAGAAGCGGGCTGTATGGGGTTGGGGGTCTCTGAGCTGGGAGACTGTCAGGGGAGATCCCCACATGACGTGAGATCTGGTGCTCTTTATCTTAGCTTGCTTAACCCAGTAGCATTATTCGATTTCATTCATGGTGCAGATTGTAATTATGTTCAAATTAATGACCAACCTGAACATTTAGGGTATGACCTGTTGCCTGGCAAAGGTAAAGCAAGTGATGAATTGAATAGAATCAGCTTTATTGTCACATGTACTCAAATGAGCACAAGTTGCCACTTCTGCACCAGCTTAGGTGGAATAGCCCACTCCCATGATGTACATTTTTATGATTGAAGGCAGAGAGAAGGAACTATTTCTTCTCTCAAATGGTTGTGAATTCGTGGATTGCTTTGCTCCCGAGGATCTGTCAAGGCTGGCTCATTAAGCAAATCCGAGGCTGACATATACAGATTTTTATTCAGTCAGGGAATCCAGAGTTATAAAGAAAAGACAGGAAAGTGGAGGTGAGGATTATCAGATGAAACCATGATCTCACTGAATAGTGGAGCAGGCTTGTCGGGCTGAAAGGACATCTGCTCCTGAGTCATTTCAGTGATATGTCTAAGTCTATGGAGTATTGTCAATGGTGCAATTCTTCATCAAAGAGAGTCTCTATCCTTCACCCTGTGCAGTGTTGAACAGTTCACAGATGGGTCCATTGCCCCTTGATATTGGAGAAGAGAGCCCACTCTGTTTCACATTGCTGGCTGACCGTTTAAATGCCATTCTTTCTTCATTGTTTTTATTAAAACCAATTCTGTGACCACTTACATTCAAATGGACAAGGGCAGCAGATACATGGGAACACCATGCAGGTTCCCCTCCAAGAAACGCACCATTCTGACTTGGAAATATGTTGTAGATCCTTCAGTGTCACTGGGTCAAAATCCTGGAATTCCCTCCCTGAGGGCATTGTAGAAATACCTGTACTCCAAGGACTGCAGAGGGTCAAGGCGACAGCTCCCACCATCTTCTCAAGGGGCAACTAGGGACGGGCAAAAAATGCTGGGTCCAGCAAGCATGGCCCACATCAAGCTGGCAGCCTGATTGTCTGGGAGAGTGGCTGGTTGGGTCAGCTCAATGGGCAGCTCACAGTGGGTTGTTGTGGGTCTGGAGCCACATTGAGGTCAGAGGCGCTGAAGGCAGCAGGTCACTGCATTGGTGTATAATGTGAATAACTGTTAGTGAGATGATACGGAAGATGATATAATGTGGACAGCAGCAAACATGTGCTGTTGAGACTCAGGCAGGCAGGAATAATCACATTCAAGATTCTCACAAGAAAGTTTACTGTAACTCCAGAGAGTCAGGCAATAGAGTTTGTTCAGTAAGACAGAGGCAAAGATACTGCAGAGTTCAAAGTTTGTGAGGAGATTTGTAGCTTGGGTGCTTGTTGTTGTGGTTCTATTCACCGAGCTGGGAATTTGTGTTGCAAACATTTTGTCCCCTTTCTAGGTGACATCTTCAGTGTTTTGGAGCCTCCTGTGAAGCGCTTCTGTGCTGATTCCTCCAGCATTTATACTGGTTTGAATCTGCCGCTTCCGGTTGTCAGTTGCTGTCCACTGCAGTGGCCGATATATTGGATCCAGGTCGATGTGTCTGTTGATAGATGTGTCTCTATCAACTGACACATCGACCTAGACTCTATATACCGACCACTGCAGTGGACAGCAACTGACAACCGGAAGCGGCAGATTCAAACCACTATAAATGCTGGAGGAATCAGCACAGAAGCGCTTCACAGGAGGCTCCCAAGCACTGAAGATGTCACCTAGAAAGGGGACGAAACGTTTGCAACAAAAACTCCCAGCTCGGCGAACAGAACCACAACATACTGCAGAGTCAATGGAGGACAGTCTGGTCTAAATGAAGAGCCTGGGTAGTGTACAACTGAACCCTGACACCCAAACCCTATAGTAAGAAGCATTCACATGAGTAGAGCAATTGAGAGTTGTATTCAAGGTGGAAGATCAAGCCATGGGTCTCAGCTCACACCACCGAGGTTAGTCAATCAGTTCAGTTTTTCTCAACAATCTAATAGCTCCCTCATTTCTTTAATTGATTGTCTGCATTTAATTTTCAGCAGAATTCCTGAAGGGAAGCCAAGTTCGCAAACTGTCCTGGTGAGATTTGAACTCTCATTCCATTGGATTATTAAATCCAGCCTTTGGATTACCAATCCAATAATTTAGCCAGTAAACCAACATACTCAGTGTTCAGTATCAGAGGATTGTCTACTCAACTACTCAGCAGCAGGATCCAGTCTGTCCAGGATAGCAGAAGTGAAAATGGGGAAGAACATCGGAACATAGCTCAAAAAGTAGGCATCTATGTTCCTATTCTCTGGGAACCTGGCACAGTGACAGAACAATTGATGTGACTGGTGTTGTTATTCGTTAACCCTGTAACCCACCGTATTTGTTAGTTTATTCACTCACGGGATATGGGCTATGCTTGCTGGACCCAGCATTTTTTGCCCGTCCCTAGTTGCCCCTTGAGAAGATAGTGGGAGCTGCCTCCTTGACCCTCTGCAGTCCTTGGAGTACAGGTTTTTTTACACAATGCCCTCAGGGAGGGAATTCCAGGATTTTGACCCAGCAACACTGAAGGATCTATGATATATTTCCAAGTCAGGATGGTGCGTTTCTCGGTGGGGAACCTGCAAGGAACTTGCAATATATCTGCCGCCCTCATCCTTTTGAATGTAAGTGGTCACAGAATTGGTTTTAATAAAAACGATGAAGAAAGAATGGCATTTTAAAAATTGTGCCAAATATCACAACTCACGGAAGATAAGATTGCCTCAGTAGCCAAAATAGGGCCACAGCAGCAGATGGTTTAGATCATGATACTTCAGGCTCTTCCAAGGAATTAATTTACCAGAATTATCCCAAATATGGGGCCTATCCCATTCAGCAAATGGAACATGTGTTTGCATGCGTACACACGCACGCAAACACACATGCACGCGTGTATACACACACACACACACACGCACACACACACACGCACACACACACACACACACAGTGTTACTGACTGCTGCTTTTCTGGTTATTTGTTCAAACATTTTACAGAAATGAACTTCCCTCATACAAGTAGGAACTGTTCTGAAAAGAAAGGGGAAGTTCTGGATTGAGAAACCGATGAAGTATTATGGAAGTGATGAATGGAAGTGATGTTGGTGTGGGGACAATTTGCCTCAAATTAAGGTGCAGTTTTGTTGTTCAGGGAGAGTTGAAATACCATACCTGCTGGAAGTTAGCAATCAAGGCAACATTTTCAAACATTTCTAAATTAATATATGTTACTCCTGTGTGAATATAAGTAACAATTAGATCACCCAGACACTTCCGTCACGTGAGTTGAAATGCAACACCTGATATTTTGCAGGTTTGGGTGGTGCTGCATGCACAGTGACTTAGGTCACGTACACAGCCTTTAGCAAAATTGGTGCATTTACCTGATTGCATCAACTGGGAATTTCTCAGCTATTGGAACATAGAACAGTACAGTACAGGAACAAGCCCTTCAAGTCTGCCATGTCTATCCCACCATAATCCCCTGATAAACTGATCCCAACTACCTGCATGTGGTCCATATCCCTCTATTCCCTAGCTGCCCTCATTTCTGTCCAAGTGCCTCTAAAACACTGCCATTGTACCTACTTCTGCCATCCCCCCGGCAGCATGTTCCAAACACCTTCCATCCTCTGCATAAAAAAACTTGCCTCAGACACCGCCTTGAAACTTGTACCTTCTCACCGTGAACCTATGCACCTGAGTACTTGACATTCCCACTCTGGGAAAAAGACTGTCAATCCACCCAATGGATACCTCTCGTAATTTTATAAATTTCTATCAAGTCACCCCTTAGCCTCTGACACTCTAGCGAAAACAATCCAAGTTTGTCCAACCTCTCCTCATAATTAAACACTCCATTCTGGGCAGCATCCTAGTGAACCAGTTTTGCACACTTTCCAAAACCTCCACTTATGCTAGTGCGGCAGCCAGAACTGCACACAGTACTCCAAATGAGGCCTAACTAAGGTTTTAAACAGCTGCAACATCACTTACCGTCTATAGTCAGTACTCTGACCGGTGAAGGCACCTTCTTTATCTTCTTATCCCACTGTGCTGCCACTTTCAGGGAGCAATAGCCTGCAGCCCTAGATCCCTCTGTATGTTAATGCTACTAAGGGTCCTACCACTTACTATATAATTTCCTCTTGCATTTGACTTTCCAAAATGCATCAAATCACACTGGCCTGGATTAAACTCCATCTCCCATTTCTCTGCCCAACTTTAAAACTAATCAATAACTTGCTGTATTCTTTGGCAACCTTCGTCACGATCCACAATGCCACCAATTTTCTTGTCATCTGCAATCTTACTAATTGAACCATTTACACTTTCATCCAATCATTGATATATATTGCAAACATCAGAGGTATCAGCATCCCTGTAGGTGATCCTTGCAGAACACACTGATCACAGGCCTACAGTCAGATAAACACCCTGCCACAACTAGCCTGATTTGTATGACCAAGCCAATTTTGTATCCAACTTACCAACTCATCGTGGATATATTCTGGACCAGGGAGAAAGTGAGGCCTGCAGATGCTGGAGATCAGAGTCAAACAGTGCGGCACTGGAAAAGCACAGTAGGTCAGGCAGCATCGAAGAGCAAGAGAGTCGAGACTTCGAGCATAAGCTGTTCATCGTGAAATGTCGACTCTCCAACTCCTTGGACGCTGCCTGACTGGCTGTGCTTTTCCAACACCACATGTTTTGAATCTTCTGGACCAGCCTACCATGACGGATCTTGCCAAAAGTTTTAGTGAAGTCCATGGTGACAACATACACTGCCCTATCCTTAATCTCCTGTGTCACATCATTGTAAAACTTAAATCTGTACAAGACTTTCCCACACAGAACCATGCTGACTCAGCCTCATAAGCCCATTCTTTCCCAAATGCAAGTAAATTCTGTCCCTAAGAATCGTCTCCAATAATCTCTGTACCATTAATGTAAGGCCCGTAATTTCCTGGATTATCCCTGTCACCCTCTTTGAAAACATGAGCAAAATTGGCTATTCTCCATTCTCCTGGGACCTTGCCTGTGGCTAAATAGGATACAAAGATTTTTAAAAATTCATTTAGAGTCATAGAGATGTACATCATGGAAACAGACCCTTTGGTCCAACCTGTCCATGCTAACCAGATATCCCAACCCAATCTATTCCCACCTGCCAGCACCAGGCCCATATCCCTCCAAACCCTTCCTATTCATATACCCATCCAAATGCCTCTTGAATGTTGCAGTTGTACCAGCCTCCACCACTTCTGCTGGCAGCTCATTCCATACACATACCACCCTCTGTGTGAAAACATTTACCCATAGGCCTCTTTTATATCCTTTCCCTCTTACCCTAAACCTATGCCCTCTAGTTCTGGACTCCTTGATGCAAGGGAAAAGACTTTGCCTATTTACCCTATCCATGCCCCTCATAATTTTATAAACCTCTATGAGGTCACCCCTCAGCCTCTGACGATCCAGGGAAAACAGCCTCAGCCTGTTCAGCCTCTCCCAAATCCTCCAACCCTGGCAACATCCTTGTAAATGTTATCTGAACCCTTTCAAGTTTCACAACATCTCTTCCATAGAAAGGAGACCAGAATTGCATGCAATATTCCAACAGTGGCCTAACCATTGTCCTGTACAGCCGCAACGTGAGCTCCCAACTCCTGTATTCAATACTCTGACCAATAAAGGAAAGCATACCAAACACCTTCTTCACTATCCTATCTACCTGCAACTCCACTTTCAAGGAGCTATGAACCTGCACTCCAAGGTCTCTTTGTTCAGCAACACTCCCTAGGACCTTACCAAAAAGTGTATAAGTCCTGCTAAGACTTCCTTTCCCAAAATGCAGCACCTTGCACTTATCTGAATTAGACTCCATCTGCCACTTCTCAACCCAATATCCCATCTGGTCAAAGATTCTGTTGTAATCTGAGGTAACCCTCTTTGCTGTCCACTACACCTCCAATTTTGGTGTCATCTGCAAACATACTACCTGTACCTCTTATGCTCGTATCCAAATCATTTATGTAAATGACGAAAAGTAGAGGACCCAGCACCAATCCTTGTGGCATTCCATTGGTCACAGGCCTCCAGTCTGAAAAACAACCCTCCACCACCACCCTCTGTCTTCTACTTTTGAGCCAGTTCTGTATCCAAATGGCTAGTTCTCCCTGTATTCCATGAGATCTAACCTTGCTAATCAGTCTCCCATGGGGAACCTTATCAAACGCAATACTGAAGTCCATATAGATCATGTCTACTGCTCTGCCCTCATCAATCTTCTTTGTTACTGCTTCAAAAAACTCAATCAAGTTTGTGAGACATGATTTCCCACGCACAAAGCCATGTTGACTATCTTGAATCAGTCCTTGCCTTTCCAAATACATGTACATCCTGTCCCTCAGGATTCCCTCCAACAACTTGCCCATCACTGAGGTCAGGCTCACTGGTCTATAGTTCCCTGGCTTGTCTTTACCGCCCTTCTTAAACAGTGGCACCACTTTGCCAACCTCCAGTCTTCTGGCACCTCACCTGTGACTATTGATGATTCAAATATCTCAGCAAGAGGCCCAGCAATCACTTCTCTAGCTTCCCACAGAGTTCTCGGGTACACCTGATCAGGTCCTGGGTATTTATCCACTTATATACATTTCAAGACATCCAGCACTTCCTCCTCTGTTATCATCCATTTCCCTGCAGTCTATATCTGTCATATCCTTTTCCACAGTAAATACTAATGCAAAATATTCATTTAGTATCTCCCCATTTTCTGTGGCTCCACACAAAGGCCGCCTTGCTGATCTTTGAGGGGCCCTATTCTCTCCCTCGTTACCCTTTTGTCCTTAATATATTTGTAAAAACCCTTTGGATTCTCCTTAATTCTATTTGACAAAGCCATCTCATGTCCCTGTTTTGCCCTCCTGATTTCCCTGTTAAGGATACTCCTACTTTCTTTATAGTCTTCTAAGGATTCACTCGATCTATCCTGTCTATACCTGACATATGCTTCCTTCTTTTTCTTAACCAAACCCTCAATTTCTTGAGTCATCCAGCATTCCCTATACCCACCAGCCTTTCCTTTCACCCTGACAGGAATATACTTTCTCTGGATTCTCGTTATCTCATTTCTGAAGGCCTCCCATTTTCCAGCCGTCCCTTTACCTGTGAACATCTGCCTCCAATCAGCTTTCAAAAGTTCTTGCCTAATACTGTCAAAATTGGCCTTTCTCCAATTTAGAACTTCAACTTTTAGATCTGGTCTATCCTTTTCCATCACTATTTTAAATCTAATAGAATTATGGTCACTGGCCCCAAAGTGCTCCCCCACTGATACCTCAGTCACCTGCCCTGCCTTATTTCCCAAGAGTATGTCAAGTTTTGCATCTTCTCTAGTCGGTACATCCTCATACTGAATCAGAAAATTGTCTTGTACACACTTCAAAAATTCCTCTCCATCTAAACCTTTTAACACTATGGCAGTCCCAATCGATGTTTGGAAAGTTAAAATCCCCTATCATAACTACCCTATTATTAGAACATAGAACATAGAACATAGAACATAGAACAATACAGCACAGAACAGGCCCTTCGGCCCACCATGTTGTGCCGAACATCTATCCTAGATTAAGCACCCATCCATGTACCTATCCAATTGCCGCTTACAGGTCGCCAATGATTCTGACTCTACCACTCCCTCAGGCAGCGCATTCCATGCCCCCACCACTCTCTGGGTAAAGAACCCACCCCTGACATCTCCCCTATACCTTCCACCCTTCACCTTAAATTTATGTCCCCTTGTAACACTCCGTTGTACCCGGGGAAAAAGTTTCTGACTGTCTACTCTATCTATTCCTCTGATCATCTTATAAACCTCTATCAAGTCACCCCTCATCCTTCGCCATTCCAACGAGAAAAGGCCGAGAACTCTCAACCTATCCTCGTACGACCTATTCTCCATTCCAGGCAACATCCTGGTAAATCTTCTCTGCACTCTCTCCAAAGCTTCCACATCTTTCCTAAAGTGAGGCGACCAGAGCTGCACACAGTACTCCAAATGTGGCCTAACCAAAGTCCTGTACAGCTGCAACATCACCTCACGACTCTTGAATTCATTCCCTCTGCTAATGAACGCTAATACACCATAGGCCTTCTTACAAGCTCTATCCACCTGAGTGGCAACTTTCAAAGATCTATGTACATAGACCCCAAGATCCCTCTGTTCCTCCACCTGACTAAGAACCCTACCGTTAACCCTGTATTCCGCATTCTTATTTGTTCTTCCAAAATGGACAACCTCACACTTGGCAAGGTTGAACACCATCTGCCACTCCTCAGCCCAGCTCTGCATCATATCTAAGTCCCTTTGCAGCCGACAACAGCCCTCCTCACTGTCCACAACTCCACCAATCTTCGTATCATCTGCAAATTTACTGACCCACCCTTCAACTCCCTCATCCAAGTCATTAATAAAAATTACAAACAGCAGAGGACCCAGAACTGATCACTGCGGAACTCCATTTGTAACTGGACTCCAGGCTGAATATTTACCATCTACCACCACTCTCTGACTTCGACCGGTTAGCCAGTCCTCTATCCAATTGGCCAAATTTCCCTCTATCCCATGCCTCCTGACTTTCCGCATAAGCCTACCATGGGGAACCTTATCAAATGCCTTACTAAAATCCATGTACACTACATCCACTGCTCTACCCTCATCCACATGCTTGGTCACCTCCTCAAAGAATTGAATAAGACTTGTAAGGCAAGACCTACCCTTCACAAATCCGTGCTGGCTGTCCCTAATCAAGCAGTGTCTTTCCAGATACTCATAAATCCTATCCCTCAGTACCCTTTCCATTACTTTGCCTACCACAGAAGTAAGACTAACTGGCCTGTAATTCCCGGGGTTATCCCTATTCCCTTTTTTGAATAGGGGCACAACATTCGCTACTCTCCAGTCCCCTGGTACCACCCCCGTTGACAGTGAAGACGAAAAGATCATTGCCAACGGTACTGCAATTTCCTCTCTTGCTTCCCACATAATCCTAGGATATATCCTGTCAGGCCCGGGGGACTTGTCTATCCTCAAGTTGTTCAAAATGTCCAACACATCTTCCTTCCTAACAAGTATCTCTTCTAGCTTACCAGTCCATTTCACACTCTCCTCTTCAACAATACGGTCCCTCTCGTTCGTAAATACTGAAGAAAAGTACTCATTCAAGACCTCTCCTATCTCTTCCGACTCAATACACAATCTCCCACTACTGTCCTTGATCGGACCTACCCTCGTTCTCGTCATTCTCATGTTTCTCACATACGCATAAAATCCTATCCGCCAAGGATTTTTCATGCCCTCTCTTAGCTCTCCTAATCCCTTTCTTCAGGTCCCTTCTGGCTATCCTGTATCCCTCCACTGCTCTGTCTGAGCCCTGTTTCCACAACCTTATGTAAGCCTCCTCCTTCCTCTTTACTAGACATTCAACCTCCCTCGTCAACCAAGGCTCCCTCACACGACCATTTCTTTCCTGCCTGATAGGTACATACATATCAAGGACACGTCGTATCTGCTCCTTGAAAAAGTTCCACATTTCCACCACATCCTTCCCTGACAGCCTATGCTCCCAACTTATGCTCCTCAAATCCTGTTTTACAGCATCGTAATTTCCCTTCCCCCAATTGTAAAATCTACCCTGTTGTGCGCACCTATCTCTCTCCATAACCAAGGTGAAAGTCACAGAATTGTGGTCACCATCACCAAAATGTTCACCCACTAACAAGCCCATCATTTGTCCCAGTTCATTACCGAGTACCAAATCCAATATGGCCTCCCCTCTGGTTGGACAATCTACATACTGAGTTAGAAAAGCTTCCTGGACACACTGCACAAACACCGCCCCATCCAATCTACTTGATCTAAAGAGCTTCCAATCAATATTTGGGAAGTTGAAATCGCCCATGACTACGACCCTGTGGCTTCTGCACCTTTCCAAAATCTGTTTCCCAATCTGTTTCTCCACATCTCTGCTGCTATTGGGGGGCCTATAGTAAACACCCAACAAGGTGACTGCACCTTTCCTATTTCTGACTTCAGCCCAGACTACATCCAAAGGCAGATCCCCCTCAAACTTCCTTTCTGCAGCCGTTATACCATTTCTAATTAGCAATGCCACCCCCCTCCTTTTTTACCACCCTCCCTAATCTTACTGAAACATCTGTAACCAGGAACCTCCAACAACCATTCCTGTCCCTCATCTATCCACGTTTCCGTGATGGCCACAACATCGTAGTCCCAGGTACCGATCCATGCCTTAAGTTCACCCACCTTATTTCTGATACTCCTTGCGTTGAAGTATACACACTTGAGCCCATCTCTGTGTCCGCAAGTATTCCCTGTCAGTGCTACCTTCTCCACAGCCTCCCTACATTATTCTTACAGGTAGCTGAGATCTCCTTACAAATTTGTTTCTCAATTTCCCTCTGACTATTGGGGAGTCTATAATACAATCCCAATAAGGTGATCATCCCTTTCTTATTTCTCAGTTCCACCCAAATAACATCCCTGGATGTATTTCCGAGAATATCCTCCCTCAGCACAGCTGTAATGCTATCCCTGATCAAAAATGCCACTCCCCCTCCTCTCTTGCCTCCCTTTCTATCTTTCCTGTTGCATTTGTAACCTGGAACGTTAAGCTGCCAGTTCTGCCCATCCCTGAGCCATGTTTCCGTAATTGCTATGATATCCCAGTCCCATGTTCCTAACCATGCCCTGAGTTCATCTGCCTTCCCTGTTAGGCCCCTTGCATTGAAATAATTGCAGTTTAATTTATTAGTCCTACCTTGTCCCTGCCTGCCCTGACTGTTTGACTCACTTCTATTCTCAGCTGTACCCGTCTTAGACCGATCTCTTTCCTCACTATCTCTCTGGATCCCACCTCCCCACACCCCCCCCACATCTCCCCCCACCAATCTTAATAGTTTAATCCTCCCAAGCAGTTCTAGCAAATTTCCCTGCCAGTATATTAGTCCCCTTCCAATTTAGGTGCAATCCGTCCTTCTTGTACAGGTCACTTCTACCCCAAAAGAGATTCCAATGATCCAAAAATGTGAATCCTTCTCCTATACACTAGCTCCTCAGACATCTGCTCTATCCTCCTATGCCCTCACTAGTGCATAGCACTGGGAGTAATCCACATATTACTAGCTTGAGGACCTCCTTTTTAAATTTCTGGCTAACTCTCTGTAATCTTCCTTCAGAGTTTCAACCTTTTCCCTTCCTATGTTGTTGGTTCCAATGTGGACAATGACCTCTTGCTGGCCCCTCTCCACCATGAGAACATTCTGCACCCTCTTTAAGACATCCTTGATCCTGGCACCAGGGAAACAACACACCATTCTGCTTTTTCTCTGCTGGCCATAGAAACGTCTGTCTGTACCTCTGACTACAGAATCCCCTAACACAATTGATCTCTTGGAAGCCGACGTACCCCTGGTTGCATTAGAGCCAGTCTCAATACCAGAAACTTGGCTGTTCATGCTACATTCTCCTGAGAATCCATCACCTCCTACATTTTCCAAAACAGCATACCTGTTTGAAATGGGTATATCCACAAAAGACTCCTGCCCTAGGTGCCGACCTCTCTCACTCTTCCTGGAGTTAACCCATCTATGTGACTGTATCTGAGACTTTTCCCCCTTCCTATAACTGCCATCCATCACATACTGTTGCTGTTGCAAATTCCTCATCGCTTCTATCTGTCTCTCCAACCAATCCACTTGATCTGATAAGGTTTGCATCCAACAGCATTTATGGCAGATATAATCCGCAGTAACCCTTAAACTCTCTTTAAACTTCCACATCTGACAAGAAGTACATGTCACTGCAAAGGCCATTTTTGCTCCTTCACAATCTACAGACCCAGAAAATAACACCGTCTTATTCCTCTACAAACACTGCCCCAGGTTAAATTAATAGCTATGGCTTATATTTTAAGTTTAATCAAGAGACTTATCTCCAAAAACATATAATCAAGAAAGAATCCACTATACTCACTACTGCAGCCTTTCTCTTGGACAGACTTAAAACAACAATTAACTTCTCTGACTCTGTGCTGTGAACTTCACCCAACTGTTCCTCCAAGATTAGTTGTGAATTTCACTGTTTGTTAATTTTCCCAAATGCACGCTGATGTCCAGCAATACACAAATTCAAACAGCAAAGGCAGTAACTGTGGAAAGTTCCAAAACAATGTAATAGCATATAAAACAGTTCTTGCTGCTCCTGGAATTCGAGGAAATCACCTCCAACTCCTAAAATACCTTAAAAAAAGGAGCAGCTCTTACAGCCAGAAATTTTTCCCATCCTCCATCTTGGATTACCCAGAATCCTTTTGTTGGAAAGGAGGACTTCGCATGGTTGACAGGATTGTTGCTGTTTTTACCTTTGTCTTTTCTATTTCCAAGTTCAATGCCAGGTGGTCCGTCAGATTTCATTTTTTTGTTGGGTCTTTCTAGCGATTGATACGACTGAGTGGCTGGTTGGGCCATTTCAGAGGGCAGTTGGGAGTGAACCACATTGCTGTAGGTCTGGAATCACATGTAGGCCAGACGAGGTAAGGATGGCAGATTTCCTTCCCAAAAGGACATTAGTGAACCAGATGAGTTTTCCAACAATTGACAATGGATTCATGGTAAAAACAATGACTGTAGATGCTGGAAACCAGATCCTGGATTAGTGGTGCTGGAAGAGCACAGCAGTTCAGGCAGCATCCGAGGAGCAGTTGATTGGTCAACCACACCGCCCCGTGGCCCAACATTTCAACTCCTCCTCCCACTCTGCCGAGGACATGGAGGCCCTGGGCCTCCTTCACCGCTGCTCCCTCACCACAGACGCCTGGAGGAAGAATGCCTCATCTTCCGCCTCGGAACACTTCAGCCCCAGGGCATCAATGTGAACTTCAACAGTTTCCTCATTTCCCCTACCCCCATGTCACCCCAGTTCCAAACTTCCAGCTCAGCACTGTCCCCATGACTTGTCCTACCTGCCTATCTTCTTTTCCACCTATCCACTCCACCCTCCCCCTCTCCTATCACCTTCATCCCCTCCCCCACTCACCTATTGTACTCTATGCTACTTTCTCCCCACCCCACCCTCCTCTCACTTATCTCTCCACCCTTCAGGCTCTCTGCTTGTATTCCTGGTGAAGGGCTTTTGCCCGAAACGTTGATTTTACTGCTCCTCAGATGTTGCCTGAACTGCTGTGCTCTTCCAGCACCACTAATCCAGAAAATGGTTTCATGGTCATCAGTCAACCCTTAATTCCAGATTTTTTAACAATTGAATTCAAGTTCCACCATCTTCCATGATGGGATTCGAACCCAGGTCCGCAGAACATTATTCTGGGTTTCTGGATTAATAATCGAGCCATAGTATCATTAGACCATTGTCTCCCTGATGGATCTCTGTCAAGGCCCCAACAATCTCCTTCCTGGCCTCCTTCAGGATTCTGGGATAGATCCCATCATGCCCTGCTGATCTAGCTACATTATTGTTCGACAAGACACCCAACACCTTCTCCATCTTACATCAACATGCTCCAGAGTACCAATATACCCCTCCCTATCCTCCCATCATCCATGTCAAAGTCTTTGAGATACTTCTCAAAATATGTGCATCATGTGGCTCAATTTCTCTATTAAAAACCAAGTGACACCTTTTGGTGAAAGATAAATAATTCAGAATTTATTGACCTACTCAATTGATATTACAACAAGCAGGTTGACATTAGGAATATCGGAATTGGTTGCAGGTGATCTGAATGTTCAATGTCACATAATATTGTTTAAATGTTGACAGACTTCATCAACTCGAAGATGGTGAAACGTGTTTAAAAGATGAAGCAATGACAGCAAGGCATTGGAGCCTCTCTGTCAAGGCCGTTGCTCTTAGAGAGCATAGAATCAGACACCAATAGCAACTCCCCACACACTGTTCCAGTCTTTAAGCACTCCATTTCCCTGTCAGGGCTTCCTGTAATCAACAAACCTGTGAGCTCTGATTGAGGAAAGACCTCTCAGTGACTTCAGTCATTAACTACAGGATAAAGCACAACAATCCCTAAGAATGTACAGTGGTTAACACTGCTGCCTCACAGCGCCAGGGACCTGGGTTCAATTCCACCCTGGGGTGGCTGTCTTTGTGGATTTTCACCAGGTGCTCCGATTTCCTCCTGCAATCCAAGAATGTGCAGTTAAGGGTGGATTGGCCTTGCTAAATTACCTCATAGCGTGCAGACTAGCTATGGGGGGTGGGGTGAGGTCTGGGCTGGATGCTGTTCAGAGGGTTGGTGCAGACTTGATGGACTGAACGGCCTCTTTCTGAGCTGGAGGGATTCTATAATTCAAGTGAAAACAAAATGCTTGAAATCAGAAATTACTGGAGAAACTCAGCATCAATGGAGAGAGAGTCAGAGCTAGCATTTTCTTTGGAACAGAAGATATTCAAATAGTTGTTTCATGGAACAGAACTTGAGCCTTGCTTGAAAAAGAATTGTTGAGATAGATCCTCGATAATAAGCTTCAGTTGACCAGAGCTACGAAACAGTGATAATTTAGCAAGATTGTGCACTTTATCTTGTTGAGAGTACTGCAAGCTGTACAGATTAATCCCTTATTATCTGACAAATCTATATGAGTCTAGTTCATTGTGACTAAGACAACAATCTACGAGACGGGCACTCAGTGATCAATGAGGTGGGTTTAGTCAGTGGTAAGTATAAGGAGTAGTCAGAAATGTATTAATATAATTGATCACGTGTGGGACTCAACCAAGCAGCTTGTTTAAAGTTCCCACAATGTGTTGCATGGTAATTCATTAACCTCCCCATTAGATCCCAAGATCCATGAGCGTGAGGTCTAAACTCAATGTCCAAAACAAAAGTTAATTTGCCTCCTGGTTAGTTTGGGAGCAGAATGTTGGGAGGGTGGAGGAGAGTCAGAGCAGCGCGAGGTAAGTCACATTCCGCCTTTATTACAAACGCAAAAAAAATCAGCTGGGGAACCCAGATAACTAAAAGAGAGAAAAAGATGACAATGTATTACAGAAATAATTGATCACTATATCCCATTGTATTTGACCATTCCTGTTCTATTACCCTGCTCAATATATATCGATAGTTTCTATAATGTGTGTTATCCTTTGAAGGAAAATAAAGGATTATTATTTTAAAGAAGTGATGACAGAGGAGATTTTTATACATTAAGCTTTGAATGTGTTGCCCTCTGTTCCTGACCCCAACAGTTTTGTTGGTGAATTGAGGTTCTGATCGACAAAGTAACAGATGGCAGTGGGTATATGAATCATCATTAAGAAAAGGAACTTTTTGAAGCATTTTCAAAACACAATCTTCACATCAAAGGATTTCTGAAGATCAGTAACTCACTGTCACAAGTGAGGTACTCTAGTTATCCTGTGGGAGTGAACAGTCCCTGGAATTATTGCCAGCTTTTAAATTAATAATACAATATTGTGTGCAGCCCAACTGCCAAGTGATAATTCATATTGTACATTGTTGTTAAGCTTCACTTCTGTAGATTCTCCCGATATTAGACATTGTTCACTCAAACAGGGAAGAAAAATCTCAGGGTTTGTCTGTCCGCTTTGAGACCTGCTGTGATGGAAAAGGTCTGAAAATGCAAGAGTATTGGCATAAATGCCAGCCTTTTTTGTGTCTTTAAATAGCAAATTCTCCAATGGGATTGTGCTGATAGTTTCTCAGATTTTTCTTCAATTCAGTTGAAAGAGCCTTTTAATTTCCTCTCTTTCCCCTGTGGTCTGGTTTGCCTGTTGCTGGCAGTTTTCCAGTTTCTCAGTTAAATGTTGAATCTTCACGTTCGAGCCTGGATGGTGAACACTGACAGGAGGTTCGACCACAACGCCATCATCGGCTGGGTCTCATCCTTACTCCGGGTAAAACCATTCATAATGTCTACACCTTTGCAAATTTGTGACGAGAGAGAAATCAGGCCAACTTGTCTCTCTGACACCACCTGCCTCACTCCAGTGAACGTTATAGCTGGGGGTTTCTGGATATACATCACGGCCAGGGTTTCTTCTGCTGGGTGAAACCTTAGGAGAGGAATAGTGAGGAGGAATAGTGAGGGGAAGAGTGAGGGGAATAGTGAGGGGAAGAATGAGGAGGAATAGTGAGGGGAATAGTGAGGAGGAATAGTGAGGGAAAAGGTGAGAGGAATAGTGAGGAGGAATAGTGAGGGGAAGAGTGAGGGGAATAGTGAGGAGGAATAGTGAGGGGAATAGTGAGGGGAAAGGTGAGAGGAATAGTAAGGAGGGATATTGAGGAGGAATAGTGAGGAGGAATAGTGAGGGGAATTGTGAGGGGAATAGTGAGGAGGAATAGTGAGGAGGGATATTGAGGAGGAATAGTGAGGAGGAATAGTGAGGGGAATAGTGAGGAGGAATAGTGAGGAGGAATAGTGAGGGGAATAGTGAGGGGAATAGTGAGGAGGGATATTGAGGAGGAATAGTGAGGAGGAATAGTGAGGGGAATAGTGAGGAGGAATAGTGAGGAGGAATAGTGAGGGGAATAGTGAGGGGAATAGTGAGGAGGGATATTGAGGAGGAATAGTGAGGAGGAATAGTGAGGAGGAATAGTGAGGGGAATAGTGAGGGGAATAGTGAGGAGGAATAGTGAGGAGGAATAGTGAGGAGGAATAGTGAGGGGAATAGTGAGGGAAAAGGTGAGAGGAATAGTGAGGAGGAATAGTGAGGGGAAGAGTGAGGAGGAATAGTGAGGAGGAATAGTGAGGAGGAATAGTGAGGGGAATAGTGAGGGGAATAGTGAGGAGGGATATTGAGGAGGAATAGTGAGGAGGAATAGTGAGGGGAATAGTGAGGAGGAATAGTGAGGAGGAATAGTGAGGAGGAATAGTGAGGGGAATAGTGAGGAGGGATATTGAGGAGGAATAGTGAGGAGGAATAGTGAGGGGAATAGTGAGGAGGAATAGTGAGGGGAATAGTGAGGGGAATAGTGAGGGGAATAGTGAGGCGGGATATTGAGGAGGAATAGTGAGGAGGAATAGTGAGGGGAATAGTGAGAAGGAATAGTGAGGCAAAGTCTACTGCCACTTTCCTCCAGCAAATTCTGATTCCCCTCCCCCTTCTCCTGCTGGTGTGGAGGTGTTCGTGTTGGACTGGGGTGGACAAAGTCAGAAATCACACAATGCCAGGTTATTGCCCAACAGGTTTATTTGAAATCACAAGCTTTCAGAGCGCTGCTTCTTCATCGGAGGAGTCTAGGATTTCAAATAAACCTGTTGAACTATAACCTGATGTTGTGTGATTTCTGACTTTCTCCTGCTGGGACAGCTGCTCTCTCTCCTCTTGCTGGGTCTTGACTCCTTCCTTGGGACCCAGCTGCACTTTGACCTTGCAGCCTGCTTGGAGTCCCTGAGGGAGATCAAAAGAAAAGTTTCTCTCTTGGCAGTTGTTTCCTGTTATTCCATTCTCCGTGTTACCACTAGGTGGGATATAGCACCATGGGAATATTCTAGCTATTTGATATCCCGAACTCTCAAGGTCAGCAAAGTATTGACAGCTTGGAAAGATCATGAGCTGAATGGCTGAGACTCTGAATGAGGCAAAAGGATTCTTGAGGGTTGCAACATTAACAGTGAATAAATCTTATTTCTAAACATACTTTCCATGAAAGTTCATCATTTAATTCTAGCTTTTCTCCTGGTCATTCTTACTGGGCTCGTGTGCTGTTAAACTTTATGTAAAATCTCTTTCCTCTCCTGTTTCCCTTTTGTTTTCTGAATCCTACCTTTAGTAATTGTTATGGCTGAGATGGAAGGAATACTCAGTCTTTATCTTCGTCTCACTAGTCTATAGGTCACAGCATAATTAATTACTCACTCCCAAAATGGCCAATCGTTTGCCTTCTCTATATTAGACATAAAATCAAATGATCCATCACGGGGTTTCTTTAATAAACACAAAATCATTAACTTATTATAGAGAAAACGTACTTAGTGAAGACGCAGAACTGATTAACACACTTAATTTGTAATATGAAAATATTCCTGAAATAGCCCACAACATATACTCACCAGATAAAAGGAACAAAATGGAATTCTCTCTGCAAAGATTCACTTTGGGAAAAATAAAGCATTTTTGTCCAGTAAGTCTTAAGTCCTGAAGGTTAACCAAAAAAGGATAAAGAGTGGAATGTTCAACTAGTTGTTGGTCAGATGTTGTGACAAATAAAGATGGATGTCTCTGTAATGAAGCAGATATCTCTGGGATCTTTGACAACACAACTTGCTCAGGAAGCACAGTAGCCAGGTTTCTCCTGTAAACTTTTCAGGGGGACAGCCAGGTTTCGGACTGGACTGGCATTCCAGGTACCACATTGAACCCACAAGATGTTTTTCAGGAATGGGAGAGTTGAGTTGGGAAGCTCTTTTCTGCCCCAGGTTGACCATCAGCTGAAAAAAAAACAAACAAGGCTCCAAGTCAGAGACTGGAAGCTGACAAGTTGTAAACCCAGGCTGCAATAAATAAGCAGCTATCACAAGACAGTGAGTTTTAAGAAACATCTTGTCAGTAGAAGGGTAGTCCCCCTGTTCTTCCATTGAACTATTTTAAAGAGCCCAGTCCTTGCACAGTCTTTCAAATTCAAGTCCACAGCACTTAATAAACATGAAGCCACCCAAGACATAACCAGACGTTATAGCTTCTGAATAAGATAGAGGAGTGGAAGCAAGGCCATTCAGCCCATCAAGTCCACTCCACCATTTCATCATTGCTGATAGACATTTCAACGCCACTTACCCACACTCTCCCCGTAGCCCTTAATTCCTTGTGAGATCAAGAACTTATCAGCCTTTGCCTTGAAGACATTTAATGTCCTGGTCTCCACTGCGCTCTGTGGCAATGAATTCCACAGGCCCACCACTCTCTGCATGAAGAAATGTCTCCTCATTTCCATTCTAAATTGACCCCCTCTAATTCTAAGGCTGTGCCCACGGGTCCTAGTCTCCTCACCTAACGGAAACAACTTCCCGGTATCCACCCTTTCTAAGCCATGCATTGTCTTGTAAGTTTCTATTAGATCTCCCCTCTTACCTTCTAAACTTAATGAATATAATCCCAGGATCCTCAGCCGTTCATCATATGTTAGGCCTACCATTCCCGGGATCATCCATGTGAATCTCTGCTGGACACACTCCAGAGCCAGTATGTCCTTCCTGAGGTGTGGGACCCAAAATTGGACACAGTATTCTAAATAGGGCCTAACTAGAGCTTTATAAAGTCTCAGTAGCACATCGCTGCTTTTATATTCCAACCCTCTTGAGGTAAATGACAACATTAATTTGCTTTCTTAATCACGATCTCAACCTGCAAATGAACCTTTAGTGAATCCTGGACTAGCACTCCCAGATCCCTTTATACTTTGCCTTTAAGAATTTTCTCACTGCTTAAAAAATAATCCATACCTGTATTCTTTTTCTCAAAGTGCAAGACCTCGCACTTGCTCACACTGAGTTTCTGAATTTCTTTAGCTTAAAGTCGTTTCCTTGTTCATCAGGAGAAAGCAAATTTTAACAACCAGAATGTCACAAATTCAGCACTGAGCTTGTCTACTATAGCGGTGCTGGATTCCCACTGTCGCTAATGTTATAAAGGTGTGGTCACTGGCCCACAAACAGCCAGGACTGATCCAGACTTTGAACACTCTCTAGGCTGGTTGACCAGGATGGTAAAACCACCACATGTCACTGACCGTGAATCCAATGGAACTGAGGGATGTGGCTCTCTCCTGTAATCCTGGATTAATTCTTCAGGAAATGGCCGGTTGATGGTTCGACGGCATGAGTTCGAGTCCAACTATGGCAGCTATTGGAGCCTAAATTCAGTCGATGAAAAATCTGGAGTTTGAAAGCTAAGTAATAGTGGACATAGTGATGTCAGTGATTATTGCAAAACCCCATCTAGTTCACTACTGTCCTTACACAGTCTGGCTTACATGTGACTCCAAACCCACAGCAATGTGGTTGACTCAGAAATGGCTGGGTAAATCATTCCGTTCAAGGGTAGTCAGTGCCAGTTGCCAATGGTGCCCACATCCCAGGACAAAGTAGAAGAAAATCTCAGCAAGAGGGATAAACAGAGTGCAGGGAATACTCTGGGGAAAAGGAGTGAGGCAGTTAGTGGCTTGAAGCTCTGGAAACCCTTTTAACAGCAGGTTTGAGTGACAAGTGACAGGAACCTGTGAGGCTCCCCTCAACAACAGTGATTTGCGTTTATATATCCCTCTAGCATTGTAAAACTCACCCAAAGTACTTTGCAAGTGCATTTTCCTTTTACTCTTGATGAGGTCATGTTATTTGGTTGCAAGTGCCTTTTCTGAATAATTTCTCATAACTTCTGCCAGAATATTACTTCAATGAGACCAACCCATCAGTGATACTTACCATCACACAATGAAAGTCCATGAAAAAGCAAACTGGAAGCAGTAGCAAGCTGCCCCCTTCCCTTTTTCCAACATTTGCATTTGACACGATGCCAGTGCAGGGAGTGGTTTCACTGGGTTTGCATAGAACCATAAATTCTAAATGTCACCCTAAATCTCGCGACGATCGCCCAAGGCTCACTGACATTGTGCCAACTGGAATGTGCTACAATAATGTATGATTTGTGAACACTTTTCTTTGGGTCACCTCAGCTTAACCTTCCATCTGATTAGACTGACTTTGATTGTGGCAGGATTGACTGTGCTCGCCCAATGGCCATGCCTGTGATCGCCCGGAGAGCTTGGACTCAAGGCCTTTCCTGCCTCTGGAGGCACCTGAGACGGGTAAAGAGCTTGGGCCTATTTCCATCCCTAGCGTTTCTTCTAGAAATGGGAGGTCGATGGGCTGTCACTCTGCATCAAGTGTGGCTAGCTTTCAGTATGAAAGGGCACAAGGGGAAAAAGACAGGAGATTGACACAAGGGACTCGAGCTAACGCTGGAATGATGGGCCGATGTTTGTTTTTATTCACTCATGGGATGAGGGTATCACTGGCTGGCCAACATTTATTGCCCGTCCCTAGCTGCTGTTGAACTGAGTGACTTGCTCGGCTGTTTCAGAGGACATTTGAGAGTCAGCCATACTGCTGTGGGTCTGGAGTCACATGGAGGCCAGGCCGGGTGAAGATGGCAGATCTCCTTCCCTGAAGGACATTAATGAGCCAGGTAGGGTTTTCCTGGCAATCAGCAATGGTTTCACTGTCATCGGTAGATTCCTGTTTCCAGATTTTTAAATTAAATTCAAATTCCACCATCTGCCAAAACCTTCACTGAGATTCTGAATTAATCGTCCCGAGATAATACCATTGCGTCATCACCTCCTCGTTGGCCTCCTTCTGTCCTATAACAGCTCCGTGATCCAGTAATCAGGACACTCTGCACCTTACAATGTCTACGCAGAAGGACCTGACTGAGTCGTGACCACGTTTCCCTTGAGCACCGAGTCCTGGAGTGGGAGTCAAACCCAGAGCTTTGGGAGCAGGGTCCCCGCCCGTGACACCACAAAACCTCCCGCTGGATAGAAAGTCTCTGCAATTCCCACAGGAATGGGCACTGTGTCTGATTTGCCTCTTCTCAGGAGCAAAGGGCCCAGTCACAGCCTTTGCCCGTGTGCCAGCTATGATTGGAACATTTGTACGGCCTGTGGAGAATGGGTCTGGGTGGGTTACTCCTCAGAGGGTCAGTGTGGACTTGTTGGGCCGAAGGGCCTGTTTCCACACTGTAGGGATTCTAGGATTCTATGATGCTTCGAACTTCTATCAATGGGAGAAAATCACTCCTTACTGACCTCAGCCATTCCCAATCCTGTCTGACCAGGCTGATATCCACATTCTCCTGGCTCCTCAGATTTGTAAGTTCAGCCACATTTTATCCAATTTTTAATCATATTCACTTCACCTCCAACCATTAGCTGCAGAAATTCTTTTCCTAGTTTGCCCGATCGATCTGATTTCAATAGTGTCAGCATTACCAAGGTCACCATCAATCAGCCTTCTGTATTATTTGGAACCTGCATAAAAATTGTATTTGCAAATGCTGAAGATGCATTTTTTTTGTCAGGAAAATTAACAGCTAGTTGAAATGTTTAATTACAGTTTGTTAGAGACCTGAGCTCTGTTGTAATTCATAAAAATGCTCAGCATTGTCTTTGCCTCCTGCTTAATGCTGTCTATCGCCTCTTCTGTAAATTCTCAGGCCATCATTTTAAATCTAACGTCCTTTTCGCCTGTGGTTTGTACTGAGTCAGTCAGGTATCACAAAAAGACGTAGGTTTCTGCTCAAACACAACCATAGTTTGAATCTATTGGATATTAAAGTGTCAGGTTTTGAAATGAAAGACCCCCTTTTTTCGTTTATTTTGTCGGTTCTGGATGACAATGCACCATAATTTACTCTTCAGCCTCCCTGACCTCTTGAGTTTCAATATCCCCCTGCTCGCTTGGGTTCCATTTCCATCATCCGTCACTCTTCTGCTGGTCTTTTGGATTTTCTATGCACCTTGACAATAATTAATGGCGCTGTGTTTCTGCACGCTGGTCCGTGTAGCCATTCTCTCATGTGCTCACTTGTGGCCTTGATTCCCAGTAGAGACTTTAATATGTTCCATCCATTTGTTTCTCCTGGTGTGACCCCACTCAAAAGGTTCTCCCTCCAGATGAAAGGACATAGACTTCAGCATGCACTGTGGATCACCAGCCACTATTGGACCTGGATGGATGGTTACCAGGACTTTCAGCTTCATTTTCCTCTTCCAAAACCATCCATTGCTCCACCATCATCTTGAAAAGTGAAGATTAGCTGAAGCTTCCTTTCTCCACTATCAACATCTTCCTGATTCCCAGTACAGTGGTGCAGTGGCTCAGGAAAATTAACATCTGAATTAATCGTCCCGAGATAATACCATTGGGTCATCACCTCCACGTTGGCCTCCTTCTGTCCTGTAACAGCTCCGTGATCCAGTAATCAGGACACTCTGCATCTTCCAAAACCCACGCAGAAGGATCTGACTGGGCCGTGACCACGATTCCCTTGAGCACCGAGTCCTGGAGTGGGAGTCAAACCCAAAGCTTTAGGAGCAGGGTCCCCGTCCATGACATCACAAGACTTCCTGCACGATAGAGAGTCTCTGCAATTCCCACAGGAATGGGCACTGTGTCTGATTTGCCCCTTCTCAGGAGCAGAGGGCCTTTGCCCGTGTGCCAGCTGTGATCGGAACATTTGCACAGCCAGTGTAGAAATTGTCTGGGTGGGTTACTCATCGGAGGGTCGGTGTGGACTTGTTGGGCCGAAGGGCCTGTTCCGACATTGTAGGGATTTTAGAAATCTATGATATTTCTAACTTCTATCAATGGGAGAAAATCACTCCTTACTGACCTCAGCCATTCCCACTCCTGTCTATCCAGGTTGATATCCACATTAAGCAGGTTAGCACTGCTGCCTTACAGCACCAGGGACCTGGGTTCAATCCCAGCCTCAGGTAGCTGTCTGGGTGGTGCTTGCACATTCTCTGTGTAGGTGTGCTTTGGCTTTGTCCCACAGTCCAAAGGTGTGCAAGCTAGGTGTGCTGCTGTGCTAAATGGCCCATAGTGCCCAGGTTAGTTACGTTGGCCACGGCAAATGTAGGATCATTGGGTGGGCTTCTCTTCAGTGGATTGGTGCAGACTTGATGGATCCAATGGCCTCACTGTACTGTAGGGATTCAAATCCCCTCTTTGTTAGCCCCCTCCATCCTCACCTTCAATAATTCTTTGTCACCATGGTTGAAAACATTTCCTCTGCTACTTTCCCCTTGTCCTTCGCCACATCTCCTCCAAGGATTTTCCCAGTCTGCCTATTACTTCTCCCACTCCCACCTCTTGTGCTTGCACTTGTTCCTCTTCCTTCTCTCCAAACGCCATCCTGTTGTGTAAGGGCACTAGGACTCTGTAGCGACTTTGCGATGATGTTACACAGAGCTGCACATCACTGAGTGTAAATACCACAGTGAGTAGAGTTAGAACACACTGAAACAGCACCAGAATGCTGGAAGACTTACTGAGAGCCCAGGGATATGGAAACGCAAAGCAAAGAGATTAGTCCTTACTTAATGGAACCATTGTCAAATCCTGGTGGATCGATGATTACTGCATACAGCAGCATTTAGTATTAATTTACGATTACTGTCACTTTGAAGCTTAAGCCTGAAAATGGATGTTGACCTTGTCTTCTCCTTGTCTGGTCTGTCTTGAAAGTAAACTCAAAATGTCATCTCAAACCACATGATAACCAAGGTCCCATTCCTCCAACACTGGTCATGCCTCATCACCTATACTCTAGCATTCACTGCATGCCTCGACTTTCCCTCCTCCTTTAAGGTTCTTAAGGGATCAAGTTTCACTTCAACTCTCCCCAGCATCTCCTGTTTGGCTTGATTATTTTTTTAGATGCAGTCTTGGCTATGGTCTTATTGAATAGCACAATAGATTCAATAGACAATAGGAGCAGGAGTAGGCCATCTGCCCTTCGAGCCTGCACCACCATCCATTATGATCATGGCTGATCATCCTCAATCAGTATCCTGTTCCTGCCTTATCTCCATAACCCTTGATCCCACTATCCTTAAGAGCTCTATCCAACTCTTTCTTGAAAGTATCCAGAGACTGGGCCTCCACTGCCCTCTGGGGCAGAGCATTCCACACACCCACCACTCTCTGGGTGAAGAAGTTTCCCCTCAACTCTGTTCTAAGTCGCCTACCCCTTATTTTTAAACTGTGTCCTCTGGTTTGGGGCTCACCCATCAGCGGAAACATGCTTCCTGCCTTCAGAGTGTCCAATCCTTTAATAATCTTATACATCTCAATCAGATCTCCTCTCATCCTTCTAAACCCAAGGGTATACAAGCCCAGTCGCTCCAATCTTTCAAGTGGCTGAATAGCCTAGCTTCTAGCTTCTTTATGCTCTGCAACGTGCATTAGAAACTGCTGTTAGAGGGGCTATATAAATGCAAGTTGTGTGACAATACCATGTAGCTGATGAATGAAGCAATCCTTTCACTAGTTTTATTATTTTCGATCTCATGTCCACCCTCTCATTACCATTTCTGTTGGATCGTAGTCACATTGATCATACATCTCTTGGAGCAGGGGCAGGCGGGAGGGGATGTGGGGTGCTACAGTGGGGAGAGACTTCCATTATTTTTGTGGGACAGGCAGCCTCCCTTGAATGGAGCAGTGTCATACATCAGGTGGGGTGTTGGCACCACACTGCCATGGTGCTGTCTGTGTGTGAACAGAGGAAAACGGCATCCCCAAAATCTCTGTCCCTGGAGACTGAGATCACTAAACCTCATCTGTACAGGGAGAATGGGCAGCCTGCACTGGGAACACACACTCACACAGACACACACTCACACTGACACACTCTTACACAGTCACGCACTCTCTCACAGACACTTACTCACACTGACACACTGTTACACACACACTCTCACACACATACACACACACTCACACAGACACACACTCACACACTCTTACACAGGCACACACTCTCACAAAGGCACACACACACAGACACACTCACTCACACAAACACACACATACACACACACTCACACAGACACACTCACTCACACAAACACACACATACACACGTACACACACACTCACTCACACAAACACACACATGCACACATACACACACACTCACACAGACACACTCACACAGACACACTTACACAGAGACACTCTCATACACACACTCACTACGCAGGCACACTCACCCACACGGACACACACACTCTCACGCAGACAAGCGCACAGACAAACTCTCACACAGATAAACACTCACATAGACATATGCTCACAAAGACACACACTCACACAGACACACTCACACACACACTCTCTCACAGAGACACACTCTCACCCACACTCACACAGACACACACTCACATGGATACACACACACTCTCACAGAGACACACTCTCATACACTCACACAGACACACATACACACACTCTCTCACAGAGACACACTCTCACACACACTCACACAGATGCACACTCACTCACACAGACACACTCTGTCATGCATACACTCTCACACAGATACACACACTGATGCACACTCTCATGCACACACTACACAGACATGCTCACTCACACAGATACACACACACTCTCACACACAGACACACACACACTCTCACACACAGATACACTCACACACACACAGTCTCACACAGACACTCTCACACACGTGCACCCTCACACAACACACACTCTCTTACACACACACTGTCACGGGCACACACTCTCACACACACACACTCTCACATGGATACACACTTTCTCTCACACACACTCTCACACGGACACACACTCTCACACAGACACACCCTCACACACACATACACACCTTCACATGGATACACACACAACCACACACGCACACAGACACATGCTCACACTCTCACACAGACACACTCTCACATATGCGCACCCTCACACAGACACATTCTCTAACACACACCCGCACGCGTACTCTCACACAGACACACTCACACAGACACACACTGACACTGACACATATTCTCATGTACACCCATTACATAGACATGCACATTCACACAGACACATACTCTCACACAGACACACACTCTCACACAGACACACACTCACACACACTCATTCACACACTCTCGACACAGACGCACTCACACAGATGCACACAACACACGCACTCACACAGATACACACTCACATAGACACACACTCACAGACACACACACGCTCTCACAGAGACACACTCTCATACAATCACACAGACACACATACACCCACTCTCTCACAGAGACACACTCTCACACATACACTCACACAGACACACACTCACATAGAGACACTCACACAGATACACACTCACACAGACACATTCACACAGACACACGCTCACATAGATACATTCTCACACAAACACGTTCTCACACACGCACACTCTCACGCACACTCTCATACAGACACACACTGACACACATTCGCACATGCACTGTCACATAGACACACACTCACACAGAAACACAACCTCATACTGATGCACACTCACACACACACTCACACACTCATTCTCTCACACAGACAAGCACTCACTCTCACAGTCTCACACACACATATACTCTCACTCAGTAACAACCGCACACACACACGCACACTGTGAGTCTAGAGGGTCTGAATTATATGGAGAGGCTGGATAATCTGGAACCTTTTTCCTGGAGTGTAGAAGGCTGAGGGATGTCCTTTTGTAAAATTATGAGGGGCACGGTTAGGGTGAACAGCCAAGGTCTTTTCCCCAAGGTAGGGGAGTCCAAAAGGAGAAGGCATATGCTTAAGGTGAGAAGGAAAAGATCTGAAAGGGACCTGAGGGGCAACTTTTTCACACAGAGAATGGTGTGTGTATGGAATGAGCTGCCAGCTGAAGTGGTAATGGCTGGTACAATTACAGCATTTAAAATACATTTGGACAGGGAGATGGACAGGAAAGGTTTAGAGGGACATGGACCACAAATGGGGCTAGTTTAGTTTGAGAAACCTGGTTGTCATGGACAAGCTAGGCCGAAGGGTCTGTTTCCGTGCTATATGACTCTATCACTCACATTCTGTATAGGTCTGTAATGTAAATCCAAGGGTGACTCTGAGCATGCCCCGATTCTAACAGGTGAAATCTTTGCTCAGTGCAATTGGACAGTCCCTGTGAGTTAGGTATTTAATGTAACTGCGTTCACCACTGTTTAACACGGGGAATGTGAGTCATTGAAGGAATGACACAAACTTGGGGGTTTCCTGAATTTTCACGAAATGTGGGATTTGTATCTTTGGCAGATGCTTTTCGCAACTTCTGATATTGCTCCTCGAGGGAAGAGACTCCCTGTCAGCCTTGCAAAGTCGGAAGCTAAATCTTCATCATATTTAGCGAAATGCAGTGATAGGTTAACAGATGGATAAAAAATAATGGCATTAATCTCAATGCACTTACACAATTGTAACTGAATTGGAGAGATAAAAAGAGATCATGTTAGTGAGCAGTAATATAATTTTTATTGTAACTGTATGGCATTAATGGTTTCCACTTGTCTTTTTTATTGTTACTTTTCCAAACTTCCATTTTTTTTCTTAAGTGATCTTCGTGCTCCATGTGTTTAAGATCTGTTCTCAATTCCTAGTTTTTCCACTGTGAGTATTGCAACTGTGCTCCTGACAGTCCAGTCAGATGCAACAAGGCAGATATCAGTCTTACTGAGTGACCCAAATATTCCCCAGACAAACTGACATCTTCCCCCACTCAAGGTCCCTGTGCAAAACAAGGGGCATTGCACTGAATTTATTGAAAACTGCCCCTGAACGACTGAAAATGATTTCCTTTGTGGGACATTGCAACTGACCTGATCTGTTCAACTAACTCACAAGTGTCAATCAGAAAATGACTATATTTGTTTAAAACATAAGTACCTGAAAGAATGGGAGTCATAGAATGATGAGGGTAAGAGAAAAGAGTTCAGTAGAGAGTTTGTCAGGAATAGCGAGTGAGATTCAAAGGCAACTTTTACTAGTCTGTTGTTTTTAAAAGTAATATTTGTTCGGGAGATGTGGACATCATCAGTAAAGCCAATGTGAGAGTAAATTACTGCAGATGCTGGAATCTGTACCCGAAAACAACAAATGCTGGAGATCTCAGTGGGTCAGACAGCATTCGTGGAGAGAGAGCAAGCTAATGCTTTGAGTCTCGGTGACTCTTTATCAGATCTAATGGGACGTTAGCTTGCTGTCTCTCCATGGATGTGGCCTGACCCGTTGTGATCTCCGGCACTTGTTGTTTTCAGCATTGGTTAAGTGAACACTTGCTTCCTATTTTACTCACCCTTGAGAACCATTAAGAGTCACAGACTCAGAGATTGTTACAGATCAGAAGGAGCCCATTCAGCCCCTCGTGGCTGTACCAGTTCTATCACTGAATGCTAATCTCCTCTCTTTTTTACCCATATCTCTGTACGCCATTTCTGCCCAAATTAAAAATGCTATTTATGGCAACTATGAAACCAGCTTCTGTTGAATTCAAGTCTCTGTACCTACCACAGTGGGATTCAAACCCATGTCCACAGAATAGCCTCTGGCTCACTAACCCAGTGACATTATCACAACACCACCCCCCATTGTGGGTCAACCACCTTGCTATGGTTTTGGAGTCATATGCAGACCAATCCAGACCACCCCAGCTCAAACTGTCTGCTTTCGTCCCCTGAAGGACATGAGTGAACCGAATGGGTTTCGCTGACACTCAATGGTGGACGGTCACTCAACTTGTGATTCCAGCTTCTTTGACTAATCAAGTTTAAATTCCAACAGCTATGTGGGATTAGTACACGTGTCTTCAGGTCATTAACCTAGCTTCTTGGCCAGTGTCCCCCTGATCACGGTGAAAATGTGACCTGGGGTTCAATTTATTTTGTAGAGCAGGTGGTGGGCAGTGTATGTTGAGCAATGTGCCGTGCAGAGTGGATGTGGGCAGTGTACACTATAGAGTGGGTGGTGGGCAGTATTCATTGTAGAGTGGGTGGGGGGCATTGTACACTGTAGAGTGGGTTGTGGCCAGTGTTCACTGTACAGTGGGTGATGGGCAGTGTACGCTGTAGAGTGGGTGGTGGGCAGTGTGTGCTGTAGAGTGGGTGGTGGGCGTATTCACTGTAGAGTCGGTGGTGGGCAGTGTACGCTGTAGAGTGGGTGATGGGCAGTGTCCACTGTAGAGTGGGTAGTGGGCAGTGTACACTGCAGGGTGGGTGGTGTGACCCACTGTAAAGTAGGTATTGGGGAATGTACACTGTGGAGTGAGTGGTGGGCAGTGTCCACTGTAGAGTGGGTAGTGGGCAGGGTTCACTGTAGAATGGGTGATGGGCAGTGTACTCTGTAGAGTGGGTAGTGGGCAGGGTTCACTGTAGAATGGGTGATGGGCAGTGTACTCTGTAGAGTGGGTAGTGGGCAGTGTACACTGTAGAGTGAGTGGTGGGCAGTGTTCACAGTCGAGTGGGTGGTGAGCAGTGTACACTGTAGAGTGGGTAGTGGGCAGGGTTCACTGTAGAGTGGGTAGCGGGCAGTGTACACTGTAGGGTGGGTAGTGGGCAGGGTTCACTGTAGAGTGGATAGCGGGCAGTGTACACTGTAGGGTGGGTAGTGGGCAGGGTTCACTGTAAAATGGGTATTGGGCAGGGTTCACTGTAGAGTGGGTAGTGGGCAGTGTACACTGTAGGGTGGGTAGTGGGCAGAGTTCACTGTAGAGTGATTAGCGGGCAGTGTACACTGTAGGGTGGGTAGTGGGCAGGGTTCACAGTAAAATGGGTACTGGGCAGGGTTCACTGTAGAGTGGGTTGCGGGCAGTGTACACTGTAGGGTGGGTAGTGGGCAGGGTTCACTGTAGAGTGGGTAGTGGGCAGTGTACACTGTAGAGTGAGTGTTGGGCAGTCTTCACTGTCAAGTGGGTGATGGAAAATGTATGCTATTGAGTGGGTGGTGGGTAGGGTACACTGCAGAGTGGTTAGTGGGCAGGGTTCACTGTAGAGGGGGTAGTGGGCAGCGTACACTGTAGGGTTGGTGGTGGGCAGTGTATACTGGAGAGTGGGAAGTGGGCAGGGTTCACTGTAGAGTGGTAGTGGGCAGTGTACTCTGTAGAGTGGGTGGTGGGCAGTGTGTGCTGTAGAGTGGGCGATGGGCTGTGTACAAAGTAGAGTGGATGGTGGGCTGTATTCACTATAGGGTGGGTGGTGGGCAATGTACACTGTAGAGTGGGTAGTAAGCAGGTTTCATTGTAGAGTGGATAGTGGGCAGTGTACACTTTAGAGTGAGTGGTGGGCAGTGTACGCTGTAGAGTGAGTGGTGGGCAGTGTTCACAGTCGAGTGGGTGGTGAGCAGTGTACACTGTAGAGTGGGTAGTGGGCAAGGTTCAGTGTAGAGTGGGTAGTGGGCAGTGTACACTGTAGGGTGGGTAGTGGACAGGGTTCACTGTAGAATGGTTAGTGGGCAGTGTACACTGTAGAGTGGCTGGTGGGTAGTGTATACTGTAGAGTGGGTAGTGGGCAGGGTTCACTGTAGAGAGGGTGATGGACAGTGTACTCTGTAGAGTGGGTGGTGGGCAGTGTGTGCTGTAGAGTGGGTGATGGGCTGTGTACACTGTACAGTGAGTGTTGGGCAGTGTTCACTGTA
The DNA here is from genome assembly GCF_020745735.1 of Hemiscyllium ocellatum. Lineage (NCBI taxonomy): Eukaryota > Metazoa > Chordata > Chondrichthyes > Orectolobiformes > Hemiscylliidae > Hemiscyllium > Hemiscyllium ocellatum. The sequence continues at coordinate 41,959,215 of NC_083437.1, read as the reverse complement.
GAGTGGGTAATGGGCAGTGTATGCTGTAGAGTGGGTGGTGGGTACGGTACACTGTAGATTGGGTGTTGGGCAGTGTGTACTGTAGAGTGGGTAGTGGGCAGTGTACACTGCAGAGTGGGTGCTGGGCTGTGTATGTTGTAGAGTGGGTGGTGGACAATGTTCACAGTAGATTGATGCTGAGCAGTGTACACTGTAGAGTGGGTGGTGGGCCGTATTCACTGTAGGGTGTGGTGGGTGTACACTGTAGAGTGGGTAGTGGACAGGGTTCACTATAGAGTGGTAGTGGGCAGTGTACATTGTAGAGTGAATGGTGGGCTGTATACATTGTAGAGTGGGTGGTGGGCAGTGTACACTGTAAAGGGGTTGATGGGCAGGGTTCACTGTAGAGTGGGTAGTGGGCAGTGTACATTGTAGAGTGGGTAGTGGGCAGGGTTCACTGTAGAGAGGGTAGTGGGCAGTGTACACTATAGAGTGAGTGGTGGGCTGTATTCATTGTAGAGTGAGTGGTGGGCAGTGTACACTGTCGAGTGGGTGTTGGACAGTGTTCACTGTAGAGTGGATGGTGAGCAGTGTGTGCTGTAGAGTGGGTGATGGGCAGTGTGCGCTGTGGAGTGGGTGGTGGGCAGTGTACACTGTAGAGTGGGTGGTGGGCAGTGTAAGGTCACTGTCCCAATGTCATGAAGCTCTCCCTCCGCAGCCCTGAGTGACCTCTCATTTAGATCTCCCCGATGTTCTCCAAGCTTCCAGCAAATAGAATTCTACATTTCACCAGGTCGTTTCAACATTTGCTGCTGTGCACATAATCTATGCTGGAAATAGAGGGGACTCAGTATATGATCTGAAGAAAGCTCACTGGACTCAACACACTAACAGCGTTTCTCTCTTCACAGATGCTGCCAGACCTGCTGAGTTTCTCTAGCAACTTTCTTTTTTTGTTTAACTTAGAATGTGGTCCTTCCATCGTCACCAGCTGTACGTCCCTCTCAGAGTCACACACCATGCTGACTTGGAATTATAGGAAAGAAGAAAGAACTGCATGTATAGACCTTTCACAACTATTGACCAACTCAAAACACTTCACAAGGTATGAAGCACTTTTAAAATGTCATTATTGTTGTGATGCAAGAAGTCTGGCTACTAGCAAACTGCTACAAAACAGCATTGTGATAATAACCAGCTTCTCTGGGTTAATGATGTGCACTATGAAATAAACATTAACTGGACACCAAGGTAGCACCCTTGCATCACAAGATCTGACGGGGAGGTGCCAGTGTTGAACTGGGGTGGATAAAGTCAGAAGTCACACAACACTAGGTTATACGAGAAGGTGAGAACTACAGGTGCTGGAGATCAGAGTCAAGTGTGTGGTGCTGGAAAAGCACAGCAGGTCAGGCAGCGTCCGAGGAGCAGGAGAATCAACATTTCGGGCTTACGCCCTTCCCAAAATATTGACTCTCCTGCTCCTCAGATGCTGCCTGACCTGCTGTGCTTTTCCAGTGCTACACTTTTCAACACCAGGTTAGAGTCCGACAGGTTTATTGGCAATCACCAGCTTTCGGAACGCTGTGAAGTGTGACCTGATGAAGGAGCCATGCCCCGAAAGCTGGTCCCGTTGGATTATGACCTGGTGTTGTATGACTTCTGATTTTGTCAGGAACAGCATTTACTGAACATGCTCCCTCAGGGATGCACAGCTGCATCAGGCTCAACCCTGGAAGAGGAGCATGAAACTACAGCCTTGAGCCACTGGTGGCAATGTAACTCAGTCAGCCAGCACTAGCCCACACGCTTCCTTCACTGTCACTGGGTCTAAATCCTGGAACACCTTCCTCCAGTCTGGACTGCAGCAGTTTGAGAAAACAGTTCACCACTGCCTCCTCCAGGGCAATTAGGGAGGGGCAATAAATGGTGGCCCAGCCAGCAGGACCAAAGCCCAAGGATAAAGAAAAACAAAAATCAGGTGATTTTTATTGTCTTTTCAACTGCTTTATGCTGGGAGCAGCTCACCTGGCTGTATTTTAATGCACCCTCTCAAAACTGTAGTGAAGAGATCTGAACTGAGTGTGTTTCATCAAGGAAATAGGTTGTTGATATCTTGAAACTCCTTGAGCTTTGCCCTTCTGGTTGATGACATGGTGGGAATTGCTTGATTGAGTTACTGTTTTGTTACACACTGCCAGCCCTCTGCTACTCTGGACTGATCCCCTTTAACCTCAGACATTGAGCATTGAAGGAGTGCTGTTGCATGCTGGAGAGGTTTCATGGAGAAATATCTGGAATATTTACGGACACGACTTCTCACTGTGCCAATTCCTCCTCATTTTCACCATGTTCCAAAAGCCGATTTCCCGTTTATTTTACAAATATGCATGAGTCACCTGACTTTGCTAGGACAGCTTTATATTTTTCATTCCTGAAGAAGGACTTATGCCCGAAACGTCGATTCTCCTGCTCCTTGGATGCTGCCTGACCTGCTGCGCTTTTCCAGCAACACATTTTTCAGCTCTGATCTCCAGCATCTGCAATCCTCACTTTCTCCTAGTTGATTTTAACCTACTGCGAATCCTCTTGCAAGGATGCCTTCCTTGAAGAAGCTCTCTTCTTCCCTCTACTAGGATTCAGTGAGTCCCTCTTTCGCTGCACCCCCCAGGTAATCTCCTCTTCCTCATTCCTGAAGAAGGGCTTATGCCCGAAACATCGATTCTCCTGCTCCTTGGATGCTGCCTGACCTGCTGCGCTTTTCCAGCAACACATTTTTCAGCTTTATATTTCTGTTTAGATTGGATTAAATTCCCTACAGTGTGGAATTTAACAAGTCCACACTGACTCTCTGAAGAGTAACCCACCCAGACCCATTTCCCTCTGACTAATGCAGCTAACACTACAGGCAATTTCCCATGGCTAATTCACCTGACCCGCACATCTTTGGACTGTTGGGGGAAACCGGAGCACCAGGAGGAAACCCACCCAGACACGGGGAGAATGTGCAAACTTCGCACCGACAGTCACCCGAGGCTGGGATCGAACCTGAGTCCCTGGCGCTGTGAGGCAGCCGTGCTAACCACTGAGCCACCGTGGACAATTGTATATAGAGAATTGTCAAGGGCAACATGCTCAGATTTTTGGGTAGGATGATAGTGCTGTTATCTCCAAAGGTGGAGGAAGATTCTAATTTGGAACTTATAACTTGCCCACAGGGAAATGGACAGCAATCCAGAGTGTAGGGTGCTGGGAAAGCACAGGCAACATCCAAGGAGCAGGAGAATCGATGTGTCGGGCATAAGCCCTTCATCCTCACCTTCTCCAAATGGACAGCAATGCCCAACAAGAGGTTTCCCGAGCACCAGGAGCCAATGACAAGTGTACACCATAATCATTACACTCACTTTGATGATAGTTCACCTTTTAGAAAAAAGGAATTCTCTGAAGGGGCAGCAGCCCACTGGCCGTTAACAGCCAAAGCATCAACCACCAGCGTCAACATTCACCTTCTTCCTCACTGAGGCACTGTGCCTACACTGTGGGCCATCCACAGTAACTTGCCAAGGTCCCTCCGACAGCTTCCAAACCCAGCACCTGTACCACTCAGAGGGACAAGGATACAGCCTGCACTCCCTGGTACTTGGACTGCAGCATCTCACTGTCATCTTTCCAAGTGCCATGAAGGATGGACAATAAATTCTGGCAGTGCCCACACCCATAAAGAAATTAACAAGAAAACTTTATCACCCATGGTTTCAGTGGAATAACTATTTTATGTTCAATAATATATTTAGAAAATGTTCAATTGTTGTCAGATATTTGCTGTGGGGGCTAACAATTTGAGTAACTGCATAAGTGTACATGATGTGAGTTTCTTTTTCCTTATATTAATGGGATGTAGGTGATGCACAAATCTTTAGTTACTCTGAGAAACTGGAGGTGTTTGGGGGACCACTTGAAATTAAGCAATTTCATAAAACTAAGGAAACATTCAGTCCCTTCAATGTTAACCAAATGGGTCATTAACAGGCAAGATTGAGTGAAGGAGGCTGTTGGATGAATCTTAATTTTTGAGATAGATTTCAGTAAATTGTCAGCTGCTTCTAAATCCCCAGACCATGTTGTGGAAGTAATGCCCTTTTAAACTTATTTCAATAGCATATGTAACATCTTCAACATCCATTCCATCCACCCACTGACGCTCAGTATCAGCAGTATGTCCCAGGTGCAAGAAACACTGCAGAAATTCACCAAACTCCTCAGATAGCGCCTTCCAAACCTGTAACACTTCCATTGAGAAGAACAAGGGCAGAAGTAACACCACCCCCTACAAGTTGCCCTCTGAGCCACTCACCATCCTGACTTGGAAATATATCGCCGTTCCTTCAGTGTTGTTGGATCAAAATCCTGGACTCTAGATTAGTGTGGTGCTGGAAAAGCACAGCAGTTCAGGTGGCATCTGAGGAGCAGGAAAATTGACGTTCCGGGCAAAAGCCCTTCATCACGAATGAAGGGCTTTTGCCCGAAACGTCGATTTTCCTGCTCCTCGGATGCTGCCTGAACTGTCGTGCTTTTCCAGCACCACACCAATCTAGAATCTGGTTTCTAGCATCTGCAGCCCTTGTTTTTACCTTTCACAAAATACTGGACTTCCCTCCCTCACAGCATTGTGGGCCCACCTACATTCAAATAACAGCAGCAGAGTGATTTACCATCGCCTTCTCAAGAGGAATTAGAGACGAGCAATGAATGCTGGCCAAACAGTGGTGTCCCCATCCTACCATAGAATAAACAAACACAGTAGAAAGCACGCTGCAGAGATTACAACACCCAGTGATTTTGCCAGAAAGTTGGTCTCACAAGCAGCTCTTTGTTTGCTCTTGTGAATACAATGTTCTTATGGAAATGGGCTTCTCAAGCCTGGTCAGGTGAAGCTGCTAACAGGTTGAACACTTTGTTCCTGACCTCCTCCTGAACTCTGGGCGATAAACTTTGACAACTAAGTACAGGAGTTAAATCCACACAAGTATGTAAGTGAGGAGTCAAAGGATGGGTATACACTCTGAAGCCTTCAATGACGCTCTGTTTGCAATGTAAAATGACCCTGTTGCCATTGTGAGATTAATTAAATGGGTAATGACAGGTGAAGTGAGTGTGCAAATAGATTTACAACAATTCCCAAAATCTGGGGAAAATTCAACTTGGTGGTTGCTATTCTAAACTGTCATTTGAAAGGAAAACGTTTGTCCATAAGACCATGAGATCAAAAGAAGTAGGCCATTCAGCCCATTGAATCTGCTCCACCTTCATTGAGATCATGCCTGACCTGATCATCTTCAACTCTAATTTCCTGCCTTTTCCCCATATCCATTGATTTCCTTCCTGACTAAAACTCCCTCAGCCTTGAGGTCAATGAGGTTCAATTAGAACATTTTGTCTCTTGAGGGTGTTTTTATCTTTCAGTGCGATCATGGCTGATCAGTAACCTAACTCCACATACCTACCTTTGACCCACAAACAGGAAGCAATTTTCTCTGGAATTTGAAATGAAAGCGTGGTAGTGTCCCTATTTCTGTACTAGAAGGGCAAGGTTCAAAGTTTATCTGCCCCAGAGGTGAGTTGTAATGTGTCTGAACAGGCTAATTAAAATATCTTGAATAGGGCAAAAATGATGAGTCATTTATCGCCTGAATTTGAAATTTTGTCAAAGTAGTAACAGGGGGTAGAGAAATAGTCTGCAAAATGAGAAGACAGACCAAGAGAAAGCAAGCATGAAACAGGAACAGGATGCACAATGCTTTAAAATTAACAAAATTATGGTGACTATTTGAATGTGTCCAGCATTTGCAAGTGATTTGAAGATGCAAATTGAGGCCAACGGTATGATTTAATTCAATTACAGAGATGTGGTTGTAAGGTGACCAAGACATGTATCTAAATATTCAGGGACATTTGTCATTTAAGAAAAATAGTCAGAGGGGAAAGGAAAGCTGGGTAGTACTGTAAATAAGGAACATGATCAAAATGTTACTGGCAGTGGATCTTAGATCAAAGTTGAGATGTAGAATCAGTTTTGGTGGAGCTAAGGAAAAGCAAAGGGCAGAGTTTAGAAAGTTCTTACAGGGTGTGGCAGGGTGGATGTGGATAAGGGTATCCTCTGGCTGGTAAGTCTGGAACGAGGGAGGCATAATTTCAAGTTAAGTAGTAGATCATTTAGGACTGAGATGAGAAGGAACTTCTTCAATCAGAGGGTTCTGTGGAAACTCAGCCATTGAGCTGACTCAAGACAAAAATTGATTTATTCCCAGAGACTCATGACATCAAAAAATATTGTGAAGGAAAGTGATGTTGAGATAGATCAGCAGCACAAATGGCAGAGCAGGCTTTCTGTTCCTGTCACTACGGTGGGATTTCGAATAATATGACAAATTGAAAATAGTACTCTTAGATTTGAAAATGTTACCCTAGCTTATTCATGTCTATAGATGGTATATGGGCATCTCCATCTTGTGCCAGTTCAATGCCCATCTTGAATTAATCAGCTGTAAGACCATAAGGTATAGCAGCAAAATCAGCCCATTCAGCCCAATGGCTGCTCTGCCAATTGATCCTGACTGATATGTTTCTCAACTGCTGAAAATGTGTTGCTGGTTAAAGTACAGCAGGTCAGGCAGCATCCAAGGAACAGGAAATTCGACGTTTCAGGCTGGAGCCCTTCATCAGGGCTTCAGCCCGAAACGTCGAATTTCCTGTTCCTTGGATGCTGCCTGACCTGCTGTGCTTTAACCAGCATCACATTTTCAGCCCTGATCTCCAGCATCTGCAGACCTCACTTTTTACTCTGATATGTTTCTCAACCCTATTCATAGAATCCCTACAGTGAGGAAGCAGACCATTTGGCCCATCAAATCCACATTGATCCTCCAAAAGACATCCCACCCAAACCCACCCCATTCCCATAACCCTACATTTACCCATGGCTAACCCACCTAACCTGCACATCTTTGGACTATGGGAGGAAATCGGAGCACCCAGAGGAAACCCCACATTGACATGGGGAGAACATGCAAAATGCACACAGGCAGTCACCCAAGGTTGAAATTGAACCTCGGTCACTGGCGCTGTGAGGCAACACTGCTAACCACTGAGCCACCATGTCACCCATAATCTCCTACCTTCTCCTGCTAACCCTTGATACCCTTACTAATCAAGAACCTATCTATCTATCTATTTCAGAGGGCAGTTATGAGTCAACCCCATTGTTGTGGATCTAGAGTTACGTGTAGGCCAGACCAGGTAACGGCGACAGATTTCCTTCCCTAAAAATGGCATAAGTCTTTACAACAATTGATGATTGGTTCATAGTCATTGTTCTTGAGACTAGCTTTCATTGAGCTCAGGTTCTGCCATCTGTGAGGTGGGATTTGAACCATGACCCTACAGCATTAGCTTGGGCCAATGGATTACCAGTGCATTGACATTATTATTCATTATCTCCCCTTCTGTAATAACAGTAAATTATTAAAATGACACTGGAGAAGATATAGGAAGCACTGTGTTACTGAATTTATTGCTGTTCAATTTGAAGGGGTAAGTCTCCTGAAAGCGGGTAATCCTGTATCCTCACAAGGTGTTTGCATATCCATATAGACGGTTTCATCTGAGTAGAGTACCCTCGCCATAAACCCAACAGAGAATTCAGGAAGCGTGTCTTTGTCTAGGCAGTGGTGTGAAATGGAATTCACTGCCATAATGAGTAATTGAGACAAATAGGAGGGATTCATCTAAGGGGAATCTGTACAAGGACAGAAAAAAAAATGATGAGAGATAATCAAATGGAATTAGATTAAAAGGATAGGGAGCAGGCTTGAGTGAAGCAGGAACACTGGTATCGCCCCGGTAGGCTGAATGGCCTATTTTTAAATTGGAAAGCAGCACAATCTTCTGCCATAAATGGGAAATATTAATGATGAGGTGCACATGTTCTCTGCTCGGTTTAGTTGGGGGCCCCCTTCCAGGTGTCAGCAGGGGGAACATTCCTTCACACAACAGCCAATTTCCTCCCTCACACTGTTGGCTGCAGAGGCTCGGCTCACTGGGTTAAAGTAATGGTGAGGTAGGAGCCTGCAGCGATGATCCCAAGATGCTAAGCCAAGATCCAGCTCCTCTGAAAGCTTGGTCCCCATATGTGAGGAGGGAAGGATCTCGAAGGAACCCTCTGAGGAAAAAATACTCCGTTATAAATATTTTTAATGAGTCCATTCAGCGATGTTATGAGACTCCTCTGGAGAGGGTAGGGCTTGAACCCAGGGCCACAGTTGGGACACTACCACAGTGCCACCACAAGAGACCAGTACAACTCAGTAACCCGCACCAACATAATTGTTCTCTCAATTAGATGTATTGGTTTCAAGATGTGTCCTCTTCATTTAGCCACAAGCTAAATGTTTTGGAAGAATTTTCAGCCACAGCATGCTGGGAATTGGAACATGGTTCCCAACGACATCTTGGGTCCTGAAGTGGAGCAGATGTTTGTACAAGTTGTAACAGAGTCAGTAAATTGCAGTTAACCAAAACTGAGACTTAAACCCATGTATTCATCCTAAACTATTTTATCCCATTTACCTAAGCTGTTACCATAGAAAAATCACAGATTGCAATAAGAAACCAACAGATCATTAACTGGATGAATATTGTGAAATTGCAGGTATAAAGACCAAGTGTATGAGGCCCTCCCTTAATCTGTCTGAACCAATATAGCTTCAATTGAGAGAACAATTACAGTCCATACTTTGGTTAAGCAAGTTGTGGAATTTGATACATTGATTCCTTTGTTGTTCTCTATTGATAAACCTGTTTTCAGTTTATAAGATTCAGATTACGGTTTCTTTTCGATTAATAGGCTTAAAGGCAAGTTTTGACTTTGTTGAATATTATTGGTGAAATCTGGAAAAGACGTTTGTCTCTTTCAGGTTTCTTAATCCATTTTATTCTTAATATAGAAACCATCTTCCAGTGCTTAAGTTTCAATTAAAACCCAACGCATTCTGATAGAAACTCATTTACTTCTTTGTTAATCAATTACTTATTCACATTGGTTTACCACAGGAACGAAACAGAGTATGAACTTAATTGAGATAAGGCTTGAATTTTATACGCCCATTTTGCTCATTTAACGTATTGTGTGACTCTTAGTAATTTAGAATGCAAACAGTGAATTGAGTAATCTAAGCATAAATGGAATTAATTAATGACTTTAAAATATTTATTGTGAACTGATTTCAAAATATATCCCTCATAGTCAATTCCTTCCCTCGGGAATTTCTCAACCCCACCCAACGTGGACAATATTTCCTCTTTCTCTACCACTGGTGACGGATTCCTAGCATTCACCCTCTTCTCTCTGAATTCTTCCCAATGAACATCTTCACCTGTGTATTGCACGCTGTTCCTTTTTGGTTGGTAGATCTTTGTTCCGATCATTAATGATGAATTATGCAATAATGACCAGGTGCAAGATGGTGCGAGTTACTATCTTCACCTAAAGGGTTGTGAATCTGTGAAATTCCCTGCTCAGTGAAGCAGTTGTGGATATCTCAAATGTTTTTAAGGCAAAGATAGATAGATTTTTGAACAGTAAGGAAATTAAGGGTGAGAGGGCGGGTAAGAGGAACTGAGTCTACAAAAGGATCAGCCATGATCTTATTGAATGGGAGAGCAGGCTCAAAAGGCCAGACGGCCTACTCCTGCTCCTAGCTCTTACGTTCTTATATGATTCCAGAAACTAGGCTTTCCAATTTCCGTTCTAAATGTGGACAAAACGTATAGAAAATGGTAGTACAGGCGGAGACCATTTGGCTTCTCATACCTGCATCTGATTCTTTGAAAGAACAGTTCTACATATTCCCACATTCCCACTTTTTGACCACCACCCTGTCAGTTCCTGTCAGACCTGCTGAGTTTTTTCAGCAACCTCTGTTGTTTACTACAGATCTCCTGCTTTTATTTCAGTGTTTGATCCGTTGCTACGTCTCTCTTCCAGGTATGCCCATCTTAAAGACGTCTGTTCCTCTCTCCAAGAGTATTTCCCTTTAAATCTTTCATGCTGTTCAGCGTAAATGCCACCTTTACCTTGATGCTTCTAGTTCCAAAGCATGGTACATAAGTCCTAGGTCACTGGACTCGAAATGTTAACTTCACAGATGCTGCCAGACGCGCAGTGTTTCTCCAGCAATTTTCATTTTTGTTTGTAGCTGTCAGTTCCTCATCATCCGATGTTCATCCACTTCCTTTGTAAAAATATATCTGGAATCAATTTCCAACCACTTTTTCAGGCTGCGCATTCCAGATCCTGAAAACTGAGTGGAAAATAAATTCTTGTGTCCTCTGTAGATTGCTTTTTTAAGCATTTTGAATCCATTAACTCAGCAGATGGACTTTTTTTCTGCTTAATTTAATTTAAGAAATATTTAGATGAGCACTTGAAATGACATAGCACACAAGGATATGGGGGTCAGGCAGCATCCGAGGAGCAGGAAAACCAATGTTTCGGGCAAAAGCCCTTCATTAGGAATGAAGGGTTCCTGCCCGAATCGTCGACTCTGCTGCTTCTCGGATGCTGCCTGACCTGCTGTGCTTTTCCAGCAGCACTCTAATCTTGACTCTGATCTCCAGCATCTGCAGGACCCACTTCTGCCTATACAAGGGAATGGGCCACGTGCCAGAAAATGGGATTGGAATTGATAGGAGGTTGTTGACTGGCATGGACACAATGGACCGAAGGGTCTCTTTCAATGGTGTGAAGACTCTCGTGATTCTATTAACACATCCAATCAGCATGGAACCCTCTGTTAGTTCACCTCTTCTCTTTGAAGAACATCAGTTTGAATTTTGTCACTCTCTCCTCTCCTTTTAAAGGGAATATGAATTTTAAACTGGAGAGTGAATTCTGACAATGAGCTCTGAATGAATTAGCTGCACCCTCCAAGCCCATTTCACCAGAAAACTATATTTGATATAGGTGACACGGTGACACAGTGGGAAGCACTCCTGCCTCACAGCACCTGGGTTCAATTCCAACCTTGGGTGACTGTCTGTGTGGAGTTTGCGTATCTCTCCATGTCTGCATGGGTTTCCTCCGGGTGCTCTGGTTTCCTCCCACAGTCCAAAGATGTATGTGATAGGTGGATTGGCCATGCTAAATTGCCCACAGGTTCTGGGACGTGCAGGTTCGGTGGATTGACAATAGGAAATTCAGGGCTACAGGGGATGCTCTTCAGAGTGTCAGTGTGGACACAATGGGCTGAATGGCCTGTTTCCACACTGCAGGGATTCTATAACTCGATTTAACAACATGCTTTGCACAATTTCCTTGTCATTGATTTTACCAAGAAACAGGAATCTTGCTCATTTTCTTTTCAGGAAGAATCTAACTTTGGGAATTTCTCCTTTCCCTGGTGAACTGTTGTCCGGTGGTAATTGTACCTCCTTCCTATTTGATCCGGTGTTCTCATGTTCATTCTGCGTGGATCGGCAGTCTCTGTTTCGCTAGCATTCACATGTTCAAGGGGGAAATAGATGAATAATCAGCGTAACACTAAAACATTCTTATTATCAGAGTTTCTCAGTTAAAACTCATTATAATTCATGTCAGACCGGTTTTCGCCAATTTTACATATCTCAGCTCGCTCACTTGGAGATATTATTCCTTTCTGCTTCCATCTTACTGTTGACGTCTGTCTCGCTTTGACATTCTCTTCCTAAATGTCTTTGCTCTTCTATCTAACTGTCTCCCTGTCTTTCTGTCTCTCTCTTTTCTTTCATTTTTTGATGGGTTCGATTTTCTGTGCTTGCTTACTTATTTCCATCTGTCTTTCTGTCATTTTGTATCTTTTGCCCGGAAACAGTGATCTACTTTCAACCAATGATAAACCCACTTGTCAGGAACAGAGGACAACCCACAAAATTCACTGGCCCTCCTGGAGGTTCAGATGTTCAAGTCCATAGAGCTTTTACGTGTGTGTGTGTGTGTGTGTGTTGTTGAACAACTAAACAGAGGCCCTTTAACCCATCGGGTCCATGCTAGCCAGCAAACATGCATCCATTCAAATCCCATTTTCTGGCATTTGGATTTGATGCTATAGTTATTGACCCCTCAATAAAGGGATAAAATTCTCCCTATCTTACTATCCTGTCTTATGACCCTCTGCTGAAATAATGTGGAGGAGCCGGTGTTAAAAATTACTCAACACCAGCAGAGGCTGATGGCTAAGTTTGGAACTCTTGAGGATGGCCTCAACCAGGACCTTGGGTTCATGTCGCACTACAGGTGACCCCACTGCACTATACTCTCTCTCTCTCTCTCTCTCTCACACACGCACACTCTTAGAAACTGACACACTCACACAAACCCTCTCCTATACACACGCTCTCTCTCATTCACGCACACATACACCCCTCACACTCACACACACACTCACACACACTTAGACTTAGACTTACAGTGTGGAAACAGGCCCTTCGGCCCAACAAGTCCACACCGACCCGCCGAAGCGCAACCCACCCATACCCCTTACCTAACACTACGGGGAATTTAGCATGGCCAATTCACCTGACCCGCACATCTTTGGACTGTGGGAGGAAACCGGAGCACCCGGAGGAAACCCACGCAGACACGGGGAGAATGTGCAAACTCCACACAGTCAGTCGCCTGAGGCGGGAATTGAACCCAGGTCCCTGGCGCTGTGAGGCAGCAGTGCTAACCACTGTGCCACCGTGCTACCACACATGCACATGCTCACGCTCTCTCTCTCTCATGGACGCGCACACGCATTTAAGTCTTGGGGTGAATTTGCATTTGCAGAATTATATTTGCAGATACATTCTATTTTGCTCAAGAAGCACACAATTTGTAGGCAGTCAATCCACGTAATATTTTATGAATTCCTACTTTGAAAATAGAGCCAGTCTGACTCAAGATTGGAATGCAGACAGAATCCAACTTCACACCTTTAATGCCTTGTCTCAGCTGAGATGTCACCTTTTTTTATAAGATCTGAAGTTATCTCAAGAATGTGACTCAGAGGAAGTTCTGGGATTTACATATTAATGAACCGAAACCTGCAGCCCATTCTAAAATATGAAAGACTTAACTGCAATCTAGATTTGTTCAATGTATCATTTCAGTTGCATTACACTGTAATCTTTTGCTATAAATCCTGTGTCTTATGACTCTGTTCCACAGCCACCTGATGAAGGAGCAGCACTCCAAAAGCTAGTGCTTCCAAATAAACCTATTTTACTGTAACCCTCTGCAGAAAGGCAGGTGGAAGTAAGCAAGCACAGAAAATAGAACCCATCAAAAAACGACAAAGAGAGAGAGAAAGATGTGGAGACAGTTAGATAGAAGAGCAAAGAAATGTCGCAAGTGAATGACAAAGCTCCACTCTCCACCTTTTCTGTTCCAAGGAACACAACCCAGTGGCAATAATTCATCAAATTACTCCAGAAGTAAATCTAAGGAATTGTCAGAAAGGGTTAGTAAATACCACTGGGGTGTGGGGATGGGGTACAAATTATATATTTTCCCTGACCCTGTGTGGCCCTAATGAAATCTGACATTGAAATGATGATGTGTTTGAGTGGCCAGTGCTAACCTGATAATTTCCAGCTTTCATTTCCTTTCCCCCAGAGGGGACCAGCCAGAGAATGTCACCAACATATTGGACCTTCTCAGATATGATAGAAAGAAAATCAGGCAGCTCGGTTTTAATGTTGCTCGAATAAATGACGGTCAATTTGTACAGTTGCTGCAGGTTTGTGTTGGTTGATGTAACTGAAAGTGGTACTTGATTATGTTCCTTGTAAGTAACACACTCTTAATAAATCAGAGGACATGCGATAGAACCAATTCAACAACTAACTCTTGGAGACTGTACAGTCTGACTATTGAATCAAAATACTGTTGTAGATCAGCAATTTGTGACTCAGTCTGTTTTAGTATCTTATGACATAATAGAACAAATACTGGGGAAAAAGCTCCTATGTTTATATTACACACCTAACAGACAGGGCTAGAAGTTTTTTACATACAATTAACTACTTTGAAACACAGCGACTGCTGTTACCTAACCAAATATTATGGCATAATTAATGCAGAATAGGATATTTATAATAATATTCACAGTGAAATAGCAATATAAATCCAAACTTGTTTAAAGTTTCGGTAATTTTCCTAATTTATGGAAATTGGTTCCATTTGAATCATTTCTACCACATTAGAAATACCAAATCTTTCAAAGTTTTTATGCAAAGTGACTAAGAAGGGAGGTTCTAATGTTGGGTTCTGCACAGTTGAATCTCAGGCTAGCATTACTTGTGAACTATAATTTACTTTTAATGTTGCTCTTTTGGAATTACTACAGAAGGTATTGAGCATATAATGTGGACTGTGCCTGTGCAATCCTAACTCAAAAATAGTTAAGGCTGTGGTATTCCGCCTCCATTGATTTATTCATCAATTTCAGGTCAATTTCATGTATTCACGATCAACCAACCAGGGATTTTCAAGCACTCGAATTGATTTTGAAGAGAGTGAGAGAGACCACTAGTAAATAACTCACAACAGTAAAATTTAGGAGAACGATGATTGGGATGAAATTATCACAGAAAGTTCAAATGGGGGACAATGTGGGTTTCTTTTGCGTAAAAGAAAGTGTTGGTTTGTAGATAAGCAGGAGAAGCAATTGGAGTCTGTGACTATTTTCAGGTAAAGAATATTCAAAATTAATAAATTGTAAAGCATAAAAACATAAAGGAAGATAATGAGCACCCTGGGAGTGAATATTGTTAGCCACCCCCTCCCTGACTCCCCTCTGAGTACAGCCTCCTTATCTCTCGACACAAATTGCTGCAACTTGGCAAATTCCGGTGACAAAGTGGCAACCTGATAATTGGTGGAGACGCCAAGGGTGGCTGTTGAAGGTACTCTGAGAGATAGCACCTTTCTGAAAATGAGTGTAAATGCAGCCAATGCTGCACCTAACCTAAACCGAGTTTCACACTGGCCGTGAGAGCAATGCTTACTCTATTTGTTTAGTTTCTTGTTGTTTTTGAGGTGTTGGAATGTGAGGATAACACAGGCAGAGCAGCCAATCGCACATTGTAACTTGGGAGCTCGTAATAATATGACAATGAATTATTTAAAATTATTGCAGTATGAAAGCTGAAATAATTTTACATTAATTTCCTCTACACTTCAAATAACTGTGTCTTTAATGTTTAGTTTTTAGCAAAGGAAAACATAATTTGCATTAATACTCATCTGTACATATCGTGGGTAGCTGATTGTTTAAGTAAAGCATTTATGGGATTGAACAATAGCGGAAAGGTGCAATTACAAATTTATTATAATGCTGAATAATCATCACCATGGGCCCAGTGTGGGTTTTTCAATATTCTGCAGGAACATAACATGTACACACTATCGAAAGAAATCTCCGATGGTCTTGCTTATAGTGAGTAAGAGAATATCAGGACAGAAGTTCTATACCATGCAACGCACAATTCCTTATTTTGTTAAGAAGGAACATCATTTGCTGCGGGAACAATATTTAACTATTTCTAAAGAAACACAAATTTAGATTAATGAGAATTTCTTCCTTTTTTTCAGAAAGGAACTTTAACAAACTGTAAAGTGCTTATCTGATTCAGATACAAACTGCAGGCACTCAGTACCTGGCCTTTCCTGTTCTGGATCATCTGTATCAGTCTAATGCCTGCAGTATAACATCTGTATGTGACAACATACTGACTGTATTGTTAAATAGTAGGTCAATGTGACATGCCGATACTGAGTCATGGAATATATTGTTGTATTCTATGTAAAGTACAATATATTATTAAGTTCTGTTTCTAATTACAGTGCTGTGGGAGTGCGTGCGATATTTTTATGCCGAGGATCGATGATTATGTGCATATGTATGCCAAAACTTCAAATCAGTTGCTTCCAATGTCAATGAATATCCACGTTATTGTTCAGTTATGTTATTCCACCAACTTGTTTAGAGCCCCAGTACCACAGGGAGAGTTGTTCCTGAGAATTGAAGGTAGACCCTGTATACGGGAGTACTGAGGGCAGGTGGAGAATGCAGCCTGATTGTATTCAGAGGATGGTTTGCAATATCTAAATCAGGAGCAGCAGTAAGCCATTCAGCCCCTCAGCTTGCTGTACTATCCAATAAGATAGTTCCTGCCTACCCCTCTGCAACCTTTCACCCCCTCACTTACCGACAACTTTGTCGTTAAAAATATTCAAAGATTCTGCTTCCACCTCCTTTTAAAGAAGCGAGGTCCAAAGATTCGTGACGCTCTCTGTGAGAAAAAAAAACCTCCTCATCTTTGTCTTAATTTGTCAACCCATTAGTTTTAACTGTGGCTCCCCATTCCACAAGAAGATATGTGTCTCTATCTACCCTGTTAAGACCCCTCAAGATCTTATATGTTTCAGTCAAGTTACCTCTTTGAGAATCCTGGAAGGATTGGTGATGGTATCTGGGATGTTGAAAATGGAGGTACTGGGGTCTGGGCAATGCAGAAGAGGTGGTGTTACTAGATGTTAGCAAAGAACACATTGAATTTGAATTTGAATTGAATTTATTGTCCAGTGTACCAAGGCACAGTGAGAATCTTTGTCTTGCGAGCAATACAGGCAGACCACAGAGTTAAATAGCATGGATAGTAAATAATGGGGAAGGTGATGGCTGCCTGTGCGTATGAACAGAACAGGAGGACATTGCACACATTGGAAATATTGCAATTGAAAGAGTTTTCTGACCAAGGGGTCAGCAGTATAGAGTGGAGGGGAAAGGTATAACTCTTTGTTATTTGAATGCTTGGGTGGTCGAAAGATCATCAGCAGAGATTCCCTACATCACTGGTGACAGTTCATTACAAAGGTGAAGGGAAATTAAGGCTAAATGAGGAACTATTGAGCTAAGAAATCCCTCTGCAAATGTGTTGCTGGTCAAAGCACAGCAGGCCAGGCAGCATCTCAGGAATAGAGAATTCGACGTTTCGAGCATAAGCCCTTCATCAGGAATAAGAGAGAGAGCCAAGCAGGCTAAGATAAAAGGTAGGGAGGAGGGACTAGGGGGCGGGGCGATGGAGGTGGGATAGGTGGAAGGAGGTCAAGGTGAGGGTGATAGGCCGGAGTGGGGTGGGGGCGGAGAGGTCAGGAAGAGGGTTGCAGGTTAGGAGGGCGGTGCTGAGTTGAGGGAACCGACTGAGACAAGGTGGGGGGAGGGGAAATGAGGAAGCTGGAGAAATCTGAATTCATACCTTGTGGTTGGAGGGTTCCCAGGCGGAAGATGAGGCGCTCCTCCTCCAGCCGTCGTGTTGTTGTGTTCTGCCGGTGGAGGAGTCCAAGGACCTGCATGTCCTCGGTGGAGTGGGAGGGAGAGTTAAAGTGTTGAGCCACGGGGTGATTGGGTTGGTTGGTTCGGGCGGCCCGGAGGTGTTCTCTGAAGCGTTCCGCAAGTAAGCGGCCTGTCTCACCAATATAGAGGAGGCCACATCAGGTGCAGCGGATGCAATAGATGATGTGTGTGGAGGTACAGGTGCTGCCTACCTACTGTTCCTTTTCATCAAAGACACCATTTGTTTACATGGAGAGACCATTCTCTTGCCCCCAGCTGGTACAGGGCCCAATGAATTATCCAACTCCCATGCTCAGTGCCTTCCATCACTGTCACCAACTGATGCTGGACATCCCGACACATGAAGGAAGCTGCAAATCTTTGAGCAGCGAGTAACAAGGAATAGGGAGGAGAGGGGAGGGGGGAGAGGGGAGGGAGGAGAAGGGAGAGGGGAGAGGGGAGGAGGGAGAGGCGAGAGAGCAAGGAGGATAATACAGGGAGGAGAGGGGAGGCGGAAGGGGGAGGGAGGAGAAGGGAGGGGGAGAGGGCAGGAGGAGAGGGGAGGGAGGAGAGGGGAGGGGGAGAGGGGAGGGAGGAGAGGGGAAGGGGAGAGAGGAGTGGGAGAGGGAAGGGAGGAGGGGGAGGGGGAGAGGGGAGGGGGGGAGAGGTGAGGGAGGAGAGGAGATGGAGGAGAGGGGAGTGGGAGAGGGGAGGGGGAGAGGGGAGGGGGAGAGGGAGAGGGGGAGATGGCAGGGAGGAGAGGGTGGGGAGGAGATGGGAGGGGGAGAGGGCAGGGAGGAGAGGGGAGGGGAAAGGGCAGGGAGGAGAGGGGAGGGGGAGAGGGGAGGATGAGAGGGGAGGGGGAGAGGGCATGGGGAGAGAGGGGAGGGGAGGCGGAGAGAGCAGGGGGTGTGCGGGAGGGTGGAGAGGGCAGGGGGAAGAGGGCGAGGGGAGAGGGGAGGGGGAGAGGACAGGGAGGAGAGGGTTGGGGGAGATGTCAGGGGGAAGAAGGTAGCGGGGAGAGGGCGGGGAGGAGAGGGGAGGGGGAGAGGGTGGGGAGGAGAGGGCAGGGGGAGAGGGGAGGGAGAGAGGGTGGGGAGGATAGGGGAGGGGGACAGGGCAGGGAGGAGAGGATTGGGGGAGAGGTCGGGGGAAGAGGGTAGCGGGGAGAGGGCGGGGGAGAGGGGAGGGGCAGTGGGCATGAAGGAGAGGGCCGGTGGGAGAGGGCAGGGGGAGAGGGGAGAGTGGAGAGGGCCGGGGGGAGAGGGCAGGGAGGAGAGGATGGGGGGAGAGGGCAGGCAGGAGAGGGCAGGGAGGAGAGGGCAGGGTGTAGAGGGCAGAGAGGAAAGGGCAGGGAGAAGAGGGTGGGGGGAGAGGGCAGGGTGGAGAGGGCAGGGGGAGAGGGCAGGGAAGAAAGGGCAGGGAGAAGAGGGCGGGGGTAGCGGCAGGGAGGAGAAGACAAGGGGGAGAGGGCAGGGAGGAGAGGGCAGGGAGGAGAGGGGAGGGAGGGGAGGACGGGGGGGAGAAGGCAGGGGTGAGAGGGCAGGGGGAAGAGGGGGGAGAGGGGAGGGAGGAGAGGGCAAGGGGAGAGGGGAGAGGGAGAGGGGAAGGAGGAGTGGGGAGGGCAGGGAGGAGAGGAGAGGGGGAAAGGGGAGGGAGGAGGGGGAAGAGGTCAGGGAGGAGAGGGGAGGACAGAGAGGGTGGGGGGAGGGGGATGGAGGAGGGGGAGAGGGCGGGGGAGAGAGGAGGGAGCTGAGGGCACAGGGAGAGGGCAGGGAGGAGAGGGCAGGGAGGAGAGGGGTGGAGGAGGTGGGAGAGGGCAGGGAGTAGAGGGAGGGCGGAGGAGGAAGGAGGAGGGGGAGGGCAAGGAGGAGAGGAGGGGGAGAAGGCATGGAGGAGGGGGGAGAGTGTGGGTGGAGAGGGGAGGGAGTAGAGGGCGGGGAGGAGAGGGCTGGGAGGCGAGGGGAGGGAGGAGAGGGCAGTGAGCAGGAAGGGAGAGGTCCTCAGGGTTGGAATGTCCCGAGTCATTGAAGGGGGTGATTGTGAATGGGTTTGCTGCACTGAAGTGACATGTTGGCCCTTGCAGTAACCCCAGTGACCCCTGTGTTGTTGCCACACCCACACGCTGGCTGTGGGTCTAGGTGCTGAGATGGATCTTCATTTTGTATTGTCCAACCCGACCTTGAGCCTTGAATCCTGAGGACTGCGATCTCTTGTAGAATCCGTGTTCTTGAATCCTGAGGACTGCGATCTCCTGTAGAATCCGTGTTCTTGAATCCTGAGGACTGCGATCTCCTGTAGAATCCGTGTTCTTGAATCCTGAGGTCTGCGATCTCCTGTAGAATCCGTGTTCTTGAATCCTGAGGACTGCGATCTCCTGTAGAATCCGTGTTCTTGAATCCTGAGGTCTGCGATCTCCTGTAGAATCCGTGTTCTTGAATCCTGAGGACTGCGATCTCCTGTAGAATCCGTGTTCTTGAATCCTGAAGACTGCGATCTCCTGTAGAATCCGTGTTCTTGAATCCTGAGGACTGCGATCTCCTGTAGAATCCGTGTTCTTGAATCCTGAGGACTGCGATCTCCTGTAGAATCCGTGTTCTTGAATCCTGAGGTCTGCGATCTCCTGTAGAATCTGTGTTCTTGAATCCTGAGGACTGCGATCTCCTGTAGAATCCGTGTTCTTGAATCCTGAGGTCTGCGATCTCCTGTAGAATCCGTGTTCTTGAATCCTGAGGACTGCGATCTCCTGTAGAATCCGTGTTCTTGAATCCTGAGGACTGCGATCTCCTGTAGAATCCGTGTTCTTGAATCCTGAGGACTGCGATCTCCTGTAGAATCCGTGTTCTTGAATCCTGAGGTCTGCGATCTCCTGTAGAATCCGTGTTCTTGAATCCTGAGGACTGCGATCTCCTGTAGAATCCGTGTTCTTGAATCCTGAGGTCTGCGATCTCCTGTAGAATCCGTGTTCTTGAATCCTGAGGTCTGCGATCTCCTGTAGAATCCGTGTTCTTGACCACTGCTGGTCCAGAGGGAAATCCAGTTTCCAACAAAGTGATGCTGGGAAGGGGACCCTGTGGTTGGGCTGAAGCTCCATCTTGAAGTATACAAGGCAACTGTGTGTCACACCCCAACGTTTTACTGCTTTCCCCTTCGGAGAGAACCAGCTGGAAGAAACTTAAAATGTACTTTGAAAAGCAGTAGGACAGGGAGGAAGAACCGAACGTAGGCTGCGCTGTGACGATGTGACAGCATCACTGTACTAGGGGTGGTAACAGGGACATCTCCTTTGTAAATGTGTAACAGCACCATCTACCTTCGAGGATAAGCTTGAAGGACACAGCTAATAAATGACCAAACATTAAGTTCTATACAACTTAACAAGTGTGGCACTGAAAAGCACAGCAGGTCAGGCAGCATCCGAGGAGCAGGAAAGGCAATGTTTCGGGCATAAGTCCTTCATCAGGAAGTTCTCACTTTCTCCTTGGTTCTATGGAATTTAAGTATTGGTTTAAAAAGGGACATTTTATCGAAGCCTTTTGTCTTGCATCCATCAGGTTATTCACAAGGATGGCAATGTAAAGAGGAACGATATTTTATCCACAATGAGGAGAGACCACTGTTTGTTGGTTAGTAAACTCTGATTGGTACAGGCACTTCCATGGAGAATGCATGGGTCACATGATAACTTACGGTTAAGTGCCGAGCTTTATTTAACTTAAAAACCAAGCAAATCACCTCTGATTGGTCAAGATGTTGCCCTGAGGAATGATCCAGAGAATGGCTGTTGCCCATTTTGTTGAGTTTACACAGTCACAGTGAGTGTACATGTTGCTTTTGTTGCAATGAACAGTCCCTGTGTATAAATTATTGTAGCTTCCATTGCAGTGAAATGCGCCTATGAGGCTGACTGATAATCATAAATTGGTTGTCCAATCACTGAACTTTAAATGTAAATAAAGCTATGTTGTTAATTGTTAGATTCTCCAAGAAAACATCTGTACCAATTGATGTCAACCTGCCAACTAATCAGCACTCTCACACAGAATAAAATGCTGTAACTCTGAGCCAGGAGACCCTGGTTCAAATCCCACCTACTCTGGATGTGTGTCAAACCATCTCTAAACAGTCTTGATTAGAAAATATCTCAAACTTTCTTACCCTTTATTTTGGTATTCTTGCAAATGTTCTGAAGAGTGTAAGATGCAAAACTTTGACTAACTGTGCCTTTTTTCAAAATAGATGAAATTATGTCACACAGCCAAAAACTCACATGGAAATAGAATCCCTACAATGTGTAAACAGACCATTAGGCCCAACAAGTTCACATCGACCTTCCAAAGAGTATCCCACCCATACCCCTTTGCCTACAATATTGCTCTACATTTCTCCTGACTAATACACTGCGTATTCCTGAATACTGTGGGCAATTTAATGGCAATTAATGACAGTAAATAATGAAGCAAAAAGTGTTAAAGGAAGGAAACATGGTATACTGTGCTTGTGTGCTTTCTTTCACTTCATCTGATGAAGGAGCAGCACTCCGAGAGCTTGCGATTTCAGGTAAACTTGGTCAATAAACTGGCGTCATGTGACTTCTGCCCTTGTCCACCCCAGTCAAACACCAGCACCTCCACATCTTGGCAATGATTACATATGGAAGACTTCTACTCTATTATAGATTTTGATAACTCTGAAGGATGAGAAAGGGCAATCCAACGATAACTTGAACTGTAAAGTGTAGCTGATGTTATGACCTAGCAGAGTAACCCTTGAAAGTGCACTCAATGGCATCTTAAATTAAGAGGAATTCTCTTTCAAATTGCTGTTTTCCTTATAACGAACAGAGAAGCAGTTGTAGTCTGTTTTAATTCGGAATATTTTGATAGTTGATCTCTTTCGTAAAAAGAAACTACTTCACGGGCACTTTGAATTACAAAGTGTTCTACTTAATTATAGTCTGGAGTGCTGTTAATTTGGGTAACAGCTCAGTGTAGTTAGTTTTTGGTTGTTTATATGGCTAAAAACTGGAAAATCCACATTCCAACTTTGGCACATGTGACTGACTGGATCTGTCTTTTCACTTATTTCATAAAATTCATTTTTATTCAAGGTCAGAGTGTAAATCTGCCACCTTTCTTATCTAAGTCAGAAGTCATACACCACAAAGTCATAATCCAACAGGTTTATTTTAAATCATTTCTTGTCGAAGGTAGCAATTTTGATTCCCCATTTGTTTTTGGCTGGATGTCAATGAGCAGCCCGGAAGTTTGAAAGCATCCGTATGGATTGGGTTGGTTTGAGCAACATTTATGTTGAAATGTAAAGAGTGTTCCTCACATTGAGGGAGTGCCTCTCCAACACAGTTCCTTGTAGGAGACTCGAACGTTTCAGGTTGGGACTTGGCATCATATGAAACAAGCTCAGACTGAGCAGTCAAAGCACAGGAACTTTTGATTTGATTTATTGTTGTCACATCACGTGTACCTACAGACAGTGAAAAGTTTTGTTTTGCCTGCAGTTCATGCATATCATACTGTACAAAGTGCATTAGGGCAATGCAACAGAGCGAGGTACAGCAGTAGAGAAGGTATACAAAAGACGAGATCAACATTAAATTGAAAATTTGAGAGATTAGATTCCCTACTGTATGGAAACAGGCTCTTCGGCCCAACAAGTCCACGCTGACCCTCTGAAGAGTAACCCACCCCGACCCATTCCCCTATATTTACCCCTGCACCTAACACTATGGGTCATTTAGTATGGCCCAATTCACCAAATGCTGACCCTCAGCAAGTGACGCTCAAATGCCCAGAATGAATCAAATAACTGGAACGTACTGAGACTGCACCTGACATCATGGCAATGGGAGCACTCCAGGGCCTTTGATGTGTAAGATCCAAGCAGGTGTTGAAGAAATTATTCGACTCTACTTGGACAAACCATTGAGCAGACCCATGATGAAAAGTTTTTCGCACCTGTAAAGAAATTGCTGAGTGTGCTTTGCAGGATTCCATGGGGAGCTGGTCTCCAGCGGTGGTATGGGCTGGTGTACACTGCCAGTAATGAAATGGCAGCTTCCGGTCACATGGACATTATCCTGCATGTGGAACACTCACCAACTGTGATACCCAGCACTGCTCAGTCTTTTCAATCCAACTGGCCTGTCATTCTACAACACAGCTGTAGGAATGGCCAGGGAAAACATTATTGGAAGAACCAAGGCAAAAATCACAAATGATGTGGGCAACATTAAAGCGCTGTAAGAAGGAACACTGAGTCCGTAACACCACACAGACTGCAATGTCGCTTCCATACAAGGCAGGAGCTCTGTATAATTCACTCGATAAATCACATCCTGTCTTCTATCCTCTGATGTGGTATCAAGGAAACTTCCTTCATCCAAAATGATACCAAATTGATCCCAGGAAGTCTTTTGGCTCAGCTAATCAGGTAAAGGAGTTAGTAAAGGAACTAATGTTTGCCATACAGTAAATATGTACCAATGATATTTATGCTGCACAGCTGTTGATGCACAGCTCAGCTCCGTGTGATGAGAGTATTCTGCAGAGATCTCCCAGGCTGATGTGGTTTGGTCACTGCTGGTACTAGCTGAGGAGCCCACACTATCTCATTATCACCATGACACTCCATTCACTTCCAGCTCTGCTGTGCAGAATTGTTTAAATCTGATTCAAGTTCTGCACCACTAGCAAAGCAGCCTGCTGTGAGTAATATACCGACCTCCGTTTATTAGCTCCATGTTTTTGTGCAGCTGCACAACCCTCAGCAAATATGAGCTTTTTTCATTTAATCTTGCAAGCGTGGAAGGCCAAGCATGGATACTTTGGTTTCTATCCATTAGCACAAACTCAGGCTTTCCCCATCAGTAGACCGATGTCTGTGCTTCAATTTGTTAGTGCAGAGGGGGCGAATGTGGCCCATAATGCTGTTTAATTGCACAATGCCTCTCAACGACAGTGTAATACGTCTCTGCTGGTTACTAGTCTACTTGGATAGTGCAGACACATGGAAACTGGTTGACAAGTTTACAGGGATTAGTTATGACCGGGGAAATCCTGGCAACATTCACCTTCTGGGATTGAGAGCGAGCCGATAATCTACGCACAATGATACTGTGGAAGGTACATGTTTGTAGGTACAGTCGCCTGATTCAAGTAAGATCCACTGTATTTGGACAGTGAATGCAAATTATTTCTGACAGGGACTGTAAATCATTATTGAAGTCCATACATTAAATCTACACCCAGGGATTTAAATTGCCTTTTATTTTGTACTTTCTAAAATAATGCAGGTAATGCACTATTACTGGTACAATAGCCTACCAGGAAAAGGTCATGTGTACATCTGGGATACCGACTTCAGAGGTGTGTATCTTCGATGTTATGTTTTATCTCTGCTGTCAGTTTCTCATCAAGACTAGAGCAACACTTTCCAACAGTTTATCGATGATTTGTGATTGAGCTTTTTAATGAACTGGTTCTGATACTGGCCAGAAATGTAAACCAACCTCCACGGACAGGTCTAAATTCCAACTACTGGTCGAGGTGAGAAGCTAGAGAGCAAGATTAAAGTATTCCGTCACCAGGAACCAGATGCAACGAATAAAAACCTCAAAGAAATACACAGGAGCCGAGATGGAAGGTGAAACTGACCAATGCCATACGTTCACTTTGTGAGCTACTCCATTGATGAACTGAGCAAGCCTGGGAAGAACTTCAACTCAAATGAAAGGTAAACGTCTTCTGCCTCTGTGCTCATGAAGCTGAGCCACTTACAACGTGCCAATCTCAATAAAGAAGCCTTTTGGGTAATATACATCCGTCACACTTCAGACATCAGACTTCAAAGTGTCAAAAGAAAGAGGGTTATTTCATGCTTTTCTCTCCCCAGTGATTTGCTGCTGAGGATTTACACACACCTGCCAATCCATAAACTTCCCTCAGTGATGGACGGCAAACTTCATTTAGGATTGTTTTATAATTATGTGGTGACCAGATAAGGGGCTTAGTGCTGCTGCACTTTGGTAACAGAGTGTTCTACACCAGCACTTCCTGAATGTTTTGGACCCATTTCAATTGCCATGATCTCTAGCTGAGGGCTTGAATGTGGGAGGGAACAGTGGGAGAGCAGGAACAAAGCAGATATAACTCGGTTGGTACTCCAGGATAACTGTCACCGCCTCAGAGTTCACCACCCCAGAATTTCATGTCACTAGTCCCCTTGGAATCCTGACCCCCTTTTTGGGAAACCCTGTTCTACACAATTCTCAGATATCAAATCATTCTGATTTACAATGATCCATTGATATCCATTCCACAGTCAGAAGTCACATGACATCAGGTTATGTGTCCAACAGGTTTATTTGAAATCACAAGCTTTCAGAGTAACACTCCTTCATCAGATGAAGTGGGACCTCACTTGACGAAGGTGCAGTGCTCTGAACCTGGTGTCACATGATTTTCAACTTTGTCCATCCCAGTCCAACACCAGCACCTCCACATCATAGCTACACATTCCAACACACACAATGCTCACATATGCTACACAGACAGCTGAACTGCACAAAACATTGACAAAACATATTGTCATTTTGTGTTTCGGGTGTGCTGCAGACAACACATTTTCCTTCCATAGAATCCTCCTGCAGTGGGGAGTGGACTAGCTCATGCTGAGTGAATGTACAATATGTTCCCTAGATGTGCTTTGTTATGTGGTTAGGCTGATCACAGTGCAAAAGGGTGGTTCTAAACAGAATGTCTCTCAAAGATTCTGGGAGCGATTTTGTCACAAGGATCGCAGCAGTTCAAGTAGAAGGGAAGCTCATCACCTTCTCAGGGTGACTGAGGGATGGTTGGGTGAAGCATGCTGACCTCCCCCCATTGTCCGAGAAAGCAGCAATTTATTCAAAAGGATCAGAACCATGGCATTGAATTTGTATTCAGACGTTCAATCAAAATCATTTCCAGCAGACTCTTAACATGCAGAAATTACATCATTTTGCCAGCACAGCAGATTTGAAGGGTTATTTTCTTCCCCAGACACAAGTCAATTGAAAGAAATCAATTATCTTTTTCCTTAAAGTGAGTTTCTATGGCAAAGGTCACTAATACTGTTAGGGATGCCCCTCCAGAGTAGAAATCGGTACATGGCTTACAAGTCACTAAATAGTGTTAGCATTGTGCTAATGCTACTTAGCAGAACAAGGGCAATAGAATTTGTCCCCACGGTGAAAACATTAGTGAAAGTTATCGAGTGCTTTGTCTGTTTGAAGTTTACATGGAACACAGAGAATGCCCTGCTTTCCCTCACTAGGTCCAACTTGGAATATAGCACTCAACATAAAATGAGGCCAACACTGATTTGATTTATTATTGTCACATGTACCTGGGTACAGTGAGAAGTTCTGTTTTGTGTGCAGATCATACAATACAAAGTGCAGTAGGGTAACAAAACAGAGTGAGGAATACAATGGTGCGAGATCAACATTAAAGTTAAAATTTGAGAGATCTGTTCAGAAGTCTAATAACAATGGAGAAGAAGCGGTGCTTGAATGTGTTTGTATGTGGGTACAACTTTTACATGTTCCACTGGATGAAAGAGGGTGGAAGAGAGTAGAACTGGGTTGGTACGAGTCTTTGATGATGTTGTTGCTTTCCCGAGGCAGTGGGAAGTGTAGATGGAGTCAGTGGATGGGAGGCTGGTTTGGGTGATGGACTGGGCTGTGTTCACAACTCTCTGTAGTGTCGTTTGATCTTGGGAAGAGAAGTTGCCATCCCACGCTGTGATGCATCCAGGTAGATTACTTGCTATGGTGCATCTGTAAAAATTGGTAAGAATCCTTGTGACATTCCAAACTTGTTTACCCTTCGGAAGAAGTAGAGACAATGTAGTGCTTTCCTGACCATTGCTTGAAGATGAGCTAAGACCTGGGTCTCGGAATTTAAGGATGGATTTGTTTGGAATTATGGAGTTGAAGGCAGGCAAATAACACCGATGGGCAAATGCCTCCTGGATACTAGGAGAGAAGAAATGTACTGGATCCCCCACAGAGCCTGGCTGGCTGATTGCAGAGAGGGCAGGAGTGATGATAGCCAATGGCAGTGGGGGAGGCAATGGCCAAGAGCTAGGGGCATTGATGGTCAATGGTGGAGGAGGGAAGCAGTGGGCACACCATGGAAAGTGGGGAGCGCAATGGACACTGGAGGCTGTAGGGGAAGGGAGGGCAGCTGATTGCCATTGGGGTGGGAAGAGGGGAAGTGCTGGGGAGTGGAGGGAAGGAGGGAGAGGGCAGGCTAGCTGAGGAGGGGATGGTGGTGGCTGTTGGGCGAGTAGGTAGTGGCAGATGATAGACAGTGGAGGACGTGGTAGGTGCAAGCAGTTGTCAGGGTAGGTAGAGGGTGGTAGGCAATTTTCAATGGGGGGCATTTGAGCAGTAGAGTGAAGGAGGGAAGGGATGGCGAGGGCAAGGATTGGGGAGGGTGGAGGTGGTGGTGTGTCATGAAAGGATTGGCAGGGGATGGGTGGATAGTTGTACCCCTGATGGGCTCCTAAAAGCAGAGCAATTGGTTTTCTGTGCACCATCCTGCAGTCTCTTCATTGACCACAAGTTTGACATTCAGGTTCCACATGCAGGTCCACTCAGTGGGTTCCACTTAAATCACATCAGGGTCCCCAAGCACAACAGAGGTTCCATGTGTACCAGCACTCAGTGGCACTGACACACCAAGACCTGTCTGGAAAGATCCAACTTCAGGCAGATGCTTCCCATTAAAGAGTGATTCTCAACATTCACCTGAATGCTGTATTAGGATCAATGAGTCCTCGATGATTCCTCCATTCCAAGCAGAAAGTCCAGTTTGCTTCATCCAGTTGTCCAATAGTTCATGGTTTAAATCTTCTTTGAAAAATATTCAGGTCTCTCTTCAATTGAGATGTGGCCTGATCTGGGTTGGGAATGTTTCCCTTTTCCTCATCGATAACTGAGATGTGGAGGAGCCAGTGTTGGACTGGGATAGATAATGTTAAAAATCACACAACATCAGATTATAGTCCAACAGGATTGTTTGCAGCTCATGGGGCAGGGTCATAGGACACAGAATTTAAGTAAAAGATCAAAGTGTCATACAACTGATGCAAAGTATTGAACAAATGTAGATTGTTGTTAAGTATTTAATCATTTAAGTCTGGAATATTGCTTCTAAACTTCTTAAATTACATCATTGTTCATTCTACCCTTTTAGGTAAGATTATTTCCCTTGTGCACAGCCTATTCTGTCGCTCACCTCAGAACCTTGTCTATAATTGCTGATGTTCCTGCTGCATTGTGATCCCCTTCCTCACCATTAGCTCATTATTCTATATTCATCATAAACAGGGAGGAACCTCAGGATTAAGATCAGGTTACAGTAAATGAGCAGGAATCGATTCACTTACACATTTGAGATAACCTCCAGTGGAATTAATCCATCATTCTAATTTGTGTGTTCCGAGATGTTATTACACACCCCTGGAGCAGGTGTGATTTGAACCCAGACCTCCTGTTCCAGGGATAGGGACACTATCTCTGCACCCCAAAAATTAACCCACCATTTGCATTCTTCCCTTGTCTTCAGTAAAAGATTGGGAAGACTCAGGTTTTATATGTTTAGAAAATTAAAGTACCCTGCAATTCAATTTTCTTTCACATAGTTGACATCCAAGTGTGACTTTGGCATGAAATAAATGGTATATTTCAGTATGCTTTTGTATAAAAAGGAGGTAATACCCTGCAGGGTATCTGTCAGAGTTGTCCCCTCACCTTGACCATTGTTAGCTGTTGAGCCAGACTATCTGCAAACATCGGATCTTGTTTACGATGCTGAGTTACGCTTCTGACCCCATATTGTCTCCACGGTCAAGATCAAACCCTTCCATTGCCATAATATCATCTAGCTCCGTCCTTGCTTAAATTCACTTGTTACTTGAAGCCTAATCCATGATTTTGCTTTCTCTAAACGTGACTATTCCAGTGCTCCCTTCCCAATCTCCCACTTTCCACCCTCCTTAAGATGCCCAAATTTCAGTCTGTTATTTTGCTCTATGTTCCAATGACTAATCACACCCCTGATCTCCTCTGGTTCCCAGTCAAGTCCATGGATTCAATGATGATATTCTCATTTTCTCACATTCAAAGGCCTCTTTCCTCTACATTTCTGTAATGTCCTGCAACCCTACAGCTAAGACAATCACAGAAACACAGAATAATTCATTACAGAGGGAAAACATCTGGCCCTTTGCTGGCCTTTTGGGAAATCAAACCAATTAATCCCACTCCTGTGCTCTTTCCCCACTGCTCTGTTATATATTTTTATGTCTGTCTATAGTAAATTATCTTTGATTCAACTTCTACCACCCTTTTGGGAAGTGCATTTCAGATCCTAACAGTTTACTGTAAAAGAAAAGTTTTCCTCATGTAATAAATCAGTGTTCCTACATTGTTGCCAGGTTATAGTCTGACAGGTTTATTTGGAAGCACTAGCTTTCGGAGCGCTGACCCTTCATCAGGTGATTAGTTACTCGCTACCTGATGAAGGAGCGTCGCTCCGAAAGCTAATGCTTCCAATTAAACTTGTTGGACTATAACCTGGTGTTGTGTGATTTTTAACTTTGTCCACCCCAGTCCAACACTGGCACCTCCACATCAGGACTCCATTGTTGCTGTTTGTCATTCCCCCACTCCCTTTATTGTACAATTTATGTGCCTTAGGTTCAGGGATCCAATCTGTCAAACCTTTGTCTCCCTGTCACCCTTCTTAAGATGCCAACTAAAACCAACTTCTTTGACCAAGCTCTTAGTCACATTATGCAATATCTCCTCCTTTGACTCATTCTCAATTTTAGCAGCAATGTGAGTTTGAAATATTTTGTTTGTTAAAGGCACTATATAAATATAAGGTTCTGTTGTTGTATGAAGTATTGTTCGGTTTATGTGAATATTTCCACATCAAAGAGTGAGCAGAAAAACTGGTTTTGATAACTTGGGGACATTTTGCTTCGCATGTTAGTTCTATCGTGCATAGAGAATATGTTTATGATTTTGCACTAAATCACATATGCAAATATTTTCCCTTAGGTCATTAAGTGCAGAAGTTTGAGACAGAACAAAAATTGTTCAAATCTCTAGGACTTTTTCTTTCAAGCTTAGGAGACTACAAGGGGGGTGGGGTCTTATAGAAGTGTATACGTTCATGAGAGGCATGAATAGGGTGAATGCACTCAAACCTTTTCCCAGGGTTAGGGAATTGAGGACTACAGGACATCAGTTTAGGGTTAGAGGGGAAAGAATAAAAGGGAACCTGAGGGGCAACATTTTTACACAGAGGGTGGGGATCCATATGGAATGAGCTGCCCGTGGAAGTGGTTATTAGTGGATACATTAACAACATTTAAAAGGCATTTGGACAAATACATGGATAGGCAAGAATTAGAAGGATCTGGGCCAAGTGCAGGGAAATGGGGTTAGTGTGGATGGACATTTTGGTCAGCATGGACCTATTTGGGCCAAAGGGCCTGTCTCGTGCTGTTGGACTCTACGACTATCTGGTTTGCGATGTGCACATTTGAGAGATAAAGCAGTTTTCATTCAGTTTAGAAATAAAATTTGACTCACTAGAAGTTCACACTGAGTTTAGAGGCATTCTTACAAATGGCAATTAATCCATTATAGATGTTCTTATTTCCATGCATTACTGCTCATACAATTTAATGCAATTGGTAACTCCTCCAGCTTACATCTCCCAGTGTGCACACCTCCGTGACTACATTCTTTTATGAGTGCACACCTCTATCAGTATTTGACTCTATGCGGGTTGGTTAGCAATGCAGAGTGATGCCATCACTATTGGTTTGATTCTCACACTGGCTGAGGTTGCTGTGAAGGACTTTCCTTTTCAATCTTACCCCGTGCCTGAGGTGTAGTGACCCTTAGGTTAAACCACCCTCAGCCTAATGGAAGAGTATTGGGACTATGGTGCCATAGAACATAGAACATAGAAAGATACAGCGCAGTACAGGCCCTTCGGCCCTCGATGTTGCGCCGACCGAATCCTACCTAACCTACACTAGCCCAATAACTTCCAAATGCCTATCCAATGCCCGCTTAAATGACCATAAAGAAGGAGAGTTCACCACTGCTACTGGCAGGGCATTCCATGAACTCACAACCCGCTGTGTAAAGAATCTACCCCTAACATCTGTCCTATACCTACCACCCCTTAATTTAAAGCTGTGTCCCCTAGTAACACCTGACTCCATTAGCGGTAAAAGGTTCTCAGTGTCGACCCTATCTAAACCCCTAATCATCTTATACACCTCTATCAAATCTCCCCTAAACCTTCTCTTCTCCAATGAGAACAGCCCCAAGTGCCTCAGCCTTTCCTCATAAGATTTTCCTACCATTCCAGGCAACATCCTGGTAAACCTCCTCTGCACTCGTTCCAATGCCTCCACATCCTTCCTATAGTATGGCGACCAAAACTGCACACAATACTCCAGATGAGGCCGCACCAGAGTCTTATACAGTTGCAACATGACCTCAGGACTCCGGAACTCAATTCCTCTACCAATAAAGCCCAGTACACCATATGCCTTCCTCACAGCACTATTTACCTGGGTGGCAACTTTCAGAGATCTGTGTACATGGACACCAAGATCCCTCTGCTCATCCACACTACCAAGTAGCCTACCATTAGCCCAGTAATCCATCTTCTTGTTACTCCTACCAAAGTGAATGACTTCACACTTAGCTACATTGAATTCCATTTGCCACATTTCTGCCCAGCTCTGCAACTTATCTATATCCGCTGTAACCTACCACTTCCTTCCTCACTATCCACAACTCCACCGACTTTTGTGTCATCCGCAAACTTGCTTACCCAGCTTTCAAGCCCTTCCTCTAGATCATTCATAAAGATAACAAAAAGCAATGGTCCCAAAACAGATCCTTGTGGTACACCGCTAGTAACTGCACTCCAAGATGAACATAGTCCATCAACTACTACCCTCTGTCTCCTTCCAGCCAGCCAATTCCTAATCCAAACCTCTAATGTATCCTCAATGCCATACCTCCGTAGTTTTAGCATTAGCCTACCATGGGGAACCTTATCGAACGCCTTACTAAAATCCATATACACAACATCTACTGCTTTACCCTCGTCCACTTCCTTAGTCACCTTCTCAAAGAACTCAATAAGGTTTGTGAGGCACGACCTGCCCTTCACAAAACCATGCTGGCTATCCTTGATCACGTTATTCCTATCCAGATGTTCATAAATCTTATCCCTTACCATTCTCTCTAAGACTTTGCCCACCACTGAAGTCAGACTCACTGGCCTATAGTTACTAGGGCTATCCCTACTCCCTTTCTTGAACAAGGGGACCACATTCGCTATCCTCCAGTCCTCTGGTACTATTCCCGTTGACAATGACGACATAAAAATCCAGGCCAATGGCTCTGCTATCTCCTCCCTAGCTTCCCATAGGATCCTAGGGTAAATGCCATCAGGCCCAGGAGACTTATCTATTTTCATCCTCTCCAATATTCCCAGAACCTCTTCCCTGCATATTTCCAGGCCATCCATTCTAATCATTTGTGACTCCATATTCACATCAGCAACAGTGTCCTGTTCCTGAGTGAATACTGATGAAAAGTATTGATTTAGTGTCTCTCCAATCTCCTCCGCCTCCACACACAACTTCCCACTACTATCCTTGACTGGACCGATACCTACCCTAGTCATCCTTTTATTCCTGACATATCTATAGAAAGCCTTTGGGTTTTCCCTAATCCTACCAGCTAAAGACTTTTCATGTCCCCTTCTCGCTTCTCTTAGCTCTCTCCTTAGATCCTTCCTGGCTACCTTATAACTCTCTATCGCCCCAACTGAACCTTCACACCTCATCTTTACATATGCCGCCTTCTTCCCTTTCACAAGGGATTCCAATTCCTTACTAAACCACGGCTGCCTCACAAGGCCCTTTGCACCATGCCTGACTGGTACATACTTATCGAGGACACATAGTAGCTGCTCCTTGAACAATCCCCACATCTCATTAGTGTTCTTCTCTTGAAGCCTGTTTTTCCAATCCACACATCCTAAGTCATGCCTCACTGCATCATAATTTCCCTGCCCCCAGCTATAACTCTTCCCCTGCGGCGCACACTTATCCCTCTCCATCACTAAAGTAAAAGTCACCGAGTTGTGGTCACTGTCCCCGAAGTGCTCACCTACCTCCAAGTCTAACACCTGGCCTGGTTCATTACCTAGAACCAAATCCAGTATAGCCTCACCTCTTGTTGGCCTGTCTACATATTGTGTCAGGAAACCCTCCTGCACACATTGGATAAACACCGACCCATCTAATGAACTCGAGCTATAGCTCTCCCAGTCAATATCTGGGAGATTACCCTTATTCACGCCACAATGCAAGGACACACTCGCTGGGTCATAGGAACAGGAAACAACAAAAAGGAGCTGCTGTTGGACCTTTGAAGGCAGAAATGCTTTCACATCAGCAAACCAAGAATAAATCCATATTTCTTACTCAGGTTGACTTGTCAGTCACCAAGTTTCTACTCTCCCTCTTGTGGGCACCCACTCCTTTCCCAAGAGTGATTATTCACAAGGTGGGTCCAAAGGTTATTTTGGCAAAGTATTAAATGGTTTACCCAATCCCGTCACTGAAGCAATGAAGAAAATTTCCTACTTGTTGGACTTGGCGGTAAACAAGAGACCTCAGCGTAACCCACAGAAACAGAAGTTCACCCATCCCTGATATTTTTGAGCAACTCTCTTCAGTTTGAGTCAATGCCAAACACAAATGTCCATCATGGTCACATGTTGTCCCATCTGCCACCTGAATCTGATTGGTTCAAATGCTCAGAAAGGTTGTAGAAGGAGAAAGGAAGGTAATGGAAAATTAGGCAATGTGAAAACAAGCTTAATCTTTTCAAGTACAGATTACACTGAAAGGAAGAAAACACAGGTTAATTTTTTTAAAAAGTTAGCAACCAGCTTTCAAAGTTTTATTCAGCATTAAAACGTCTGCTCCCACAATGCAGCCAATGTGACTGTTGCACGTCTATGTTACACTGTTCAGTCTGTACCACAGTGAGAATGGGAAATGTCATGTGAAACCTGTAAATGACACAGAAGAGAAAGGTGGTTTGCTGATGACACTACGATTTTCAACTTACTTCATAACGAAGTGGCCATTCCAACCCAAATCAGGATCTTGGGGTTAAATCTTATGCTTTTTAAGCTAAGTGCGAGTTGTATCCAGTTTTCTTTTGGAGGGATTGTCACTATAAGGCCCAGTGGGATTTCTCACTGTCAAACTCACCTCATTAACTACCTCCCTTGCCCCTCTGACATCTCTCTCATCCAATTCCAGCTGAGTCTAATCATGGGCTGTTCCCAGAACAATTATTCTCTCAGTGGATGTCTGCCAAAAAACAGGCAGTCCTTGTGTCTGCACAATCTTCAAAAGGCTGCTGTGCACTAGAACAACTGTTGACAATCCACTGTTGCCACTTGCCAGCAGTGTAATGGTCCAGTAACCACAAGGCCTTGCAGCTCATGGCTGACACTACCTCACACATACAATTCCAATCTTTTACCCTAGTTGCTGTTTGATCACACAGTCTACCTGTCCTACCACTTCCTGTTCATCTTCATGTTCCCAGCTGTCATCTCCTGAAACCATGTTGATCAGATTGTCTGACTTGTAGCATGCAATGGACCCAAGTTGAGTCATGGACTAGGAAAGCTTCTTCCCCCAGTGCCCTTATTCCTCTCAGAAGAAGACTGCTCCCATTCTCTGGGTTCCACAGCATCCATCACATCATCTTGTGACTTGCTCCATTTGTGCAGAGCACAGCATGACAGGATGACATATCTCAATCTGCCGGACTATACTAGAGGGGCCATCCCAAACAGTCCAAGCAGTTGGATCACATCTTCAGCAGCTCTATTGTCTGCTCTACCACCGGTCATAGTTAGAGCATAGTCATCTACTTGGTGAAGGTTCCACACTGGCTGAGTGTCCAACACATTATATTAAATAAGGGGGTACTTCACACCAACCTCCTTCCCATCCCACAACCATCTAAATCATTCATGTTTTCACTGCATTCACTAGTCCACCATCATGACATACAAGGAAACACTTTTAGCCAGCATTCGCCTCTTTTTAAATTATTGACGTGAACTTTAACAATTAATTCATTAACTTGGCAATGTTACATTTTCAAATATCAGTGACATGGTGTACATTGCCTTTGAGCAGCATTTGAAGTTAAAGTATGTTCACACTCTACCTGCATTGCAAATGGGTGAAGTAATAGAACATAGAACATAGAACAGTGCAGCACAGAACAGTCCCTTCGGTTCTCAATGTTGCACCGACCTGTGAGCTATTCTCAGCTCATCCCCCTACACTATCCCAAAATCATCCATGTGCTTATCCAAGGATTGTTTAAACCTCCCTTATGTGGCGGAGTTGATTACATTAGCAGGTAGGGCATTCCACGCCCTTACCACTCCCTGCGTAAAGAACCTGCCTCTGACTTGTGTCTTAAATCTATCACCCCTCAATTTGTAGTTATGTCTCCTCGTACAAGCTGAAGTCATCATCTTAGGAAAAAGACTTTCACTGTCTACCCTAACTAATCCTCTGATCGCTTTGTATGTCTCTACCAAATCCCCTCTTAACCTTCTTCTTTCCAATGAGAACAGACCCAAGTCTCTCAGCCTTTCCTCATAAGACCTTCCCTCCAGACAAGGCAACATCCTGGTAAATCTCCACTGCACCTTTTCTAGTGCTTCCACATCCTTCCCGAAATATGGCGACCAGAACTGTACACAATATTCCAAGTATGGCCACACTAGCAGCATGATATTGTGGCTCCAGAACTCAGTCCCTCTACCAATGAAACCTAACACACCGAATGCCTTCTCAATAGCACTATCCACCTGGGTGGCAACTTTCAGGGATCTATGTACATGGACTCCAAGATCCCTCTGCATATCCACACTACCAAGAATCTTTCCATTGACCCAGTACTCTGCCTTCCTGTTATGCTTCCCAAAGTGCATCACCTCACATTTAGCTGCATTGAACTCCATTTGCCACCTCTCAGCCCAATTCTGCAGTTTATCCAAGTCAC
This sequence comes from Hemiscyllium ocellatum, assembly GCF_020745735.1. Classification (NCBI taxonomy): domain Eukaryota; kingdom Metazoa; phylum Chordata; class Chondrichthyes; order Orectolobiformes; family Hemiscylliidae; genus Hemiscyllium; species Hemiscyllium ocellatum. The sequence goes on along the minus strand of NC_083437.1, from coordinate 41,922,594 downwards.
CCTACAACCTGTAACGTTCTTCCAAACTGTCCACTACTTCACCGACTTTAGTGTTGTCTGCAATTTACTAATCCATCCACCTATGCCTGCATCTAAGACATCTATAAAAATGACAAACAACAGTGGTCCCAAAACAGATCCTTGTGACACACCACTAGTAACTGGACTCCAGACTAATATTTTCCATCAACCAGCACTCGCTGCCTTCTATCAGAAAGCCAGTTTCTAATTCAAACTGCTAAATCACCCTCAATTCCATGCCTCTGCATTTTCTCCAACAGCCTACCATATGGAATCTTATCAAAAGCTTTACTGAAGTCCATGTATACCACGTCAACTGCCCTACCCTCATCTACTTGCTTGGTCACCTTCTCAAAAAACTCAATGAGGTTTGTGAGACACGACCTGCCCTTGACGAAACCATGTTGACTATCTGAAATCAAATTGTTGCTTGCTAGATGATTATAAATCTTATCTCTTATAATCCTTTCCAAAACCTTTCCTACAACAGACTTAAGGCTCACTGATCTATAATTACCTGGATCATCTCTATTGCCCTTCTTGAACAAGGGCACACCATTTGCAATCCGCTAGTCCTCTGGTACTAAACCTGTAGACAATGATGACTCAAAGATCAAAGCCAAAGGCTCTGCTATCTCCTCCCTAGCTTCGCAGATAATCCTCGGATAAATCCCATCCGGCCCAGGGGACTTGTCTACTTTCACTCCTTCTAGAATTGATAACACCTGTTCGTAACTAACCTCGATCCTTTCTAGTCTAATATCTCGTACCTCATTCCTCTCCTCTACAATATTCTCCTTTGCCTGAGTGAAAACCGGTGAGAAATGTTCGTTTAGCACCTCTCCGATCTCCACAGGGTCCACACTCAACTTCCCACTTCTGTTTTTGACTGGCCTATTCCTACCCTAATCATCCTTTTATTCCTCACATACCTATAGAAAGCTTTAGGGTTCTCCTTTATTCTATTTGCTAAAGACTGCTTGTGTCCTCTCTTTGCTCTTCTTTTAACTCTCTCTTTAAATCCTTCCTAGCTGATCTATAACTATCCATCATCTCATCTGAACCATCTTGCCTCATCAACACATAAGCCTTCTTCTTCTGCTTAACAAGAGATGCAATTTCTTTAGGAAACCACGGTTCCCTTACCTTATCACTTCCTCCCTGCCTGACAGGGACATACCTATCTGTTCCTTAAAGCAGCTCCACATTTCCATTGACTGCATTTTTGCTACCCCATTCAATGCATCCTAATTCTTGCCTAATGGCATTATAATTGTCCCGCCCCATTGATAACTCTTGACCTGTGGCATGTACCTATCCCTTTCCATCGCTAAACTAAACATAACTGAATTATGGTTCTTTCTCCAAAGTGCTCACCTGCACCTAAATCAAACCCCTGGCCTGCTTCATTCCCAAGCACCAGATCCAGTGTGGCCTCCCTTCTCGTCGGCCCTTCGACATACTGTGTCAGGAAACCCTCCTGTACACATTGGACAAAAACTGATCCATCCGAAGTACTAGAATTATAGCTAACGATAGTGAATGGAATGTAGCAGGACTTTGCAAATGCATACATCATTTATGTGACCGTTCAACATTCTTATGTCCAACAGAGGCAGATACATGCTTTTTCCCATCAAACTGACACTGACTCTGCCCACAATGGACACTGTCCCAGCCATTTTCTGGTTGCATTTTGAATTTAGAACAGGAAGTCATGGTAGGGAATAGAGCTCTTGGTGAATATTGTTTGGAATGGGCTACATCTGGTCACTGACTTTTACCTCACACGAGCCTGACAATCCATGTCCCCCATCCTCCTGACATGGAGATCTGCCACACTGAACTTTGCTTCTAACTGGCCTCCCAGTCCCTAAAAGGTCCTGATATTGCACATAGTGGTGCTCACTGTGGTCCTCTACAGCCCCTACCTGGGAAGGCCATGGCGGTGGTTACTGGCAAAAATACTCCTTCCTGTAATAACCAAGGCCTGTACTGCTGGTCCACTTACCTCCCATCCACCTTGAGACTGATTCCCATCAATGTTCTTGATCCCACCTCCACACATACCTCTGCTTCGCCTGCTGCACCAGCTTTGACTCCTCCACCTATTTGGTCAGTAACAGCTCCCCCAACCCCCCACCTCCCCATTGTCCCTTTAGGAACCCTTACACCTTCCTTAAAGATTGGTAGATGCACCCCCAAGGACTATTTTTGCCCCAAACCTCTGACCAGCTTCAATGAGCAGCCCCTGGACATGACTGAGCTCTGTGACTGACCGTTGGCTATGGCCATGCCCCTGTACCTGTGACTACTGCCTTTGTGTAGAACCTAAACCAGGACCATTGGCTCCATTTGGACCAGTGGATCAGTGAATGGCTGCCAGCTACTTTACTGAATTGGAACAGAGTGTGGACAAGTTCTATCTATCCACCAAGAATCCAGTCCAACCTCTCTCTAATTGGTCTGGAAGGGTAGGGCCTCTCAAATGTTTGAGTATGTAGTGAAGCTCGCTGTTTCATGCTGCTACATTGCAGTAGCAACATCAGTTGTGTCCGCCATTAACAGTGTTCCTGCCAAAGCAGAAGGATGTTTTGCACAAATGAGTAATGTGGTATATGAGTTTCAGTGCCAGTGTGATGCCAGGTATGTAGCTTATAAGTCCCAAAGACTGGCAGATCAAATCAAACAGTATTTTGCTGAGAGATGCGAGGGAAGAGTGGAGGACTGCTGGGAAGTTGAGTAAAAAACATTAGTTTGAACAGAGCAGCAAGGAGAGAGGGCAGAGAGAAATGAGCGCTGCCGGGAAGGTTTTAAGTGGGTGAGATCTAGTTTGGCAGGGGGTTGCAATCAGAGCCACATATCTGAGAGGAGGGCAGTTGTAGATGGGGCAGTGACAGGATGTAGGGAATCTATTGGGAAGGTTTCTCACATGATGAAACAAAGGAATTGGTTAAAATGTGCCTGCTTTAACGCAAAGAGTGTCAGAAATAAGAGTGAAGAGCTTAGAGCATGGATCAGTTCTTGAGACTATGACGTTGTGGCCATACAGAGATGTGGGTTTCACAGGGGCAGGGATGGTTGTCTGATGGTCCAGGTTTTAGAACATTTAAAAAGGACTGGGGGGGGGTGAAAAAAGAGAAGGGGGTATAGCATTGTTAATCAGAGAGTGCATCACAGCTACAGAAATGAAGGTTGTTGAGGAAGGTTTGTCTACTGAGTCAGTATGGATGAAAGTTAGGAACAGCAAGGGAACAGCCACCGCATTAGGGGTTTTCTACAGACCCCTTATAGCAGTAGGGAGTTGTGGTTCTGCTCGCCGAGCTGGAAGTTTTTGCTGCAAACGTTTCGTTCCCTGGCTAGGGAACATCATCAGTGCTGTTGGAGCCTCGTGTGAAGCGCTGCTTTGATGTTTCTTCCGGTATTTATATTGGTTTGTTCTTGCCGCTTCCGGGTGTCAGTTTCAGCTGCAGTGATTTGTATATGGTGTCCAGGTCAATGTGTCTGTTGATGGAGTTTGGGGATGAATGCCATGGGAGGTAGGGAGATTGAAGAACACATAGGCTGGCAGATTGTGAAAAAATACAGATGCAGCAGGGTTATTGTTATGGGTGATTTCAACTTTCCCAACACTGACTGCAACCTCCCTAGTGTAGATGGTTTGGATGGAGCTATATTTGTCTGGTGTGTTCAGGAGGGTTTCCTTACTCAGTATGTAGACAGGCCAATGAGGGGAGAGGCCATTTTGGATTTGGTGCTTGGCAATGAGCCAGGACAGGTGTCAGATCTCACTTTGGGAGGACACTTTGGTGACAATGACCACAACTGCCTCACATTTACCATAGCCTAAGGGAGGGAAAGGAGCAGTTACAGAGGGAAGATATTTAATTAGGTAAAGGAAATTATGATGCTATCAGACAGGAGTTGGGAAGTACAGACTGGGAGCAATTGCTCCACAGAAAGGGCACAGCATGCATGTGGAGACTGTTTAAGGAGCAGTTGTTGCGAGTGATGCACGAATTTGTTCCTCTGAGACAGGTAAGAAGGGGTTAAGTTAAGGAACCTTGGATGACGAAACAGAGGAACTTCTCAACAAAAGGACGAAGGCAGCTTACGTAAGGTGGAGGAAGCAAGGATCTAGCACAGCTTTAGAGGATTACAGGCTTGCTAGAAAGGAGCTCATAAATGGACTGAGGAGAGCCAGGATGGAACACAAAAAGGCTTGGCAGGAAGGATTAGGGAGAACTCAAAGGCGTTTTACTCATACGTGAGGAATAAGAGAAAGATCAGGGAGAAGGTAGGGCTGAAAGTGGATAGCAGGGGAAACTTGTGCTTGGAGCCTGAGCAGATAGGAGAAGCCCTAAATGAGTTTTTTGCTTCAGTTTTCACTAAAGAAAGGGATCTTGTTGTGAATGAGAACTTTGAGGAGCCAGGAAACAGGCTTGACCAGATCAAGATTGATGAAGTTGACGTGCTGGAAATTTTGGCAAACATTAAGATTGAAAAATCCACAGGGCTAGACCAGATTTATCTTTGGCTGCTCTGGGAAGTGAGAAAGGAAGTTGCTAAGCCGCTGGCAACGATCTTTGCATCCTCACGCTCCACGTGGGTCACACCGGAGAATTGGAAGGAGGCGAGTGTTGTTCCTCTTTTCAAGGAGGGTAATAGGGAAATCCCTGGCAATTACAGACCAATCAGTCTTACATCGGTGGTCAGCAAAGTTTTGGAAAGAATTCTGAGGGATAGGATTTATGACTATTTGGTAAAGCATAGTGTGATTAAAGGCAGTCAGCATGGCTTTGTGAGGGGCAGGCCATGTCTCACAAACCTTATTGAGTTATTTGAGGAGGTGACAAGAAAGATTGATGAAGGTCGAGCAATGGATGTGGTGTATCTGGACTTCAGCAAGGCATTTGATAAAGTTCCCCATGGTAGGCTCATTCATAAAGTCAGGAGGTATGGGATACAGGGAGATTTAGCTATCTGGATTCAGAACTGGCTGGCTGACTGAAGGCAGAGAGTGGTTGTAGATGGATAGTATTCTGCCTGGAGGTCAGTGCTGAGTGGGGTCTCACAGGGGTCTGTTCTTGGGCCTCAGCTCTGTAGTTTTTATCAATGACTTGGATAAGGAGGTTGAGGGGTGGTTTAGTAAATTTGCAGATGACACAAAGGTTGGAGGTGCCATTGATAGTATCAAGGGCTACTGCAGGCTGCAATGTGACATAGACAGGATGCAGAGCTGGGCTGAGAAATGGCAGATGGAGTTCAACCTGGATAAATGCGAGATGATGCATTTTGGAAGGTTGACCTTGAATGCTGAATATAGGATTAAAGACAGGATTCTTGGCAGTGTGGAGGAACAGAGGGATCTTGGTGTTCAAGTACATAGATCCCTCAAAGTTGCCACCCAAGTAGATAGGGTTGTTCAGAAAGCATATGGTGTTTTGGCTTTCATTAACAGGGGGATCGAGTTTAAGAGCCGTGAGGTTTTGCTACAGCTCTACAAGTCCCTGGTGAGACCACACTTGGAATATTGTGTCCAGTTCTGGTCGCCCCATTATAGGAAAGATTTGGAGGCTTTGGAGAGGGTGCAAAGAAGGTTTACCAGGATGCTGCTTAGACTGGAGGGCTTGCCTTGTGAAGAGAGGTTGACTAAGCTCGGACTTTTCTCTTTGGAGAGAAGGAGGAAGAGAGGTGACCTGATCGAGGTGTACAAGCTAATGAGAGGCATGGATAAAGTCAATTGTCAGAGACTTTTCTCCAAGGCAGAATCGACTGACACAAGGGGGTCATAGTTTTAAGATATTAGGAGGAAGCTATAAAGGAGACGTCAGAGGTAGGTTCTTTACACAGAGGGTTGTGAATGCATGGAATGTGTTGCCAGCGGTGGTGATAGAAGCAGAGTCATTATGGACATTTAAGCGACTGCTGGACATGCACATGGAGAGCAGTGTATTGGGGGGTGCATAGGTTAAGTTATTTTATTTTACATTAGGATTAATCCTCGGCACAAAATCATGGGTCAAAGGGCCTGTTCTGTGTTGTACTTTTCTATGTTCTATATTCTGGTATGTCCTTTCAGCTGTTGGCAAAAACTAAAGGACTGACTGTCCCCAATTTCCCCATACTTGCAAAACCTGCAACACCATCTCCAGCATTAGATGGGATACTGGACAATATTTGCTGGCAAATCCTAAGTCTGCAAACTATGACACTGACACCAACTTTAAGATTGTCAGTTGAGTTCACAGTAAGTACACTTGAGTGTACTGGAATCAACATTGATTAACACGGAGGACCCTGTTCTTTGTACACACATGACCCTCTTTCAACTCAACAGAAGAGCTCAATTTGCGAGTTAATTTCTGAGGACAATGCCATGACCGATCAGAGTTAAACTGTCGGTTTAAGACTTAAGCAAATTAACTTTCATTCAGATTTATTGGGTGCATTCTCCATGGCAGCTCTTCTACCAATCAGAGTCTATTTGTGAACTAGTCAGCAGGGTCCTCTCATGCAGTACTGATGTGGATTTGAGTATTCTTGCAAATTGCCCTCATGAGTGCAAGATGAAAGCTTTCAATCACACATCAACCCATTATAATTGAGTCTCCTGTCTGGTGTCCCCATCTAACAGAACCCTCCACCTAACTCCATTGAGGGAGCATCATGAAAGTTGACTTAATATTATCTTCTCTGAGAAACCGTGGATGAAGAATAAATGTTTATTTCCCCAGTACCATCCACCTCTGAAGAACAGATAGTATATCCAGGTAGCTTTAATAAATTTGATGTAGCTTACACTGGACACTCATAGTTTCCTCCAATCTGCTTTCTTTACAACAAATGATCATGTACACCGATTTTAGATGCATGTTCCCCAATTATGAGGCTGGCACGTTTAAAAGAATCTTTTAAAATTGTGGCTTTTATATGATGCAGCATTAACACTGCCATATGCTTCAGGCCCACTGCATGAAGAACATTTATGTTCCCAATCTCCACTCCTCCACTACTCACACACACTGAGCAGCAACCCCATTTCTGCTGTGCTTTGGGAACCCATGCCTGCTGGGTCAGTTATGCCCAGGATAACTTTCTGTAACAAGGACAATGACTGGCATTCATTGACACTTTCGGATTTTTGAGCAAACTCTGAATTCTTTAAACAATGGTCATATTGTGATATACAGATGATGTAGTTGTCTTATAGCTAGACTATTATCCAGTGACTCAGGTACTGTTCTGAAGGCCAGGGTTTAAATCCCATCATGGCAATTGGTGGGACTTGAGCTGTACAAAAATCTAGAATGAAGACAATGAAACCAATGTTCGTTCACTAACGTCCTGGTGGTACCGCAACTCAGTGATTAGCACTGCTGCCTCACAGGATCAGGGACAGGGGCTCGACTCCATCCTCGGGTGACTGTCTGTGTGGAGTTTGCATGTTCTTCACGTGTCTGTGCAGGTTTCCTCCAGGTGCTCCAGTTTCCTCCCACAGTCCAAGGATGTGCAGGTTAGGTAGATTGACCATGGGAAATTCCCTATAGTGTCCAGGGATATGCAGGGATAGGGTGGGTTTGGGCGAAATGCTCTTTGGAAGGTCAGTGTGGTCTTGATGGGCCAAATGGGCTACTTCCACACTGTAGGGATTCTAAATGAAATGGCCATCTTACCTGGCCTGTTTCCAAACTGCCCTCTGGGCAATTAGGAATGGGCAATAAATGGTCCAATCATTTATAATACCCTCACCCTTAAATAAAAATAGGTGATTTCAGAGAAAAATAGCGATTAACATTCAGAACAAATGGTGTTGCATCAATTTCCCAAATAATGTACCTGTCACATAGTGAGATATTTTCTGCAGAATAAGAAAAGTGAATACAGAGAATAAAAAAATAGATGCAGGATATTCAGCCCATCAAGCCAGGCCCCTCCAATGGTGTATGGTCACGGCTGATCTGCCCCAGGTCTCAACTCCTCTTTTGTGTCAGGTTCTCACAACCCTCAACTCACCAATATTTCAAAATTCTACCGATAAAATCTCTTTCAATACTATCAGTCACCTAGCCCTCTCTGGCGGACAGCATTCCCTCGGATAGGTTAAATTCCTTCACACCTCAGTTTTATTCTGTTACAATGCTTGTTACTTATTATTCTGTAACTTTATCCCTTCGTTAAACATCTTCTCAACATCTACACTGTCAAGCCCCTTTAGAAACTTGCATGTTTCAATGCGATCACCCCTCATTCTTACAAATTGTAATGGATAAAGGCCATGGATAATGGATAAGTCAACCCTTCATCCAAGGAATCAGCCAGTGAGTCTGTTTTGAACTGCCTCAAAAGCCAGTCTATCTTTTCTGTAACATCAGAACTAAAACTGCATACGGTACTTCAGGTGTAGCCTCAAGAATACCTATGCAACACGTTCCTGTCTCTAAACTCAATCCTTTAGCAATAAAGGCCAACTTTCCATTTGCCTTCTTAAATACTTGAGGTACCTGTATGCTGCATTTTGGTGTTTCACTCACAAGAACACTCACATCCCTTTGCACTACACTTTACTGGAGTCTCTCTCCATTTAAGTAATAGTCTGCCTTTGATTCTTCCTACCAAAATGTGTTACCTCACACTTCCCTCCATTAAATTCCATCTGTCAAGCTCTTGTCCACGCAGTCACCCATCTATATCCCCTTGCAGATCGTCACCACAACAGGCCCTCCTACCCATTTTTATATCAGCAGCAAATTTCCCCTCCCCCATATTATTAGCATAGATAGTAAATAACTGAGTCCCAAGGACTGATCCTTATTGTACCACGGTAGTTAACTCTAGTCAATGTGTAAAAGACCCATCAACCCCAATTCTCTGCCTTTTGTGTGTTAACCAATCCTCAAACCATACTAATATATTGCCCTGATACCGTGAGCTCCTATTGTTCTATCATCTTTTATGTGGCACCTTATTGAATGCTTTCTGGAAATCCCAATGCACTATATCCACTAGTTCCCCTTTATTAACCCTGCTTGTTATATCCTCAAAGCAATCCAGTAAATTTTCAAGCACAATTTCCCTTCACAAAACCATGTTGTCTCTGTTAAACACATTGGACTTTCCAAACATTTTGCTATTTCTTCCTCATAATTAAACTCTTGCATTTCCCAAGCAGCGAATGGATTCTCTAGATGTTAGACTAACTGGTCTATAGTTTTCAGCTTTCTGTCTCCCTCCCCTTTTCAACCAGAAGAGCTGATTAACAGCTGAAACCCTCCCAAAAATCCAGTAAATTGTTAAATATTCTGGAACATTTTGACCAAACATTCAGTACCTCTGCAGTCATTTCCTACAAACCCTTGGATACAGGCCATTGTGTCCTGCATTCAGTCCCACTAGTTTGTCAAACATTTTGTCCATTGTGATGGAGAAGATCAGAATCCTGCAGAAATTAAATCCTGCAGATTTCCAATGTCCTTTATTATCCTTAAGCAGCGCCTTCCAATCCCACAGCCACTACCATCTGGAAGGATGCAGGCAGGAGAGACATGGAAATACCATTCCCTGCAAGTTGCTCTCTGAGCTACACACCATCCTGATTTCGAAATATCATGCTGTTCTTTCAATGTTTCTGGGTCAAATTCTTGGAACACCTTCCCTAACAGCATTGTGGGTGTAGTTCCATTTCATGGTTACCAGTGCTTCAAAAAGACAGCTCACTCCCACCTTCTCTGGGGCAGTTAGGGATAGGTCCAAGTACTAACCCAGTCCCAGTAGTTCCCACATCCTGTAAATGAATTAGAAAAAGGTTGTTTGTCAACTTGTATCAATTTAAACCGTAAGAATGATGGCTTTTACAACATGCTAAAATAATCTCATCCAAAAAATGATGGAAATTAAGCAATATTCCAGATTATGAATTAATATCACTGTTTCCTAAGAAGGACCAGAGATTTCATTTTTCAGGGATTGTGAGGTGGAGTACTGTCAAGCTATAAGATACCTGTACATATATATGTCTTTTTTAAGTGGAAACTTCCAGCCACACAAATAGTGGTGCTTTAACATTCTGTTTAATTAGTAGTATGAGTGCTGCCATATAATAAAACTCGAGCCCATTAAGTTTTCATATATTGCCGTTAATATTTAATATGGTTTTATTATATGGAATGCAACATACATGGTGGTATCGCCTGGGGCTATCGCTGAGTGTTTCACTCAAGGCCTTCTTCCAATGTGTCAGTTGTAATTCGGATCAAAATCAAGTAAAATAAATATTACATATGGGTCAGTAAGGTTTTACAGACTTTGATTTGCTGTGGTTTAACCTACTCACTGCCACCAGGCAGATCTGAAGAATACATTGAACTGTCAGGAAACATTGTACGTTGGAAGGCACCAAAGACATTTCTCACTCGCCCCACATCTGGGCAAATGCTTAGTTCACAACCATTCCTCCAACATTCCCAGAGTAACTTCAGTCAGTGGAGCGATGAGGGACAAACATTGGAAACTCTGTTGACATCTTTTCCCCTTCCTAAAGTGCATTGGAAACATGTGAAATTGTCCTGATTAACATCAAGGACAAGGTATTCTTATAATGCCTTCTCTTACTTTTCCACAGAGATTCTTCTAGAAATGTTTACATGAGGCTGTTTTGCAAAAGAAGAATAATTGTGACCACCGATACGAAACATTGAAGAGAGATACAGTCTAATATCAGTCTCTCAAATAAGCCAGTTTGCAGTTAATAATTAATAAAATCAGTGAGCAGGAATCTAGCCTGTAAAGCATTGTGAACCACCGGAGACTGCAGTGAGTTTAAGTGCAAGACCACAGAGTCTGACTTACTAACCAACAGACAACACGGCACACTAATACACTGCACTACATAGTGTCTAATTCCCCCATCGTCTACACACTGTGGTTCAATCTCACCAGCTGGCTCACCATGGGGAGGATACAATGCCCCAAATCAATGCCTCGAGCTCCCATTCTTGATCAGTCTTTTTCCAACGCACCTTCCTTTTTATTTTATTTTGCTTCCCCTTTTCCAGTATCCTGCCAGAATGCATACAGCAATTAAAACATCACAAATTTGAAAAGCAAACAACGCCTACTTTACTATTAATGGCTCCTGATGGTTAATATACACTGAAGAAGCACTGATCAATTATGATCCTTTGCTCCCACTTCGTCAACCATCAAGAGGGGTTTTGCCTGGATGAACCAGTGTGCAAAGTGAATTCTGTACTGAGTTGACTTTAAGTAAAGTTACTTGTTTGTGAAGAAATTCCTGTTTGATTTCAAGATTCTCTGGAGGCCTGTAATCTGGGCTTAAAATCAGGGTGACAAGCAAAGTGGCATAAATCTTCAAATAGTTACTTTTAAAGTGACATTGGGAGCAGCAAAGAATAGGCTGAGTCTGTGGTTCAGGGGTGGGACACGGGCAGGAATAACATGAAGTAAAATTCACAGCTTGAATTCAATATAGAGTGTGGAACTGCTTTAAAATGTCTGTTTTAAGTGTTCTGTTTTAAATGAAACTTAACAGCATTCAGGACAGAGCAGCCCACTTGATTGGCACCACATCCACAAACACCCACTCCCTCCACCACTGACAGTCAGTAGCTGCAGTGTGAACTATCTACAAGATGCACTGCAGAAATTCACCACGACTCCTCAGACAGCATCTTCCACATCCATGACCATTTACATCTAGAAGGACAAGGGCAGATGATGTATGGGAACACCAAAGCCTGCACATTCCACTCCAAGCCACTGACTATCTTGACTCATAAACATATCGCTGTTCCTTCAGTGTTGCTGGGCTAAATCTTGAAATTCCTTCCCTTATGACATTGTGGACTGCAGCGGTTCAAGAAGGCAGCTCATCCCCACCTTCTCAAGGGGCAACTAGAGGTGGGCAATAAATGCTGGTCCATACAACGATGCCCACATTCCATGAAAAAAGCATGTAAAATCTCTTTTTAAAAAACCCAGCAATGATTCCAACTTTGAGAGAACCAAATTGAAATGTCAAAAGCTCATCAACAAAAACTTTGCTTGTGAGTCGTTCTGATCATTGGTCAGGTTCAGTCGGCTTTTCCACCCAGACAGGAATGTTTAATTTGATTTAATCTGAACTGCGTCAATGCATTTCATATTAGAGTAACATGATCGCTTTCATTAAACTCAAAATTTATGTTAAAAGTGTTATGTAAATACAGGTGTGGCTGGTCCCTGTTCTAATCTGAACAGGAAAACATGATGAAAAACAAATGAAATGCTGGAAATACTCAGCTGGTCTTGCAGCATCAGTGGAGGGGAATCCAAATTAATTTCCCTGTCTGGAGGGAACAGCATTGGAGATTGGAATACTGGGGAATCAGGGAAGTTGCCAACCTGTTAGGATTGGTCTGGAGTCTCCAGGAATGGAAGATTGATCTCCATGACACTGTCTTGTTCCATCCTGGTTGAAAACCACCGGGACGTTAGAAACAATGAGCTGAATGATAATGCACCGCCCTCCTAACCTGCAATCTTCTTCCTGACCTCTCCGCCCCCACCCCACTCCGGCCTATCACCCTCACCTTGACCTCCTTCCACCTATCCCACCTCCATCACCCCTCCCCCAAGTCCCTCCTCCCTACCTTTTATCTTAGCCTGCCTGGCACCCTCTCCTCATTCCTGATGAAGGGCTCTGGCCCGAAACGTCGAATTTCCTGTTCCTTGGATGCTGCCTGACCTGCTGTGCTTTAACCAGCAACACATTTTCAGCTGTGTGAGATAATGCACTTTGGCAAGAAGAATCGAGGATCTGAGTGTTACATAAACGGAGAAAAACTGCAGAAAACTGCAGCGTCGAGGGAATTCTTGTGCATGAAATCACAAAAAGTTTACATCCAAGTTCAGCAGGTAATAGGGAAGGCAAATGGAATGTTGGCCTTTATTTTGAAGGGAATGGAATATTAAAGAAGATTTGCGAAAGCTACACTAGGCCACAGCTGGAAAACTGTGGACAGTTTTGGGCCCTTAACCCAGGAAAAGATTGACTGGGGCATTGGAGGCAGTCCAAAGAAGGTTCACTCGATTGATCCCACAAATAGAGGAACCGTCTATTAACGAGACAGAAAGAAGAGGCAATCTTGATGAAGCACATTAGAGTCATCAGGGCATGACAAGGTCAATGTGGAGCGGATATTTCCCCCTTGAAGGGGAGTCGAGGAGCAGAGGGTATAAGCTCAGGATAAAGAGGTCACATAGAAGTGGGATGGAATTTCTACACAGAGGCTAGTTAATCTGTGGGAACCTTTATTACAGAGGGCTGTCAATGCTGGGTTGTTAATAATGTTCACGGATGACATAGACAGATAGTTCAGTCAGTCAAGGAATTACATGTCATGGGTAAAGGCAGGAAAGTCAAGTTGAGGATTATCAGATCAGCCACAATCTCTGAATGTTGGAGCTGACTCGATGGGCTGAATGACCTACCTCGATTCCTACGCCTTACAATCTTATTGTCTTATGGACATGTCATGTGCAGATAATTGAAAGTGGGATTAGCTGAAGATATCTAGAGTATAACAAAATGGATAATGAAAAGTTTATTAAGCAATTAAAGAAGTCAAGAACTGCAAAAATAACTAGGTCGCCATGTCATTTGCGCTACGTAAGGACTGCTTGTCATATAACCAACTGGAAGTTACATAATTAAAGGAACATGGGTTTTGATTAGGTTCCATTTGGCTTCCTGAGTTCTGTGTCACACCATCTTGGATGTTGCCTCCTCAGCAGTGGCCTGATCTGCATCCTCATCTTCATCCTCAGACATTGCTGTTAATCCCTCATTTCCTCTGCTCTGGAGATTCAATGGGCCAAATGGCCTCTTTCCACACTGTAGGGATTCCTGAAATCCAAACATATGTCACACAGCCATAAGTTCAGAGTCGAGGGTGTGGTGCTGGAAAAGCACAGTGGGTCATGCAGCATCTGAGGAACAGGAGAATTGACGTTTCGGGCATTAGCCTGAAATTCCTGATGAAGGGCTTATGCCTGAATTGTTGATTCTCCTGCTCCTGGGATGCTGCCTGACCTGCTGTGCTTTTCCAGCACCACAATCTCGACTTTGATCTCCAGCATCTGCAGTCCTCACTTTCTCCTAGCCAATAAGTTCATGCTAAATGTAAGGAATGGCAATCTGGCGGTGAACTAAAGTGATAGCCTCTCTGCCAACAGAATGGCCCTCTTGCACATTACACACCATGTCCTTGTGCACTTACATGATGTGTTAATGCGTATACAAAGGCTAATGAGGAGCTTGGTTGGAAAATGGAATCTTGTTACTGCTGACCTCCTACGCTTTCCCTAACTGTCCCGCCAATGTCCCTTTCGCTCAGGGACTGGGAAAATTCAACCCAATATTTCAGAGGGAAGAATGGGCCATTATGGTAAAGAAGGTAAGGCCTCCATTCCAAGTCGATACCGAGTGTTAGTTAGCCACAGGCGTCAAGTGTTTCTGGGCAACTTATTACCACCTAAAGCTTCAGATCACCAATTTGCTCCTCTTGCCAATACCTAGAGTCGGAATGATTCTCATCAATAGCAAATCCCAAATCCAAGCTTTTTTTTAGATTACCGACAGTGTGGAAACAGGCCCTTCAGCCCAACAAGTCCGCACCGACCCTCCGAAGAGCAACCCACCCAGACCCATTCCCCTAACTAATGCACCTAGCACTACGGGCAATTCACCTAACCTGCACATCTTTGGACCATGGGAGGAAGCCCACGCAGACACAGAGAGAATGTGCAAACTCCACACAGACAGTTGCCCGAGGCGGGAATTGAACCCGGGTCCCTGGTGCTGTGAGGCGGCAGTGCTAACCACTGAGCCACCATGCCGCCCCAAAATTAGTGATATGACTGCAATGAAAGCAAACTCTTAACATTGACTTTTGATTGCAAAACATCAAACTTATCTCAACAGGGAGCTTATCAGGAACAATTTTACCATCAGGGATTTCAGCTCCAACCAGAATATTGGTGAAGGGAGAGCAGGAGGAAGAAATGATTTCTTCACAGGTATGAGGCTTTGCAGCTTTCCAGATCTCATCAAAAAGAAGCTGCAGCGTCCTTGCTCAGCTCGCCCTCATCCTTATAGCTGCTGATTACAAGAAACAGGACCCTGATTGACTGTGACTGAATCAGTCAAAGTCTGTCTTTATTAAATGGGTTTCTGAGGTTCCTAGTGGCGTTTGCAACCTTGATGTTCTAATTGACCCTGAACTGATTTTCCGACCCCCACTTCCTCTTCATTCCCAAGACCGTCTACCTCTATCATTGCTGCCTCTGCTCCTAATTTAGCCAATTTGCTGCTGAAAACTCCACCATTCAGTTTTGGTTGTTCTAACATTCACTTCCCCTCTTCTACTCTGCACACACATGTGCTTATCAAACGCTCTGTAGCCCACAGCTGAGGGGGTCAGTTAGTTGGACAGCATAGTTTGTGGTGCAGAGTAATACCCTACAGCCTGGGTTCAATTCCTACACCAGCTGAGGATACCCTGAAGAATTCAACCTCTCCCCTCACCTGAGGCATGGTGACCCTCAGGTTAAGCCGCCATCAGTTCTCTCTCTCAGGTCTTTACCTTTAATTCCTGTCCTGGGGAGGCTATGGCTTAGTGGTGTTATCACTAAACTATTAATCCAGAGACCCAGGTAATGATCTGGGGAACTGGATTGAAATCCTGCAACAGGCGGTGATGTGTTTTGAACTCAGTAAAGTCTCGAAGGAAGAGTCTAATGATGACTGTAAATCCATTGTCGATTGTTGGAATAACCCATCTGGTTCACTAATTGCCTTTCGGGAAGGAAGATTAGATTAGATTAGATTACTTACAGTGTGGAAACAGGCCCTTCGGCCCAACAAGTCCACACCGACCCGCTGAAGCGCAACCCACCCATACCCCTACATTTACCCCTTACCTAACACTACGGGCAATTTTAGCATGGCCAATTCACCTGACCCACACATCTTTGGACTGTGGGAGGGAACCGGAGCACCCGGAGGAAACCCACGCAGACACGGGGAGAATGTGCAAACTCCACACAGTCTGTTGCCTGAGTCGGGAATTGAACCCGGGTCTCAGGCGCTGTGAGGCAGCAGTGCTAACCACTGTGCCACTGTGCCGCCCACAAGATGCCATCCTTACCCAGTCTGGCCTACATGTGACTCCAGATCCATAGCAATGTGGTTGATTCTTAATTGCCCTCTGGGCAATAAATGCTGGCCCAGTCAGTGATGTCCTCATCCCGTGAATGAACTTTTAAAAATCCTCATGCATCAAATCCCATCCACCCACTGGCTTTGTGCTCTCTGAATTACACCAGCTCCCAGACCAGTTTCTCAATGGAAAAATTCTTACTCATGTTTAGATCCTTCAATGCTCCCACTCCTCTTTTTCACTGCAACGTCCGACTGCTCTCCACCAACTCCAGATTCTTACCTTCCCCCATTCATTTGTCCTGACATTGGCAGCTTAGCAACTCCTTCAAGTTTTGAAGTCTTTCTGGAGTAAAGATTGCAATGCAGAGAGCATGTTGGCATATCCCCATCCAAAGGAGTGGCTCCCTGCATAGGGAGGTCGATACAAATCCTCACATAGCACTCCCCTTGTATTAATGATAGCCAGTTGGTGAGGGAGGAGACTAGAAGCGAACCTTTATTCAGATTCAGATTTATTCCCAATTTGGGACATCATAACCATGTGCCCCCAACTCTCCAACCCACCATCAGTGTCAATGAATAATGAGGGGGTAGTGGAGGGGGTAGTAAGAGGTGCTGCTGATGCCCTCCAGCTTCTGTGATGCCCAATGGTCATGGAAAGCTTCAGGTTTGTCAGTAGACAACATGTGCCACCCCGCATGGACATGTGAGTGTGGACGTAACCACGGAAATGTTCCTAGATCTTCATTTTTGTTCTCTTGGGAGCTGGGGGTGTAGCTGGCTAGGCCCGCATTTATTACCCATCCCTAATTGTCCTTGAGAAGGTGATGGTGAGCTGCCTTCCTGAACCACTATAGTCCGTGTGGTGAAACACAAACCCACAACACTATTAGGGAGGGATTAACTGACTATCCTATGAGGCTTCTTATCCATAAACACTTAACCTAAAATTATATAATTCTAATATGTTGTCCTCACCAATACTGAGACCCTCCCTCATTATCTCCTCACAATTATTGCACACTTCTCAGGGAGAGTCCTCATTGCCCTAACTTTCGTTATCATCTATCCAAAGAAAGCTACAAAAGCACAGAAGGAATTCCAGGAAACATATAAACATAGGAACTGGAGTAGGCCATTCAACCCCTCAAAACTGTTCTGCGATTCGATGAGTTTGCGGTTTAACTGTGATTGAACTCCATCTGTCTGCCTTTGGCCCATATCCCTTAATACTCTTGCTTAACAAAAACATTATCTCTCTTAGATGTAAAATTAACAACTGATCCAGCATCTATTACCAGTTGTGGGAGACAGTTCCAAACACTGACCATCCTTTGAGTGTATAAATGCTCTCCTGAATGATCTGGCCTTAATTTGCAGACAATGCTTCCCAAACCCTCCACCTCACCAGCGTTCTAGAATCCCCAGCCCGTGGAAACAGTTTATCTTTCCGTACCTTGACTTTTCCTGTTGATATCTTGAACATATTACTTATATTACCCCTTAACATTCTAAATTCTAGAGAAAATAGGTCGAACTTGTCGAATCTCTCCTCATTACTTCGCCCATGGAGGATCAGCTATCATTCTTGCAAACCCATGTTGTATTTCCTCCAAATCAAAGTTTCAGTTGAAGTGTAGTAATGGAGATAAAGTGCAATGAAGTTGCCAAGTACAGAAAATTGGACGTGAACTGTAAATGTCAGAAGTACTTTGGGCTGGATTTCACCGTAGTCTCCAGGACCCAGATAACAGGACAAAATGCAAGTCTGAGTGATGTCCAAACTGAGCCTGCAGTTCAGGAATAGTATGCTCTGCAGAGGGTTTTAAAAAATTAATTCACAGGATATGGGTATTATTGGCTGCATCAGCATTTATTGCCCATCCTTAATTATCCAGAAGGTAGTTAGATGTTAGATATAAGCCAGACCAGGTCAGAACAGCAGATTCCTTCTATAAAGGCTATTAATGAACTAGATGGGGATTTCCCCCTTTACAATGAATTAATGGTCATCAATAGACTCATAATTCCAGATTTTTATTGAGGAGGAATTTCACAATCTTCCATAATTAGATTTGAAGACAGGTCCATAGAATATTACCCAGATCAACAGTTCAGCAATTACGCCACTAGACCATCACCTCCTCTAACAGACTGAGGGCACTTCAACATGTAAGCTCTCCATTGGCACGACCTGTGTGGGACAAGGAAAGAAAACAGGATACAGATGAGGGACGGGATGGGTGGAGGGCGTATCTGATGCATTTTTCACTCGAACTCTGGGAAAGCTCCTCAGTGTCAAGCAACCTTTCCAACAGCTGTCCCACTGCTCACTCCTTACCTTTCTCTTACTCCCACATTCACCATGTCAGGGCTGGGAAAATGAAGGCCTCTGGGCAAGTAGGGGTCTTCATTTTGGAAATAAAAGATTTGCCTGATCCCAGGTTTATATTTCCTCACTTTAGAATGCAAAACGAAGCATTTAACTTACAAAATAATAGGAGCTTTTGTTTGGATTCGATGAAAGCTGTAGGAATTAAATGAACTGGTGCCAACATGTCTAGCTGAAAGCACCTGCTCAAACCTGAGTCAAAATAAATAGGCATTGAACAAAGGCAGATCAGGAACGCTGACAGATTTTTGTCCTGGCAGCCACCTGCTTATTGCCAACGTACATTGATGTACAGATCAAATGAAAGAAATTTCTAGCTTCTCTTAAGCAAATATGGTTGAAATGAATATTGGGCAGGGTTTGTCTTCAGTCTAGGTGCACAGGAAGGGAATTTTGTTTGACTTCTGGGGCAGTTTTCCTATTTGCTGCAGACATGGACAGAGCTGAATGGAATGGCCAGTTGTAATACATCTACAAGAACGCCTCGGAATGAGGTAAACATGGTCATCGATTGTTCGGCTAACCAAACTGTGGAGTGCATAATGTTAATGAGAATGTTCAGACCAATTCACCAGCCCTCAGAGACTGAAGCAGTCCATGCCCAAATACAACAAGATTTGGACAATATCCAGGCTTGGGCTGAAAAATGGAAGTAATTCATTCCACACGAATGCCAGACGATGGCTATCTCTAATAAGAGACAATCTAACCACCGCCCCTTGACATTCAATGCTTCACCATCACTGAATCTCCCACTATCAATACCCTGAGGGTTACCACTGTCCAGAAATTTAGCTGGACTCACCACACAAATGCTACAAGAGCAGGTCAAAGATGAGGTATACAGCAGCAATTAACTCTCCTCTTGACTCCTTGAAGCTACAAGGTACAAGTCAGGAGTGTGACTGAATACTCCTCACTTGCCTGGATGGCTGCAGTCCCAGCATCAATCAAGAAGCTTGACACCATCCAGGACAAAGCAGCTTTGGGACCTTATCCACAAGCATTCACTCTCTCCACCTCCGTCGCTCAGTAGCAGCATGGTGTACCAGCTACCAGAAGCACTGCAGAAATTCAGCAAAGATCGTCAGACAGCACCTTCCAAACCCACAACCACTTGGCCTGCAGATTGAGTGCTTTTTGAACAAAACAGAATGTATCTGCAAATGCAATTCTGCTAATGCAAATTCACCCCACAAGGTTATATATGTGTGTGTATGTGCATGTGAGTGATCTAACGTAGAAAAGAATGAATGAATTGAATTTATTCTCATGTGTACCAAGGCACAGTGAAAAGCTTTGTCTTGAGAGCAATACAGGCAGGTCACGTAACTGAATAGCAGAGATAGTGAATAACAGGTAAACAGCAGCAAAAACAAAAACACAGGTACAGGTGAATGTTAAGAGTTTGTGACTCTATTCAGTATTCTAACAACAGAAGGGTAGAAACTGTTGCGAAACCAGCTGGTGCATGTGTTCAGGCTTCTGTACCTTCTCCCCGATGGTAGAGGTTGTAGAAAAAATTTGCCAGGGTGGGATGGATCTTTGAGAATGCTGGCGGCCTTTCCTTGACAGTGGGCCTGGTAGATGGATTCTATAAATGGGAGGTTGGCCTTTGTGAGTGTCTGGGCTGAGTTCACCACTCTCTGTAACCGTCTCTGATCTTGAATGGTACAGTTGCCATTCCATGTAGTGATACATCCAGTCAGAATGCTCTTGATGGCGCACCTATAAGAATTGGCAAGGGTATTCACCGTCATGCCAAATTTCCTCAGCTACCTGAGGAAGAAGAGACGTTGTTGGGCCTTTATAACTAGTGCGGCCACATGAAGAGTCCAAGAAAGCTTGTTGTGGATAACCACTTCCAGGAGCTTGACACTCTCCACTCGTTCCACCTCTGTACTGTTAACTTGTAGGGGGGCATGCCTAAAGTCAGTAATGAGTTCCTTGGTTTTGCTGATATTGAGAGCTGGGTTGTTCTCAGTGCACTATTTTTCCAGGTCTTCCTCCTCCCGTCTGTAGTCGGTTTCATTGCCATCTGAGATTCCACCGACTATAGTGGTGTCATCAGCGAAGTTGTAAATGGCATTAGTCTGGTAGTTGGTAACGCAGTCATAGGTATACAGGGAGTACAGTAGGGGGCTGAGTACGCACCCTGGGGAGCTCCAGTGTTGAGTGTTAGTGAGGATGAAATATTGTCCCCAATCTTCACTGATTGTGGCCTGTGGATCAGGAAACTTAGGATCCAGTTGCAGACAGTGTGGCTTAGTCTGAGATCACTAAGTTTAATAATCAGTCTTGAGGGGATAATAGTGTTGAAGGCTGAACTGTAGTCAATGAGTAGGATTCTTACGTAGCTGTTCTTGGTTCCAGATGTTCTAGGAAGAAGTGAAGGGCAAGTGATATAGCATCTGTCGTTGGTTTGATAGGCAAATTAGAGTGGGTCAAGAGAAGTGGGGAGGCTGGATTTGATTAATGCCATGACCAGCCTTTCAAAGCACTCATGACCATCGAGGTTAGGGCCACTGGGCGGTAGTCATAGAGACATGCTGCATGGGCCTTCTTAGGCACAGGGATGATGTTGGCCCTCTTGAAGCAGGCAGGGATAGTAGCCTACTACAGGGAGAGGAAGACCTCTGCCAGTTGATTTGCACATGCTCTGAGTGTACGGCCCGGTACTCCATCTGGTCCCATCGACTTTCCTTGGATTCACACAGTGAAAAATTGATCTGACCTATGATGCAATGGATGTTGGGATAGGTTCATCAGGATTTGTCAGAATAAGTGTTACCTCTCTGCCAAAATTCTGTTCAAAGCGAGCATAGAAGGCGTTGAGATGATCTGGGAGGGATCTGTCATCGTCTGCTATCTTGCACTGTCTCTTTTTCGAACCTGTGATGTCATTCAGCGCTTGCCATAGTTGCTGGGTGTCTGTCTGGGTCTCTAGTTTGGATAGGTATTGGTCCTTGGTTGTCTTCGTGGCTCTGTGAAGGTCATACTTGGATTCCTTACGTTTGAGTGGGTCTCCTGATCTGAAGGCCTCATGCCTGGGTTTTTAGCAGGTTCTGTACGTCCTGATTCATCCAGGGTTTCCAGTTGGTGAACATCCAGATAGGAATATTTCCCAAACATGTATAGAATTCTGGTGTGTACAAAGTTTCTAGTAACACGAAACACTATCATAGAGCTACTTCTCATTCACACTGTTCTTCCTAGTCCGAGGCTAATTACCCACAGCCTCCTCCCATTGAGAAGAACAAGGACAGGAGATATATGGGAACACCACCCCCTGCAAGTTCCTCTCCAAGTCATTCACCATTCTGATTTGAAAAGATATTGCCGTTCCTTCATTGTCGCTTGGTCAGAATTCTGTTATTCCCTCCCCAAGAGCATTGTGGGTCAACCCACAGCAGGTGGACTGCTGTGGTTCAAGAAGACAACTCACCACCACTTCCTCAAGGGGCAACTAGGGACGTGCAATAAACGCTGGGCCCAGCCAGTGGCACCCACATCCCACAAGAGATTTAAAATAACTAAAAGGGAAACATGAGGAAGTGAGCACATTTGGGATCTGCATATCCGAAGCATTTCCTAGTTAACAGGGAAGGGAGCCTGAGCAAATTGGACAGTGAGCAGCGCCCCTTGTGATAAGACAGGCCCCAGACGGACACTGCAGGAGGGAGTGCAGGACCGGGCAGGGAACTGGCAGGTGGCTGTCACATGACACAGGGCAGCGAGGTCTCTGAGGTAAATATAAGAGATGGCATGGGGAGGCGAAGGCCTAGAGGTGATTTGGCCAGGCAGTTAATTCAGACACCGAGGTAATGTTCTGCGAATCTACAAGAACGCCTCTGAATCAGTTGTGGACTTCACCAGTTTCCTCATTTCCCCTCCCCCCCATCTTACTCCAGTTCCAACTTTCCAGTTCAGCACTGTCCTCATAACCTGTCCTACCTGCCAATCTCCCTTCCCATCTATCCGCACCACCCTCCCCTCTGACCTATCACCTCCATCCCCCCACCCCCATTTACCTATTGTACTCTTTGCTACCGTCTCCCCAGCCCCAGCTCCCCCTCGCCCCCATTTATCTTTCCACTCTGGAGGCTCCCTGCCTCTATCCCTGATGAAGGGCTTTTGCCCAAAACATCGATTTTCCTGCTCCTCGGATGCTGCCTGACCTGCTGTGCTTTTCCAGCACCTCTCTGATCTAATCTCTCACAGAAATCAGCAATGTGACAATATTAGCGAGTATCATAGGGTGTTTTCTCTCTGTGAGCCCTGATCAGACTTCTCAACTCATGAGCAATGCCTCAATGGCACCCTGCTCTCCCATTTTGCCCGAGGGCACTGCTGCGCAATAACATTATTCAAATTCAAACTCAGACCTCTGGGATTTCTGACCCTTGCAACATTTTAAAGCCCAACCTCGTACCCAGTCAAAGGCTGTCAGTAAGGGGCTGCCCTTCATCCCACACAAAGTGAGAAGGGAACCTCACTCAACTGACCATAGTCTTACCAGACTGTAGGGCTGCTCTCTCGTTGGACTGCTGGGCGTTTAACCTGAGGGTCACCATACTTCAGGCAAGGGGAGAGCTTGAGAAGGAGAGTCCTTATAGTATCCTTTGCTGCTGATGGGAATTGAACCCAATGTTAGCATCACACATACATTTGTGCATATCATAGATCCCCTACAGTGTGGAAGCAGGTCATTCAGCCCATCAAGTCCACAACAACCACCCCATCTGAAATGCAACCCTCCCAGACCAACTCCCTACCCTATCCCTGTAGCCCTGCATTTCCTGTGGCTAACCCACCTAGCCTGCTCATCCCTGGACACTATGGGCAATTTAGCATGGCCAGTCCACCCTAACCTGCACACCTTTGGACAGTGGGAGGAAACTGGAGCACCCTGCTAACAAAGAGAGACCCACCCCCAAACTTTTATTTTTCTTTTTTCTTTGCACTCCCTATCAGTGCTGAGCTTCCACTACACTCCTGTAAATTATGGCTTGATCTCCCAACATTACCCTGAGTCTCTGCCTACAACTTAGTGATGTCAACCATTGTGGACTGTAGCCCCGCCCCCATGTAGGCCAGGGTGGTTGTGACTATCAATGACTCCCCTTCCTAGTCACCCCTACCCTCCAGAACATTGCCATCTCTCCACCCCCCCCACCCATGTGCTGAGCTTATCTCCTTCACAATAACTGCCCCTCTGCCTCCCAGCACAATGCCTCCATTCCCCAGAATTGACTTCCCCAATTTACTGAGCACAGCACTGTGAGAGATTGCAAATAAGTAGAAAAGTGACGAAATGTGCGAAGTTATTCTGTTTAGTCTTACTCTTTCACTTACGTCTTACTTATTAATAATTACTACGGGTGATCTAGAGAAGGAATCCAGCTCCCACCCATTAAATTCATTTCGATGGTATTATTTAAAGGTTTAATGTTTTTATAGTGGATGGATTGAAGCAGCTGTCATATCAGTCTGGGAGACAGCATGTCTAATGCAGTCAAAGTTATGAAAATATTTGTAAACAGTAAAAAAGTTGTTAACTTTTTGATTTTTTTTAGCAAGCTGTCAAGAGTGAAATTGCGATCTCAAGAAGCCCTGAGTCAAATGAATAAAGGCTTTTGATTTTGGTCTCTTGCCTGTGCTCATCCCTTGCCATTGTTACTAAGGTCTGTTAACAAAGAGCACTGACCCAAACTCGAAAGGAGTTTAAGTGGAGTCATTTCAACCTGGTCCAATCCATTCGGGCACTAACCCACTGCTTTGGATAAACATGTTGCTTTGCCTATACTGCTGTGTTTGTGGTCCTATGGCTGTAGCCTTTGATACATTGGGAAATACAAATTGAATCAAACAGCTGCAAACTCCTGGTGGACCATCTCCTGGAAGTATCTGAAGAGCATTGACCACCCAATAATTCCAGCCAGCACAGTGGTTAACTCTGCTGCCTCACAGTACCAGGGACTCTAGTTCAATCCCAGCCTTGGGTGACCGTCTGTGTGGCATTTACACATTCTCCCTCCGGGTGCTCTGGCTTCCTTCACAGTCCAATGATAAACAGGTCAGATAGATTGGCCACAGGGAACATTGGGGTGGAGGACTCTTCAGAGGGCCAGTGTGGACTCCTTTCACTGAATGGAATGTTTCCACAGTGTAGGGATTCTAAGATCCTTATCAGTCTGCTTACAAATGTGAAAGCTATGCATTTTTAAAATACCTCAGACGCTCTAGTATGGAGAGAAGAGCAGAGGCATATTTTCTAGATGATATGGATCCACTTACAGAGGAAGTGATGTACAAATCCACAGACACCTTGGCTGAATCGTATCTTATTTTGGCAAAGTGTCATTTCCTTTGGGTTTCATTGCTCTGTGAGAGTTCAGAATTAGAATTATATAATTGTAGAACAGTAAAACAAAGAAGGAGGCCATTTGACCCTTCAAATCTGTACTGGCTCTTTCAAACAGCAATCCAATTAGTTCCACTTCCCTACCATGTCGCTATGACTTTCTCTTTTCAATATTCATTTAATTCTATGTTAAAGGCTTCTGACCATCTTCAGGACCACAATTTAAAACTTCTCAAAGTAAGTAAAGTCTTAAAGCCAAATATTCCAATGAGGAGCATTGACTCACGCTTCTTGAGATTGCAATCTCACTCTGAGAGCTTGCTGCAATATGTCAAAGAGGTTATCATCTCTTTTTTATTCCTGTTATGCTTTCCAGTCATCTTTGCTGTATTCTCCATATCTGCACCATCACAGATTCACACTTAAAAGGAAGGTTTTCAGCTATATCATCTCAAACTGGTCAATGGAGTTTTTGAAAGAGCAAAACTGTAAGTTATTTGGGGAGGACCAACGCTGTGTTGTTGGTTCTGTCTCTCAGAAGTGGCCACATACAGCAATGAATAAGGAACTTCAATAAATGCAAAGAGTTCTGATGTCTGTGTTGTTTGTACAGCTTTATGTCTGTCTATTCTTACCTACTATTAGGGCCCTCTGAACTAACATAATGTATTAGCACAGCATAGAATCATAGAAATTACAGCAAAGTAGACTAATCAATACAATACATCAATGCCAATATTAGCACTTCAAATGGAGTTATCTACTCTAATCCCATTTCCCTGCCATGTATTGTTTTATATTTGTCCTTTTCAAATATTTATCCAGTTCCCTTTAAATGACGTTATTGTCCTAACTAAGTAATCACATGAGACACACATCCCAAGTTGAAATATGCTCCACCTGAAGAATATTCTTTCACTTTTTCTCACATTCTCCTATTCACAGGATCCCGACAGTATGGAAGCAGGCCATTCGGCCCATCGACTCTGCACCGACCCTCCAAAATGCATCCCACCCAGACCGACCCCCCCCACCCTATCCACATAACAACATATTTTCCATGGCCAAACCACCCTAACCTGCACATCTTTGGATTGTAGGAGGAAACCAGAGGAAACCCACGCAGACAGGGGGAGAATGTGCAAACTCCACACAGACAGTCACCCGAGGGTGGGATCGAACCTGGAGCTCCAAGGCAGCAGTGCTAACCACTGACCTCAAGGATTGTTGATCCTTCATTTATAACTTTGTTGCTGATTTACCCACTAATCGAACATAACCTTTCACTACTAACCCTCTCAAAACCAGTCAAAAATGAAAACCTCTGTCGCTTTTCCTCTTTTGCTTTTTCCAGTTCTGTGAAAATTCTTTTAATTTTTCAAACTTTCTCTTCCTATGTGACACTGCTCATTTCAGGTTTAACTTCAGTGAATTATGATAGTTCTTTTCCATGGTTTAAAATTCGTCCTCTGAAAGGTGTCACAACTGCATATGATACTCTAGCACTGAGCTAACAACATGTCGTGCAGAAATTTGACATCACTCCCTGACCTTTACTTGCAGGTTATAAAACTTAGGTTCTCATTTGTCTTCTTTTATCTGTGCTTCCAGTTTTAAGATCTATCTATCTGTACATTTTGATCTCTCTGTTCCTCAACTCTGTTAGAAATCAAAAGGATACATATTTCTAGCCTGTGCTCCAATCTCCCCTTCCTCAAAGGTCAGTGAAAGGACGACTTTCCAGGTCCTTCCTCTTGTTATGTTTTTCTTTGTGCTTCTGTTAGTCTGAAATTGGTGACTGCTCACTGATCTTATGCCAATGAATTAGAAACATAGAAATATGAGCAGGAGCAGGCCATTCAGCCCTTCAAGCCTGCTGCACAGTTCCTTATTGTGGCTGTTTTCCCTGGAGTGTGGAGGCTGAGGGGTGACCGTATAGACCATATAAAATCATGAGGGTTATGGATAGGGTATAAACAAGATCTTTCTCCAAAGGTAGGGGAATCAAAAACTAAACGGTATAGGTTTAGGGTGTGAGGGGTAAAATTTAAAAGGGACCTAAGGGGCAACGTTTTCACGCAGAAGGTGATAAGTGTATGAAATGAGTTGCCAGAGGAATTGTTGAAAGCTGGAACAATTGCAACATTAAAAAGGCATCCAGATGGGTATATGAATCGGAGGGATATGGGCCAAGTGCTGACAAATGGGACTAGATTAATTTAGGATATCTGATCGGCATGGACGGGTTGGACCGGGCTGTCCAACTCTACAGCTCTATAATATGATTACGGATGATCATCCAACTCAGACCCCTGTTCCCACTTTCCTCCTCATGTCCTTTGATCACTTTACCCTCTAGGAACTGTATTTAACTCCTTCTTGAAAGATTCAATGTTTTGGCCTGAACTACTTTCTATGTCAGAGAATTCCACAGGCCGCTCACTCTCTGGGAGAAGAGATTTCTCCTCATCTCAGTCATAACTAGGCCACTCATCCTCAAACCATGACTTCAGCTTCTAGACTCCCCGGCCATCCTGAGTTCGCCCTGTTTAGGCTTCTTCGATTGTTTAAGGTTCCATGTAACCTTCCCGTCATTCTTCTAAATTTCAGTGAATATCGTCCTAACCAATCCAATCTCTCGTCCTACATCAGCTGTGCCATTCCAGGGATTAGTCTGGTAAACCTTTGTACAAAGAACAAAGCGAACACCTTTTCCCTGGAGTGTAAGAAGCTGAGGGCTGACCTTATAGAAGTCTATAAAATCATGAAGGGCATGGATAGGGTGAATAGATAAGGTCTTTTCCCTGGGGTGGGGGAGTTCAAAGCAAGGGGGAGTATTTTTAAGGTGAGAGGATAAAAATTTAAAAGAGATCTAAGGGGGAACATTTTCACACAGAGGGTGGTACGTGTATGGAATGAGCTGCCAAAGGAAGTGGTGGAGGCTAGTACAATTGCAACATTTAAGAGGCATTTGGATGAGTACATGAATAGGAAAGGTTTATAGAACATAGAACATAGAAAAATACAGCGCAGTACAGGCCCTTTGGCCCTCGATGTTGCGCCGATCCAAGCCCACCTAACCTACACTAGCCCACTATCCTCCATATGTCTATCCAATGCCCGTTTAAATGCCCATAAAGAGGGAGAGTCCACCACTGCTACTGGCAGGGCATTCCATGAACTCACGACTCGCTGAGTAAAGAATCTACCCCTAACATCTGTCCTATATCTACCACCCCTTAATTTAAAGCTATGCCCCCTCGTAATAGCTGACTCCATACATGGAAAAAGATTCTCATGGTCAACCCTATCTAAACCCCTAATCATCTTGTACACCTCTATCAAGTCACCCCAAACCTTCTTTTCTCCAATGAAAACAGCCCCAAGTGCCTCAGCCTTTCCTCATACGATGTTCCTACCATGGTGGTCTAATGAATAAATAACCACACTGCTGCTTACAATCTCATTGCTAATACTCAGACAGGATTTCTCACTTTCGCAGTCTGGAAAATTCAGAACTTTCATCTGTGATTTACCAATGAGAAAATCAATATTCAGAAGTTCCAAGGCCCAGGACAGCAAATTCTCACAATAGTTCTAACGTGTGTCAGCAGTTTAGAGGGATATGGGCCAGATGCTGGCAGGTGGGACTAGATTGGGTTGGGATATCTGGTCGGCATGGACGGGTTGGACCGAAGGGTCTGTTTCCATGCTGTACATCTCTATGACTCTATATGTGGAATTAGCTGCCAGAATCGGTGGTAGATGCAGGTACAGTTACAACATCTGAAAGACTTTTGGACAGGTACATGAATAGGAAAGGTTTAGAGGGATATGTGCAAAATGCAGGCAAATGAGACTAGCTTAGTTTGAGAAACTAGGTCAGCATGGATGAGCTAAACCAAAGGGTCTGTTTCTGTACTGTATGACCCTATGGCTCTATAACAAAAAGCAGTACAGCACAGAAACAGGCCACTTGGCCCATCAAGCCTGTAACAATGCATGATGCCTTTCTAAACTAACAATCTTTCGCCTCCACATGGTCCATATCTCTCTAATACCTGCCCATTCATGTATCCATCAAGATACATCTTAAATGTTGTTATTGTATCCACCCCCACCATCTCCTCTGGCAGTGTTTCCAGGCACTTACCACCTTCTGTGTAAAAAAAACCTCCCCCTCACCTCTCCTTTTAAACTTTCCCCCTTTTACCTCAAACCTCAGTCCCCTAGTAGTTGACATTTCTACCCTGACAAAAAGACTCCAACTAACTATTCTATCCATGCCTGTATTAACATCGTAAACCTCCTTCAGCCTCTGACATTCAAATGAGAACAAACCAAGTTTTTCCAATCTCTCCTCATCCAATGATGCCCTCCAACCCGGGCAACGTCACGGTAAACCATTTCCGTGTCCTCTCCAAAGCCTCTACATCCTCCTGAGGTGACTGGAACTGTACGCAATATTCCAAATGGGGCTGAAGTAAAGTTCTATACAGGACAACATGACTTGACAATTTTTATACTCTATGCCTCGACTGATGAAGGCAAACATACAGATTGTTGCTTCCTCTGAAAACAGAACAGCCTTCCTCAGATAAGAAGTCCAAAATTTCACGTGATATTCCAGAATAGAGTTTTCGGTGTTTCCAGAACTCCTTTCCATAGTTTGCCACCAGCCAGACATTACAATTAGAATCCCTACAGTGTGGAAACAGGCCATTTGGCCTAACAAGTCCACATTGACCCTCGAAAGAATATCCCATGCAGACCCATTCCCCTATTACACTACGTTTCCCCCTAACTAATGCACCTAGCCTAGGCATCCCTGAACATTATGAGCAATTTAGCTTGGCTAATCCACCTAATCTGCACATCTTTGGACCGTGGGAGGAAACCAGAGCACCCAGAGGAAACCCATGCAGACACAGGGAGAATATGCAAACTCCATACAGACAGTCACCCAAGGTTAGAATTGAACCTGGGTCCCTGGTGCTGTGAGGCAGCTGTGCTAACCACTGAGCCATCGTGCCGCTCATTAGCTGGTTGCAAATTTCTGAGCTGTCTAAAGCAACCGGAGGGAAACACTCACTGTTACTGGGGAGAGTTCCTCTAATGAACTCTTATGGACACTATAGATAGTCTTGCAAATAGATTTACAATTTCTCTGAAGACATTGAATGAGCTTCTTGTTTCCCAGGATATGGGTAGCACTGGCGAGGCCATCTCTCATTGTCCTCAGAGAGAAACAGAATTAATCTCTCGAATCCAGAATGACTGCCCTTCAGAAACCTGCTCTGAAGAGGAGTCAAGCAGCCCTTCAAGCATGAACTCTGCTTCTCTCTCCACAGATGTTGCCAGACCTACTGAATTTCACCAGCATTCTCTGTGTTTGTTTCAGATCTTCAGCAATTGCAGGATTTTGCTTTTATTACTAATTGTCCTTGAACTGTGTGGTTTGCCAGGCCATTTCATCAAGTAGCTAAGCGTGACAGGTAGGCCAGATCAGGTAAGGGCAGTAGTTCACTTCCCTCTGAGGCATCAGTGAACCAAATGGGTGGGAAGCAACAACTGAATGTATTTTTATGGCACGATGTAAGCTTTTGCTTTGTGGTGTGGTGGCATCCTCAAATCGTGGGCCTAAGCCTCTGGATTCCTGATCCATGATGGCACCACCTCATTTACACCTGTCATGCCTGTCACCCCAAGACTTACACGACTATGGGTCAAGTGCTGGGACTGGAATAGTGAGGTGTTTGTTTTTGACAGTGCAAACTTGATGGGCAGAAGGGCCTTTTTCTGAGCTGTGGATCTCTGTGACTCTATGACTCTCCTACATTACAATGTTGCCAACACAAGGTGACCAAATTAACTTTTCTCTCTTTCGAATGGTAGACCTATCAAAGTTTGCACATTGGGAGTGTCCATCTCCCATTTTTAAGTGTAACATATTCTGATCAATGCCATTCTTAAAAGTGACAGTGGAACCATTTTTTAAAAACATGAACCTGCCATCGGTGACAATCTCGTCAGTTGTAAGAGCCACTCCAACTGTTACCTTGGTAGCTTTCTGTTTCACCCCTGCAATGTGTATTGGGGAGCGATATGTGTACAATCACTTCATGTCTAACACATTGTGGCAAGTAAGAGTGGGGTATAATCAGAAGTGTATTTAAGAGGGCTGAGGACACACTCTTGCAGTGGAAAATTGGAGAAGGATAAATGGCCTGTGTGGGAAGGGTTTGTAGTGCTGTGCACGCATAAACTGATGTGTGATTGTATCTGACAGAATGAAAACTAACACCTACAGTTCCCAAGAAACTAGCAGAAAGGGTGTCCTGTTACCCTGCAGAGCAAAGCTTTCTTTCTCTGAAAATGTTCTTATTCCTTTAGGTCATACATGCCCTCAACTCCCTTCATGTTCATCTACAATCTGTGTTGGCTCAAAGTAGTCCCAAACAAAACAGTAATCAAAGTTTGGGAGAAGATTTGTAGCTCGGATGCTCGTTGTTGTGGTTCTGCTGGCCGAGCTGGGAGTTTTTGTTGCAGGAGTTCTAGGTGACATCCTCAGTGCTTGGGAGCCTCCTGTGAAGCGCTTCTGTGATGTTTCCTGTGATATGGACCCAATATACCGGCCACTGCAGCGGACAGCAACTGACAACCAGAAGCGGCAGAGACAAACCACTATAAATGTCGGAGGAAACATCACAGAAGCGCTTCACAGGAGGCTCCCAAGCACTGAGGATGTCACCTAGACAGGGGACGAAACGTTTGCAACAAAAACTACCAGCTCGGTGAACAGAACCACAACAACAAAACAGGAATGATAAGAAACGGAGACTGTGAATGACAGAGTTAACAGGATCCCATACCACAGTGAAAGCCTTGTCTACATATAGATACAGTCACAAAGTCTGCAAAATGGACTGAAATCACTGATTGTTATCTGAAAATCCAAGCTCATTCATTATCCTCCTCTCAACGACACTAAAGGCTGAACCCTATGGGGCAACACCAGAAATTCTGCTTCAAGCTCAAAAATACTAGACTTAAATATTCGAGAGCATTGAAATAATGTGACAAATTAATACAATCTTCAGGATGCTTGTAATACTCAACCTTAGAGAAGCACTGAAGGTAATTTCCCCAATGTTATCTGATGTAGGTACTGAAAAGTGAGGTACTCTTTCAATGTTCAATTAGTGAGACTCCTGTAGCAACCTTCCGATTCGCACGCATCATGTGAATTGAAATCAAAACTGATCCATTTTTCAAGGATTAGTGCACTGCAGCTGCAATCTGAAGGAAGTTCTTCAATGTGAACTCGTTCGGGTACATTCACTGCATCCCATTTGAACACTGCTGTTACCTGGTTCTCTCACACGGCTTTAATTAACAATAATGACAGTACAATAAGCAAGAACTCATGCGACCTGACAAAACATCTGTCAGAATTTTTATTGTAAACTCAACAAGACGTCAAACTATTAATGAGTCAGTGTTTAAAGAGCTAAAATTCCACATGTTTAAGCATTGTTCCCTCTCTTGTAAGCTGCAATAGATTAATCAGGCAATAAAAGGTGATTCTAATTGGCTATAAATTGCACAAAGTTCAAGTATTGAGAGGCAATGAGTCCTTGGGTGCTTCTGAAGTTCCTATTTCTTATGATTCGAATCATTTATTATTCCAACAGACTCTGTAAATAATAAGTGTCACAAATGCCCTTCCCTTTTGTGTGTGTAAGCAATGATAATAACCTTTAGTCTGGCTAATTGCTGTCATGGTGCTGCCCAGGCAGGAAATACTTTGCAACTGATGGTACCATTGTGTTTTCTTGGGGCATAAGTTGACCAGACAAATGGGTGATCCCAGGACTATATTATGTTGCCGGAGCATTCAATGAGCCATTCAAACAGGAAGGCTAGCTGGAAGTTGCTCTCCATTTCTTGCATGTTCAGTCCCTCAGCATGTGCTGGGATTCAGCCGGGTACATCAGTATCAGTCAGCATCCGTCCATTCCTTAACATTAGGAATCCGATCAAGGAGATCTGATGGATGCTGATGCAGCATTAAGTTAGGGCACTACCCTGGCAGGACCTGTAACATTGAGCAGTACAGCACAGGAGCAGGCCCTTCAGCCCACCCAGCCCTGCACCGACACATGATGCCAGTTTAAACTGACCCTATCTGCCTGCATACTGTCCATATCCCTCTATTCCCTGCTGCTGTCTAAATGCCTCTTAACCTTTGCTATCATACATGATTCTACCAGCTCCCATTGCCGCATACTCCAGGCACCTCATAGAATCCCTACAGTGTGGAAGCAGGCTATTTGGCCCATCAAGTCCAGCTTGACCCTCTAAAGATCATCCCATTCAACTCTTACATGG
Source organism: Hemiscyllium ocellatum (assembly GCF_020745735.1). Classification (NCBI taxonomy): domain Eukaryota; kingdom Metazoa; phylum Chordata; class Chondrichthyes; order Orectolobiformes; family Hemiscylliidae; genus Hemiscyllium; species Hemiscyllium ocellatum. The sequence goes on along the minus strand of NC_083437.1, from coordinate 41,889,204 downwards.
CTAACCCACCTAGCCTGCACATCCCTGGGTGCTATGGGTAATTTAGCACAGCCAATCCACCCTAATCTGCACATCTTTGAATTGTCAGAGCACCCGGAGGAAAGCCATGCAGATACAGGGAGAATGTGCAAGCTCAACACAGATAGTCACCTTAGGGTCGAATACATCCTGGATCCCGGTGCTAACCACTGAGCCACCTACCACCCCCTTACACAAAAAGCTTGCTTTGCACATCTCCTTTAAACTTTCCCTCTCTCAGCTTAAATGTATGCCTTCCGCATTGACATTCCCACCCTGGGAGAAACCCTGACCACCCATCATCTCCAGCCCTCTCACAACTTTATGCAGTTTTATCAGCTCACCCCTCAGCCTCCAACACTCTGGCGAAAACAATCCAAGTTTGTCCAGCCTCTCCCTGTAGCTAATACACTCCAATACACAGACAACATCCTGGTAAACCTCTGCAGAACTGCACATAATACTCCTAATGCGACTGACCTAAAGTCTTATACAGTTATCAAACCGTGGTTAAGTTGACTCTGATGTTGGTAGCGCTTCATGGAGTGGACTGTAGTTCGAAAAGGAGTCCGTTCACCATTGCTAATGTATGGCTGTTCAGTTTCTCCATTCTGAATGAAGTAGCTCACAGAATGCTTCACTCTCCCTCCAATGAGCTCAGGACTCCACAATGAGGAATGATGCTCAGGAAGAAATGTTCCCTTGTACAATCTCTTTGTGAAGAAGATGAACATTTCAACAGAACTTCCAGGACCTTCAGGGAGTGGGACCACAGACAACACCTGACTGCTCAGGTGTGCCACAGGTAGGTTGGCAGGATGCCAAGGTGTTAGAACACTCGGGCCCCCTGGCTGGAGGTGGGGCTGAGCGTGGAAACTCACATGGTATCAGAGATAAAGCAAAGAGCTGCAGGTGATCAGGATCTGAAACAAACAGGAGGGGTTGGAGAAACTCAGCAGGTCTGGTGGCATCTGTGGAGAGAGGAACCAAGTTAATGCTTCAAGTCTGGTGACTATTTCTGAAGAAGAGTCAGACCAGCCTTGAAATGTTAACTCTATTTCTCTTGCTACAGATGCTGCCAGACCTGCTGAGTTTCTCAAACAATTTCTGTTTTTGTCTCAAATCTGACCTGGTCTCTGGCCACCTTCTCTTTCACATGGAATGGGAGAATATTCATTTCCCTACCTTTCCTGCAGAAATGAACTGAAAAAGCGATGGTTCTCTAGGGAGAAGAATCTTATCAGGGAGTCGAAATGTTAACTTTGTTTCTCTCTCTATGGTACATTACAGCATATTTTCATGATGATGACAGCATAAAGTATTCTTAATGAATTGTTAAAGCTCCAACATTGTATCTGAGACCCATCAGTTGATCACCTAAGTTGCTTCATTCCATTTTGTATTGTTTTTTTCAATGCACTCTCCCCAGATCAGAATGGAAAGATACCACAGGGAGATATAAAGGTCATTCAGGAGAAAGCACCCCTGCTGGTTGAGGAATCTAGGACTATACAATAAAAAGTAGAATTGTGGTGTGAAATTGGGGAAGACTTTTTTGGGTGGGTCAAAGTTTAGAAAACTCTGTCCAATTGGCAGGAGATAAATCATTAAGATGTTAAATATTGGTAAGACCTTTGTCAACCGAAAGTATGAAGGGATGTGGTATAAAGGTGGCTATATGAAGCTGGGTCACCAAGCAGCCATAATGACAGTGAACAGGAACAGGAACAGGAATGAGCAGTTGAATGGCCTCCTCCATTCCTTCTCGCTTTACCTCCAGGAGGAGTTTCCTTCATTAACGAGGTTCCCAAGCACTAATGTGTAACTATATTGGCAATAATTGGAAATATTTCCATGCATTTTGACAACTTTAAAAATGCAGCCATTGGATATGGATGTCGCTGGCCAGGTCAGCATTTATTAATATCCATTAAGAATCAATCACATTCCTGTGAGTCTGGAATCACATGTAGGCCAGACTGGGTAAAGATGGCAGATTTTCTTCCCTGTGTGGCTTGGCCTACCATTCTGTGCTGCAGACTCTCTGTGGGTATCACCGAAATAAAAAAAAGTATCTTTTATTCTTCTGGCAATCTGAGCAAATGCCTGTAGAAAAAGATCTACTCTCATTACACCCTGCCTTTTTGAAGTAAAGCTGTAGCCTCAACCTAATGACTTTCTAAAGCTCTGGGCATCCTTCAATCTGTTTGGTTCAAAGTCATTGAAGTTGAATGACTTGATATTTGGAAGAGTATGATTTAACACATGGTCTTATACAATTACATCAACCCTGCTTGCTTCCCATACTCTGGGTACGCAGTTATATTTCACCTCAGGTGCCCAGTACTGATGAACTCCTTGAAGGATTGGGCTGAGTTTTAAATCACCCACAGCAACTGTCTACAAATGGAGAAATGACTGAAAATCTGGCAGAATGTTAACCATTCTTAAATCTTCAGGACAGAGTTTCAGGGTTCGGCATACAGGCCAAGAAAGGAATGGAGACTGCCGGCGGTGGAAGTGTCTCCAGTCAATCAAAGCAAACATCTTTGTGAAGTATTCCTCTGCCCCATTTCCTTTCTCACTGACTCACATGACAACATCATAACGCCAATATCTCACTAAAAGAGGTCAGTTTGAGCAGCACTCTTCAAATAATTCCTGCTTCTATAAGAATCCAGATCTGTGTGTCTGTGTGCGAGTGGGTGTGTGCGCGTGTGTGTGTGCGGATATGTAGATGGGTATATGTGTGTGTGTGTGTATGGATAGAGTGTGGGTGGGTGTGTGTGTGTGTGTGTGCCTGTGTAGGTGGGTGTGTGTGTGGATGTAAGGGTGTGTGGGTGTGTCTGTGTGTGTTTGTGAGAGAGTGTATGTATGTGTGGGAATGTGGGTGGGTATGTGTGTGTGTGGGTCGATGTGTGTGTGGGTGTGTGGATGTGTGGCTGGGTGTGTAGGTGGGTGTGTGTGTGGATGTGAGGATGTGTGGGTGTGTGTGTGCGTGTGTGTCTGTGTGTGTGTTTGTGAGAGAGTGTGTATGTTTGTGTGAGAATGTGTGTGTGTGGGTGGGTATGTGTCAGGTTGGGTTGGTGTGTGTGGATGTGAGGATATGTGGGGGTGTGTGTGTGCGTGTGTGTGTGTGTGTCTGTGTGTATGTGTGTGTTTGTGAGAGAGTGTGTATGTTTGTGTGAGAATGTGTTTGTGTGGGTGGGTCTGTGTCAGGTTGGGTGGGTGTGTATTGTTCACCAAATTTCTAACACCTCCAACAATCAGTGAATATCTCAATATCAAAGAGTTGCAGGAGAAAGAGCATGGGGTGAATCACTGAGAGAGAGAGAAGAGGAGATGACATAGGTGACCATGAAAGAACAGATATATAAGGGGTTGACCTTCAGCCACCACTGACTGAAACCTCATAGGGTTTCTACACAAAATGCCTTCCATGGAACTATGCCAAGCACCTACTCATGTCTGTGTGACTGCTATTCACATCTGGGCAATAATGCATGACACTTGATATTCCCTGCAGTCTAGTTTGGCTCATGTGGTAAGTGCAGGGTCACCTGTGGTAAACCCCTCCATTGTCCCAGATCCAAACCGAACTAACTCCTCTCCCCTAAAGGGCTTTAGGTTCGCATGGTCCTTAGTGTACATCAGTCTTGCTTGTTTGAATTTTGGACAGTTGTTGGGCCAAGCATTAAACCAACGCATTAATATGAGGGTTGTGACAGTAGGGCCCCCGGCAGTTTGGCATTGCAGCAAATGACAGCAGCAACTATGTGATATATCTATAAGGGATCTGCTCCAGATGTCCTCACTGGTTCATGGCACGTGACCTAATGGTATAAATATCCCAGGCCCATCTTACTGAGCTCTATCCTGTTGAAGCATGACATGCTGTTGGGAAGATGCTCCAGTCCATTTGAATTGCTCAGCATGGGTTCCTCTGTTTATGATGTACATATATCAATACATAGAATGCAATACAAGTTATTTAAATTCTTGAGTATGATGTGACCCGTATCTCATCGGAGAATAGGCACAGGAGTAGGCCATTCAGCCATCAAGTCTAACCCACTGTTCAATGAGATCGTGGTTGATCAAACAAATCAATGTCTTTTTGATACAGGAGGTAACGTGTGGATCACATTGTGAAATTTAAAGGTGATCAGGTCTCATGTTAGAAATGCCCCCAAAGGGAAAAATTAATTAAACATGAAAAGCCCGGAGCTCCAGGTTGAAGTGCACAAGATGAGTCAACCCAGAATGTCTCATTCACCACAAAACCAGAAACTCCTGGAGAAACTCAGCAGCTCTGGCAGCATCGGTGGAGAGAAAGCAGAGTTAATGTTTCAAATCCAGTGACCCTTCTTCAGATTGGACTCGAAACATTAACTCTGTTTCTCTCTCATACAGATGCTGCTAGACCCACAGAGTTTCACCGGCTATATCTGTTTTTGTTTCAGATTTCCAGCATCTTCAGTTCTTTGATTTATCTTGTGTCTCTTTGATAGTTTTAAGGACTTTGCTTCTCGTGCAGGTGACTGTGCTGTTTATCAGAGTCACCCTACAACCTTTTGACCAGGTGCCCTGCTCAAAATCAATCTGATAATTTCCAATATTTTCACACCGTGAGGTATAACCCCAGGAGATCCAATGCTGTCTAACATCGAGTTAGAATGGGGTGCAGGGTACCTTCTGACAGAATGAAATTAATAATTACAAATAATTTGAGTGGTTCTGATCCAATTCTCAAGCAATTTGCTCCATGGGTGGCTCAGTGATTAGTGCTGCTGCCTCACAGCACCAAGGATCCAGGTTCAGTTCCATCCTCGGGTGACTGTGTGGAGTTTGTACATTCACCCCATGTCTGTGTGGGTTTTCTCTGGGTATTCCGGTTTCCTCCCACAGTTCAAAAGTATACAGGTTAGATGGATTGGCCATGCTAAAATTGGGAAGGGTGTCTGGGGAAGTGTAGGCTAGGCTGGTAAGACCATGAGAACATAGGGCTAGAAATAGGCCATTCAGCCTATCACATCTGCCATTCAATTAGGCCATGGCTTATTTTCTCCTCATCCTCATTTCCTGCCTTACCGCCATAATCCTTGACTCCCTCACTGATTAAAATTAGTCTTTCTCAGCTTTGAGTATAATTAAAGACCAAACCTCTAGATTAGACCAAGTTGATTCCCAGTTCATTTCCTTTGGAATAAGGAGTGTATCCCTTTCGAGAGTTGGGGTATTTGTGCAGATAAGATCCCAGAATCCACTGGAGGGGAGTGTGTGCAGGCACTAGGGGTTCTCGGGTAGAGGGGGAGGGCAGAGGTGTCAGATGTCCTGTGAGGTTGTTCACTTTGCAGAATATTGTACGTACCGTGGAACTGTCCATCTCATCAAAAAGTGTTAACAAGTATCATATTTTGAGTGGGAGAAAGTGAGGACTGCCAATGCTGGAGATCAGAGTCGAGAGTGTGGTGCTGGAAAAGCACAGCAGATCAGGCAGCATCTGAGGAGCAGGAGAATCGACATTTCAGGCATAAGCCCTTCATCAGGATGCTGCCTGACTCACTGTGCTTTTCCAGCATCACACTCTCGACTCAACTTTTGAATGAGAATATGTAACCTGCAACTCAGAAATTTAACTAGCTGAACATTATTTAGGTAAAGCAATGGCCTAATGGTGTAATGGTTGGACTGTTAATCCAGAGACCCTGCTAATGTTCTGGAGACCTGGGTTTGAATCCTGTCATGGCAGATGGTGGAATTTGAATTCAATAAAAAAAATTGGAATGAAGAGTTGAATGATGACCATGAAATGATTGTTGATTGCTGGAAAAACCCAATCGAGAGAACAAACCTAAGCACCATAAAGCCTGAAATGTGACTGTTCAACCATTACAAAACCCTGGGCTTATGCCCGAAACGTCGAATTTCCTATTCCTTGGATGCTGCCTAACCTGCTGTGCTTTAACCAGCAACACATTTTCAACCCTGACATATCACCCTGACTGGCATAAATCCACAATCACTTAGAAAGAGCGAGAAGCTGTGTTTGTGTAATATCGCTGATGGGGTGAGGTGCCAGGAAGTTCTGTAAAGAAGAGTCACCAAACAAAATGTCACTCAGTCCTCAAGGCCAGCGAGGGTGAATGGGTTTGATTCCAGCCTCGGGTGACTGTCCGTGTGGAGTTTGCACATTCTCCCCGTGTCTGTGTGGGTTTCCTCCCACAATCCAAAGATGTGCAGGCCAGGTGAATTGGCCATGCTAAATTGCCCATAGTGTTAGGTACGTTGGTCAGAGGTAAATGTAGGGTATGGGAGTGGGTCTGGGTGGATTACTCTTCAGAACATTGATGTGGACTTGTTGGGCCAAAAGACATGTTTCCACACTGTAGGGAATCTAATCTCATCTAGAAATAGCCCCCTGGAAATGATGTAAAGGATGCTATTCTGAAAGTTGTGAGTTCTGATACATTGACGAAAGGGAATGTTCAGAGAGAGTTTAACTCCACAGCTGAGAGTCTTCACCTTTGGTACTTGGTAGAATTCCTGAAGAAGGGCTTATGCCCGAAACGTCGATTTCCTGTTCCTTGCATGCTGCCTGACCTGCTGCGCTTTTCCAGCAACACATTTTCAGTACTTGGTAGAAGAATTTGAAAGAATGTTTCCTGATGTCCTCCAACCTCATTTATGCAAAATCCAACTAAAAGAGAAAATTTGTAAATCAAACTCAACGATGCTTCAGAACATTTCTGTCCAGCAGTGAGAGTAGGAGGGTTTGAGTAGCCTAGAAGGGATTATACTTCAATGCTTGTGTTCTGTTGCTGAAATTATGAGGTTCTCAACTTTTGAAGGAAATTGCATTATGTTAAGTAAATCATTTTGATATCAAAGCTTAAGTAGGTCAACAAATACCTCCCTTCAGGAAACACTCCAAATGCATCTAACATTAATTTTTAAACAAAATATATAGCTGAACACTTAGATCTAAATACAAATCTTTGCTGATGACCTTGTGTTTACAGGAGGTGAAATAAGAATCTTCTCCACATTTACAGAGCACATCTAATTTGCTGATGTCACTTAAAGCATTAGGTTAAAATGGCAGATAAATGGATTTGGGTTATTCTTTTCAGCATCAGTAAAATGGACTAAGAAAACCACACAGAGAGGACAAGCTGGATTGTGATTGATAGGTGTCTAAAAGCTAACAACAGCAAGGTCACTATAACCAACACTATCTATCTGGGTAACAACACTGTGCAGATAAAAATTTATCAGAGAAGTGAATGCCTTCCAGATCACTTTCCCTGAGAAACCTGTGCACAGGTGATGAGTTAATATTAAAAAACCGGGAGACAGAAAGAGCTGGACAAGCTCCCTGGGTGGACTGCACCAGGGTGTGAGAGAGAAAAAAACAAAAGTTAACGTTTGAGTCCAATGTTTTGCTGCTTTGCTGCCCTGACCTGCTGAGTTTCTCCAGCACTTTCTGGGTTTATTTCAGACCTCCAGCACCCACCATACTTTGCTTTTCATTAGAAAAGAGGATATCTCGAAGAAGATGAGGGATTTCCCAGAAAAATCATCCCAATGGACTCAAATGAATTGCCAGGTCCTCACCAGGCTCTACTGGGGATAGGGGGTGGGTGGGAAAGGTCAACAGTTCTGTCAAATGCTGCCCAGTCAGTGACCAGTCCGACCTCTTCCTGGGCTATCCCAGCACTTGCTGGAACATGGCTGGATGCTGTTTAAGGTGGGGCTACTGGCTGTGATTATTCTTCCATTCTTGCCATTGCTGTCTCATCCCACAGTCACAGGAGTAAGACCAGAAGGAAATTGAAATGGCCAGACAAAAGTATTTTACTGCACTGTAGGATCTTTCTACTCCTCTGATCTTGTGGGTTTTTTTCTCTCATTTACCCTCCTGTCATTTCATAAAGTTACCCTCCATGAAGTCATCAAACGTCCCCTCTGCCAGACCCCTGAGAAGATGATGCAGACCAATGGAAGATACTGGCCACCATGGAGATGTAGGAATTAGAATGAATGTGAGTTCTGCACTTGGAACTGTTAATCGGGTCCAATTAAGGAGCTTTGGCTGACAGTTAAAAATGTGAGTGTCAGGGATACTGACACTGTGGCTGCCTGACTCTGTATGAGGCAGTCCTATGGTCAAGGATTGATCATGTGCAAATAAAGGGTGAAATGGTGACAGGATACCAGCCTCTGTGGAATTATTTCAGCAGGTCCGTGGCACCTTGTTTTATTTCCGGAGTTTCTACCACCTGGGGATAATGACAGAAACTCCAAGAATTTGTGCTGAGGGATACTTTAACTTTGGAGAAACTATCGCAGAGACACAATGGGGAAGGCTGCTGTCCATAGCCTTCCCACCATAATGCAACAATGGCCTGGTAAGTTCTAGAAGCCCTCGAGCCTTGTGCTTGTTATTAAACATAGGTACAGTAACTTAGAGAGTTGTTTAACTTGGACGGCTGGTTTGTGATGCAGAGTGACGTCAAGAGTGTGGGTTCAATACCGGCACTGGCTCAGCCAATCATTAAGGTGTTACCTTGCCCCTGACCAGAGACATGGTGACTCTTGGGTTGAACAATCACCAGTTGTCTCCATAGTGAGGGAGCAGTCCTCTGGGACTATGCTGACTTTACCATTTATACAGTAAATGTCAGAGGCATTGCAATTATACTGAGGACCCTAAGTATGCAGCAAGTTCTATGGAGAAAGATTGAATATTATTGTGTTATCCATCATGGCGGATCTGAAATATTTTGGAATGTACTTTTTGATATTTTCTGAATGAAGCATATCTTTGGGAAGACTAAGGCAGAGATTCTTCCCCTGTGCCTTGTTGGAGGAGCAGTTTCCTAAAGGGGAGGCAGAGTGTCTTTCTGAAAGCAAGGTATGACCTGCTCCCATCGACACAAAAATTCTCAACCTGTGGATCACAGCCATGCAACAATAGTCCAATGTGCTTCCCACTTTGCTAACCCAACATGGTATTGTCCACAGAATAAGACCTGGCTGTTTCAAAAGGGGAGGATTTCAGTCCTCAATGGCTTTTGCACAAGAATCATTTGAGTCGAAATCTATAAAGTCTGTGACCATGGTTCTAACGCACCCTGTGACCCCTCACTCCCTCCCACTCCAAAACAACAGAACAGCACATGGCAGCTACTGTCAAACTCTATGTAATTGCAGGATTCTCTCAAATGCACTTATACAGATTTATCTTTGGACACCTCATAACATTCCTGATATCGACATGAAGAGGATTTCACTGTTGAATTGTGTTTGACCTGCAGAAAATTATAAAATTGTTTACTCAAGGCAGTAAACTTGAAAACTCACAACCAAACCAACCCATCCTTGGGCACCATACAGTTAATAATGGTGGGTAAATTACTTCACAGGTCTCCTTTTATTGAGAAATCAGAATTTATGAATATGTTCAAGTCAGGGTCCTCCATTGCTGTTATGAGATGTGGTTATAACTATCTCTGCTTGGGTTGTGCACACCTCAGCAATGGTGCCACAGAGTTGAATCGCGAGTGGTCAGAATGCTTGGCATAAAGGGACCACAATAATTGCAGGAAGCTGGGTTCATTACAGCAGAGCAGGGCGGCACGGTGGCTCAGTGGTTAGCACTGTAGCCTCAAAGCAGCAGGGTCCCAGGTTTGATTCCAGCCTTGGGCAACTGCCTGTGTGGAGTTTGCACATTCTCCCTCTGTCTGTCTGGGTTTCCTCCGGATGCTCTGGTTTCCTCCCGCAGGCCAGGTGATTTGGCCATGATAAATTACCCATAGTGTTAGGTGCATTAGTCAGTGGGAAATGGGTCTGGGTGGGTTACTCTTCAGAGGGTCGGTTGGACCAAAGGGCGTGTTTCCACACTGTAGGGAATCTAATCTTTATAGATGTGTGAGGCAGGGGTTTTATGGCAGATGCATGTCAGATAAAACACATGGTGATTGAGAAAATTTAGATGTGGCAGGATTTCTGCATAAATCTAAAAATAATGAGTTTGATTTGAATGCATTTGAGACCACAATGCCATTCTTGTGCCACAATTATCTCCAGGAAGCCGTGCTTTTGTGGGTCTCAGGGAAAGCCAGTTTTGTCATTGTCTGAGACAGTTAGGCAACCGGTCATTTTATTCTTCACTAATTCCCGACCAAACTGTGGAGTTCTTCTGTACTTGCACAAATACAGTGCAGCATGGTGGGTCAGTGGTCCATGCTTCTGTCTCACAGCACCAGGGACCTGGCTTCAGTTCCAACTTTGAGTGACTGTCTGCGTGGTGTTTGCACATGCTCCCTGTGTCTGTGTGGGTGTGTTCTGGTTTGCTCCCATATGCCAAAGTTGTACAAGTTTGGTTGATTGGCCATGTTAAATTGTCCACAGTTTGCTAGGATGGGGGTGGGATGTTCTTTGGAAGGCAGGTGTGAACTTGATGGGCCAAGTGGACTATTGCTGAGTGGTAGGGATTCTATTTGATGAAGTGGAGGATCCTATTCTAAACATGAAACTTGAAAGGGTTCAGAAAAGATTTACAAGGATGTTGCCAGGGTTGGAGGATTTGAGCTATAGGGAGAGGTTGAATAGGCTGGGGCTGTTTTCCCTGGAGCGTCGGAGGCTGAGGGGTGACCTTATGGAGATTTTACAGACCTCCATGGAGGGCCATGGATAGGATAAATAGACAAAATCTTTTCCCTGGGGTGGGGAAGTTCAGAAGTAGAGGGCCAAGGTTTACGGTGAGAGGGAAAAGATATAAAAGAGACCTAAGGGGCAACTTTTTTATGCAGAGGGTGATACATGTTTGGAATGACCTGCCATAGGAAGTGGTGGAGGCTGGTACAATTGCAACATTTGAAAGGCATTTGGATGGGTATATGAATAGGAAGGGTTTGGAGGGAAATGGGCCGGGTGCTGACAGGTGGAACTAGATTGGGTTGGGATATCTGGTCGGCAAGGATGGGTTAGACCGAAGAGTCTGTTTCTGTGCTGTACATTTCTATAACTCTATATAAAGAGGAGCAATGTCATTGCTTCATCTTGTTAGCCTTGATTTCACCGTTTGTCTGAGATTCCAAACATCCAAATGAAAAAGATTTTTATTTCCAATCCTTGATTGTATGTCTTTGCAAGAGGTTAAGACTCCATTGAAAACCTTTAAATAATCTGTGACTTCTGGCAGTGAGTTTGAAGTTTGTGAATGTATTGCTTATCCAATTATTCAGTTCTTGCCTAGTCTCAATCTCTTCATGAATTTGAGGTCGTCTCACCTATTCCATAATATTCAGCAGATCGTTTATTTGCGTCCAGCTCCTGATCTTTTCTAGGTGTGCAACACTTAGACCAAATTAAAGGTAATTTGTAACAATGTGGAAATTCTCTGTCCGAACATTAATGGAAGATAATGCTTTTGGGATGGATTCTGTTTTTGTCCTCACTGTTAACCCATGGACGAGGGAGGGATTAGCTTTCTCTATTCATTCATGGGACATGGACATCACCACAGAGGACAGCATTTATTGCCTATCCCTAATTGCCCTTGAGATGATGGGACTGAACTGCAGTTCAAACAGGGTGTGGTACAGGTCACCTGTAGGCCAGACCAGGTAAGGATAGCAGATTTCCTTCCTTATAGGACATTACTGAACCAGATGGGATTTTAAAATAGTTCCATACTCACCATTACTGTGATGAGCTTTTATTTCTAGATTTATTGAATTAACTCAATTTTAAATTCTACAGCAGCCACCATGAGATTTGAACTCATGTCACAGATCAGTAATCCATACAATACAAGGTAGATTACTGGTCTAGTAACATAACCACTACACTACCGATTCCAGGTAGAAAGAGAAATATGGCATAAAATAAATCTCTTAAAATATCTGAAGATCAAATAGCCTGAAGAGGTAGATCCTTCTTGAGATCGTATTGCAGAACTAATTGTCAATTTATGATGAAATCTACAATCTCTTTATTTGTAGGAATTAAAATTTTTCCTTTTGCCTCCTGACTTTGACAGAATTTTATATCTCATTGACGATCGGAGGTGACAGAGGACCTTGTGTTTCTTGTTTAATTTACTTGGGTAGGAGCAGAACCATTGAATAGTAGGGGCAGCTATACGATTGCAGAATTCTCTCAAGTGCACATATACAGATTTCTGTTTGGACATCTCATAACATTCCTGACATTGACATGAAGAGGATTTCTCTGTTGAAATGCATGTGATGTGCAGAATAATGTAAAAATTACACAATTGTAATATCAAGCCCGTTCACAAGTCGATTTGTGTGGAAGTGGGAACACAATACAGGCCGGTATAAAACAGCTGCCACAAGTGTTAGGGAATGTTCACATGTCAGATCTTTCAAATTATTGTTCATACAGCCCTGTAGGGGTTCGTGTTTATAAGTCAGACATTCGTACATCAGGCACTGCCTTTATTTTTTATCAGTTCATGGGATGAGGGTGTCACTGGCTAGGCTAGCATTTATTGCCCATCCCTAATTGCCCAGAGGACAGTTAAGAATCAACCACATTGCTGTGGGTTTGGTGTCAGATGCAGGCCAGACCGGGTAAGGATGGTAATTTCGTTCCCTACAGGACATTACTGAACCAGATGGGTTTTTCCAACACTTGACAATGGACTCATGGTTACCATGTATCTGCTGCCTTTGACCTTCTAGATGGAAATGGGTCTTAATTTCAGATTCTAAGAGCCCTCCTTCATCCTGCAAAGTTCCATGTATTGGACGTGTTAGTGAAGTTAAATCTTACATCTTAATCTTGTAAGGAATTAAGGGATTCAATGGGCCAAATGGCCTTTCTTCCACTCCTATGTCTTATGTTCTAAACCCTCAGAGTGAATCATTGTTTGGGGCAATAAAAATTAAAAATGTCCACAGCTCACTCTCAGATTAAGAGGCACGACAATTAACCCCTTTAAATCATACAATCAGCTTGGCAAGCCACAGAAATCTGAGACATTTGAATATAACTGGAGATGATTTACAGAATTACAAAATTGGCAAGGGTACCTTCTTCAATGTAGGTTCAAAGGAGAGTCTTTCTCCAATTTGATGAGGAGAATCTATGTGCAGTGTCTGTTGGGGAGAGGGTAATGGGGCTTGAGTGTTAGATTAAGTCAGGAGCTGTGCTATCTTGAAAAGAACAAAAACTGTTAGAGTTTTATCACATTGAGAATTATTACAGCTATAATGTTCAGACCGAAAAAAAAACAGAGGACAACATTACTTCTATCCCTGATCACTGCTGCAATTTGTTCTTTCTTAATGTTGTTTGGTATGTGGTTTATAATGCATTTAATATTAAGTTGAATGGAACAACTACAACGTTTCACCATCACCAAAATATTAACACAGCATTTAAATAATCAATTAAAATAAAAAAAACTTCCATGCATTTTATTTAGGATGCATAGTTTAATGTTGAGATTTTAGAAATCAATGATGTGAGAGTGAAATCTCTTCTGAAGATGAGTGCTAAACGTTTCCATTGTTGTTCTTCACTCTCAGTAATCCTTTCTGCTGATCCTGTTGCATAAGGACAGGAACCTTGATGGTAATCGATAACTGTGACAGGTCCTCAGCAGCCACTGGGTGACAAGATGGCACCAATTCTCAAAAGGCCTCTCATATTTTAAGGAGGGCCCTTAACATTATTCACCACTAAAAAGCCAACAAATATGAATGTGTGCTTGGCTGCCAGTTAACACAGGGATACAAAATCTATCTGCTGCTCTCAATGTACGCCATTGCATTTAAACCTGAATCACTGTGCCAAAATAAGAGAATCCTTTACACTGAGCTAATGGCTTTGGTTTTGAGGTTGGCATTATAAATGGTCTACATATCTCTTCATTGTGGGTACGATTCTGAGAACTCACTTGTGCCCAGGTCTCAATGCAGATCAATGCCAGCACCACTTCTGATGCCAATACTTTTTGTATTTGGTGATTGGATTTGTGATCAGTGCAACCAACAGGTGTGGAAATGAATGGCATCATAAAGGTAGCGAGGAAAAACACAGAACCATGGGAACCCCAGCCCACAGCCCGCAGAGCACTGGGCACATTGGTGTTGAGTTCCTCATGAGGAGTAGATTCACGCATCCTTTTTCCCAATTAACAAATTGAATGTACAAAGGGAGCGCTTGCACTTATATAGACTTCTCATATCCTTAAAAATTCACCAAAGATTCTCAGACAGCACGTTCCAAACCCATGACCCATTTCCATCTAGAAGGACAAAGGCAGCAGATACATGGTAACACCACCCCCATGCAATTCCCCTCCACACCACTCACCATCCTGACATGGATATATTTCACTGTTCCTTCATTATCACTGGGTCAAAATCCTGGAATTCCCTCCCAAATGGCATTGTGGGTCTGAGAGGCATGGATTAGATTAGATTAGATTACTTACAGTGTGGAAACAGGCCCTTCGGCCCAACAAGTCCACACCGACCCGCCGAAGCGCAACCCACCCATACCCCTACATTTACCCCTTACCTAACACTACGGGCAATTTAACATGGCCAATTCACCTGACCCGCACATCTTTGGACTGTGGGAGGAAACCGGAGCACCCGGAGGAAACCCACGCAGACACGGGGAGAACATGCAAACTCCACACAGTCAGTCGCCTGAGGTGGGAATTGAACCCAGGTCCCTGGCGCTGTGAGGCAGCAGTGCTAACCACTGTACCACCGTGCCGCCCCGGATCTAACAAGGGAGTTGCCAAGGGAATGGTCTCTCTGGAACACTGATAGGGGTGTGGAGGGAAATATATCCCTGGTGGTGGGGTCCGTTTGTAAGTGGCGGAAATGGCGGAGGATGATGCGCTATATCCGAAGGTTGGTGGGGTGGAAGGTGAGAACCAAGGGGTTCTGTCCTTGCCATGATTGGAGGGGTGGGGTTTGAGGGCAGAGGTACAGGAAGTGGAAGAGATGTACTGGAGGGCTTTGTTGACCACCCAGGAGGGGAAATTGCAGTTTTTGAAGAAGGAGGCCATCTTGGATGTTCTATGGTGGAATTGGTCCTCCTGGGAGCAGATGGGGTGGAGGTGGAGGGATTGGAAATAAGGGAGAGCATTTTTACAGGCAGGGTGGGAGGAGGTGTAGTCCAGGTAGTTGTGGGAGTTGGTGAGTTTAAAGTAGATGTCCATGTTGAGTCGGTCACCGAATATGGAGATGGAGAGGTTCAGGAAGGGGAAGGAGGTGTCTGAGATCATCCAGGTGAACTTGAGGTCGGGATGGAAGGTGTTAGTGAAGTTGATGAACTATTCAACCTCCTTATGGGGGCACGAAGTGGCGCTGATACAGTCATCGATGTTGCGGAAGAAAAGATAGGGGATGATACCGGTGTAAATGCGGAAGATGGACTGTTCCACATACCTAACAAAGAGACAGGCAGAACTGGGGCCCATGTGGGTGCCCATGGCTTCCCCTTTGGGCTGGAAGGAGTGGGAGGATTGGAAGGAGAAGTTGTTGAGGGTGTGGACCAGTTCAGCCAGTCAGATGAAGATGTCAGTGGAAGGGTACTGGTTGGGTTGGCAGGAGAGAAAGACAGGATGAAGGATGTTTGCCTGAAACATTGATTTTCCTGCTCCTCAGATGCTGCCTGACCTGCTGTGCTTTTCCAGCACACACTCTTGACTCTAATCTCTAGCATTTGCATTCCTTACATTTGCCAAGGAGAGGAATAAACAGTGGGCATGGAGGCCTTTGTCGTGGCGGATGGATGTGTACAGGGACTGGGTGTCCATGTGAAGATGAGGGGTTAGGGACAGGGAAACGAAAGTCGTGGAGGAGGTGGAGGGTGTGGATGGTGTCCCGAAGGTATGTAGGGAAATTCTGGACCAGAGGGGACAGGATGGTGTCAGGATATGCAGAGGTAAGTTCGGTGGGGCAGGAGCAGGCTGAGATGATGGATCGAGTGGGGCAGTCAGGTTTGTGGATTTTGGGCAGGCAGTATGAGGTTGGAAGCGGTAAGTGGGCAATCACCTGAGGTGATGAGGTTGTGGATAGTCTGGGAGATGATCGTTTGATGATGAGAGGTGAGGTCATGGTCGAGGGGACAATAGAAGGAGGTGTTTGCTAGTGATGCCTGGCTTCAGCCGTGGAGAGGTTGGTGCGTCAAACTACCACTGCACGCACTCCCCCCTCCCCCACCCCACCTCCATTCGTTTGCTGGTTTGATGGTGAGGTTGCAGAGAAGATTGACTGGCTAACAGGAAGCAGGGGTCAGTTATAAATGGGCCTTTGTCTGGCTGGCAAGATGTAAGGTGTGGTGGGACAGAGGGATCCATGTTGTTTATAATGTATAGAATTGTCTGAGATGAAGGGACGCAAACCACCAGGCCTTGGGGGGTCCCCAGTGGAGGTCTGTCTATGCAGGAACCTTCCCATTTACCACCGGGGACCTGGGGAGGAGAGAGATGCACACAGCAATCCCATATAACCGCACTCTCAGGCCAACTGTTGATTTTGTGGCTCTGTGAACTCCATGGACATTGTACATAAAACCATAAGACATAGGAGCAGAAGTTAGACCATTCAGCCCATCAAGTCTGTTCTGCTATTCAATCATGGCTGATTAGATTCTCAACCCCATTCTCCCACCTGCTCCCCGTAACCCTTGATTGCCTTGACAATCAAGAACCTATCTATCTCCGTCTTACATGCACTGGATGACCTGGCCTCCACAGCCTCCTGTGGCAGTGAATCCCATAGATTCCCCACTCTCTGGCTGAAGGAGTTTCTCCTAATCTTAATTCTAAAAGGCCTTCCCTTTACGCTAAGGCTGTGCCCTCAGGTCCTAGTCTCTGCTACCAATGAAAACATCTTCCCAAGATCCACTCTGTCCAGGTCATTCAGTATTCTGAATACATATTGGTTTTGGCAATTGCACTCCCTGTTTAATTGTTTGAAAACTCTTTCGTTATGTTTTTTGCTTAAGTTTCAGCTCCATGCTTCTGAGCTTTGGGTACCTGGTGCAGGAGAGCGTGGGCAGGTCAGAGGACTTCCTCGTGGGTCTGCTCCTGAGCCTGGCCAGGTCGGCTATAAACTGGTCTGGGTAGGAGGCTGTGGAGGGGTCATCTCTGCTAACTGTCTGCTCCTCTTCCACGGTTATATTCATGCTTGGGTGTCCTTGGAGAGGGAACATGCAGTGTCCACCAATGCTGTCGGTACCATTAGAGAGAGGTGGGCACTCTGGGGATACAATGCCTTATTTCCCCCTCCAACTCCATTTTGATTTATCCCCGTCCCTCTCTTCCTACCTCCCCCTCACCTTTAGTGGTTTGCCTTGCCCTTAATGGGCTTTGCTTGTAAGTTACTCCATTAGAAAACCTGAATGATGCACTGGTGGTAGTTAACAGATGGAAGTACTCAGGCGTTTGGTGATGGGAAAAGTTGTGTATGGTGGTACTTCTGAATATAAACTAAAAACAAATGAAGGGACAGAGGCATGGATCCCAAATTTGCTGATAGCACAAGGATCAGTTGGAAAGTTTGTTGTGAAAAGGATAAAAGTTGAATAAAATAAATTATAAATAGGGAGTGAACAATCATGTGAGAAGTGAAGTATGATTGGGAAAATGTGAAATTGTCATTTTGATGGGAGAAATAAGAAAGAAACATAATATTGAAATGTGGAGAGGATGGAGGGCCCTGAGATGCTGAGGGATCTGAAAGTCCTCATGCAGGAATTACAAAATGTTAATGTGCAGCCACAGTGAGTTATCAGGAAAGCTGATGGGAGGTTGTCACTTCTCACGAGTGGAGTTGTGTACAAATGTAAGGAGCTGTGCTGCAGTTATACAGGGCACTGGTGAGACTGCACCTGGAGTACTGTGTCCGGTGAAATACTGGGCCAAATACTGGCAAATGAGACTAGATTAATTGAGGACATCTGATTAGTATGGATGAGTTGGACCAAAAGATCTGTTTCTGTGCTGTACAGCTCTACCTCAGTGATAGTGTTATTATTAGAGAGTTGACATCTGATTCCCCAGAAACGTTAGTACTATAACATTAGGACATGTGTCAGTAACACTGCGTGCAAACTGAAATCCCAACACAATGAAATAAAGCCAGAAAGTGCTGGGAACACTCAGCAGGTCCCAGAGCAACCAGGAAGCGGGAAAAAGAGTTAACATATTGGGTGAACCATCTTTCATCAGAATAGTCATCACAGTCAAGACATTAACTCGGTTTCTTTCTTCCCCGATTTATTTTTATTTCGGAATTCCAGCACTGGCCGTATTTTATTAGCCCCATGCACCCCCATTTATCTCTCAGCCCCCTTGGGCCACACTCATCCTGATGAAGAGCTTCTGCTGAAAACATCGCCTCTCCTGCTCCTCAGACACGACCTGACTGCCTGTGCTTTTCCAGCACCACTCTCTCGACTCTGATCTCCAGCATCGGCAGTCCTCACTTCCTCTCGTATCTTACATTTGCCTCGAACCTGGCAAGATGTTGTTGTCCTTCACGTTGACTCTGCCTGTGCTTCCGTTGGATGGTGGTCTTGAGTAAGCTTGGGCAGTTACACCATTTTGTTGCTGTCCCAAATATCTTAGTGTCCAACAGATTGAAAATAGGTTCCATCACCCTGGAAACAACTTGAGGAAAATTATTCTGATTCCCTGGAAAATGCCCTTTCCAAATGCTTGTACAACCATGCACAGCAGTGACACAGCTGGTCAGCTAGGAAACTGCAGAGGAAATGCAGAAATCCAACTGCAATCCCCTACAGTGTAGAGACAGGCCATTCAGCCCATCAAGTACACACTGACCCTCCAAAGAGCATCCCACCCAGACTCAGCCCCCTACCCTACCCTAACCTGCCTTTCCCATGTCTACGCCACACAGACTACACATCTCTGGACACTATGGGCAATTTAGCATGGCCAATCCATCCTACGCTGCACATGTTTGGATTGTGGGAGGCTGAGAACCCACCCAACCCCCCCGAGGAAACTCACACAGACACGGGGAGAATGTGCAAGCTTCACAGAGACAGTCGCCTGAGGCTGGAATTGAACCTGGGTTCCTGACGCTCTGAGGCAGCAGGGCCGCTCCTGCAATGATAAGAATTATCATAGAATTCACATTTGATTGAGGAGGCTAAGAAGGCCATTTGGCCCCTTTAACCAGATCCAACGTTCAGTAAGATCATGGAGGATCTGATGGTGATCTCCAATCTGCTTTCCTTTCCACCCACTATACCATTTGACTCAAAAACAGAAGTTGTTGGAAAAGCTCAGCAGGTCTGGAAGCATCTGTGTGGAGAGAAATCAGAGTTAATGTTTCGAGTCTGGTGACCCTTCCTCAGAGCTGTTTGGAAGGTGCTGCCTAAGGATCTTTGGTAAATTTCTGCAGTGCATCTTGTAGACAGTACACACTCCTGCTACTGAGTGCCGGCGGTGGAAGGAGTGGATGCTTGTGGATGTATTGGTAAACAAGTGAGATGGTGTCAAGCTTCTTGAGTGTCATTGGGGCTACACCCATCCAGAGAGCACTCTGACTTGTGCCTTGTAGATGGTGGACAGGCTTCAGGGAGTCAGGAGGTGAGGTACTCTCTGCAGTAATCACCTGCTCTTGCAGCCATTGTGCTAATGTCGTGAGTCCAGTTGAGTTTCTGGTTAATGGTAACCCCCAGGATGTTGATACTGGAGGATACAGTGATGGTAACACCATTGAATGTCAAAGGGTGGTGGTTAGATTGTCTCTTATTAGTGATGGTCATTGCCTGGCATTTGTGTGGCATGAATATTACTTGCCACTTATCAGCCCAATCCTGGATACTGTCAAGATCTTGTTGCATTTGAACATGGACTGCCTCAGTATCTGAGGAGTCATGAATGGTTTTGGACATTGTGTAATCATCGGTGAACAGCTCCACTTCTGACCTTGTGATTGTGGGAAGACCATTGATGAAGCAGCTGAAGATGGTTGGGCCTAGGACACTCCCCTGAGAGACCCCTGCAGAGATGTCCTGGAGCTAAGGTGACTGACCTCCAACAACCATGACCATATTCGGATGGGCCAGGCATGACTCTAGCCAGCAGACAGTATTGATGCTGAGACAGCTTCTCTTTGGAACTGGTAGACGAGACTCAGAAAGAAATGCCTAGTTCTTAACCAATTGACAACATCCAGAATCTCAGGAGCCATTGAAGACAGCTCAGCGTTACTGCTGCTGGGAATTTGCGTGTGTTTCACTCGGGTATGTGGTTGTGGGGGTGGGGTGGGGTGGGGGGGAGGAGGGGAGAGCAATGGTTGAATTTCTGCTACTTTCATTTATTATTTGTGACTGCCCTTTTCTGAAGCAAAGTTCTGCTTGGGCATCGAAAGGCAAAGAAAAGGGGCCTTTACATCTCCTTGAGGGTGTCATACTGTAGCAGAAGAATCCGATCAGATCCGGATATGCACCAGCCTCAAATGAAACACCAGCAACACAAACGGAGATCCCTTTGGCCAAGATTCCAGGGTTTGAACGTTGAGTAGAACATTTGGTATTGTGAGTTCGGGAAGAGAAGAGCAAACATCACTCAGCGTTGTGAATCAAACAGCCTCAGTGACCCCACAGGAACGTCATGAACTAACTTTGGTGGTTTAATGGCCTGATTCCTCCTCAAAAAAATGTACAATAATCTAAGCGCAGCCGTGGGCAAAACCTCACAAACTGACCGTGAGGTGGTTTGACGTAGAGGACTCCGGTCCTTCTTTTGCGATGTGCAAAGCTGAATGCCATCATCCGGGGTCAAGTACTACCCTCCGGACAAGAGTTGGTGACAGCCCATTGTGAATTGCCCTTGAGAAGGTGATAATGAGCATCTTCATAGAATCCCTACAGTGTGGAAGTAGTGGGCGGCACGGTGGCACAGTGGTTAGCACTGCTGCCTTACAGCGCCTGAGACCCGGGTTCATTTCCCGACTCAGGCGACTGACTGTGTGGAGTTTGCACGTTCTCCCCATGTCTGCGTGGGTTTCCTCCGGGTGCTCCGGTTTCCTCCCACAATCCTGCAGGTTAGGTGAATTGGCCATGCTAAATTGCCCGTAGTGTTAGGTAAGGGACAAATGTAGGGGTATGGGTGGGTTTCGCTTCGGCGGGTCGGTGTGGACTTGTTGGGCCGAAGAGCCTGTTTCCACACTGTAAGTAATCTAATCTAATCTGTAAGTAATCTAATCTAGGTCATTCAGCCCATCGAGTGCACACACTGACCCTCTGAAGAGACGCCCACCGAGACCCAACTGCATTTCCCATGGCCAATCCACCTAACCTGCACATCTTTGTGATTGTGGGAGGAAACCAGAGCAGCTGGAGGAAACTCATGCAGAGATGTGGAGAATGTGCAAACTCCACACAGCCAGTCACCCGAGGGTGAAATCGAATCTGTGTCTCTGGTGCTGTGAGGCAGCAGTGCTAACCACTGAGCCACCGTGCCACCCTATCTTCTTAAGCTGCTACAGTTTTTGGGGTATAGAGAGGGCACACTAGGAATATGGGGTGAAAATGTGTTGCTGGTTAAAGCGCAGCAGGTCAGGCAGCATCCAAGGAACAGGAAATTCGACGTTTCGGGCACAAGCCCTTCATCAGGCTTGTGCCTGAAACGTCGAATCTCCTGTTCCTTGGATGCTGCCTGACCTGCTGCGCTTTAACCAGCAACACATTTTCAGCTCTGATCTCCAGCATCTGCAGACCTCACTGTTTACACACTAGGAATTTGCCCCAGTGACAGTGAAGGAGTTGTAATGAGGCTCAGAATGCTGCCTGGTGTGGAGAAAAACTTACAAGAGGTGGTGTTGCTGTGGATCAGCTGTCCTTGTCTTCCTGAGTGGGAGAGTTTGCAAGGTGCTATCGAGGAAGCCTTGGTGACTTGTAGATGGTACACCCTGCTACTGTACACTGGTAGCAGAGGGACTGAATGTTGATGTTGCCAAACTAGTTGGATTCTTTGTCCCGGATTGCTGTGGAGATTCTTGAGTTTTACTGGAACTGCACTTATCCAGGCAAATGGATCAAACTTTGAAGGAAGGAAAAAACACATTTTATCTCAGTGGACAGACTTGAAGGAATCAGACCTCTAATACAATGCAATAAAAGTTAATCTCAGAACAGAGCACTTAAAAAAAAATGAAAAGATGTCTCCTTGCATTATGGCAAGATTTCTTCCCATGCAACTTGTGAAAGCAACAAATTTGTTACCGCATGATTTGTCTTAGAGTTTTAATGCCTTTCACAGCTGCACTAAAAATCTCAGCAGAATCAATAAGAATGCGTTCAGTAATGGGTGAAGGTCTATACTTTTCCACATGTGACAGGTCCCTATAGGTGAGGAGGCAATCACTAACTAATTCCATTAAGCAGATAAAATTTCAAAACCACAAACATTCCCACCCATAGTCCATTACTTATTCGCAGTCCCTCTAACCGAGCTACTCGCCCAAATGATAATAAAACCACAAGAAATAGGAACGGGGCAGGCCATTTGGCCCCTCGAGCCTGCTCTGATCTTCAATAGGAACACAGCCAATCTGACATTCCTCACTTTCCGGCCCTAGCCCTTGTTTCCCTGACTAATCAAGAATCTATCTCTCTCAGCCTTTAATATACACAAGGACTCTGGCCCCACAGCTCTCTGTGGTAAGGAGTTCCAAAGACTCCAAGAGATGAAACTCCCCCCCGCCATCTCAGTTTTGATTGGCCACCCCTTTATTCTAAGACTATGTCCTCTTGGCCTAGACTCCGCCATGAGGGGAGCATCCTCTCAGCATTGACCCTGTCAAGCCCCTTAAGAATCTGATAGGTTTCAATCAGATCACCTCTGATTTTTCTAAATTCTTGAGTGGCCCATGATATAAACAGAACAGGAAACGATTTCAGGATTTATCATTTGTCCAGGTGAACCATGTGATTGTGTCATATGATGAGATTGAATATGGTAATGAGATGATGACGTGAATCCTGATGGAGCAGTGATCTCAGCACTCATGCATGTGAGACTGTGAAACGAGGATGGTGTCTGGCCTTTGAAGGATGTACCTGCAGAGAACAGCATTGTGTACTATTGTGTATGTGGAAGAGTTGCAGAAATTGGACCAGGGTCAGGCACCAGTCAAGGGAAGTCACTAAAGCCTAGGATAGCCGTCTCCCCAGTAAGCACTGCTTTGTACCAAGACAAATCAGTATGACTCCCTTCCTGGCTGGTATTCACACGAGGGACAGTATCCCATGAAATCATAGCTCAGCAAGTGTCATATCATCAAGGAAATCTTCTAGACTTTACTTGAGATTAAACACAATATCAGATATGTTCCTTTGATAGGCAACTGATAATGATGTGGTACAATGGTGTCACATCAATAATAGTGACAACAAAGCCTTTGAAGAGACATAAAATCCCACCTCATTCACAAATGGAACGAAATCCACCATCCTTAGCCCCAGTAGCAGATCTAAGCCAAGGTCCTTATTCTTAACTACTCTCTATAATGACTGATGTTTAGCCTTTCAACTGTCTTAAGGGCAATGAGGATTGGATACTGACCATTACCACTGAGGCCCACCCACGTACAAACACGTGAATTAGGAGCGGAAGTGGGCCATTTGGCCCCTCAAGCCTGGTCCACCAAACTATAAAATCATGACTGATCTGATTCCTCCATATTCCTGTCTACCCCCAGTTCCCAGGACCCTTCTGCTTAACAGATGAATGTGTGATTTAAGAGTGTGAGTACATCTTTTAAGTGAATAGAAAATAACATCCTGAGGATCACAATTCAACCAGATCTATGTGGAAGACACAGATGTGACATATAGATTGACTGTAGATCCACTCACATTAACATCACGGGATGTAAGGGCTAATTTGCAGCTCCTCTCCAATCAGCACTTAATGCTAGATTTTTACATCTCCTCCTGGGTTACAGTTGTCTCTGGTGAAACTGTGCTATACACAGAAGTGAAATATTTTGCTGGAAAATATTTAATGACATCTGCAACAAAAGAACAATTTTGAGAAAATATTAGACCTTCAGATGATATAAAATATCGACTTAAAACTCCATTTAACTTGTTTTCTCTTTCACAGCTTTGCTCTTATCTGGCACTTCAAAGAAACAAAGCTGTCTGCAGTATTGTCCACACTTCAGAATATCCCAAAGTGTTTTACAGCCAATAACATATTTGGAAATATAGATTCTGTTGTAAGGTAGGAGTGCACGCTTTGGGAACTTCAGTTAACGTAAAATAGATTCCAGGAGACAGCTTTCTCCATGGAGCTTGAATGATCTTGGTCATGTATTAATTAAGGTGCATTGTTGGTGCTCTTATTGAGAATAGCATTTATTGAACATAGAACAGCAGAACATAGGAGGAAGCCCTTCAGCCCATCATGTCTGTGCCGACCATGATGCCATTCTCAACTAATCCCAACTGCCTGCACAGGGGATTCCAGACTGTATTAATTGAAATTATATTCTACCAGTTGCTGGGAGAGAGAGTGACATTCAGTTTTTTCTTTTCGTTCATGGGATGTGGGCGTCGCTGGTGGGGCCAACAATCATTGTCTGTCTCTAGTTCCCCCTTGGGAAGGTGGTGGCGAGCTGTTGTTTTGACCCATTGCAGCCCAGGTTCTGTAAGTAGACCCGCAATGCTGTTAATGGGGGAGGTCCAGGATTTTGACCCAGCAACGCTGAAGGAACGGCAATATGGCGCAGGGATCTGAGGTGAGGGAAACACAAATGTGCTGCCCAGCAATCATTATTCGATTTGCAGATTCCTACGCCTCGGACGAGAAGGCGTGAGGGTTACTATTATTTTGTTGCAAAGTTTGTAAGAGAGAGTGAGGAACAGAGACACGTTGATCTTAGAAGGGGGAGCTGCAGAGTGGCTGGCCAAGAATTTCAGATAAATACATTAGATTAGATTTTTACATCTCATTGAGATTAGGCAGATATTATTTTGTATACATTAAAAATTAAATCCATTCTTTGAGATGCTCCTCCTCTAATTTATTTACATTGAATTAATTGTTTAAAGGACTTATTTTCCATTCCACATATGTTTTCACTGCCAAACTCTCTGCTTTGTAATCACAATATTATCTGCCAGACCAGAGTCTTATTGAAGCTGATAACCCTAATTCTGCTCACAGATAATCATAACAACAGCTCGTGATAACCTTTATGTCACAATCAATACAAACTAATCCAGTACTCAAATTGCTGCATATTAATGAGCTCTGAGCAGCTAGTCACCCCCAGCTCGCGCAATTCATTTGACTTTCCCTCATCTTTTTAAATGCCAAGTGAATGAATTTGAATCCTGTTTTCTGGTGGGCACTGTCCCTTTCCTGTCAAATGTCTTATCTGTTATGAATGGTCGGTGCCTCAAATTATAAAGTGATTGTGATAGTGAAGGGTTCCCTTTCTAGTTTCAGTCAATGGGTACATCTTGTTACCATTTGCTCAGAACCAGCACTGGTGCCTGAAATATATGCTGAAAATGTGTTGCTGGTTAAAGCACAGCAGGCCAGGCAGCATCTCAGGAATAGGGAATTCGATGTTTCGAGCATAAGCCCTTCATCAGGAATGAGAGAGAGCCTGCTTGGCTACTCTTGAGATGCTGCCTGGCCTGCTGTGCTTTGACCAGCAACACATTTTCAGCTGTGATCTCCAGCATCTGCAGACCTCATTTTTTGCCTGAAATATATGTAAACATCATGTTTTACAAGTAAGAAATGCCTTTGGTTGTTTGTTGAATAGAGTCAAACTCCAATATTTGTTCATTTCTTCATATGTTGCTGTACAGAACCAAATAGATTAAATAACTCTGTATGTACAGTCTGTTCTGATATTGCGATTGTTCCATTCCTGTACAATTTTGCGTTCGAAGAAAATTGTACAATAGCAGCACCAATGGGGGCAGAATCGCATTATAAGCAATACAGGGTAAGGAAAGTCTGGGTTCTACAAAATGACAGTTGTAATCCTTCAATCCCATTATCGCCAATTTAGATTGAAGAAACATGTGTTATGGCAGAACTGACTGTATATAAAGGATAAAGCAGGCTTTTTTATGAATAAAATATACTTTTGAAATTAAACATAAAGAATGGGTCAGAAATCTGGATGCACGAGTCGCAGGATTTTGGTGCATTTGGTCAGAGCAATGTGTCTCTGTTAGAGTGAAATGGGAGCGCTCACCATTGATTGTTCCTGGTACGATTCCCACCTCTTACTCCTGATGCTGTGCTCCTTCTACAGAGGGAACATCACTGTGACCCTGTGTCACACCAGCCCTCATAGCAAGATCTTTTAGAGAGACAAACAGCTGGGTCAAAATATAGAGTCATAGAGTCATAGAGATGTACAACCCGGAAACAGACCCTTCGGTCCAACCCAATCCAATCTAGTCCCGCCTGCCAGCACCCGACCCATATCCCTCCAAACCCTTCCTATTCATATACCCATCCAAATGTCTTTTAAATGTTGCAATTGTACCAGCCTCCACCACATCCTCTGGCAGCTCATTCCATACATGTACCACCCACTGTATGAAAAAGTTGCCCCTTAGGTCTCTTTTACATCTTTCCCCTCTCACCCTAAACCTATGCTCTCT
Source organism: Hemiscyllium ocellatum (assembly GCF_020745735.1). Lineage (NCBI taxonomy): Eukaryota > Metazoa > Chordata > Chondrichthyes > Orectolobiformes > Hemiscylliidae > Hemiscyllium > Hemiscyllium ocellatum. Next base: position 41,862,504 of record NC_083437.1, on the reverse strand, counting down.
AGTTCTGGACTCCCTGACCCTAGGGAAAAGCCTTTGCCTATTTACCCTATCCATGCCATGCATGCCCCTCATATGGTGCTTTGGAATGTAGGCTTGAGTGCTGTAGGGAGTGGGTCAGGTTAGGGTGTGACTGTAGGGACTGGGTCAGGTTAGCGTGTGACTGTAGGGACTGGGTCAGGTTAGGATGTGACTGTAGGGACTGGGTCAGGTTAGGGTGTGACTGTAGGGACTGGGTCAGGTTAGCGTGTGACTGTAGGGACTGGGTCACGTTAGGATGTGACTGTAGGGACTGGGTCAGGTTAGGGTGTAACTGTAGGGACTGGGTCAGGTTAGTGTGTGACTGTAGGGACTGGGTCACGTTAGGATGTGACTGTAGGGACTGGGTCAGGTTAGTGTGTGACTGTAGGGACTGGGTCAGGTTAGGATGTGACTGTAGGGACCAGGTCAGGTTAGTGTGTGACTGTAGGGACCGGGTCAGGTTAGTGTGTGACTGTAGGGACCAGGTCAGGTTAGGATGTGACTGTAGGGACTGGGTCAGATTAGTGTGTGACTGTAGGGACTGGGTCAGGTTAGGGTGTGACTGTAGGGACCGGGTCAGGTTAGTGTGTGACTGTAGGGACTGGGTCAGGTTAGGATGTGACTGTAGGGACTGGGTCAGATTAGTGTGTGACTGTAGGGACTGGGTCAGGTTAGGGTGTGACTGTAGGGACTGGGTCAGGTTAGTGTGTGACTTGAAGCCTGTGTGTCTCCCATGTCACCACCACCTGACTACATCACCCAGGGCATTCTAATATCGACATGTCACTGAATGTCCAATACCAATGAGCTCGACCTGTGAACTATTCTCAATGATTCTTATTCAATTACTGACAAGATCGAATATAATGTGGAGGTGCCGGTGTTGGACCGAGGTGGACAAAGTTAAAAATCACACAACACCAGGTTATAGTCCAACAGGTTTAATTAGAAGCACTAGCTTTCTGAACGCTGCTCCTTCATCGGGTGATTGCGGAGCAGGATCATAAGACACAGAATTTATAGCAAAAGATTACAGCGTCAAGCAATAAAAACAATATATTGAACAAACCTAGATTGTTGTTAAGTCTTTCATCTTTTAAAATGAGTTACAAGTTTCGGTTTATTAATGTGTAAATCCCAGAACTTCTTTCAAATCACATTTTCACGATAACTTAGAGTTTAATAAAAAAAAGGTAACATCTCAGCTCCGACAATGCATTAAAGGTGTGAGTTTAGAGTCTTCTGTATCCAAATCTTGAGTCAGACTGATCTATTTCCAAAGTAGGAATTTTTAAAATGTTACATGGATTGCCTACCTGCAGATTGTGTGTTTTTTGAGCAAAACAGAATGTATCTGCAAAAACAATTCTGCAAATTCAATTTTACCCCATAGAGTTACATTGTGTGCGTGCATGTGAGGGAGAAAGAGAGACAGAGAGAGAAAATGTGTGCTCGCGTGCATGTGTGTGGGAAAAGTTTAAGTGTGTGCCACTGAGTGATCTAACATAGGAATATTTTCCCTTGCATGCACAGAATTCTGGTGTGTACAAAGTTTCTAGTAACACAAGACTCTATCACGGAACTCTATCACACTGCCCTTCCTAGTCCGAGGCTAATTACCCACATCCTCCTCCCATTGAGAAGAACAAGGGCAGCAGATACATGGGAGCACCACCCCCTGGAAGTTCCTCTCCAATCCACTCACCATCCTGACTTGAAAATATATTGCTGTTCCTTTGCTGTCACTGGGTCAGAATCCTGGAATTCCCTCCCTAAGGGCAAGGGGCAACAAGGGAGGGGGCAATAGATGTTGGCCCAGCCAGCGATGCTCATGTCCCATGAACAAATACGTTTTAAATATCAGGAGCTTCTTTGTTAGAGAATTTTAAAAATCCAACATTTACAGGAAATACTTTTGCACTCTAATATATTAACAGATGAATTAAAACAAGATTTAAGAACATCATTTTTAATATATCAATGCAGTTTATTAAATCTCACTGACCGGCGAGCTCTCTCAAGCCACTTCTTGCCCACACAGTGGGTCAGTGCTGAGGGAGTGCCGCACTGTCAGAGGGTCAGTGCTGAGGGAGTGCTGCACTGTCAGAGGGTCAGTGCTGAGGGAGTGCCGCACTGTCGGAGGGTCAGTGCTGAGGGAGTGCCGCACTGTCAGAGGGTCAGTGCTGAGGGAGTGCTGCACTGTCAGAGGGTCAGTGCTGAGGGAGTGCTGCGCTGTTGGAGGGTCAGTACTGAGGGAGTGTTGCACTGACGGACAGTCAGAACTGAGGGAGTGCTGCACTGTCAGAGGGTCAGTACCAAGGGAGTGCTGCACTATCAGACGGTGCTGAGGGAGTGTCACACTGACAGAGGGTCAGTACTGAGGGACTGCTGCACTGTCGGAGGGCCAGTGCTGAGGGAGCACTGCACAGTTGGAGGAGCCAACATTTGGTTGAGATGTTAAACTGGGACCATGTCTATCTGCAAAGGCCAAAGTAAAAGATCCTATGGCATTTTGTGAAAAAAATACAAGTTAATTTTCCCAGTGCCCTTCAACCGACATCTCAAAACAGAGTACCATGTTGCTGTCTGTGGGACCTTGTTGTGTGTGACTGCGCTTTTGAATGCTTTTCAAGGCTGCACAGTACATTGCAGTGTCCTGTATTCACGGAAGGCACTGGAGCAATGAAGTTCTTCTTTAATTATCCCATGCAGCATTACAATGCTAGTACCAGGAAGCAGAATGTCTCCAGCCCAGGAGGGGGATGTCTGCCTCACTATGGTTGATGCACTGTTAGCTCCATACCCACATTTCCAAAACTCTAACCGCATTCCTCTTGTCCCCTTCTGTCAAAGTTTTGAGGATTTCAAAATTCTTTTTAATGTCCCATTTTAATTGTCCTGACCTAATACTGTTATTCAAAGTATTATGTGATGCCTGATCTCTGGTTATAATGTCACAACACATTAGCAGCCAAATCTCAGACTGATATTGCCTCACTCCTAGAATCTGTACCTAAATTAAGTCAGCACCATGGCTACTGTGACCCCAACAAACTGAGAAACAGAAACATGGTTTCGGCAGTCATATGCAACACAAAAAGGAAGAAATTCTCTAGAATGTTTATCCCCAGTATATTCCAGACCAAATTGTTATTCCAGCAAATCCCATGTCACTGAAGCTTCTGAAGATATTGTTCGACAATTCAAACTTCACGTCTCTAATTGAGGGGGCCGTCGGAATTTTACAAACCATCTGAAAACATCCTGTAACTTATTTGACATGTAGGCCACACAGACCTCAGAATCTGTACATCAAAAATAACAAAATGATAAACTCATGTCCAATTCAACAGTAAATCTGTACTTGTCACGTAATGCTGCTAAGTTTCAAATCAAAAATTAAGTTGGTAACACACTCAACTATGTTATCCTCCCCTTATTCAGGAATTAACGATTAAAACGTGTAAATTAACTCCCAAATTATAGTGCAATATCAGATCAGGTTACAATATTTAACTCCCTCCCACGCATCTATTACCTTCTGATATTTTTCATTCTTTCCATTAATTAGATGTCATTCGCCTCTGCGGAATGTATTGTCACAATCGAAAATCTACTTCCTTCCTCTTACACAATCGTTCCATTGGGCTGAGGTTTTGGGACTCACTGAGGCCAGGAGATCGGACATTGCGAGAAACAGAAGTTACTGGGAAACACTCAGCAGGTCCGGAAACATCCATGAGGAGAGAAACTGAGTAAACGTTTCCAAATATTACCAAATGTTCCAAACGTCACAAGACTGGGCAGAATGAGGGTTTCTTGTCTCCATTCGCAACATTGGCCAAATTGGTGAGGGCAGGGCAAGGCTGTTTATCCCCATGAGGTAAAGGCCTATTGTCCAGGGATCTTTGCCAGGGAGACAGACAGCTGGGAGGATACCTCAACACCAAAGTGCCCTGTCGAGATGTAATGTGGAGACGCCAATGTTGGACTGCTCCAAAAGCTTGTGATTTCAAATAAACCTATTGGACTATCACCTGGTGTCATGTGACTTCTGACTCTCTCTTTAAGGATCAGAATCTTCAGTGGTCACTGGCTGCTAGGCCCTCAAGGCAGATGCCACCAGGATCAGAGAATTGTTACAATGCAGGAAGAGACCATTCAGTCCATCATGTCTACACTGGCTCTCCAAAACGCAACTTGCCCAATGCCTTTCACCCGTTCTTTCCCTGTAACTGCACATATAATTCTTCTTTAGACAACCATCAAACTTTTGCTGTGGTCCACGCTTATTAAAAACAGCTAAATCATTGTGGTGAAGTATTTGCCTGACATCTCTGTTGGTTTACCCAGAAGAATCCAGGTGATTATCATGGCCATTCTAGAACATTCTAGGATATGACCCGAGAAAGAATCCAGGTCATTAAGAAGGATATTCCAATTCCAGGTCCAACTAAATGCCAATACCTGCTCCCAGTGACTGTCCTTTACCATCCTGGTGGCCTCTTCAGATAATGACAGATTTTGAAGTGGCTACATCCAGATATTGTGAAAGATTTCTTCAGATTAAATCAGAGTTCCTCCTGACCATTGTTATTCTTGGGTTGCTGCAGGATCAGCAGGAAAATCCACCAGTTTATCTCAGTGTTGGGAGTTTGGGATAGAAACACAGAAACTGTCAGAGAATGTTCCAAATATCTGCTGCCCTTGTCCTTCTAAACAGAAGTGGTTGTACTTTGGAAGATGCTGTCTGAGGATTGTTGGGGAATTTCTGCAGTGCATCTTGTAGATAGTACACACTGCTGCTACTGAGTGTCAGTGGTGAAGGGGGTGGGTGTTTGATGCCAACCAAGAGGCCTGCTTTGTCTTCATGGTGTTGAGCTTTCTGAGTGTTCATAGAATCATAGAATCTGTACATTGCAAAAAGAGGCCATTCAGCCCATTGAGTTCACACCAACCCTCTGAAATGCATTGCATACTATCCCCTAACCTTGCACTTTACCATAGCTTGTTGGAGTTGCATCCATCCATCCACTCCTGACTTGTGTCTTGTAGATGATGGACAAGTTATGGGAAGTCAGGAGGTGAGTTACTCGCTGCAGTATTCCTAGACTCCGACCTGCTCTTGTAGCCACTGCATTTATATGGCGAGTCCAGTTGAGCCCCTTAATCCAGGGGTTCATAAACTTAATAAACATGCAGATTTTTCCAGGAGCGATGTGTCCTTTTTCGTGTCAGCTATGTCTTAGTTTGTGACACATTTGCATTGGTATCTCAAGGCCTGGGGTCAAATCCAACTTCAGGGCCTGAGCACAAAAATCAACACTCCCGTGTTCCCCAGAGAGAATGCTGCACTGTCAGAGGTGCCCTCTTTGGAATGAGATGATAAACTGCCCACTCAGATGGATGTGAGAGATCCCATGACCCTATTTTGAGAGCGTTGCAGGGAAGTTCCCTCTAATGGCCTGGTCAATACTCACCCCTCAATCAACATCACACAAACAGATTATCTTTTCGTTATCATTATCATGTTCCTGGGAGCTCGCTGTGCACAAATTGGCTGTTGTGTTCCTTCCATTAGTACCACCTGACTTAAGAAAGTGCTTCATTGTCTGTCAAGCGCTGCTGGACGTCAACTGGGTATCACAGGAGTTATATAAAAATGCAAGTCTTTCTTTATTTGGACTTCTGTTTCATGAGAAAAATATTGAATAGGGACGTTGAAAGTAATCATATTTCACTTCTGAGATCAATTGGTGGGATATTTTGTAATAAATACTTTAAAATCCATCTTTTAAAATGCTTTAAAAGTACTTTAAAATACTTTAAAATTGCTGAGATTTCAGAGAGATGTCTTAGATTAGTGAGTGGAAGGATTTACTTGCAGCTGAAGTGAGCCATTAATTGACAGTTAAAGGCAAATCTGCAAATGTGTTGCTGGTCAAAGCACAGCAGGCCAGGCAGCATCTCAGGAATAGAGAATTCGACGTTTCGAGCATAAGCCCTTCATCAGGAATGAGAGAGAGAGAGCCAAGCAGGCTAAGATAAAAGGTAGGGAGGAGGGACTAGGGGGAGGGGCGATGGAGGTGGGATAGGTGGAAGGAGGTCAAGGTGAGGGTGATAGGCCGGAGTGGGGTGGGGGCGGAGAGGTCAGGAAGAGGATTGCAGGTTAGGAGGGCGGTGCTGAGTTGAGGGAACCGACTGAGACAAGGTGGGGGGAGGGGAAATTAGGAAGCTGGAGAAATCTGAATTTATACCTTGTGGTTGGAGGGTTCCCAGGCGGAAGATGAGGCGCTCCTCCTCCAGCCGTCGTGTAGTTGTGTTCTGCCGGTGGAGGAGTCCAAGGACCTGCATGTCCTCGGTGGAGTGGGAGGGGGAGTTAAAGTGTTGAGCCACGGGGTGATTGGGTTGGTTGGTTCGGGCGGCCCAGAGGTGTTCTCTGAAGCGTTCCGCAAGTAAGCGGCCTGTCTCACCAATATAGAGGAGGCCACATCGGGTGCAGCGGATGCAATAGATGATGTGTGTGGAGGTACAGGTGAACTTGTGGCGGATATGGAAGGATCCCTTGGGGCCTTGGAGGGAAGTGAGTGTGGAGGTGTGGGCGCAAGTTTTACATTTCCTGCGGTTGCAGGGGAAGGTGCCGGGGGTGGAGGTTGGGTTGGTGGGGGGTGTGCACATTTGCAGCTGTGATCTCCAGCATCTGCAGACCTCATTTTTTACTTAGTTAAAGGCAAATCTCAACATTTTAATTTCTTCTGCACATTCTGAGATTTAGAATATCACTTGCATAGAACAGGGAGGGAAAAAAAACAATGTCTAGCCCTGTCATGAGGCAGGATCCACATTCAACATCTGAGGACTTCTCAGTCATTTCACATTTTGCCAACACTCTCAGTTTTATTATTGACTTCCTGCCATTCATTTAATGTGTGCAATTAACAGAAACAGAAGAGGAGAGAGAGAGAGAAAAAAATCTGTCTCTCACTTCCTTTCCTTTCTATCCATTAAAACAACAGCACAAAAATCAATAAAATTGTTAATGAAATCATGATTGTTGATAATATTGTGCCCCTGAGTACCAACCCATCTTGTGTGGTAGTCAGAGATTATCCAATGAAGAGATAGGTCGTTCTTTAATGATCTTACATGTCAGGCGCCTGAAGATGTGTAGGGACTTAGATCTGCCTTACAGCTTCGGTGTGTCCACTGTTGTCTAATTAGAGCACACCCACACTGAACGGAATGAGCCAGGAACCACTATGCACCCAATTCACAGGTATCTGTGAGTGATGAGGATGCTTCAGCCATCTCCTGGACAATTGGCTGGTTGGACACTCAGCTTCTGTCAGCTTCTCTCCTCCTCGATGTCGCCTCCCAGGCTCTGTAGCTGGTGTTTGGGACATAATACCTACTTGCTGAGACCCGCCAGGCCTGGATCCTGGGTGGGGTTTCTTTGGGAAACACAGAATATCAACCAGGAAATTCTCCTCACCCTCAACTCACAAAGCAGCAGTACCCAGTTCAGCAAACTATCAGAACATGGTTTCAACTACTGCACCAAAATTCAACACCAGCACTCTACTCCTTCGAGCCAGCGATAAAGTAAATAAAAATCTGAGTCAGTCTTTACTTGAACAGATTTATTCACGGAGTGAAACATTACAGGTATATATCTCCTGACTCTACGCTTGTGCTGTCGCATTAAGTGTCTTTTGACTCTCCTTTTAATATCTGTGAACTAATAAACTAAATAACTAAGGCCCAGTCATTAATGAGGCATTTAACAAAAACAAACTTAAAGTGAAGCACCTTTTATACAGCTACTTCTAATCGATCTGTTCAACTGTAATACCTGGCTGGTGTAGGTGAGAATTGAATCTGGATCATTCAGCTGAAAGGCAGGGACACTACCACAGGAGTTCACCCCCCTCAGCTGTGTTGCTGCAGCACACAGGGACAGCGCTTGGAATGCAGAATGTGTGGCCTCGAGGTAGTACCACAGTGCAAGGAAAGCCCATCTCCTCGGAAAACTAGAAACTAATTAAACAAATTAACTAATAAACATCCCCATAAAGAGGCATTTTAATCAACAAAACGAACCAAATTAAATTCAAATGATGAAGCACTCCACCCCCAGCAACACCCACTGATCACAAAGTCTGTGATCATACTGGCGAATATCTCTTCATTTGTGATTAAGCAAACATCCAACCAATGGCCTTCTCCTGAATATACTTAACGTCAATTGATACATTTAATATCGACTCATTTCTCTCCCTACATTCACTTTGTCTTTGCCAGTCATTTCACACTGTTTATGGAAAACTTGAAGAGTACAATTAAATAATGCAGCATTTAAAAACAAGTTACCTTCAAATAGCCTTCAGTTTGTTTTAAATGCTGGCTGCTGTCCTTGCAGGAACTTGTACTCATGTACGTAACTGTTCCACCTCCATCTGTTTGTAGAATTTCCAACACTCTACCCAATGAGGTTCAGGAGCAAGTAAGTGGAGGCTAGCTATGGTTCTGATGCATGTTGCTTTATTCTCTGCTGTTTTGCAGAATCCATATTGACATGGGTACAAACGAAAATGGAAATTGCTGGAGCAATTCAGCAGGTCTGGCAGTATGTGTGCAGAGAGAAACAGAGCTGAAGAAGTGGACTGGAATTTCTCTGTTTTTCTCTCTCCACAGATCATGCCAGACCTGCTGAGTTTTTCCAGCAACGTCTGTTTTTATTGGTTGCAGATCTGCAGTTCTTTGTTTTATTGACACATCAGGCTGGAGAAATGGGCAGATCACAGAACAGCTTTAGAAGTATGATAACATTGAAACCTCAAAATCCCATGGCTGTCTGCTTTGTTGGAAGTGGCAACCACTCATAGAACATAGAACATAGAACATTACAACACAGTACAGGCCCTTCGGCCCTGCGTCAACCTGTGAAAATAACCTGATGCCCATCTAATGTACATTGTTCCATTATTATCCATATGTACGTCCAATGCTCATTTAAATGCCCTAAACATTAGTGAGTCTACTTCTGTTGCAGGCAGGCTATTGCACACCCATACTACTCTCTGAGTAAAGAATCTACCCCGATATCTATCCTAAACCTATCACCCTCAATGTAAAGCTATGTCCCACTGATTGCCTTATACGTCTTGATTAAGTCACCTCTCAGTCTTCCTCTCTCCAATGATAACAGCCTCAGTTTCCTCAGCCTTTCCTCGTAAGACCTTCCCTCCATACCAGGCAACATCCTAGTACATCTCCTCTGAACCCTTTCCAAAGCTTCCACATCCATCCTATAATGCGGTGACCAGAACTGTACCCAATACTCAAGGAGTGGCCGCACCAGTGCCTTGTACAGCTGAAACATGACCTCGTGGCTCCGAAACGCCCCTACCAATAAACGCCAACACACCTGATGCCTTCTTAACAACTCTATCAACATAAATCTATCGCCCTCAATTTAAAGCTATGTCCCGCCAATTACCTTATACGTCTTGATTAAGTCACCTCTCAATCTTCTTCTCTCCAATGAAAACAGCTTTCAGGGATTTATGCACCTGGACACAGAGACCTCTCTGTTCATCTACACTGCCAAGAATTTTACCATTAGTCCAGTACTCTGCATTCCTGTTACTTCTTCAAAAGTGAATTACCTCGCACTTTTCTGCGTTAAACTCCATTTGCCACTTCTCAGCCCAGCTCTGCATCTTATCTATGTCCCTCTGTAACCTATAACATCCTTTGGCACTATCCACAACTCTGCCTACCTTAGTGTCATTTGCAAATTTACTAACCCATCCTTCTATGCCCATATCCAGGTCGTTTAATAAAATGACAAACAGCAGTGGTCCCAAAACAGATCCTTGCGGCACACCACTGGTAACTGAGCTCCAGGATGAACATTTCCCATCAACCACCACCCTCTGTTTTCTTTCAGCTAGCCCATTTCTGATCCAAACCACTAAATCACCTTCAATCTCGAAACTTTGTATTTTCTGCAGTAGCCTACCATGTGGAACCTTATCAAACACCTTACTGAAGTCAGTATATACCACATCAACTGCTTTACCTTCATCCACCTGTTTTGTCACCTTCTCAAAGAACTCAATAAGGTTACTGAGACACAACCTACCCTTCACAAAACCATGTTGACTATGCCTAATCAAATCCTTTCCAAATGATTATAAATCCTATCTCTTATAACTTTTTCCAACACATTACGCACAACCGAAGTAAGGCTCACTGGTCTATAATTACCAGGGTTGTCCTGACTCCCCTCCTTAAACAAGGGAATAACATTTGCTATCCTCCAGTCTTCTGGCACTACTCCTGTTGATAATGATGACATAATGATTGAAGCCAAAGGCTTTGCAATCTCCTCCCTGGCTTCCCAGAGAATCTAAGGATAAATCCCATCCGGCCCAGGAGTGTTACCTATTTTCAGATCTTCCAAAATTGCTAAAACCTCCACTTTTGCCAACCTCAATTCCACCTAATCCTGTAGCCTGTATCTCCGTATTCTCACTAACATTGCCCTTTTCCAATGTGAATACTGACAAAACATATTCATTAAGCACTTCCCCCCATGTCCTCAGATCCCACACACAATTTTCCACCACTATCTTTGATTGGCCCTATTCTTACTTCAGTCATTCTTTTATTCCTGATATACCTATAGAAGGACTTAGGGTTTTCCTTGATCCAATCTGCCAACAAATTCTCATGTCCCCTCCTGGCTCTTCTTAGCCCTCTCTTTAGATCTTTTCTGAATAATTTATAACTCTCAAACCCCCTAACTGAGTCTTCACGCCTCATCCTCACATAAGCCTTCTTCTTCCTCTTGATAAGAGCTTCAACTTCGTTAGTAAACCATGGCTCCCTCTCTCATTAACTATCTCCTTGCCTGATAGGTGTATACTTATCAAGGACACACAGTAGCTATTCCTTGAATAAACTCCACATTTCAAGTGTGTCCATCCCCTGCAGTTTCTTTCCCCATCCTATGCATTCTAAATCTTGCCTAATCGCATCATAATTGTCTTTCCCCCAGTTATGCCTCTTTCCCTGCGGTATATACCTATCCCTTTCCATCACTAAAGTAAACATAACCAAATTATGGTCACTATCACCACAACCTCCAAATCTAACACCTGGCCAGGTTCATTCCCCAGTACTAAATCCAATGTGGCCTCTCTCCTTGTTGACCTGTCTACATACTGTGTCAGAAAACCCTCCTGCACACATTGAACAAAAACTGACCCATCTAAACTACTTGAACTATAAGTGGTTGAATCCTCAAACATTATCTCAGCTGCTGTAGTATTACCCTTGATTATGAATGTCACCTCTCTCCTTTTACCATCTTCTTTGTTCTAACTGAAACATCTAATTCCCTGAACCTGCAACAACCATTCCTGTCCCTCCTCTAGCCATGTCTCTGAAATGGCCACAACCTTGAAATCCCAGGTACCAACTCATGCTGCAAGTTCACTCACCTTATTCCGGATGCTCCTGGCATTGAAGTACACACATTTCACACCAACACCCTGATTGCCGGTACCCTCTCGCGACCTTGTAAAGCTATCCCTGACCTCACTCCCCTTAACCTCCTGTACACTGGAATTACAATTCAGGTTCCCATCCCCCTGCTGCATTAGTTTAAACCCCCGTCCCGAAAAGCATGAGCAAATTTGCTCTCCAGGATATTGGTACCCCTCTGGTTCAGGTGAAGACCATCCTGTTTTAGAGGTCCCACCTTCCCCCAAAAGAGCTCCAATTATCCAAGGATCCAAAACCCTCCCTCCTGCACCATCCCTGCAGCCACGTGTTCAGCTCTGCGCTCTCCCAGTTCCTCACTTTGCTTTGATAATGGAACAAGTTATTTCAGGAATCAGAGTGGTAACAATGTTCATGGATCACTGCAGGAGAGGACCCCTGTAACAGACGAAGGGGCTTGATGATGTTAGTATTCATGTGCAATCAAAATAAAGCACAAAGGGCCAATGTTGCATAAGGTGCAAATCCTTTCTTTAAAAAAGATGAGCGATATGAAGTATCAACTTGTTTGTACTGTTGCTGCTACCTCCTGCTGGAGAACCCTATCACAGTGTGTCACACTCACCATCCCCTCATATCCACTGAACCGCTCTGTGACACCCACCATCCCACTACTCCCAGTTCCATCCCATTGTCTAGAGCCCTCCAGTTCACCCTCTAAAGAGATTTCATTGGGTCGTGGTGAGATGTTTTACCAACTTTATAACTTAGTGCGAGTTATTTGGAATCAAGGATACAGTTGAAGACAGTTCTCTCAGAGGTTTATCATGAAGGCAACACTCATTTTTCCTCAGTACAGTGTTGAACAGAATGCAGGATCTTTGCAAACTCTTTAAAACCCTCTGACTGCGTCCAGCATGCTCTGGTCCACAATGAGTCATACCTGAAGTGAAGGATTTGTATTAATATACAGATGTTATTTCACAGTGCATCACCTTTTGGAGTACAGGGACAGTTATAATGCAGTTGAGTGCAGCAACCATTTGACACATAGTGGAACAATGAGTGAAGGAACTAAATTAAAATGTTTTGCTCAAAAGTTTTGCCCGTAGATGTCACAATTAATCTTTTAAGCCTAGGGCTATTTTTCCCAATTTCCTGCGGCCTCTAAGGTCTTCCTACTTTGTGGAATTCGTTAAGAACTTAGATTGCACTGGCAATCTAATAACACAGTCAGGTTATTAAAAGAATATCACAGCTTAGCAACTATTCAAGAATCTGGCACGCTGTTACCAAAGTCCTGGGCTCACTTCTAAGCCAGTAGCAGAGAACTCTGTACACACTCTCATGGTGGATATGGTATGGCTATTCTTGGGAAGTCACAGATGTCTGTTTGTCCATAGGCAGCAAAGTCGCTCTTTAATCTAGGAAACAGGTAAATGGCTCTCCCAGACCATGGCCATTTCCATTAAAACTGTATGTTTTCTAATCTATATTTTGCTGCTCAGAAATGATAATTGTTTGGAGCATTGTACTGAGGTGTGGTGGCCTGATTTCCTCATGTGTAAAGCATGTTGCATCAATAAACTAATTACCAGTAAAATGCCACAGCATTTTCTAATTGAAAGTTGCATAAAGAATTACGATTTTTCCATAAATTCCCCTACGACAGAAATTATTTCTAGTCAAGTCATTTCTGCCTCACCAAAATTACCCGCAAAACAAGAGCATGCATAACTCCATGCAACAACATCGCACAAGGGCAGTTCAAAATGTGTGACAGGACTGTCCTGTATGTAACAGTTTATAGTGATAAAGGGATAAAAGGAATGGCCAGCACTTCCTCAGAAAGCCATTGAGCCTTGCTGTACAGAACGAGGCCACCCTGTTTTACTAAAACCAACAGGAACTCTGAATGACTTACCCATTCCCCATTGCCCTGAAGTATTTCTACTATCTATGCCATAAACCATTCCCTTTCTGAATCCACACCGTGTTCAGATCATAGTAACTTGCTAAATTAAAAAATAATCACCATCGCCCCATTTGGCAAATGTCTTAAAACTGTGCCCTCTTGAAATTGGAAATAATTTTTCTATGTGCACTCTTTCAAAACCCTTCATGATTTTGAACACCTCTATCTCCCCTTCACCTTCATTACTCTTGAGACAGTGTTCCCAGCTTCTCCACATGAACTACAGTCCCTTATTCTTGGTAACAATCCAGTAAATTTCCATTGCAGCCTTATACTCACACCCCTTCTGAAGGGTGGTGGCAAGAATAGGGATAAAGGACTCCTGCTGAGGCTGGATGAGTGACTTATAATCATATACTTCCTCCTGTCTGAGCAGACTCTCCAACCTTGCAGTCAATCACTTTGAATATTGCTTGCTATGTGGCTCAACAGACTCAGCAGTGACTCTGGTATTGAAAGCAATGTCTGAGGGAAGAGTGCTGGCTTCAGTTCTGAGGAAGTCTAGATTGCAATGCAACCTTTAACATGCCCCTTTCACCTGTTTTACCAAACCATCCAGAGGAGGGAAACCTTAACCAATCAGAACGTGATCAAGAGTAAGGCCCCTGTCCTAGAGTGGGAATTGCACCCAGACCCTCCAAGTGAGACACAAGAATATTATTGTCTAAAGCTAGCACTTAAATAACCACCAATTGTTGACACTTCAGTCCCTGCTTTTTTTTTCCCCTGTATGATTTATTAAAAGAAAATACTAACTCTAGAGTTCCACAGGCTATAATGCTGTCCACTCACACTGCATCAGTCTGGCTTGTGTCCTTGTTACAGTGACCTTGCAGGAGTGCTCAAGCGGAAAGCATCTCATTAGCTGGAGGTGAAGAAGCATTCTCACTCTAACACAGGCAGCTTAGGCAGCAGGCTCTGAGGAAATCAGGCTGTCTGGGGCCAACTGTGATAACCAAGTGTTAGACTCTGTAAACCCCTCCTGCTCAGAAATATCACTTGGTGCTCCACATTGTAAAAAAAAATCAGTTGACTGCACTGAGTCTTTGGGAACCCAGCTAGCTTCCATTTGTTAGTGGTGGTGTTAACAGGCACAGTAAAAGGCATTGTTACTGAAAGCACCTGTTTGGGCTCTTGTGGAACAGTGATAATGTCCCTATCTCTGAGTCAGGAAATCTGTGTTCATGTCCCACCCGCTCCAAAAGTGTGGTAAGTGTATCTCTAAACAGGTTGATTAGAAAATACCTGGGGACACCTACAAAGTGAGTCTGCTGGAACAGTGACTGCGCTAAGCACTATGTAGGGCAAACAGGCAGACAGCTGGTGACTCGCATCCATGAGCACCAACCAGCGATGAAGCGACATGACCAACTCAGCTTGGTATCCATACACATGGACAACAAGAACCATGAGTGTGACTGGGACAACACAACAATACTAGGACAGGTGAAACAAAGAATGGCAAGGGAATTCCTGGAAGCAAGGTGCTCATCCTTGGCCTACATCAACTAACACATTGACAAAGACCCGATATACATATCACTGCAATGGAAAACAGTTACCGGCACCGACCAGAAACAGTTCAATTAGAACCACATCAATACAGCAGCGCTTCATAGGAGGTAATACAGCACTGATGGTGTCACCGAGAGGGGACAAAATGTTTGCCAATAAACCCACCAGCTCGGCGAGCAGACCAACAATGAATTCAACCAGCTCCCAAGCTACACTTCTTCACAAAAATTTTAAACGATGGCCTCAGTTATCCCAGTTCCTGCAGAGGGAGATCCCACTCTAGTCCTTGGCCCCACCCTTTCTGCTCTTTGGAATCAGGTTGTAGTCCACCAGGTTTATTTGGAAGTACAAGCTTTCAGAGCGCTGCTCCTTCGTCCTTATAGCAAAGTTTACTATAAATTCTGTGTCCTATGATCCTGCACCACTAGCTACCTGCTGAAGGAGCAGTGCTCTGAAAGCTAGTATTTCCAAATAAATCTGTTGGACAATAAGTTGATGTTGTGTGATATTTCATTTTGTCCACCCCAGTCCAACATAGGCTCCTCTAGATCATGCTCTTTGGAAAGGATTGGGGTGGGGGGGAGGTTTCAATCTCTTAGAGGCCCCGCAGCTTCTGGCAACAACATTTGGTAGACTCCAGTCCTGGTCTTCTGCACAACCCCTGGAAGGTGTCAGTGTTACAGAGGAGATGGGAAATTTCAGTCTTTGTAAAATAGAAAGTTAACAACAAATCTCAGATCTGTAATTAATAAAGGAAGGATTTGTTAGAGTTTCTGGAGTTCATAGAAACTGATGAGAAAACGTGGTCTAGTGGGGAAAGAGCAAGGTGGGGTAAGAGAAATTGGAAACCTCTTTAATGAAGCCAGCAATGTGAAAGATGGCTTCTTCGCTGCTACATTTTCTTTACTCATTCACAGATGTGGACATTCCTGAAAAGGCCAGCATTTACTGCCCATTCCTAATTGCCTCGACAGGGCATCCCAGGCCATTTCAGCAGACATCAGTGTGGGTGTCTGGAGTCACGTGTAGGCCAGACCAGGTAAGGATGGCAGATTTCCTTCCCTAAAGGACATTGGCAAACCAGATGGGTTTTTACTATAATCAATGGTGGTTTGATGGTACCGTTACTGAGACCAATGTCAGCAATATGAACAATATGTAAATCCCACCAACTGCTATAGCCCTCGCACATATCCTGTAATTTTGTGTTGATTTCTAATGATGGAAACAGTGGCAGGTGGAAACAGAATGGTGTGCAAAATACTGTTCATGTTACATTGCAATGTCCTTTATTGGTTCTGCTAATTTCAGGTGTAGAAAGGCAATGTTATCCAAATGGTGATACTGCAGTGGAGTCCCTGGGACTTATTTTAAGTTCTGGATTTATACCATCTGCCCTCCTCTTTCTTTTCAATAACACATGGGACCTGGGCATCACTCGCTGGGCCAGCATCTTCCTGCCCTTCAGAAGGTGGCAGTGAGTTGTCTTGTTCTCATATTCCAGCATTTACTGTCCATTCCTAATTGCCTCGACAGGGCATCCTAGGCCATTTCAGCAGACATCAGTGTGGGTGTCTGGAGTCGCGTGTAGGCCAGACCAGGTAAGGATGGCAGATTTCCTTCCCTAAAGGACATTGGTGAACCAGATGGGTTTTTACTACAAGCTCTCCTTTCTATGCTGTATATTTCTCTGTGGTTCTCAAGGTCTTTTCTCTGGGGTGGGGTGGGGTGGAAGAATGAATATACAGGTATCCCGGTTGACCACTGCCAGCCAGCAGCTGGTAGACCACCCATCCATCCTGCAGTGGGCATGCACATCCTCCCTAGTCGAGGGTCAGATCTGCACTAACATCTGGAACAATGTCCCTCAAAAGTTGGTGGAAACAAGTTTTGTGAAGAATTTTAAAGGGTGTTGTAAAAGTGTTGAGGGTGTGGAATTTATAGGGTTAAAGGTAAAGTACAGGAAGTAGGTGAAATACAACAGCTCTTTCATACAGCCAGGGTCCAGATCAACGTGGGAGATGGTGGCCTGGTAGTGACGATCCAGAAGGCTCAGTTAATGTCCTCAGGTCATAGATACAACTCCCACCATGACAGATGGCAACACTTGAGTTCATGTCACATTGTGTTATAAAAACCTGGAATAAGAAGCCAGTCTAATAGTGACCATGTGACCACTTTTGTTTAAGACCCCTCTGATTCACTAATGCCCTTCAGAGAATCTGGCCTACATGTGACTCCAGACCCACAGTCAATGTGGTTGTCTTTTCAATGCCCCCCGGCAATTAGGGATGGACAATAAATGGTTGGCCTAGCCATTGATGCCCACACCCCCTTGTACAAATCTTTTAAAAAGCTCTCCTTTCTACATTGTACATTTCTCTGTGGTTCTCAAGGTCTTTTCCCTGGGGTGGGGAAGTCCAGAACTAGAGGGCACTAGGGTGAGAGGGGAAAGATTTAAAAGGGGCATAAGGGGCAACTTTTTCACACAGAGGGTGGTGCGTGTATGGAATGAGCTGCCAGAGGAAGTGTAGGAGGCTGGTACAATTACAACATTTAAAAGGCATCAGGATGGGTATTTGAATAGGAAGGGTTTAGAGGGATATGGCAAACGTGAGGACTGCAGATGCTGGAGATCAGAGTCTAGATTAGAGTGATGCTGGAAAAGCGCAGCAGATCAGGCAGCATCCGAGGAGCAGGAAAATCGACGTTTCAGACAAAAGCCCTGCATCAGGAATGAAGGCTGGGAGCCTCCGGAGTGGAGAGATAAATGGGAGGGGGGGTGGGGCTGGGGAGATGGTAGCCAAGAGTACAATACGTGGATGGAGGTGGGGATGAAAATGATAGGTCAGAAGGATATGGGCCAAGTGCTGGCAAATGGGACTAGATTAGGACTGGATGCCAGGTCAGCATAGACGAGTTGGACTGAAGGGTCTGTTTCCATGCTGCATAATCTATGACTATGATTCTACAAGATTTAGATCAGGGTTTGCATTGATGTTTAGCACATAGCAGCTGTCAATCGAAAGAAAGATGTTGCATTTGTCTCAAATATGTTCAGCGTGTCTCAAAGCCAGTGAAGTACTTTTGAAGTACGATCACAGCTTTAATGCAAACATGGGATTTATTGTCCATCCCCAGTTACCAATACGAAGGTGAGAGTGAGATGTCAACTTAAACCCTGTCTCTGTGGTGTAGGGAACACCTATATCAAGTTGGGGAAAAAGTTTCAGGAACAAGAGCAGAAAGTGCTGGAGAAACTCAGCAGGTCTGGTAGCATCAGTGAAGAGAGAAACAAAGTGAACATTTCAGGTCCAATGACCCTTCTTCTGATTCTTGCTTCTGACTTCCAGCATCGCAGTTCTCTGATGTTTTTTATTGAGGAGTTCCAGGATTTTGACCCAGCGACACTGTAGAAACACTGTATATTTCCAAGTCAGAATGGTGAAGAAATTGGAGGATAATGTGCTGCCAGGAATCTGCTGCTCTTGCCCTTCTAGATGATAGCGATCGCGGGTTTCGAAGGGGTGGTCAAAGGAACCTTGTTGAATTGCTGCAAGGCATCTTTAAGTTTGTATTCTACTCAATGAACAGATGCAGCAGGAATTTACTGATACACACCCATAACCTCCAACAGTAGACAGGTAGGAGGCTGGAAGAACACAGCAAACCAGGCTGCATCAGGAGGTGGAGAAATCAACGTTTCAGGTGTAACCCTTCTTCAGGACTGAGGGTGGGTGTAGGGCGAGCTGCAGATAAAGAAGGTGGAGGGGGCAGGTTGGTGAAATGGGGAAAGGTGAAGACAGGTAGTGAGTACATTCTGGTTGGTCAATGGGAGGAATGAATCTGGCTGGTAGCAGGGAGGAGTGGAAGGGAGGGGGAGGGGACTGGGAAGGGAGTCAGGGAATGGGAAGTGAGGTTATTTGTAATTGGAGAACTCAATGTTGAGTCCTCCAGGCTGTAGGCTGCCCAGGCGAAAGATGAGGTATTGTTCCTCCAATTTGTGGTTCAGTTCATTGTGGCAATGGAGGAAGCCAAGGATGGTCATGTTGGAAAGGGAGTGGGAAGGGGAATTGGAACAGGTGGTGACTGGAAGGTCCAGTTGGCCCCTGCGGGCCCAGCTGAGATGCTCGGCAAACCATTCCCTAAGGTTACATTTGGATCCCCTGAGGTAGAGAAGACAGTCAGGCAGGCTCTGCAATGCTTCATACCCTGGCTTTCATGATAGCCTGAGCTCCTAGTTAGGAATGTTCCAATAACCTCAGACGAACATTAAGTGAAAGCACAGCTCATTCAAGCATTAAGCCACATAACTACAGAAAGGATATTCCTGATGTTGGGGGATCCCAGAATCAGGGGTCATAATTTAAGCATAAGAGGCAGATGAGAGGAGGTGATGGCCTGGTGGCATTATCACTAGACAGTGAATCCAGAAACCTAGCAATGTTCTAGGTACTTGGGTTTGAATCCTGCCAAGACAGATGGTGGAATTTGAATTCAATTTTTTAGAAATCTGGGATTTAGAGTCTAATAATGACCATGAAACCATTGCTGAAAACCCATCTGGTGCAATAATGTCCTTCAGGGAAGGAAATCTGTCATCCTTACCTGGTCTAGCCTACATGTCACTCCAGAGCCACAGCCAATTTGATTGACTCTCAACTGCCCTCTGGGCAATTAGGAATGGGCAGTGACGCCCACATCCCGCGAGTGGAATGTTTAAAAAATTAGGGCTGAGATGAGGAGAAATGTCTTCACCCAGAGAGTGGGTGAAGAAAGCGGTTGAGACCAAGATATTATATGCTTTCAAGATGGAGGTACATGTAGCAGTTGTGATTGAAGGAATATAGGGTGTGGGGTGGGGAATGGGGGGGGTGGGGGGGGGGGGGTTAGTGCCAGATTAGGGTACAGAGCTCGATGACCAGTCATGATCATACTGAATGGTGTAGCAGGCTCAAGGAGTTGAATGGCGTCCTCTTGCTCTTCTCTCCTACACAGTAAATGGACCAGCTTTAACATACTGCCCCAGTGGGACCACACCTCAGGAACTGTACTCTCATCAGGAGAGGAAGGCAGATGAAAAGGAAATAGGAGAGAGGATGGGTATCATATCGTCACAATAGTACCTGTTTGATTATAAAATCTAGAACCTAATGACAAACCATAAAGTCTCACTCTTCTTTAGTCAATGTTCATGAATTCCAACAATACTAGAACTGACAGTATTTCATTAAGCAGTAAAAATTATTGGGCAGGATTTTTGTTCTTGAGTAAAGCAATTGCAGCTCCCCTGAAATGGCCTTGACAGTGTTCATTTTAACTCTGAAAAGTCACACAAAATAAGAACTTCAATTTTATAAATTTGTTTTGCCTTAATTCTAATTGCCAGTGATCTACTTCCTGCGATGATAAGGCTTAAACCTCACAACTGAGATGCAAGATCAATTGGAACTCAACAGTAAAAAGTTCAAAGCTGAATCTCCAGCTCCTTTAGACAATTTCAGTTGTAAGGAAGGACAAATGCCAAATCACTGCTCTTCTAATCTATAAGGTTATGGTGTTGGAAGGTAGCCAATGTGTTCAGATGCTTCTTTAGTTATGAATGAACCAGCCTTAGTCAATTCAAATCATCCCAAAGAAGATGAAAGAAAAGAATAACACAGAGAACTGCAGAAATCTGAAACAAAACAGAAATTTCTGGCGAAACTTAGCAAATCTGGCAGCACCACAGGAGAGAGAAAGCAAAGTTAACAGTGACCCTCCTTTAGAACAGGTCCAAAGAAGTCACTGGACTTGAAACATTAACTCTATTCTCTCCTCACAGATGCTGCCAGACCTGCTGAGTTTCACCAGCAATTTCAGGTTCTGTAGATGAAAGTATCTTCTTCAGCCAATCCCTCTCTTCTGTTACTGAAAAGCTATAAATCCCCAAGTCAACTGAAAATCCAGCCCCCAGTGTAACTATTGCCATGACCAGTTGCTAGCCAAACAGCTTGGAGCTCCTCTTTGTGCTGTGGACTCCCACAGACAGTTACTATCGATTCTGCTCCCAGTTCACATTTCATTCCACCCCAATAGCACGGTTGCTTGCTCACTAGAATTTATACTCCCATCCATTACTCAAATAAAGACAGCTGGTTTAATCCTGGGAAATGGTACACTCTTGGGATTTTTCATCATTGTTAACAAAACAATTACAAAGTTTTGGAAGGATTTGCTCCTTTGGTCTTTTTCAACTGGAAAATAGATGGGTAATTAGTCAGGTGAAGAGTCTACAGGGAGAACCCTCACGAATATTGCTGTTGTTCTCTCCTCCCACCTTGTTGTTTGCTTTCCTCTTCACCTGTTTTCAGTGAAGTCGGGTCATGGGTTGCAGGGGAACCCTGTACAATGGCTCCCTCAGCAGAATGTTAAGAATCATAAAGATGCTCCCAGTTGCACTTCCCAAATCTATCACTTTTGTGACAAGACAAGGAGAGAGAAATCTGCTAAATCAACTTTCCTTCACCTTGTTTGGGATAATTTGAATTGTATAAGGCTGGTTCACTTTGCAAAAGTGATTCTTTTAAAAACAACTAGAGAGCAACTGAGAGATGCCAGTGGAAGTTGTTGGGGCTGGTACAATTACAGCATTTAAAAGGCATCTGAATGGGCATATGAATAGGAAGGGTTTAGAAGGATATGGGCCGGGTGCTAGTAAATAGGACAAGATTAATTTAGGATAACTGATTGGCATAGATGATTTGGACTGAAGGGTCTGTTTCTGTGCTGTATATCTCTATGACTATGAGAGCAGGTTGATTTTATTCAAGAACTTCTTTTTATAGGGAAAAAAACTGAAAGGTCAAAGTTTAAAAAAGGCTAACTGTAAAAGTTAAAAGCTTTTCAAAAATGGTGTCATCTTAAATGTAACAAGTCAGAACCACCTTATAAAGGAGTAGATGTAGTTTCAATAGCATCATTCACACGGGAGATGGATAATATTCCTCAAAATATATATTCTGGGATGGAGGAATTACTTATGAGGAGAGGTTAAACAGGTTGGCACTCTTTTCATTGGAGTTTAGAAGGATGAAAGGTGATCTAATTGAGACATAGAGGATTATTCACAGGGTAAATGCTCAGAGGATCTTTCTCTTCATGGGCCAAAGGGCACAGTCTCAGAACAAGGGAGGCCAATTTAAGACTGAGATGAGGAGGAATTTCTTCTCTCCAATGGTTGAGAGTCTTTAGAACTCTGCCACAGGAATCTGTGGGGACAGAGACCTTGCATATGTTTAAGGCTGAGATAGATAGATTCGTGATCAGTTGGGGAATCAAGGGTGACAGGGAAAGGGCAGGAAAGTGGAGATGAGGCAAGTCTTTCATTGCCTCCCGACAACCACCTGATGAAGGAGCGGCGTTCCGAAAGCTAGTGCTTCCAATTAAACCTGTTGGACTATAACCTGGTGTTGTGTGATTTTTAACTTTGTACACCCCAGTCCAACACCAGCATCTCCAAATCACACCTAACCCATACATCCCTGAACACTATGGGCAATTTAGCACGGCCAATTCAAATAACCTGCACATCTTTGGACTGTGGGAGGAAATGGGAGCACCCAGAGGAAACCCACGCAGACACGGGGAAAATGTGCAAACTCCACACAGACAGTCGCCTGAGGTTGGAATCAAACCCAGGTCCCTGACGCTGTGAGGCAGCAATGCTAACCATTGCCACCATGCACCCCTCTCATTTTATAAAACTCACTTTGTACAACTGATAAGAGATATTTAGCACAATCAGAAAAGCAATAGAATATCCGAGAGTAAATAAGTATTTCCCCATCCAATAAGAACCCAGTAAATGTATTCATTTTACTGATGAGGAACCACAGAGATAAGCTATTAGTTTAATAGCATTTCACCCTTTTAATACTTAAAAAAAATCATTTACTAATATTATTTTAGTTATTAATAATCAATGAGTAATATATTGCTTGTTGCACTCTTGGATTAACTTCTGTCATCCAATTCCAGGCTCTTCCCCAATTATGGACCATTTGTATCATAAAATATTTACATCAGGACCAGTGTTGCATCTCCAGTATCCGAACCAAACAAAACAGACTAAAAGAAAGGCTACTCACTTTATACAAATAACTCATTTTGTTACTGAGGCTTCAAGCCTTTTTACCTGGAGATAATGAGGACTGTGGATGTTGGAGAGTGGATAAAGTGCGGAGCTGGAAAAAGCACAGCAGGTCAGGCAGCATCTGAGGAGCAGGGGAGTCAAAACCTTTCGGCTGGTGAAAGGATCTGACCTGAAAGGTCAACTCTGATGCTGCTTGACCTGCTGTGCTTTTTCCAGCTTCAAGTCTTTTACAGAAACCATTGCAGGGGCAGTCAGGGAAGTGGAGCTGAGATCACCACCAGATCAGCCATGAGCTTATCGAATGGTGCAGCGGGTTCAGTGGGCCAAATGGCCATGTCTGCTTCTATATCCTATATTCCTAACGCTTGACTGAGCCAGGGTGTCCCAAGGGACGCTAAATGGATCCTTCATCAGCTGCTCTCCTGAACAAGAGGACTGTTCTGGTTTGCTGTAACTACTGCTGTGGCTGCAATCACTCCAATGATGATACTTTCCACAATAGCTCGGCATTAATTGGGTCATGGGTATGCTGGATCCCTGCTTTTGTCCCCCTTGTTGTCGAAGATTGGTTAGGCACTCTGAACACCAGACACAAAGGGGAGATGGCAATGATAATGTCACTAGTATACTAATCCAGGGACCCATTGTCATGGTGAGGGGAATCGAGTTCAAATCCCACCACGGCAACTGGTTATGCTGAAATCCAATTAAAAACCAACTTAATTGTTCTGAATAGCAAAATAAGTGATTTACTAATGGTTCACAACTGCCCTTTCGGGCAGGAAATCTGACCTCATGTAAATCCAGATGCATAACAATGGTTTTGGCGCTTGAGTGACCTGGAAAAACAGTCAACTTCAAGGCTGTTGTGGATCATAGCATCATAGAATCCCTACAGTGTGGAAACAGGCCATTTGGCCCAACAAGTCCACACTGACCCTCCGAAGAGTATCCCACCTAGACCCATTCCCCTACCCTATTACTTTACATTTCCCCTAATTAATGCAACTAATTTACACATCCCTGAGCACTATGGGCAATTTAGCATGGCCAGTGCACCTAATCTACACATCTTTGGATTGTGGGAGGAAACCGGAGCACCGGTGGATGTGTGGAAAATACTGGCATCTGGGCACCATCAAGCTTCCAGGGAGCCTTTCACCTCAGACAGACATCTTCTACCAGACGTTATTGCCTCCTATGGTGGGCTCAGGTCTAGTTCAGCGTCTGCTGTTGACATTGGGAACTTCCAAAATCTGCTGGTGTCTGAATGCTGCCCAATCAGAGCTCTTGGAAACTTACTACAAAGACAAACCCAACTTACAGAATCAGAAAGTTGGTATCTATAAGTTTACAAGGCCAGGAAACCTCTCTATTTAAGAAAAACAAAAGCTTGCTCTCCACATTAATCTGAGGAAATGATACAAACCTACATTTAAAGAAAGAACATATTTTCTTGCCCAGAAAGCAGACAATCCTCTGCTGGTTTCATTAACCAGAATCTTCTCTGCCTGATAGTCAGGAAATGATATTCCCTTCCTACCAAATTGAAAATGTCACCATCACGAACCGTGGATCAGACAGAGATGTAGGACGCAGTGTAGAGTACAAACAGAGTTCAAGAGGATTGACTGTTGGAAATGGGCAGACACGTGGCAGATGAAGTTTAAAGCAGAGAGGGGTGAAAAACAAGACATTTTGGGAGGAAGAATGAGGAATATAAGCCAGATTGAAGGGGGCACAGGAGCAGAGAGAGCTGGGCTATATGTACTCCAGGCAGCAAGGCAAGATGAGAAGACGTTAAAAGATGATTATGGAATCCCTGACTTTATAAAAGTAGACAGTGTGAAACCAAGAAAGTTGTTGCATTTCCCAGGTGACCACTCCTGCCAATGTGAGGTGTATGCCACATTTACCGTTATGTTGTACTGGGTAAGGATTGTGCTGGACTTCACTGTCACTCATCCTCCTTTCCCTTTGCTTTATCTTGAGCCTATCTAGCAAGGATAAACTACTTGGAACATCTAAGAAGTGCTTCTATTCTGAGACATCAAGATGCTTCATTGCATGATACAAATATGATCAACTACATTTGGTCAGGTATCACTGCTGAAGCTTAGCAAGCTGGTCCAGATACATCTGCTCCTTCTGAAAGCTGGATAGAACTCCCTATCTCCACACACAGACTGTGTGTGATAACTGTAGAATGGATGGGAGCCAATGTTACAAGAACATTAACCCTTCAGAGCCATTACCTTATACAAAGGATGTTAAGCTAAACTTTTATGAGAGACTCTTTAGGAAATATTGTATCCAAATCCGAGCCTCACTCACAAAGAAGGATGTCATGGTATTACAGAGAACACAGAAGAGATTTACTAACCTGGTACTAAGACTGGGAGGCTTGAATAACATAGAGAGTGAAAGAGACAGCTTAGTTCTACTTAAGAGCAGAGGAGACTTAGTGGAATATTCAGAATCAAAGACTCAAAAGGAAAATAAAGCCTGCAATGTCTTATTCCCTATATTTTTCCAAAAAAGTGACCATAGTTTCCCCCAAGCTGCTTTGTTCTCATATTCCTTCCAAGGACCTAGTCTGATGAGAGGGTCAGGTGAACAAGGCACTGTCTGGGACGTACAGGAAGTCTCCTTAGCCAGCATGCTTCTCCAGTGGGATTATAATTGTACCACATGACAATACCACGGGAAGCCAGTCAGTTCAACTATCGTGGTCTGGCCCATCATAAAATGCTATCCAAATCAAATAGAATACCTATGAAGTTGACTAAACCAATTTACAACTAATTTGCCATGATTATTTGGGTAATCCTCACATATAATTTAAGCCAAATTGGATACATTCTCAATATTGGAGGAGAAAGTGAGGTCTGCAGATGCTGGAGATCAGAGCTGAAAATGTGTTGCTGGAAAAGCACAGCAGGTCAGGCAGCATCCAAGGAACAGGAAATTCGACGTTTCGGGCATAAGCCTTTCTTCAAGATTCCTGTCGAATTTACTGTTCCTTGGATGCTGCCTGACCTGCTGCGCTTTTCCAGCAACACATTTTCAGCTACATTCTCAATATTACCCACTATTACGTACTGAATATTTAAAATATCTATTTTGTAACCCAGTTGTAGATTTGTCAGCTAACAGTCTGTTGGATGTGATTTATTAACATTCAACTCAAAGATATCATATAAAATAAAACATACAAAGCCAGAATGATCAAATTTTAAAAAATCATACAGTGTAGACAATACCGGATGTAGCACTAGTTTTATTTTCCTATTCCTCTACCCTTTGTATGGTTCCCATGATCAGGACATGTGCCTGCAGGGCCATTTCAGAGGACACTAAAGAGTCAACCACATTTCTATGGGTCTGGAGTCACATGTAGGTCAGACCAGGTGAGGATTGCTGATTTCTTCCCCTGAAGGACCTTAGTAAACTAGATGGGTTTTTACAAAAATCAACAGTGGCCACACAAACCCCATTCAGCTGGCATTTTATTACAAATTTTATTGAGTTCTACAGCTGAAATGGTGGGATTCAAACCCATTTCCCTCAAACATTAACCTGGAGTTTTAGTTTACTAGATTACCAACATAACGCACCCTGGCTTCTCAAATAGCTTCTCCAAGATGTAAAATCAATTCTTTATCATCCAACTGCTTCCTGTGACAACATGTTCTTTACTATCCAAAGTAAAAATAAGTTTTTCAGTGTTAACAACATTGCCATGTCTTACAGACCCTCATCAGCTGCAGTTTAACCAACAGCATAAGCCTCTTCATTCAGCATCACTTCGTAAGGTGGTGAAAATATCTGGCAGAGGTCTGTGTGTGCCTCTTTCAGTCAAAAGGAGATGCAAATCCTGAAAATGAGCAAGAAGGGGAATGAAGAAGATTATTTTTGATCAGAGCTCTGGTGCTAGAGGTGCTGCCTGAAAGGGTAGAGGAGGCAGTTACTATGGTCACATTCAAAACGGTTATCGATAACTATAATACTTCACAGCCAATGGAATACCTCTTAGTGCAGTTAGTGCAATCATATGGGGGAATATAGCCCATTGATTTGGCATTATAAGGTAAATAGGCACTGATGTTGGATGTCAAAACTTACCATGTCAGAGTCTTAGCTCTGCTCTGCTTCAAAGCCAAGAAGATTAAGAAACATAGAACAAGGAATGGATATGTAAGGTCCATTATTCTCTATGTACATTGAATATCATTGGTTGTATCTAAGATGTTTAATCTCTGTTGATATGCTCATGGTAACTGGTTAAAACATTCCAAGACAATGACTGCTTCAAATTCCTCCCTACACCCGAAGGAAATCCAAAGATCCGGTGACATCATACTTGGATTGAAAAGGTGCATCGGTTACTATTGAACAGGTTTATTTTATGGCAGACATCATTTCAGGTGTCAGCAGGACAGGCGTTGTAATATTCTGTATTATCCTTTTAACTTCCTATCCCATTAGTGGAACACAAATTCCATTAAAAAGTATATATTTTTAAAATCCTCTTAAATAAATCACAGGTTGCTTCCTATCCTTGCTGCATTATAGAAGGATAGATAAGATAAAATAATGGATGAAAGAATGATTTGCACTTTTATAGCATATTCTGGGATTATAGAACATCTCCAAGTGCTTTGCATGTAATTAAGTGCTTTTGAACTGTAATACCACCAATACTGTTCTTTAATAATTGCATTCTCCATATCAATGCTTCAACCAATCAGAATCTGTTTGCCCAACAATCTCCTCTCATGCAGTTGGTTTTCCCCTTGACTTGGTATTCTTGCGAAATGTCCTGATAAGTGCAGGATGAAAAACTTTGACAAAATGTATCTTTTCCTCAGCAACGATCAGATTCTGTACTATTAATCGGGAACATGGTGCGGAATTAGATGATCAGCCATGATGAATGGTGAAGCAGGCTTGAGGGGCTGAATGGCCTATTTTTGCTCCTATTTTCTATGCTTCTATGTTTGAGTAACACCTTGGGTCTTGGTTAGCTCAGTCAGCTGGTTTCAAACACAGAGTGATGGCAACAGTGTGGGTTCAATTCCTTCCTGCCTGCCTCAGGAAGACTCTCCTTTGCAACCTCTCCCTTGTCTGAGGCATGGTGACTGCCAGGATAAACTCCCACCAGTCATCTCTCTCTCTCTCTCTCAGCCCTATTGGTCTGTGGTGATTATGGTGACTCTACCTTTAACATTGGGCAGAATTCTTACAATTATGGAGACAATTAGGATCATACCTACCAATAAAATGCTGGAGAAACTCAGCAGATCTGGTAGCATCTGTGGGGAGATAAATAGAGTTAATGCTCGCAATACAACATGGATTAGATGAGGGCATAGAAGGATGGGTGAGTATATTTGCAGATGACACTAAGGTCGGTGGAGTTGTGGATAGTGCTGAAGGATGTTGCAGGTTACAAAGGGACATAAATAAGCTGCAGAGCTGGGCTGGGAGGTGGCAAATGGGGTTTGATGCAGAAAAGCATGAAGTGATTCCCTTTGGAAGGAGTAAGAGGAATAAAGAGTACTGGGCTAGTGATAAGATTCTTGGTAGTGTCGAAGTGCAGAGAGGTCTTGGTGCCCAATTGCCTAGACCCCTGAAAGTTGTCACTCAGGTTGATATGGTTGTTAAGGAGGCATACAGTGTGTTAGCTTTTATTGGTAGAGGGATTGAGTTTCGGAGCCATGAGGTAATGCTGCAGCTGTACAAAACTCTGGTGCAGCCACACTTGGGTATTGTGTACAGTTCTGGTCACCACATTATAAGAAGGATGTGGAAACTTTGAAAATGGTTCAGAGGAGATTTACCAGGGTGTTGCCTGGTATGGAGGGAACATCTTAGGGCAGCATGGTGGCACAGTGGTTAGCACTGCTGCCTCACAGCGCCAGGGACCTGGGTTCAATTCCTGCCTTAGGCGACTGACTGTGTGGAGTTTGCACATTCTCCCCGTGTCTGTGTGGGTTTCCTCCGGGTGCTCCGGTTTCCTCCCACAGTCCAAAGATGTGCGGGTCAGGTGAATTGGCCATGCTAAATTGCCCGTAGTGTTAGGTAAGGGGTATATGTAGGGGTATGGGTGGGTTGCGCTTTGGTGGGCCGGTGTGGACTTGTTAGGCCAAAGGGCCTGTTTCCACACTGTAAGTAATCTAATCTTATGTGGAAAGGCTGAGGGACTTGGGGCTGTTTTTGTTAGAGAGTAGAAGGTTGAGAGCTGACTTAATTGAGACATTCAAGATAATCAGAGGGTTAGATAAGGTGGACAGTGAGAGCCTTTTTCCTCGGATGGTGATGGCTTGCACAAGGGGATATAGCTTTAAATTGAGGGGTGATAGATATAGGACAGATATCAGAGGTTGTTTCTTTACTCAGAGAATAGTAAGGGCATGGAACGCACTGCCTCCAACAGTGGTAGACTCACTAACGTTAAGGCTATTTAATGGTCATCGGCTAAACATGAATGAAAATAGAATAGTGTAGGATAGATAGGCTTCAAATTGGCTTCACAGATAGGCACAACATCGAGGGCTGAAGGGTCTGTACTGAGCCGAAATATTCTATGATAACACCCAAGTGTGGACTTGGACTCTGTTTAAATAATTATGTTCTAGTGTATAACATTAGTAGTAAAACATGGTTGAGTAAAAATGTAATATTTCAGAGTGTGATTACCCATCTTTGTTTCCTGAAAATTAGGAAGCCTAACCCTCCCCCAACTACTCAATATGACCCAGTTTTATTTTGCAGTGGCAGACACCATGATGGTCCTTTTGCAAAGTGATGGTTATATGGCAAGCGAAGACACTGGTTTTGTAAGACCCTGCGGAATCCACGTTACACACTCGACTGATAGAAGTAATGACAGGCCGTGTCAGCAGGGGGAGCTGGGAGAATGACTTAATAAGAGGCAGCTGTATGCGGTCTCCTGGTATTCACACTGAGCGTGACAAGCACAACAGACAAAATGTGTTGCCAATATCTCAGACCAACAGGAGAATTTAAATAAACAAATATCTCGTGAATAGCTGTTCTACAGAAGCCGAGTGTGTTAATACTGTCTCTGAATCACGTAACAAATATTTTTTTTAAAAGAACTTTTGAAACATTTCTGAACATATTTACAGGTGAAATTAGCAAAGTCGTTCAGACAGTACACAAGCAACTGTACTGAACTGATAGCACTGATTATATTAAATATATACATAACCGGTTGGAGAGGCTTTGATCTACATTTAGTTGCATACACAAAGGTGACTACTTTTTCTTCCCGATTATACACAATTTGCAAGTTCATTTGGCTTCCTTGAATCGTCAGTTGTCTAACATCAAACAAACTGGGTGCGGCTCCAAACCAGCTTTGAATTCGATTTGTTGTGTCAGATTATACAGCGTGGGATAAAACAATCAGAAATTCAACATTCCTGTGTTTTCTGAATTAAACTAACTTTCTCTCTCTCTCTCCCTGTGACTCAGGGTTTCACAAAGCCTGCTTTTTTTTCAGGGTCAGAATTTTGCTCGGATTACTCTGCTTTCAGTTCTGGTTGGACACATTGACGCCCCGGTTAATGAACATCAATACTGTTTAATGACAAAAGATGGGAAGGTTTCCGTGGGACGCCAGGCAATTGCAATCCATACTCTCAGTGTCACTGCCCTCAGCTCTGCAGAAAGAAGGGGGCGAAATCAGAAATGACTATGGGATGGGGGGGGGGGGGGGGAGCTGTAACAAACACACACAGTAAAGTACTGTCAAGGACCATAATTACATTTCTGCCGCTTTTCTCTCGTTTTAATATCTTTAGCCAAAGGCCGCACCGCCGAAATAACAAGAAATTCATTCTAATTTGTGATAATTGCCATGGTGTCTTTACTCTGAGGGTTGAGGGAGTCATAAAATGCCAATGCCATTACCACCTCACTGAATCAAAATCAAACTAATTTGTCACAGTTTCCCAGAATAATCATTATTGTTTGGTTATAGTTGGGGACTGGAGATACTGAGACTGTGTGTGTGTGTTTACATGACAATGGGATTCCACTTGCTGTTCAGAGGGCTCCCTCACCCCGCCAGGGAAACATGATTTGTCAGGAATTCACCTTGGCATCCCCACATGGGAATGGGAGTCGCTTTGCTGATAGAAAGGCGGCCTTTTAACTGGATAATACTCTACCAGCTAAGGACCCACCGTCTGCTCAACCAGACAACTCAGAGGAAGGGGAACCCGGTCTGTACCTACCCAAAGCTCTACTAATCATCCCCACCTCCCCTCTCACTCCACTTCATTCCCTCCTCTCTCACCCTACCCCCTCCCCTCTCACTCCAACTCCTCCCCTCTCACTCTACACCCTCCTCTTTCACTCCACTCCCTCCTCTCTCACTCCATCCTCTCCCCTCTCACTCCAAACCCCCTTTCCTCTCACTCACTCCTCCCCTCACTCCAACCCCTCCCCTCTCAATCTACTCCCTCCCCTCTCATTCCACCCCTCCCCCTCACTCCAACCCCTCCCCTCTCAATCTACTCCCTCCCCTCTCACTCCACCCCCTCCCCCTCACTCCAACCCCCCCTTCCCTTCACTCCAACCCCTCCCCTCTCAATCTACCCTCTCACTCCACTCCTCCTCTCACTCTAACTCCACCCCTCTCACTCCACTCCACTCCCTCCCTCACTCCAACCCTCCCCTCTCACTCCAACCCTTCCCCTCTCACTCCAGTCCCTCCCCCTCACTCCAACCTGCCCACCTCCCATCCAACCCCTCCCCCCTCTCACTCCGGCCTCCCTCCCCTTTTGTTCCAGCCCTTCCTCTCATTCTAGTCCTGAATCCCTCCAACAGTGCAAATTTTAAAAAGCAATATTTCTATTAACGAGGGCCCTCATATTGGGGAGGGACGCTTTGCTCAGGCAGCACTATCAGTGCATCTGAAAACAACACAATATCGATCAAAATGTGAACGAAAAGTAACACAGTGTTCACTGTCATTGTATACACAGGGACCCTCAGGTTAACCCCGTCTCTCCCTCTGTCTCTCTCTCTCTACATTGGTAAGATTCTCGCATCTTTCCCGTTACACACACACACTCATTAATGCAAACCTCTACTAACATTTAAAACAAAATAGAAGGATTTCGGAAGCCGGAAATCTGAAACAAAAACAGAAAAACTCAGCAGGTCTGGCAACATCTGCGGAGAGAGAAATAGTTAACGTTTCCAGTCTGGTATATCTGGAGTTCTAACCGAACTGGAAATGCTGATCTCTCCACGGATGCTGCCAGACCTGCTGAGTTTCTTGAGCAATTTCTGTTCCTGTCTCTGTAAATGGACTTTAAAACGACTCGTGCTGAATTGTTCTCAACAGCAACACGAAAGGGTGGATTTACCCCTCCTCCTTCACAAAACTAAATCTAACTGGAAATGCACTTGGTTACCAGAGCAATGAAAGGGTTAAGTTTGTCCAAGGGAGTCTAGCAATGTTTAGCTGCCAGTTGTCTACTACTTTCAAGAATTATTTCTCCTCCCAGGAGTCTAATAAATGCAATCAATATGAACACTGCCCATAAGGCCTTGAAATACCATATTAATGTACAGTGCAGTGACATTACTTTAGTTAGAATTACGAACAAGTTACAGGTAAAACAGCGGATCGGTGTTTATCAGGTTCTGCATTTTTTTTTCCAAAATAAACGAATTCACAAAACTGATTCAATATTCCCAACCGGGATCAGTTACACCGGGGTTTGCATTGTAACACGGTTGACAATAAGTCCAGTAACAATAGATTAGTTGCAATGAAATCATTCCGGTTAACGTTTGGTAATTGAGGATATTGGGCTGTTTTTCCTTCTCACCGTGGGCGCTGGTTTTGTTGTCATTTTTAACAATGATATTTAGCCTTTCCTTAGATGCTGCTCTCTGAGATTTAAAAAAAACCCAACAGGAAACAAAAAAAAGATCGATTTTTCGACCTGCACTTGAACTCCCCTGAAACAGAATTTTCAATAGGTACAACGACCTTTAGTTTTCCTGTGAAGTGCTGAGGTGCTGGAAGGCGGGATAGTTCTATTACCAGAACCGTCTCGAAATAGCTTTCAGGGACAAAACAAGAGGATAATTTCACATCAAAGTTAAACTCCGCGAGTGATCGCTTTGTAAAGTTAGAACATGCAGATCCTGAAATCTATCTCTCAAAGTCTGCACAAACCAAGGGCTGCAATCCATCCGTTTCTCCTGTAGTCTGGATAGAAAGAGATGTCAGCTGGGGTATATTTACCAGAGGGATCGATCCAGAGGGAAAGTATGGGCAGAGGGGAGTGAGGGGTTTGTTCTGTGACCCCCCTTTACTAATGGGAACGGTCACCAGAACCACTCCTCTACTGCTTAAGAAAGGAACACACGGACAATTTGACAAAGCAACTTGTTAGATGCCTGGATGTTGTTCCCAATCCCCAAGACTGGTCAGGATGTGGGGGAGCTGGTGTCGGATTGGGGTGGACAAGGTCAGAGGTCACACATCACCAGGTTGGAGTCCATCAGGTTTATGTTGTTGCTTCGAAAGCTTGTACTTCCCAAATAAACCTGTTGCACTATAACCTGGTGATGTGTGACCTCTGACCTCAACTCTGGCCGGGCTGCAGGATCTCTCAAAATGTGAAGAGTATGTTTTAATTAAATCCAGCATTTTATTCTGTTCCAGGTGTGATAGACCCACTGTACCGTAATCACTCCAACAAAGCCCAGTTTGAATTTACAGACACCAATTCAGTCTATTAAATACATCTTACATTCCTGGCTATAAAATGCTTGATTCACTTTAAAATACATTGTGTTTATCGGCCAGTTGGACTCGCATTAGAAGGAAGATATGGGGGGGGGAGGTGAATCTGCGACTTTCCGCTGGACTGGATTGTGAGGAGCCGAGGCGGGGGGCTGCAGGGAGGGGAGAGGGGGAGAGTTCTACCGCAGTTCCGGCTCAACATCGACCGACAGTTAAAGGGAAAGGGGGAAAGCAGAATACTTCCCCTCCCCGCACTCCCCCTCCCTCCTTCCCCTCATCACACGTACCCTCCCCTACACCCACTCTCCTCCCTCCCCTCCACCCACTCTCCCTCCCCCTTCATCCTCTCCCCTTCCCCCACTCCCATCTCTCCCTTCAACCACTCCCCTCCCTTCACCCCCTCCCCTTCCCCCACTCCCCTCCCTCCCTTCTGCTCCTTTCCCCACCCACACTCCCCCTTTACCCCCCCTTCCACACCCACACTCCCCCTCCTTCCCCCACTCCCACTCCCTCCCTTCCCCACCCCCACACTTCCTCCTTCCCCACCCAAACTCCCCTTCCCAACCCTCCTGCCCCGCGCCCTTTAATGAATGGACTCCCCCCACCCATTTCATCACGGGCCTATTCCCCCCTCCCGTGGTCAAAGGGGGGTAATTTGGCAGGAACGTGCCAATTCCCAGCACTAACCCCTGGGGTCTGCTTCCCTGGCATTGCGGGGACAGAGGAAAGAAAGGGACAGTTTGCAAGTAGAAACCTGGTCAACCCCCCCTCAGTTTGAGTGCACTGAGCCATTGGACCATTGGGGGGTGGGGTAAGTGCCCCCACTCTCAGCGCCCATGCATCATTCAGAAAATCCTCACTCGTCCTTTACCAAGGTCATAGCCCAGGCCAATCCTATCTGTGTTTCCCGCAGACCAAACGCTCCGTCAACTTGGAAAGAAATTTAGAAATCTTATGTAATCCGTGTAACTTTTGCAGCGTATTGTCAGATGTTGTGGACTTTGAAGCGAGCTGTCTAATTTTAAACGCATCAGGAGAGACACTCCCTGCCAACAAAGTGACTGACTGCGAAATGTGTCATTTTCTTTGCCACGGGAGAGCTGATATTATTGATTGACGGTGGGGGCAGGAGTTTGCCTGGGAAGGAAAGTGTCAGATCAGCCGGTTTCCGAGTGGCGAATTGTCCCATTTCAATGAGGAAAGGTTCCGCTGACAGAATCGAGCGGCCACCTGTCCCCTCATCCGTCAAAACCTGAAAACGGAGCTTAACTGTCCGAATATGTGGCCTTTCAACAGAAAAAAAACCCTACCCACCCTAAAACCGAGAGTAAAATTCCACACAGGAGCAAAAAATAATCCCCACTGAATGTCAAAATCACTCAGGCCTCTGCCACCACCTCATAGTGGGAGGGATCACACCATAACGTTCTTTGAATTATCAATTCTGCCCTTTTATGGATTTTCTTTTCCAGAGTCCTACTTTTAAAGAGATAGCGTGTAGCATGTAACTTTGGAGAGAGAAAAATTGCTCCCTTAAATATATTCACCAAAAGCCGGGATTTGAACATCTCCACAGAAGAGGAATATTTCTGAGCCATGTGTATGTGTGTTTAGAGGCTGTCCCTAATGTCCTTGAACAGGCTCTGGCCTCTGTAAAGTCATCTTGAGAAAATGTGACTGTTGATATCTTTATAGAGCGATGCAAAAGCGCGGAGACATGATTAGTGGCTCTTTAAAAGCATTTAATAAACAGGCATTTAGTGGCCGACTCTCCCCCCTCTCTGAACGTCAGCATATTGAAGCCCCAAAAAGAATCCCAAGCTGAAAGTTTATAAATAAGTCTTCTATCAAGTTCCGTAACAGGTGTGACCTGTCCTCCGTCCGAAAACTGCAGGGTTTAAACCAGCTTCAGATGAATATCTCCACAGTCTGACACATGGCCTGAGCACATCAACATTTGCCAGTTGCACGGGAGTTGATAGCAATGACAGATATTGCTGCTTCCCATCGGGATTGGCTTCAGAAGGGTCAGCGCTCACTCCGTTTTAACGATTCCCCGCCGACAATTGAGGCTGACTTCTTTCGAGCCCCCTGTTGCTGACAGCTCCTAAAGCAGCAAATAGAGACTGAGGCAACTTCTACCGGGGCTTCAGGGATAAAAGAAATGTCCCCCCCACACCCCATGAAATTCAGATGGGCGTTTGACAAGAACCGGGGAGTCTCTGTTTGGCTGGGAACTGATTGCTGACCTTCCCTTTGCTGTGCAGCTTTGGTGGGATCTCATATTCCTTTTAAAGAGTGAAAAAAGTTGAGTTGATTTGGTCAGCTTCAGTGTCAAAGCGCTCTCCAACTGAGTTGTACAAGGTGCACGTCTGGTTTTTGTGTTCATTCAGGGGATGAGAGCCTTGCAGGCTAGGCAGCATTTATTACCCATCCCTAATTGCCCAGAGGGCAGTAAAGAGCACATTGATGTGGGCTTGGAGTCACATGTAGGCCAGACCAGGTAAGGGTGTCACTTCCCTTCCCTGAAGGACATTTGTGAACCAGATGGGTTTTCCCCAACAATCTACAGTGGATTCAAGGCCACTTTGTTCCAGATTTCTATTGAATTCAAATTCCCCCATCTGCTGCGTTGGGATTTGAACCTTGGTCCCCAGAACATTATCTGGATTCACAGTCCAGTCATAATACCACCAGGTCATTGCCCCCCCCCTTGACGTTTACTCAACAAGATGATCACACAGCAGAAAGTCAAGACTGCAGATGCAGTCAAGACTGGAGATCAGAGTCAAAATATGTGGCGATGGAAGAGCACAGCTGGTCAGGCAACATCTGAGGGGCAGGAGAGTCATTCAGGAATGTGATGGTCACATGTCATTCACAACTAGTGGCAGCAAGGGTGTCACCCTCCCAACTGGGTCCGCCTGAACTCGGAGCCAGGCAAATGTAGGCACAGCGACCAGGACTGCTTTCCTCACCAGTCCATCGATGGTCTCCCTGCCTGCTTATGACGTCTCACGTGCAGTTAATGAATGAGCAACCTGACTGCGGCTTCCTCAGTTGCTTCCCAATCCCAATGTTAAAGATGCAGATTGTCAGCGCTCTGCTAGTTGCAGATCCAAACCAGAGTGAGCAATGATGTTAAGCCTTGGAAGTACATAAAGACATGCCAACCTGGCCCGTCCCCACTTGAATGTTCAGCTATGCAGATCATTTCATAATTAAAGTACCTTGTGTCTCCCTTGAGACAAGAATATTCCAACTTGGATAGATTAATAAGTGAAGGGCACTACATAAATGCAAGCTGTTGTTGCTGAATTTCTCAGCCAACCTACTGCCTAACAAATAAAGCAGAAAATGGTGGAGAAACTCAGCATCTGTGGAGAGAGAAACAGTGAATGTTGAAGTTTTGAATCCCATATGACTCCACTTTGGAACTTTCGCAGAAGAGTCACACTGAACTTGAAATGTTAACTTGGTTTCTCTGCTGAGTTTCTCCAGCACTTTCTGCTCATATTTCAGACTTCCAGCATCTGCCGGGTCTTGCTTTTATTACTGTTTGATAAAGCATTTTAAACAAAATCTGAATGGTGATGGGCCTAAGCATCAGGACCGTATTCCACCTGGACTGCATTGTTAGCCTGATGGTTAGAGGAAGCTATCAATTTCAGTTCTAAAGAAGAAAGTTTCTGGAAAATTGCTAGAGGATTTGGGCTCCAAGATTGTTTTCCTCCAATGTGTTATACACTCATTTCCAGAAGGGCAATATGTGTAGTGGATTTCCGATCAGCCTGTTACTGATTCCTCTTTGAAAATTTGGAATCTGAGGAACCAGCTTACAGAGGAGCCTCTGTGAAAACATAGCAATGTACAATATTGAAGGAGGTCATTTGAGCTATCATGTCTGTGATTATGACACACGAGCACTTAGAGAATCTGGCTGCCTGTACTTTTGACAGAAACAGCCACCATTTGGCAAAGATAAAAAAAAATTGCTGGCGTGCATTTTGAAATTAGAGATACAGTGGATTGGATGTTCTTTTAGAACTCTCCCAGTCATGTGGTTTTCGAGTGCCTTTGGTTGAAGGATTACTTTTCAAATGGATTCCCCTACTAAATTTCATTCCTGTACAGTACTCGTAATAAACCTGAGACCTATATTACCTTAAATGAGAGGGGTATGGGAACACTGTCACATGAAAGTTTCCCTTCAAGCCACCTATCATCCTAACTTAGAAATACATCCCTGTTCCCTCACTGCCTCTGGGTCAAAATCAGAAAGAAGCCATTCAGCCCATCAAATCTGCACTGGAGCTGAAATTGAACCTGGGTTCCTAGCCCGGTGATCCTGCAGAGCTAATCATGGTGCCAAAATGCCACCCTGATACTCCTGAAAATCCTGGAGCTCCGTTCCTCACAGCTTTGGGGGTATCCCCACACCACATTGACAACAGCAGTTTCAGAAGACAGCTCTCCGCCACCTTCCCTGCAGCAATTAGGAATGAGCAATAAATGCTATCGGAGCCAATCACAACCATGTCTTATAAAATAATATAAAAATTAATCTCAATCCTTACTTAGAGTCATAGAGATGTACAGCACAGAAACAGACCCTTCGGTCCAACTTACCCATCAAGAAAGAGTTGGATAGAGCTCTTAAGGATAATGGAATCAAGGGCTATGGGGATAAGGCAGGAACAGGATACTGATTGAGGATGATCAGCCATGATCATAATGAATGGTGGTGCTGGCTCAAAGGGCAGAATGGCCTACTCCTGCACCTATTGTCTATTGATCAGATATCCTAACCTAATCTAATCCCATTTGCCAGCAATGTGATGGTTCAGAATCTGTGGATTGCTAAAGAAAGGGCACATTGTGTTGGAACTTTTCATTTGCAATCATCAGGACAATTCTCAAATAGCTATATAGAAAATAGGAGCAGGAGTAGGCCTTTTAACCCTTTGAGCCTGCTGAGCTGTTCAATGTAATTATGGCTGATCATTGAACTCAGTCCCTTGTTCCCATTTTCTCGTCATACCTTATGATTCCTTTAGCCCAAAGAGCAACATCTAACTCTATCCTGAAAATATTCAATGTTTTAGCCTCATCAGCTTTCCGTGCTATTTCTCGTCATCTCAATTCTAAACAGCCTACCCTGTATCTTTTCTCAATTCTCTCCTCTGACACATTCTAATAGTTGTTCTCCTTTACTTTTGTATTTCATTTGAATTGCCCTGATTTGCTTAAAACAAAAAGTTTTGACAAAATGTGTCTTTTGTCAGCCCCAAGGGATGAATGTAAAGAGTTTTGATAATATTCTGAGAAAGGGAAGTGTTTCTGCAAATATATGAGTGAGATGGCGGGCCTGCTTTATATTGAAAGTCCATCAAGTGATCACCTTCCAGATGAGAGAGCCAGCTTACTTAGTGCTGAACATACAATAGTTGTACTCTAGTTCCAGCTCTTTACCATTGGCATTCTAGAAAGACTCTATAAATCAGCTGGAGATCTGTGGACCCCAGTTTGAGAGCCAAAGTTCGCAGTCCAATTCTACAACATCAGCATTGGTACCATAGACTACAGGGACAATCATATTTGAAATCATCCTGGACTAAAAATTGCAGCTCTGTGATCAACATGACAACAGTGAATATAACCACATGTATGTGAAACCTAAAGCCAATTACAGAGGTACCAGGGGAGAACTAGCTAAGGTTGATTGC
This sequence comes from Hemiscyllium ocellatum, assembly GCF_020745735.1. Lineage (NCBI taxonomy): Eukaryota > Metazoa > Chordata > Chondrichthyes > Orectolobiformes > Hemiscylliidae > Hemiscyllium > Hemiscyllium ocellatum. The sequence goes on along the minus strand of NC_083437.1, from coordinate 41,822,824 downwards.
TCAAGGATAATGGACAGTGGAAGACATCAAAGGAAACGATTCAAAATATTTAATATAAATACATTCCATTGAAAAACAAAAACTCAACAAGAAAGACTCATCTATGGTTCACTCACCAAGTTAGAATTATATTAGACTAAAAGAAAAAGGCATAGAATGTTGCAGAAGACATATCTAAGGATTGAGAATGTTTTAGAAATGAGTAAAGGACCACTAAAAAGTGAAGAAAGGAAAAGAAGTAGAATAAGCAAGTAAATCAATTCTGTATAAAAGCAGATTGTAAGAACTCCTTTCAATATATTAAAAGGAAAGGAGTAGCTAAAGTAAATATTGGTCCTTTAGAACCAGAAATAGAAGAAACTATCATGGAGAATGAGGAAATGGCAGACATTGAACAAATATTTTGTTATCATCTTCACAACAAGTTGTACGTCAGAAATAAAGGTTAACCCAGGAGTTCCAAAGGGTAGGGAAATTAAGGTGATTATTACCAGCAGAGAAAAATACTACTGGAGAAACTTACAGGATCAAAATCTGACACATATCCAGAACTCGAGTGTTTACTTGTCTATGCTTTTCAAAGCGATAGTTGCAAACACAATGGATGTTCTAGCTTTGATGTTCCAAAAGTTTTAAAATTCAGCATGTGCCATGGCAAATGTGACAGCACTTCTCATGAAAGGAGGAAGAGGGATCTCTGTCCAGTTAATCTAGTATCAGATAGTCTAAATGATGATATCTATAGTCAAGCAAGACTTAGCAATGCACTTGGAAATGTTTAGTATGATTAGGACAAGTATGTGCGGCAAATCCTGGTTTGCAAATTTATTAGAGTTTTTAGGGATGAAACTGGTAAGATGATTATAGTGGGGAGTTGTATAGTAGATAATAACATATCCGGATTTTCAAAAAGCATTCGATAAGGTGTCACATGAAAGGTTAATAGGTGGGAAAAACTGGTCATGGCTTTGGAGGTGATTTATGAGCATGGATGGAGGATTGATTAATGAATGGGAAGCAGAGTTGGCAAAATCTAGGCTTTTTCACATCAGCAGGCAGTGACTAACAGAGTACTGCAAGGATCAGGGCTTCAAACGCTTTCAATCTATATTAATGAGTTTGATAAAGAGACATAAAGCAATGTTTGCTACTTGGAAGGTAAGCTGCGGGGAGGACACAGAGAGGCTGCAGAGAGATATCACTCAGTTAAGCCAGAGCGTGACACCAGACTGAGAAAAATCTGAGGAAGTTTGAGGGCTTACATTAAGGAAAGCAGAAATATTTTTAAAAGATGTGAACTATGGATGCGTTCATTCAAGGAAAGCAGAAATTTTGCACATTGGCACAGTGGGCAATTAGGGTGGCAAATGGCATATTGATTTTTATTGCAAGGAGGTTGGTGTTAAGGAATAAGGAATATTTGCCATAATGGTACAGGTTGTGGTGAGGCCACACCTGGGGTAGTGTGTGCAGCTTTGGTCTCCATATTTAAAAAAGGACTCACTTGTATTGATTTGGTGCAGTAACGACTCAGTAAGTTGGTTCCTGGACTTAGAATGTTGCCCTAGGGTGAGAGTTGAGCAGAATGAAAGCTGATCTCATGGAGACATCGTAGACAGTGTTATTCCTACTATGGGAAGGATGTGATTGCTGTAGGAAGAGTGCAGATGAGTTGACAAGAATGTTTCCAGGAATGAGAAACTTCGATGGTGAAGATAGACTGAAGAAGTTGGGACTGTTTTCTTTGGAGAGAAGAAAGATAAGAGGAGATCTGATCAAGGTTTACAGAGTCATGAGCAGACTGGAGAGAGTAGACAGGGAGAAGCTGTTCCCACTCATAAAAGAAACACAAACAAGAGGGCACAGCATTGTAGGCATGTGCAAAAGAAGCAAGGACAAAGTGAGGAAAACCCCATTCACCCAGTGAGTTGTCAGGGTATGGAATCCACTCCTATAGTGGAGGCAGGTTCAACTGAGGCATTGAAGAGGGAATTGGATGATAGAAATGTTGTACAAGGGTATGGAGAAAGGGAGGAGATTGGCACAAGGTAATGTTGTTCCTTAAACGAACCAGTGAAGACACAATGGGCTGAATAGCCTCCACCTGTGATGTAACAATTTTGAAGATCTGTAATTCTGCGAGACACCTAAGATTCTGAGGAAATCTAACCGGTTAGACACTGACGGACTGTATGTATAGATCGGGGAATCTAAAGCACAATCTTGGGATAAGGGGCTGACCATTTAGCACCCGGATAACTTCATCATAGGGATTTGAATCGTTGAGTTTTGACGGATATGGGTGCTCCATCACTAAATATATTTAAGATTGAGATAAACAGAATTTTACTCTCTTGGGGAATTGAGGCATAGATTGAGCACGTAGGATACTGGGGCTGAAGACCCATGATCGATGGGTCACGATTTTATTGGATGTCCAAGCAGCCTCAAGGGACTGAAAAGGCCTCATCCTGTTCCTGTCTCTTGTGTTTCCGTGAGAGATTACTGTCATTTGCAACATAATGTGACATAATTAGTGCATCTAAAAAGAGTCATTTGGCTAGTCCGCTGGTTTGTGATGTACAGTGATGCTAACAGCATCAAAGAAGGACTCTCCTTCTTGACCTCTGCCCTCACCTGAGGTTAAACCACCACCAGCCATCTCTCCTGAACAAGAGGGCAACCCTAGGATCCTCTGGGACTATGTTAATTTTACCTTTGTCTATTTAGAAAGAATGTATTTATAATTTTATAAATACATAACAACCAAATCCTTCTCCCCTCAGTGTGACCTGGAACGATCCTGCTCAGGATTGTATCTGCTAGTTGACAAAGAGATGAGACATATGTTCTTCAAGCTGCCGTGTGGTGGGGGAGTGGGAGAGAAAACGGGGGTTGGGGTTGAGGGGGGAGGAGGGGTTGAGTGGGAATGGGAGTGGTGGGGAGTGGGAGTGGGGAGTTAGTAGGAGTGGGGAGGTGAGTGGGAGTTGAGGGTGAGTAGGAGTGGGGGTGAGAGGGAGTGGGGATGAGGGAGTGAGGGGTGAGTGGGAGTGGGGTGAGTAGGAATGGCAGTGGAGGTGTGAGTGGGAATGGGAGTGGGGGGTGAGTGGAAATGGGAGTGGGGTCGGGGTGGTGAGTGGGAGTGGGTGATGTTGCATGGGAATGGGAGTGGGAAGGCGAGTAGGAATGGGAGTGGGAGTGGGGGATGGTGAGCTGGAATGGGAATGGGGGGCTGATTGGGAGCGATGGGGTAGTGAGTGGGAATGTGAGGGGGTTGAGTGGGAGTTGGAGGGTGGTGATGAGAATGGAAGTGGGAGGTAAATGGAAGTGGGAGAGTGGTGAGTGGGAATAGGTGTGGGAGTGGGGGTTGGTGAGTGGGAATGAGACTGGGAGTGGGAATGGGACTGGGAGTGGGGGGGTTGGTGAGCAGAAATGGGAGTGGGAGTGGGGGTTGGTGAGTGGGAATGAGACTGGGAGTGGGAATGGGAATGGGAGTGGGAGTGGGAGTGGGGAGGTTGGTGAGCGGGAATGGGAATGGGAGTGGGGGTTGGTGAGTGGAAATGAGACTGGGAGTGGGAATGGGACTGGGAGTGGGGGGGGTTGGTGAGCGGGAATGGGACTGGGAGTGAGGGGATGGTGAGCGGCAATGGAAGTGGGAGTGAGGGGGGTCCATGGGAATGGGAGTGGGGGTGGGTGAGTGACAAATCAGAAGGTTAGCCCCTTTGCCCTAATTTTTAAAAAAATCATTCATGGAGCAAGGCCATCATTGGCTAAGCCAGCTTTCATTGCCCATCCCGAATTGCTAAGAGTCAACCACATTGCTGTGGGCCTGGACTCCCAGACAGACCAGACGATGTCCTTCCCCAAAGTGCATGAGTGAACCAGATGGGTGTTTTCCAACAATTGACAATGGATTCATGGTCATCATTAGATTTGTAATTCCAAGCTTTTACTGTGGCAAGTCCCTTAATCTGGGTCCCCAGAACGTTACCTGGATTTCTGGATTGACAGGCCAGTGATAATACCATTGGGCCATCACGTCCCCACAATCTGACTCTGTTTGTGAGGAGGAGCCATTTGTCTGCCCTCTCATCAGGGCGTGAAGGTGAAGGAGACAAGTCATTGAGGAAAACCTCCCAGCTCCCAGCCATTCGCACCATCCAGTGTAACTCGAAGATATACACATGCTGGATTCCAACCGCCTAGTTAAAGCTGTAAATTACTATTTGATAGCTGTACCTTTTTGGCCAAGAATAGGCAGCTAATGTTCTCACAGTCTTTCTGCTCTGTGCTGTAAACTGTCTTTTCCAATTCCCAGTGAAATCTAGTAATTGAATCGAATAACAGTATTTTACAAATCTTTTCATTGAAGGTAAAAGGATACCAACGACATTTCTGAAGGATGCACATTCTAATATTTCAGTATCAATTCCTGTTCAGTCAATTTCCTGAAAAGTGAGTAAAATGGATGGTGAGGAGGTTATACAAACACATAAAGAATACACACAGACCCTTTGACAAGTGGCTATGTACAGTATGTGTAAGAAAACCCCCTCTCTGCATCTGCACAGTGCATACAGGACCAGATAGAAATTTACTTGTGAAAGTCAGTATTTGTAAAACGTGGACAGGTGAAACAAAAGAGATGCTGCTTCTCAACGATTACTCAGCTTTTCTATTCAATAGTGTCAAAGGCTAATAAATATTTCAAACTAATGTGTATCAATGCAGCTTCTGTCCTATTTGGCGTCTGTTCTGTCAGCTTTCAAGCAAGGACAGGTGTAGAGGATGAAATGGGATTTCATTTCTAACCAGCTTCCCGTGACACTAAGAAAATCTGAGACAATAAAACGCCAATCCCCATACTTTTGGACAATAATCAATTTTGTAACGATACATATCCTTACATTTAAGCTAAGGTTAAGGAAGATAGACTGGCATCTTTCTTGTTGGATTCTCCTGGCAACACAAAATAAATATGATAAAATTATTATTTAATTAAAAAGTGTGAATGATGAAGCAGGACTGAGTACTGGTTACAGCTCCTCATGCTCATCCTTACACACATAAACACAATTTGTCACCCAGGATCACTTTAAGGCCCCCTTGTGCTGATGACCATTATTTTTCTATATTCCTTTTTTCATATTGTTAAAAAGACAGAGCACAGATTAACTGCCATTCTAATGCTACTGTAATGTAATACCGTACAAAGCTTATTAATCGTGAAGAAATAACCCTGCTGAATCAACAGTATGTATTTAATACACTCAATGTCATTGGCAAGGGGGTGAGTTGATTTGAAAATTTGAAGAACTGTTTAAGACGGTGGTGCTGAATTCACTTGTTTAAGGATTCTACTGAAATCGCATTTGGGTTGGGAAGCAGCTCAGGGTGAGATTTCTTGAGCTTTCGAAGTTCTAGTCCATGTGTCAGGATACAGTTCTGCCTCTTGGTGCATGTGAATTCAGAAAGCATGTTGATTTAATCTGTTCATCATCATATTATTGAAACACTCATACAGTTATTCTGCTAATTATCCTTCAAGTTCTAGAACATAAAACAGTACAGCACAGGAACAGGCCCTTCAGCCCACTGTGTCTGTGCCAACCATGATGCCATTATAAATAATCCCATCTGCCTGCACATGGTCCGTATTCCTCTATTCTACGCCTGCTCACGTGTCTGTCTAAAAGTCTCTTAAACGTTGTTATCCTACCTGCTTCTCCCACCCTCTCTGGCAGCACATTCCAGGCACCTGCCACCCTCTATGTAATAAACTTGCCATGTTCATCTCTTTTAAACTTTCCCCTTCTCACCTTAAACCTTGTATTTGACATTCCCACACTGGGAAAAAGACTCTGACTATCCATCTTATCCATGCCTCACATAATTTTATATAATTTTATCAGGTCACCCTTCAGGTTCCAACACTCTAACGGAAACAATCCACATTTGTCCAGCCCCTCCCTATAGCTAATACACGACAATTCAGGCAACATCCTGGTAAACCTTTTTTACACCCTCTCCAAAGTCTCCATATCCTTCCTGTAGTGTGGCAGCCAGAACTACACACAACCCTCCAAATGTGGCCTAAGTAAAGACATGTCCAGCTGCAACATGATTTGCCAATTTTTATACTCGATACCCCGACCAATGAAGGCAAGTGTGCCATATATTGTCATCATTACCTTATCCACTTGTGTTGCCACTTTCAGGTAGCTATGGACTTGCACTCCAAGATCCCTCTATATATCTTTCTGTTTTATTATTTGATGTTCATTATATTCATACTTACCATAACAAAAAGGAAAGGAAAAGTTATTGACTGATTAGTAAGTACTCCAGACATTGTTACATAAGAACTATTTAGCAGGCTTTGATGGAATGCTTAAGATAAGGGGGCATTTGGCTAAGTGAAATTTCCTAATATGAGTGGAATTTTTATCTCCAAGTTTTGAAACAAGGCAGGAGTCTGTAAAGAAAATAGAATGGCATTGGCAATGCAAAGCATTAAAGGATTGATGAGTGGTGTGTGTCACAAAGTCAAGCATTTGAGGAAGATGATTCAATCATTGGAGAAAGTGAGGACTGCAGATGTTGGAGATCAGAGCTGAAAAACGTGTTGCTGGAAAAGCGCAGCAGGTCAGGCAGCATCCAAGGAGCAGGGGAATCGACGTTTCGGGCATGAGCCCTTCTTCAGGAATGAGGAAGGTGTGTCCAGCAGGCTAAGATAAAAGGTAGGGAGGAGGGACTTGGGGGAGGGGCGTTTGGGTGGAAGGAGGTTAAGGTGAGGGTGATGGACCGGAGACAGGGTGGGGGTGGAGAAGTCAGGAAGAAGATTGCAGGTCAAGAAGGCGGTGCTGAGTCCGAGGGTTGGGACTGAGATAAGGTGGAGGGAGGGGAAATAAGAAAGCTGGAGAAATCTGCATTCATCCCTTGTGGTTGGAGGGTTCCTAGGCAGAAGATGAGGTGCTCTTCCTCCAAGCGTCGTGTTGCCATGGTCTGACGATGAAGGAGGCCAAGGACCTGCATGTCCTTGGCGGAGTGGGAGGGGGAGTTAAAGTGTTCAGCCACGGGGCGGTTGGGTTGGTTGGTGCGGATGTCCCAGAGGTGTTCTCTGAAACGTTCCGCAAGTAGGCGGCCTGTCTCCCCAACGTAGAGGAGGCCACATCGGGTGCAGCGGATGCAGTAAATGATGTGTGTGGAGGTACAGGTGAATTTGTGACGGATATGGAAGGATCCCTTGGGGCCTTGGAGGGAAGTGAGGGGGGAGGTGTGGGCACAAGTTTGCATTTCTTGCAGTTGCAAGGGAAGGTGCCGGGAGTGGAGGTTGGGTTGGTGGGGGGTGTGGACCTGACGAGGGAGTCGCGGAGGGACTGGTCTTTCCGGAACGTTGATAAGGGAGGGGAGGGAAATATATCCCTGGTGGTGGGGTCTGTTTGGAGGTGGCAGAACCTCCACTCCCGGCACCTTCCCCTGCAATTGCAAGAAATGCAAAACTTGCGCCCACACCTCCCCCCTCACCTCCCTCCAAGGCTCCAAGGGATCCTTCCATATCTGTCACAAATTCACCTGCACCTCCACACACATCATTTACTGCATCCGCTGCACCCGATGTGGCCTCCTCTACATTGGGGAGACAGGCCGCCTACTTGCGGAACGTTTCAGAGAACAGCTCTGGGACACCTGCACCAACCAACCCAACCACCCCATGGCTCAACACTTTAACTATCCCTCCCACTCGGCCAAGGACATGCAGGTCCTTGGCCTCCTCCATCGCCAGACCATGGCAACATGATGCCTGGAGAAAGAGCGCCTCATCTTCCATGTAGGAACCCTCCAACCACAAGGGATGAATGCAGATTTCTCCAGCTTCCTCATTGCCCTTCCCCCCACCTTTTCGCAGTCCCAACCCTTGGACTCAGCACCGCCTTCTTGACCTACAGTCTTCTTCCCGACCTCTCCGCCCTCACCCCCTCTCCGGCCTATCACCCTCACCTTAACCTCCTTCCACCTATCACATTGCCAACACCCCTCCCCCAAGTCCCTCCTCCCTACCTTTTATCTTAGCCTGCTTGGCACACCTTCCTCATTCCTGAAGAAGGGCTTATGCCCGAAACGTCGATTCCCCTGCTCCTTGGATGCTGCCTGACCTGCTGCGCTTTTCCAGCAACACATTTTTCAGATTCAATCATTGCACTCATCGAAAGAGAATCTACACACCCATTATTACAACAACTGTTTCTGCCACATATTTTGCATTAACATAGACTGGAGAAGGTGGGGCTGTTCTTTTTGAAGGAGAGGAGATTTGAGAAATGTTTAAAGTCATGAGGAGTCTGAACAGAGGAGGAACTGTTCCTCATTGTAGAAGGATCAAGATTCAGAAGGCACTGATTCAGGCCATTGTTAAACAACCAAAAGTGAAATGAGGAAAAGGATTTCCATATCGTGAGGTAGGGGTCGAGAGTGTGGTGCTGGAAAAGCACAGTAGGTCAGGCAACATCCAAAGACCAGGAGAATTGACATATTGGGCATAAGTAAGTAAAAAATGAGGTCTGCAGATGCTGGAGATCACAGCTGCAAATGTGTTGCTGGTCAAAGCACAGCAGGTTAGGCAGCATCTCAGGAATAGAGAATTCGACGTTTCGAGCATAAGCCCTTCATCAGGAATAAGAGAGAGAGAGCCAAGCCGGCTGAGATAAAAGGTAGGGAGGAGGGACTAGGGGGAGGGGCGATGGAGGTGGGATAGGTGGAAGGAGGTCAAGGTGAGGGTGATAGGCCGGAGTGGGGTGGGGGCGGAGAGGTCAGGAAGAGGATTGCAGGTTAGGAGGGCGGTGCTGAGTTGAGGGAACCGACTGAGACAAGGTGGGGGGAGGGGAAATGAGGAAGCTGGAGAAATCTGAATTCATACCTTGTGGTTGGAGGGTTCCCAGGCGGAAGATGAGGCGCTCCTCCTCCAGCCGTCGTGTAGTTGTGTTCTGCCGGTGGAGGAGTCCAAGGACCTGCATGTCCTCGGTGGAGTGGGAGGGGGAGTTAAAGTGTTGAGCCACGGGGTGATTGGGTTGGTTGGTTCGGGCGGCCCAGAGGTGTTCTCTGAAGCGTTCCGCAAGTAAGCGGCCTGTCTCACCAATATAGAGGAGGCCACATCGGGTGCAGCGGATGCAATAGATGATGTGTGTGGAGGTACAGGTGAACTTGTGGCGGATATGGAAGGATCCCTTGGGGCCTTGGAGGGAAGTGAGTGTGGAGGTGTGGGCGCAAGTTTTACATTTCCTGCGGTTGCAGGGGAAGGTGCCGGGGGTGGAGGTTGGGTTGGTGGGGGGTGTGGATCTGACAAGGGAGTCACGAAGGGAGTGGTCCTTGCGGAACGCTGATAGGGGAGGGGAGGGAAATATATCCTTGGTGGTGGGGTCCGTTTGGAGGTGGCGGAAATGGCGGCGGATAATACGTTGTATGCGCAGGTTGGTGGGGTGGTAGGTGAGAACCAGTGGGGTTCTGTCTTGGTGGCGGTTGGAGGAGCGGGGCTCAAGGGCGGAGGAGCGGGAAGTGGAGGAGATGCGGTGGAGGGCATCGTCGATCACGTCTGGGGGGAATCTGCGGTCCTTGAAGAAGGAGGCCATCTGGGTTGTGCGGTGTTGGAATTGGTCCTCCTGGGAGCAGATGCGGCGGAGACGAAGGAATTGGGAATATGGGATGGCGTTTTTACAGGGGGCAGGGTGGGAGGAGGTGTAGTCCAGGTAGCTGTGGGAGTCAGTCGGTTTATAATAGATGTCTGTGTTGAGTCGGTCGCCCGAGATAGAAATGGAAAGGTCTAGGAAGGGGAGGGAGGAGTCTGAGACAGTCCAGGTGAATTTCAGGTCGGGATGGAAGGTGTTAGTAAAGTTGATGAACTGTTCAACCTCCTCGTGGGAGCACGAGGCAGCGCCGATACAGTCATCGATGTAGCGGAGGAAAAGGTGGGGGGTGGTGCCAGTGTAGTTGCGGAAGATGGACTGTTCCACATATCCTACGAAGAGGCAGGCATAGCTGGGGCCCATGCGGGTGCCCATGGCAACTCCTTTAGTTTGGAGGAAGTGGGAGGATTGAAAAGAGAAGTTATTCAGGGTGAGGACCAGTTCAGTCAGTCGAAGGAGGGTGTCAGTGGAAGGGTACTGGTTAGTGCGGCGGGAAAGGAAGAAGCGGAGGGCTTTGAGTCCTTCGTGATGGGGGATGGAGGTGTACAGGGACTGGATGTCCATAGTGAAAATAAGGCGTTGGGGACCGGGGAAGCGAAAATCCTGGAGGAGGTGGAGGGCGTGGGTGGTGTCCCGAACGTAGGTGGGGAGTTCTTGGACTAAAGGGGACAGGACCGTGTCGAGGTATTGGGAGATGAGTTCGGTGGGGCAGGAGCAGGCTGAGACAATGGGTCGGCCGGGGCAGGCAGGTTTGTGGATTTTGGGCAGGAGGTAGAAACGGGCGGTGCGGGGTTGTGGGACTATGAGGTTGGAGGCATAAGCCCTTCATCGATTCTCCTGCTCCTCGGATGCTGCCCTGACCCGCTGTGTTTTTCCAGCACCACCTTCTCAACTCTGACCTCCAGCATCTGCAGTCCTCACTTTCTCTGTACAGTGAGGTGGTTTGAATCTGGAATATAGTGTCTGCAAATGTGGGGCAAGGCAGATTCAATTATGCCTTCCAATGGGACCTGGATCACTATGTGAAGAGGGAAAATGGATAGGATGACAGAGGAAAGGTAGGGCCGTGGGACTGGATGAGTATTTCTTGCAGAGAGCCAGCAGAAAAATGATGGACCTGAAAGTCTTCAGTTTGTGCTGTAACCATTAATAATTCGAACAGATGTTTATTTATGCATAAGGAGCAATCAAACATTTTGTTTGGCTTTTACCAATGTGACCTATACACCCCTCATTTTCATTTACCTCCCTTAGGTGTTAAAGACCCCAAATCATTCCTTGTACCTCTGTCCTCTGCTGCTTGGCTTCCCTCGTGGTTAGTGTCTGAGTTGATTTTGTGCTTCCACATTCCCCTTCACCCCCAAGGAAGAAAAGGGAAAGCAAAGATCTTAGTACCTGAAACTGTTAGTTAATTAAACTCTTCTTAACCATAATATTTACATTGCACTGAACTGAATGGTTTTGTCTTTGACTTGCTTCACTTCAGAGGGATTGGAAATGAAGTGGGCGTCATATTGGCACTCATTAGCAAAGTACACAGGACAGGGCCTGAATTCCACACCTTCCATTGTGCACCTGAGTTGATAAAAGTCCTGCTTCGTTTTGATTAAACCTTCGAAGAAGCAACTTACTGGCTCTCCTGAAAGACACGAGTCTCATTAATGTTAATAGCTTCTTGAAATCACTGCTTTGTGACTGTAAAATACCTAATCCCTACTGGAAAGAGATATTAACTACATTATCCACAAAAGAGTCCATAAAGTGAAAGTGGGAAACTGCTAATGAAAAATATTGTAATATTGTAATATTACAGCGCCTCTCACATGAGGAAGCTCTCTTTCAAGTCACCTCAGTTATCCATGACCTTCCACACTGAGAGCTTGCCATTATAAGAATATTTGTTAAAAAACATATATTTAATATACAATAAATGTCAAGAAGAGTGATGCAAACACTGTACAATTTTTATCAAACAATTTATACTACATGGAGTTAGAAGTTTGCAATTCTTTGTCCACTGCCTGTTATTGTCTATTGGTGTTGCGTTGGGTAGTTTAAATAAAGTTAGTACAGCTGTTCTTAGTTTTTTGCTTAAATATTATTTTTCTGATATTTTGCCCTTGGTTATTAATATTTTTGATACAACAAGCAGTTGGAGCATAAGTGCCTGGCTTGGAGGTTTCCCTTGTGCTGAGTTAATCACTGCAGCCACAGCTATTAGACCTAGAAACAAGAGGGAATGGACCATTCAGCCCATTGAGCCTGCTCCACCATCAATAAGATCGTGGCTGATCTAATACCACCTCCTGATAAATGTTCAGCCCAATCTTTAAAAAGGATTTGAAGAATCTGTGACGATGGTTTTGTCAGAAAGCTTACAACCCTCTGTAAAAAACAGGTTTCTCCTCATCATTGACTTAAGCTTCATCTGCAGCTGCATTTGTATAGCGTCGTTCATGAACGTCAGATCTCCCAAAGCTTTTTACATCCAATTTTAGACTTCTGAATTATAGTGCCTGGTGTACAGTGGGAAGCATGACAGCCAGCACTCACACAGCAAGCTCCCATAACTGACAAAGTGATAACAACCCAATCATTTGTTGTGATAATGTTGACTGAGCGATGAATACTGACCAGGAACTGGGGAATACAATCCCCTACTCTTCTTCTGAATAGTACCATCAAATCTTTCACATCCTCCTGAGAGACAAATGGGGCCTCAATGTAACCTCACATGCTGCAAAGATCATCTCTGTCAGGGCAGGGCTGCTCCTGCATTTCAGTGGAGAGTCAGCCTTTATTTTTGTGCTCAAATCCAAATGTGAGATTTGTTCTGAGAAACTTGCAAGGAAGTGATTAGTGGGAGATCAATCTAGCCAGAGCTGGCACTCTGCAAGCTAGATTTACTAAATAACTTACAGTACCCTTACAGCATTAATTCTAAGTGCTGGTAGGCATTTTAAGTATGCATAGAGATGTAGTTACAGACAAAAGTTACGTGAGAAAATGCAACGTAGTAATCTCAAGAGGATCCCAGGACAATGAAAGTTGATCTCAGCTGCTGAAACATTGGTTCATTTTGACAATTAAACCAAGAACCCCTTGGTTAAGGGAAGGGAAGATCATCCAGGGTTCCTGCTCTTGACGACTGTTCAACAACTCCTGCTGGATAATGTGTATAAATGAATGTTGGACGATGATAGATCAAGCTGAGCTGCCACAGTACCCTGTCTGGGTGAGCACATGAAGGATGGCTCGTTAGGCTAAATTGCTGGCAAAACTCACATGACACAGAGGAGGAGAGGAGGGAATTAAAAATAACATTGCATTTAAGTTTGACATCTGGTGTAAGTAAAAGCTGCTTTGTTCCATAAAGAACAATTTCAAAACTGTAACATCAGAACAATACTTTCACAAGTCAGTAGTTCTCACAGGTACGACACTCAGCCCACAGCCCCGGAGTGGCAAAAGTGAGGACTGCAGATGCTGGAAATCAGAGTCTGGATTAGAGTGGTGCTGGAAAAGCACAGCCGGTCGGGCAGCATCCGAGGATCAGGAAAATCGACGTTTTGGGGAAAAGCCCTTCATCAAGACCACAGCCCAGAATATAGACTAAAGCGAACTACTGCAGATCCTGAAAATCTGAAATTCAAAACTGAAAAGGCTAGAAATACACAGTAGCTCTGGCAGCACCAGTGGGGAGAAGCAGGTTTAACGTTTCTGATTGAGATGACCTTTCCGAAACGTTAACTCTATCTTTTGGTGTACAGACGCTGCCAGATTCCTGAAGATTTCCAGTATTTTCTATTTATGGCATTAACTTCACCTGTAGATACTTGATGTTTCAAAACTGCATGATAAGAAGGACAATTTAAACTCCAGAACAGAACATAAGACTTGTTCTTCACAAACCATTCTGTAGCTGTATGAGACAGAGAAACTCTGCTTCAATGACTCTACATTCCTCTATTGTTCATCTCATCAGATGAGCACATAAAATAGGAACAGGAATCAACCATTCAGCCCCTCAAGCCTGTTCCACCATTAAATAAAATCATGGCTGGTCTATTTATTACCTCGACTCCTTAAGTTGTCCTACTCCCATATAACGTTTGACGCTGTTCTTTGTCAGTAGAGTCTACTGACTCTACAGAGTTCTAAAGATTCAAAACCTTCTTAAAGAAAAAAACTCCGCAGTCTTAAATGGCCAATCCCTTACTTTTAAATGTGTCTCTCGTTTTAGTATTCTCCACAAGGAGAAACATCCTCCCAGCATCCACCCAGTGAAGTTCCCAGCATCTACCCAGTGAAGTCCCTTCAGGATCATTTATGTTTCAATTAAACCATTTTGTGTCTTACCAATCCTCAGAAGATACAGGCCCAGCCTATTCAGCCTTTCCACAAAAGATAACCTCCTCATCCCCAGGTGTCATTCAACTGAGCCTTCTCTGCACTGCTTCTAACACATGTACCAACGTTCTAAAATGAGGAGAACAAAGCTGTACGCAGTGCTCCAGATGTGTACTCCTCACCAATGCCCTGTTCAACTCCTGCAGCAAGTTGTTACTTTTATGTTCCATTTCCTTTGCAATAAACACTCTGATTGTCTTCCTAATTACTTGCTGGACCTGCACACTAAATTGTGATTCACCTGCAACCGCACCTATCTTCATTAGATTTTGTACACTCAATCCCTCCATCCAGGCCATTTCTGATCCCTGTGGCAGATCACTCACAACATCCTGCCAACCCAAAAATGACCCTTTTCTCCACACCCCCTCCTTCTCGTTAGCTATCCATTTCCCTATGTTACCCCCAAACCATGAGATCTCACCCTGTGTGCCATTTTCACGTGCCACCTTATCATACTCCTTCTAGAGAACTAAGTATATTACACCCATTGGTTCCTCTTTATTTATATTGCTTTTTACATGTGCCCAAAACATTGATTCTCCTGCTCCTCGGATGCTGCAGGACCTGCTGTGCTTTTCCAGCACTACACTCTCCACTCTATAAAAGAGTCAGACATGATCTACCTGATCACATTAAGATTTTCAAAGAGTCCTGCTATAGCTTCCTTAATAATAAACTCCAACGTTTTCCCTGTGACAAATGTTAGGCTAACCAGCCTAATATGTCTTATATTCTGTTTGCTTCCTTTCTTGATTAGAGGAGTCAGCTTTGCAAATTTCTAATCTACTGGAAGCTTTCAAGAACATAAGGAATCAGAAATGTTCCATCAATGGGCTCCACTTGATATTAAGTTTGCAGTTACTGAGTAATTCTGGAGGATTACTGTTTGTCTTTGACATTTTCAAATAACCATTTTCTGATAAAATTTGGACACTAAGGTTTGGCTCCGTCAACTAGATAACATCCAGCAGCAGCGTATT
Source organism: Hemiscyllium ocellatum (assembly GCF_020745735.1). Taxonomy (NCBI): domain Eukaryota; kingdom Metazoa; phylum Chordata; class Chondrichthyes; order Orectolobiformes; family Hemiscylliidae; genus Hemiscyllium; species Hemiscyllium ocellatum. Next base: position 41,807,751 of record NC_083437.1, on the reverse strand, counting down.
GTCTTCGTTTACAGAGTTCCACCAAGAAATATCATAGTGTGGAAACAGTTCCTTCAACCCAACAAGTCCACACTAAGCTTCCAAAGAGTAACACATCCAGACCCATTCCCCTATCCTATTATCACCCCTGACTAACACAGCTAATCTAAACATCCCTGAACATTATGGGCAACTTAGAATGGCCAATTCACCTAACCAATACATCTTTAGATTGTGTGATGAAACCAGAGCAAACCCACGCAGAATGTATAAACTCCACACAGACAGGTGACCGAGGCTGGAATTAAACCTGGGTCCCTGCTGCTGTGAGGCAGCAGCACTAACCACTGAGCCGCCTTGAAGAACTAGATACATAATCCTTCACTGAATCTGAATCAATGCCAGCTGTGTGTCCTTTGCTCATCCTCTCTGGTGGGTAGCTTACTGTGGTGGTACTGAAGGAGTCAGATGGGGACTCGGTTCTTAAATAACGAGGTGATGTTAAATTTACGACATCACCCTTACCTGGGCTAAAACACATTGAAATAGTGGTTTGCTGATACACAACTTACAACTGTGATTGCCTATATAGGGGCTTCGATTCCCCTGGAAGTGGACTGGTGTTGCTTGCTGGGCTAAAGTGCCTTTGTATGGTCTTTTAATGCAATTATAAACCTGGTTTTCTGCCATGGGTGAATCGCTGGGTTTAGCCCTGTTATTCCTGTTATGAGGAATTTCTGGTGAATGTGGTAAGCAGCAGATCACCAGATAAAATGCAACCCCACAAAAAGTTCCTGATCTCAGCCGACTATACTCGAACTTCAGTGAGATGAAGATCAGAGAAAGAGTCAACTAAATCTCCGATTTCTCTCATGAGCTGACAGAATGATGTCCGGGTGGAGACAGTGGAAGAATGCAAGGAGCAAGAAAAGGAAAACTGTTCTAACAAGAAGGAAAGCTCACCTTCCAAAGACCAGTGCAGCAGAGAGAGAAATCTTTTTGAATCCTTTGGGAAATCTCGGACACAACATGTTTCCTGTAGTGCACAAGATAAGACAGTTAGCTAAATGTGCCATGATCTTACCACATCATAGGGCTGTTCTCTCCTTCGAGTTAAAAATCACATAACATCAGGTTATAGTCCAACAGGTTTATTTAGAAGCACTAGCTTTTGGAGCGCTGCTCCTTTGTCATTAGAGGATCACCACACCTCAGTTGAGGAGGGGGAGATTGAGACAGAGTATTCTCAAGGTGCCCTCAGTTGGGAAATTGGACCCATGTTTAATGCTGTTGATATCACACTGAATTTCAAAACAGCCATCCTGCCAACTGAGTTAACCAACCCCATAAGATAATCATGCAATTACTCAATTACTAGGTCTGAACTACCAAAACATAATCCTTCAGGTTAGTACATCTGTGAGGTTGCTTAGTCCTGGCTTGTAGCCCACTGATTTTGAAAATTTGACAGATGATCTGTTTGATGTGTTAAAAATAAAAGAGATGTTTAAGGGAGTTGATAACAGATAAGCTCAATCCTCTGGTGGAGTAAATCCAGAACAAAGGAACAATATCAGAAAATCTGAGCAAACATTCAGGTGTGGAGTCAGGAAGTAGACTAAGGGGAGATAATGGTCTGGTGGTGTTATTGCTAGAGAATTAATCCAGAGACCCAGTTAATACAGTATTGTGGGAGCCCGGATCTGAATCCCACCCTGTCAGGTGGTGGATTTTGAATTCAATAAAAATCTGGAATTAATAAAGATGACCATGCGTCTGATTGTTGGAGGAAAACCCATCTAATTCACTCATGTCTTTTAGGGAAGGAAATTTGCCATCTTTGTCTGGCCCCCAACTGACTCCAGACCCACAGCAATGTGGGTGACTCTGAATTGCCACGTGGGGTCATTAGGAATGGGCACAAAATGATGGCCTGACCAGTGACATGCACATGCTGTCAAAGTTATTGAAGTCTAGAACCATTCACCTCCCAAAACAGGCTGTGAAAAAACAGGGGCCCAACTGACAAGCCTGAGATTGCTGGAGTAACAAGGGAGAGTCAAGTCAGGGAACTAGATTAAAGGGACAGATCTGATAGGATAGCAAGGCAGGTTTGAGAGCCTGAATGGCCATGCTCTGTTCTGATGTAGGTGACACCTTCCCATCTTAAGCCACTATTAACCCAATTACACTTTCACGTGAGCATCCACAAGCCTCCATTGTCCTGAGCAAATGGGAATTTCACTGTCAATCTAGCAGCTCATTCTATAATAACCTATAGCCCACCTGACATTCAGGACTATAATTTAATATTCTCAGCTTGTGCATAAATTATCCACCAAAATCATTCAGTTGAATCAGAGTCTTACAATCCATGGTGACCACCTACTGTGCACACAATTTGTCTCAATTATTTGATCTCAGCACTAATCATTTAGTATTATCCAATTGCAATGTAGGAATAAATATTAAAATTGGGGTCTTTCACAAACCTGCCAACTGATATTTGCTGCTTGGGAGATCATTATCAAATCATTTTTCTCAAATGATGGTTCATTGCATTCAAGACTCATCCATTTCCTTCAGATTCCTTATCCGTTGGACACTAACATCTTGCAAAGAGACCACTAAGGAGTTTCTTCACTCCATCCTCTTCAATTCCTTTGGAGATGGTTACTACATACCTCTTCTCTGTCCAACCTTCAGCTTCCGATGGATTGACCCACTCCCCTTTACCTGCTGCCATGTTGGGCCTTAGTATTTTGTCGGGTTTGAAATGAAATTTCCACTATTTATCAAATGCAAAGCTGCTTCTGGGGGCTTGGGTTTTGTTGTTTCAGCATTGGTTCCCATCAAGAACTCTTAGCTCTCAATTAAGTCCAGGCTCCTCCTCGATCTGGAGGGATTCACATTCAGTGATAGTAAACACTTGTGTTATCAAGAAAGACTTGCATTTATCTAGTGCTATTCACCTCAAAGTGCTTTACAACTTATGATGTACAGTCATTATTATAATAATGGTAAAGTCACCATCGTTCCAACTTTTGGAATTCTCTAGCTCAGAGTGTTCATAGAATCCCTACAGGGTGGAAGCAGGCCATTTGGCCCATCAAGTCCACACTAATCCTCCAAAGAACATCCCAGCCAGACCCAGCACCCAGCACCCATGCATTTACCATGGATAATCCACCTACCTCGCACATCCCTGGTCAGTATGGGCAATTCACCCTAGCCTGCACAACTTTAAATTGTGGGAGGTACCCAGAGTACACCCCGCAGACGTAGGGAGAGCATGCAAGCTCTTCGCAGGCAGTCACCTAAGGCTGGGATTGAACCCCAGACCTGTGCATTGTGAGGTGGCCATGCTAACTACTGAGCTACCGTGTCACCCTATTCATGGGAGCTCAGTCATTGAATTTGTTCAAGACAGACAGTGACAGTTTTCTAGATACTAATGGCATTACAGCATAAGGGATAGGATGAGAGAATGACATTGAGGTAGATGCTCAGTAAGATCTAGAATGGCAGACCAGGCTTGAGGGTGGAATGGCTTAAACCTGTTCCAATGTCTCTACGTTTCTTTCTCTATGACCGTTACATTTATAATCCCCCTACCCCATCCTTCCACAGACTCTCAAAACTGTGAATTGCTGGCATTTGTTTCTTTCTACTGTCAACAAGGAACAACATGACATCATTATACCATTGCGGTTTATCTTAACCTTTCCTCCTCGTCGTTTCACCCCGCATTAAAAAAGACATCACTGTACATTCCTTGTCTGACATTCATTTGTTGAATTAGGCAGCAGAAGACTTTCAGAGACTTGCAAAGGTTTTGTTGCAAATCCATAGTTTACACAATAACCAGCCTTTACCTTCCTCTTTTGGAACTTTTCTTTATTCGGAAGCCAAACATTTCCCATTGGAGAAAGAAACAAGCTCTATATTGTTTGAAATCTGTCACCAAATCACCCACTTGGCCACGTGGACAAATTATAAACACTGCCCACTGTCACAACACTGCTGCCTCACAGTGTCAGAGACCCAGGGTTCAATTCCACCTTCGGGCGACTGTCCGTGTGGAGTTTGCACGTTCTCACTGTGTCTGCATGAGTTTTCACCGAGTGCTCCAGTTTCCTCCCACACTTCAACGATGTGCAGGTTAGGATGGATTGGCCAAGCTGGAGTAGGCAAAAGTGAGGACTGCAGATGCTGCAAACCAGAGTCTAAATTAGAGTGGTGCTGGAAAAGCACAGCAGGTCAGGCAGCATCCGAGGAGCAGGGAAATCAACGTTTCGGGCAAAAGCCCTTTCCTGATGAAGGGCTTTTGCCCAAAATGTCGATTTTCTTGCTCCTCGGATGCTGCCTGACCTGCTGTGTTTTCCAGCACCACTCTAATTTAGACTCTGCCCGAGTTGAGGTGCCCACAGTGTCCAAGGATGTGCAAGCTAAGTGGGTTAGCCATGGGAAATGCAGGATTGCAGGAATAAGGTTGGGGGGGGGGTTACTGGGTCTGAGTGGGAATCTCTTTGGAGGGTTAGTGTGGACTCGATGGGTCAAACAGCCTATTTCCACACTGTAAGGGTTCTATAATTCTATAAAAAAGGTGGGGAAAGTAAAGGAAGGAGCTAAATCGAAATGGTGTCATTTTATGTTTTATAATTAACATTTTCAGAGATGTTATCACGCACCTCGAGTGTAGATTAGTACTTGAACACAGGCCTCCTAACTCAGAGGTCAGATGAGAATAAGATATCTCAAACATTTGAGCACCAGGCGAAGCAACCAATTTGACATTGCTATCCTTCAGTAGGAACCTGAGTGCTGTTCACCACCAACAGGATGTTGCCTTTAGGGCACAGTGATGTCATGCCTATCACACAAATAAGTGATGCGGTATATCAATTTTATTTTTGGTGTGGTGTCAGTTATGTGACTGTACATCCCAAAGACCTGAGGGTTGTGTTAAACAGCACATCCCTTCATCTGCTCACAATGACCAAGGTACTGACTGTACCTAACCAGCCCGGGCTGCAAATCTTCAAAATACAATCTCCAATGTTAGGTATAATTCCAAGATTGAACATCATCTGCTAAATAATCCCGAGTGTGCTTGGTCTCACAGTGTGTAGCACTTGTGCCTTTTCAAAACGACACACCATAACACAGGCAGAAAGAACGTGCGCTGTGCCAGTTTCAATTTAATAAGCATTGGCTTTTCCTGGTTCATTCTTCAGGACAATGGCTTTACTGTTACAATTTATAGTTAAACAAAGGTTGACAGTAAACTGTCAGTCATCGTCGAACTGGTGCATTCTTCATGATATCACCTCTGCCCATCAGAGCCCACTTACCAAACAATTATTTATCACTCCCCATACAGTAGAAAATTTGCATTTTCTTTTACATTAGTACACTTACAAATGATCTGATGAGTGCCTGATGAAAAGTTTCAATAATTCGTTTCATCAATGCTCAAGTTGGAATCTCGGTTTTATTGTGTAGATGGAACAATAATTACGAATTCATGCCATTGACAAGAAGTGTTCCTGGGCTCAGTGCGTGGCCCTGTGGAATGGGATTACACTCTCTGGGGACTTTAGAAGGATTGTGTGGCCTTCACTGGGTAGGTGCTGAGACCTTATCTTCCAGACTCAAGAGTCTAGCGAGAAGGAGTATATTCTCAGAATAGCGATCAAGTACTTAGGACCAAATTGAAGAGAAATTTCTTCACTAAGAAAATTATGAACCTTAGTGGCTGAGCACTCAATGTCTTCAAAGAATTTTACAGGTGCACAATCAAAGACTGAGATTTTTGACTTGAAGGAAATCGAGGGTTCCGGGGATATGCAGTAAGGTTGATTTAATGCCTCTTGAAGAGATGAATGTTTAACCCCTACTTCAATTTCTCATGGTTTCTGAGCAAAGAGGACGGTGTTTGGAATTCAGGATCTCCTTTGATGAGGTAGCATCACTAACACAGCATGGCTGTTTATCAGAGCTCTCACCAATTTCATTCAGGTCACAATAAAGAAAAGGGTTAGATCACCACACTGTTATTTTAATTTCTTTTTATGGTTAGAAATTTGTTTGACTGCTGAGGTTTGTATAACAGTTTGGGTCCACCATGAGTTCTGCAACAGCTTCTACTGCAATCTTAGACCATAAGAAATAGGAACAGGAGGAGGCCATTCAGTCCCTTGAGCCTGCTCCATCATTCAATAGGGTCATGACTAATCTAAAATTCCTCACGTCCATTTTCTTGCCCTTTCCCTGCAACCCTTGTTCCCCCAACTAATCAAGAATCTATTGATCTCAGCCTTAAATGTATGCAAGGATTCTGTCCCCACAACTCTCTGGGACAAGGAGTTCTAAAACTCACAATCTTCTGAGAGAAGAAATTCTTGCTCATCGCAGTTTTAAATTGGCACCTCTTTATTCTCAGACAATGCCTCTGGTTCTAGACTCTCCCATGAGGGGAAACATCCTTCTCAGCATTTCCCCTTGTCAAGCCCCTTTAGAATCCGATATGTTTCAAAAGATCAATTCTCGAGTAGAGTCCCAACACGTTTAACCTTTACTCACAAGACAATCCCTCCACAAGGTGTTCTGTGGTAAATACTGCTCTTCAATTCACAAATGCAACAATGGAAAATGAGTTTACCTGAAACAGTACTACAGACAGGCAAATGCACTAATAGAAACAAATGCATTTCAGGCTACTATAAGCAGGTGCAAATATGAACCTGTGTTTATTCTGTATCATAATTTTTTAATCGTTGACCCATTTATGAAGTTGCTGATAAAAATTAAAATGACATTTGAACAGTAATGCAGAAGAAAAGGTACAAACAATTTAAGCTTTCTTTAAATTTACTTGAAAGTGTTCAAGGTCACAATGCACAACGTTATCTCACATAACTTTTACTCTGCTTGATGCTAAATTCATTGGCATCTACATTCCTCACTATTGAAGTGCTTCTTTTTATAGCTCTCAAAAAGATGTCAAATATTGCCTACTTGTAACCTTTTAAAGACACAGTTCTCATTATCTGGAGACCATTTTTGGACACATGTGGCGACTTAAAAAGGCGAGTTTCCTTAATCTTTTTAAACCTTGCCTGGGAGTTAGCAAACTGTGACATGTACTCTGCCAGAACTGGATTGTGTTGGGATAAATTTGCCCTTTTCTGACAAATTCCAGCCTATCCGCTGATTTGTGGCTATTGATGCTGAGCTTCAATGGCACATAAATTAACAAGGACATTTTACCTCGCAAAAAAAATTAAATGCGAGATGAAGAACAATTAACACAGATCTCCTGGAGTGAACAGGAGGGGGCAGGGAGCTGATGTTTACACATAAAGGATAATATTAGACCATCAATATACTGCTCTAACAGTGAAAGAAAACAGGATTATTTTAAAATTTGGTGTGTCTGCGGGTTGTTGTACGTCTGTCACTGAATTCACAGAGGGATTGCTCAGATTGATGGTGTAGTTTAATAATTGTTTTGTTTGAGGTGCTGCCTCTTCATCTGTCATTGTGCAAAAAACACGCCCTTTTAATATTTATATTTATTCAGATTTAATCATTTTTATTGCACATTTAATATTCAGAACACTATCAGTCCTTTAGCCTTTTAATTCTCACTGGGTTTGAATTATTCAGAAAAAGATAAGTTTTCCCGTAATGGTAGCTTCTGTCTGAACTGTAACTAAATAAATCCCTCAAATTAGGAGGCAGAAGTGAGATGTTTTGTTCTGTGAGTAAAGTTACAACAAAACAGTATACTGATCAGCAATTATGAACCTGCCGCAGTTTATCAAATAGCTTTTCTTGAAAAACAAGAGTACAATATATTCCAAAGGCTCTGAATTTTTCATGTGGCTATCTGTTTCATCACATTTCAACCCATTTTCCTCAACCCCACCACAGTCTGAGGCATGTCCTGTTATATCGGTGAGCTGTCACAACAACTTGAGAAGTCACACCAGGAGCAGACTATTTGCATGTTGTCTAGCTTCCAAACAGATCATGGCTGATCTACTGCATCAGCTTCACCTTCCTTCACTATCTCCATATCTATCAAGATTTAGAGGAGCTGGTATTGGCCTGGGTGGACAAAGTTAAAAATTACACAACACCAGGTTATAGTCCAACAAGTTTATTTGGAGTATCCACAACCACCTGATGAAGGAGCAGCGCTCCAAACCCCTAGTGCTTCCAAATAAACCTGTTGGACTATAACCTGGTGTTGTGTGACTTTTAACTCCATATCTATCAATTCCCTTCACAAGAACACCAGAGAGTTTGGTAAAAATTCACTGACATGAAACATTAACTTGGATATTCTCACACAAATCCTGTTGAGTACTGCTTTGATATTCTGCTTTATTTGAGAGTTGACCACATTGCCATGGATCTCAAGAAGCAAAATGGAAGAGCCAACATAAGGTAAATAGGCAAAGTCTTTTCCCTGGGGTCAGGGAGTCCAGAACTAGAGGGCATAGGTTTAGGGTGAGAGGGGAAACTTTTTCACGCAGATGGTGGTACGTGTATGGAATGAGCTGCCAGAGGAAGTGGTGGAGGCTGGTACAATTGCAACAGTTAAGAGGCATTTGGATGGGTATATGAATAGGAAGGGTTTGGAGGGATATGGGCCGGGTGCTGGCAGGTGGGACTAGATTGGGTTGAGATATCTGGTTGGCATGGACTGGTTGGACCGAATGGTCTGTTTCCATGCTGTACATCTTTATGACTCTATGACTATATTAGATATACCTTTTCTTTTGAAAAAATCCAACAGCTTCATTGTCAACTTTATTGCTATTGGCTTTTCATTCTAGATCTCTTTCATTGATTGAAATTAGATTTCCTCATCTTTTGTGGTTGAATTTGAATACATATTCCAGATCTGTGTCATCAAGTGTAAATGTTTCATTAAGTTTGGATTGGATGAAAACTTCAGAACAAACTTAGTTGGCTATATTGAACTAGTTGGACAAGGGAATGTTTATTATCCATGGCGAATTGCTCTTGAGAAGAAGCCACTTTATTGACATGTGTAGCCTGTGTGATGTAGTTAGCCCCACAGTGCTGTTAACAAGGGGGCTGCAGGGTTTTGACCCAGCGACAGCAAGGAAATAGCGATATGTTTCCAAGGCAGGATGGTTTGTGAATAGGAGGGAAACTCGAAGGTGGCGGTGTTTCAGTGCTCCTGCTTCTGAGGTGGTAGATGTCACGGGTTAGAAGATGCTGTTGAAGGAGACTGGGTGAGTTTGTTGCAGTGTCTTGTAGATGGTACACCTTGTAGCCACGGTGCCATGGTGGGGGAGGAGGTGAATGTTACAAACCACATCTTTTCATTTCCTTTTTTTGTGAACTGTGAATGAAAAACAGAAGATACTCTTTCAAGCCAAAGGAGACCTTGAAAAGAGGTGACTGAATATCAACTGAGGGTGGCATCAAGGAGCCCTAGCAAAACTAGAATCAATCTGAATCCAGGGGCAAACTCTCCACTGGTTGGAGTCATACCTGGCACATAGGAAGTTGGTTGTTGGAGGTCAGTCATCTCAGCTCCAGGACATCTCTGCAGGAGTTCCTCAGGGTAGCGTCCTAGACCCAACTATCTCCAGCTGATTCATCAATGACCTTCCCTCTGTCATAAGGTCAGAAGTGGGGATGTTCCCTAATGACTGCTCAATGTTCAGCACCATTCACGATTCCTCAGATACTGAAGCAGTTCATGTTCAAATGCAATAAGTTCTGGACAATATCCAGTTGAGCTGACAAGTGGCAAGTAACATTCATACCACACAAAGGCCAGGCAATGACCATCATCAGTAAGAAAGAATTTAAATACTGGCCTGAAAAATCAATGCTGTTACCATCGCTGAATTCCCCATCCTGAGGGGTCACTATTGACCAGAGACTGAACTGAACTCATCACATAAATATAGTGGCTACAAGAGCAGGTCAGAGGCTGTGAATACTGCAAAGTCCTGCAATTCTCACCTTAAAGGGTATTGTGGGTCTACCTACAGTACACGGACTGCAGCATTTCAAGAAGCTCACCCCCACCTTCTGAAGGACAGCTAGGAACGGATAATAAACGTGGCCCAGCCTATCGGTGAATGTTTAAAAAGGCTGCAAACCACGTTTAATGGCACACTTTGTGAGTTATATGTAATGTGACATTTCTATAGAACAGTAAGAGCCGATTCGGATATCATATAAGTGATGGGTTTTGAACAACAGGAAAACTGCCTGGTAACAGCGTCCTCATTGGCTGCTGCTTGGAAAGCTGGGCTGACACTCCAGAATGCTGCACTGTTGAAAGATTTGTCTGTTGGATGAGATGTTAAGCTGTAGCTCTTGTCTGTAGGATCCCACTGTATTACTTCAAAGAACAGTAGGGGAGTTATTGCTGGTGTCCTGGCTAATATTTATTCGTCAATTGACAGCACCAAAATCAATATCAGATTCCTGTTTGTGGGAGATTGCAAAGTACAAATTGGCTGCTGCATTTCCTGTAATCAAGTAGTGACCAGACACCTATGAAACTGGGAAATGTTCCCACCAGGAAATGGTGTGAAGGAAGAATCGTGAGGATGGTGTCCATGGTTTGGAGTATAATTAAGGGGCAGAAAATGCTTTAGTTTAGAAGAAGTCAAATGAAAGTAGATCTCATGCGACAAAATACAAAGAATTGAAATGTGAAATTCTAAGTTCTCATCCCTTAGCAACCAGCAATGCTAACTAATCAAAATTGATGATGCATGTGAAGAGACTTTCTTCCTGTAATTATTATCTGCGATATTTCAGGTGAGGTAGCCAGAAACATTCAAGGAAATGCCATGATGGGCCATAGTCCACCATTGGTTTGAAAGTATGCATTAGATGGTGCGAATGGTCTTTCTCCTCTGTGCCTGGCTATAGTGATAGGATCCAATCTTTCAATGCTGTGTAAAGGTCCAACATGAAACAATTTTTGATTCATTTCAAGTCAACTCCGATTGGAGTCAATCTTCGCGTTGAGTGTTTGTTGACTGATTGGGTTGGGCATGTAGGACATTCACCTGGGAAACTGTGTGAGAGGTCTGAGCCATTTTCACAGTCAGGCTTCATTACTTTATGATTGGTGAGCTGTCCTTGAATCTCCAGATGTTGCGTAGTCAGTCCAGGCATCTTTCGAGCAGAGATCACTAATTGATATCTGGTCAGGGGCAGAAACAGGATCAATTATTACATCCCAGCCCCCACCCCCACCCCACTGTTATTCCACCTGACTCAGCACTAATCACCTGTTGGAGTGCTATAGGGAGATCCTTCTTGTCTGATCATGGAAACAGTGTAGCTGACCCATGCTGTATCTGACCTACTACTACAGGTTGACACAGGAACAAAGGGCATACGAACAGGACTGAATCTACTTAGCTATTGAGAAGGATCATGCTGGATCTAGTTGTGGCCTCCATCCTACTTTCTTTGTCTGCCATTCCCCTCTCCCCCTAAAGCCCTTGACTGCATGGTCTATCAGAAATCTATTGAACTCAACCTTGAGTCATTTCACTGAAATGGTCTCCACTACCTTCTCTGGAACAGAAGTCTACAGACTAATGACTCTCGGAGATGAGATACATGGGCTAAGTTAATGTTCCAATTGAAATCACTGACATTCTTCAACTGGATGAAGACTAAACGATAGTTTTCTGTCAATTTTGATTCATATGTAATTAAAATAAGTCCATTTATTTAAAGTTTTCTGCAAATTTGTTTCTGATGAGGAAAGTCAGATATTTGTCACTTCTTTATCTACAATTGCCCATGTCTGGAGTCTACAATAACTAAGTAATATATTCAAAGTAATAATTCCCAGTAAATAGATATTCCAAAAGTCAATTTGGCCGTTCCCTGTGTAGTAAGCACCAGAGTGAAAAGGAAGATTATCTTTGAAACTAATGAGTGGAATAACCAAGACCAAGGGCACAGTCATTGAATGTAAATTTCAACAATTTCCAAATATCTAGTTAAATTTAAATCAAACATCAGTAAGGGTAGAGAATCATATTACAGCCAGTTGAAGTAAATACATGAAGATTATTTAAAATGACAATAGAAAGATCGATCACTGATTATCATGAAGCTGATCCAGATAATTTTAACGAAAGACAAAGCAAAACCTATAACAATATCAAGTTCGAAATGTAGGTGATTGGAAAATGGCAAGCAATGAAATGAATATATAGCATCGTTCTCCACCAATGAGAAATGTGAATATATTTGAAATATAGCGAATCTCTAACAGGTGGAGTTAAATCCCTCAGGGACAGGCAAAAAAGGGTGGACTGTAAATAATAGTCTTGGATGCAATTGAGATAGTCCAACAAGAGTAGGCATGGACTGGGGAATTACTTTGCCTTACTCTGGCCATGGAGAAGATGCTCAAGATGATTTTGTGGAATATTATTAACCTTCATATAAAAAGCAGAGTCTATAATGGGTAAACAATATGGTTTTTCGATGCAAGGGTTCCGTAATCTGGAATCTCTTTCAGGGCATAAATAAATGAATGGACAAGGTATACATTTATTCATTCATAGCATTCGGGTGGCACTGGCTGGGTTGGTATTTATTGCCCCTGAGAAGGTATTACTAAACTATCTTCTCGAACCACTGCAGTCCACGTGCTGCAGGCAACGCCCACTGTGCTCTCGATGGGAAGTTCCAGCAGTGACATTGCAGTAATGGCAATGTATTTCCAAGTCAGAATGGTGAGTAGCTTAAAGGGAAACTTGCAAGGGATGGTGTTGCCATGTATCCACAGCCCTCGTTCTTTGAGATAGAAGTGGCTGTGGGTTTGGCAGGTGGGGTCTTAAGGAGTTTTGGTAAGTTTCTGCAGAGTATCTTGTAGACAGGACACACTGCTGCTACTGAGCGTCAGTGAGGGAGGGAGGGAGTGTTTGTGGATGTCCTGCCAATCAAGAGGGCTGCTTTATCCTGGATGGTGTTGAACTTCTTGAGTGTTGTTGGAGCTGTACCCATCCAGGGCAAGTGGGGAGTATTCCATCACACTCCTGACTTGTGTCTTGTTCATGATGGACAGGCTCTGAGGAGTCAGGAGGTGAATTATGCCCTGCAGTGGTTGCAGGTTTGGAAGGTGCTGTAAAAGACATGTTGGCAGCTTGCTATAATGAAACTTGTAGTTGTTACACCATAGCCACTGTGCAGCAAGGTTTAACAAGTGAATCGTCAACGTTTAGTCATTAATTGTAATTTAGCTGTATTTTCAGATAATGTTAAAATGTAAGGCTTTTACAGCAAATTACTCGTCATGGACACAATAGAAAACTAACTAACAGCTTTGAAACTAGGAAACTTAGTAAGAAGGAGAACTTAATTACAAATGGAGAATCCTCTGTCTTGAATATAATATAAAATGATACCAAGGCAGGTGTGGAATCTTTACAATGAGTAACACAGATAAGAAGGAAGGTATGTTGTCTAATATTTATTATAGGATGTGGGCAGTTAGCCATTATTTGTTGCATGTTCCTAGATGACCTTGAAATCGATGTATTATTATCCATACTAATCTTTGTAACCAAATGACAAGTTACTTGAAAGAATCAGAATGGATAAAGTGATTGAATTCCATGTGGAATTTTATGTAGATAAATATTAGACGACACAGATTAGAATGGGAAAATTCCATTCACTGTGGACTGGGTCTCCATAGAATTAGACAGAAAAACAAAAAGGTTTGGTTGTAGTTATTGACCTTTTATTGAAAGTATACCGAGGAAGTATGAACTGTTGACAGCCCTAGTTAAACACCCAGACTGGCCTCCGTAATATTCAATCATCAGTTGAAGCACTCCACTATAAATGTGCCTTAAGGTTTGGTTTGAAAGAGGTTTGCTTGATTTGTTGCCCTTTCAGGCACTGGGAACTCAAATGGGACGTTTATTGGTTGGAATGGAAAGATTTAAACTTTGTGAACCCACTTTTAGAAAAGCAAAGAATGATTACCAATCGGCAAAGTTCACACTAGAGTAGCAACGATGAATAAAAAAATGTGAAAAATGCTCCTGTCCAGTGAATGTTTTAGACACCTTAGCTAGAATTTGGAAAAGTACAACTCTTTGTATACTTCCTCTTATTCTTACTTTCCAAATTGACTGACCGTTTTGAATCACTCAAAATCACTGAATGTACAACTCAGACAGAGGTCATTTGGTCCATCAGGTCCACACCAGCTCTCCCAAGGAGCAATTTATTTTGTGCTGTTCTCCTGCCTTCCTAATCACTTGAGTGAACCTGCCTCCCCGCTAACCACCCCCCTACACTCTTAGACAGTACATTCCAGACCCTAGCCCCTTGAGTGACCTCTCCCCGCCACACACTCTCAAACAGGGCATTCCAGACCCTAGCCCCTCGAGTGAATCTCCCCCTCGCCCACACTCTCAGACAGGACATTCTACACCTATTGAGTGAACCTGCCTCCCCCACAGTCAGAAAGGACACTCCAGACCCTAATCCCTCGAGTGACCCTCCATGTCCCGCCACACTCTCAGACAGGACACTCCATACCCTAACTACCCCCTAAATGAACAGGTTTTTCTCATGTCACTTTTGCTTCTTTTACCGATCAGTTTAAAACTGAGACCCTCATCTTTGATCCTTTTACGCGTAGAAACATTTTCTCCTTATTTTTTGCCCCCAGCTCCCCCATGATTTGAACACCTCGATGAGATCTCCTCATTGCTTTCTTTTCTCCAAAGTAAACAGTTTGGATAATCCTTAGCATTTAATAATATCATGTTTTGCTTGAACTGAACTGTCAATTGGAAAATTTCAATGGATCTGGCAGGAAAAATCATTTTGCTCAATAAACCTAATAGTGGATGAAGAGGTAAAAGCTCTGAGTGGAAGGTCTAATTAAGCTCGCGTCAGATGTTTGAAGTGATGAGAATTTTGTTTCTCGGTTATTGCTGCCTGGAATGCTGCAGCCGAGACAGTGAGGGCACTCCAACAATATTTCTGCCTCTTTGCAGGTTTTAACATAGGTTTAACAACAGTGGCAATTTTTTTTTGTTCCAGTGAACGAAAAACACTAATTAAGCGAACCAGCAGGAAACAGATCCAATTAGCTTAAGTAATTCTGCATATTCCAATCTTTTAAACCATGACTGACCTCATGACAATAAGTCACAGTTGCAAAAGGTATTAATACTTTGGACAGGCTGAAATAGTGGCCAATGTGATTGTGGTGTACACGAGTTCACATTTCCCTTTCCAATCCTCGTACAAAGAACCAAATTATCTTTCTTAAACTATACCAACAAATGGAGCAAATTGTGTAGAATTAAGTCCCAGAAACCTGTCCAGTCAAAATATTCATTGTGTGTGTGTGTGTGTGTGTGTGTGTGTGTGTATGTTTGTGCATGTGAGTGGGTGTGTGTGTGTAATAGAGGTGGGGGTGAGTTGGGGAGATTGTGTGTGTTTGTGTGAGAGAGTGTATGCGTGGATGGGTCTATATGTTTGTGTGTGTGTGTGCATGTCTGTGTGTGTATGGGTGTGCATGTCTTTGTGTGGATGTGTGTCTGTGTGAATGTGTCTGTGTCAGTCTGTGGAGGTGTCCGTGTGGATGTGTGCGTGTGGATCCATGTGGGTGTGTCTGTGTGGGTGTGTCTGTGTATGTGTCTGTGTGTGGCTGTGTCTGTGGCTGTGAGTGTCTGTGTGTGTGGGTGGGGGTGGGGGTGTGAGGGTGGGGGTGTGTCTCCCTGTTGTGTTTCTTTGTGGTTTATCCCATGAGATTGTTGTACTTCTCTCAGAATGTTTACATGAACTCCAATCGGAGCTTTGTGATGATCCTGCCATAGCTGTGGCACTTGAGGAAGCAGTCATCTCAAAATGTGCAACCAGGATCATTTGGCAGTGATCTTCAGGGACAATCGAGATCTTGGCAGAGCATGGGCAGTTCTGGCAATGGGGCAGTCAGTCGCATTTTCCAGTTCTGGTACTGGTGTTTGGAATACTTGTAACCTCCCCTTCAGAAACAGCCATTGTATGCTTAGGGAGTTTGCATGAGGTTAATGCAAGCTTTTGTTTCTTTCAGGAGCCCTCCTTCATTTGAAGTGTTTCACCACAGCCCACAGGGTGCTGGCAATACACACTAAGAAAGGGCTGGAGAAACTCAATGGGTCTGGCAGCATCAGTGGCTCAGTGGTTAGCACTGCTGCCTCACAGCGCCAAGGACCTGGATTCAATTTCACCCTTGGGAGACTGTCTGTGTGGAATTTGCACATTCACTCCGTGTCTATGTGGGTTTTCTCCATGTGCTCTGGTTTCCTCCCACAGTCCAAAGATGTGCAGATTAGGGTGGATTGGCCATGTTAATTTGCCCACACTGTTTAGGGATGTGTAGGTTAGGTGCATTAGTCAGGGGTAAATGTAGAGTAGTAGGTTCAGGGAATGGTTCTGGCTGGGTTACTCTTCAGAAGGTTGATGTGGACGTGTTGGACCAAAGGGCGTGTTTCCACACTGGAGGGTTTCAATGATGGGTGGAGAGAAAAACTAAGTTAAAGTTTTGAGTACATTCAAGTCTGAGATAGTAGATTGTTAATCAGTCAGGGATTCAAGATTATGGGAAAAAGGCAGGAAAGTGAATGTGAGGAATGTCAGATCAGTCACGATCCTATTGAGTGATAGAGCAGGCTCGAGGGGCTGAATGGCCTACTTCTGTTCCTATTTCTTAATGTCTTATGGAAGCCAATGTGACAGTTCTAAAGGAAAAGTAGAAGCTATGCACTTTCTGTGTTAATTTCAGATCTCCAGCATGCACAGAGTGTGGCTTTTATTTGGTGCTACACGTTCAGCAGAGAGCAGAATGCTACTCTGAAAGCTTGTGATTTCAAATAAACCTGTTGGACTATAACCTGATGTTGGAGTCGAGGGTATGGTGCTGAAAAATCACAGCAGGTTAGGCAACATCCGAGGAGCAGGAGAATCGACGTTTCAGGCAGAAGCTCTTCATCAGCTCATTCCTGATCAAGGACTTATGCCTGAAATGTTGATTCTCCTGCTCCTCTGATGCTGCTTGTTCTGCTGCACTTTTCCAGCACCACACTCTTGACTCTGATCTTTTGCATCTACACTCCTCACTTTCTCCTATAATCTGACATTGTGTGACTTCTAACTGGGTCTACCCCTGGAAACATAATGTTTGTTGAATAGCCAGATAGACAGGTAGCAAATTGAATTCAGTTTCCAATAGTTCCTACTTTATCAGCATTTGTTACAAGATTATGTACCAATTTCCAAAGGGGCTACACAGCCATTGGCATCACACAATCCACTCGAAGATTCAGCTTATCATGAGGCATTTATAAACCACTCTGTTATGCTTGTAACCAAGGGCTGGTGAAGTCCCCATCGGGAGCACTGAGTGGAAATGCAACTCCCAGGGACAAAGATGTGGAAACTTCTGTTATGTGCACCTTTTTATAAACCTCAGAGTCACTCAGGATCCCCTGGAAAATATATTTATTCAAAGGATGTTGTTTGAAAGAATTTTCTAAAACATCTTTTCACAGTCCAATAGACAGCAAGCATACACACATCTGTCTTGGAGCAGAATTCACACACATACATTCGAATTTACAAACAAACCTCTATATATTAGAATTGGACTTTCTCTGAATGTTCTCTGTAGCTGTAACACTATTTTCTATTCTATTCCCCTGATGTACTTATGTAAGGCATGAATTGTTTGGTTAGCACATAATACAATACTTTTCACTGTATCTCAGTACATGTGACAAAAACAAATCAAATCAAAATAGACAAAAACATAATATTTTGGGGTTTTTCATTGTAACCACCATCCATGTTCACTTGAGCAGACAAAGACTAGCCTGAGACATGGATATACTAATTTCCAGCCTTATGCTGGATCATGCAGGAAAAGATATTGCCTTCATCTACCATTGTATTGGGACATTGAGCTGGGACACTGTCCCGTTCCATGGAACCATGTGCCTGGTCAGTGATCCAGGGTGGAAGTGGAAGTTCATGATTGAGTCCATGACAGAGAATGGTTATGAAAAGAAGTTCAGAAAGGGATGACTGTTTCGGAGAAGAAACCGACTCCTCCACTCCTACTGACAAAGCTGTGCTGCCAGACTTTCTGACCTTGAGCCAGAGACAGTCCTTGATGGTCAATGGTTAGTCAATAGTTCATGGTGGGTTCATCTTAGCATTTACACCACTGATAACCATCACTGTCACCACCACAACAACCATCACCATCGATGTCACTACCATCACCATCAACACCATCACTGCCACAACTTGATTGAAACATGGAAGATCTTAACGGCTTTTGACATGGTGACCGTGGAAAGGGTGATTCTGTTGTGGGGGAATTTAATACTAGGAGTCACTGTTAGAAATAAACGGTCACCCATTTAGGACTGAGATAAGGAGAATTTCACAGAGAGTCACAAATCTTTGGAACTCTCTTCCTCAAAAGGTGGTGGAAGCAGAGCCTTTGAATAATTTTAAGATACAGGGATAGATTCTTGATAAGCAAGGTGATAGAATGTTATCAGGGAAGGTGGGAATGTTGAGTAATCAGATCATTCATGATCTTATTGAATAGCGGAGCATGTTCGAGGGGTCTGCTTTGAATTCATATGTTCAGATGCCAAGTGGCTGTAGATTCCCTGTAAAGATCATTACCTTTGGGTTGGATCATGCCTATTTCATCAGGTTGTCATGTGCTTCAACTGGAAACTAATCCAATTCCCAGTGCTGCCAACACTCAAAAACAACACTATTTAAAATATACATTTAAAATATAACAACCACAAACTCAGTGATCTGAAATTTAACCTGATTTTTCTTTCTATAATGAGCAGCTGATGAGAAACTAGTTGTCTGTAATACTGCTGGAGTTTGATTCATTTAAAATAATTATAAGATTCAGCTTCTTTTCTTTCATTGCTTTCAGGCAGTTCTATTCAAAAATTGTGTCTCTTCCCACTGCTGCAACAGGTCCAGCCCTGTTACGTTGATGTTATTATTTTCTCATACAAAATTTCAGGTGATGTAAAAGCAGATTCAGAACTCATAACTTTCACGGAAACAGAGGCTTAGTACGATCCAAGAGAGATTTATCGGGATTCAAACCTCCTCTTTATTCAAAAGCCTCCAGAAAAAAATGTGAGAATAAAGCAAATACTTTCCACAAATAAATGCGCCGTTGTCACCTCAGACTCAAACTTGTGAGAGAGGGAAATGTAAAAGATTTCAAACTTTTCAGCCCTGGTCAAAAGGTTAGTGGGTCTACAGCATGAACAGTCAGTTATCCTTTATTGGGTAGTTTTATGGACATGTCCATGAGGTTTGATTCAAGAGACACTGGTTGAGGAGAAGGCAAGGTCTTCAGTCTTGGGATTCTTTATCACACCATTTTCTGCACGCAAACATGAAATACTCCAATACAAGATATTCAGTGCAATATCAGCTCTAATCTTATGGTAAGATCATTGAAACACTAGAGCATAAACTCTACCATTAAATGCCAGTCTATCTGTCTCTGTATGTATTTGTAACATTAACTTGGCTAGACTTCAAGCTTCTGCTGATCTTTCTGTACTTTCCCCTCTTTGTTTGCTTGGCCTGTGCTACCTATGTCCTGAAAGGAGCTACTCTGTGACGTCATCAGAAGATTATTCCCTTGTCATCAATATGGATTAATATTTATATTCAGGTCATTCTGCTATAAAGTGAGATTTGTTAACACGAATTTGCTATAATGCGATTGATAAATTGGGGAACATGGTTTCTATGGCTTGAACTTTTAAAGCGTGTATTGGTGAGAACACAATTCAAGCCATATTAGTTTATCTTATAACACAAGATAGCATGAGAACAGAACTACCATGTAATAGCAGAACTGACTGTACATTCTTAAATGCCTAGATTACCTCTTTTACAATATTACCATTTGTTTTTTCCAATATCTCCCACTCCTTTCCAATCTTTGAATTGACTCATTTTTGTTGGTCGGTAGGACAAGCAAGTCTATGACCAGGTAAAGGAACACTTGATGTAAATATGGTCAGCTTTCTTTTTCCCTGTTGGCTTCCATTAGATCAGGAATGCTGCTGAAGGGCCTTGCAAAAACATAACTGCAGGAATACTTTGTTAGATTGGGTGATGGTGTAAATTCTCTGAGAAAATAGTGATAGGCACCTGTAGGTCGGAAGTTGGTTAGTCCTGTTGACTGGCTGGATGGTTTACAATGCAGAATAACACCAACAGCATGGGTTCAATTCTTGTACTGGCTGAGTTCACTGTGAAAGTTCTGTCTTCTCAACCTCTCCCCTGACCTGAGGCATGGTGACCCTCAGGTTAAACTCACCACCAGTCAACCATCTCACTCTGTCCTCCTCCAATGAGAGTATAGTGCCTTGCCTTTTAGTTGCTTCCTAGTCAAACAAACTTGCTCCATTGCAGTTGTGACCTGTTCCTCTAGGTTCTGTTCCAAGGCAAGAATTGATCTGTTTGCTCAGAATTGATTTGATTATGCTTCTCATATTCCTTAGACTATCACACATATTCTACAATGGGTACATTGGTGATGTAGGGCTGGACATCTTTACTTCACCAAAGTTGAGTTTTGGAATACACCTGTGACTGTACGATAGCATTATATTGCTCAGGATTTCACTTTGATGTTGTCACACACAGTATATTTTTCAGATGATGGGTCTATTTCCTCTGGTTGAATGCTCTCTTGGGTTTTATGTACTCAAAGCTCGTTGAGGAATGTTCTGCATTAAGTGGAACCTTTTCTGTTTATGGCTTCTTTAACAATTTTCTCAACTCTGTGCTCACTGCTTATTCTAGCATGGGATTCACTTCAACTGAAGAAGTTCAGTGATCGACATAAAAGCAAAGTACCACGGATGATAGAAAACTGAAACAAACACAGAAAATACTGAAGAAACTCCCCAGGTTTGGCAGTATCTGTGGAGAGGGAAGCAGAATTAAAATTTTGAGTCTGATATGATGCTTCATCAGAACTCAAATTCAGCAATTGATTTGTCTAAGAACCTAACAACAATTCCCTCAGAAATTAACTCTTGTAAATTTCTGTAGTCGTATGATTCAGGTAGAACAAACTAATCATTAATGATGCTATCTATAGACTCTCCTTGGAGTAGGCATCTGCTATTGAAGCATGATCTCGGCAGTGTCTTGCTCTTGAAATTACACACTGAAATTAAAATACTTCCATTGTCAATGTTATGTCCTGGTTGACAGATTTAGGCAATTCTGATAGTTGTGTGAGGTTTTTGAGAAAGGTAAAGACTTTGATTAATTAAATATGTTAGAGGAATTTGCCAAATTATAGTAAAGTTGTTCAAACAAACTTGCTTGGATCAATTTGTAAGGAAAGGAATTACCAATAGACCACCTGGTTCTGCAATTGGTGTCCTGCTTGCTGCCCACCCAAACAACTGCACTAAAGATAATCATTGTGGCCCCCAGACCGCATCAAGTAGGTTATAACCTGAGAAGGACAGGAGCACAAAAATAATCCGAAAATAACCAACTTAACTAAACCAAAGTATACTGCTGTGCACTCACTTTTGGAACTAAAGCTCCAACAACAGCCAGTGTAGTACAAAAGTGAACTGCAGGCCTGTTTTAGTTTCCAATCTCACAACTGTAGAACTAAAGAACTCTAACTAAGACAAATACTGTTGGCAAGAGTAACTATTGATTATTACTTGATCCAGATTTAATCTTGATGTTGCATGACCTCAATTTTTGACACATGGTTGTAAGTGGTTTCCTTAAAGAATGCAAACAAACTCTGCTCCCAACCATGTTTAAAGGGATGTGCTGTTCTGGTCACCACATTACAGGAAGAACGTAATTGCTCTGGAGAGAGTGCAGAGAAGATTTACTATGATGTTGCCAGGGCTGGAGAATTGTAGCTATGATGAGAAAGTGGAGAGGTTAGGGTTGTATTCCCTGGGACAGAGAAGGCTGAGGGGTGACGTGATTGAGGTATACAAAATGGTGATGAATAAAGACAGGCAGGAGGAACCTGTTTCCCTTGGCAGAGAGTTCAAAAACCAGGGGTCAAAGATTCAAGCTAAGTGGCAGACAGAATAGAGGGGACGTTAGGAAAACCTTATTATGCAGAGGATAGTGGGTGTCTGGAAATCACGTCCTGATTGGCTGATGGAGGCAGGGACCCTAAACTCTTTTTAATCCTTACCTGGATTGCACCTTAAGTGCTGGAAGCTGCAAACTATGGGTCGTGTACAGGAAGATGGGATTGGAAAGGGCATCTGTGTGACTTTGCGCCAGAATGGACAAGATGGGCCAAATGGCCCCCTTCTGTGTTCAATGCTTCTATGGATAAGCACATAAAGTGCCTTAGAGAACCATTTCCCAAGTCTGAAATGCTTAAAAAATTGGGAATAGTTTTCACATCATAAATACAGGGTGGCTGGTATCATCCACACATTCCAGACTTCATATGTTTGCAATTATTAATTTTTAAAAACACAAGCTAAGGAAAAAGATACTCATGTTTCTGTGAAAAGTGACATTCTATTTCAGAGGGTTCGTTTGAGTTTTAGATGAACAATCCATTTTCTGGAGGTTATCCATTTCTGTTCTTTAAACTTGTTTTGCAGTCAGTGAAAGCCACCGTTTTCATCTTGATTTCAAATGTCTCCATACCTTCACACCATTCCACCTTTGCTATCTCATCCATACCAGTGCCTGGGGGATACGGGAGGATTTTCTCACTTCTCACACCTCCTCATTCTTGGTTTCTCATTCAGCCACTGCATTCTAATGTTCTGGAACTCTTCACCTAGCTCCTTCCATCTTGGCACCTGCTGTCAAAATCTTTCCCAAAAGTCTCAGTTTTCCACCCCAGTTTTCACTCTCTCTTTATTGTAATGCTTTCAGAGCAACATCTGAGGAACATTACATAGACACACTTGTGTTGTTCTCAGTCCATGGAATTGTTCACGGAGAATAAGGATGCATTGATTTTTGCTGGTTCTTCTGCAGTTTTCAGGAATGGGAAAATAGTAAACTTACATCAGTGTATCTAATCCAGTTGATGATATTGTATTGTGGCTGTAGTGCAATGAGATATATTTGTGGAAAACCTCCTCCTGCCTAAGATTCCGCTTCACATATGATTCAGTTGTGCATGAATAATGGAAAGTCCAACAGATTTGTCTCTTATGCTTCCAGATCTGCTCTCTCAAAGAACAATACAGCACAAGAACAGGCCCTTCAGCTCTCCAAGCCTGGGCCAACACATTTTGCCCTTCCAAACTAAAACTCTCCTGTTGTTCCTCCTCTGAACTTTCCATCGATACAAGATGGTACACTATGTTGGCACACAGAGAAGAAAACTGCCTTCTAAGATAGACTTCCATTTCTTCCCAGTCATTTTGTGCACGACACTGACTCCTTTTGGGGCTTCAGTGGATGTCATAATGAGAGTAAAATCCACCTAATGAGGGTGAATTGAAAGACTATATGAAATTGAGTGAGACACCTAAGAGGCAACTTTTTCACACAGAGGGTGGTACGTGTATGGAATGAGCTGCCAGAGAAAGTTGTGGAGCTAGCACAATTGCAACATTTAAAAGGCACCTGGATGGGTATATGAATAGGAAGGGTTTGGAAGGATATGGGCCGGGTGCTGGCAGGTGGGACTAGATTGGGTTGGGATATCTGGTCAGGCATGGACTGAAGGGTCGATGGACCGAAGGGTTTGTGTCCATGTTGTACATCTCTATGATTCTATGACACTAAATCCTTAACTGGCTACCAACATCTAAGAACCTAACCTGAATTTGGAATGGTAGCATATGGGAATAATTTTCATCAAAGCAAGATTCACCTTGACATAAAAAACATTGCCCCACTTCAGTTCTCAATCTGTGTACTCAGCAAACTTGAGCAATGTGTGATGAGCCCTTTCACCAGCGAGGTCTCTTTAAACCCCTTTTAGATCAGAATTCCAATCATTTCTATCACTTGGTCCCAGCAGATGGCTGATTAACTAATCATGATTCAGTGCAAACATTAATGACAAGTGCAGTGTCTAAGTGATCTCGCCAAAAGCTTCTTGTCATTCTTTCAGCAATAATGCAACCAGAACAACAATGCTAAAAGTGGTTTTTTGCAGGAACATTGTTTTTAACGAGCAGTAGGCAAAATCTTCCAAATGAAGACCAATCTTTAAGCGGTGTAACTATTATAAAACAATTGTCTTACAATTTAGTGGATTTATTGTGGTCACATCAGGAAAGAGATATTCTTTGTTCATAAACCTCCCTCCGCAGTCCCTGCATTCTTGGGTGCATGAGGAACCCATTTGACTCTTTGACCTTCCAGTGAGATTAAATGGTGGCTCAGTGGTTAGCACAGCTGCTTCACAGCACCTGGGTTCGATTCCAGCCTTGGGTGACTACCTCGGTGGAGGTTGCATGTTCTCCTGTGTCTAAGTGGGTTTCCTCCCACAGTCCATTGGATGTGCAGGATTGGCTGTGGTAAATATGGGGTTATAGGGATAGGTGGATGCTGTTTAGAAGGTTGGTGCAGAATGTTTGGGCTGAATGGCCTCCATTTGCACTGTAGGAACTCTATAGTTAAGCTGTGACTTATTTCCATTTACCCACCTTAACACTGTATTCTGCAAAGCATTTGGTTCATAAAATTCAGCTCATCTGAGTTTTAAAATTAACAACCTGTTGTTCCTCCTCTAAACTTTCCATTGATACAAGATGGTACACTATGTTGGCACACAGAGAAGAAGGCTGCCTTCTAAGTTAGACTTCCATTTCTTCCCAGTCATTTTGTGCACGACACTGATTCATTTTGGGGCCTCAGTGGATGTCATAATGAGAATGAAATCCACCTAATGAGGGTGAATTGAAAGACTATATGAAATTGAGTGAGACACCTAAGAGTAAAAAATGAGGTCTGCAGATGCTGGAGATCACAGCTGCAAATGTGTTGCTGGTCAAAGCACAGCAGGTTAGGCAGCATCTCAGGAATAGAGAATTCGACGTTTCGAGCATAAGCCCTTCATCAGGAATACATTCCTGATGAAGGGCTTATGCTCGAAACGTCGAATTCTCTATTCCTGAGATGCTGCCTAACCTGCTGTGCTTTGACCAGCAACACATTTGCAGCTGAGACACCTAAGAGGCAACTTTTTCACACAGAGGGTGGTACGGGTATGGAATGAGCTGCCAGAGGAAGTGGTGGAGGCTGGTACAATTGCAACATTTAAGAGACATCTGGATGGGTATATGAATAGGAAGGGTTTGGAGGGATATGGGCCGGGTGCTGGCAGGTGAAACTAGATTGGGTTGGGATATCTGACAATTCCGCTCCATGTCACTTCCCCAAGTACAATTAGGAATGGACAATAAATGCCGGCCCATCCACCAATGCTCACATTCCAAGCACAAAAGGAAAATAAACCTAATACTCATTGTCAATTGCAAAAGGGAATTCTGAAATTCTCCAAGCCTTTGTCACAGAGTCACAGATATTTACAGTGTGGAAGGAAGCCTTTCAGCCCATGATATCTACTCCGTAAATGAGCATCATTAGATATGGCCAATTTCTTCCTTCTGGCCCATATCTTTGTACATTATTTCTATTTAAATAAACATCCAAAGCCTTAGAATCATAGAATCCCAACAATGTGGAAACAGGCACTTCAGCCCAACAAGTCCATACCGACCCTCTGAAGAGTTACCCACCCAGACCCATTCACCTACCATATTACTCTACATTTACCCCTGACTAATGCACCTAACCGACACATCCCTGAAGACTATGGGCAATTTAGCACGACCAATCCACCCTAATCGGCACATCTTTGAACTGTGGGAGGAAACCGGAGCACCTGGAGGAAACCCATGCAGACACAGGGAGACTGTGCAAACTCCACACAGACAATCGCCCTAGGCTGGAATCAAACCTGGGTCCCTGACGCTGTGAGGCAGCAGTGCTAACCACTGAGCCACCAAAATGCCTTCCTGAAAGCCTCAATTGCATGTAGAGGTGTTTCCTAATTTCACCTCCTGAAAGCTATGACTTTATTTTTTAGATTATTTCTCCAAGTTCTAGGCCCCTCATCAAAATAAGATAAACTCCTTTAACCTCTTTCTTTATTTCTCACTTGGCTCTGAACTATCCGTGCCAAAAAGGACATTAATGTCCTGGTGCAACGCTGCTGATGTGCTTCTGCCAAATACAACAAGCTCATCAGCACAATGCTCCAATCCAGGGTCAAAGCCATCACAAGAGGATCGAGTAAAAATTGAAGCTGGAATCATAACCTGGTACTCTCTGGAGGGGAATCTCACACCTTCACAAGACCAGCAGCAAAATAAGATCACTCTATCTACTGTGGTACCACCAGGGTGGTGCCAGATGGAATGTATTCAGCCTGGAGCTTGATGACCACTAGTGTTCCACAGGGATTGATTCTGGGACCTCTGCTCTTTTGTATTACTTAGAATCCCTACAGTGTGGAAGCAGGCCGTTTGGCCCATACTGACCCTCCAAAGAGTAACCCAGCCAGACCCATTCCCTTGCTTCTCTACATTTCCCCTGACTAATGCCCCTAACCCTATGGACAATTTAGCATGGCCAATCCACTTGACCTGCATATCTTTGGACTGTGGGAGGAAATCCATGCAGACACAGGAAGAATGTGCAAATTCCACACAGACAGTCGCCTGAGGCTGGAATCGAACTGGGGCCCCTGGCACTGTAAGGCTGCAGTGCTAACCACTGAGCCACCATGCCACCCACATTGTGATTTTTACAAATGATTTTGATGAGGAAGTGGAAGAGTAGGTTAGTAAATTTACCCGATAACACAAAGGTTGGTGGAGTGGTAGATTGTGTGGAGGGCTATTGTAATGGGACATTGACAGGATGCAGAGCTGCGCTGAGAAGTGGCAGATGGTGTTCAACCTGGAAACGTGTGAAGTTATTCATTTTGGAAGATCAAATTTGAATGCAGAATACAGGGTTAAGGGCAGGATTCTTGACAGTGTGGTGGAACAGAGGGATCTTGGGGTCCATGTCCATAGATTGCTCAAGTTGCCACCCAGGTTGATAGAATTGTTAAGAAGGCTATGGTGTGTTGGCTTTCATTAGCAGGGGGATTGAGTTTAAGAATCACAAGTTATGCTGCAGTTCTATAGGGCACTGGTTAGATCACACTTGAAATATTGTGTTCAATTCTGGTTGCCTCATTATAGGAAGAATATGGAAGTTTTACAGATGGTGCAGAGGAGATTTCCCAGGATGCTGCCTGGACTGGAGGGCATGTCTTATGAAGAGTGCGCAAGGTCTTTTCTCATTAGAGTGAAGAAGGATGAGAGGTGACTTGATGGAGGTGTACAAGATGATGAGAGGCATTGATAGAGTGGATAGTCAGAGACTTTCTCCCAGGGTAGAAATGGCTGTCACAAGGGGGCATAATTTTAAGGTGATTGGAGGAAGGTTTAGGGGAAATGTCAGAGGTAGGTTCTTTACACAGAGTGGTGGGTGTGTGGAATGCACTGCCAGTGGTGGTAGTAGAGTCAGCTACATTAGGGACATTTAAGTGACTCTTGGATAGGCACATGGATGATAGTAAAATGAAGGGTATGTAGGTTAGTCTGATCTCAGAGTAGGATAAAAGGTTGGCACAACATCAAGGACTGATGGGCCTGTACTGTGCTGGACTGTTCTATACTCTACGTTATCACCTGACTTTGTGTTCTGTTAGCGAGAAACATGCTTGTGCAACTCTGTAGGAAGGATATTATTAAATTGGAGAGGGTTCAGAAAAGATTTACCAGAATGTTGCCAGAACTGGAGGGTTTGAGTTATAAGAGGTTGGATAGGCTGGAACTTTCTTCCCTGGACCTTAGGAGGCTGAAGGGTGACCTTACAGAGATTTATAAAATCATGAGGGGCATAGATAAGGTGACCAGGGGGAGTTCCAACCTAGGGGGTATATTTTTCAGGTGAGAGGAGAAAGGTTTAAATGGCACCTGAGGGGCAACATTTTCATGCAAGGGGTGGTTCCTGTGTGGAATGAACCGCCAGAGGAAGTGGTAGATGCAGGTACAGTTACAACATTGAAAAGACTTTTGGGTAGGTACCTGAGTAGGCAAGGTTTAGAGGGGTATGGACCAAGTGCAGGCAAGTGCGACTAGTTTAGTTTGGGACTCTTGGTTAGCATGGACCGAAGGGCCTGGTTCTGTGCTGTCTGACTCTATGACATAATTAACAAGGGTGTTGGCAGAAGCCCAGTTTGAACATGAAAGATTGTGTTAAAATATTATCCTTTCGCAAACAAAGTGAACTGAAAACCACCCAGAACACAAGGGGTAACAGTTTCTTTCTCCTCAGTGGTTGAATAACTGTCGTGAATTCAGGCGGGTGGTACCTGAGCTCACTGATCACAATTACTGGTACAAGTCCCATTTAACTTCTGTCAGCTGACATAAGAGTCTCTTTATCTTTGAACATTAGTCAAATAGGATAGGGTTTAATAGCTGAATGTGTCTTACAACAGGCACTGCTACTAGTCACTTCAATTACTTATATGTGACTCATTAACTGAAGGGACAAGGAATCTGAATCATTGTGGTTTATTATTTCAGTGGTCATTGTTATCACTTGGCTTTATGTCTTATCAGGGTGATCCTTTTATAAACGAGTCACATCTGATGCGTTTCAGTTCCCACTTTATTTTAAACCCGCTTTTTAAAGATAGCAGCTTGGTTCAGATCAGCAGTAGGACTTCATTAAAGACAATGATATTACTTCTCATTCATTTGCATAACCATTCTGCGTGCAAAAATGTGTTTAATTCTGTAAGACTTCAAGGTAATGTTTTATCTTCCATTCATTCTTATAATTTGTGTCATTTTTATTAAGGGCCACTCTCAGAGATACTTCAATGTATTATATCCCATAGATACTGATAGAGAACCTCTCCTCCTAACTTGATGTCTTTGTTTAAAGTAAACTTCAACTCCTCCAAATCTGGTCAGTTATATTCTTGCAGGCTTGGACAGAATTGAGATACTCGAGGTAAATGCAACAGGGTTGTTTACCTACCCCTAGCACTGAAGCAGGAAGTTGAGAGCTTATTGAAGTAGCTCTAAGTCATTCTCACGGGATATCCTAAAATCAGCCTCATGTTAGCACTCACAGTTAACCCTGAACCTGAGTTGGCCAACAGATAGGATTTTCTGGAACTGTGATATAAGAAGCATTTCTGAAAAGGCTGGAATGGGTGCACTGAGCAACTCAATGAAAATGGTCAAAATAAAAATCTGCTGGAAATCTGAAACAAAAACAGAAAGTGTTGGAGAAACTCAACAGGTCTGGCAGCATCTGAGGGGAGAGAAATAGAGTTAATGCTTCCAGTTCAGTCACCTTTCATCAGAATGCAAATGAAAATGGTTGTTCCGCAAGATTGAGAATTGTAGGTCACTCGACCCTAACAGGGTAAGTGGGAAAAGAACCTCCATACCTTTGGATCTCGAGGCGAGGTCATCCCACTGCTGGCCAGAGGCAATGGGACAGAGCAAGCACTGTTTTGTCAGGATCTGTCTCAAGCAGCACCCTGACACAACACCCTGTGCTCTATTGGTTTCCCTGGGATGTGAACTGAGCAAAACTACAACCCCCGGAACCTGGAGAACCGTCAACCTGGTGAAAGACGCTTTTTGGTTTGCCCAAAATATCGGTTTTCCAGAACAAAGAGTTGACCCTGACCAAGTGTTGCAGAGCGGCACATTCCAAGGTCCAGGACTATGTGCTGAGGGATGCACTAAAACCTGGGGAAGCTGCTGCCAAGGCGCACTGGGGAAAGACCACTGTCTGAGGTATTTGTGCAGAAACATAGCAGGGTCTGTTAAGTTTGAGATCCCCTTATAAGTGTTCTTGTCATGTATAGAAAATGACTTGTTGCATCTGGATTGAAGTCCTATTAAGGAATGTCAAAATTGTACTGTATCTTCTGCAATGTCTGTACTGAACTGCTTTTGTACTTGTTTTTCTATTATGGATAATTTATGAATAAAGTACATTCTCGAAATAAAAAAGCACTATCAACAGCCTAAAGAGCATAGGATGTAATTCCCTGAATATGTTTATAAGTGGAAAAACAGTATTACATGGAAAGTACAGTCTAACACAGGCTTACACATGTAGCTGTCAATTTATCCAACATTCCTTCATTTCTCGTGAAACTGAACAGAAAAACCTAAAATCCTCATTAGGAATTCGAGTGTTAAACACACAAAATCTAATGAATGGGGGTGGGGAGAGTCACAGGTTTTTTTTGACATTTGATCTCATGTGTTATATGACATTTTGGATGCAATAATTGCACTAACTTTAATTTAAAATAAGTAGCACTTGCTTTTCTGCAAAGTGATCTCTATTGCCATTAAGAATTCATCTCTTTGTTCAATTTTTAAAACGTCTTTCTCCTAGCCGTAGAAAACAATCTGTTGCTGGAGAAATTAGCTGCACGTAATTCTTTTAAAAAGTGGATATGAATACATAAAGATTTCAATGTGGCTGATTGGATCATTGTCAGCCGTGGAAATGTACCTAATCCTGCTGCTATCCCAACATTCAGTGGAGGTGAGAGAGCCCTTTGCAGAAAGGCCTTGAATGTTACCTTTGAGGGTGGCACTATGTGTACCTAACAAACACCCCCTCCCCGCCCCCACCCCAGATAAACCAACACCTTTAAATATACATTGGAAAGTAGACAGGAGCTTCTGGCTATTTTAGCACCAGATGTGGGAGCATCGTTGCAGAGAGATCTCATGACTCAGCACAAAGAGAGCCTTCAATCCCTGGAGCTTCTCACTGACTCCCAGCAGCCAGTTATTTTCCTTACACTTGCCCCTAGGGACAGAGCTAAGAGCTGCACAAGGGTAAGGCATAGATTACACAACATACACCCTATCACCAAGGGATGTGCTGTGCTATATACACTATTCACTTTTAGGGAATTCAAGTTTGCTGCACATTATTTGCAACTGTGTGTTGGGAGTTTTCTTTTGATGGAGTCAAACAGAGTTTTGGTGAATCAGAGGACTGGAATCCATGCTGGTTGAGTTAAGCCAATGTTGGAAATTTACCTGGTGAATGGCCTCATGAATGGGAATCTAACACAATGTGGCCGCACCAATGTTTTAGAATGGGCATTTTTGGTCAAACTGATAGTTTATTATTCTGTCTCTGGGATGTGTATGGTCCTTCTCATCCTCTTCCTCTTCTAGTTAGTCCTTAGTTGGGCCTCTCTGGATGACTGGGACACAGTGTGTAATGAGTGTTGGGGACAGCAAATTATGACCATTTTTTGTGAAGGAGTTTTCGTGGAAGATGCCTCACAAACCGTCAAAGCATTGGGTTCTTTATAAAGACACCTATCAAATTTCCTGTGATGGTCCGGCAGCTCTTTGCTTCACTATCGGTGGTCTCTCCCTTTATGTTATCTTATTGAAGTACATAAGATCCTGATGGAACTTGACAGGGTGGGCACTGAAAGGGCATGCCCCCTTGAGAGAGAGATCAACGTGTGCAGACTGATGGAGTCCCTAAAGCCAGCTTCGAATGAGTTTAAGACATAATCATTCCAGGTAATGGTGACCTTGACTGTGGTAATGGAGATAACCAGGAGACCTAATCAATTGGCACCAATGCTCCTCTGCTCCTTCATGAAGTGGCTGTAGATACAGCTTCATCATTCCCAGGTAGGTTTGCCTGTATCTACTTTGATAGATGTGGTTGAGAATGGGTGACGCCATCCAGTCTGTTACAATCAAAGGTACCTCATGGCGGAGCTGCAGTTGTCTTTTTTCTTCAAGTAACACAACAAGGAAGAGAATAATCTTTGGCATTCCGAAAGCCATAATTCCTCTAGCTTATCTCTCCATGCTTCAGGTTCTCTGCCTTTATTCCTGATGAAGGGCTTTTGCCTGAAACATCGATTTCACTGTTCCTGAACTGCTGTGCTCTTCCAGCACCACTAATCCAGAATCTGGTTTCCAGCATCTGCAGTCATTGTTTTTACCTCGATAATTCTCACTGCAACAACTATAAATCTAGCTATCAAAGTTCTGGGACTAAAATCTCTAAAAGTAAAGAAAATTTCTTTATTCATTCAGTCATGGGATGTGGGTGCCACTGACTAGGCTAGCCTTTATTGTCCCATTCCCCACAGGTTATAAAAGGTCAACCACGTTGCTAAGGGTGTAGAGTTACGTGGGGGCCAAATGAGGGAAGGACAGCAACTTTCTTCCCTAAAGGACATTAGTGAACCAGATGGATTTTTCCCCAACCATTGTTTCATTGTTAGACTTTTTAACTCTAGATGAAAGTGAGGACTGCAGATGCTGGAGATCAGAGTCAGAGAGTGTGTTGCTGGAAAAGCGCAGCAGGTCAGGCAGCATCCAAGGAGCAGGAGAATCGATGTTTTGGGCATAAGCCTTTCATCAGGATTCTAGATGCTTACTCAACTTGAATTCCACCATGGCAGCATCTGAATCCAGGTCCCCACTTCATTACCTTGGTCTCTGGATTTAATCGTCTAGTGGTAATACCATTAGGCCATCACCCAACTACCAAACGTTGTTGAAATATTTGGATCTCACAAAAATGAAACCCCATGTTCCTCTGAACTGAAGGAAGGATACAGATACCTCGCATCAATGTTAGACAATACTTGACAATGTTTGATATTGCAGAACATGCTTTGGTCAGCCATACCATATAAGCAGTCTGCACACACTGTATGTTCCCAGTCTCCATTCATTTGAAATTTGTATCCAATTTTGCAGTCCCACAATTCACCCTGGTGGCAGGTGGGTTACAGGTAATTGACCCCATTATTTGAAGTGCATTTGGGAGTCAATTTATGAGCACAGCTTGCTGGAACTACTAAGGTCAAATAAAAGAAGTATTGACATGATCTGCAGTTCAACAGCAACCACACATGAAAAGTACCTTGACGGCTGTAAAATGCTTTGGGATGTCCTTAGGTCATGAAAGTTGCTATATTAATGCAAATCTTTTCTTTCTTATTTCTAATCTTCACATTCAGTGACTTTAGTCCCTGCAGGGAGTGGGACTTCAGTGGACAATTTACATCAGTTATCATTGTTGTCATTAATATATTCATACAATAATAGTCTGAAACAACTCACAGAACCTTATCACTCTATAACAGGTTATTGGAATATTTTCAAAGCTTGGAGGTGTGGGGTACAAAGGGAATGGTAGGGAATAGCCCAAGTCCCCAGAGAAAGGATACCTCATGCAAATTGGAAGCCTTTCTGTGACCTAGATTTACCCACCAATTTGTCTCAAAAAATGTATAATTTGGGGAGAATATGAAATCATTAGACGAGGAGCAGAAGTGATTTATGGGAATGGTCCCAGGGATGAGGGCTTCAATTCTCTGGACAGATTGAAAAGCTGGAGCTCTTGCCCTTAGAGAATAGGAGGTTGGCCAGTGTGTCGGTAGAGAGACTGCATTCAGAACTATGACCGGATTGGACAAGGTAGATAGAGAAAAACAGCTCCCATTGACGGATGGGTCAAAAAGCAAGAACGTTAGTTGGATTTCATCAGCATAAGAACCAAATGTTAAATGAGATTAATCACTTTTGCGGAGTTAGGGTCTGGAATGTACTGTCTGAGAGTGTGGGGAGGCAGGTTCACAAAGATGCTCTCATGAATGATCTGGAAGTTGACCTGAAGAACAAAGAATTGCAGGACTATAGGGAAAGGCAGAGGAGTGAGACTCATTGAGTTGCTCTTGCAGAGGGCCAGCACAGACACAGTGGGCTGACTGGCCTCCTACTGAGCTGTCGCCATCCTGTTGAGATTTTAACAGATGTCATGAATCAATGTGTTTGCCTCAAACAATGAGAAACCCTACCTTTACTCTGAGACATTTCAACTTAGGAAGCCAGTATACAGCAGTCAGCCAATAATGTTACATGAGGCAATCTCTAAATTACCTCTCTAATTGCTGTCGGCTATACTCACTAAAACACCTAACTTAAATGGTATTGCAACTCTTCTCTAAAATATTTACGAGTCTTTAAGTTGATTCTCATTTCTCAACTGATTTGCAAATGAGTTTGGAGGCTTTTTCTAAAGATGCAGGGGATTGTTGAGTTGGAACTCTGAAAAATGAACTCTTCTTTTTCTGCACCAGATGATGTTTAAGTGCTCCCTCAGCTTAGGCACCTCACAGATCGAATGTGGTGTCTGAGTCCCTTTACTTTATCCAGCGACATGCTGAATTGTCAGCCTCAGTCCCAGCAGAGTCCCTGCTGTTGTACCAGTGTGACTGTGGCTTCTCAGATTAAAGGCAGTCAGTTTAACGTCAAGCGTGCTTGAATAAACAGGCAGTTTTGTGCTGAGAATCTCCAATCACTAGGAAAGGAATCTGGTCAAACTCACTTACTTTTGACCTTCGGAGTCAAAAGATAAAAGACACTTCATTCCATTAGCCTGTCTTGGATCTTAACTTGGGTCCCAAAAGCAACAGCAGAGTATTCTAACCCATTATGGCTTCTGAAGTCCCTAATTCTTACCATCTCTCTTCACTATCTATTATGTGATGCTTTGAGTGACAGAGTGAGATAAACATGTTCAGCCTTCATTCTGGTGTGACTGTCGGACATTTCACTCCCACAGCAGGCTCAAACCAGAGGATACAGATGTAAGTAATAGGATTAGGAACATAATATTCAATGTTATGTGTGTTATATATTTAACTCCTGTGCTGGTGCAATAAAAGTCATCATCACACTGCTTACTTGCTCTGAACATGTACTGGAGGACTGGAGTAATTTATCACCATAGCTGGCTTGCAAGTTGCACTCACTGTAATTCATTGTTTTCTGTGTTATTTTAATGCTTTTACTTATTACAAAGGGCACACAACTACACTCTGGGGGGTTAGACCAAGGAAGTCACCACTCAAGAGCTGGTCAGTGAGATATTTTTTAAGAGCACTCCATCCGCTTGGCTTTTAACAGCGTACAGGATCTGAAATAATCATCATTCAGTTAAAGGCACAGTAGCCCCGAACAAATGTTTGTGCCAAGTGTTTGGGACGAACCAAATTAAGGGCTTCCCCAATGACTGGGGGGGGTGTTATCCAGAGGTCAGAGGGACCGTGCTGATTAAGAAAGTTCCCAGGTTAAACCCCAATCATTGCGGAATTAACTGTGGTGTTAGCACCAACACAGCCAGTAGCACTCTCACCTCAGACTTAGAGGTTTATGTATTCCAGTGATTTGATGGCTGACACTTTGATGTCATAGTGAGCAAGTGCTGCACTGCTGCAGTACAATGTTATACTCCAGCTCAGGTTTAGCTGTGACAACCTGCGCACCCCCCCCACCACCCCCCCCCCCCCACCCACATCACCCCTCCCACATCATTACATAACCTCTTGGCACTCACCCTCAGGATTCTCAATGATGTAAAGTGACCAGAAACAAGTCAACGGATCAGTAGGTACAACCAAGCAGGAGTCGATGAATCATTGCCTGTGGAACATCAATGAGTGAGGAATTCATGCTTTCTGGAAAATGGGGACAGTATGACAGAAAAAATGAAATCAAAAGGGGCAGATTGCTTAAGATGAAACCCTATTTAAAATTGGTACAATGTTCAAAGCTGAGATCAAGATGGAAATGTGAGGTTTGTGTTCTTTCAGCAGGTCTGTGCTTTGTGTATAGTAGGAAATCAAGTGAAGCAGAAGACCTTATACACAACTATCCTCTTGACAATGACCGATATTATTAAAACCTAAATATTCTATAATAATCATAATGTGCAACTGAATCACATTTTAGCTCCTACATAAATGGCAGGGGGGGGGAAGCGGGTGTGTTTGGAAAATACAGACCAGTGGAACTTCACGTATAGCACAGAGTTGCGAGCGTTGTGTCGAAATAGTCACCCGATGTCATGTGTTGTTTGACACTTTAAGCCATCAGCCAAATGCATGAGATGTGAGGGTTTTGTTGATTGCGCTGTCTTTTGAAGAAGTGGATCAGAGATCACCAGTTGGAGAGGAAATTGGAAAAAGTAGACTCATCTAGAAAACCTAGGCGAAAGTGAGTACTGTAGATGCTGGAGATTAGAACCAAAAGTGTGGTGTTGGAAAAGCAGCGCAAGTCAGGCAGCATCCGTGGAGCAGTAAAATTTTCCGGCAAATACCCGATTCATGATGAAGGGCTTTTGCCCAAAATATCGATTTTCCTACATCAAGAAAAGCTGCAAACCTGCCACCCCAACATGACATTGACTCCAGAAAGTCAAGTTTGACAGAAACAATGTCAGCCATTGGGTAATGATGATACTAATACCATGGGCAGTTACGTCCTAGTGGAAGTAAAGCCCTAGTTCCTTGTGCTTAGCATGAGCTATGATAAAGCAGATTTTAGATAAAATTAATCAATCTCTGCTTTTAGTGTTTCACTCCATTAAATAAACACATATCTGCTCACTTTCAAGCTTTATAAGAAGGATGTGGAGGCTTTGGAAAGGGTGCAGAGGAGATTTACTAGGATGTTGCCTGATATGGAAGGAATGTCTTACGAGGAAAGGCTGAGGGCCTTGAGGCTGTTCTCGTTCGAGAGAAGAAGGTTGAGAGGTGACTTAATAGAGACATACAAGATAATCAAAGGGTTAGATAAGGTGGACAGGGAGAGCCTTTTACCAAGTATGGGGACGGCAAACACGAGGGGACACAACTTTAAAGTGAGGGGAGATAGGTATAAGACAGATGTCAAAGGCAGTTTCTTTACTCAGAGAGTAGTAAGGGTATGGAATGCTTTACCTATAACTGTAGTAGATTCGCCAAGTTTAAGTGCATTTAAGTCGTCATTGGACAGGCATATGGATGTACATGGAATAG
This sequence comes from Hemiscyllium ocellatum, assembly GCF_020745735.1. NCBI lineage: Eukaryota > Metazoa > Chordata > Chondrichthyes > Orectolobiformes > Hemiscylliidae > Hemiscyllium > Hemiscyllium ocellatum. Next base: position 41,770,712 of record NC_083437.1, on the reverse strand, counting down.
TGTAGGTGGGAATGGGCTTCAGTTTAGTATGACAGGGTGGCGCAACATCGAGAGCCAAAGGGCCTGTACTGCGCTGTAATGTTCTATGTTCATTTACAATTGTTGCCATTACATTCAAAACATTTCACTTTGACCTGTTGTTTCTGGCCTGTATCTCCTCTGGACATTAATTAGAAGATGGAGGCTGGTCATACACTCAATAATCTTGGCCTGCCAAAGGAGAAAACATAGCAGGCAGGGATAAAAGAGCTAGAGAGAAAAAAAGAATAAAGCTGCAAATGCTGTAATATTAAATCAAACGGGCCATAAATCGAAGTGAAGAGGAAAGGAAGTCTTTGGAAATGGCAAAAAGATACACATTCATTGACAAAGGGAAGGGGAAAATAATGTTTTTCAAAATGTCTTTAAGTAATGCTCATGTTCTTACGGAAAGGAATCAGCGATCCCGATCTGGCCTACATGTGACTCTAGACCCACAGCAATGTGGTTGACTCTTAACTGCTCTCTGAAATACAAGCCACACAGTTCAAGGGCAATTAGGTATTGAAAACAAATGCCCAACCAGATACACTCACATCGTACAAACGAATAAAGAATATTGAAATTACCAAAGGATGCAATACTCTTTCAAAAAGAATCGGGGGGTGTCAGTGAGAGGTTAATGGAAATGAGGTGTGAGGGGACTGGAGCACAGGCAGCACAGTGGCTTAGTGGTTAGCACTGCTGCCTCACAGCACCAGGGATCTGGGCTCAATCCCACCCTCAGGTGACTGTCTGTGTGGAGTGTGCACCTTCTCTCTGTGTCTGCACTGCTTCCCTCAGGGTGCGCTGGATTCCTCACACAGTCCAAAGATGTGTGGGTTAGGGTGGATTGGCTGTGTTACATTACCCACAGTAGGTAAATTAGGTGGGAGAGGGTGGACAAAGTCACCTGGTTATAGTCCAACTGATTTAATTGGAAGCACACTGGCTCTTGGAGCGATGTTCCTTCATCGGATGAAGGAGCGGCTCTGCAAAAGCTAGTGTGCTTCCAATTAAACCTGTTGGACTATAACCTGGTGTTGTGTGATTTTTAACTTTGCACACCCCAGTCCAACACCGGCATCTCCAAATCATGGGTATAGTCCAACAGGTTTGTTTGAAATCACAAGCTTTCAGAACGAGGTACCTGTCTCTAACCTGACAGTGGGTGTGATTTCGAACCAGGTTAGGTGGGGGAATGCAGGGATGGGGTGGTGGATTTGGGTGGGGTACTCCTCTGTGTGGTCCAGATGGGCCTGCTAACCCCTCTGTAGAGATTCTATGAGCACATTCGTTGGCCAGCATCCACAGACAGTGATATGGCGTGCTGCTACTCCCAACTGCTGATGATTTCCTGTGTGTCTGCACTGGACGTGCTGCAGGTTCTGGCTGCAGTTGGAAAGCGGCGGTCCGTGCGCGGGAGTCCCTGACGCCAGCGGCCACGCCCCTTTCGCTGTCTCCGCGTTCGATCTCCATGACGACACGCTGTATCAAGCGGGCGGGCGGGGGGGCGGGGCCAGGGGTGGGTGTGGTGTGAACACGGAGCGCTCCAATCCGCTCCAGCGCGGATCCCGGATCCAGGCCGGGTTTTCCCGCGAGGCGCCGCCGCCGAGTTGGAGAAATGAACAAAATTCAATAATACGGAAAAAAAATCCCTAACCAAGTTCATCGCGCATGCTCCAAAAACCCCAACCATCCTAACACAAGACACATCGAAAAGTCACCGAAAGCAGCCCAACTGCAGGTAACAATCTCAGATCTCCCCTTTTCAAACCCCAAATCAATGAATTGTTTGGGAAGAGGAGCTTGACAATAGCACTGGGGTTTTAGAGCAGGGATAAGTGTGTTGTACATGTCTCGCTGTTAATGCTGCCAGTTTAATATGATCTTACTGTTCTGTGCACAACATGATGTGTATCTGTGTGTGCGATCAATCCATTAGCTGAAGTTTAAAAGCAGGATTTAAAATATATATTTAAGATTCTATGTCTTAACCTCACCTTTTATTTTGTTCACAACTAAATTGGGGTTTTGCAAAGTTGGGGACTGCAACCGACAAGAGAAGCGAATAAAAATGTTTTCTCCTAATTGATGTGACTTTAATTTGATCTTGGCTTTCTGTCTAGCTGGGTGATATCTATCTGTCTGCAATAGGCATTTTGTTTTTTTTTCATCGCTCACTCAACTTGAATTTAAATAGCATCTGCGCGGATTCGCTCCTTTTTCTCTTAATTATTAGCGAAAAAGGGAACCTTGTCAATGACAGGAGTGACAAGGATGAAAATAAGAGTTTACTGTGATCTCGCAACCAGTGGGAAGCAGCGATTTTCCTTTGCCCCCTAGTTTCTTACACAATCAACTCTTGAGTTTTATTCGTTTGGTCTTGACAAGGGTTTGTGGATTAGAACGGAGACTGTGTGTGTCTTCATGGGGACGAGGTGAGTTTAATTTACAATCTTGTCTTAAATATTGATACGTTTCTGTAGAGAGGTTTCTGTTTTGGAAATGGAGGGGGTGACTCGTTATCACGAGAAGACAGTCAGAGGCTGACTGGGGAGGGGGGAATATCTTACCGTCTCTAAGTTTAGAGTGAGGAAATGAACTGTGATGCACATTGGCGGGGTCGTTCGTATGGTGGGTTAGATAGAGGAATTGGGGGAGTGGGGGTGGGGGTCCTAGAAGGTCAGCCTTTCTTCCCGGCAAAGCTTGACCTGTGGGATTTTCATTGTCGCTGGAAAAGGGGGTTTATTCTCTATTCTAGGGGAACGTGCAGACCGCTGAGTTTTGTTTCTTTTTTTTGTGTGTGTGACCTCCTTGACTTCAATAGAAAGTTTGGTGCGAGCGAACACAAGCCGTGGAAGTGCAGATGATTCGGTGCGCGCACTAACAGAAAAGCAAACTAGGTTATTTTTATAATGGCATTTTCAGAATGTGGAGCGTGATTCGCAGCTTGCGTCAGTTGGTGGGGACGGCAGAGGGGCGAAATTTGGGCAGATTGAGCAGAAAGGCAAAACGCTCCTTATTTTTGGGAAGGGGGTGGTGGGGTGGTCACTCCCCTCGGATTATAACAGGTGCCGGGACGATCTATCAATCTGGGAGATTCCAGAGAAAGGGAGACAGAAAGGGAGTTTCAAACCTGGATAAGGACAAATTATTTGACCCCAGCTGATTACCCCCCCCCCCCCCGTCTTTTTGCCCCTTTCAGTTCTCCGTTGCTTATTCCCCTCCTCTCATTGCAGACCGAGAAATCCATGTGAAGGTGTAGTGTTCTGTGAAAGCTTGTAGAGAGACGGAGTACTTTATCCCGTCCAGGGCGAAGAACTTGCCTTTTTGAACTGCCGGGGGTGGGGCGGGGGGGATGTGGAGATCAGTTGAAATCCACATTAGTTTTTAAAAGTTGAACCTCCAGCCCCGGCAAAACTGGCATTGTTTTAACAGCAACTTTGTAAATCAAGTTACAACGCATCGCCGCCCTCCTCCCCTCGATGCCTTGTTTAATTTATCATTTTTAATTCTACTGATGATAATCTGCCCACGTTTCCATGGCTACATAAACTGATCGAATTTAGAACGCCAAATTTGATGAGACTTTAAAACACATCCAGCATTAAAGGCTTCGCATTCTTCTGGCATCTCGCTCCATCGCTTAATGATTATGTTGTTTTCTGACCAAACATGTCATATCTATGGCGACCACGGAGGGTTATTGTCTTTTTCAAGCAGTAGTGCACATAAGTAATTAATGACCTTTTTTTCCCTCTTTGAGCACAGTCAATGTCATCCTGCTGTGTTATCTGGTGTCATAATTTACACCATTGACAAATATTAGCTGCATTGCTCGAATACTCTGTTAGAAAACACAAAACACTTTGCCAGAGAAAACTTAAGTTTGAAACTACAGCTCGTTCTGATGTGCTTTCAGCGTTGGTTGTGAATTGAATCTCTCTGTCGCTGTTTCTATCAGATCTGTGTGTAAATCTAATTTTAACCTGTTTAATTTCAGTTGAAATTATCTGTAATATTCTTAACTGTCATAAGATAGGAGGATATTGTGCGCGGTCACGTTAAAGTGCTAGTTGTGTAAAATGATTAAATGTATTTATTAAACAGAAATTGTTCAAAGTCACTGCTCCGGATTGAATACAGTGATTATGGCACAAAAAAAAATGGGCATTTCAATTCTTTCGACCTTTCATATTTGCTTCTCAGCCATTTCCAAACGCTGAGCAGATTGATCAGAATCACAATGGAATTGTCCAGGTTCGGCTAATTAGCAATCAATAATTAAAAAAGTGAAGTTGTCCAAGGTACAAGAAAAAAAATCAGCGTGGAAAGAAATGGTTGAGGAAAGCAGCGGGTTGTCCGATTCCTGATCTTCCTGTAATAATGTCAAAGTCAATCGGAAGATACTGTTCCATGTAGTTCACATTTATGTAATTATTAATCTCAATTGTTTTTTTGCGCGATATTGACATTGTAATATTATTTCCTAACTGTCACCATTCTAAATCTACTGGAACACCACAGCTTAATGGCTAGTTAATTTAAACTCCACGCGTTGATTTACAAATGACAGTTGTTGGGAAAAGGGACACTGCAGCTGGAGATGCAGTCTGCATAAAGACAAAACTGAGCTTTTGTGCTGTTTGGAAGGTCTGGTTCACTGTGTGCACCTACCTTATGATTTACATAGTTAAACAAAACTTATGCATTGTTCATTCTTTCATTGTGTTTGCCGTAAGTGGGGGGAGAGAGAGATAAAAAAATCGTCTACATTGTTCCTGGAAATGAGATCTTGTGGCCTGTAAATGGTCGGACTGTAACACACAGTTAACAAACCCGTCAAAGGAAAAGTTAAGATTTCTCCCTGTTGCCCTTGGTCAGGGTTATCATCTGTTTCCAGCATGTGTCCTAAATGTCTTTGAAAAAAACATGCACTGGAAAAATGATGATTTGCCCCTTTAGAACTAATTATCATTCTTAATAAGTATTAAAGGAATGAGACAGCATTGCTAGTATCACAGAGTAAGCCTCAAGGTGAGAGAGTCATCAGGACAGTGGCTTCAGGACAGAGGCAGACTCATCCTTTTGATAGGAGATACTGTTTCCTGAGCACAGCTCAGAGTGGGGGTAAATTATTTTGATAGATTGACAGCTGTCAGTCAATCTATGAAGATGTTGCAATGGCAGGCAAAACAAAATTAAAACTTCACATCCACTTATTAAAAACCTCCAGAGCTTCCTTTACTACATCAAACCTTTCTGTCTTTCTCTTTTTTTTCATCCTGTGGAAGTTTTTATGCTTTGTTTTATTTGCATTAATGAGGACTGTTTCATGTTAGACCACTGCAAATAATCCCAGTGTGGATTTAACTCTCTCCTGCCTAAATACCTTCGTCTGTTTTCCATTGAATTTACTCTCAAAAGTTAAATAAACTGCTTTTTTAGAAAAACGAATCATTCAGTGTAATCTCTTAGTGAAAAGCATATGGCAACCAAAGAATCTAAAAAAAATTGTCCACAGTCCATACACCAATTTAACAAAACATGAGTTGAAAGACCTCTGTAGTTTGGTTATGATTACGATGATCAAGGACAATACAATGTCTAACTTCAATGCAGTGGTCTCTATTATATAGTGGAAAAACTGAAGCTCCAATTGGAGGGTCAATATGTCCCAATTCACCTCCGGTGTACTGATTAGAATAGTATTCTTGTTATGGAATTACTATCCTTTAAATGAAAAGCCATTGAACTCTAATAATGCTATTGTTTAATCTGTAAGGGACAAGGGGTTTGCGCCTTATAATGTTTAGCAGGAAGATTATTAAGGAGCTGAGATTTGAGCTCGCTCTTTTAAATAATTTGTGCAAGAATACTGGCCTACAGCAAACTATCAAACTTACTCAAGATGAAGCTACTCTGTGTGATAACAGAATGTTATGATGCGAAATGCATGTGGAAGTAATGCATGTGAAAAAATAACTCCAAAGACATACACAGTCTTTCTAAATATTAGATACAAAAGCTCCAACTGCAGTATCCATATTTATGAATTTACACAACCAATTCAAATATAAAAGATATAAAACCTAAATATTTTTAATGCAATCTTTAGGGAATTTGTTAACCGAAGCCTTAGTACATCCAGGCCGGTTGGATTTCCTTTATACAATGTTGCATGGTCACATCTTTTTACATTGAGATGACTTCTTTTTGGAAAATTTTAGTGCAGCTGCAATTTAATCAGACGAAAATGAATTGAGAAAAGTTTTAATTGCTTTAATCATTTATCTATGGAGTAATAGTTACGGTGGAGATAGGGGACTTTAATAACATTAAAGTGCAATGTGCAGTCTTTTATTCCATCATAAAATTTGTTGGAACATTTGTTATAACCACGGTGGAAACTAATGCCACTGGTCATAAAGTACCTAATCTGTTTTTACACTCATTTTTAACTGCATCATTTTTAAAAATATGTCAATTCTAGCTCAGTTTGGAAAGCAGTTTCTATCCTCTTCAAAAAATGCCCCCTTAGCTCCAAATCAGCTTCATAGTGAAGGAATCGTTTGGATCAGTTGGTCTTGGAAACACTGTTTTTCTTCAGTCTTGTGCATTTCCTGATCATTTGGTTGCCACACCATTTTTTTTCTGCCTTCCACTCTACTTGACAGTATTGACTCCAGTGTCTAACCTGAAATTGGACCCTGTCCTGTGTACTCTAACCCTTCTATTAAGCATCAGTCAACAGAAGAAAGCCCAGTTCATTGTGGGTCAAGGAAGGTAGAGGAGGGAATCCCTCAAGAAATTTAAGAACTATATAGATGAGCATTTGAAATGCTGTAGCATACGAGGCTGCAGGCCAGGTGTATGATTAGAATAAATGGATCCTTCATCACTGGTACAATAATGATGGGCTGAAGGGCCTTTTTCCATGTTGTAAAAGCTTTATTCTGAGGCCAGTTATGAGCTGAGAACAGCTAACTCAGTCAAGGCAGGGGAACTGATCGATGCTTTTCCTGATTTGTGACTGAACTGCCCCACAAGCCCCCAATGAAGCCTTTCCACATTGAGCCGCATGTTCTATATGAACTGTGTGTCATGGCTTTCCCTAGTCATTGAGGTGCCAACTGCTCGATAACTCCCAAATGCAGAAAAGCTCATCAGCTAGTTTTCTTAAGTGGTGACGTGTGCTTTAAACTGCGCTTCCCCATAAAAAGGTTCCATTATATATGCATAAATATTGTCACATGATTGGGAAAAGAAGTTAACAAGGCTAGCTTTTCTGGAATGTTCTAGTTTTTCACCATTTTATATTATATCCTTCTCTGAGTCTGTCGGTTTTTGAATCTGAGGTATCAGTTTTATTGTCTCACACTTCACAAGTTTCTGTTCAAAAAATGATAATCCCACAGGTCAACTATCTATAAAAGCAGTACACCCACTGTCCAATATTGCTCAGTGCAATTGCTTAAATGCTCATGTCGTCATTTTCCATTTCTGCTTCAAAATAAATAAGAATATCGAACATACTGATACATGCACGGGGATTCTGGATTTTATTTCAGTCACGAGAAAAGGCTACATTGCTCACTTGTGTAACAAAATACACATTCCAGTGTCTAGCTTGCAATGTACTTCACCAGTGTTGACCAGTTCCCTCGAGGATCCCTGTTTTTCTGTATTGCAAACACTTCGACTCCAGTTTCTGCTCTTCCTGCTATATTAATTCCGTGTTATATATCTCTAGTAAATGTATTATTTAACTACACAAAAAACTTATAAATTGACTAGTAATGTGCTTGAGTGAGCAGCTGCTGGCAGCCTGGTTTCCAGCAGTTAGTCACAGCTCTTTTCAGCACTATGACAGTTATTAAATATAAAAAAAATTGCGTTGGTTTAAACTACATTACGTCCTACTGTCTCCACCACCCTCCCCGCTTTTATTCTTTGCCCCTTACACCCTGTAGGTGTTTGACTTACCCCAAAAGGCAAATCACACAAGAGGTTTGTCCTGACCTGACAATGCCAGCACATCAGTGCCCTCTGAGGCGATGTGATACAACCGAAGTCATTCTCACACTCTCTTTCCATAGTTCCCAACATCATTGGGATTTTTCTGACTCGTTACGATGTCTTTCAGTGATCTCCAACCATTTCATAACCAATGTGTGTCTTTGCTGTAAGTGTCGAGATTGGGAATAACAATTTGTTTTGCATTCTTTCTCCCCCGCTGAAGGGGAATAATGTTGGTGGGATGGCGGTGATCAGGAGAGAGTGGGTGGCTGAGGTGAGGTTGAGCAGAGTTTGCATTATAGGGCAGCAAAGTTAAAGATCAATTTGGAAGGCACTTTATTTCTGAATGCGTTTGATAAGGAGTTCCACCAAGTCACGATAACACATAAACATTTCAGCAGCAGCATCCTATCAAATTGGAGGCTTGAAGGTATTAGGTTCAGTCAGAACTAAGGCAGTTTACAAAACAGACATTCTGTCCAGTGGCCCCACTGTAAACTAAACAGCAGCAGTGTACAATAGTTTTTTTTTATTAGAGAAAACAGCCAAGAGCGCAGGTAGTGAAGATCTGTAACTCTCTCTTTCTCCTAAGAAACTGAAGTAATGTGAATGGGAAACTTCAAACTGAGACTAAGACATTTTAGTTAAGAGAAGCTATTTAAAGGTTATGGAGCCAAAGTGAGTGCTCAGGCCTATGATGAAGATCTACCATAATCTAATCAAATCATGGACAAGGCACGGTGGCACAGTGGTTAGCACTGCTGCCTCACAGCGCCTGTAGACCCGGGTTCAATTCCCGACTCAGGCGACTGACTGTGTGGAGTTTGCACGTTCTCCCCGTGTCTGCGTGGGTTTCCTCCGGGTGCTCCGGTTTCCTCCCACAGTCCAAAGATGTGCGGGTCAGGTGAATTGGCCAAGCTAAATTGCCCGTAGTGTTAGGTAAGGGGTAAATGTAGGGGTATGGGTGGGTTGCGCTTCGGCGGGTCGGTGTGGACTTGTTGGGCCGAAGGGCCTGTTTCCACACTGTAAGTCTAATCTAAGTCTAATCTAATCTAATCTAATCAAGGCACAATGGACAAATTGGCCCCTGTGCTCTCTGGTGACTTCCTGAAGAACATTAATTACTCTGAGAATCCGTGGTACTCACATTGGCCAGACTGTTTCAGGAAAGTGCACTGTATGTTTCTCTTTGGAGATGTTAAGATTGGGAAAGTGCAAAGTCTTGTTTCTGGCCTGTGAACAAGAGCTGCAAATGGTTTGGATTGTCCCCGAAATCTCGGTTGTGCCGGATCTCCATTAGCTGAGGAGAAATGAAGGTGTGCAGTGGGAATTCCTGTTGTAGGATTCTTCCCAACATGGGAGTGGAATTTTCCTCTAGTGATCAGGCTGGTCTGAAACATCTGAGAGTGATCACGCGTCTGCAACCTTGCTGCTGACAGAGAATCCAGAAGCAGATCCGTGAAATCAGAAAGAATTCCTAATACACAACAACATTTTGATACCAATTAAAAATATATAACTTTTTATAAAAGGCTGTTTTCATTTATAACCATCATAAAAAGGCATTATTATCAATAGGACTTTGACATCACAAACTTTTCCTATTCCCTGTTTTATTGTTCTCCCTTTGTACAAATATGGCCAAATCAGTGCTGTTTTACTACCCATCAAAGGTCCATTCTGCATATAATCATCATCAGCATTTCAAGTCTTGCATGAAAAACATGCTAATTGACTTGCCTGCATAGCAACTTCCATTCATTGCTCTGTTAAAATTAGGCTGAATTTCCAAAGAAACGACAATGTGAAGTTAAATTTATTTATTAATTGCAGACTTATTTTAAAGTTTGCTGTCACAACTACGTAAGATTTGCACTCGCTTTGTGTCTCAGTCATAACTCACCACTTTCTGAGATGCAGTGAACATCCTTATGTGGCAGCCATTTTGGGCAAAGCAGGATCCCACGGATCCAATGAAATGTACACGAACTGAGTCAAGCGTAGAGAGTACTGGAGATACTCAGGAGTGGAGAGAGAAACAGAGTTAACGTTTCGGGTCTGGTATGATGCTCCTTCAGAACGACAAGGTGTTGGAAGATGGGTTTATAAAATCTATTCTACACCAGACTTCCACCATCTTTCAGTTTAGCTGGCCTTTGATTCACTGGGAGGCTCCTGTGCAGCAGTAAAGATGACATATATCTAAGCCTGGTGTAGAACTTGGAATCCCAGCATTCTGCTTTCGGCTGCTGCAGCTGTTTGAAGCTGACACCAGATGCAATGGGGGTGTTGTTGGGGGGTGGAGGGTGGGGTTGGGGGTTGGGGGAGTTGGGGGGGGAGAGGAGAGGATGGAGAGAGGTGGGAGTGTGTGGAGCAGGGGTGTGATGTTTGGAAGGTATGAGTGAAGGTGTAGGAGGAAGGGAAAGGATACACCTCTATAAAGAGATGGCACTCCCTCGCCCCTCAGGTGACCTTCACCCTGTGCCTTATTGGGCCAAGAGTCCCTGTTTATGGTAAGGTTTGGATGGTCAGTCCACCTGATGGACTGTCCAGGTTCACCATAAAACATTCAATGCAGGCTTAAAATCGAGCCAACCAACATGAAACTTCAGACCTATTCCTGAAAATAATTCCTGTCTGTCAGTGACAGTTTTTTGCACTAGGGCTGACTGTTAAGGTCCCATCCCCCCAACACACAGGACTGGTGAGTATTGAAATGTCCTCCATTTATCTGACGCTTGCTGTGATGACCTTAATCACTCTAATATCACACAGTGGAATCCACCAAATGCTGCTATTGCCATCAAACCATAAATTCAACTTTTAACATAGCAGACCTATCTTAACTACAAGTTAATGAATCTTCTGTGACTGCGCTGTACATACAGCACGAACAAAACTGAAGATAAATTTCATCTGCCTTCCTTAATCAACGGAAGAACAAACAAGATAGAAAGAAAAAAAATGTCAGATTTAAAGCATGATTTCATTTTGCTCTATTTGCTGAGAGTTGTTCCATTTAATACATTATATCTAATGTTTGCATTGCTTAAGTATTTGTGTTGTTCTGTGTCATAAATGATTATTTGAAACTGTCTTACCACTGACTTGATGAAATCCAATCACATCCCCATTTACTGGAGGTTTCTCTAAGTCTCCTTTCACTGAGGTGAGCTCTCCAGGCCCTGGATGGTGTGCTGACAGAATCTGAAATGTGGTGCCACATAAACTCAGCAGATTTTGTCATCATGAGATTGTATCTCTGGTCAAGGGTCTGGTGACGCAGTGACAGAGTCCTTACCTATGGGTCAAAGCATCTTGGTTTAGGCTCACCTAACTTGCTGAGTATGTTTGAATGGCTTGATTCTTTTTGTATTAAATTTGTATCTCTTGTGAACCACCAAGACTCCTAAACACACTGCTTGTGTTACCAACTCTTGTTTGGCGAATTCATTTTAAGATTTCTGTACCCAAACCTATTCTTCATTAGGCCGTGTAACCCATCTATCGGGAGCACGACCAACTCTCAATGTGTTTGAAGCTTCAGTGGGTAAAAATAAGAACAGATTTACACTTTGTGAAAGTCTGAGCAATTATTGAAATTTAATGGAAATGAGTGGCTAATCCTACAGTTCATTCACACAGTACAGTCCCAATCTCAGTGGGAAGGAGTTGGATGAAGATTAGGCAGCAAGGTGAAGACAGTGAGCAAGTCACGGGGTTGAGGACCCCATGTGGTCACATACAGGTATTGGTGGATCGCTTCCAGCAATTACCTCTCTGTTTACTTTGGGAAGGAGAGGGAATGCAATTAAAAACGACAGTTCTTTCAAATTTTCCAAATCAGGCTCCAACATGTCAGCAGGGGATCAGGTATAGATTTGTAAGGTTCATACACCTCAGTAAACAGTTGTTTTTGTGAGAAAGTGGTCTTTTTAACTGTGATAAAGACCGAGGGTCATAAATTGCCGTGGAACTCAGTTTATGTCACTTTATTTCTAAGGCACCCGCTGTGTCAGGAGGCATAAGTGGGAGAACTGTGACTGGGTGCATTTTAAAACTGTCCTTAAGGAGAATAGAACATGGTTGGTATTTTCTGAAGCTTTCAGGACATGGAGTGCAACAGGGCAGCATGCTGTATTTTTCTGACAGAGAGCTGAATATGTTGCCTTTAGTTGTCGGGGTAAGTTGTAAGATGGCTTTAGTTTACTCCATACTCATAGAGTCACAGAGTCATACAACAAGGAAACAGACCCTTCGATCCAATCAATCCATGCCGACCATAATCCTAAACTCAACTAGTCCCACCTGCCCATATCCCTCTCAACCTTTCCAATTCATGTACTTATCCAATGGCTTTTAAATGTTGTAACTGTACCTACATCGATCACTTCCTCAGGAAGTTCATTCCACATATGAACCACTCCTTTTGGTCGGCATGGACAGTTTGGAACAAAGGACCTGCCTCCGTGCTATAGGATTCTGTGACTGTATGACTCTATGACCCTCTGTGTCAAGAAATTGACCCTCAATTGTCTTTTAAATCTCTCTCCTCTCACCTTAAAATTGTGCCCCCTAGTCTTGAAATCCCCCATCCTTGGGAAGAGGCATCAACCATTAACTCTATCTAGACGCCTCATTATTTTATAAACTTCTTTAAGGTCACCGTTCAACTGCCTAAGCTCCAGGGGCCACCAATAATCACCCCTGATTCCAGGGCTGATCCAGTGAAGCAATTTCTCATCAAGATCTACTTCAGCTATTCCCATAGAAATTTTATTGCTCAAGTTTGTTCTTCTGAGAATAATGAACGTGAACAGGAGGTTTAGTAACTGTGTTCAAAGACGTGAAGGATTTTGATAGAAAAGTTGCTTCTAAGTGGCACAAGGGACATTGACCAGAGGACCCAAGTCTAAAATAATTGGCACAAAAAGACCAGGGAGAGGATGAAGAGATTTTTTTTATTGCGTAAGCTTTGAGGAGCTGACATGCTGAGGTTGAACGACTGGTGGAAGGAGATTGAATAACAACTTAAAATTGGAATTAGCCAAGTACCTGATGGGAAACAAAGAAATCCAAGGCTGGAGAATAGGAAAGAATTGGATAGTTCTTCCAAAGGGCTATCACTGGCACAGTGGGCTGAATGTTGTCTTTAGATGCTATATCAATCCGTGATTCTATAGTTGTAATCATAATAGACAATGCTGGCTGATTCCTTTGAACAGTGCAGTGTGTACTGGTTTCGACAGGATCCCCAATACCCACCACAGACTTTCTCAAGAAAGAAAAATAGTTTGCTCATTGTATGATGCTGTGCAGGTCCATGTTTGTGTTGGATCACTGTTTTATCATACAAGCTACTTTATGTCATGCTTTGTCTGCAGCCTTTTCAGTATTAAGTGCACTTAATATACAATAAACAAGCTTATATTCTATTCCAATCATCCCACACAGAATTGTAAACATATTCTTAGAATTACAAATAATTGCCATCTCTTGGGTGTGTACCTGAGGGAGCAGATTTTTATGTAAAAGTCAGATGTAGGTTTGTGCTCCCAGTAACCAGACTTCAGTGTGTGCTGAAGTTGCATGCATTAAGCTGCACCCCTGCACTTGGAGAAAAGCCTGGCATCAGGTTCCTCAGTCCAGCTCATTTTCTTGATGCTGTTTCATTCAAATAATTCACAGAATGTGGGTGTCACTAACATGGGCTAGCAGTTACTGCACATCGGAACTACATTGAGAAGGTGTTGGTGAACTTCTTGAACTGTTGCAGCCTGTGAGATATAGTTACACCCATCAGAGAGGGGCTTCCAGGATCTTGTGAATAGAAAGTGATATAGTTCCCGGTCAGGGTGACAGAGGGGGCTTACAGATGTCAGCGTTCCCATTTGTCTGCTGACCTTGCCCTTCAAGATGGAAGTGGTTGTGGGTTTGGAAAGTGTGGTCAAAGGAGCCTTTATGAATTTCTGCAGTGCATCTTGGAGATGGTGAACACTGCTGCCACTGAGTGTCAGTGAGGGAGGGAGGGGATGTTTGTGGATGTGGTGCCAATCAAGCGGCTGCTCTGTCTTAGATGGTGTCAAGCTTCTCGGGTTTTGTTGGGGCTGCATCCATCCAGGCAAGTGGGGAGCATTCCATCACACCCCTGACTTGTGCCTTGTAGATGGTGAACAGGCTTTGTGGAGTCAGGAGGTGAGTTACTCACCACAGTATTCCTAGCCTCTGACCCTCAGTATCTGATGAGTCGCAAATGATGGTGAGCTGTGTCCATCCATCAGCGAGCATCCCCACTTCCGACCTTATGCTGAACGGAAGGTCATTGATGAAGCAGCTGAAGATGGTTGGGCCGAGGACACTACCCTGAGGAACTCCTGCAGAGATGTCACGGAGCTGAGGTAACTGACCTTCGATAACCACAACCATCTTCCTTTGTGTCAGGTGTGACTCCAACAGCAAAGATACCTATTGATACCTATTGATTCCAGTTTAGCTGGGACTCTTTGATGACACAAACAGTCCAATACAGCCTTGATGTCAAGGGCTGTCCCTCTCCCCTCGCCTCTGGAATTCAGCTCTTTTGTCCATGTTTGAACCAAGGCTGTAATGAGGTCAGGAGCTGAGTGGCCCTGATAGAACCCAAACTGGGCGTCACTGAGCAGGTTATTGCTGAGGAGGTGCTGCATGATAGCGCTGTTGATGACCCCTTCCATCACTTTACTGCTGATCGAGAGTGGACTGATGGGGCAGGAATTGGCCAGGTTGGATTTGTCCTGTTTTATTTTCTCTCTCTTACCACTTCCCTCACCACTTGCTGTGGACCAAATCTTGCAGCAGTGCCCTTTCAGACATGACCAGCTCAGTCAGTCTTGATACCAAGGAGTTGCTCCTAGTGATAGACATTGAAGTTCCCTCCCAGAGTATCTTCTGTATCCTTGCCAGCCTTGTGCATCCTACAAGAGCTGTTCAACATAGACAAGTATGGATTTATCAACCTAGAACGAATGATAGCGTCTCATCAGCAGGATCTCTCCCAGCTCATGTTTAACTTGACACTTCAATATTCCCTGGAGTCCAGAGTCAGTGTCGATGGCAGCTCCCATGCTCCTGTACCCCATTGTGCTACCACCCCTGCTGGGTCAGCCATATCAATAGCACAGGATGAACCCAACGCTAGTGAAGGCAGTGTCTGGAACATGGTTTGTGAGGTGTGATACTGCAAATGTGACCTATTAGACCTGTTGCTTGACTAGCTATGGGACAGCTCTCCCAATTTTGGCAAAAGTGCCCAGATGTTAGCCAGGAGGACTTAGTGGGATCAATGGATCTGTGTGTGTCATTTCGGTTCACAATGCTGGGATACCTGTCCAGTTACTTCCTTTTATCTGGCATTGTAGTGGTTTGAAAGAGTAGGCTGGCCTGCTGACCTGCAGCTGACCCTGTGTCAATGGCTATGACTGGGGCACCACTTCTATCTTTCTTCCTGTACAGGTATTATTGATAGTTCCGTGTCAGAAACATTGTGGGTTTAAATTCCACTCAAGAGAGCTGACATAAATCGTTGGCTGTTCCTGTGTTGGGAGAGAGCTTGACCATCAGGGGATGTAATCTTTTGGTCGTGACATCAACCTAAGGCACCCAACTGCCCTCTCAGACGGCCATAAAGATCCAGAGGGGTATTTGAAGAACAGCAGAGAGTTCGTCTCTCAACATTCATTTCCCAACCAATGTCAAAAGCATGTTTTCACGTTGCTGTTTTGTGAGATCTTACGGTGTGCAATTGGTTGCTGTACTTCTAATGTTCCAAGAATTACTTTGTTGAATATAAAGCACATTGGGACCTCCAGAGGTCATGGAAGGTGCTATTTAAATGTAAGGCCTTACAAAGAACATAAGGCCCAGAAACAGCCCAACCAACTCACGGTGGTGTTTGTATGACTCTTTCTTTGGTGGATTGAGTGTTATTACAAAGTGCACAGCTCCTTCTCTGTCAGGAGAGTGGTGTAGAGAGCAAGATGGGTCTGTGCAATGGAACGAGCTCCAGAAATGGATACTCAGCGGAAGAAACAGTCTCATAATGCCTTACTTTTCAATGCCATTTTGTACAGTGCTGTATGGATGGAAGCTTATTCAATGGAGGGAGTTGGGTCTTTGAGCCAAGTGACCCTGGGAATCAAACCCATAAGGCTTTGTTGAACAGTCAAACAGTCAAGTGTTAGATATCCCCAGAAGGCATTTGGTATGCTTTCCTTTATTGGTCAGAGTATTGAATACAGGAGTTGGGAGTTTATGTTGCAACTATACAAGACATTGGTTAGAATATTGGAATATTGCGTGCAATTCTGGTCTCCTTCCTGTTGGAAAGATGTTGTGAAACTTGAAAGGGTTCAGAAAAGATTTACAAGGATGTTGCCAGGGTTGGAGGATCTGAGCTACAGGGAGGGGCTGAACAGACTGGGGCTGTTTTCCCTGGAGCGTCGGAGGCTGAGGGGTGACCTTATAGAGGTTTACAAAATTATGAGGGGCATGGATAGGATAAATAGGCAAAGTCTTTTCCCTGGGGTCGGGGAGTCCAGAACTAGAGGGCATAGGTTTAGGGTGAGAGGGGAAAAATATAAAAGACACCTAAGGGGCAACTTTTTCACGCAGAGGGTGGTACGTGTATGGAATGAGCTGCCAAAGGATGTGGTGGAGGCTGGTACAATTGCAACATTTAAGAGGCATTTGGATGGATATATGAATAGGCAGGATTTGGAGGGATGTGGGCCAGGTGCTGGCAGGTGGGATTAGATTGGGTTGGGATATCTGGACGGCATGGATGGGTTTGACTGAAGGGTCTGTTTCCACGCTGTACATCTCTATGACTCTATAAAAACAACAACTGAATAAAGACCGTGTGCCTAACTAGGGCTAGACTGAATTTCCTCTGCTTGCAAAACAGCTAAATACATCCCTCTGTTAGATCTGTGCTTTAATTACTCTCAGAAGCCAATGTACAATCCCAAAAAAAGTTGCATTTATTTCCTTCCACAGCCTAAGGTTCAGCATTCTTTGAGCATCCTTAATAATATTTGAATATTAATTTTTAATTAGAAAACAGAATAATGCCTCATTTCGGATCTTTTTAATAAATGAAGTAGAGAATTTCTAATAAAATAAACGACTTAGAAAATCAATTAGTCCTGGGTTGCATGGTCTGCTGTTAACCATGTGATGACTGAAATAGCTTCATTTACATCTCAGACACGACCCTGATGTGAGAGGACATTCCGTAAAAGCTCTGCGGTGGGGAGCATGAGAATTAAAGTCTCGAAAATGGACATTATATCTGCACGACCAGAAGAAAATGGAAAATGTTAGTTTCATTATTTACATTGCTGAAAACCCCAGAGGGTTAAAGCCATGGGTCATAAATATTTGGATATCCTGTAGTGTATTTTATTTCTCCCTGTATATTACATACTATTTTACTTGCTAAATTTAATTAATATTATATGCTTCTCCGGTTCAACTGTTTTTCTGAATCATGATTTAAACTTATTGGCAAAAACAGGCTTCTAAAGAAATGAGAATCTAAATTAATTTTTAACCTAGATTTATGATTAATTTATAATACTCCACACATCTCACTAACCAATCTAGTTTATTTTCCTTGCTCAGGCCTATTATGAATCATTCCCAATATTTGTTTAAGAAATGGTAGCCCCCTCCACCCTAACATTTGTTCTCTGTATAAGTTAAGATTTTGTTGTTCAGGGAATATTGCATTTTCTCTGCTGTTTTGTGCCAGTTTTGAATTATTTATCAAAGGTGGGGACAGACTGCAGGAATTAATGTGGAGTTCGGCTTGATCACACAAACTCTGCACCCTGTCAACGTCCTTATATTCAAAAAAGAGAAGTAAAAGTCAGTCACGGAGGTCAAGAATTTGGTTGTATTTAATGAAGGCACCTGCAATTCACAAGGCTTTATCTTTTAACAACCCTCCAGGCATGCACTTTCAAGCTCTCTCTCTCTCTCTCTCTCTCAGCTCGGATCCTGACCTTGTGAGTTTCCCTATTTCACTGCTACACTGTTGGTACCTGGGCTTCCTGTTACCGAGGACCTAAACTCCATAATTATTTGTCTGAATCTCTGCCCCTCACCTTCCTTCTTGAAGATACTCTGTTCAGCCTTCCTTTTTGATCAAGCCTTTGGTCTTGACGTGGCTCAATATCAAATTTAATTCGATGCTTTTCCTGTGGAGGGTCTTGAGCGGTTTCACTACGTGAAGTGCAAAGTGTTGTTTGTAATGTAGGTTTTGTAAAAGCAAACTCATTGGAGGCTCAGCCTCTTAATTTTGATCATTGTGTTGGAAGTGGGCATTGCTGGCAAGATCAGCCCTTATTGCCCACCTCTTGTGCCTTTAAAAAGATCTTCAAAAGAATGTCTTCCTCTTCCTTTTGAAAGATTGTGGCCCTGTCACTGTCATTTCACTCAGTTACCATAGCAGATGTGTCCAAGTGGGTCATGTGACTTTGAAGTTCTAGTGTCCCCATTGTCCTACAGCCCTTGTTGTTTGTGGTAGTAGAAGGGAATGTTTTCAGAGATGCTACCAAAGGAGCAATGGCAACTAGCTGCAGTCCATATTGTGCATAGGGTAGATGTTAAAGCTGCAGTCCATATTGTGCATATATTGTGCATAGGGTAGATGTTAAAGCTGCAGTCCATATTGTACATATATTGTGGATGGGGTATATGTTTAAGCTGCAGTCTTTATTGTGCATTTATTGTGCATGGAGTAGATGTTTAAGTTGCAGTCCATATAGTGCATACATTGTGGATGGGGTATATGTTTAAGCTGCAGTCCATATTGTGCATATATTGTTCATGGGTTAGATGTTTAAGTTGCAGTCCATATTGTGCATACATTGTGCATGGGGTATATGTTTAAGTTGTAATCCATATTGTGTGTAGATTGTGCATGGGGTAGATGTTTAAGCTGGTTCAATGGGTGGCAACCAATCAGCTACTTTGACCTGGACAATGTTAACCTTCTTAATTGCTGTTTTGATTTGTTTTCTTCATTTATTACTTTGTGACTGGGGTGTGGACCTCGCTGGCAAGGCTGGCAGTTCATGCCCATCCCAGTTGCCTTTGAGTTGATTGTCTCTCAAGGCTGTTTCAGAGGTCAGTTCAGGATTAACCACATTGCTGTGGGTTTGGAGTCAGATGTAGGTCAGACTGGCAAGAACAGCAGATTTCCTTCCAGACAGGATTTTATGACAATTGATGATCATTTCAGTCACCATCACTGATGTTTGTTTTAGATTTTGAAATGTGTGAACTGTATGTAAATCCCATCATCACATCCAGACAGAGATCACTGAATTACCAGAGCAGTTATGGTACCACCACATCACTGGCTCCCTATGAACTACAAGAGCTTGTTGGAGCTGAGACTTAGGCTTGTTGATAGCTTTCTGGTTACCCCTAGGCCATAAGGTTGTGGGATCAAGACCCACTGGGCACAATCTCGTTTCTGAACTGAGGGAGCATTGCATTGTTGGGGATTGCAGGATGAAGTTCACATCCTACCTGCCTGCTCAAGTGGAAGTAAAAGTTGACATTATTCGAAGAAGAAATTTAAAAAGGCAAGTGCTAGAACTAGCAAACCACAGCATCTGTGGGGAGTAAGACAGTGATGGTTTCAGGCTGGTGGCCTTACAGCAAGTCCTGCCTTCTTTTTATTGACTCAGAGATGTGAAGGGAATCCCCTGGTGTCTACATACACCAACACTACTGAATAAAATAGACCAACTGGAAACATTGCTGTATCTGTGACATGGTGAAACTTTCTGAGATATTCCAAAATGAGAGCTACAGGTATGAGAATATTCACAACGTGGATAAAACTCTCTGTCCACTCTGACGAAGGACTTGTTTCGAATCTAGGAAGACAGGGATAAAACTGGGCAACTTAGAGTGGAAAGGAAAGTCACACACTGGATCAATGCATCAGGGAACACAGGTAGATGTTTAACTATAAGGTAAATGTTAGCAAATAATATTCTGGAGAAATGTCTTTGTGCGGAGTGGTTGAACATATGGCCCCATGAATTAGGAGCAGGTGTAGACCATTCGGAGCCTTAATTCTGTTCCTTCATTCAAATGAAACCTGTAACTGGCTTCCATGAGGCAAAGTTAACAGAAACAGCTTATGGGTAAGCTAGATAAATGTTTCAGAGCGAAAGGAATGAAAGCATTTGCTGACAATTCAAATGATGAAGCTTGGATGAATATTTGTGTTGGATCATATAGACCAGCATGGGCTAATCGGGCCAAATGGCCCACTGCAGAGGCCTGTTAAGGCTGGGTTGCTAAATAAATGCAAGGCTGAGATTTTCAATCAGAAAGAGGGACTCAAGGGGAATCGGGTGAAGGCAAGTGGAGTTTAAGAGTACCAGATGAGCTTTGATCTCATTGAATGGCAGAGCAGACTCGATGGGCTGAATGGCTTAGTGCTCCTATGTCTCATGATCTTATGGCCTCAAGGATTTCTGTGCGGTAATTCTATAAAGCTAATAGTTGACTTCTGATCTAACTTATCACACAAAGAATACAGATCATGGTGAATCTCAATGATAATACATTATCTGCCCTGTTCCTTCATCAACTGTTTTAATGCTAAACTGTGAATAACGTTTCTGGGTAAGGTTGGTATTTCCATTCCATTGCGTGACCTTGCACCCTTTGGTGAATATGGTTTAGTTCCTGAGACTGGTTTAAAGCACACAGATTGTCAAGTGGAGAGGATCTTCGAGTTGAGGGAAGGAGAAAAAGAGATTGAGACGACCTCAGATGCTATTGGCCAAATCCAAGTATCCAAGTAACGTGTGTGTGTGTGTGTGTGTGTGTGTTTGTGTGTGTGAGAGAGTGTGTTTTGTGAAAGTGTGTGAGAGTGTGTGCGTGAGTGTGAGAGAGTGTGTGTGTCTATGTGTGTGAGTGTGTGTGTGTGAGAGAGAGAGTGTGTGTATGTGTGTGTTTTGTGAAAGTGTGTGTGAGTGTGAGAGTGTGTACGTGAGTGTGAGAGTGTGTGTGTGAGAGAGAGTGTGTGTGTGTTTTGTGAAAGAGTGAGTGAGTGTGAGTGTGAGAGAGAGAGAGAGATGGTGTTGTGTAAACTAAAGGAAATGAAAGTAAATCTTCAGCCTTCAAGTTCCCCAAGAAAATGGAAAATGTGTTGCATCAGTTGTGTGCTGCCAACATTTCCTCAGGGGAGCAACCTGTGACGGGTGGGAACATGTGTGGCCTCATTGTCCAAAAGTAACACGTTTACAAAATAATGCCATATTTAAATCTGAGTATATTTATACTATCTTTGTGTGTTGACATAAGGGTGCACATATTCTGAGCCTGTATGTACTGGGGGGGTCTGTGAAGTACCTGCCACAGAAATGGAACGTTTACTGTATGAAAATATAGGTTGGTATTAATTATGCAAATCAAATCCAAAACAAACATTACCATATCCCAGTCTGTTCCTGCCTGAGTCAATGGGGCTTTGCGAGAAGTTGCTATTTACCTGCTTGTTTATCTGGTATGATTGGATAGAATGGAGGAAGGGGATCCTCTGTCAGCTGATTGTAGACAGAGTTTGTGAATCGTTTCCTCACCCACTGAACTGATCAATGGTTTACTGAAGGCAATGACAGCTGGAAGGAAGTTGATTCTTGATGGAGATTTGTTTCCTGGGGATATTCTGCATTGGAAAAGCAGTGCAGTTTCATTCAACATTTGCACCTTTTAATATAATTTCTCCAAAGTTATTTCATCCTGAATGGCATGGTTCTCCCATGAAGCCTGACCAGGGAGGGAGTGCCCCAGCACCATTGGTAATAGGTTAAC
This sequence comes from Hemiscyllium ocellatum, assembly GCF_020745735.1. Taxonomy (NCBI): domain Eukaryota; kingdom Metazoa; phylum Chordata; class Chondrichthyes; order Orectolobiformes; family Hemiscylliidae; genus Hemiscyllium; species Hemiscyllium ocellatum. The sequence goes on along the minus strand of NC_083437.1, from coordinate 41,748,788 downwards.
CTTTGGTCATTTGTCCATTTATCCTTCAATAGCTCGAGCCCTGCATCAGGAGGGTGACTATTGAGTACTCCTAAGTCATTCAAGTCATTGACAATGCCATGGATTCCACTACTGGGACATGCCACTAGGGGCAGGCTTGCCAAGGTGCACTCACTTCAGTTAAACTTACCTCATTGTACCTCACACCTGAAAACAAAGTTTTGTATCGCTTAGTGGGTTTTAATGGAAAATTTTAATCTAAAAAATTTCACTTCAAAAGTACTTCGTTGGTTATCGAGCAATTTGAGGACTTCCTGAGGTTGGGAGAGGTGCTATATAAATGCAATTCTTCCTTGCTGCCGAACAGTGTTGAACACAATGCCTATTTGGCTAGGGGACCAGCTGGACTGTACCTCATCAAAGAATAAAGCATAAAGAGCACAGGAGCTCCGAAAACCCATGTTTGTCCAGGAGCACGGACAGAATTCATGGGCTGTTTCTGACGCAGGCCAAAGCCACCCCCCAACACGACCCTCTGAGAAGAGTACAGCAGGACCTGTAAGAGCCCAGGCCTCTGTTGTTGGGTCCTGCTGTAGCTCACTGTGCTGAGCTCTGTTTTAGCCCCTCATGATAAGGTTATTGAGAATAGAGCAAAGGCTACTGATGTCTATAACAAGGTCTCATTTCTGATGAAGGGCTCTTGCCCGAAATATCGATTCTCCTGCTCCTCGGATGCTGTCTGACCTGCTGTGCTTTTCCAGCAACACACTCTCGACTGTAGTGAGTTGCAGAAAGATAATAGCTCCTAGGAACATAAGAACAGGAGGAGGCCATTCAGCATCTTGAACCTGTTCCACCATTCAATGAGATCATGGCTGATCTGTGGCCTCTTGCCTTTGGCCCTTATCCCTTTGCTTAATGAAAATTTGTCTGTCTCAGATTTAAACTGAACAACTGATACAGCATCCTCTGCTGTTTGTGTAAGAGAGTTCCAACCCTCTCCCACCCTTTGTGTGTAGAAGTGCTTCCTACCATTTGAGTGGTATGGTAGCTCAGTGGTGAGCACTGCTGCCTCACACTGCCAGGGTCCCAGGTTCGATTCCAGCCTCGGGCAACAGTCTGTGTGGAGTTTGCACATTCTCCCCGTGTCTGCTTGGGTTTGCTCTGGGTGCTCCGGTTTCCTCCCACAGTCCAAAAATGTGCAGGTCAGGTGAATTGGCCATGCTAAATTGCCCATAGTGCTAGGTGCATTAGTCAGAGGGAAATGGGACTGGGTGGGTTACTCTTCAGAGGGTCGGTGTGGACTTGTTGGGCTGAAGGGCCTGTTTCCACACCAGAGGGAATCAAATTGAATCAAATTTCTCCTGAGTGGGGATAAAGTCAGGACTGGAGATCAGTGTTGAGAGTGTGGTGCTGGAAAAGCACAGCAAGTCAGGCAGCATCCGAGGAGCAGACGGATTCCTGATGAAGGGCTCATGCCCGAAACGTCAACTCTCAACACCATTTCTCCTGAACGGTCTGGCCCTAATTCTCAGACACTGCCCCAAGTTCTAGAATTCTCAACCAATGGAAATAGTCTCTCTTTACCTACCCTGTCTTTTCCTGTTAATACCTTGACGACTTTGATCAGATTTCCCCTTAACCTTCTAAATTCTAGACAAACAGGACTAATTTGTATAATCTCTCCTCATAACCTCTGAAGTCCAGGTGTCATTCTTGTAAACCAATATTTTATACCCTCTGAGGCCAATCTCCAGAAGCACTCCTTTCTCTCGTCACCCAATGAGAAATTCCCTCAGGCAAGTTCAACTGTAATTTGGGGGAATTTTCCAATGGGATGGCCAGTGGTCAAACTGCCCCCAGGACAGAAGGGTCTGCTCCTGGAGGGAACACCTAACCGCTGTGAGCAAACATGAATCAAAATCCAACCCAACTAACCCTGGGCATTGAGAAGAGAAAAATCACGAGATGGGGTGCGGGAGGGCTCTGCGCAGACCTTGTTAATTTGTGTGTCCGACGCAAAGGGACGTGTCTCCGTTCTAGTGCAAAGAAATACTGTCAGGTGCTGTTCCGAATTAAGAAGACGGAGAAACGAGGATATGTTGGAAAATGTTGGACCATTCAGCCTTGACAGGAGGTGAATGAGAGTGGGCCGTATGGAGATATATTAGAGTCTAAGCGGAACAGAAAAGGTGAATCAATATTTCAAGTTAAACCATGATTGCAGGACAAGGGGCAGAGGTATAAATTAGTAAAAGGCAGGTTCAAGGCTGATCTCCGGAAGCACTCCTTTGCTGTAAAGAGTGATCAATACCTGGAATTGGCTCTTGGTTTGGGTAATGGATGCCTAACTCTGAAGTAATTTAAGGCAATGAGATGTAGTGTGGAGGATTTTATAGAACACCAACATGGATAGATCAACAACAGCGTCCCCCACCCCCTACACCATCTGTACTTAACTCTTATAGACCCACCAACTGATGGATAAAACAGCTTACATTAATTCAGCGTTGATTTACATATCAGCTATTCATTAACCCATCGTTCACTGCACCCACTAAAGATGGTGTGATCACTATTCCCTTGCCCTTGCAGACCTGGCATTGGTCTCAGGTGAGCATTGTGGGTTACTCAACTGCATGTGGGATCTTCCCCAGCAGTTTCACTGAGAGTGAAGGAAATGTTATAGAATTGTTTCTGCTGCAGTTATGCAAAGGAATACAGTTCTTGACTTTAAAACATCCGATATCTCTCACAGTCCAAATCAAAAAAAAAGGTCCATTTCTTCAATTTGCTGTAAATGCATTTTAAGAATTCAGTTTAAACTGGTTACTGATATGATGCAGTGGCTTCTGCTGGTAAAATCCTGGATTTCACAGATACTTTCAATTCATGACTATAAGCAGAGAAGCACCTGTAAATGTTAAGACTTGGCAGCATTTTTATCAACAAAACTTTCATTTCTGCACAGGACTCTGTTTATTCAAAAGTTGTATTTAAATTTGAGCTCCTTTGTTACTAAACTTTTTAAGATATTTAATTGTAGTTTTTTTAAGCTGTCTGACAGTAATTATTATCTTTAGGTTTTTCCATCTCCTCACAGAATTGGATTCTTGCTTTGTGTACAACAACAATGTAGACAGGGCTAACTCCACCATTTAACTATCGTTCCAGAGATGGTCCTGCTTGGGAGGAGTAGTGGAAAAGGATTTTCTTTTCTCTGCTTCATTCTAAAATGTCTGTTTGTTCAAATAAAGGTTAACAGTGCATCATACAACAAACATTAAAGCTGAAAATCAAAGAAGGAGATTTAGAAAGCCAGTCTGCTGTCAATAACTTGTTGGATTACATTGACAGTGTCACTGAATCCCTGCAGTGTGGAGGTGGGCCATTTGGACCACCAAATCCACACCAACACTCCAAACAGCATCGCAACCAGACCCACCCCATAACCCTGCATTACCCATGGCTAACCCACCTACACTGCACACTACAGACAATTTAGCATGGCCAATCCTCCTATCTTTGGACTGTGGGAGGAAACCAGAAAACTTGCAGGAAACCCACACACACATGGGGAGAATGTAGAAGCTCCACACAGACAGTCGCCCGAGGCAAGAATTGAACCCAGGTCTCTGGAGCTGCAAGGCTAACCACTGAGCCACTGTGCCACCCGGTACAAGCCCCTTTTGAGTGGGAGAAATTATACTAAATAGTAAAGCTGTTCTCAATTATTATTTTCAAGCAGCAGAAACCAAAACTTTGTAAAGCATGATAACAATGGGATTAATTGATTTATTTATTTAGATGTGGCATTCTTGGGATGTGACAGGTGCTATCAAGCTCTATGCATTGCTCACACATACGTATCCGGAAAACACCATGCAAACCATGTTAGTACAGGATTGAAATGGCTGAGAGCAAACTGGCCAGCTGGCAGCTTCCCTTCCTGGCCAGCTGGCAGCTTCCCTTCCTGGCCAGCTGGCAGCTTCCCTTCCTGGTAAGACACAGGTGAACCAAGTGGTAGAGCAATCACATTCATGGTCATTGTCCCTGATGCCAACATCCAGCAGGTTTTCTCATGAAACAAGAACCAAAGCAAAACAGCTCAGATGATGGGTCACTGGACCCAAAATGTTAAGTCCTTTTCTAAGAACAAAGAACAAAGAAATTTTACAGCCCAGGAACAGGCCCTTCAGCCCTGCAAGCCTGCACCCATCCAAATGTCTAAACCTGTCAGTCAATTCCTAAGGATCTGTATCCCTCTGCTCCCCACCTACTCGTGCATCTGTCCAGATGCATCTTAAATGAATCTACCGTGCCTGCCTCTACCACCTCTGCTGGCAATGTGTTCCATACACCCACCCCCCTCTGTGTGAAGTACTTGCTGTGTGTATCTCCCTTAAACTTTCCACCTCTCACCTTGAAAGCGTGACCTCTCGTTATTGAATCTCTCACCCTGGGAAAAAGCTTGTCTCTATCCACCCTGTCTATATCCTTCATGTTTTGTCAACCTCAATCAAGTCCCCCCTCAATCTCCTTTTTTCTAATGAAAATAAACCTAACCTAACCTACTCAACCTCTCTTCATAGCTAGCACCTTCCATACCAGGCAACGTCCTCGTAAACCTTCTCTGAAACCTCTCCAAAGTGTCCACATCCTTTTGGTAATGTGGCGACCAGAACAGAAGCTGCCAGACCAGCTGGGTTTCTCCAGCCATTTCTGTTTGAGAACTCCAGCCTCTGTTTTAGTTTGTGAGTTCAGTTTCCCAGCTTTCACTGATGTGGTTTGAACTTACGACAGGTGGGCTGGTTGTGACTTGCTGGGCTTCCAGACAGATGGCGCAGGCAGACACCCCCCAAGGATAAACCCTTATGACTATGGTTTCCTGTCAACTTGGAAATGCCATGTCTAGCCTCAGTCAGTCAACGCGAGGGTCTGAATCTACACCAACTGGACATTACAAAGGCCCAAACTTTGCAGCCATGGTGTGGAGGTGCTGGTGTTGGACTGGCGGAGAGCAAGGCCAGAGGTCACACAACACCAGGTTATAGTCCAACAGGTTTATTTGAAATCGCAAGCTTTCTGAGCACTGCTCCTTCGTCATGTGAAGCTTGTCTGACGAAGGTGAAGATGAAGACATCACGTGATGAAGCAGCAGTGCTTCAAAAGCTTGTGATTTCAAATAAACCTGTTGAACTATAATCTGTGTGGTGTGACTTCTGATAAAAATTTGTAGGATAGCCGTTCAGCATCTCAAGCCTGCGCCCCTGTCCAATAAGACCACTACTGAGCTGAAACCCAGCTCCATCCAAATTCGTTATTGAGCAAAAATAGTTGGGATTTCTCCATAATTAACAGCCCGCTAATAAAACCCCTAATTTCATCTGTTGGAATATGACTTAATTAGTGGGTGGCTCTTTTCAGGAAGAAAGTCACATATTTACCTGTTTATCATTAGAAGGGTATGTTCAACCCCCAGCCCCTCAGAATGTGCTCACCTCAACAACAATTTTAAAGTTTCATACAATAATCTATCCTGACCTCTCACAAAGATTCAATACTAGCAGTTATCATGAGGAAGAGCTAGCAGAAGATCACTAGACATAATGGGCTGTATATGACAGGGACAAGCGTCATTGAACCCCAGTTGAAGGTTGAGAAAGAATAAAGGAACAGGGCTAGGCTGTTTGGCCTCTTTAATGACATCATAGCTGATCTGTGGCCTATCTCCTTTGGCACATATCCCTGAACACCTTTTCTTAAGATAAAATTCTCTAACTCAAATTTTAAATGAACTGATCCAGCTTCCACTGTGATTTCTGGAAGAGAGTTCCAAACCTCTCCCACCCTTTGTGTGTAGAAGTACTTCCTATCACCTCTCCTGAATGTCTGGCCCTAATTCTCAGACTGTACAAACAATTTGACAGAATGGCATTGATGCCACATTTTGCCAAATCTAGAGTTGAACGTGAGCGTATGTGTGTTTGTGTGCATGTGAATGTGAGTGCCTGTTTGTGTGTGTGCGCGTCTGTTTGTGTGTTGTGTCTGAGAGAATGCATGTCTATGCATTTGTGCGAGAGTGAGTATGTGTGCTTGTGTGTGTGGTGTGTGTGTGTGAGAGAGAGAGCGTGTGAGTTGTGTGTGAGAGAAAGTATGTGATTGTGTGTGTGTGTGTGTGTGTGTGTAGCATGTTCTCTTACCATGACAGATTTTTAAAATTCCCTTTAACATCCAGTTTCCAACTGTAGGCGTTACTGAGCGGTCACCCATAAAACAGGGCAATCCGTTTTCCGTCTGGCTGACTGACCATCCTCTCCAGGACTAACCCAAAACAGTGGGCATTATCTGTTCATCCATAGTGCACCAAAATCACGACCTCACCAACATTAACAATGCAGCATTCCACACTGTGACAATCAGTGATATATATTACAACCTCGAACACAACACGTAATTTATGAAGCACTAAGACAAACTGTGTAAAACATTCCCTTTATAACTGCCCTTTCTTATAGATCCTTTTTGTATCAGCATTATACAGAGACTCTACTGTAGAGATAATTATAGAGACAATAAATATATATAATACAAATATTGACTGCAGTTTAGAATTACGGTAGTAAATTGTCGAACTGTGGATCACACGAGTTATTAAAGGGGTGTTATATCAGGATGTAATATGCATTATTGCACATTCTAGGTCAGTTATGCAGCCCGAGAGGCAATGATTCACCAGCTGGAGCTGAAACATTGCAGTCAATATTTGTTTTATTTTACAGTTGGAGTAAATTTATTTTATACATTTTATGAGCATTAATTTAAAAACCTTGTCTTCAGATGTTTGTCTGGCTGCGGCCTAGCCTATCTCTGCAATTTCCTTAATGTTCAGATTTGCTTCTCTATCCACTGGTCCTCAAACTCTGTATTGTGTTTTTTTGTCTGGACCATAGTGGCTGATCTTTCAGTCACCATCTACATACCCTGTGGGACACCTTCCATTAAGCACTGCTCCTCTCCATTTCCCTGTTCATGTTTGAAGTCCCATTTTTTTGGATGAATTCTTGCCCTGTACAGTTTATTTTATCTTGTCTTACTGCAATCTTCCACGTTGAAGCCACAATATAAGTGTTCATTATCATTGTAAGCAAAGGGATTATTGGCACACAGTTTAGCTGCACAATGTCATTCGGAGGGGATGCTTTATAATCTATAATAATCTATAATAAAATCAAGACACTGCAGATACTGGAAGTCTGAAACAAAAGCAGAAATTGCTGGAGAAACTCAGCAGGTCTTGCAGCAGTGCCTGTGGAGAGAGATCTGTACAGATTTAATAATTCAAATCCAGTGTGATTAATCTTTGGAACATGATCGTATTGGGAGTGGATCTCACTCTCTGCGCTGCACTAGAAAGATTCCAGAGCCCTGGAATATCATTGGGACATTGACTGTACCTGATTGTGCATGTGAAAACAGCTTTGTAAGGCAACAGCAAATCTACGGCTGTCCAATCTACGATGAAAGAAAATGAATAAATATTTGAAAAAGAAAATTATTGCGAGGAATTTGAGGGAGTAAGGATGAGTCCTTCAGGAGAGGGACGAGTCTGTGATAAAAAGAACCTGAAAAAGAATTTGAATATTTTTCTCTGTTTGGAAAAACAAGCTAAAATGTAAGAAACCAATGGCAAAGTAAATATTAGACCGATCCTGTCACTAAGTGTACAAATTCACACAGCGAATGATCTATGTAAGGAGAGTATACCCATGTACAGTTTCAAAAATGGAGAACTACCAATTGTTTAAACTTCCAATGTAATTAAAGGAAATTGTGATCTCTGAAAAAAGTGAAATTAAAGATTAGTCTTTTATTGCTGGGTTTGAATGTTTAATAAAAATATCGTAAGGACTGTCAGACAAGATGATATTCTGCACAGGCCTCTATTATCTGAGCTACCTGTAGATATTTTCAGATGGCTACCAGCCCAAACAAGCTACTTGTTTTCCAAAAATTCTTGTGGGCTAAAGCTGGTTATGCAATTCAGAGTATTTTTGTTGAAACTTGGCTGGTTTTTTACCACTGCATTGTTTGCAAGGCAGGACAGTTATGACTTTTCACACTCTTTCGATGCCAGGCTGATAACAAAAAGCAAACCTATCCAGCCAGTTCCAGAGTTCACCAGATCTGATGTTAATCCATTTTGAAATGGATGGAGTATATTTTGCAACATCAGGCACAGTGTCCTCACTGTGGAATGGACACTAGACAGAGTCACAATGTCGGGAATCAGAGTCATGGCTTTAGCTGTATCTGGTGGGTCTGGCAAGGCCTCAAATAAACTTGGTTAACCCTTTCCAGCTCAGTACCATCCAGTGACCGATATACCAAAGTGGCACCTCGTTCAGACAAAAATCCAATTAATGTTCAGGACAGATTCTCTGAATGAAGGGCATATTTTGTTCAAACTGGATTATGTAAATCCTTTGTAAATATTCCAACACAGCAATATTGAGTGATGATGTGAATGGTGTACCAATGTAGAGCTGCTTTAGGTGTTAATAGCCAATGACCTGTTGCTGTCTGTGCTGCAGGGGGTGATAGATGTCATAAATCCTGTGGTTTTCACAACTTCCAGAGTGGTCATATGTTGCACTAACCCTCCCAGCTATCCCCCACCTGGGCCACAGATAGCACACTATCAGGCTCCTCACAGGCATACTTGGGCTGTCAGATCCTGTGAACCTTCTGATAGTAGCATCTAGCAAGGCAAGCCCAAAACCACAAGCAGCTGAGAGACTGACAGCGAGTACAGCAGATCCCAGTGATGCCCAAGATTATTCTTTCTGCTGTTCCTCAAGTGAATTACAACTACGTAGAATAAAGAATCAAGAACGAATCATTGCAGTCAACGAACAAGTCTATCTTGTCAATGATGTAATCTGGATCACCCTTGACCAAGCTCCACCCCCCCACCCACCCCCCACAACCCCACTCCCAAAACCACACAATCTCTTGGGAGAGGCAAGAAATAGAGAGAAACTAACCTTCAGCTCATTCAGAGAAATCTATAGGCTTCCTTGCCAACTCCCCGAGGCAAGTGCTCTGGGACACTGTAGTTCATTGTGACTCATCACAATCTCACTGTTTAACTCTGAAAGCTGGAACTGGCCTGTCACTGAGGAGTTTTCAGACCGGCAACAACCCCACTTACACCTCCCATCCCTGTGGTGCATGCCATTGGCCATTGACTCTCTAGGAAAGGAAATAATTCCTCTTATCCAACTCACTGAGTGTACAGGTGAGGCCTTTGATCTTACCATCTACCTCTGTTTCAAACAGCAAACCCAAATGTACAGATCTTCATGGGTCTGGGATCTTTGCTGGATTTCAAATCCTTGTCCAACTGAGTCAGCCAATTCTGTTTTGCATTTCTGCTTTATCCTGAGAATGTCTCCTCTTTGGACTTGGATTTTATGTGGGACTTGACTGGTCTTGAGTAAAATGTCTGGCAAATCAGTACTAACGGTGAATTGGATTAAAAATTAGATAATGTATAAATCTAATAATTCTGTCCATGCCCTCTGTCAATTTCAAACCCAACTTTAGAAGCATAAGTGTTGTCCATAGAGTATTAGTCAGACAGCAGGGAAACAGACCCTTCAATCCACCCAGTCCATGTAGACCATAATCCCAAAGTAAACTAGTCCCACCTGCCTGTGCTTGGCCCATATCCTTCCAAACATTTCTTATTTGTGTACCTATCTAAATGTCTTTTAAACATTGTAATTGTACCCACATCCACCACTTCCTCTGAAAGGTCATTCCACACACGAAACACTGTCTGTGTAAATAAATTGACCGTGGTTTTTTTAAAATCTTTCTCTCCTCTTACCTTAGAAATATGCCCACTAATCTTGAAATCCCCCATCGTAGGGAAAGGATATCTGCCATTCACCTGATCTATACCTCTTATGATTTTATAAACCTCGATTAGCTCACCTCTCAGCGACCTCTGCTCCAGTGAAATAAGTCCCAGCCGATGCAACCTCTCTTTATAACTCAAACCTTCCATTCCCAGCAGCATCCTGGTCAATCTCTGCTGAACCCTGTCCAGCTTAATAGCCTCATTCCTAGAACAGGGAACCAGAACTGGACACGATACTCCAGAACTGGCCTCACCAGTGATCTCTATTTGAGAGAGTGCCAGGAAGTAAGTTAATGTAGTAAAATAGAAATACCTTTGCAACAAGCACCCAAGACAAATAAGCTCAAAAATTCAACAGGGGCTAATGTGTTTTAATTTTTACGTCTTTTTCAATCTCGAGATAGTGTCAGAAAGTGCCACTTGCAGCTTTAAGAATCTTGTTGATTTAAAGGGAATTGTTCAAAAGTGCACCGGGATGCAGATTTCAAAATGCAGAGACAGAGCAGGACATGCCAACCTCGTTGCGATATTGGTGATTAAGTAAAGCAATAATAAGTGGCCTAATCAAGTAGTATGTTGAGGTATACTTAAAGATCATGAGTTGCATAGTTTTATGAAAAGAGGAAACATAATATTAAATCAATGTGATATGTCATGGCATGAAAATGTTTTGCATTACATTTTTTGAGCATGACTTAACGTAAGCAGTAAAACAAACACACCCATTCCACAGGTAGCTAATAAGATATAAACAACAGAAAAAACACAAAACAGGAGGAATTTCTTTTGCTGCTTATGGTGCTTTCATTTTAAACAGGAAATGGACTTGTATTGTTTAAAATGAACAGAGAGAGAAAACAACTTTATGGTGTTTGACCAATGTTCACTCTGGTGAATGACTGTAAATTCAGTCAGTTTGAGGTGGAATTGTGTGATTAAAGTTCAATAAGCTGTTTGTCCAGAAACTGCCAGTAATTTTTTTGTGTGCAGGATAAAGTTTGTCGTGCTAATTGTCAGAGACAATAACCATATGAATCACATTAAAAAAGGGTGTGTCTCCGTAATGAGGTGCCTTTGCCATGACAACCTCCACCTTTCTTGTTATGTAGAAGTTAAACCAATACTTTTGTGAGTGCTTATTAAATATTTTACAATCTGTGTTGCAAACCATATTAATTAAAGAACTGGTTTATGCCACATTTTTTTTCTCCAGTCATTTTGGCTCTGTCGGTACCATTTTATGATCTCAAAGTCAACAATTCTGTGACTTGTTGATAGGGGCTCAGAACAGAAAAGCCATTTCCTTATATTGATGGACTTTGACTCACAAATAAGGCAAATACCTCACAAACTGCTCAGAGTGCATTCTTTACAGTCTTCTTGCTCGTTGTAAAGAAAATAGAAAATTCCTTTGAACTAATGTGCATCAGTTTGGTTTGGGAGATAAAAGAGATTTGGATATCATCAGAACAAAGTTGATGTGATCTCTTGTCTGCTGCATCTTATAAAATTCCAGTTCATTCTCAAACTTATAGAGTCATACCGCACGGAAACAGACCCTTCGGTCCATCCAGTCCATGCTGAACATAATCCCAAACCAAACTAGTCCCACTTGCCTGTGCTTGGCTCATATCCCCCCAAACCTTTCCTATTCATGTCCTTATCCAAATGTCTTTTAAATGTAACTGTACCTGAATCCACCACTTCCTCTGACAGTCCATTCCACACACTAACCACCCTCTGTATAACAATGTTGCCCCTCATGCCTTTTTTGAAATCTTTATCCTCTCTCCCTAAAACTATGCCCCCTAGTTTTGAACTCCCCCACGTTGGAGAAAAGACTCTTGTCATTCACCTTATCTGTGCCCCTCATGATTTTATAAACCTCAATAAGGTCACCCCTCAACCTCCCAAAGTCCAGTGAAAACAGTCCCAGTCTTTCCCATCTATTTTTATATCTCAAACCCTCAATTCCAGGCAGAAGATTCGTGGTAAACCTTTTCTAAACCGTCTTCAGTTTAATAATATCCTTCCTATAAAAGAACTGATAAAGTGTGGCACTGGAAAAAGCACAGGAGGTCAGGCAACATCCGAGGAGCAGGAGAGTTAATGTTTTGGGCAGGACCCTTCATCAGGACTGGGGAGGGGGAAAGGAGCTGTGAAATAAATAGGGTGTGGAGGAGGTGGAGCTGGGGAAAGGTAGATGGGATGGAACTATGCCCCCTTTCCTCTCCCTAGTCCTCATGAAGGGCTTATGCCTGAAATGTCGACTCTCCTGCTCCTTGGATGCTGCTGGACCTTCTGGGCTTTTCCAGCGCCACACCTTATCAACTCTGACTATCCAGCATCTGCAGTCATCACTATCTCCTACATCCTTCCTATAACAGGGCAACCAGAACTGCACATAATACTCCAGAAGAGGCTTCACCAATGTCCTGTACAACCTCAACATGATGTCATAACGTCTATACTCAAAGGTCTGAGTAACGAAGGCAGGCATGCTAAATGCCTCCCTGTCAACCTGTGACGCAAATTTCAAAGATTAATGTACCTGAACCCCAGATCGCTCTGTTGTACAACACTATCCAGGGCCCTATTATTAATTGTGTAAGTCCTGAGCTTGTTTGTGTTACCAAATTGCAACACCTCCCATTTATCTGAACGAAACTGCATCTATCACTCCAGAGCCCATTGACCTAATTGATCAGGATTTCCTTGTAATCTTAACTTTGAGGAGCCCGTGTTGGACTGGGGTGGACAAAGTTAAAAAAAGTTATAGTCCTGCAGGTTTATTTGGAGGCATTAGCTTTCGGAGCACTGCTCCTTATACCCCATAACCAACTGATGAAGAAACAGTGCTTCGAAAGCTAGTGCTTCCAAATAAACCTGTTGGACTTTAACCTGGTGTTGTGGGATTTTTAACCTTATAGTCTTATACAACCTACTTCACTGCCCACTAGACTGACAATTTTGGTGTCATCTGCAATACCAAATTACTTACATAAATGACAAACAAAAATGGACCCAGTTTACTGTTCCCTGTGGAACACTGCAGGTTAAACCTGGACAACTGCAGAATGTTGTCAGTACTAAGATAACTAAATCAATCAGTCATCCATCGCTGGCACCAGGTAGACAATGAAAAGCTTTGTTTTCTGCACCCAATTCTGTTTACAATAAAGTTTGAAGTTCAGTTGCTTTTTGTCATGTGCTCTGTAAAAATAATATTCTGAAGTTATCAGAATGTAATCTTTTGAACTTATCTTTAGGTTCTGTTTTCCATTTTCACAAGTCCCATGATGGATTTCTTGCTGCTCTCACATTGACCTTGTGGGACTATCTATGCCATGGCCAATGCCAACTGTGCCAGTCGGTGATGATGCAAAAACATCACCTTGGCTTTCAGTGGGATGAAGTGAAAGGGTCTCTCCCCCTCTTGGGAATTCTTCATGTCTTGTGCCATTCCAATCAGTGGCTCTGCTCAACAGCAAATTCAATCAGCTGGATCTCCGTATCCCACAGATGTTTAACTCTTTGTGAAAGCCAATTGTCAAATCCAAAAGGACAGTAATCCTGAGTGCTGGCAGGACTGGGGTTCTGAGAACCTAGTGGTAGTATTGGTTAGTCTTGGGCAGCAGACATTAGCCAGCCACAGAGGTATGCCCCCAGCATCACATTTTGCATGAGGATCAATATCGAGTGTATCAAGCTGGCATCAGCTTTCACATACCCGGGCAGCATTGGAGGGTGTATGTTGTAGGTTTGCTCTGAGTGGTCCTTAGGGATTAAGATGGGGGGTGGGGGAGCTGGTTGGTGGGGACAAGCGAGAGATGATTAGGAAGGATCTAGAGAGAAATCAACAGTAGGCTTCTGTTTGCCCATAAACCCTGACAACAGTGAGGGTCCAGAACAGATACACTTCAGCTCCTATTATGTACCGTGTGAAAGGTGAGGTAGCACTATCACCTGTGTCCACAGGGCACCTCCCTGGCTGAAGCCTTCCCAAATGGGACAGGGTTTTTGGGTGTTGGGGGAGATGGAGTGGGTTGGGGAATAGGGAAGGGGTTAGAGGTGTATGTGTGTCAACAAATCTCTGGTCTCTAATGTATTGCCTGTTGTCTGTATTGCACTTGACATGATTAGGAGCTGAATCAGTTTAAACAGGACTGTCTATCATTTTGACACAGTGTTCCCTCAGCGGGCAGCACCAGCAGGTTTGGTCCAATGGCCAATTGGGGGATTTTCAGAAAGTTTGAGTTTCTCAAAAAGTTTGCTTCTAGCCATTTTTCTCAAGTTGCTGGCTGAGAAACATTCAAATTCTGAGTGCATTCGTATAAAACTACTTTGCCCACTGTTTTAAGTGATGTTAACCTGTTTATCAGCAGGTTAGTAAAATGTCAACAAATTAAACAAGTGAAACACATTAAGCATTCATACAGTAACACCACACTTCAGCAGAGTATTTTGTGCATTTGCATTCTTGTAGCGTTTAATATGTATTATTTTCTATAAATATCTGGTGTCTAACCCATCATCTTCAGCACTGTGCATATTACCCAATATTACATTAAATTCCTGTATCAATTTAATTTTTCTTTACAAGTTAGGGAAAGCCCATTAGTGTGCAGAGCAGCACTTGGCTTCTTAGAAAGAGCAGACACTGTGGCTGTTGAATTTTCTCCCATTTCATACATTCTTACCTTTTCATTCTCTTGCAACACCTTTAATAAAATAATGGAATTAAAGATATAACAGTGGGTGGTTGTGGCTTTGTTAGACTCCAGAGAGTCTGTGCAGATTTAACCAAATTGAAGAATTATGCACAGGGTGTGGCGTTTATTATGGATTATTACACTGTGCTTTATGCAAATTATGAGAATGGGGAGGCCAATAATCCTCAGCCACTAGTTTCTTTATCGACCAATACCCTGGTTAAAGTGCAACAAAAAGAAATGTCCCTGTGGGACAAAACTGTTGAGTGTCTGTCCATGTCTGAGGGATTGAGAGCCACTCTGTAACAGTGGTCCAGTATTGGAAAAGCAACTCCTAGCCCAGCCTTCGTAATCAAGTTGGAGACCCGTTATTGCCCAGAGTTTCGGGACGTCCCATCAGCTCAGTTTTGGCACGATTCCAAGAGGAACTTGATGGAAACAGGTGGGAGTGGACTGCGGAGAATGGAAGAGATTTGAACCGATTTGGAAATGACAGCAAGATGATTCCAGGCTACTTGGATCTTTGGGCCAGCTCATGACTTTGCTTTTATGGTAAAACCATTTTCTGTGAGGGTTGGGGACCTCGATGGAATCAATGTTTGTAGAAAACCAGTCTTTGCCATTCTTTGTTGATGCAACAGTTCACTTATTTGCTTAGCTTGGGTTTCATGATAAAGGTACTATTGAGACATTTTCAGAATAATTAACGGGTTTGAAATTTCAGTTTTCTTGTCAAAATCGCTCCTGTCTTTGTATTTCCCATTCTCAGCCCACCAGCAGCTGACTCAAGCTGTGTAGTGCTTTGTTGGACGGAGTGTATTGACAGCATGAACTGTTTGGATGTATCATTATATGGGAAACACCAGCAATGAATCATTTTGGTTGAAATTGAAATGATTCTGGATGGGAATGAGCTGTCAGATTCCAAGCTTCTAACATTTCTTCTGATGCAAGTGCTGTAGTGAAATAATTCTGGAGAACACAAGGCAGACTTAACTGCTGTCATCCATCATCCATCAGTCTGATAACATTACAGAGGGTCGAAATTCCCCAACCTTCTTGTTTCTTTATGTTTCCACTGTTAAAGCACGGATCTCAACAAATTATCTAATTCAGCGCTTCCTAAATATTTTCACACACTCCGAGCCCATGTTGAGGCTTGGGGATGTTACGAGCTCTCGGTGAGAGTCGTCAGGGTGAGATTCAGGATGAGGGAACAGAGCCTGTGGAGATGGGGGAAGTGCTGGGTCTGTCAGACAGGTGAGGAATAGGGGGATAGAGAGAGAGAGAGAGAGAGAGAGAGAGTGGGGTCTGTCAGACCGGTGAGGAATGGGGGGATAGAGAGAGAGAGAGAGAGAGAGAGAGAGAGTGGGGTCTGTCAGACAGGTGAGGAATAGGGGGATAGAGAGAGAGAGAGAGAGAGAGTGGGGTCTGTCAGACCGGTGAGGAATGGGGGGATAGAGAGAGAGAGAGAGAGAGAGAGAGAGTGGGGTCTGTCAGACAGGTGAGGAATAGGGGGGGAGAGAGAGAGAGAGAGAGAGAGAGAGTGGGGTCTGTCAGACAGGTGAGGAATAGGGGGATAGAGAGAGAGAGAGAGTGGGGTCTGTCAGACAGGTGAGGAATAGGGGGATAGAGAGAGAGAGAGAGAGAGAGAGAGTGGGGCCTGTCAGACAGGTGAGGAATAGGGGGATAGAGAGAGAGAGAGAGAGAGTGGGGCCTGTCAGACAGGTGAGGAATGGGGGGATAGAGATAGAGAGAGAGAGAGAGTGGGGTCTGTCAGACAGGTGAGGAATAGGGGGATAGAGAGAGAGGGGCCTGTCAGACAGGTGAGGAATAGGGGGGAGAGAGAGAGAGAGAGAGAGAGTGGGGCCTGTCAGACAGGTGAGGAATGGGGGGATAGAGATAGAGAGAGAGAGAGAGTGGGGTCTGTCAGACAGGTGAGGAATAGGGGGATAGAGAGAGAGGGGCCTGTCAGACAGGTGAGGAATAGGGGGGAGAGAGAGAGAGAGAGAGAGAGTGGGGCCTGTCAGACAGGTGAGGAATGGGGGGAGAGAGAGAGAGAGAGAGAGAGAGAGGGGCCTGTCAGACAGGTGAGGAATGGGGGGAGAGAGAGAGAGAGTGGGGCCTGTCAGACAGGTGAGGAATAGGGGGATAGAGAGAGAGAGAGTGGGGTCTGTCAGACAGGTGAGGAATGGGGGGGGGGAGAGAGAGAGAGAGAGAGAGAGAGAGAGTGGGGCCTGTCAGATGGTGAGGAATTGGGGGGGGGTGCAGATAAAGAGGGAGAGAGAGAGAGAAAGTGGGGCCTGTCAGAACAGTGAGGATGGAGGGATGAGAACGAGAGAGTGAGAAAGAGAAATAGAGCAGGGCCTGTCAGAACAATGAGGATGGAGGGATAGAGAGTGTTGGGGGGGAGGAGAGAGAGAGTGGGGTCTGCCAGAACAGTGAGGTTGGAGGGATAGAGAGAGAGAAGCCTGTCAGAACAGTGAGGATGGAGGGGGAGAGGGCAAGAGAGAGTGTGGGTCCTGTTAGCTTCTGTACCTCAATCAGAACTGCACAGCAACCATTAATGTCCACAGTGGCCATTATTTCCCTTGGAGCCTACAGCTCATGACCCTGCTTGGGAACTTGACCCTTTGCAATCCCACACCCCCACCCCCACCCCCAATGGCAGTTTGGGACCCTGATCTAATTATAAATGGCACTCATTTGAAAATGAGAAACAAAGGAATTTCTTCTTCCAGCATGTAGTAAATCTCTGGAATTCTCTACCCTGGAGAGTTGTGGAGATTCAATCAGTGAAAATGTTTAAGTGGAGTGAGATAGATTTTTGGGGAGTTGAGGGCTATGAGGAGCTGACATAGAGTCATAGAGGTGTACAGCATGGAAACAGACCCTTCGGTCCAACCCGTCCATGCCGACCAGATATCCCAACCCAATCTAGTCCCACCTGCCAGCACCCAGCCGAGATCCCTCCAAACCCTTTCTATTCATATACCCATCCAAATGCCTCTTAAAGTTGCAATTGTACCAGCCTCTACCATCCTCTGGCAATTCATTCCATACCCGTACCACCCTCTGAAAAAGTTGCCCCTTAGGTCTCTTTTATATCTTTCCCCTCTCACCCTAAACCTATGCCCTCGAGGTCTGGACTAGGACCAGGGCAGAATGACCTATTTGTGCTCCCGTTTCTTGTGTTCTGATGTAATTTAAAGCAAAGATTCTAACGGTTCTTGAAATGCCGACACAACATCCCTCCAGTTTGCTCTGTATCATTTTAGCCAGCAAGAGTATTTTACAGCTTTTTCTTGTACATTGCCACATAAACCAAGAGTTAAACCTCACAAATATTGTCTCATAGTTGGGATGGGGGATAGCCCACATTGAGGGCTATAGCAACATAGAAAGATGGAACAGGAGCAGGCCCTACTCCACCATTCAGCACAATCATGGCTGACCATTCAATTCCCACTTCCTCCCCATACCCTTTGACCCCTTTAGCCCTAAGAAGTATATCGAACTCCTTCTTGAAAGCATTCAGTATTTTGGCCTCACCCAGTTTCTGTGGCAGAGAATTCCACAGGCTCCCCACGCTCTGGGTGAAGACATTTTTTCTCAATTCAAGGATAGTTCCCATCAGGGTGCCCTTGGAATTGTATTACATGTGTCTTTGTGTCACTCCCCTCCCCTGTCCCGAGCACACACTGAGGACAGTTCGTGGGCCAATGATCTTGGCCAATCAGGATGAGAGCAGAAAGTGAGGACTGCAGATGCTGGAGATCAGAGCTGAAAATGTGTTGCTGGAAAAGCGCAGCAGGTCAGGCAGCATCCAAGGAGCAGGAGAATCGACGTTTCGGGCATAGGCATTCCTGAAGAAGAGCTTATGCCCGAAACGTCGATTCTGCTGCTCTTTGAATGCTGCCTGACAATCAAGATAAGAGCATCCTTTATACCATGATGATGCCACCTATTAATATCTTCCTTTCACATGATCTTCACCAATTGAATAGAATCACAAAGTATCACAATTAAGAATTAATTTGATGTAACATTTCCCCTACAGATGAAGAACTATTTGTCCGTTTGAAACCACTCATGGATGTAACATGGACAGCAACATTGGTTAGTGCAGAGTGACCTCCCATAGCTTAAGACCTGGTTACAAGACAAGCTTCCCACTGCTGAAGATCAGGTAAGCTTCATAGATTAAAATAGATTCAATACATGATTCATTGAGGCTGTATTTAAGTCGTAAAGACAGTGCTGAGGAAAATTATTAATGGCACCGAATTAATCAATAGCCTGCTGTAATAGAAGAATGAAAACAATAATTGGTCTTAACTTTGCATAATACAAGCAATATTTTCAAAAACAGACAACTGCTTTGCAAAAACATTGTGTGCTTAACAACTTTTCTCTGAATTACAAAATTGTAAGAATCGGGAGCTTGATTTTTTGCATGAAGCAGATATAGAGGGGGAGGAATACAATGCATTAGCTCAGATAGAAACCTGTTTGCATTAGTTCATTGGAAACTGCTGCATTGCACTACAGACTGTTTGCTACAATGGGTTTTCCAATCTCTTGCGCTAAGTCTCTTTAAGAAAACAAATCAAAGGGCTTTGGGTTACCATCTCAAACCTCAGGAGGAGGAATGTGTGTGACATATTTCGCAAATCTGCAACAGCATTGAAAGGGGTAGATGAGGAATCCAAGCTGCCAATGCAGGAGCACTTGGATAAAGTCCACTTTTCCCATTTGATTCTAACAGGCTTTGAAGCTATTGGTTGGGGTATGGATCAGACACAATCCAATTGAATGATGGGACAGGCTCGATGGACTGAATGGGCTGGTCCTGTTGTTCTGTGAGGACAGATATTGCAGGAATGCTCTGAATGGAAAGAGGGTATTGGTTTCATTGATATTTCAGTGTATCAGCCCGTGTCAACTCTGATAATCCCTCATTGCAGAAAAGCTTTGCATGTTGAAAAATTGAGTGTATTGCACCTTCCACCTGGAATCAGGGATTTTGATTGTTACTTTCCTTTAAGATTGCTGATCCAATTTACTTGAGGATTAAGTGTCATTTCTTCATTAAAATATAAATATTTTCATTATAATGCACAAAAATGCTTCTTTCTATTTTATATTTAGAGTCATAGAGATGTACAGCATGGAAACACACCCTTCGGTTCAACCCCTCCATGCCGACCAGATATCCCAACCCAATCTAGTCCCACCTGCCAGCACCCAGCCCATATCCCTCCAAACTCTTCCTATTCATATACCGATCCAAATGCCTCTTAAATGTTGCAATTGTACCAGCCTCCACCACATCCTCTGGCAGCTCATTCCATACATGTACCACTCACTGCATGAAAAAGTTGCCCCTTAACGTCTCTTTTATATCTTTCCCCTCTCATCCTAAACTTATGACCTCTAGTTCTGGACTCCCCGATCCCAGGGAAAATACTTTGTCTATTTATCCTACCCATGCCCCTCATAATTTTGTAAACCTCTATAAGGTCACCCCTCAACCTCCAACGCTCCAGGGACAACAGCCCCAGCCTGTTCAGCCTCTCCCTGTAGCTCAGATCCTCCAACCCTGGCAACATCCTTGTAAATCTTTTCTGAACCCTTTCAAGTTTCACAACATATTTCCGATCGGAAGGAGACCAGAATTGTATGCAGTATTCCAACAGTGGCCTAACCAATGTCCTGTGCAGCAGCAACATGACCTCCCAACGACTATACTCAATACTCTGACCAATCACGGAAAGCATACTTCATTATCCTGTCTACTTGCGACTCCACTTTCAAGGAACTATGAACCTACACTCCAAGGTCTCTTTCTTGATATACATATTAAGGAGCATCGTAAAAGCAAAATGCTGGAGAAACGCAGCAGCATCTATGAAGAGAGAAATACAGTTAATGTTACAAGTCCAGTGACCCTTCTTCAGAACTGAAGGAGGATGGAAAAGGACATGAGGAGTAACATTACCACTTACTCACCTTCAGCGCTCAGTGCTCCAGGTCAGGCACAAGAATAGATAAATGACAGATAAACCTTCCAATCAATGTACTCTTAAGGGCACCCTCAAGGCACACTGTCTCAGGTTTTCCCGCTCGGTTTCAAGAATGACTAAACATTTTATTTCCCAACAGTCTAGGCTGGAGCTTTTGTCTCTCATCCTTTTTCTAAAAAGAATAATTACCTCCTCCTTTGAAAGCAGTTACAGCATGCAATCGCACAGCAGGCTGGGAATAGCTGACCAAATGTACCTGCTTCATGTTGATTTCGTGAGCAAACTGTTCAACTGCTGTGGCCTCGCAACTGGGCCAAATCAAGCTCTATTCTCCACTGGTATCTCACAGCATGGCAGTGAGTTACATGATCCTGGGCTGGTTTCCCCACAGCCTTGCTGGGGTAATAAGGACATTGTTGGATCAACTAAGTCAGAAACATCAGAAATTGATGCTGGGATTTTTCCGTTGTCTGGGGAGAGCAGCTTTGATCAGGAAGTTGACTGATAGATTGTCCAGTGAACTTCCCTATTATTGTAAATATAAAGCCTTGTTTCTGCTCTAAATACATTAGTTTGTTTACAGCAAATTTTATTTGTTAATGCTGATTTTGAAGGGTGTGGGGAGTGGAATACAGTTTTTGGTATTGACTGTTTTTTATTTGCATAATTCATTCAAGTGGGGGGTGTGCGAGTAATGTCTTACCTCAGTCAATCTCCAGGCCTGGTTCAGTCAGAAAATAATTATTGAGATCAAATAAATTAGTCACAGGTTCATCGCAGATTCTTATTACAGAGACTCAAAAGGCAGAACTTGTTTTTAAGTCTCCACTGCCACCAGGAAAAGAAGCATTGAGTGGGCCAGTGCAGTGTGGAGTTAGCATGAAGCATTGAGTGGGCCAGTGCAGTGTGGAGTTAGCATGAAGCATTGAGTGGGCCAGTGCAGTGTGGAGTTAGCATGAAGCATTGAGTGGGCCAGTGCAGTGTGGAGTTAGCATGAAGCATTGAGTGGGCCAGTGTAGTGTGGAGTTAGCATGAAGCATTGAGTGGGCCAGTGCAGTGTGGAGTTAGCATGGAGCATTGAGTGGGCCAGTGCAGTGTGGAGTTAGCATGAAGCATTGAGTGGGCCAGTGCAGTGTGGAGTTAGCATGAAGCATTGAGTGGGCCAGTGCAGTGTGGAGTTAGCATGAAGCATTGAGTGGGCCAGTGCAGTGTGGAGTTAGCATGAAGCATTGAGTGGGCCAGTGCAGTGTGGAGTTAGCATGAAGCATTGAGTGGGCCAGTGTAGTGTGGAGTTAGCATGAAGCATTGAGTGGGCCAGTGCAGTGTGGAGTTAGCATGGAGCATTGAGTGGGCCAGTGCAGTGTGGAGTTAGCATGGAGCATTGAGTGGGCCAGTGCAGTGTGGAGTTAGCATGGAGCATTGAGTGGGCCAGTGCAGTGTGGAGTTAGCATGAAGCATTGAGTGGGCCAGTGCAGTGTGGAGTTAGCATGAAGCATTGAGTGGGCCAGTGCAGTGTGGAGTTAGCATGAAGCATTGAGTGGGCCAGTGCAGTGTGGAGTTAGCATGAAGACTGGTCCCTAATACTTTGTAATTGATTCATCAAAGAAAACTCAAATGTTGGATCATGGAACTAGCAGTGTGACAAGTTATTGAAACACATAGCTGGATCTGACCATAATTTTAACTTCAGTCTCTAGTAATGGGATTCCAAAATGGCTGAGAAACCCTTCTGTGGGTGGTAAAGTCACTTTGCAGGAAACTAAAGGAAATATCAGTGGGCCCTTTATTTTTGTAGTAGCTGAAATGAAGGTGATAGCGATAACCTTAAAACATTTTTCGCTTTCTGTTTTATTTTGTAGCTTAATGATCATTATTCACCAATCACAATTGTAATTCTGGCGCAGTCACAGGGTAAACTCCTGTCAGCAATCTGTCAATTGAGCATCTTCTTATGTATCCCTTTCTAAAGTGCAAATCCAGTGTAATAGTCCTATAAAATATATGGAGAATGATTAGTCCTACAACTGTACATTGAAATGTCAACAAGCTCCAGAGCAGAGTTTGGTTTCCATTCTGCTTTTTTAAAAAATGCTATTTTAATCCTTACCAGGTTAAGGAGTTAGCTATCCTTTGATAATGTGATCAGAGAACACATGTAGAAACGTATTTTACTCACCTTAACCTTGTCACAGGGGGTGCTTAGGATATATTTAATGAAATATTATGACAGCTGTGTACCAAATAGAACAGCCGCTATCCTTAATTACAGGTCTTCAAGCAGGAGTTAGTAGCAATCCAAATGTATTTGTAAAGGAACCACATAAAACGTCGTTACAATTATAATTCCTTGAATGTTTTTAAACAAGTGTCATATCGCTTTAATTTTCTTTGACAGTTTCAAATTACAATTATGGTATGCCAATAAAGAGGGATTCTGCCAATGAGGGTAATGGCTGTCATAACATGTCGAAGCCACACAAAAAAAACGGAGAAAAGCTTTCTTCTGTAAAACACTCATTGTTTCCACCTAAAGTGTGTTTGGTTTAAAATGTTTAGAATACAGCTGGTCTGTCCTTAAGCCTTGACAAGAGGACTCAGTGACAAGGGGTTAATGGGCTACTTGTTCATCTCAATGCCTGGCCTTAATCTTATACCATTCAGTGTTAGAACCTACTGCCAGCATTGTCACCTCTTTTGTCTATAGTATGCAATACATGTTCAAAGGGAGTTCTGTACTGTGTTTATACTGTAGCTTAAATTGCCTGGCTTAATTAATGTCACTCACACTTTCATTTGTAACCATTCAGACCATTCCCAAATTGCCTGAAGGACTGTAAAGCTGTCAGGACCCAATAACAGTTCTTCTCATTGTTTGCTGCTCTGGTCAATTCCTGTTAAGTGAATAATTTATTTGTCAGTACGTTTTATTCACTTGCTGAGGATTCTCATTTACACGGTTATGTTTAGCGTTTTCAACAAAAAAAGTCCTCTTAAGAAGCACTTACCCCATCCATTCTGCAACCAGCCAGTCTATTCAAAGAGGTTCCGTGGTGTCTTAACAAAAAAATTTGAGGATTTTTCTTTGTCACCTGTAAGTAGGTGAAATATCACAGTCTTTTCCAAAACTGACTGTGAATTGGATTCTGGAGAGTAAATGGGATCTCTTCCTGCTCAATGTTAGGGGCATAGTTAGTGGTGATAGTAATGCTCTGACTGTCTTCCTCTGTTCCTTTGACATAGGTACATTCTTGATGACCAAGGTGGGTGAAAGATTATTAATGGGATATGCAGGAATGTCGAGTTGAGGTTAAAAGCAGATCAGCTATGATCTTATATTAATGGGGGAGCAGGCTCAAAGGGCTGAATGGCCTCGCCTTGTTCCTTGTTTGTAATCCCTGCTTCATCACATTCATAAAACTTCTTCAGGGCATTCCTCAGGCACTGTTAGCTAAATACTCCACAGCAGAGCAAGGCTAGATAGAACTGTCACTGTAAATGTAGCAGGAATAAACTTTAAATGAGGTCTTTGCTGTACAAGGAATTCCCGACCAAATGTTTTCAATTAACATGGAATGAATGTAACAATTGATAGCTTTTTTTGTTTCAATTTATTGTCAATGAAATAAACACTTGCTAACAGCATGGAATGAACTGTAAAGAGCCGATTTCCCACCCAGATGTTCCAGTACTGTTTAGTCTTTATTTGGCTAGTAGATTTACATAATTGCTGTAATTTCATTAAAAGTGACCCATGCTGCACCTATTTATTCATTTGTGTAAAAGCATGCCTGAGTGTACCGTACACATGGATATACCCCTTGGCGGATTGCCATATACCCCAGCCACACTATATTCATGAATGACACTACCTGCTCATTAGATGTGCACAGTTGCTTGGACAGCTGAATCCCTAAATGCATCACTCATTTAAAAAAACACAACCGTGCTTGGATCAGAATTTCCACAGACAATTTATAAACCATAAAGTGAAAAGGGGCCAAATTGAAATATTTGCACCTTGGCTTAATTAATCCCACCCGATGAAGCCAAATGCAAATTTAAGTCCCGTTACTATACAATATTAATGTTTCACAAGAGGCTATTAGGGACATGCTGGACTGAACATAGTGACAGTGATAAGCAGCAATATGCGAATAATTGGGAGACACTTGCTGACTGAATCTGGGCTACCTCTTTAGACTGGAATCATGGAATTTTCAAAGGAGGAAGAAGAATTTGGGGGTGTTGAAATTCCATATTACCAGCTGCATGGAGAGAGATCTGATTGGTCTTTGATTGGTAACTGTGATTGAGTTTGATTTGTGTGGTGCCTGGGAATTCTTGTAGTTTTTTTTATATTGGGATCTAAATTATAAGATTGAATGCTTGGTCCATTGAATTTCTATTTATGTGGATTTCAAAATTCTTGCTTTTTTCTCTAAATCCCTCAAAGGCATTGCCATTTACTCTCTGGGGCAGTCTCCATCCTCCTGTCCCAGTCTATACCCTTCACATGGTCTACCTCCACTGGTGGGTCACTGGCTGTCCACATCGGTTAACCCTTTAGTTACCTCCCCAATCCTCTCTCTAACTTCTGTTTGCTGTTGAGTTCTCCCCACCCCTGGGAGGTTTTGCTGAAAATGTGCTGTCATTGTGATAGAAGGTGAATGGAATGGGCTGGTGATTTGGTCGGTTGGAACCCTCTTTAACCAGAGTGATTGTTAACCTGGATAAGACAATAGGACTCTGTGTGAGAGCAAATGGGTGGTCATTTGTATCAAAGGCAGTGGGACAGAGGAGAGGTTGTGGTAAAGGTATTGTCTGACCCATTCTGGGACAATGGGTTCAAATCCCATCCCTGAGCTAACAGGGTCCGTGTTTTAAAAATAAATTGATGAGAAATCTGGAATTGACAAAGCTAATCTCAATCATAGTGACCATTTTTGATTCCTGTAAAAATCCTTCTGGCTCGCTGAAGGAAACCAGGTTAAAACATGACTCCAGATCCACAGCATTGTGACTGTCTCTTAAATGCATTCTCCAATGGCCTAGCATCCATGAGGTGCTGTGGGCCATCGAGAGCAGCAGAACTTTACTCCAACACCATCTGCAACCTTATGGTCTGGCATTTCCCCCCATTACCATCAAGTCAGGGGATCAACCCTGGCTCAACGGACAGTGCAGGAGAGCATGCCAGGAGCAGCACCGGGACAAATCCAACCCGGCCAATCCCCGCCCCATCAGTCTACTCTCGATTATCAGTAAAAGGGATGGAAGGGGTCATCAACAGTGCTATCAAGCAGCACCTCCTCAGCAATAACCTGCTCAGTGATGCCCAGTTTGGGTTCCACCAGGGCCTCTCAGCTCCTGACCTCATTCCAGCCTTGGTTCAAACATGGACAAAAGAGCTGAATTCCAGAGGGGGGAGGGGAGAGGGACAGCCTTTGACATCAAAGCTGCTTTTGACCCAGTGTGGCATCCCAGAAGGATAATAAAACAGGAGTGAAAGGGCATCCGGAGGGAATCCTGGTTGGAGTCATATTGAGCACAAACAAAGATGTTTGTGATTGGTTGTGGCCTCACTTGGGGGGAGCTGTGATGGAGGGAAGGGAATACCCTCATGCACCAAGGGCACAGCTTGATGGCTGTGACGCCCCTCCCCATTCCCACCTTGTAAAAATTTGCAAATGTATCAGCTGCTCACTTCCACCCACCTGCTCATTGCCCTGTATTAGGGTGCACGCTGGCTCATAGTGTAGTCAAGTGAGCTCTAAATAAGTTTATTCAACCCTTCATTTTATTGATTTACACACAGTGGGGGTTGCCTGTTAATTTCAACACCTGCCCATCCTAATTGAGGGGGGGTGGGGGAGGGAAGTGGATTAAGGAATTGGTTGGGAAGGGAAGGTGAGGTCTGGGCATCCAGAGGATGACATTGCTTTAAGTCTCTGCTCCATTTTAACCGACTCAAACCATCTTCATTTCTTCAAGTGACGGAGATTGTCAGGTGACCTTATAGAAGTTTATAAAATAATGAGTTCATTGGCAGGTGCCTTTTCCCTAGGATGGGGGATTTTGAGACCAGAGGCACATTTTTAAGGTGAGAGGAGAAAGATTTATAAAAGACATAAGAGCAAGTTTGCGTGTGGAATTAACTGCCAGAGGAAATGGTGGATCTGGGTACAATTACGATGTTTAAAAGACATTTGGATAAGTACATGAATAGGAAAGACTTGGAGGGATATGGGCCAGGAGCAGTCAGGTGGGACTAGTTTAGTTTGGATTATGTTAAACACAGACTGGTTGGATTGAAGGGTCTGTTTCTGGGCTGTATGACTGTATGAGAGCAGGTGGGAATATGGTGTTGAGGTAGAGGCTCAGCCATGATCCTATTGGATGGCCCACTTTTGCTCCTGGTTTCTACATTTTGATGTAAATCCAGAATCCAATCTGTTTGAAAAGAATTTTTTTTAATGTTAAAGCATTGAACCAAAGAGCAGTCTGTTGACATAAACTGAGAATGAAAAACAGAAATTGCTGGAAAAGTTCGCAGGTCTGGCAGCATCTGTGAAGCGAAATCAGAGCTCATGTTTCGGGTCCAGTGATCCCCTTCAAAACAAGAAGGGTCTGAAGAGGGTCACCAAACCTGAGACATTAACTTTGATTTCTTTCTACAGATGCTGCTAGACCTGCTGAGCTTTTATTTCTGTATCTAATTTGAAGCACCAATTGTAAATGTATTTTGAGCTGTTGTGCTATTTGTAAGGTGACCATGTTCCGATGGCCATAGTTCAGGTGGTTTTGTGAGAACTCCCTTTAGGACACTGTTTGAGGTTGACGATCAGTGTAGTGGCAACAGTGTTCAACATAACAAGAAGTGCCAGGAAATGTCTAAGCAGCGCATGGGGTGGTTGTTGCAAAACACAAACATCCATGGAAACATCTCAGTATTTGTTCAAAATAATCAGCAGTGAACGATCAGCATGCTTGTGTTGTTCTATTTCAGGTTGTGTTTTGGAAACGCTGTTGTTCAGCTGAACATTGGCATTCCAATTTACCTGGTCACTGAGAGCTCTATGGTAAAGCACCAAATCTGAGATTAACTTGTTTGCCACCTTAGCTTTGTTTTCCTGCTGCCCCTCTGCCGTTAAAGGTACATCCTGTGACCTGCACTGTCAATGTCTAACATGGGACAAAGCTCAATGGTAGGATAGAAAGCTGACTGACTGACTGACAAGAGACAGATGGGCAGACGCATGGGTGAATGGATGACCCATTGCTCTTAGTTCTCTTGATCTGAAGATCCATGAGGTACATTACAAACTGATTGACTCTGACTCTGACTCTTGCTGTGAAATTAATGCAAAGAGTGAAAAGCCTTGGCCTTTGAATATAGGGTGGCTCAATGGTTAGCACCATTGCCTCACAATGCCAAGGACTGAGTTCAATTCCATCCTTGGGTGACTGGCTGTGTGATGTTGCATTCACCCTGTGTCTGTGTGGGCTTCCTCCCACAGTCTAAAGTTGTGCAGGTCAGGTGGATTGCTTTTGCTAAATTCCTGATGAAGGGCTTATGCTCAAAGTGTCAACTCTCCTGCCCCTCGGATGCTGCCTGACCTGCTGTGCGTTTCCAGCACCACACTTTTCGACTCTGACTGTCCAGCACCTGCAGCCCCCACTTTCTCCCATGCTAAATTAACCCTTGTGTCTGGGGATGTGCAGGCTAGAGTGGGTTAGCTATGGGAAATACAGGAGTAGAGGAGTGGGTGGGATGCTCTTCAGAGGGTCGGTGTGGACTCGATGGGCGAGTGGCCTGTTTCCACACTGAAGGGAGAACCCAATCAGGACATGAAGCAATCTTGGTCTAGATTAGAGTGGTGCTGGAAATGCACAGCAGGTCAGGCAACATCCAAGGAGCAGGAAAATTGACGTTTCGGGCAAAAGCCCTTCATCAGGACCTCTATTCCTGATGAAGAGCTTTTGGCTGAAACGTTGATTTTCCTGCTCCTCGGACACTGCCTTACCTGCTGTGCTTTTCCAGCACCACTTTAATCTAGACTCTGGTTTCCAGCACCTGCAGTCCTTGTTTTTACCTTATGAAGCAATCTTGTGCTGGCCTCCGTAGTTGGGATCTTACGTTTGTTTTAACTCTGGCTGCTTTGAAAATAAAACCTTTTAACCGGTGTTTTTGGTTGCTATTCCTCCTTCCCTGCCTGACTCCCTGATAAAGGAATTGCTCTCAGGAATGTACCTAAGCTGCTGTTAGTTCCTGTTGGGAATTGGGACAACCTACAGCACAAAGACTGCAGCGGCTCAAAAGGCAGCTCACCCCCACCTTCTCAAGTGGCAACTGGGGATGGACAATAAATGCTGGACCCTGCATCAATATATTAAAAAAACTGGCTTACCCCTGGCTTTCAAATGATTGAAACAGCTGGCTTTTAATATAACATAGAGGTAATTATCCTGATGTAATCAGAATAGACAAAGACAAAGTCTAAACCTGGTCTGAATTGGAAATAGAAAAGAGATGTTGGAAGTGTGGAGTCAGCTGTTTCTTAGAAAAGTTTTCATAAAGCAGCTACGTCCAAAATACAAACCTGTCCTTCTCCTCTTCAGATATGGATGGGCCTGTTATACAGAATAGAATGCAAAATCCCTACAGTGTGTCAGCAGGCCATTCAGCCCATTGAGTCCACACTGACCCTCTGAGGAGCAGCCCACCCATTTCCCATAGCTAGCCCGCCCAGCCTGGATACTACAGGCGAATTAGCATGGTCCATTCACTTAATCTGCATGCCTTTGGACTGTGGAAGGAAACCTGGAGCACCCGGAGGAAACCTGTGGACACGGGGAGAATGGGCAAACTCCACACAGTCAGTCACGTGAGGCTGGATTCGAACCCTGTGAAGCAGTGTGCTAACCACTGAGCCACCATGCTGCCCCATGTGTTCCCTGTACTTGCTGCTTTTATTTCCAATAATCAATAATCACAATAGCTGAGGATGTTGTCAATTGCTGAAATGTTATTAGTCCCTACTTAGCAAAGAACTTGCATTTATATAACACCTTATGTGTTCCTCAGAGCATCAGAAACTTCATAGCAATTATACTTCAAGGAGGTCTGGTCACTGCAGTTACATAGACAAACGCAGTTGCCACTTTGCCCATGAGACTTTCCTCAAGCATCAGAGAAAGAAATGACAAATTATTGGTATTGATCAGTGCTAAATATTGATCAGGATCAGGACAACAAAGGATATCCTTATTTTTCCCCTGTTAGGAAAACAGGTTTCATTGACGGTGCAGCACCCTCATGGCACTGACCCTCCGACAGTGCAGCACTTCCTCGGCACTGACCCTCCGACAGTGCAGCACTCCCTCGGCACTGACCCTCCGACGGTGCGGCACTCCCTCGGCACTGACCCTCCGACGGTGCGGCACTCCCTCGGCACTGACCCTCCGACGGTGCGGCACTCCCTCGGCACTGACCCTCCGACGGTGCGGCACTCCCTCGGCACTGACCCTCCGACGGTGCGGCACTCCCTCGGCACTGACCCTCTGAAATCTCATCAGTTTTTCTTTGCCAAAAATAAAATTTAAAACCATTTTTGCATTTCCATTTTTCTGATACATTTTAGAGAGTGTAAGTGAGCTCATTGAAGGATTAGTTTAAAAATTGTACAGGGAGACCGTGCAGGATAATGTCAGTATGTGTTGTCATTGACTTGCTTCTTCAATGATGGTGGGGCGTCTCCCGTTTTCGGTTTTAGTGACTCTGTCCAGGTTATCCACGATAGTGATATCAACCTATTTCCAAAATGGGAATCCCTCTTATGAGAAGTTGTTAAACATTGAAAGCTAATTTAGAGAGAAAGGATACAAGAAATAATTTAGAAAATGCACAGGGTGGTACAAGATTGTTAAGAATATACTCTCTAGAAATTGTCAGGCACTGTTTGGGTCATGTTATAATGGCTGTGAAACAGAACAAATTACTGAACACAGGCTTTACATAGGAGAGGATTGTCTGGGCCATTAACTGACCGGGGATGAGCATGAATCTGCATTGATCAGAACATTATCAGGCATTTGCTTGTATCAATGGGGACCTTACAAAAGAAATCCAAGATAAAACGCAGAGAAACTTAAACTGTGATCAATACCTTCAGATGTTCTCAGAAGCAGGTCAAAAGAGCTCAAGTTCAAGTATTGGTTAAAAACTGACAACAGGAAGTATTCTTTCATACAGCAGCGTGTTCAAGGCTGTTACACTGGATGAGATTGTTTTACTGGAGTAATGTTAAAACTCGTTTTATAGACAGAGGCTTCACCTGAAGCTTTCCAGTGATAATCATGATTCTGTAGACACACTGTGTGACATACTGTTGAACACAAATAAAATATTCCAGTGCACAGTGTTGTTTATGGAATTAATAAAAGAGTTTCACTTGTATGATAAAGTGAATGGAGTTAGAAAGTGATTTTACCAAGTGATTTTTCTTTCAAAGCAGCCAGCAGTGATTTCAAAGTGTGGTCGCTGTGGTGGTGCTGGTGAGGGTGACAGGCAGTTTGTGCCCAGGAATGACAATGAGATCAATGACAACGAACTGGTTTTGATGATGAAAGTTGACCAAGGCCACGGTTTGTAAATGTCTCGGGGGAGTTTCACCAGACAGACTGGGTTTTGGTTTAATCTCTCACTGTTGACTCTTATCTTTGACTGAACAGCCCAGTTTTCCAGAATTTTTTAAATGTTACTGTCACCGAGCACCTCCCTCCCCACCCCCCAACCAAGATAGGCGGCACCCTCAGATTCCACACCCCTCAGAGGCTTGGGTTCTGAAGTCGGTTTTAATCTGATGGGATTCTGACAGAAGGGGCCCAGGCACTACCATCTGAGGGGTGTAGGTTTGATTAGATTACTTACAGTGTGGAAACAGGCCCTTCGGCCCAACAAGTCCACACCGACCCGCCGAAGCGCAACCCACCCATACCCCTACACATACCCCTTACCTTACACTACGGGCAATTTAGCATGGCCAATTCACCTGACCCGCACATCTTTGGACTGTGGGAGGAAACCGGAGCACCCGGAGGAAACCCACGCAGACACGGGGAGAATGTGCAAACTCCACACAGTCAGTCGCCTGAGGCGGGAATTGAACCCAGGTCCCTGGCGCTGTGAGGCAGCAGTGCTAACCACTGTGCCACCGTGCCACCTCGCTGAGCTGTAGGTTTGATATCCAGATGTTTCATTACCTGGCTAGGTAACATCATCAGTGGCGACCTCCAAATGAAGCGAAGCTGTTGTCTCCTGCTTTCTATTTATATCTTTCTCCTGGATGGGGTTCCTGGGGTTAGTGGTGATGTCATTTCCTGTTCGTTTTCTGAGAGGTTGATAGATGGCGTCTAGATCTGTGTGCTTGTTTATGGTGTTGTGGTTGGAGTGCCAGGCCTCTAGGAATTCTCTGGCATGTCTTTGCTTAGCCTGTCCCAGGATAGATGTGTTGTCCCAGTCAAAATGGTGGTTTTTTTTCATCCGTGTGTAGGGCTATGTGACTTGTGACTACCATCTGAGTGAAGCAACATTCCCTCCATCTCTCTGACTGATAGTGGTGGCTGATGCCAAGTTACTGTGCAGTAGTTAGTTGAGCAGGTGTTGCTGCAGCACTGTCAACCCTTGTCTATGATCAGACCACTTCATTAAGTACAACACTCTCTGACCTGAAATAGTTAGGTGCTTTCTGGAAAACTGGATGCTTCTGAGTTTAAATACTTTTATAATTATGGCAATATTTCAGATACCTCCACCTGATGCCAAAAAGAAAGATTTTACCAATAGTGTTCTGGGTTCATTTCCTCATTTCAGGTTATCGAGTATTTCTGATCTCTGTGATCATTTGATAAAATGCTTGCTTGTAAGCCAATTGGGGGAGCTGATGGTTAATGGTCGTGTCACTAGGCAA
Source organism: Hemiscyllium ocellatum (assembly GCF_020745735.1). Taxonomy (NCBI): domain Eukaryota; kingdom Metazoa; phylum Chordata; class Chondrichthyes; order Orectolobiformes; family Hemiscylliidae; genus Hemiscyllium; species Hemiscyllium ocellatum. Next base: position 41,716,174 of record NC_083437.1, on the reverse strand, counting down.
GTAAATCCGGCCAATATTCTGAGGGTATAGGTTCAAATCCCACCATAGCAGCTGATAAAATGTGAATTTAATTAAAATCTGGAATCAAAAGTCAGTCTAATTATACCCATTGCCATTCACCATGTAACCATTAACTTGTTAGGAAGCTATCTGATTCATTGATGTGCTTCAGAGAAAACTCTAACCTGTTCTAAGTCTACAAGTAACTCCAGGCCCACAGCAATGTGGTTAACTCTAAATTGCCCCATGGGTAATAGATGTTGGTGTAGGCAGTGACATCAGCATCCCATCAATGAATTTTCATAAACAGCTGGCTAACCTACAATTATTTCAACCTGTCAATCTTACATCATGTTTTTCATTCAATATTCCTTTCTGTGAAGATTTTAAACTTGAATATTCTAACACACTCCTGGCTGGTTTCCCATATTGTAAACTCAAGCTCATTCCAAACTCTGTTCACACCAAGACCTGTTCTCCTATCTTCTCAATGCCAACTGACTTACATTAGCACCTGGTCAAACAATAAATCGCTTGTAAGATTCTCAATCTTGTCTTCACACCCTTCAATGGCTTCATCACTCCAACCCTGTAACCCTATCCAGCCCCATAACCCTTCCTATCTCTGTAACCTCCACAACCTTCTTTATCTCTGTAACATCCTCTAGCCTCCACACCCCCTCCCTATCTCTGTAAACTCCTCTAGCCCCTACAGCTCCTCCCTATCCCTGGAAGTCCCACAATTCTCCCTATCTCTGTAACCTCCTCTAAATCCTGCATTTTGAACATTCCTAACAAGCTCTGGAATTCCTTCCCTACACCTCACAGAGTCACGGAGGCCTAGAGCACTAGAATATCTAACTCATCTCTACACAGCCTCAGCTCTTCAGCCCAAACTGGTCCATGCTGACCAAAATGTCCATCCACGCTAACCCCATTTCCCTGCACTTGGCCCATATCCTTCTAATTCTTTCCGATCTATGTATTTGTCCAAATGCCTTTTAAATGTTGTTAATTTACCCACCTCAACCAAGGGTGGCATGGTGGCTCAGTAGTTAGCACTGCTGCCTCACATCCCCAGGGACCCAAGTTCGATTCCAGCCTTGGGCAACTGTCTGTATGGAGTTTGCACATTCTCCCTGTGTCTGTGTGGGTTACCTCCCACAATCCAGAGATGTGCAGATTAGGTGAATTAGCAATGCTAAATTGTCCATAGTGTAAGCTATTAGTCAGGAGTAAATATAGGGTAGGGAAATGGGTCTGGGTGGGTTACTCTTCAGAGGGCCAGTGTGGACTTGTTGGGCTGAAGGGCCTGTTTCTACACTGTAGTGATTCTAATCAATGACTTCTGCTGGCAGCTCATTCCATATGCGTACCACCCTCTGTGTAAAAAAAAAAGTTGCCCCTCACATTCCCTTTTATTCTTTCCCCTCTAACCTTAAGCTGGTGCCCTTTGTCCTTGATTCCCCAACCCTGGGAAAAAGAGTGAGTGCATTCACCCTATCCGTGCCTCTCATGGTCTTATACACCTGCCCACCTGTCGGATCTCAATTCCCTCTGTTAAGATGCTGCCTAAAACCTACCTCTGGAAATGGCTGTTTTGTCCCGATGGCTTGATGACAAATATTGTTTTATAATGCTTCCATTAAAGGCATTAAATGAATAACTATTGTTGTTGTTGTACAGTCCTCCCAGAATGGATTTATTGCGGACATTATCAGAGAGGGCCTGTCCAAGGGAGAATGTTTGAGCACCTCCTTCACTCTGAGAAGGTTACATTGTCGGAGCTGGGGCTGGGCTGAGACTGTGTGGAGCTGAGTTCGATATTCTAGGAACTGGCCACCTTGGATAGAAGAGACGAGATGAGAAGCCTGCTCTCCTCCTGAGTGAAAAGCACAGAGACAAGGCAGAATGTTTCCTACGTTCACTCACTAAGTGTTGCCCTGCTTTCACCTTTGCCCTTTAGCCCCTATCATTCATTCTGTTTTGTGCCTTTATGGGTTTTTTTTAACCAAATGAAATGATCTATTTTGTTTCATGTCATTAGTTCCATCTGTTCAGAAAACAACCTTGTGCATTTTGAATGTGAAGCCGCTGTATATTTCAGAGTCTGCACAGTACAGTGTACATGGCATGCCTACAGCTCCTGCCTCAGGTCTGAACAGCTGTCAAAATATTCCTTATTTTTCTTCATTTTTTTTAAGTACAGGTTTTGTGCATTTCACCTTCTGTTATTTCTGATGCCAGATTGTACGCATTGAGCCGGGTCTGAGCAGGTTTAGAGCTAATTAAAGATTTGACAGCCACAGCATTTCAGATTAGCTCTAATTCCACGATGGGATCTCATTTCTTATGTTCACTGAAGGCTCAATAAACTGTGTCTGGGGCTGTAGTGTGGTGCTGTCCAGAGTGGGGAGAATGTAGGGTGGGGATGACTCCCAGCTGAGTGTGAGAGAGAGGAGGAAACTGAGGGGGATGCAGGATGAAGAAGATTAGGAGGAAGAAAACTCAAATGGACCATTATCACAGTTCAAAACTTTTAAAAATCACAGCACCACCTTCTTGAAGAGATGTTTTATCCCAATCGACCTTTCAAAGATCAAAGTTATCCCAAATTCATTTTTACAATCTGTTGAAAAGTCGGCTGAAGCTCTTAATTGAGTTTGAACATGCCGTAAGGCAGACTTTACACTTGCATTAAAAAATGGCAGCTTCCAAACTGTCTTAGTTGTAGATGAAGCTAAATGAAAAACATCTTAAAATATGTAAAGGAAGTTCAGTAAATTCTTTTCATCCCTCTTCATGTTTCCCTTTTTATCTCACATCTCACCAACTGACTTGTAAGAATAACCATTTCCTAAAATAACCTGATGGCACAAACTGCTTGAAAAGTCTTTTTCTATGTGTTGAATAGAATCCTGTTCTTTCAGACATTTGGCTAGTGCCCGAATTTAGTTCGGGACCCTATTCCTGGGAGATTGTTTTCTAAAAGGCTGGAGGATCTTTGAGTATTCTTAGAAGTTAGGAGTTTGTGAGAATTAGATGAAAATTTAAATTGCACATTTTGCTCAGGGTTGCAAGCTATCTGTCTGACCATCTGTCTGTGTCAAATACACACTGACTGGAGAGTTCTAATTAAAAAGACAATGTCTGACTGGGGTGGGCTGGTATTCATTCATTTATTCTTCCTTTAATTTAAGGAGGCATTTTGCCTTTTTCCACAGCCGTATAACACATTGGAAACCGAATCTGCCTGATGGTGCCCCATCCACTTGAAAAGCTACATCTGTCGATTGATAGAATTAAAACCAAATGGGTTTGTCCCGAATTCAAACTCAGTTTTTAAAAGGTGCAGTCCCACTCAATGTGATCACAGACAATCCCTGCATTAGACAAGTTCTCAAGAAAACAAATGAAAAGACTTATTGTTTTACTTGCCTGTACAGGTGATCCCTCTGTGCTGGTGATCTGTCTCCACAGGCGATCACTTCATACGGTTGATTTCTTTGTGTAGATGATCACTGTCTACAGGTGATCTGTCTCTATACTAGTGAGCTCTCTGTTCAGGTGATCTATGCCTACAGGTAAACAGGGTGATTAAGAAGGCATTTAGCATGCCTGCCTTCATTGTTGAGTTCTTTGAGTGTAAGAATTGGGATGTCATGTTACAGGATATTGGTGAGACCACTTTTGGAATACTGTGTACAAGTCTGGTCTCCCTCTTATCAGTAAGATGTTGTTTAACTTGAGGGTGTGCAAGAAAAAATTACAAGGATGTTGATGGGGTTGGAGGGTTTGAATTAAACAGAGGCTGAATAGGCTGAGCTTATTTTCCAGGGAGTGTTGGAGGCTGAGGAGTGACCTTATAGAGGTTGATAAAATCAAGAGGGGGTATGGCTCGGATGAATAGTTAAGGTCTTTTTTCCCAGTGTAGGGGAGTCCAGAACTAGACAGCATAGGTTTAAGGTGAGAGGGGAAAGATATAAAAGGGACTGTAGAGGCAACTTTTTCACCCAGAGGGTGGTGTGTGTATGGAATGAGCTGCTGGAGGAAGTGGTGAAGGCTGGTATAATTACAACATTTAAAAGGCATCTGGATGGGTATATGAATAGGAAGGATTTAGAAACATATGGGCCAAATGCTGGCAAATGGGATTAGATTGGATTGAGATGTCTGATCGGTGTGGACGAGTTGGAAGTGTCTGTTTCCGTGCTGTAAGACTCTATGATCACTTCATACAGATAATCTGTTTCTCTACAGGTGATCATTCTCTACAGGGTTCCAATACCAGCTTCCTCCAAGGACAGTTTAAACCAAATTAAAAACCTAACATTGGATGTCAAAACATGGCAGATCTCCCAATCAGATTTTTGAACACCCAGAATACTCGGAGCAATTTGTGATGGCAGTTAGAGTTGCCCAATAAACACTCGCTGAGCCAGAGAACGTCACACCCTGGCAACGTATCTTTTTTAAAAAAAGCACACCTGCCCTTGATCATCTTCTCCACTTCTCTTCCTCCTTGTCCTCGTCCTAACAGCCTCTTCCAGATGACGGGCAGAGTGAGGACAGAGGGTGTGGACCATTGAGTCCATGTAAATAGATGTCCTATCAGAACGTACCATCCATTTCAATGGGACCTGCATTCGGCCATTTATTTAGGATTGAATCTGAGGTTTAAGGTCATTGAAGAGAGATGTCTGTCTCCCTGGAGGGGTTCTGTCTGTCTTGATGGTATCATTGGTTTAGGGACACCACATGCCACTGTACTCCATGTAAATGAGGTTCGGTGTGTGGACAGTGCCCTCTGTACAGTCCTGCGGATGATCTTTGATGGGTTCCATGGAGCTGCTCTCTGTGTAGGTGCTGCCTCAGGAGATAGTCCCACTGTGTACAGAGGGGATCATTAATACAGAGTGAACACCGTATCAAAATGATAAATGGTCCCCTGTACACCTAGTTAAATGTGATCTAGTTAAACAGGTGATTTAGTTATACAGATGGTCCTCCTGTATAGGGATTGAGTCGTACAGGTGATCTAGTCATATAGATTCCCCCTCATACAACTGGTCTAATTGTACAGATGGTCTTCCTGTATAGGTGATCTAGTTGTATGATGGTCTTCCTGTACAGGTAATCTAGTTGTACAGGTGATCTGGTTGGACAGGTGGCCTTCCTGTATCGGTGATCTAGTCATATTGGTGGTCTCCCTATATAAGTGATCTCGTTGTAGAAGTGATCTTCAGATGCAGATAGCATCTTTGTACAGCTGCTTTCTGCATGGGTAATCTTTTGGCATGTAGTGTTTCTGTCATCCCTGCAGTAACAGGACACAACTAACTTCCATAACTTTTAATGTTAATTTTACACAGTATCACAGCTCCTTTGTACAATACCAAGAAAACATTTCATAAAGAATTATGGAACTATCTCACTGTGCACAACACTGAAAGTAAGAAATCAGCAATCTGATACCAGGCTGAGGTCACTGTGAAATGTTGTGCAGTTAACACCCTGACTCATTGAACACACCGACACATTACTGGGTAGTCCATTCGTATTAATAAGTGGTAAAATCAGAATATAGTGAAAAATCGGTGATCATCTGTGTTATATTCCCATGTGCATGCATTTGTGTTACCATGTGTACGTATATCTTGTGTGCATGTCAATGCATATGTGCTGTGTGTGTGTTTGGGTATATGCGTGTCTGCATATGTCTGTGTATGCAGTTGTGTATGTATATAAGTGTGTGTACATGTGTATATGTGTGTCTTTGTGTATATGTGTGTGTCAGTGGAGGTGTGTGTGTGCAGATATGTGTGTGTGGAGATGACTATATATGCAGGTGTGTGTGTGTGTGGCGGGGGGGGGGGGGGGGGTGCATTTTTGCTTGTTTGTTTGTGTGTAGGTGTTTGTCCCTCACATTTTGGTGGAAAAACACCTTGATCCCTGGGATTGATAATAACTGGAGGTGAAGTTTTTATGGCAGTTAGTCAGCTAAGGAACATTGGATATGAAGTGAGATTTTTACGGGTTTAATGTGTGTGTTGCAACTGTTCTCGGCACTTCCTTGCTTTTGTTGGGTTAAGAAATCTACAAAACCGCTCATTAATTCCCTTTCCCTGTTGGAAATTGACTGATATTTTACATATGTTACGGATTACGACTTTTATTCCCACATGTGAGGTGTGCTATAACTCATGGCTCTGTCACACATCAAATATGACATTAACCTCACTGGATGTGACCGTGAACATGCACTTCATTTTACCGTGTGTCGAGTCTGAGATTCCATTAACTGTATCTCTGAATTTAGGATCATGAATGGTTTTGTGACGGTGAACTGTTTTTCTGCATTAACTAGACAGCTGACTCCATTGAGTGCAGTGTCAATACAGAGTGAAACAACGGTGCTGCATTAGCTTACAAAATATGGTTTGCTGAATTACATTTTCAATAAAAATTGAACGAAACTGTGAAGAATCAGCTTAGACAGCTAAACTGCTTAAAGTAGGAGCCCCCTAGCATAAAGATATCAATTGATTAACAATAAACGAGCCTTGTTTTTCCTATCAGTATAATTTGAATGCTTTGTGAATTACTCCGGCCAGATTGCCTGTTTGACATTATCCCTCCAAACCTTTTGGACTAAAATCAATGGGAATACTTCAAATAAAACAGGAATGTCTCGACTGAACCATTCAGATCAAGAAGATCCCAGGTTTGACTGTGTGTTAATGATCTTATAGTAGGATAAAAGGCTGGCACAACATCGAGGGGTGAAGGGCCTCTACTGTGCTACACTGTTCAATGTTCTACTGACAGCATCAGTTTTTTTAAGATCAATCAGAGTTCCCAGTCCTCGTGAGGGATCCCAGCTTTAATATATGCCTGGGGACATCAAGCTGAAGGTAGCCTCAGCTTCCAAGACCTCTGAGTAACCCTTCCTTGATTTAGCGCTCCGTGCCCTGTTAATTGTGAAGACTGAGCAACTGGGTAAAGAATGGGGGAGTTGTGGAAGTGTGGACTGGTATTCATCACTGTTTTCACTAAAGAGGTATGGGAGAGTAAGAACAGTAGCAACTTGCATTTATGTAGAACCTCTGATGCAGTACAATGTCCCATGTTGTTTCACAGCAACACGTGCAAACCCGATTTGACAGCAGAAAGTGATATTGGTAAAGATGTCTGTTTTAAAAGGAACACTACAAAACGAGCTTGAAAGATTTCGAGAGTGAATCTGAACACTAAATTGCAGAAGGCACAGCCCCCAGGGTTAGGGGGAAGGAAACTGGGAAGGCTGAAGAGGCCAGAATTGGAAGAATACAGAGGACTTCGGGGCTCCGCAGGAAATATGGGCAAGAGAAAAATAAGATTATTATCACATCGGCCATGATCTTGTTGATTGTCGGAGCAGACTCAGTGGGCTCAGTGCCCTCATTCTGATCCTATGTTTTATGGTCTTATCTCCAAGGTTGTAGACCTGCAGGAACAAAAACGTATCTTGATCCCAGCAATTCCCCAAACTGCTAAATATGAATGCGTATTCCCAAGCTGAAAGGGCTGCTTCTGAGTGTGGGAGCTTTCTCTTGTTTCTGAGATGGTGTTTGGAGGGGATGGGGATTCCTGATCTCCAGCTGCATCAACAGGAATTTGTGGAGAGCCAGCTCCACCGTGGCCTGGGATGTGAACATTCAGCCTTCCATTGTATCCCCTGTCCTTTCTTAAAACAAATCTTCCACAGGATGAGGGCAGTGCTCAGTAGGCCAGTGTTTATTACTCGGAGACATTTAAGGGTCAACCACATTGCTATGGGTCTTGAGTCACATGTAGGCCAGACCAGGTAAGGATGGCAGTTTCCTTCCCTAAAGGACATTAGTGAACCAGGTGGGTTTTTCTAACTATGAATTCCTGGTCATCATCTGGCTCTTAATTCCAGACTTTTATTGAACTCAAATGCCACCATCTGCTGTGGTGGGATTTAAATCCATTAGAACATTACTGAGGGTCTCTAGATTAACAGACCAGCGAAAATACCATTAGGACATTGCCTCCCCAATAGCCTTCATACTCTTTCCCCACTGATCAGTGTCACACAATGTCAGACCCAGAAGAGGATTAGGAGCAAGTGATTGGGTCAGTCGGGATTTGGAATTTGTCTGGTGTGACTGGGCAGCTGCTGAAAGAAATTCAAACTTCAACCTATCGACACCCCAACACCCTCCCACAGCCAGCGCACCCTCCCACAGCCAGCGCACCCTCCCACAGCCAGCGCACCCTCCCACAGCCAGCGCACCCTCCCACAGCCAGCGCACCCTCCCACAGCCAGCACACCCTCCCACAGACAGCGCACCCTCCCACAGCCAGCACACTCTCTCACAGCCAGCACCCATGACTACATCTGCAGGTTTCACCATGTGTGGGACTTAACTCCTGCATCCCCTCACTCTCTATACTTCAGCTGTTGGACAACCCACAAAGCCATCCCTGGGAGGTCCTGCGATAGTCTGGAAAGGGAAAAAGACTCTCTAACCCATAAGATACTGTCAGCCTTTCTCTTTCCTATCTTCAATCATCTGGGAAAGAGACACCACCAAAGAAAGTGACAACAGAGAAAAGTCAAGAAAGGCAAGATATGCCAAAGGTTGTTGGAAATCTGAAGTAACCACAGAGAACATTGGAGAAACTCAGCAGGTCTGTGGAGAGAGAAACAGAGTTAACGTTTCCAGTTTGCTGTGACTCTGATGGAACAGAATGCTTTTATAAATCCCCGTGAGGTCCCTCTCGGCCAGCACCTAGCAGTGTCCTGCAGATCCCCAACCCCACATCACAGCCCTAACCGAAAGAAAAAACAAACCTTCCATCCAATGCCAGGAAAATGGGTACCACGGACATGTCATTCTTATGGAGGATCATGATCTGCGTTACTCCTCAGGCATTCCAAGTGGGAGCAGCCTAATTTCAGTACCAATGTTCACGGCTGAGAATGACATGCCCAAGGCTGAGAGAGAGGTGGTGATACTCAAATGTACGGGGTATGAGGAGGGAAGTGGGAATGAGATTGGGGAGCATGGAGATATGAGCAAGTGTGTGGACGAGGGGTGTGTGGGTGGTGGGACCAGAAGGGGGGGAATCATGTGGATGGGGGGGCAGTGGGAGGGGGATGTATGGATGGGGGGGCAGTGGGAGGGGGGGATGTATGGATGGGGGGTAGTGAGGGGGGGGATGTGTGGATGGGGGGTAGTGAGGGGGGGGGATGTGTGGATGGGGGGCAGTGAGAGGGAGGGGATGTATGGATGGGGGGCAGTGAGGGGGAGATGTATGAATGGGGGGCAGTGGGAGGGGGAGGAGGTATGGATGGGGGGACAGTGGGAGGGAGGAGGTATGGATGGAGGGACAGTGGGAGGGGGGATGTATGGATGGGGGGACAGTGGGAGGGGGGATGTATGGATGGGGGGACAGTGGGAGGGGGGAGGTATGGATGGAGGGACAGTGGGAGGGGGGATGTATGGATGGGGGGACAGTGGGAGGGGGGACGTATGGATGGGGGACAGTGGGAGGGGGGATGTATGGATGGGGGGACAGTGGGAGGGGGGATGTATGGATGGGGGACAGTGGGGGGGGTGGATGTATGGATGGGGGACAGTGGGGGGGATGTATGGATGGGGGAACAAAGGGACGGGGGACGTATGGATGGGGGGCAGTGGGAGGGGGGACGTATGGATAGGGGACAGTAGGGGGGGATGTATGGATGGGGGCAGTGGGAGGGGGGACGTATGGATGGGGGGACAGGACTATGGATGAGGGTGGGACGCTGGAGAGTTCAGGAACGAACGTGCAGATGATGGAGCGAATGAAGGCAAAAGGAATGTGGAAGAGCGAGGGGGTCGGAGTTGGAGGTGATGACTTGGGGATGTCAACGGGAACATAGAGGGAGTGTACATGGCTCTGGGGGTGGGGATGAAGGGTATGTGCTACTTAATATGAGAGCAATCCACAACTTTGAAACATTCCGAGGCCACCTGTTCAGTTCAATAATAGAGCTACAACTAAGTGACCACCAGCATCTCTCGACCTCATCCCTCTGCAGTGCTGCAGCCTCATATCTCTCTGGTCATTCTACACCCAAAGAATATACAAATGACTGGCAGTGACAAGCGTTTCCTTTTGACTGGGTGAGGTGATGGTGTCCAACACTTTGACGAGGCTCTGGGATCCAGTGGGCTGTTTGGGTGGCACACGGCCTCGATTCTGTTTGTTGTCGACCAGTTTCACAGGCAACACGGAACATGGTTACCTGGTCTCTAGGGGCTGTTGGATTTTAAAAATATCCTTCACACCGGGTCAGCCCTCCCCCCACCTTCTCCCAGGCTTGCGAAAGGCCACCATTTGCAAGAGTGACTTTTGCAAAGTGTGAGGCTGAGTGATGTGTTTGATCTCCCCAGTACTTGCGTGCCGTTTGGGTTGCAAGTTGAAATAGCATTTCAAGACAGGAAAAAGAATCCATCTGGTACATGAATAATTTAGATGGCTTGAACTGAGTTCCTGTTTGCTGTTGTTTTCTCTTCTTTTTTCACCCCAGCTCAGTGGCACACCCCCTCCCCTTCCCCAGCTAGCTCTGAGGGAGGTCATTACAAGCGAATTTGAGCTGTTTTGAGAGCATGTAATCAATTTATTTCCCTTTTTCTCCCCCTTCCGAGCCTTCACCTCTGCCCATTCACAGCCCTGCTGTGCCAACAAAACCCCGTTTTATTCACCAGAAGAACCCCTCCACCAAATGACCACCCCCCCACAGAAGGGAAGAAAAGCCCCTTTCTCTTCCCCTGCCCCCTCACCCCCACCCTCACCCTGTTTCTGTCTGCGACTCCACATTTTTCATTTCCTTCCATTTCAGAGACTGAGTAATGTTTCACTCTCAAAAGATAATGCAACTATCTTTATTTACCTTCAATAAAACATTCAAAAAGTACCCTCAAACCGTATTTGATTATTCATCAAACATTCATACAAGCTTGAATTTTTTTTGAATAATTTGCAACAGATTCTTTTTTGCCTCTTTGTGTATGTGTGTGTGTGTGTGTGGGTCTGTGTGTGCGTGGGTCTGTGTCTATGTATGTGTGGGTCTGTGTCTATGTATGTGTGTGTTTGTGTATGTGTGTGGCTGTGTGCGCGTGGGTCTGTGTCTATGTATGTGTGTCTGTGTGTGGGTCTGTGTATGTACGTGGGTCTGTGTGTATGTATGTGTGTCCGTCCGTGTGTGTGTCTGCCTTGTGTGTCTGTGTGCGTGTGTCTGTCCATGGTCCTGTGGATGCGTGTGTGTGGGTCTGTGTATGTGAGTCTGTGTGTGTGTGTATGTCTGCCGTGTGTGTGTCTGTGTGTGTGTGTAAAAGGAAGGATTAAGAGTCTTTTAGGGCCATTCAATAATAGTTAAAGAACAATTCATGTAATTTACAGAATGAGACGCTATGTCTTATCAATTTTGACACAGTTCAGTTGGAACGCGGTGACCATGGGGTTAAAGTAACAGAAGAGAGCAGGAGAAGTTAGTTTCGTAATTATGATTTCCAGAGATCCATCTTTTGTTTGGGGGGCTAACTTTACTGCAAGGATTTTCCTGTTTTTCTTTACCAATGAATCAGAATTTGGGGCCTGTTGCTAAAAAGTGGGAAGACTGAGAAGCTCAGAGCTGTCAATGCAGCGGAGGCGCAGAGAGGATGAGTTTCAGAACTCAACACAACTTTGTACGGTTGGAAAGGCAACATTGGGTTCGCTCCCGCTTTGCACTGTGTTATATCCTTCATGATTTGGGGGAGGCGATGCTTGGACTGTTACGGAGCTCGGAAAAGAAGCAGAGGTTTAGCAAACGGTTCTTTATTTTTCCTCCTCCATTTGACTGTGTGTTTATTCAGAGACCCTTAGTGAGTCAGAATAAAACGGAACCCTTGAGTCACAACCTTTCCCTCTCCCAGAGCCCCGGCCTAATCAACCCCTATAATTTATGCAGAAATATGATTTATATTTAATTTCACTACACTTGCATTGTTAATTTGAGATGTAATTAACACGTTGGCATGGCAACAAATTTCGTGATGCCGTAAATTACCGCCGCCTTTTCATCAAAATTCAGTTACTTTGCTCTTGTGTGCAACGTTCTGATGCAATTAGGTTACCCTGGCAACCCAAAGTGTTCAATTTCTTTTGTATAATTGCAATGAGGCAGAAGTTTTTATATCAGAAGTCATGTTCTTGTACAAAGAACAGACATGCTTGCATCTATACAGGAATTCGGAATCTGTTACACACACAAAAAAACATTAGGCTCAGACTTGTATTGTGACAGAATCCCCCTCTCCACCCCCAGCACCTAACACCCAACACTTACTTTCAAAAAGAAAAGGGGTTTCTGCATCTTCTCTGTAACATTGACCCATCAGAGACAAAGCATAAAGCAGCCACAAAGGACTGACGTTTGTTTGTTTGTTTGTTTGTTTTAATTATTTATTTATCTTGGACATAAATTACTTTGGGTCAGTCATCTCTCTCTCTCTCTCTTGCTCGCTCTCATACTGCTGATGGACGAGTTTCCAAGGAACACAAAATTTTAATTAGTGTATTTTAATCATTCAGGCTTTTCCAGCTAATCCACATACCCAAGAGAATTCCCAAGATGCAGTCGCGAGCTGGTTTACCACTTATTGTTCAGTCTATTATAATTACTGTTAGCAGGTGGGGGCTGGGGAGATTTTTTTGGTGTGTGTGTGTGTGTGTGTGATTGAAAAAAAAATGAAGGTTTCTCATTGCATTTAATTCTTCTAATAATGGCTATTCCTCATTTTGAGCAATATTCTAAAAGGACATTTCAGATTTGTTGTGACCTTGGGTGTTCTGTGAGTCCAGCCACATGAACCTCCTGCAGGAACAGCACTTTGCCTTTTTAAAAAGAAAATATGCAAACTTGCAAGAAAGTAAAGCTTCAAACGGAATCCAAAATGATTCATATTTACTTCTCTCGGCCCTGCTTGTGTTTTCAGGATCTGTTCCTGTCACGACCTTGTGCTTTTATACTTGCAAAAAAATCAGGACAGAAATATTACCACAGTAAACTCAGTGAGACTCTATATGAAGCTTGTGTCCAGTTGACTGGACGTGTGGGTAGTGGAGGGGGCAGGACGTGACAGCAGTGTCTGGTGAACAGTCCGTTTTCAGTCTTTGACTGAATTGAAGACAGGGATGCCTAAAAAGTTTTAGCACTGCATTCATTCTAATAGTTTTGTGCATTTATCAACTTAAATCCATTTCTTGCTATATTAAACTGCCTTTCCTTCAAACTTATAACCCAACACTTGCTGCAGACTTAAATGAAGGCCTGAGAAAAACAGTTACTGAATGATGGCAAGTCACCTCTGCATTTGGAGCCCTCAGGCCTTTCTGATGGGACAAGGTACAATCAATTCGATCTGGACACTTCCATTCCACACAAGGCAGTAGTGGTTCCAGCTAACATAAGGTCTAGAGCAATAGCAAGTTGCATTTGCAGAGTGCCTTGCTTCTTCCCCAGATTACCTGAGGACTGCTGAACCCTGTGATTTTACTGTGGAGTAAAGTGAGGAGCTCATGTCCCAACGTCGGGATCAGCAGGAACAGGGATCAAACCCCTGTGCTGTTGGGCATTTCTGTGAGCTGCAAGCTAACTGGTCTCTTGAGCTAACTATGCTCCCCGTTCCATCAAGCTTTTAATCTAGAGGAATGTCCTAAAGTACTTTACAGAGGCCTATCAGATATCTCATCACTGTTCCCCTCTCCTGCTCCATTACACATATCTGTGACGTTTGCCAGTTTTGCCACGAAAACCGTTACTTTTGGATGGATCTGGTGGTTGATCAATTATCATTTATGATCTGACACTAAAGAGCTCAATGGCTGACCCATCCAGCGAGACACACAAAGTCCCCTTCGTCACACGCTTTAATCTCTTTGTTCAGGTAACAGAGGAAACTAACAGTGTGAAATTTACAAAACACAATGTGCTTTCAATGTGTGAGGACCCACCAGGAGTCATGATTTAAATTCAAAATGTTGATTACGCTTTTGTGATGTGTGTGTGTATGTATGTGAGAGTGTGAGCTTGTGTGAGAGAGAGAGTGTGTTTGTGTGTCTGTGCATGTGACAGGATGTGTGCATGTGAGAGTGTCTGTATGTGTGTGCATGACTGAGAGTGAGTGTATGTGTGTAAGAAAGTGAGTGTGTGAGGGTGTCTATATGTGTGTGTGTGAGAAAGTGTGCAAGTGAGCGTGTGTGTGTGTGAGAGTGAGATTGTGTATAGGGGTATATATGGTGTCGTGTGTGATTCAAATCTTTAATTTTTTTCCCTGAAGAACGCCAAAGGTACAGGAAAGTTAATTGACGTAACTGCTACATAAGGCCACATAAATCCCACCATTGCTGCACTGGAAGTTCCCTCTGAACAACTAATTCCTTTGAGGCCACCTTTATAGTTCTGTTTATGCACACATTTTTAAAAAGAAAATTACATGATTTCATTTAATCGATCAAAGACACTTCCAGCAAGTTTTGTATTCAATTATTCTTGTGTTTCGCTTTAAAATGTTCTTTGAGTTTTGCACTAAAATGATTTAGAAAGACAATGGTTGGATATTTTATTCAATATTGATGCAAAGTATCCACCCACTTTAGTAAGACAGGACCTGACAGAAGCAGGCCTTATTGGGGAGGCAGCCATTTACCCAAGTACTGTTTTACAACCGGGCAGTTAAAGGTCCTGGTTATTGTGTTTCTCAAAATGACGAGGGATGGGAACAATAATCAATGTAGCCATAATCACAAAGTGGATGGAAAGAAAATATAACAAGAAATCTAATCCCAAAAGCAAAATTAAGATGGGATCACCGCTCATGAGAGTTTATAACCACTGTCAAATGTTTATCCAGCATCCGTTCTGCTTCATTGATGTTTATGTTATTTTTATTCAGGCTGCGGAGAGAATTCTAGAATTTTCTAGCTGAACCCTTGCACCAGATCCAATTTAATCTAAGCCCAAAATGTCATCAGCTGGAGAATCTACTGACAATTTGTTGAGTTGAGTTTTTGACAAGTAACTTGGTGCATGAAAGATGTCTATGAAAGGCTCCTGGGAGCTAGCCGCTGCACGGATAAACATTATTTGATTAGGTTAGATTCCCCTACAGTGTGGAAATAGGCCCCTCAGCCCGGCAAGTCCACACCAACCCTCCAAAACGGAACCTACCCAGACCCATTTCCTTCTTATTTAGAAGGAAGGGCTAGAAGGTCTAAATGAAGCAAATGCAACATCCCTGCGTTGTCCAGTCAAACCTGAGGCCACTGGAATGAATGTGCAGGCAAGAAAATCTTCCAGTCGTATATAGCCTCCAGACTGTGAGCCATACGCAAGGCGTGATTAATACTTTGTGTGTTTATGTGAGGACTTAGCATGCAGACACAGTCAATGTGGAATGGATTGTCAGATTCCATACTACTGCTTGTTCCATCAATGTGGTCCATGGTAAAGTTTGCCTCTCCATTTATTTCCAAGTTATTACAGGTACAATAGACAAGTGTTCAGGCTACTTCTCACTACTGCTGCACTCTGTGGACAGAAAGCCTTAGAGTAGCAAGTACCCCGTTCCTCCTCAAACCTCTTTCTCCTCAACCCTGGTTTAGTTGGAAGTGCTGTCACGCTCATTGCAGTGTTACAATGTTGTCGGTTCAACTCCCACTGAGCACACTAACTGAAGCTGACTCTCTCGCGCTGTACTGAGGGAGTGCTGCACTGCCACTCGATGCTAAACTGCCCTCCTAAAAGATCCCATGGCACTGTATGCAAGATAATGAAGAGGGTGATGCTCCAGAGAGTCAGCATTTGGCCCTCAATGAACATCACACAAACAGAATACTGAGTGGTGATCACATTGGTGTTTGATGTGGAGCTGTCAGTGTTGGACTGGGATGGACAAAGTCAGAAGTCACACAACACCAGGTTATAGTCCAACAGGTTTATTGAAAATCACAAGCCTTGAGAGTTTGCCCCCTTCATCAGGTGAAGTTTTATGGGAGCTTGCTGTGTGGGAATTGACTACTGTGCTTCCTACATTTCAATGATTACACTTCGAAAGTCCTTCATTGTATTGAAGGCTGGTGGGTATGGATAATGCCACTTGGACAGGATGCCCATTGGAAATGAATTAGGGATAGTGCTGTTCTACCTTCAGCCTCAGACACTCCAGGGAAAACAGCCCCAGCCTGTTCAGCCTCTCCCAATAGCTCAAACCCTCCAACCCTGGAAGTATCCTTGTAAATCTTTTCTAAACCCTTTCATGTTTCACAACATCCTTCCCATTAAACTATACTTTATTTTGTGACTCCATGGCTTATGCTTTCAGTCTTTCTCTGACACCCCTGTACCCTGACCCTTACTGATCCATTGCAATGCAGTGTGATTTGGAACCTCTCCTATATGGTGTGAACTTTGCCCTCTTAAAAGACACAGCTGCCTTTTTGAGAAGCAGCTCTTTTCTGATGAAGGGCTAATGCCTGAAACGTCGACTGTCCTGCTCCTCTGATGCTGCCTGACCAGCTGCACTTTCCCAGCACCACACTCTCGACTGATCTCCAGCATCTGCGGTGCTCACTGTCTCCTAACTCTTTAAGAGCAGTATACTCTGAATCCAGCAATCCCACCTTCATATCCTTAAAGTTGGCACAACTTGGGATCACCTTTCCACTATTTCAGTCACACTCACCAAATCCAAGACCATTTGCTCATGGACCATTGAGTCAGCCTAGTAGACAAATCCTGAAGCTTAATGATAAATGTTGGTGCCCATTGTGAAAGGTTCACTGCCTGCCAAGCTCTAACAATTACTCCATAGGACTTTCTTCCACCCTTGGGATATCAGTAAATGTTTTGAATCTAACCAATTACTCCTTTATTTAGCCATATGATTATCTAGGTAAATGAAACAGCCAATTTCTACGTAATAGATTCTGCAAAGTGTGGACAAGATAAACGATCCATTCATTCACTTTAAAATCAGGAAAAATACTGTAATTGTGCAGGAAATAAACAAAATTCTCATTTGTTTTGTTGGTTATGGAGCCAGCTCGGGCAAGGTCCAGCTGCAGGACAGTGGGTTTTGAACATTGTTTTTGACTGGTGCCGACGCAATGGGCTGAAGGGTCTCAGTGCAGATCTCCACGACTCCCTGGCGAAAACATTAGGTTCCTCACCTCAAATAATAGGCGAATTTTGTATCCACTGTAACTGGCAAGAGTGGCCTTAGTTTAATGGGAAGGATGTTGTGAAACATGAAAGGGTTTAGAAAAGATTTACAAGGATACTTCCAGGGTTGGAGGGTTTGAGCTATTGGGAGAGGCTGAACAGGCTGGGGCTGTTTTCCCTGGAGTGTCTGAGGCTGAAGGGTGACCTTATAGAGGTTTGTAAAATCATGAGGGACATGGAGAGGGTAAATAGACAAGGGCTTTTCCCTGGACTGGAATAGTCCAAAACCAGAGGGTATAGGTTTAGGGTGAGAGGGAAAAAATGTAAGAGCGACCACAGGAGCAACTTTTTTTCACACAGAGGGTGATGCGTGTATGGAATGAGCTGCCAGAGGTGGTGGTGGAGGCTGTTACAATTGCAACATTGAAAAGGCATCTGGATGGGGGCATGAATAAGCAGGGTTTAGAGGGATATGGGCCAAGTGCTGGCAAATAGGTCTAGATTAACTTAGGATTTCTGGTCAGCATGGATGAGTTGGACCAAAGGGTCTGTTTATGTGCTGTACATCTCTATAACTCTAATGTACAATCCATGGACAAAAGTGCATTCCCTCGATGTTGCACTCGACTCTAAGTCCAGACCGTGTACCGAGGTGCTGGACTGGAACTTAAAGCTTTGACCTTCTTACTGGGAGGTGAGAATGCATACTGACCCCACAGCAGCTGAAATGCAAGGCCTCAAAAACAGACAATAGGAGCTTTAATCTCTGAAGTCGGTGTTTCATTTGCTGCTCTTTAATATGTTGTGATGCAATATGAATTGGTTTGTATCTTATCATTTCCTCCTGGGTTCCTATTCTTGTGCAATCGTTTCACATGTGGGATTTCAATGGAACTCTTATGCAAAATTATTTTAGAATTGTAATTGTATTTTGTAATCACTGTCAGCCATTTCTTACACTACCAAATCATCGATTTAAATTAAAATGGCAGCCTGAAGTTCCATGGCTTTGATGGAAGGTGGGTCTGTTACCCCTCTGTACAGCTGAAATTCACAAAGTAATGAATGGGTTTAATGGAGCTGTGTAGGTAGTGACAGAATGGATAGTGGCTGGTCAGGCTGAGTGAGGAGCTGATTTTCCAAATTGCCTTTCCTGCTCTTGATGTCTTCATTTTACAACTTCAGCAACTGTACCAAATATTCACAGAAATCTTTCACCTACAAAACAAACTCAATCTATTGCTTGGCTTTAAGTTAAAACCTATCATAGAGTTATGGAGTCATAGAGATGTACAGCATGAAAACAGACCCTTCAGTCCAACCTGTCCGTGCCGACCAGATAGCCCAACCCAATCTGGTCCCACCTGCCAGCACCTGGCCCGTATCCCTCCAAACCCTTCCTATTCATATACCCATCCAAATGCCTCTTAAATGTTGCAATTGTACCGGCCTCCACCACATCCTCTGGCAGCTCATTCATTTCTCAAATAAAATATACAATCAAGAAAGAACTCACTGTACTCTAAGGCTAAACTAAAAACTATTCAATTGTCTGTCTCCGTGCTGTGACCTCTCCCAAACAGGTTCCTCCAAGATCAGTTGTGAATTTCGCTGTTTGTTAATTTTCGTGGACGTGCGCCGATGTCCAGCGATGCATGAATTCACAGCAAAGGCAGTAACTGCGCAGATTCACTGCTGTGTCAGTTAGCACTGTGGGTTTCTTTCTCTGTCTATCTCCTGCACTGACCTGACTTCGTCTGTCCCTCTCCCTTTTAAAAGTGCCTTTGTTTTCACTTTTTTCCTTCAAAGTTCCAAAACAATGCATCAGCATTTAAGCAGTAATTGCTGCTCCTGGAATTGGAGGAAATCACCTCCAACACCTAAAATATCTCAAAAAAGGAGCAGCCTCTTACAGCCAGAAACTTTTCCTGTCCTGCATCTTGGATTACCCAGAATCCTAAGTTGGCAAAGTGGGCAATCTCCAGCAATAGCAACTGTAATGTGGAGGTGCTGGTGTTGGACCGGGGTGGACAAAGTCAGAAGTCAGACAACACCAGGTTATAGTCCAACAGGTTTATTTGAAATCACAAGCTTTTGGAGCAACACTGTTGGTCTATAAGCTGGTGTCATGTGACCTTCAGAAATAGCAACTGTAAAAGATTACAACTTCCAGG
The DNA here is from genome assembly GCF_020745735.1 of Hemiscyllium ocellatum. Taxonomy (NCBI): domain Eukaryota; kingdom Metazoa; phylum Chordata; class Chondrichthyes; order Orectolobiformes; family Hemiscylliidae; genus Hemiscyllium; species Hemiscyllium ocellatum. The sequence goes on along the minus strand of NC_083437.1, from coordinate 41,696,740 downwards.
GGCAAAAGCTAACATTATTTGCAAAAGTCGAAATGTTAAAATTGAGGTTTCAGTATCTTACTCCTTTACACAAACCAGTCTCACTGAAACCTCCACTGTATCTCCGACAAGAAATTCGAGAAGTGAATTGTCATTAAGGACGGGAATAAGAGAGAATTTCTGACATTTCTTGAAGCAAGTCGTAGACTGGAGAGAATGGGAGCCAATGTGTAGAATCTGAATTTGTCAATATTTTCTGTGCTTGCAGGTTAAGGGATTTGTATTATGGAGAAAGATTGGACAGGTAGGGTCTATACCATTGGAAGTTGGAAGAAAAGATGGCAGGTTACTGAAACATTTGAGATCGTCAGTGGGGGAGAGGGGGTACTGACAGAGAGGGAGCTGAGCAGATGTGAGTGGAACCTAGAATGAGTGGAAATTGGGTTTAGCCCATTTGCTACAGAGATGTGAAGGAGTTTCTTCTATCAGAGCATCATTTGGAATTTGGAAGAATATACTCAAGGCTAATGTTTATTGAGCGGCGGGGATGATGAAGGACAAAATGGAAAGTCTGAAGGGGAGGGAAAACAGAGCCTCAGTTTATTGTCTCACCTGGAAGATTGTAGCAGCCCCTCAGGTATCAACCCCAGTTTTGTTGTAGCTCTCTCCCTCCGATACTCACGGCGCGGGGTTCAAGCCTCAATCCAGAAGCCAATCCAAAGCTGATCCTCCAGGGGGCAGTATGAGGGGATGTCAGAGGCACCATCTTTTACATGAGATGTTAAACTGAGCTTCTATCTGCCTCTTTCAAGTGAATGTAAAAGAACCTATGCTGCTATTTTGAAGAGGAGCTACCACTAGTTGCATGGTCCATCTTTAGTGGGTGGCACAGTGGTTAGCACTGCTGCCTCACAGAGCCAGGGACCTGGGTTCGATTCCACCCTCAGGTCACAGTCTGTGTGGAGTTCGTATGTTTTCCCCGTGTCTATGTGGGTTTCCTCCCACAGTCCAAAGACCTATAGTGACGAGGGATGTGCAGCTAGCCCTTGCCAGAACCGAAAGCAGCGAGTAAATGGTGGTTTGTTCTGATGAGAGGGGCTGGGAGGAGTGGGAAAGATGTGTGCAGATAGGTGGAGATGTTTAGGTAGAGAGAGGAAAGTTAGGCAGACAGAGGGATGGCTGATAGAAAGCCAGGGAAAAAGAAACGTTGTTAATGGGGACAACGAGTCGGGGGGAGTGGGTTAGTAATCTGGTCATTACCTCTTTGCAGTCCAGGGGAGGTTGCTCTCCCCAAGTTGGCTGCTGTGTTTCTTACGTTACAAAAGTGACTATACTTTGAAAGTATCGTACTGGATATAAAGTGCTGTGTAGGTGCAAGTCTTAATTTTCTCAACACGGAATTTGATTGGATACACAATCCAAGCCAAAATGACACCTTAGTCATTGGAAGCTCCCTCGCTAAACATTATATTTAATTCTGTTTAATAAAAAGAAAACAAATACATTGCACTCTTTCACGCTGATTCTCTTCAGTGAAAGAAAGATTTACTTCTCTCTGACTTTTGTGAAATTTATACACCCCTGCTTTTGAAATACTTGCAAATAGTCAAAAAAAGATCTGTCTTCTCACTTTCTGGGCAGCTGTTGTGTCCTTCCCATGAATAATAAAGACTCGAGCTCTCTCATTAAATTCTTTCATGTCACGTTGCTGTTTGATCATTCGTTCATGGGGCTATTTCAGTGCATCTTGTACAGGGTGCAAGAAATTCCTTGTTTGGAGAGTGGCGATTTTCAAGTTTTCCTGAAACATTCCTCAACAGGGCATGAGGAACAGGCTTCAGTAAGGTCAAGACTCTAAGGGAATGCCATGCGAAAATGAATTAAGGATTGGGCCTTTGAAGTCTGTGGAGAGAGACTCTGAGCTGCAAAGTGCCCTGTGAGAGGTGCCAGGCCACGCAGATAACTTTGAAAGTGGGATCGTGTTGCTTTCGGTGGGACCTGCAGCTGGGATTGAGGGGCACGTGCTTGGTGAGACCCTGGGATACAATGGGAAGTAGTCCAGTTCCCAACTTGCACACAGCACAGAGAAATAGCAGCATTCTACCACAGGATCCCGAATGCTTAAAGCTTTCCTAGATTTCGGAAGGACTAAGTCAGGTATCAGCTGAAAATGTGTTGCTGGTTAAAGCACAGCAGGTTAGGCAGCATCCAAGGAACAGGAAATTCTACGTTTCGGGCCAGAGCCCTTCATCAGGAATGATGAAGGGCTTATACCCGAAACGTCGAATTTCCTGTTCCTTGGATGCTGCCTAACCTGCTGTGCTTTAACCAGCAACACATTTTCAGCTGTGATCTCCAGCATCTGCAGACCTCATTTTTTACCCTAAGTCAGGTATCAGCCTGTCACTGCCTCAGAGAAATGCTGTAATGTCACTGTGGGCCCTTGCAGGAGATCCCCACCTTCTGGAAGACTTGTCAAGTTTGACCTGATCCCTCATGGGTTTAGTACGTCTAGTTATAAAATACAGGACAGTCGGACATTATTGAACAGATGTTGGTTGTTTTCTGAGGAGATACCAAGTAGTCTAGGCCTATACTCACTCTTATATATTCACGCACTCATTTAGACCCTCTCTCATACACACACACATACAAGTTTATGGGGTGAATTTGTATTTGCAGAATTAAATTTGCAGATACATTCTATTTTGCTCAAAAAGTGCACAATCTGCAGGCAGTCAATCCATGTTATATTTTATAAATTACACTTTGGAAATAGAGCCAGTCTGACTCAAGATTGGGATACAGACAGACGCTAACCTTACACCTTTAATGCATTGCCTGACTTGAGATGTCACCTTTTTTTATTAAACCTAGTTATCTCGAGAATATGACTTAAAAGTAGTTCTTGAATTAACATATTAATAACTGAAACCTGCAACCCATTCTAAAAGATGAAAGACTTGACAGCAATCTAGGTTTGTTCAACATATTGCATCAGTTGCATGACACTGTAATCTTTTGCTATAAATTCTGTGTCCTATGATCCTGCTCCACAGCTACCCGATGAAGGAGCAGCGCTCCGAAAGCTAGTGCTTCCAAATAAACCTGTTTGGCTATAACCTGGTGTTGGGTGATTTTTAACGTTGTCCACCCCAGTCCAACACTGGCTCCTCCACATCATGAATTTAGAAGAATGAGAGCAGATCTAATTGAGGGATATAATATGTTAAAGGGGATTTACACAGTAGGCTGAGGGAGGATTAGACTAGATTCCCTACAGTGTGAACACAGGCCCTTCGGCCCAACAAGTCCACACCGACCCTCTGAAGAGTAACCCACCCAGACCCACTTCCCTCTGACTAATGCACCTAACACTACGGACAATTTAGCATGGCCAATTCACCTGACCTGCACATCTTTGGACTGTGGGAGGAAACCGGAGCACCCAGAGGAAACCCACGCAGACACGGGGAGAACGTGCAAACTCCACACAGACAGTCTCCCGAGGCTGGAATTAAACCTGGGACCCTGGTGCTGTGAGGCAGCAGTGCTAACCACTGAGCCACCGTGCCGCCCCATGTTTCTTCAAGTGGGACAATCTGGAATGAGAGGTCACATTTTTAGGACAAGGGGTAGCAGATTTAAAACTGAGATGAGAAATTATTTCTTTCAAAGGATCATGAGTCTGTGGAATTCAATCCCCAAGTGCGGTGGATGCTGGGACATTGAGTAAGATTAAGGAGGAGAGAGAGACAGGTTTTTAATTAGTTGAAGGATTTTGGGGAGCGAGCAGGACAGTGGAGCTGAGGTTGAGAGAGATCAGCCATGAGCATGCTCAATGGCCTACTCCTTTCCTATTATAGAATCCCCACAGTGTGAAAGCAGGCTGTCAGTCCAAACTGACCCTCCAAAGGACACTTACCATCCCTCTAACCCAGCATTTCCCATGGACAATCCACCCTAACCTACCCATCTTTGGACTGTGGGAGGAAACCATAGCAACCGTAATAGGGCGAATGTGCAAGGTCCACACAGGCTGTGATTGAACCCAGATCCCTGGTGCTTTAAGGCAACACTGCTAACCACTGAGCCACCACCTGCCCTCTGACCTAACTGTTACATTGACAGTACACATGTCGCCAGATACACCAAGTGATATAGCCCAGCATTGGGATGAACTCGATAAATAATTGTTAGCAATATTTGCAGGCAAAGACAGCAATCAGCTGTCATTCTTACGTAATGTTTTCGCCAAGGCAGATGTCAGAAGGATGACATTGTGTAAAAGGCTCAGCTGCCCCAGGGATACTACCAGAGGTTTAAATCCCTTACATCTCTCTCACTTCCAACTATCCAGCTCCACCTTAAATTTACTGACACCCTCCATGTCCACTGTGTCCCTGAACTAGGTATTCTCTAGAGTTTCCACCTCTGTGCACATCCTCCTTGAGAACGTCTAGCATTGATTCATCTTAAATGCAACAAGGTTTGGACCCACCATGAAACCCAGTTCCTTTACTCAGGAACTGTCCTGTGGCTGGATCAAACAGACAGCCTGATATGAGCGCGTGTGCCATATACCTACCAGCTGCCCACCAGAATGGAGATGTACATCTTTTATACAGCTGTTGTCGCGAGTTCCATTCATGCCAGTGAAATGTCCTGCTTGTTCCTCAAGGCTTCTGAGGATGTTCCAGTGTTGAATATCAACTTTCAAATGTTAGTGACCTCAGCTGGGCTTTGGTGAGTGTGAGACCCTGACTTAGAGTTTCCATTTACAGGGAATGTAAACAGTGCGACTGTTAGTGTTTCCCCAGGATGACCCTGTGACCTTCATGTGATATACAGCCAGATGTTCACAAACATTCATGGTGCCTGATCAGAATGAATGGTTAGGTATGATTAATACGGTACCTCAGGTTGAGATAATTTCCAATGAAGTGGAATCATCTGTAAAACACAATATGGTCAACTGGAGCTAAATGATGTTTAAAGGCTGTCTGGTAAGTGATATTGCCATGGGCTTACCAGACTCTCTCTCGTTAAAGAAATGCAACTGGTGGTGGTTTAACCTGAGGCAAGAGTCTGTCTTTGTAACCTCAGCTGGTGTAGGTACTGAACCCACACTCTTAGTGTTAATCTGCAATACAAACCAGCCACCCAACCAACTGAGCTAACTAACTCCTGTTGCTCAGCAGTATGAGCTAAAGGCAATAAGCACAGAGACTGTTGGCCATGGGTCTGGTGCTTTAGACATTTCAGTTGGAGATAACTTTCAGCTGAAAATCTCACCAGGTTCATGACCAGAATCCACTCAGGCTTTGTAAGTTTCTCACCTGAAGCTGGCATGGAATGGTTATTTGCCAGCTGCATCTTCCAGAAGGAAAATTAATGATTTTTTTTGGAATTACATATTTTTGAAAGAGCAACTTTGCTGGGGTTTCGCCTGTTGCCCTGTGTAGGTGTGAGGGAATCGGTCTGTGTAGGTGTGCGGGATCGGTCGGTGTAGGTGTGAGGGAGTCAGTCTGTGTAGGTGTGAGGGAGTCAGTCGGTCGTTCAGAGGAAGGTCACCAGCAGGAGGCCACTTCGCTAAAGAATATCACCTCTGACCTGAACTGTGTTATATGTGTGTGTGTGTCTGTGTGTGTGCATGACTGTGGGTGTGGGAATGTGTGTGTGAATGTTGATTAGTATGTGTGAGAGTTTGTGTATGTGTGTTGGGGGGGTGTTGTATGGGTGTGTGTATGGGTGTGTGTATGGGTGTGGGTGTGTGTGGGTGTGGGTGTGTGTGTGTGTGGGTGTGTGTGTGTGTACGGGTGTGTGTGTACGGGTGTGTGTGTATGGGTGTGTGTGTGTGTATGGGTGTGTGTGTGTGTGTATGGGTGTGTATGGGTGTGTGTGTGTGTGTGTGTGGGTGTGTGTGTGTATGGGTGTGTATGGGTGTGTGTGTGTGTGGGTGTGTGTGTGTGGGTGTGTGTGTGTGTGTGTATGGGTGTGTGTGTGTGTGTGTGTGTGTGTGGGTGTGTGTGTGTATGGGTGTGTGTGTGTGTGTGTATGGGTGTGTGTGTGTGTGTATGGGTGTGTGTGTGTATGTGTGTGTGTGTGTGTGTATGGGTGTGGGTGTGTGTGTGTGTACGGGTGTGTGTGTGTGTGTACGGGTGTGTGTGTGTGTATGGGTGTGTGTGTGTGTATGGGTGTGTGTGTGTGTGTGTATGGGTGTGTGTGTGTGTGTATGGGTGTGTGTGTATGGGTGTGTGTGTATGGGTGTGTGTGTGTGTATGGGTGTGTGTGTATGGGTGTGTGTGTGTGTGTACGGGTGTGTGTGTGTGTGTATGGGTGTGTGTGTGTGTATGGGTGTGTGTGTATGGGTGTGTGTGTATGGGTGTGTGTGTGTGTGTATGGGTGTGTGTGTATGGGTGTGTGTATGGGTGTGTGTGTGTGTACGGGTGTGTGTGTGTGTGTATGGGTGTATGGGTGTGTGTGTGTGTGTGTGTGTGTGTATGGGTGTGTGTGTGTGTGTGTGTGTGTGTATGGGTGTGTGTGTGTGTGTGTGTGTGTGTGTATGGGTGTGTGTGTGTGTATGGGTGTGTGTGTGTATGGGTGTGTGTGTGTACGGGTGTGTGTGTGTGTGTATGGGTGTGTGTGTATGGGTGTGTGTGTATGGGTGTGTGTGTGTGTATGGGTGTGTGTGTGTGTGTGTGTATGGGTGTGTGTGTGTGTGTGTACGGGTGTGTGTGTGCGGTGTGTGCTGGGTTTCTACACTGCAGATCGGTCGGTTCAGCGACAGCTTGTTGCAGTTGCTTTCCCGTTAGAAAGTTGCATTCAAAGCAGAGTAACTGCATTGACTTGGCTCCAGTGCAGTGTGGAGGGTGTGCTGCATTGTTCAGCTGTTCAGATCCTGTTGCAGTGGTGTTGATTGAAGACTGGATGGTACAGTTTGGAACAAAACAGGCCATTGGCCTTCCATAAACCTGACAGCATTAAAAATAACTGAACCTACTCCTGTCACTTGCCTCGTGCAAGAGTCAGCTTCATTGTGTTTCGCCACCATTTGGGGAAAGTGATGTTTGTGGAGCTGTTTCTGGGAGACCTGCTGAGACCTTCCAAGTGTGTGTCACCTGTAGTGAATCTGAGAGAAGCAATCAAAGTACGGGAGTACTCAGATTGTTCTGCACCCCACTCATTCACATTTCTGATTTCCTCTCCAAAGTTTGCACTTTGCAAAACTATTTGGGGACTGGGTACAGAATGATCTGACAAGTGTGTTCCCAGTGGCAGGATCCTGATAAATTAGTGCTAACATGCCTCCTGTATTTGTATCGGTTAAGACCCTGTGACTGAGATGCCAATCCTACGACAGCTGGGCATGTATCTGGCTGGTGCTATGGGCTCTGGGCCAGTATGACGCATCATCGACGATGCTCAGAGCCGGGAGAGGTCAGCCACTCGTTCCCCATAGTGCTCCTTGCTGCAGGTTCATAGCTGACTTTGTCTGTTGAATGGGGTTCTAGGTAATACGGAGAACTCTGGGCAGTAAGACAGTGTGCAGAATTGATTTTTAACAGTATTGAAAAATGGCCAACACGGGTCAAACAAAGGGCTCTTTAAAAAGCTATTATGCTTCTGCACTCACCCTCTGTCTCCAGACCTCCAACTGTTGCACCTGTCATAGGAGAATAGCTCAAGTTGTAAAATACAACAAAAATGGATGCTTGAAGGACAGACAGGGTTCAAAGAATTAGTACCGGCCTCTGTGACGTCACCATCATTCACACCAACACTGCCCCCTCATTTATCATTTAAATCAGGGGCCATTAATAACATTCACTGTAAATGGATGAGGAGCACGTCTTCACTGTCAAAGTGCCGCACCAGCTATTAGGACTAGCCTTTCACATATATCCAGCTACACAGTTTGAAGACCCTTGCACCAATGAATTCAATGAGTCACTGAGCATGTTCATATCTTTTGTAATAGTGTCAAAACCCTTGGGCTCTTCAGTAATTACTGTAGCCAATGACTAAGAGAGTGTGTCAACAGGTCCTGCAAAGCAAGAAGGGAAAACTTTTCCAGATTACAGTTGGTTTTAAATTCGAGGTTAATGTTCGACTTCGCTCTTTAACCTTCTCGCTCAGGAAGTGGGGTCGGTGAGAACTGGCAGATTGATCTGGCAATCAGATAGACAGGTGAGAGGGAATGTCCTACAAATACCCACCTGGTTACGGGACTGTGCTGGCTTATTTCGCCAACCATCTGTTAATTTGTCCGTTATTAATCTGATGGAAGCATGTCCGACAGGAAATATACAAAGTTGTGTTCAATCCCAATAGGCCAATCCTGCCAAAACCTGAGGAGGAAACATGAATCACAGAATCGCAGAATTGTTCCAGTACAGAAGTAGGCCATTCAGCCTATTGTGTCTGTGCTAGTTCCAATCCCAAGTGTCAATCTCCTGTCTTTTCCCCACAGTCCTCCACACCATTTCTGTCTAGGTAACCATCTGATGTCCTCTTGACTATCTCATAGCAGATGGCTGTTTGAAAAGAGAGTAGGGGGAGGGCCACATTGATGATGAACTGGATTCCCTGTGTCCAGGAACTGGCTTGCCTTCAGAAAGGTGGAATATTTCAGGTATGTTCGGGCCCAATGACCTTCTTAAAATTTGTTTATAAGATGTGGGCATCAATGGGTAGGCCCAGCATTTATTCTCCATCTCTCACTGACTGCTTCGCTGTGGGCTTAGAGTCACAGGCAGGCTGTCAGACACATTTAGTGCCATTGCAGAGTTTGAACAATTGAAGCTATCACAATCCCTGGTGGAGTGATTACAATTGGGAATGGGCAAGAGGTTAGACTTAGAGGAGAGCTCTTATCTTGGAGGGTCAAAGGTTTAGAAAGTAAATTTCTTCTTGTTAGTTTGAACTGAACAGAATTACAGAGCTCAGTGTTGAGCCTGAGAGTAATTTGACCTCAGTCTCCCCCTCCCTGCCCCAGCTGTGGTGAAAAACTCCCTCTACTTTTCCATTCACACTGGCCCCATTCTCAGAGAGACCCCTCCAATCCTGCAAGGGGAGGCTTCCATTTCCCACATTGAGCTGCGCTTTCCGTTTTCCTGCCAAGGGAGATTACAAAATGTAACTCTCTGTTGTATTGAACGAAGAGCAACTTTACTCGTGTGTGCACTGGGACCTGAGCAAATACCCGTTTCATTGTGTCATAGTACAGTAGCCCCCCACCATACCCACAGGGGGCGATATTTCAGGACCTGTCAAAGAAGGCTGAAACCGCAGATAGGAGTGAACCCGTTGATTTCAATGGGAAATGTACCTACCCAGCAGCCTCCTGGTCTCTGGTGCTGGAACATTCCCTTTTACATGTTTCGGCCGTGGTAAACAGCAAGTGTAACCACGGTAACTGGACTCGCAGATATAGGGGTCGCCCTGTAATAGAAGCAGGAGTAGGCCATTCTGCAGACCTCACTTTCTCCTCAATCGAACTCAGCACCGCCTTCCTAACCTGCAATCCTCTTCCTGACCTCTCCGCCCCCACCCCACTCCGGCCTATCACCCTCACCTTGACCTCCTTCCACCTATCGCATCTCCATCACCCCTCCCCCAAGTCCCTCCTCCCTACCTTTTATCTTAGCCTGCCTGGCACCCTCTCCTCATTCCTGAAGAAGGGCTTATGCCCGAAATGTCGAATCTCCTGCTCCTTGGATGCTGCCTGACCTGCTGCGCTTTTCCAGCAACGCATTTTCAGCTCTGATCTCCAGCATCTGCAGACCTCACTTTCTCCATTCAGCCCATCAAGCCAGCTCCACCATTCATTAGGATCATGGCTCGTCTATCCATCATCTCAGCTCTTCCTACCTGCATCATCCCCATTGCCCGTAATTCCCTTACCATGCAAAAACCCATCCAACTGTGGCTTGAGCAAATTTACTAAAGCTGCCTCTACTCCTTCCTTGGACAGAGAATCCCATCAATTCAATACTTTCTGGGAAAAACAGTTCCTCCTCATCTCTGTCCTAAATCTACTGCCCCTAATCTTGAGGCCAGTCTTAGTCTCACCCACCAGCGGAAACAATTTGCCTGCCTCTATCTTATCTACTGTAGATGCTGTGAGGGTTAACGTTCATCTCTGGGATTGGATTTGGTCCTGACTCTCAGGAGAGAAGGCTTTCTGACCCAGGACATCAACAGGTCCCTCAGACAGCTCCTGAGGCATTGGGAGCCTGATAGTGTCAGGGTATTGGCTGTGCTCACATCAAATAAAACATTTCATCTTCCCAAAGTGGCGGGCATGAGAAAAGCAGATGTGAGATGCACAAAGGAGGTCAGTGTGTGTCCTTGGAGCAAGGGGAAAATGTACACAAATTAAATTATTAAAAAAAAACATTTCCTGGATTGGTTTGGTTGGGTGAAAATCTATATTGTGTTTTATGGTTTGGTTGCTAGGAGATCACTTGTTCGTTTGAAAAACTATATTTAATAGTTAAGTGGAAAAACAGGTTTGGTGATAAAAATTCGCATTGTGTTTTTATTTGAAAAGTGCTTGTTTGTTGTCTCTGCAGTAAGTTGAGAATTTCCAAGTGACACCTGTTTGCCAGAATGCTGCAGTACGGCTGCCATCTTGCTTGTGTGTGTGTGCATGTGGTCAGAGTGAGCCCGTGATAATCACCAGGCAATCTGTCCACCCTGCCTGCATTTATCAGCAAATATTAAACACTCGCTGAAGATTCCAGTTGTAAATACACACAACCTATTAACTTCAATGTACAGGAGTGTTAGTAAGGACAAAACTACCCTTGAAAGTTTTATTACTGCATGCAACCAGTTTATTCAGTGTGTGGTAGTTTTAGATTTTGTTTTGTCAGGCTGAGCAATATTTAACATGGAACAAGAGTACCTGTGCTGTACCTCTAGAGACGGTGGGGAGATTTGTACAAGTGTCCACCACTCTCCCCTGTACATTTCCACACTTACTGTTTCTACACTGTTACTGTTCCTAATTTATTACTGTTCCCACACTATTGCTGTTCCTACGTTATTTGGAGGTGCCGGTGTTGGCCTGGGGTGTACAAAGTTAAAAATCACACAACCCCAGGTTATAGTCCAACAGTTTAATTGGAAGCCCTCGCTTTCGGAGCACCGCCTGATGAAGGCACAGCACTCCGAAAGTTAGTGCTTCCAAATAAACCTGTTGGACTACAATCTTGTGTTGTGTGAGTTTTAACTTTGTTCCTATATTGTTACTGTTCAGAGTCTTCCAACACCGTTCCTGAAGAAAGCAGAGCTCCGTGGTTAGAACAGTAAAAACTCATCTGATTCTCAGACACTTGGTTCAACTAAAGTCCGGCTCCACATTCACTTAACAGGTAGAAGTTGCCAAAAGGAAATAAAAACATTTCCATCTGCCAAAAGTCATGCTTTGTTCCACTCAGCATCAGTGTGTCCACAAGGACGCTTACCAATTTTTATAAGTGCACCATAGAAAGCATCCTAACTGGATGCATCAGCTGATGGGAACTGCTGTTTCCAAGGCTGAAAGAAACTACAGAGAGTTGTGAACGCAGCACAGTCTATCACACAAACCAACCTCCCCTCTATTGACTCTGTCTACGCTTCCCGCTGCCTTGGGAAAGCAACAACATCATCAAAGACCCCTCCCACCCTGGTTATACTCTCTCCCGCCCTGTTCCATCAGGCAGATGTAAAAGTTTGTGTACATGTACGAATAGATTCAAGAACAGCTTCTCCTCTGCTGTTATCAGACTTGTGAATGGATCTCTTTAATGTTAATGTTGATCTCACCCTGTACCTTCCTTGTGGCTGTAAGACTGTATTGTGCACTGTGCTCTGCTACCGTCAAGCACTTTGTTTGATATGATCAGCCTGTAGAGCATGCAAAACAACACTTTTCACTGTATCTCGGTACAGGTGACAGCAATAAATCAATTAATTAATCAGAGAAAGGGCAGAGGTTCACACAATTCCTTTTGCACTGCCCTGCTGTGTGCCAACCCTGAGGAGAGTCCAACACTGCCCATCCTGAATCAGTGCCCCTACCTCTTTAGTGATACCTGAAGCAGGGTGAGGTAGGTCTTTCCCAGGCCTTAACCCCCAACACCCTCAAAGGCAGAGTTCACTAGGTAAAATGCAAGAGGGGTGACCCTTACAAATGGACCAGAAGGTGCCAGTGAGTCCTTAGGAGACACAAGTGCCCCCTAAACCCTTCTCTGGAAATTTCATCTCTCATCTCCCGTCAGTTGTTGGAGATGTTTTTTTCCTGGAATTTAATAATTCTGCTTCCATGCTTTATGTGTGTTTTTTTTCACCCTCTGTGCTGCTGATAGCTCAGAGGAAAAGACGACAGGCAGCTCCTGTTTGTACAGTTCACTGCAGCTGTTTCAAAGCCTTTGGAAGCTGATATATTTTTTTTTAAACATGCTGAATGGAGTGTGATTAAACACATAGAAAGAAAAAAAGAGCCAGTTTCTAGTAGCCAGTGTTTGGGCTCTGCGCTTTTTTTTCCATTGCTTTTGTTTGTATTGTTGACAAAACTGTTTCCGTTTTAAATCCTGGCCTCAGTTTTCGCTTTATTTCCTTGTTTTGCAGAAAGTGCTCATTAGTGTGAGATTTGTTTCTCTGACTAATTAAAAGAGACAATACCATCCCTTTAAAAAGAAACTCCCTCACAAATACTGTCCACCCAACATCCTCCCAACCTTCCTCCAGCTTTGCCAACATCTGGGGATAACTATTTCTGGAAGTTGATCTTTATGCCTTTTAACTTATTTTCATTTTCATGCCCATTTTCAATAGGAGTTGCTTCTCCCTACATGTTACCATTCAGGGTATCCATTGTCACCAATGTCCAGCATCTGTTTAGTGCCTGAGCAAAATGTCCACTCCTTACCCTGCTCCGTACCACTCATCATTGGCTTCTCCACGTTTAGTGCAATGTGCACTTTCGTCCATGGGAACCTTGCGGGGCATGGATTGAACTGATGTCACAACATCCAGGCTCGAGTTGATAAGTGGCAAGTAACATTCAAGTCACATAAGTGCCAGGAAATAGTCCTCGCCAACAAGAGAGAATCTGACCGCCTCCCCCTCCTTGCCATCCAAGGGCATTGCCATCACCGAATCCCCCACTGTACTCATCTTGGGAGTTGCCAATGACCAGTAGTTGAACTGTAGAAATACGGTGTGGTTACAAACACACTCCACTCCCCAACTTTAATATTTATTCCCTTCACTCAGTAGCAGGAGTGTGTGTGATTTACAACAACACAGCAAGATTCCTGAGACAGCACCTTCCAAACCCATGACTGCTATCATCTAGAAGGACAAAGGCAGCAGATACATGGAGACACCATCCTCTGCAAGTTCCCATCCAAGCCCCTCACCATCCTGACTTGGAAATACATTGCCGTTCCTTCGTTGTCACTGGATCAAAATCCTGCAATTGCTTCCCCCTACAATAGCTTCCCCCTACAATAGCTTCCCCCTACAATAGCACTTTGGGTCTGACCACAGCACAGGGTCTGCAGCAGTTCAAGAAGGCAGCACAGCATCAACTTCTCGAGGGGAACTAGACATGGGTAACAAATGCTGGCAGCCAGTGACACCCTCATCCCATGAAAGATATTTTACTAAAGCCCTCAAATCAATGTTCACATACTGAAGAGAAAGGTTGGTATTGTAACTAATTGCAGCAACCATGTTTACTCTGGATTCACTGTCTGAAAAAGTTGGGAAGGTACATTTCAAAGACACCTTGGAAAGGGAATCAGGAAATTGCTTGGAAAGGAACATGTTGTGGGGCAATGGGAAGATGGCATTCCAATGGGATTTACTGGATTGTTATTTCACACAACTGTGACTGACCCAATGGGCCAAATGGCCTCCTTCAGTGCTGTGCAATTATGAAACCCTTTTAAGAATGATACATAACACCTGCTCCTGTTGTGTGACTGTCGATTCCTTCGCCAGCTGGAAAGAGGAAGAATTTGTTGACACATTAGAAAATGTCACAGAAGGTAAGTTTCATTTTACAAAATCATTGACTTATGCAGAATAGACCAGGCCAGAATTGTGCACGCTCTGTTTTTTCTCTGTATTGTGCATACTTTTGGTGTCATGCACACTTCCACTAAGTTAAGATTGACACTTTAGAGTGATGAACTCTTCGCTTTACAATCATCATCAATTTGAGGTCAACTCTGTGGGAGAGAAGTCTAAACATAACAAATTAAATACATTAAAATCCTTTAAACATGGATTTTTGCTTGCCTCGTGGTTAATTGTAAAAGTGACATACTGCATTGGGCTGGATTTACACAGCTGTTGCCCCTATCTCACTCCAGGATTACTGTTTCCCCATTTCTCTGTAACTGTACCTGGAGATCTCCACCTTCCTGGTGCTCTCCATTTCTCAGCTGCTGGAGTGGAATCCCTGTCCTGGAGTTGTTTGAAGGACTGAGCGTTGACTCTTCAGAGTCAGTGAATGGCTGCTTTCCCTTAGGAGCAGAGATTTCCTGCAGACAAGCAGTACGGGCGCCCAGGTCCGAGAGTTGGAATGTTGGCCAAGAAAATTAGGTAGGTATCCCACAGAAAGTCTGGGATGAAGACTGGAATAGATCTTCCTGCTTTCGAGTAACTCGCAGATGGGTAGACATGATGAGCAAGGACCCTCTAGTGATACAACTGTATCATCTGCTTTTATCCAACTTGCCCCTGTGAAAGGGACTTGAGTCAAAGCTCCAAAGCCCACAAAAGCTGACGGTTCCTTTCGTGCACAGTTGGAGCTGTCCCTTTCTCTCAGGGTAACGTGAAAAGGTGGCAGCTGGCTTCTGTCGACTGAAGGTGTTTTAAGGTCTCTTTTGATGAGCGTTCTCGGAGACTGTGCAGTAAGTGAGTCTGATTTCTGCTCAGCCAAGTCTGCAGATTGAAAAGCACCAATCAATAGAGGTAGCTCCAAGTCAACATCAGTCAGATCATCACTTTACCTGGCAGCTTACAACAGATTAAAGCACATCTATCCCACTAAATAGAGCTGGAGCAGGCAGCGAGGAAAGCTAATGGTGTGCTGGCCTTCATAGTGAGAGGCTTTGAGTATCGGAGTAAGGATGTCTTCCTGCAGTTATACAGGGCCTTGCTGATGCCACACCTTGAGTATTGTGTGCAGTTTTGATCTCCCAGTCTGAGGAAGGGCATTCGTGCCAGCGGAAGTTCACCAGACTGATTCCGGGAATGGCAGGACTGACATATGAGGAAAGGCTTGATCAACTGGGCTTGTATTCCCTGGAATGTAGGAGAATGACGGGTGAGGGAACTCATAGAAACATATAAAGTCAGATGATGAAGGAGCAGCACTCTGAAAGCTTGTGATTTCAAATAAACCAATTGGACTATAACCGAAAGTTTTGGAAGCATCGTTAAATAGTAAATATTGAACTCTATTGTGTCACAAGAACTGCAGGTGCTGGCCTGCTGCATGGTTCTCTAGTCCACTCCATGGGACACAAGCAAAGATGGAAAGGTTTCTAAACATCCTTGTGGTAACAGAAACAGCTTACACTTGTATAAAGAGTCATGTCGTGGTTCAAAACTTGAGTCTTGCTGGAAAATGACAGTAGAAATGTTGGTTTCTCACTTGAATTGATATTCTTGCAAATTTGTCCTGATGGGTCAGTAAAAAAAGCTTTGACAAAATGTGTTATTTTTCAGAAAGACTTCTATGTTTGTAGAATAGAGCAGGGGATGGTTTACAATGTGAAGCATTAATTAATGAAGAATTACAACTAAAGACATACCATTTTGTAGGATAAACGATTGTAGAATGCAAGAACGACAGTAACGAATGGTTCTGAAAGCACCCTAATTTTTCAATGAATGTTATTTTCCCTGCCAAAGTTTTGTAAAATTTACAAGACTTTTTGATCCAAAGTTATCCTGTAAGCAAACTTATATTCCAAAGAATCCACTCCAGTCTTATAGTCCTTACTATTAATTTACTCTTACTTCATACACACAAACTAATTCAGCTGTGACAGTGAAAATATGGACTGGATTCCTTCCACAATACATTAGCAATAAAGGTTGCCTTCTCAAGGCAGAAGACCTTTTTGTTGTGGTCAGAACATAAATTAAAACTGTATTTAAAGAGAGAAAAAAATCCCTTGAGTAAAGTGGCCAAGAGCAGCTCATGCAATATGGCAAAAAAAAATAGTTTGAAAATTAAAAACAAACATTGGAAGTAACTAGAAACACATGGCCTAAGCAGTGGAAGAAAAATTTCACTGAGAGGGAAGTCACAGTTATGGTAATTAAAAAGGAGGATGTCCACTTGTGTCAACAGGTCAACATTTTAAAACTTGTTTCCAACTAATCTCCCCTCACATCATTGTTTTCAGTGTTAGCCGTGTGTTGTAAATGTGTTTTTTATTCATTCATGGGAAGTGAGTGCCACTGTCACCCTAGCATTTATTGCCCATCCCTAATTGCCCCGAGGGCAGTTAAGAGCCAACCACATTACTGTGGGTCTGGGTTCCCATATACACCAGACTAGTAAAGGATGGCAGATTTCTTTCCCTGAAGGACAAATGTGAAGCAGATGGGTTTTTCTGACAATAGACAGTGATTACACGGTCACCAATATACTCGCCTTTTACTACAGAGTTTTGTTGAATTAAAATTGCTGTGGTGGGTTTTGAACCTGTGTCCCTAGAGGGTTCTAGATTGCTCGAGCAATCTGACAAAACTTTACCTGTCCGTACTTGTTCCGTGTTTCCTCTTCCTGGTGCTAACAGGTTTGGTGGGAGTGGGGTAGGTTCCACTTGGTTGGTAGTCAGTCGGTTCTGAATTACAGTCGCATTGTTACGAGCCAGCAGGTTTACAGAATGTGCCCAGTTCTGTTCTGGAAACCTCAGGGCGGTTTTCATACATTGGCCATGAGCTAGGAGCAGGAGGAGACCATTCAGCCTCTGAAACCTGTCCTGGCAATCAACCAGATCATGGCTGCTCTGATTCTTGCCTACCCTGAGAACCCCCTGGCCAAGAATCTATTTACCTTTCCCTTAAAAATATTGTCAGATATGGAAGGCTTGGATTGTAAAGGAAGGCTGGGACATTTTTCACTGGGGCCTAGGAATTTGAGAGCCGACCTGATAGAAATGTATAAAATATGAGGGGTACAGAGAGGGCTAATGACAGGTGTCTTTCCCGAGGATGGGGGTTTCAAAATGAGGGGGCACTTTTTTAAGGTGAGAGATGAGAGATTTAAAAAACACAAGAAAGGCAAAGTTTTGACACAGAAGGTGGTTCATGTGTGGAATGGATCTGGGTACAATTACAACATTTAAAAGACATTTGGATAAGCACATGAATAGGAAAACTTCAGAGGGATGTGGGCCAGGAGCAGGCAGGTGGGACTAGTTTAGTTTGGTCAGCACGGTCAAGTTGAACCGAAGGGTCTGTTTCCGTGTTGTAGCTGTCTCCATTGGCATTTGAGGAAGAAAGTTCCAAAGGCTCATGGTCCTCTGTAAGAGAAAAAAACCCTCCCTATCTCTTTCTGAAATGAATGACCCTCTTTTTTGGAAACAGTGACCTCTGACCATGTTGTCTCCCAAGCAGCTTCACCCATCCCACATCTACCCTGCCAAGGCTCCTCTGGTTCAGTCACTGCTGCGTTATATGTTCCACCAAGCCCCTTTTGCTGTGGATGCTACAATTGCCATGTTAATTTGGCCACATGGGATGCAAATGATATCTCTGCAATACAGGAGCTTGGGATCACTCCAGCATTGACAGTGGCCTCTTTAAGATAGCAATTGATTGAAGAGATCTGTGATCATTACCGTAGGTCAGGAACATCACAGAGGAATGAGTTTAAAAGCATTATGAGAAGGTACTGCTGTTGGATTGGGGTGGACAAAGTATAAACACCACACAACACCAGGTTATAGTCCAACAGGTTTATTTGACAGCACTAGCTTTTGGAGCACTGCTCCTTCATCAGTGTTCTGAAAACTTCCAAATAAGCCTGTTGGACTATAACCTGGTGCTGTGTGGTTTATAACTTTAAAAACATTAGTAATTTAGTTATAAAATTAGAGGTATTGTGCTGTTAATGTGTGGAAAATACACCACCCCCGCTCAGAATGAAGGCTCTTGTGATGTAGTGACAGTGTCCTTACCTTAGGTAGTCCAATTTGAAGTCTGACCTAGGCTGAAGATGTGTCAAAATGCTTTGGACCTGGTTGATTTAAGAAAAAGAAACATTTTTGTGAAAGATGTCCATGTAACCAGCATTGAGCAGCCTGTAATTGCAATAATGGTGTGAACCATTTGTCAATTTCAATGCAATGCCATGATTGCACAGTCAAGCAGCTGCCATCTGACGATATCAAAATCGAATGAGTTGTGGATGCTGGAAATCAGTAACATGGAAGAGAAATTGCTGGAAAAGCTCAGCAGGTCTGGCAGCATCTGTGGAGAGAGAAACAGAGTTAATGTTTTGATTCCGAGACTTATGACTCCTTCAAGACTCTTTGACCACCAAACTCCAGTTTCAAAACCAGACTCTAAACTCTGTTACTCTCCCCACAAATGCTGCCAGACCTGTTGAGTTTTTCCCACACTCTCTCTATTTGTTAAAGAATTCCGGCATCTGCAGTATTTTGCTTGTACATAGATGTATGTGACTGAAGGTTTTCGATTTTTCTTCCTCAGTAAGGTTTGGTTCCAATCTTAAATGCCGATATTATTTTCATCCATTTCCCTGTCCAATAAAGGACGTAAAGATATATATAGAACTGGCAGCAAAGCTGACTCAATCCATCAGAAATACTTGATAATCTGATCTGAACAGGACATGTACAAAACAGCTACCACTAACCGTCACACTATTTATATCACCAGAGTTCAGATTGTCCCCAAAATGATGATTCCTGACGTTATAAAAACAATGCCCCATTTTGGTCCTGAAAAGATTCTGAATTTGCAGGGTATCAAATTCTTTCTGGTGATTGGAACAATCCAGATTCGTTTTTAATCGCACATTAAAACTTGCTGGATTTAATAATTACTGTTTTGTTACTCAGCTGGGTTGGCTCTCTCAATTATCCGGACAGTTTCTTGGTGCAGAGTGACACCAACAATGTGGGTTCAATCCCCGCAACTGTCTGAGGTTACCATTAAGGAGTCTCCTTCTCAAGCTCTCCTCTCACCTGAGGCGTGGGGACCCTCTGGTCAAGTGAGAGAGCAGCTCGTGGTCTGGTAAGACTCTGGTGAATTTATCCACATCATGGGAAAATCTAGGGGCAGGCAGCATAGTCTCAGAGTAAAGGGACACCAATGCAGAGGATTTATTTTTTTCTCTGAGAGGGTTATAAGTCTTTAGAACTTCTTGAAAAAGAGATTTGTGAGGGCTAAGTCCTTTTGTATATTTAAGGCTGAATTGATAGGATTAGGAGGAAAATCAAGGATTGGGGAAAATGCAGGAAAGAGGATGTGAGGAATACCAGGCAAGCCATGATCCTGCTGAATAATGGAGCAGGGACGAGGGGCCGAATGGTCTACTTCTGTTCCTATTTCTTATGGTCTTAATGATAGCAGTCAGCGCATCAACACTTATTTTTGAATCTTTCTTCCCTTCACAATGTTGAAGGGCTAAATCTTTGGTAAACTCTTCCTGTTATTGGGAAGTATTGCTGATAGTGTTACCAGGCAAACTTTGGTGTGTGGTGTGGATGAGTTGTACATGTGCCATTGGAAATTCTCCCCAGCAACCGGGAAATAAGCATTCTGATTCGTTCCCAGAAAATACCACACTAAGTATATTAGAGTTATTTGGAAAAATCACTGAAACAAAAGTCTACATTTTTGAAAAATTAATAGGATGTTGACTGGCAAGACCAGCGTGTATTGATCACTGTCAATTGCCCTTGAGCTGCCTCTTGACCATAACCATCTCAGTGAGTGGTCAAGAGTCAATCACACTGCTGTGTGTCTAGATTTATGTATTGGTCAGACCAGATAAGGATGGCTGGTTTCTGATTGCATTGGATGGAATTTTACACCCAGTTCACAGTTTAATTCTTGCCATTGCACCATTGTACGGTTAGACTATTACACGGTTACACTATTACACGGTTACACTATTACATTGTTACACCATTACTGAGACCAGCTTTTTTAAATTGTGAACCTATTTATTTTAATTGAATTTAAATTCCCAAGATACATTGCCCTTGTTGTGTGTCTATGTCAATGGGACATGCAGTTTGCCGCAAGCACTAAACCAGAGTGAAACACCAAGCTGAGAAAAGCTCAAAGCCAAGACTTAACCAAGGGCTAGGCTTAACTCGGGGGGGTTAGATAGTTCAGGCTGGATGGTGATGCCAATAGCATGGGTTCAATCCCCGCATTGGCTGAGGTGACTATGAAGGACTCTCCTTCTCAACCTCTCGCCTCGGTTGAGGCATGGTAACCCTCAGGTCCTCACCCTAACCACCAACTCTCTCTCTGTCTTTCTCTCACTCTCTTTCTCTCTTTCTATCTCTCTCTCTCTCTCTCATGAGAGAACAGCCCTATGGTCTGGTTGGATGATGATGACTTAAGACTTAACCCCAGGTCTCTCATTCAAACATGTTACAGTGTGTGCTGCAATGTTTTGTTCCAAATCAAATATAAATCAAAAGTCACATTGGTGATATGGAAATACAGCTCAATCTTCCATAGTGCTGAGCTCTCATCATGTGCACAGTGTCCCTTTCCAACCTTTACAGAGCTACACAAGTCACCATCATTGTTGTTGGAGTGCTCACTGTGTCTGACTTGTCAATCCTGTTAGTCCAACTTAGGTGCATACCTGATTAGTGAATAATTATCAAAAATTCAGATTCTGATGAGACGTGTTCATTGTTTCTCGCAGATGTGTTGAGGGTAAATGAATGCACTTTGTAATTCTGACTGTAATGTGAACAGTTGGATTTACAGTAAAGCTGTTACATGATTTATCTTCTTCCCAATTAAAATTAGTCACTCCAGGAAAATCAATATTTAGAATAACGTGTAGCGAAAAGATTTGACCGTGTTTCAAATAACTGAATACTCATGATGATAGAGTATGTTTTTGTGCAGGAGTGAACACAGTGAGTTAGACCAGTCTAACAGCTCCACAGAGTTTCTGCCATCATTCCAGCCACTGGCATTAGCCCATAATCTAGGAAGGAGTGGGTGCAGGTTCCACAGGCTTTGTGAGTCGGTCTGAGCTACACAGGGCCGAAGGTGTACAGTAATTGTGACTTAACTCAGATCTACAGGAACGTCAGAGCCATTGAGAAATACTGCTGCCCAAGTTAAAATGCAAAAGGAAATGCAGTCAGGGCAGGTACTTGTAGGGGTCTGAGCAATGTGGGCTATGAGGAGATTTGTGGTGGAATCAGATGAGACTTCCAGTCAGGCTCATCTCCATGTTGGGAGCCTCTTGCTGCATCTTTCGCTGAGCAGTGTGGGGAGGTTCTTGCTGAACACCAATGGGTTGCCAATTAAGAGGGATTACAGCTTGTTACATGCTTTATTAAAGGGACTGCTCATCTCATTAATATTCAGCTCCCTCTCTGACCAAACGCACCAAACAAACTGAAGGCTGAGAATCTTTGACATGGAGCGGGTCAGAACGGGTCAGACCAGGTCAGAGTGAGCCATAGCGGGTCATAGCGGGTCGTAGCGGGCCAGAGCAGGACATAGCGGGCCAGAGCGGCTCAGATCAGGTCAGAGCTGGTCAGAGTGGGTCACAGCAGGACATAGCGGGTCAGAGTGGGTCAGACAAGGTCAGAATATGTCATAGCGGATCGTAGTGGGTGAGAGCGGGTCATAGCTGGTCAAAGTGGGTCACAGCAGGACCATAGCGGATTAGAGTGGGTCAGAGCTGGTCAGAGTGGGTCACAGCAGGACATAGCGGGTCAGAGTGGCTTAGAGCAGGTCGTAGCGGGACATAGCTGGTCAGAGCGGGTCGGAGCGAGTCAGGGCAGGCCAGAATGGGCCAGAGTGGGTCAGAGCACGCTAGAGCAGGTCCGAGTGAGTCAGAGCGGGCCAGAGTGAGTCAGAGCAGGTCAGAGCAGGTTAGAGCAAGTCAGAATGGGTCAGAGCAGGTCAGAGCAGGTCAGAGCAGATTAGAGCAGTTCTGAGCGGGTCAGAGCGGGTCTGAGCGTGTCAGAGTGGGTCAGAGCGGGTCAGAGCAGTTACGTGGGCTGCTTGCTCCGAAGGAGGTCCATCTTGGTCACTGGGCACCAACATCTCAGGACACACTCCATGGGCATCAGCCTCACACAGTCCTCATCAATGGGCACTGCCGTCCAACATGTGCCAGCTTCTATGAACCCTCAGAGCCCATCTCTGATCCACTTACAGGCCACTCTGCCCTTCAATGCTGCCCCAAGGCTGGTTAGAGTTTACTCAAGTTGCCAACTGCAATCAGAGCTGTGGAGAATGTTGATTTACTGAAGAGGTTTACACGGCAGCTCAGTCGCTAGCACTGTTGCCTCGTAGCACCAGGGACCTGGGTTTGATTTCATCCTGAAGCGACTGTCGGTGTGGAGTTTGCACATTGTCCCTGTGTCTGTGTGGGTTTCCTCCCACAGTCTAAAGATGTGCAGGTTGGGATGGATTGGCCATAGTAAATTGTTCCCTCCCATTTATCTTTCCACCCTGGAGGCTCCCAGCCTCATTCCTGATGAAGGGCTCCTGCCCGAAACGCCGAATTTCCTGCTCCTTGGATGCTGCCTGACCTGCTGTGCTTTTCCAGCACCACTCTAATCTTGTCTCTGATCTCCAGCACCTGCAGACCTCACTTTCGTATAATAAATTACCCATAATGTTCAGGGATGTGTGGGCTAGCAGTGTTACAGGGATAGGGTATAGGGTGAGTCTGGGTGGGATGCTCTTCGCAGGGTTAGTGTGGACTCAATGGGCCAAATGGCCTGTTTCCACACTGTAGGGATTCTATGATCTGCGTCCAATAGCCACTAAAATGGGCGTCAGGATCTCATCAAGCTGTTTCTCACAAATGAATCCTAACTCTTCTCAAATCTGCTGCTTCGGTATCCCAATTACAGCACAGCTCCATGAGCAAACCTCCCCGTCCCTGCCAGAGGCCTTGAAATGATGCTGTTTGACAGTCGGGTCACTGAGAGGACAAAGCAGCACACAAAGGGACAGTCCCACCCGACCTGGTGTGAGCCTAACTCAGGAGTGAAACCACCAGGGTTAGTGTGAACCACATTGAACAGTTTGGACCAGAACCATCTCTGGTCAAGTGCCAAAGGGTGAACTATAGCAGGACGAAGGTGGGGGCTCAATCCCTAGATGTTTTTTCCTGACAGATATTCTATAGCAAACTTAAAGCTAAAACTAAACTTACAATCGAAGTGTGCATTTGGTGTGCACAATGCTACGATTGTCGCCTCAGCAGAACCCCTGAAAACGAAACTTGGAAGTCTGCAACAGCAACTTGTAGCACCCACTAATGTGAAAAAGAAATCCCCACATGATTTCTGCAAGTTTATAGCAGAGCAACATTTGACACTGAGCAATGTAAGGTCACCAACTTCCCTGAAGGGGTAGGTTTTAAGGAGGGACAGTTGGAGAGGCCGAGGAAGAGGGGGCAGTTCATGAGCTTCATACCTCAACATGGCCATCAATGGTGGGGGTAACTGCTACTGAGGCTCCTCCGAGGTTCTGAGTTCAAGGCTCAAGGGGGTTACAGAGATGGAGGAGGTGAGGTAGTTTTGGGGGTGGAGGCATGGAGGGAATTAAAGACAAGGATGAAAAATTTAAAATTGAGACACATATAGCCATGACAAATGACTCACTAAGAGTTCCACCGGTAAAACATCAGCGCACATGAAGGAGGATAGGCATACATGGCTTAGTTTAATTAACTGGGACTTTATTCACTGAGGGGTGACCTCATAGAAGTTTATAAATCACGAGGGGATTAGATAAGGTGAATAGCCAAGGTCTTTTCCCCAGGGTGGGGGAGTTCAAAACTAGGGGGTGCAGTTTTAAGATGAGAGGAGAAAGATTTACAAGGAACTTGAGGGGCTGCGTTTACACACACAAGGTGGTTTGTACGTCGAACAAACTGCCAAAGGAAGTGGTAGATGCCGGTACAATGACAACATTTAAAAGACATTTGGGCAGGTACGTGGATAGGGAAAGGTTTAGAGGGGGATGGGCCAAATGCAGGCAAATGGGGCTAGTTTAGTTTGGGATGCTGGTCGGCGTGGACTGGTTGGACCGAAGGGTCTGTTTCCATGATGTATGACTCTATGTTTGAGCAGGAGATATATACAGGATGAAGGGCAGATAAAGGGGAAAGCCAGCACTTCCACTGTGTGGTCCAAAAACACCATGTTGTTAAATCCATTAACCCATAGACTGCTGAGTAACTGGGATACCATGAGTCAGCACCATAAATACTGTAGCAAACACCTCCGTTGTTAAAATGCCTGGCTGTTTCAGCACCTTGTGCTGTAATCACTGCTGGTGCCTTATCACTTAGCAAAGAGGCAATACATGGGTGAGAGACAATGACTTAAAAAAAACACAATTATCTTTCTGTCTGCTTCAGAATTTGGAAGTTTATTATAAACTTTCAAAAACTGGAAAACAAATCTATTTATGTGTGAGATTTGACAGCATCCATCACACTACAGATGTCACACTTCAATGTGTCAAAAGTATATTTTAGAAAGGAATGGAAAAGATTTAGCTTTCAACAGGCCTCGTGCTGAAAATGCACAAATTGCAGCAATTCATTGCTGGCTGACCAATGTGCAGCTACTGGCAGCCAATGTCCTGAACACTGGCATTAACAGGAGAAGGTTACATCAGCAGCTGTTATGGGAGACAGTGAGGACTGCAGATACTGGAGATTAGAGTTGAGAGTGTGTTGCTGGAAAAGCACAGCAGGTCAGCCAGCATCCGAGGAGCAGGAGAATCGACGTTTCGGGCCAGAGCCCTTCATGAGTCCTCATTCCTGATGAAGAGCTCTAGCCCAAAACGTTGATTCTCCTGCTCCTCGGATGCTGGCTGACCTGCTGTGCTTTTCCAGCAACACACTCTCAACACAGGTAACTGTTATAACCAAACTTCAGGTCCAAGCGTCAACACCGTGCTGCCATCAAATAAGAAAGAAAGACTTGGTGTTTAATAAATCGTCGATGCTTGGCACGCATCTTGGAGCTTTTCTGGGTGGCTCTGAGGAAACGTCACCCCATTACTCAGGATGGAGGAAGTGGTCTGAAAGTGTCAGAAAAGGAGAATCAGCTGCAATGAAGGTGGGGGGGGGAGGTGTTGTGAATTTTTGGAATCCCCAACTCTCACTGAGGTTTGGATATCTAGTTGTTAAGCACTTCTGATGGTGGGGGAAGGTATTGTTGAGTACAATTCAACTTTGATCTTGATCAGGATCATTCAGGCTTCCTACAGCTCCTTATCTTCTTACTGTGTGAATTACTTCATACAAATGCTGCAGGATTTGTGGAATGGCGATGGCTTAATGGACTGTTAGTTCAGAGATTGACAAAGTTGGCACTGTTCTCCCTAGAGAGAAGAAAGCCCCGAGGAGAGATGTTCAGAATCGTGAGCGGGCTGGAGAGATTAGACAGGGAGAAGCTATTCCCACTCATAAACCAAAAAGCACCGAGATGACATAGATGAGAGTGAGGTACAACAAAACAGGGACAGTGTGAGAAAAACTTTTTCACTCAGTGAGTTGTTAGGGTCTGGAATGCACTGCCTGGGAATGTAGGGGAGGCAGCTTTAATTGAGGCATTCAAGAGAGGCATTAGAAGATTAATTGAGTAGAAATGGTGTTCAGGATATAGGAGATCAGCACTAGCGGTAATAGAGCTGTACAAACACAACAGGCTGAATGACTTCCTTCTGTGATGCCAGACCTCTGTAATTCTGTGGTTTGGAAAGCCAAGTGTCCAGATCATTGAAATGTCAGGAACAATACAGAATTAATCAGAGCCAACTGACTTCTAGAGAACTAGAATAGAGCGGCTAGAAGTCAGATACAGTTTTAAAAAGCATTGTTTAGAGCACACAGTACTGTGAACAGTTCTGGGCACCAGACTTGAGGATGGATATTCTTGGCTTCGGAGAGACGCATTGTTGATTTCCCAAAATGATAGCCGGACTCTAAAGGTTCGACTACAAGAAATCATGGTGTGGAGGTGCCCGGTGTTGGACTGGAGTGGACAAGGTCAGAAGTTACATGTCGCCAGGTTCCGAAAGCTTGTGATTTTAAATACACCTGTTGGACTATGACCTGAGTGTTGTGTGACCTCTGACCTTGTACAAGAAATCACGCCAATTAAGGATGATTTCTCTGGAATTCAGGTGAAGAGATTATTCGACCGAAGACTTCAAGATATTAAAAGGGGTGCAGATAGGGTTGAGAGACTATTTCCACATGTTACTGAATCTTGGGCCAAGAGCCATAGTCTCTATTGAGGAGTCAAAATCACCAAGTTTGATACTGAAAGGGTGGTCAAAAAGTTTGCGACTCTCATCCACCAGTGTGATTTAGTGCTAGCACGATTATTAAATTTGAAAATTGATAAATATTTATTATTCAAAGATAGTAAGGGACAAGAAATTAGAAGATAATGTAGCCATGACCTCAGCGAAGGGCAAAACAGTCTTCTGTTTCTGTCTTTTGTTGGTGCACTCATAATGAAGTAACACGTTGAACCTAATTTGGAGCAAATGGTATTATCGTCTTGTGTGGTGCTGATTTTTGTGTGAATGTGAGTCTTTTCTACATGGAATCTTAGAAACGATCCAGTGGAATTTTCAGGAAATTAAATGTCGTTTCAAAGTTGGGATTATAGTGCAACAGAATTCATTGAATCCTGATGCATTGTCCTGGGCACAACTTACCATATTGTGTGCACTTTAAGGCACCTCAGTAGAGCAAGGACAGAAATACAATGATGCAAGTGGAGCATTGATGCTTTCAGATGTTACCTGGGATGGGAACTCATAGTTAGAGAGGGTATAGGATTAAGGTGAGAGAGGAAAGATCTAAATGGGACCTGAGGGGCAACTTTTTCACGCAGAAGGTGGTGCATGTACAGAAGTGGACAGGTACATGATTAGGAAAGTTTTGGAGGGAGATATGGACCACAGGCAAATGGGACAAATTCAGTTAGGGATACCTGGTCGGTATGAACGGCTTTGACCGAAGGGTCTGTATGATTGTATGACTCTATTGACAAAGGAGCAGAGAAATGTTGAGCAGTAACATGGTAGAATTCTTAAAGATAAAGAGGCAATGCTATATCGAGCCAGTTGGGTGGCCTGGTGCCTGGATGAGTGAAGTTGAATGACATTTACAAAAATAAAACTGAAAGTGGAGGCTACAATTTGCTTGCCCCGCTTGTTAGGAACAGCTTTGAGAATGGAATTAGATGCTTGTATGGAAATCGGTCAGGAGTGTGCGAAAAGGTTATATAGCTTAGATGCAGACTGACACTTAGATGCATAGGCTTGATTGGTCAAATGGCCTGTTTACATTTCCAAACCCTAAAGCTCCTGTATGGGATTGTCAGGGTTCACACCTGTCCCTTCTGAAATGACAGGGTTGGTCATTGTCAGTGCAGGCACTGTGCTGTAACGGGCCTGTGCTCTGAACTTAGGAACATTTCAAAAAAAGATGCTTGACAAAATACTTTGAAGATGGATCTCAGAGGAAGTCCTGAGATAGGGATCCAAGAATGATCTCAAACTGGATTCTGTACAATCAATTCCAGGACATTGGCACTCATAGGAGTAAAAAGGTAATGTAAAAGTCGCACAAATAGAAATGAAATCCAATAAAACTTGATCTGTCAAAGTCCTTCCCAGTTGCTGTTCTCAGAGTTGCAAACATAGTTGAGGTCAGTAACAATGCATCAGGTGAAACAGAGTATACAGCAAAATGCAGGCCATTCGGCCCAACAGCTGGAGGCCAGTGTTTATGTACCAGCCGAGTCATTTCCTGCTTTCCAAATCTAATTCTGCGTTTTATCTATCTAAATCAGTTGCGTGTTTAGCTTCCCCTTAAATGCATCAACAGTACAGATTCCATTAACTGATGCGGTTGTGTCTCCCTGTGACAATGTCTCCCTGTGATAGTGACCCCCCTGTGGTAGTGTCTCCCTGTGATAGTGACCCCCCTGTGGTAGTGACCCCCTGTGGTAGTGACCCCCCTGTGGTAGTGACCCCCCTGTGGTAGTGTCCCCCTGTGATAGTAACCCCCCTGTGATAGTGACCCCCCTGTGGTAGTGTCTCCCTGTGATAGTGACCCCCTGTGATAGTAACCCCCCTGTGATAGTGACCCCCCTGTGGTAGTGTCTCCCTGTGATAGTGACCCCCTCTGTGATAGTGACCCCCTGTGATAGTAACCCCCCTGTGATAGTAACCCCCCTGTGATAGTGATCCCCCCTGTGGTAGTGACCCCCCTGTGTAGTGTCCCCCTGTGATAGTAACCCCCCTGTGATAGTAACCCCCCTGTGATAGTGACCCCCCCTGTGATAGTGACCCCCCCTGTGGTAGTGACCCCCCTGTGTAGTGTCCCCCTGTGTAGTGTCCCCCTGTGATAGTAACCCCCCTGTGATAGTGTCCCCCTGTCATAGTGACCCCCTGTGATAGTGTCTCCCTGTGATAGTGTCCCCCTGTCATAGTGACCTCCTGTGATAGTGTCTCCCCGTGATAGTGTCTCCCTGTGGTAGTGACCCCCCCTGTGATAATGACCCACTGTGATAATGACCCCCCCGTGATAGTGACCCGCCTCTGATAGTGAGCTCCCGTGACAGTGTCACCCCGTGACAGTGTCTCCCCGTGATACTGCCCCCCCACCATGGTGTCCCCCCGTCATAGTGTCCCCCCGTCATAGTGTCCCCCGTGATAGTGACCCCCTGTGATCGTGTCTTCCTGTACCAGTGTCTCCCTATGACAGTGACCCCCGTGACAGTGACCCCCCGTGATAGTGTCTCCCTGCGATAGTGTCTCTCTGCGATAGTGACCCCCCCTGTGATAGTGTCCCCCTGTGATATTGCCCCCCAGTCATAGCTTCCCCCCACGATAGTGTCTCCCCGTGATAGAATCTCCCCGTGATAGTGACCCCCCGTGATAGTGACCCCCCGTGATAGTGAGCCCCCGTGATAGTGAGCCCCCTGTGATAGTGACTCCCTTTGATAGTGACCCCTGTGATAGTGACCTCCCTGCGATAGTGTCTCCTGCGATAGTGTCTCCCTGTGATAGTGATCCCTGTAATAAAGAAAGATGTTATGAAACTTGAATGCGTTCGGAAAAGATTTACAAGGATGTTGCCAGGGTTGTAGGATGTGAGCTATAGGGAGTGGCTGAACAGGCTGGGGCTGTTTTCCCTGGAGCATTGGAGGCTGAGTGGTGACCTTACAGAGGTTTACAAAATTATGAGGGACATGGATAGGATAAATAGACTAAGTCTTTTCTCTGGGGTTGGGGAGTCCAGAACTAGAGGGCATAGGTTTAAAGTGAGAGGGGAAAGATATAAAAGAGACCTAAGGGGCAACTTTCTCACACAGAGGGTGGTACATGTATGGAATGAGCTGCCAGAGGATGTGGTGACGACTGGTATAATTGCAACATTTAAGAGGCATTTCTTGGGTAAATGAATAGGAAGGGTTTGGAGGGATATGGGCCGGGTGCTGGCGGGTGGGACTAGATTGGGTTGGGATACCTGGTCGGCATGGATGGGTTGGACCGAAGGGTCTATTTCTCTGCTGTACATCTCTATGACTATGACTCTATGACTCCCTGTGATAATGACCCCTCCCCCCTCCGTGATAGTGACTCCCTATGATAGTGACCCTCTGTGATAGTGACCCCCGTGTGATAGTGTCCCCCCTGTATAGTGTCCCCCCTGTATAGTGTCCCCCCTGTATAGTGTCCCCCCTGTGATAGTGTCCCCCCTGTGATAGTGACCTCCCTGTAATAGTGACCCCCTGTAATAGTGACCCCCTGTGATAGTGACCCTCTGTAGTAGTGACCCCCTGTGATAGTGACTCCCTGTGATAGTGACCCCCTGTAGTAGTGACCCCCTGTGATAGTGCTCCCCTGTGATAGTGAACCCCTATAATAGTGACTCCCTGTGATAGTGACCCTCTGTAGTAGTGACCCCCTATAATAGTGACCCCCTATAATAGTGACCCCCTGTGATAGTGACTTTCACATTCTCACCAGTCTTTTTTTGAAGTGGTTTCTTCTGAATACCCAATGAGATTCTTAGTAACTACCTTTGAATGAACGCTTCTGGTATCTTCCCCAGTGAAAACCTTTTCACTGTCTTCATTTCTTCTGCTCCTTTCAGAGTCTATTGGGACATCTGTAGCCTTCTCCTTTGTTTGTGAGTGGTGTGAGCCAGCCTGTTACTCCTTTCCTGTTAACCCTGTTGTTGTGCACCAGTGTCTCAAGATCCTTTTACAATAACTCGACCAGAAATGGACACAGGTGACTGTCTAGTGAAGGGTCACTGGATCTGAAACATTATCTCTGATTTCTCTCCACAGATGCTGCCAGACCTGCTGAGATTTTCCAGCAATTTCTGTTTTTGTTTCTGATTTCCAGCATCTGCAGTTTTTTAATTTTTTTTATGTACGCAAATGATCTCATCAAGGTTCAGTGCAAGTTTAGCTTTTGTTTTGCACTGTATTTTACTACGTTACTTTTCAGTTCTGTTCGCGTAGAAATAAACTTGTATTTTGTCTGTTTTTATTTTGATAATCTCATCGATGTACTTTGTAACTGTTGGCAACTGTGTATTTGTACTGTCTGATATCTTTACCCCTCATGGTGTGATCAGCTAAAATTTGAACGAGATATGTAACATGTGCCCATAGTTGATTATTTCCAAAACTGTGGGTCCTGGTCCTACTCGCATGGAGTCAGATGAAGAGAATTGTCAAAGCAATACTGTAATAAAGTCATTAGCTCCAATCAGTTCAGTAACACTTCAGGGAAGGGAGGTCAGGACATTCAATGGATTGGCTTTGAGATTGTTGTTGCATTTCAGAACATAAGAGCTAGGAGAAGGAGGAGGCCAGCTGGCCCATCAAGCCTGTCCCCCCATTCAATAAGATCATGGTAATCTTTTTGTGGCCTCAGCTCCACTTACCTGTCCTCTCACCATAACCATTAATTCCTTTACTGTTCAAAAATCTAACTATCTTTGCCTGAAGAGCATTCAACAGGATAGCATCAGCTGTTTCACTGAGCAGGGAATTCCACAGATTCACAACCTTTTGGGTGAAGAAATTCAGCTGCATCTCCATCCACTGGCACGGTGGCTCAGTGGTTAGCACTGCAGCCTCATATCGCCAGGGACCTGGGTTCAATTCCCACCTTGGACGACTCTCTGTGTGGAGTTTGCACGTTGTCCCTGTGTCTGCATGAGTTTCCTCCCACAATCCAAAGATGTGCAGGTAAGGAGAATTGCCCATAGTGTTAGTAAACGTAGGATGGGTTGCTCGTTGGGGTAAAGGGCCTATTTCCATACTGTAGGTAATCTAATCTTATTTTGACACTATGCCCCCTAGTTCTGGTTTCACCCACCAGTGGAAGAGAGAGCCCTCAGAGAGGAGGTGGATCGGCAATGCTAAATTGCCCATAATGTCCAGTGATGTACAGGCTAGGTGGGTTAACTATGGGGTAGGGTAGAAGTGGGGTTAATGCCCTTTGGAAGGCACGGTGTGGACTCGATGGGCCGAATGGTCTGCTTCCACACTGTAGGGATTGTATGAGAGGAAAAGGGGACGCAGGGGGACGAGGAGGAAAGAAAAATACAGCCAGGTGTCGTGGAGAGTTGGCACTCTTTCCTTGGTTGTTGATAAGAACCTGAAATGTTTGTGCAAAATTTCTGCATTTCTTAAGTAATAAAGTCACAGAATGAAAGATCTATAAATGCTAGTGAGAGGGATGAGTGGGGGTAGTCAGTGAGGGAGGTCAGTTGGAAAGGAGGATAGAGTGCGGTGGAGAAGAGGAAGAAGAGGTTAACAAACGGGAGGATAAATGGGTGACAGAAACAGTGGAGGAGAGAAACATATTGATTTGAGAACTTACTAACAGCAGTGTTCTTCAGAGGAGGGTTAGGAGGAACATATTGAAGTTGCTGAGCACATTTGAAATGACTGAAGCAGTGGATTTATTTGATAAGAATTACACATGTTTCTACGAAGAAGATGGCATCCTGTTTGAATGAGTCCCCATGACTGTGATTGCTCACTTGTCTTTGACTGATTGAAGGGGTTCAGGGAACGGGGTGATGGGATGGACAGTTTGGATCTCTGCAGTTTTGTGAAAATACTGATTCATTATTGTCAGGATGGAGTCAAAACAGATAATAGGATTATCTTAGCATTTACATGTTGCCGCATATTTGTCGGTTCACCACAAGAGACTGACGCCACTAATCAAACAGCATGTGCACATTGAGTGCTTTCCCTTCCCTCTGATCTCTCTCTTGTCAACGGTTTGAATTATTTTAGCTCCATTTAACTGAATGAATCTGCTGTCATATATTGTGGGTCTGTTGTTAAACATTTATTGGAAAAATGAGTGCTTCAGTTCTCACTGAGATATGAATTTCTGAAATAACTGAACTTCAAATTAAGGCAGAGTTAGTTTGAAACTTTTTTGCAGTTGAGTCATGACATCATGCAGCACAGAAACCAACCCCTTGATCCAACTTGTCCATGCCGGTTAATTTTCCCAAATTAAACTAGTCCCACCTGCCTACGGTAGGCCCATATCCCTCCAAAACTTTCCTATCCATTTACCTGTCCAAATGTCTTTCAAGTGATGTAACTGTACCTGCATCTACCACATCCTCTGGCAGATCATTCCAGTTATTGTTTCCCTCTGAATCTTATCGTCTGTTCCCTGTTGGTCTTCCCATGTCAACGTCACTCTCTAGTGTCACCAATGTGCACAGTTACCAAGATCACACATTGACCAGTATGTGCCTGGGGAACATGAGGAATAACGCTCTGCTCAGTCTCAGTTCCTGCCCTGTTCCTTCCCTCACTCCCAGATTCTGGATTTGGAATAACTCATTTAGACCGTCCAGCTGATTACAGTCCTGCCCGTTGATTTTAGAAAATCTGTATCTCCCGGCGAAGATTGAGTTGGAAAAATAAAGGAATTGAGCTGCATCAAAAATACAACATGGTCAGCACATCCTCCTGTCCCTGAATCCTTGGAATGCCTTTTAGTTCATCTCAGCATCGCTCCTTGACGTTCAATGTTGTTACTGTCACTGATTCCTCCACATTAACAAAAACTGAACTGGACCTTCATACAACAAATGTGGAAGGAAAATGATTAAAAAGAATAACTACAACGACTGAAACTGAATTGAAATGTTTGATCAGGGACGATAGTCAGATTTGTCATTCCATGTCATGCTTGGTCCTGGGTTCTGTAGGATTTGAAGGTCAGAGTTCTAAACGAACAGGTTAGAGTTGAATCTAAGTCATGGTTGGAGCAATATTAGAGGCAATTCTTCAATTGTGGCTTTTCCTGGGCTTGGCATAAAGGACACTGAGCCACCGAAAACCATTCCACTTGTTGTTGGCTTCTTGTTGTGTCGATAGCACCATGCAGGTTTCTGCAGTCTCACATGGGAGACACTACTAAACAATGTGGATCTCTAACAGCTCGAAGACATTGGATTTCTCACCTTCCAGTGTGTCTTCTTTCAAGATGCTGCTTAAACACTTCTGTTTGATCAAGCATCGGATGATTGTTCTCCTGCAGAAGGTGTCAGTACTTATGATTGCACTCCTGTGAAACACTTTGGGCATTGTTACTGTGATAAAGGTACTATTAGAGTCATAGAGATGTACGGCACAGACCCTTCGGCCCAACTCGTCCATGCTGATCACATATCCTAACCTGATCTGGTCCCACCTGCCAGCACCCGGCCTATATCTCTCCAACCCTTCCTATTCATATATCCATCCAAATGCCTCTTAAATGTTGCAATTGTACCAGCCTCCACCACTTCCTCTGGCAGCTCATTCCATACACGTACCACCCTCTGTATGAAAACGTTGCCCCTTCAGTCTCTTTTATATCTTTCCCCTCTCACCTTAAACTTGTGCTCTCTAGTTCTGGACTCCCTGACCCCAGGGAAAAGACCTTGCCTACTTACCCTATCCATGCCCCTCATAATTTTGTAAACCTCTATAAAGTCACCCCTCTGCCTACAACACTCCAAGGAAAACAGCCCTAACCTATTCAACTTCTCCCTATAGCTCAAATCCTCCAACCCTGGCAACATCCTTGTAAATCTTTTTTGAACCCTTTCAAGTTTCACAACATCTCTCCAATAGGAAGGAGACCAGAACTGCACACAATATTCTAACAGTGGCCTAACCAATGTCCTGTACAGCTGCAACATGACCTCCCAACACCTGTACTCAATACTCTGACCAAAGGTCTTCTTCACTACCCTATCTACTTGCGACTTCACTTACTTTCAAACAGTGACAAATTGCTTGAGATTTAATGTTTTAACATAAATACAAGCTGCATTACAGCTTCCACAAATATGGATGATTGAAGTGGAGCGATACTAGAATGAATTAAATTCCTAAACAGCAGCTTGAACAGGTTGGGATCCCCATGGGTCTGAGTTTGTTCAGGTTGCCTGTTGAATTCTCCTGTGCCTCTCTGAACTCCCTTGGAGCCAAAGACCCAGAATGAGGAATCTCCCTGAAGAAGGAGTCACATTGTCAAAACGTTTTCTCTTGCACCAATCAGGACAATTTGCAAGAATGTCAAATTTCAAATGAGCACAGCAATTCATACTGCAACAGGAAAGGGAGCTGATTGGTCAGGGCAGTGCTGTGGAATAAAGCAGCGAGGATACTGTAGGTTCCCTAAGTTCCTGGCAAATTCCAAAAGGTGCAAGGCATGAGCATAACTCTTTTGTTTGCGGAGGATGGATCCCTGTTTATGAAGGAATGTCAGTTCTAGCAAGTGTAAATGAGCCGCATCATAATCTAACTAATTGTCTTAAATTTTTTTTTTAGTTTAACGACAACACATTGATTCAAGAATAGGAGAGAAATCATAGGGACTTGGGATCCATTTGGCCTTTCACATCTGCTTCACCATTCGATTAGGTCATGGCTGGTGTGGTTTCAAACCCACTTTCCTGTCCGCACTCCTCCCCATACTCTTCATTGCCTTGTCTTTCAAAAATGTGTCCCTCTTAGCCTTAAGTAAATGCAAAGCTCTGGTCTGCACTGGTTTATAGAGAAGAGAGTTCCCCAGGGTAATGATGAGACCCTAGATACAGTTCGTCCAATCATACTTACTAATGTTGACATCAGAGAGGAGTTTGTAACATTGTAACATTGGAAAGGTGAAAGTGAGGACTGCAGATGCTGGAGATTAGAGTCGAGAGTGTGGTGCTGGAAAAGTACAGCAGGTCGAGCAGCTGTAACATTGGAGATGTGAATATATCAAATAATCCAGGAAGCTGGACCGAACCTCCTGGAAGATGAGGAAACCCCAAAAATTCCATCCTTAGCCTCCACACACAAAGCCAGTGAGAGGATCTGAACATAAACTGTTAGAACTCACTCGATCTTCCAAAATTGCGGAAGTATTCCTATGAGGAATGAAATCAGAAATAAAAGCTGAGATCGGAAAATCCGGGTGGAAGACGGAAATGGCCCGGTAATGCTCAATGCCTACAAGACCAGGAAAGTTCCAAAGAACATCGCAAGAACATGTGTCTGCCTCTGCTGGTGAGAGCTCACAGGAATTGGCGAAAGAAGCAGAGCCCAAGTTGACAAGACAAACCCAGCAGTGGGAGGGGGACCCTGTATGGGACGTCAGTGTTAACGTCTTAATTACCACATTTAAAAGGCATCTGGATGAGTGTGTTAATAGGAAGGGTTGAGAGGGATATGGGCCAAGTGCTGGCAAATGGGACTAGATTAATTTAGGCTCTCTGGTCAGCATGGACGGGTTGGACCTAAAGGTCTGTTCCCATGCTGTACATCTCTGTGACTCTGAATCAGCCCAGTCTCTTCCAATGCCGCTTTTCCAAAACTTCATTTCACAGCATCTGAGAATAGATCAATTCACTGCAGATCCCCAGTGTCCTGGGAGTGAACTTAAAGGGAGGTTATGAAGGAGAAACAGTGGAAAGACAATGGCAGTGGATTGAGAGGATTCACCACCCCTTGCAAGTTCCTTTCCAAGCCACGCCCCATCCTAACTTGGGAA
The DNA here is from genome assembly GCF_020745735.1 of Hemiscyllium ocellatum. Lineage (NCBI taxonomy): Eukaryota > Metazoa > Chordata > Chondrichthyes > Orectolobiformes > Hemiscylliidae > Hemiscyllium > Hemiscyllium ocellatum. The sequence goes on along the minus strand of NC_083437.1, from coordinate 41,660,410 downwards.
TATATCGCTGTTCCTTCAGTGTCACTGGGTCAAAGTCCTGGAATTCCCTTCCAATAAGGTGCCTCCCCCCTTCAATTTTCATTCCCAAACATGAAGATACCACCTTCTGAAAGACAGTTAGGGATGGCCAACAAATGTTAGCCCAGCCAGCAATGCCCACATCCTTTGGTCCCCTTAATTCCACCATTTCATTTTCTTTTGTAGTTTAATCTTACAAATGACAATTATTTTAAGGGCAGTCATTGAAAAGATTTGTTGCAGGGCCAATCACAGTCAATGACCCCATGGTAAAACAGGGCAAATAATATCCTCCACTCTGTAACTAGGCATTGCAAATGGATTCTTATTCTCCTGAATTTTGTGGGTGAAAGAGAGAGCTCTGAAGGTTGGTCCTTTAACATGGCTTCAATCCTGTCCTCTCTGAGGTTTAAAGGGACATTATGCCTTTAGAAGCAATTCTGCGTTGCAATGTAGAGTCTGATTAATGGCATGTGACAGAGCGTCAAAGCAATGAGGACGTCCGCTAACAGTATTTTTTGTTTTCTTTTACTTTTACCACATGTGGATGTCACAAATAAATCCTCACTTTAATTTGCATATTAATTGGACAAAAACGTCAACCATCTTTCATTAAATGAAATGATCCGCCGATTTGGAGACATAAAAATGAATAGTTACTGAAAACTGACCGCACATATTAAACACAGAGGGCTCGAGTCAAGTGTTAAAGGCGCAACAAACCTTTTATTTAATCTTAATAGACTGAATTTTAAAACTATAAAGGATGTTAATATAAATCGCAACACAATATTTCCTTCGAAACGACCTAACCCTCAAAGCATTTAAAATTAAGCTTGTCAAAGGAGATGATAGTTGCAGGATGAAAATGTGCAACTAAGCATTCAAAGGCAAAGGAGCCGCAGCTTGTATATTTGTGACATGTTCCGAAAAGCAGTCAGTGTTATTCAGGCTGACGCTGAGGTTCTGTAGGTCTCAGACAGTGAAATGTAACCGAGCAAGAGCTTTACTCTTTAACATTCCATTTGCACAACTCTCTGAGAATGGCGAGTTGAGAGAACATTTGCCAGATGTACCACGACCAGTCATTGGGATCATGTCGTTAAAATACCTTGTTGCTCCAGAAATCTACTAAAGTGGCCCCTTCACAACCTACAGATTGTTTATGTCCAGACCCCAAAGTCTCATTGTAGCCAAGGGGGAAATGTCACCAAGGGTACAGAGGGACGTCACGAATGGGTGACCTTGTGGTCGTGATCATGAGGGAGATGCTTTGAGCCAGTCCCATTCTGCACTGATTTTGGCTGTACTGCGTACGGAGGAAGTGAGGTCTGCAGATGCTGGAGATCAGAGCTGAAAATGTGTTGCTGGAAAAGCGCAGCAGGTCAGGCAGCATCCAAGGAGCAGGAAATTCGACGTTTCGGGCATAAGCCCTTCATTGTACTGTGTAAAGCTGATTATTAGAGACAGAGAACGGGAGGTAGGTTGGAGGACAGTCACCTCACTCTGTAGCACTGGCAGATCCACTGAGCTTTGGAATAATTTGGGCCACAGTTTCTGCTCCATTTGTCAGTGTCACAGAGTCAATTGTCAGCAGTTTATTGGGTCGGTCAGGGGCTAAGGAGACTGTCCAGTCTCCCCTCAGCACCTCTGCCCAATATTGACCCCTCGCCTCCCCCCACACCAACACTGATCCTTCCCCTCCCCCACACCAACACTGACCTCTGCCCAACACTGATCCCTCCTCACACACTGACCTTTCCCCCCATACTGACCCTCCCCCCCACTCCACACTGGCCTTCCCCCCCACCCTGACCCCTCCCCTGCACCACACCACACCACATTGACATTTCACCCAACACTGATCCTCCCCAACATTGACCAATGCCCAACACTGACCCCTCCCTTACACCACACTGACCCCTCCCCCACACTCACCCCTCCCCCACACCACACTGATCTTTCCCCCAATACTGACCTTTCCTTTCACACTGACCCCTGTGCCTTTCTGACCTTGACACTGACCTACACAAGGATTGGGGTGCAGATCCTATCAGACAGTGACAGTCGATAGCAGCAGTGATGTTAGTGAGTGACTCTATGTTGAGTGCTGGCCTAGCATCCCTGATCCCTGACTCCGGTGGGATTTCCTGGTTTGGCAAACAGGACAAATTGCAATCATTTAGAAATGTTGAAAAGGCTTTTTATTTTAACCTAAATTTAAAAATTCAGTAAATATTTTGGAGAATAGGCAAGTATAGTGCTGAACAAATATGTAATATTGTTCACGATAAATTATACAAAAGACCATCCATGAATAAATAGATATTCACATGAACACACTCATTAATATCATTAATTCAGTACTCAGAAGCAGAACTGCACCAAGACAGGATGTTCTCAAAGAGATGTTGCAGATTTTTCAGTACCTAATGGGATTATGATGATATTGCCAGGAATGCAAAGGTTTGAGTTATAAGGAGAGGCTGGATAGGCTGGGACCTTTTTCACTGGAGTGTAGGTGGTTAAGGGGTGACCTCATAGAGGTTCATAAAACCATGAGGAGCATAGACAGGGTAAATAGCAAAGGTCACTTCCCTTGTGTGGGGTAGTTCAAACGTAGGGGGCATATTCTTAAGGTGAGAAAAGAAAGATTTAAAAGGGACCTGAGGGGCAACTTTTTCACACAGAGGATGGTGAACGTGTGACTTGCAGAGGAAGTGGTAGATGCAGGTACAATGACAACACTTAAAAGATATTTGGGCAGGTACATGAATAAGAAAGGTTTAAAGGGATATGGGCCAAATGCAGGTGAGTGGGACTAGTTTACTTGGTTTGAATGTGCATGGACAATTGGACCGAAGGGTCTGTTTCCGTGCTGTGTGGCTATTACTATGACTCTGGTTTACAATGAAGACCATGCAGGGATCAGAAGCCACATAGCCGTCTCCCCTTTCACTGACTGCTGATAGGCTGTCAGTGATGGGAGAAAGTCATCCTTAGATGCCTGGAGTTCTGTTTCACTTTTCCCTGTTTTCTCCCTCAAAGAGATTTGAGGAACCAGTTGCCAGGGGATGAGGTTGGGAAGTGATTTAAGGCGGACAGCTGTTGTACAGTCCTTGCTCTCTGTCCTGCCCTCCTGCAGTTGTTGTTTGTGCAGCCTTCTCACATATTTCTGTGAATTTTCTGCAACTGGTGTGACAAAACCACAGCACCAGCTGGGAGAGTGTGACAAAACCACCGTAAAAATTCAACTCCTTCTCTTCAGAGACCCGTTTTATCTGGGGAGCAGTCGGTGAAAGGGGAGACGGCTATGTGGCTTCTGATCCCTGCATGGTCTTCATTGTAAACCAGAGTCATAGTAATAGCCATACAGCACGGAAACAGACCCTTCGGTCCAACTCCTCCATGCTAACCAAAGTAAACTAGTCCCACTCACCTGCGTTTGGCCCATATCCCTCTAAACCTTTCCTATTCATGTACCTGCCCAAATATCTTTTAAATGTTGTCATTGTTCCTGCATCTACCACTTCCTCTGCAGATCATTCCACACACACACCATCCTCTGTGTGAAAAAGGTGCCCCCTCCGGTCCCTTTTAAATCTTTCTTTTCTCGCCTTAAAAATATGCCCCCTACTTTTGAATTACCCCAAACTAGGGAAAAGACCTTTGCTATTCACCCTGGCTATGGTTTTATGAACCTCTATGAGGTCAATCCTCAACCTCCTGCGCTCCAGTGAAACCAGCCTATGCAGCCTCTCCTTATAAAACAAACCCTTCATTCCTGACAATAACCTGGTAAGTCTTTCCTGAACCCTTTCCATAAGACCATAAAACATAGGAGTGGAAGTAAGGCCATTCGGTCCATTGAATCCACTCCACCATTCAATCATGGCTGATGGGCATTTCAACTCCACTGCATTCTCCCCGTAGCCCTTAATTCCTTGTGACATCAAGAATTTATCAATCTCTGCCTTGAAGCCATTTAGCGTCCCAGCTTCCACTGCACTCTGCGGCAATGAATTTCACAGGCCCACCACTCTCTGGCTGAATAAATGTCTCTGCCAGTTCTGAATTGACCCCCTCTAATTCTAAGGCTGTGCCCACGGGTCCTAGTCTCCTCGCCTAATGGAAACAATTTCTTAGCGTCCACCCTTTCCAAGCCATGTATTACCTTGTAAGTTTCTATTAGATCTCCCCTTAACTTTCTAAACTCCAATGTATACAATCCCTGGATCCTCAGCCGTTCCTCGTATGTTAGACCTGCCATTCCAGGGGGTCATCCATGTGAATCTCCGCTGGACACGCTCCAGTGCCAGTATGTCCTTCCTGAGGTGTGGGGACCAAAACTAGACACAGTACTCCAAATGGGGCCTAAACAGAGCTTTATAAAGTCTCAGTAGCACATCACTGCTTTTATATTCCAACCCTCTTGAGATAAATGACAAATTATTTTCCAATTTAATAATATCCTCTCTTTAGCAGAGCGACCAGAACTGCACACCATACACCAAAGTCCTGTACAACTTCAACATGACATCCCAACTCCTACACTCAGAGGTCTAAGCAATGAAGGCAAATGTGCTAAATGCCTTCTTCAATACCTCATCTACCTGCGATGCAACTCCAAAGAACTATGAACTTCAACCCCAAGGGTCTCTCAGTTTAACAAAACTACCTAGGGGGTTCCACCATTAACCATAAAAGTCCTGCCCTTTATCCAAATTAAAGTCCATCTGCCACTTAGCCCATTGGCCCAATTGATCAAGATCCCTTTGTAATCTTAGATAACCTGCTTCACTGTCCAATATATCACCAATTTTGGTGTCATCTGCAAACTTACATGCCTCCTAAAGTCTCATCCAAATTGTTTATATAAATGACAAACAACAATGAACCCAGCGCTAATCCCAGTGGAACACCATTGGTCACAGACCTCCAGTCCAAAAGTAACTCTCCACTACCACCCTCTGTCTGGGGTGAGAGATGGTTACTTTCTCTTAAGATAGTACTTCAACTGAATTAGAGTTTTAAATATTTCTGCTCAGAGATTTTATTACGCAGCTTTATTACGAAGGAGGTGGGACTTAAACCCTGGCCTCCTGATCCAGAGGTAAGGACACTACCACTGCATCACAACATTGTAAACATTGGGGGCTTTGGTCAGCTCAATTAGCCAGGTAGTATGTAGTAGGTCAGGTAGCATCCAAGGAACAGGAGAAACGACGTTTCGGGCATAAGCCCATCTTCAGGAATGCCCGAAACATCGATTCTCCTGCTCCTTGGATGCTGCCTGACCTGCTGCACTTTTCCAGCAACACATTTTCAGCTCTGATCTCCAGCATCTACGGTCCTCATTTTCTCCTTGACTGAAATGTAGTGTAGAATGATGCCAGCAGTGAAGGTTCGAATCTTGTACTGGCTGTGATAGTACATGGACACACTGTCTCCTCTCCTTCAACAATGTTTGAGGGGAAGGTGATGTCTCATAGTGACATTGTCAAGACGCTAGGCTGATGTTCTGGGAATGATCAGTTCAAATTCCACTGTGGCAGATGTTGACATTTGAATTCAATGAAACACTGGAATAAAGAGCTGACCTAATGGTAACTGTATCACTCATTGTCAAAAACCCACCTGGTTTGCTTATGTCCTTCAGTGAAGGAAATCGGCCTCCCTTACCTGGGCTGACCCACATGTGACACCAGACCCACGGCAATGTGATTGACTCTTACCTGTCTTCTGGGCAAACAGGGTTGGGTAATAAATGCTACTGGTCAGAGACACCCACATCCTGTGAGTGAATAAAATAAAGATTCTGTATAACTAGTCTCTGTCTAATGAGAGAGTTACATGTTGAAGCTATGGAGGTGAGTTTCCAGAGAGCTCTAGAGAAAGCAGTGAGACGGGATTAGAGTAAAAGAGAATATTGGCACCACCTCAGATCATGTTGCTGAATATACACAGGGTTTAGTGTGGAATATCATAGGGAGCGGATCTCCGTGACTGTGCAGCATCTTACTCTAGTCAACTCCAAGAAGTCCAGTGTCATGTGGGGCGTAACATTGCCCCACCTGAAGGTAAGGTTGAAAGTTTAGCATGTGCTGTCCCAGTGTTTAACTGAGCAGTCAGGCATCTTGAGGACAGTTCTAAATCATAACCAAAAGAACCGCGGATGTTGTAAGTCAGGAACCAAAACAGAAATTGCTTGAAAAGCTCAGCAGATCTGATAGCATCTGTGGAGAGAAATCAGAGTTAACGTTTCAGGTCAAGCAACCCTTTGTCAAAACTGTTCAGAGGAAGGGTCACCAGACCTGAAACATTAACTCTGATTTCTCTTCACAGATGCTGCCAGACCTGCTGAGCTTTTCCAGCAACTTCTAATTTTGATCTTGAGGACAATTCCCTTCCAAGTTCCCACAATGTGTTCCTAAAGTTTGAGACTTTCAAACCCAGTTTGTACAAACAGATAAGATTCAAACCTGCTGTCAGATCTGTGACCAGATCCCACTCGGTTTTCCGCCAAGTTAGCTGCTGTCTCAAGATAGGCAGTTGTTATTTTATAAACGGCTGAGTCTCCTCCTGTCTCTTGCCGGTCCCTCCTGGACTTGGATGATAGAGAGACCCCACCTGAGAACTAACTGGAGGATCCTGGAGGGAGACCACAGGGTCAGAGTCAGCAGACTGCACCACTTTGAGAACCCACCAGCACAGAACATCTCAGAGAGAACAAATTCCCCAGATTGGAAGTCATGGTGGAAAAGGAGATGGTATTGTGTCGATCCTTTAGGATTTGCCAGTGTGGAGCACCTCTGGGACAAGGAGCTAACGTAAAATAAACTGCCATAAAGGTATCAGGATGTGATTCTTCCTGGAAGAGACCTCTGTGCTCCCAGGTCTCCGAAGCTCCCTGTAGTTTGTGGTAACTGGGCTGTGCCATTTATAATTGCATCCCTGAACAGGTGACATGCATTGTTCCTCTCAACTTCAAACCTTTCATAGAAAGTGCTGGAGAAACTCAATGTCTGTGCAGAGAGAAAGAGAGGGAGAGACAGAGTTCATATTTCTAGAGTCAAATTTTGCCGTAGTTGAGTCATCCCGGACCTGAAACTTTAACTCTGTTGCGCTTTCCACTAATGCAGTTGGACCTTTCTGTTCTAATTGCAGATTTCCAGCGTCTGCAGCGTTTTGCTCTTATTTTGTGCAGTCTTTTCTGTGCCATTTCAATTACTTTATTTGTTCTTGCCACACGCGCAAAACAAAACCTTTTTTCGGAGTTGGCACATTTGTACAGTGGAACAAACTCCTTTAACAAAGATAGACAGACTCTTAACTGCAATCTTCTGTGACAGTCCATAAATCACACATAGAGTCTCGCTCACTGTAACCATATAAATGTGCCCTTCACTATAACACACTCCCAAAGACAGGTCGAGTGAAAAAACTTTGTGCATGTTGAAGCCATTGGAGCTTGCTTTTCTGTTAAATATTTTGAAGGGTTTTGATCGTCAGCGCATAGGCTGGTGAGGGAATCTGCTGGCAGCAGATTTGGATCCTGTCTGCTCAAACAAACTGGGTTTGAAACTCTCAAAATTCACATCTGCTCAAATTACCTAGTTTATGTTTCTCAGCTGTTAAACCAAGTTCAGTGTATTTTTAAACACATTTAATTAATTAACAAATAGTTGCCAGCTGGCCTACACAACTGAGCTGCCATCGTTCCTGTTAGTGGAGCTCCTCAGTTGCTTGCGAGTGTTTAGCCACACGTATATTCCTTATTTAAACAGATTCACAGAAATTTATCTGACTCTGTAGAATCTTTTAACTGAAAACAGATTCCACAAACATGTGGAACCCCAGTATTCTTGTCACTCCTATTCAAATGGCTTTTTGTCAAGAAGCCAAAGATCAGGATTTACCCCTCAATGACTGTTTTACGTTGCTTCTTTACCCCTGCCATTTTTCTCCACCTGTGAAGACACTAACTTATGCTGCACAAGGGTCTCCCAGGAGCCTTGGATGCCTCCCAAGTGGCAGTTCTGCATGTGGGAGCCTAAGCAGTGAGTATTGGCAGCTTATTCAAGCATGACCTTACCCACATGCACACGCGGTGCATGCACAGTCACACATAGCACACAAGCTAGGAACACATGCAGACACACACACAATGCAAGCTGAACACATTCAAGGACACGTGCAGCACATAGGCTAAGCACACATGCAGGCACGCAGTTTACACACATTCATGATGCATATGCAACACGTTCACCCTTCAGCATGTACTTACATATACATACTTATGCAGCACATGTGCAGCGCTCACACATTCTCATGCACACACACACACGTAGCATACACAGTGCACACACACTCTCATGCATCACACATGCAACAGACACACACACTCTCATGCAGCATACGTGCAGCATACATACACTCTCATGCAGCACATACACAGAGCACACACACTCTCATGCAGCACACACAGAGCGCACACACATTCTCATACAGCACACACACAGCACACTCTCATGCAGCACACACACAGAGCATACACACACTCTCATGCAGCACAATCGCAGCATACACACACTCTCATGCAGCACAATCGCAGCATACACACACTCTCATGCAGCACACACACAGAGCATACACACACTCTCATGCAGCATACATGCAGCACGCACACACGCAGTGCACACACACTCTCATGCAGCACATATGGAGCGTACACACTCATGCAGCACACATGCAGAGCATACACATTCCCATGTAGCACACATACAGCATGCACACACACGTACCACACACACAGCGCGCACACACTCTCATGTAGCCCACATGCAGAGCACATTCTCATGCAGCACACAGGCAACACGTGCACACAAGCAGTATATGCACACTGTCATGCAGCATGCACACACTTACACATGCAGCACACAGGGATCATATGATGAAGGTGCTGAGAGGCACAAATACAAACTGGATTGGTGTCAAACTGCTGTGTGTGGTTTATCAGCTCAGATTTATGTGTAGCACAGATCAAGGATTTACCTTTCACACAGACTGAATCATGCATTTACCCATGGAACAGTTAGGTAAGTAACTTTTTTTCACTTTATTCATCACCTGATGACCTGGAATATTTGAGGTCTCTCACTTTTTTGAAAATGATCACTTAATTATGACTAGCATATGGAGTTTAGGAGACATTGCTCACTCAGTTTTTAAATTTTGGATAAAAATTTTTCACTTGATTTGTTAGGAGGTTTTCATCACAAACCTTATTTAAAAAAAGAAACTATCCATTCTCTATGTCATCCAAACTTCTAAGTGGTTTAGCTTGTGGTTCTATTAATTATTGAACTGTGTAACAGGATGGTAAAATTCACAGCAAATTACATGAGAAGGTGGGTTAATATTGTGACAAGTGGGGTATATTCCAATGTTATATAATGGTGCAATAGTATTAGAAAAAGCTTGTTCCAAGTTATTGAGAAATGATGTGATATTATGAATCCAACAATCGTTGCCAAGCGAAAACCCTCTGCTCTAATTGACCTGTGCCACATAATTACATTTTGTACCCTCCGCACTGCCATAGGAGCTCAGGGAGAATGTCATTGCACTGGTAACTCAGAGGCCCAGGCTAATACACTGGGAATTTGAGTTTGAATCCCATCTCAAAGATGAGGAGGAAATCTTTCCTTAAAGAATTGTGAATCTGTGGAATTCACTGCCCCAGGGTTTGGTGTATGCCTAGACACTGAATAAACTTAGGAAGGAGAGAGGTAGCTTTTTAATTAGTTATGGATTGAAGGGCAGTGGAGATTGGACAGGAAAATGGAGTTGATGCTGAGCTGAGATCAGTCATGATGGTATCAAATGGCGGAGCAGGTTTGAGGGGCTGAATGGTCTCCTCCTGCTCCTTGTTATTTGCATTCTTAAGTTCAGTAGCTGGTAGAGTTAAAAACTATGATGGGAGATTCTGGTGTTGGACTGGGATGGATAAAGTCAGAAGTCACATAACACCAGGCTATAGTCCAACAGGTTTATTTGAAATCATAGACTTCATGGAGTTACCTGACAAAGGAGCCCTGAAAGCTTGTGATTTCAAATATACCTGGTGTCATGTGACTTCTAGGTGTCTCCTTCATCGCCGCTCCCTCACCAGCCGGCGCCTGGAGGAAGAACGTCTCATCTTCCACCTCGGAACACTTCAACCCCAGGGCATCAATGTGGACTTCACCAGTTTCCTCATTTCCCCTTCCCCCACCTCATCCTAGTTCCAAACTTTCAGCTCAGCACTGTTCCCATGATCTGTCCTACCTGCCTATCTTCCTTTCCACCTATCCACTCCACCCTCCTCCCTGACCTATCACCTTCATCCCCTCCCCCATTCACCCATTGTACTCTTTGCTACCTTCCCCCTTCCTCCTCCCTGACCTATCACCTTCATCCCCTCCCCCATTCACCTATTGTACTCAATAGTACTTTCTCCCTACCCCCACCCTCCTCTCATTTATCTCTCCACCGTTCAGGTACTCTGCCTCTATTCCTGATGAAGGGCTTTTGCCTGAAATGTCGATTCTCCTGCTCCTCGGATGCTGCCTGAACTGCTGTACTTTTCCAGCACCACTCTAATCCAGAATCCCATCATGTGACTTCTGACTTATTTTCATATCACCATTAGCTAGCTTTGAACAATCATTGAGAAACCCATCTGGTTCACTAATGTCCTTTAGAGAAGAGAATCTGTCATCCCTGCCTGGCCTGGCCTACACATGACTCCATTTCTGACGAAGGCCTTATGCCTGAAACATCGATTCTCCTGCTCCTCGGATGCTGCCTGACCGGATGAGCTTTTCCAGCACCACACCTTTTGATTACATGTGACTCCAGACCAACTGCAGTATGGTTGACTCTTAATTGCATTCGGAAATGGCCCAGCAAGTCACTCAGTTCAAGGGCAATTAAGGATGGGCACCAAATGTTGTTCTTCTTAGAAACACTCACATCCTCAAACAGCACCTTCTAAATCCACAGCCACTTCCATCCAGATGGACAAGGGCAGCAGATACATAGGAACACTATCACTCACAAGCTCCCCTCTAAGCCCCTCGCCATCCTGACTTGAAAATATATCACTGTTCCTTCATCTCACTATGTCAAAATATTGGAAATCATTCTCAATGGTATTTTGGACGTGGACTGCAGCAGTTCAAGAGGGAAGTTCACTGCCACCTTCTCAAGGGCAACTAGGGTTGGGCAATACCAGCAACACTATGAGTAATAAAAATATAATCTTGAGGGAGATGCGGAACTTTGGATAAAAAGACAGGTCAGTTTCATTTAACAGGATCTGGGAGATCCCCCTTGGTGATTGCAAGGGGCCTGGGAAATCAGTCTGAACCTGTTGGCACTGTACAGCATCTACCTTTCATAACTTGCATTTTGTAGTCATTTTCAGTATCAGTACATTCAATGAATGAAATGCTGAACAAATTCAGATTTGTTATTTTAAACTCCCAGTCACCCTACCAATTAACATGCCTAGCTGGTTAACTACCAAGCCTTGGGGGGGGGGGGGTGATCTGATGGAAGTCATCAAGGTCTTAACAGGAAAACTATTCCTACTGGTTGGGGATTATAGGATTAGGGGTAGACTTTGAGAATTAGGGCCAGACTGTTCAGGAGAGATGTTAAGAAGTACTTCTACGCACCCAGGACGGGAGAGGTTTGGAACTTTCTTCCAAAAATGCCATTCGATGCTGGATCAGTTGTTAATTTTAAAACTGAGATAGTTTTTTTTTTGTTAAGCTAAGGTATTAAGGGATATGGACCAAAGGTATGGAGTTAGGCCACAGATCATCCATGATCTCATTGAATGACAGAACAGGCTCAAGGGACTGAATGGTCTCCTCCTGTTCCTATGACTTCTGAGGAAGCTAGTCTGAAGCTGTGAAAGAAGGTATTCTGAGCTACAGAATACTGGGTTCCTGGTCGGGCTGAAGAACAATGCTGCTTCTGTACACTCACTGTCTGATAGGTAGTTGTTTATTCGACATGTCCATAGACAGATTCTGATGTTCGTTGAAGAAGTCAAAGGGTATGGGAAGCTGGCAGCAAAAAGTTCAGCCCCCGAATACAGATGTTCTGTGCTGTGTTTGTTGTGCCTTGTCACACACGCTGACTCACAGGTATCCTGGAGGAGGTCATTATCTTAAACAATGATAGAACCATAGACTCACCCAGCACAGAAACAGGCTCTTCAGCCCATCAGTCCTGATGAAGGATTCCTGCCTGAAACATCGATTTTCCTGCTCCTCGGATGCTGCCTGACCTGCTGCGCTTTTCCAGCACACCATTCTTGACTCTGATCTCCAGCATCTGCAGTCCTCACGTCTTTCAGCCCATCAGGTCTATGCCAACCAACAAACACCAATTAATCCCATTAACAACAAAAACAGAATTTGTTGGAAAAGCTCGGTGGGTTTGCGAGTGTCTGTGGAGAGAAATCAGAGTTAATGTTTTGGGTTGAGTGACCCTTCCTGAGAACTAACCCCATTAACCTGCACTTAGTCTCTAGCCTCCTACGCCCTGAAATTTTGTGTGCTCATCCAGATGTTTCTTAAATGATGTGAGAACACCTGCGTCCACCACCCTCTAAGGCAGTGACTTCCATTTATCTGCCACCAGTCTGGGTGAAAAAAAAATTCCTCAGATCCTGTCTGACTTACTTGCTGCTTGCCTTAAACTAATGCCTTCTGGTCTTAGACCCATCTGCTGTACAGAGTAGAGTAGGTTTCCAGCAAATCCTAGACTCATTCACCTCCTGGAGCACTGAGGCAGAATATGGTCCAAGCATCAGAGACACTTGTGTGTGGGTTCAGTGAGTGAAATTTATCCCCTCTCTCACAGTGAAATAAACCAAGTCGCTTCTCTGCATATTGCTGCTGCTAACCACAGTGAATTTTTTTTTTAAGAATTGCCATCCTCAGCAAAATGCAAGAAACAAGGGGGGCATGAAAAAAGAATGATGTCAGGATTTGTTTATACAATCTGTTGCCAATCCACTGCACTTTTCAAACTTTTTTTTTTGACACCATTTCACTGGTAACTGCCCTGTGAAAGTAGAATTTGCAGAATCTGAATTACAGCTAGCCCAGGCATCCCAGAGAGTATTATCACACACACTAGAAATAACTTAGAAAGCAGGCAGATCCATATTAGGTAATGAATTTGTACCAGAAAGAAGGGAACAAGAAATTTATTGACAAGCTTGTGTGACTGCGAGGCAGTAGAATACCCTCAGCTCCTTTCAGCAATTGTGATTTTTATACTGAGCAAGTGCAGAGGGACTTTTCCGAAAGATAGTTAATGACGCAATTGTTTTTCTCTCTACTTCTGTCACAAGTGTAAAATAAAAGTGAAATGCTATTTCTGATAAAGGAATGTAATAACTCGATCAGAAATATCGCTGTTTGATTTGAAGGGTGAGGCATTTACCAACCTTCCTTACAATTTAAACCTGCTGATAAAGTAGCAGCAGGATTGAGCTCATTCTTTTATTTTTGGGAAGGAAGGAAGGGGAATTGTCGAGTATGGAAAATATAAGTTTGATTCTGGGGAGGGTGGAGGGAAGGGGGGTGAATCTGAGCAGCTTTTCCCACATGGGCCCTCAATCTGTTATCACAAAGGCAGAGATTCTAAAAGAATCATTTGATATATTTTTCACACATTTTCCATAAGGTGTGTTTGTGATCAAGCGTGTATGGGTGAGCGTGTTTGGAAGTGTATATGTGTGTATATGTGGGAAAGTGTGCCTTTTTGTATGTCCGAGTGTGGGAGTATGTGTATGTATAGCCATTTCTGTGCTTACCGTTCTGTTAAGGACTCCTACGGGAAGGATCACTGCACATCTCTGCAACAGTTGGTAACTTTCGTTTGGCCCCAGTCCATTACTTTGTGAGTTGGCTTCCAAAACGAGATTAAATCAGCACACTCTCTCTCTCTCTCTCTCTCTCTGTCTCTCTCTCTGTCTCTCTCTCTCTGTCTTTAACCATTCTCCTCCTGAGGATTCCCAGTACCAGTGTGGTTAGAAAGTTGAGCATATGTTGTTGGTGACTTTCTGTGGTTACCAGGCCCATTACATGGTTGGTGAAGTGACGTGGATGAGAGGGAGCAGGGGAAGGAGGAGTGGTGTGGGGGTCAGTGAGGGTGGGATTTGGCAGGAGTCAGGGGGGTGGTGTTGGGGTTTGTGAGGGCAACAATGTTAAAATGACCAGTGACTCAGCAGCACTTTGAGAGGCTCATAAGCTGTTGGAAAGATGAACATTTACTAACTAATAATGAACTTTCTTTGACAGGAGGGAAGAACTCAAGAAAAGCAGCTGTTGCTAAGTGATGCACCGAACTGACTGGATCGGTAAGTTTCTGGGATCCCAGTTACTTTCCTCTTGTCGATTTCACATGTATGTGGTAATCAACCCTTCATTTGGTAGTTTCTGGGGATTATGAGTGTTCATTGGTTAATCTGTGATTAAAGACCAACAGAATCTCTCTATACAGTTGTGATGGACCAGTGGAGATGATCCATTCAGTTTTATGAGTTACAGTGGGTTGGTTTATTGATCACAGAATGACATTGTTTAACAGTACTATTTCAGCAAGTTTGCAGTTGTAAAGTGCTAGTTAATTAAGTCGCCAACTGGCTGTAAAGTTGTCAGACAGCGCTGCCTAACAAACAGTGGCCCTCCATTAACCATCAACAAAGAGTCTCCATTTGCTGCAAAATTACTCCATTCGATTAACTATCTAAACGTCATAAAGAATTTGACAGAGTAGATGGTGGTAGGAGTTTACCTTTGAGGAGTCTAGAATGTGGAGGTCCTGTCTCAGAGTAAAGGAACAGCCAGTAGGGACTGAGATGAAGAGAGGTTGATTCTCTATCCCAAAGGCCTGTGGATCCCAGATTGTTGAGAATATCCAGGCTTGTGATTGGTAGACCTTTGGGAAATAGGGTATTAGGGGATAGTGTGAGAAGCAGGAATTAGGGTAAAAGGTCAGCTATGACCTTGATCAATAGAGAAGGAGGCTTGACAAAGTTGACTCCAGCATCTATTCCATAAATTCAAAGAATCCCAGGATTGTTGCTGTGCAGAAAGAGGCCATTCAGCCCATATGCCAGTACTGGCTCTATTTTAATTTGGTGCCTATTTCCTGCCTTTATCCGACAGCATCGTTTCTGTTGAAATAATTGTCCAATGGCATCTTGTATGCCTCAATTGAACCAGTCTCCATCACACTCCCAGCAATACATTCCCAGGCCCTAAACACTCGCTGTGTGAAAAAGATTATTTTGTCATCGCGCATTTGCTGATTTTGTAAAGCACTTCAGAATGATGCTGTCTGCGTCTTGATCCTTTTCTGAACAGGAGGAAGGTCTCCCCATCCAGCCTGTCCCCATCTTGAAAACCATTTATCAAATCTCCTCTCAGCCTTCCCTTCTCCAAGGAAAACACTCCCAACCTCTTCAATTGTTCCTCATAACGGAAGATTCTCATTCCCAGGACCCTTCTTGTAAACCTCTTCCGCACTCTCTCCAATGTATTCCCATCCTTCATAGAGTGTGATGCCCAGACCAAACACAATATTTCAGCTGAGGTCTAATCAATGTGCTGTATAAATTCGACATAACTTCCCTGCTCTTGTGCTCTATACACTTATGTATAAAACCTCGAATACTGTGTGCTTTGTTAATTACTCTCTATCTATCCTATCACCTCTAATGGCGTAACTCAGGCCTTTATGCTGCTGCACTCTGTTTAGAATAGTACCCTCTAGTTTGTACTGTCTTTCCATGTTCTGCATTGGACTATACCTGCCCACTCCTGTGCCTTTGGGGTTTCACAATATCCTCCTCTCAGTTTACAATTCTTCTAAGTTTTGTATAATTTGCAAACTTTGAAATTGTCCCCAGCACACCAAGATCCAGAGCATTAATATATTACCAGGGAAAACAAGGGTCCCAATGCTGACCCCTGGGGAACTCCATACTAACCTTCCTCCAGTCTTAAAAAAATCCATTGACCATTCTTCTCGGTTTCCAATCCCTCAGCCAATGTTGTGTCCATGTCGTTACTGTCCCTCTGATACCATGACGTGTAACTTTCCCACAAGTCAGTTGTATAGCTCTTAAACACACACCTGGAAGTCCATCTACATCACATCAGCATTTTTATTTCCAACGAGTCTTTCTGTTGCACATCATCAAACTTCAGCAAGTTATTCACATAGGGCATTTCCACTTCCGAATCAACCCACACTTTTCCATGTGATTATTGATCTTAATTTGGATAATTGTTCCTAGATACTAACAAAGTTAAACTGGCAAGTCTGTAATTATTGGGCTGACCTTGACAAATTTTATGGAACTAGGCCACAAGGTTTTCAATTCTTCAGTCCTTTGGACTATTCTTCAGTTCTAACCAGTTCACTTCGAACAAAACACCGCTTAATAACTGATCAATCCACACCGTCAATAACTTGCATTGATACAGTATCATTGAAGGAGTAAAATTTCCCAAAGCCCCCTTCAAAGCAGCCACAGGGATCAGTACTGGGGCATTAATTTTTAAAAATTTGTAGAAATGACTTTAATGAAAGGATTGAGTATTGCAGCTGTGTGACTGCTTGGAGGTTCCACACACGCTGCTGACACATCAACTGGCATTCCGACAAATCGACTCCTGATTGTGGCAATCTCTGCTCGACATGGACTTCAGAGGTTCCCAGAGCAGGAAAACAAACCAGGGAAATGCAGACTGAAGGAATGGTCACTAAATTTGCTGATGATACAAAGTCAGATAGGGAAGTAAGTTTTGAAGAGAACATAAAGATGCTGCATAGGCACCCAAATGGTTTCAGTGCGTGAGCAAAGATCTGACAATTGGAGGACAATGAAGGAAAATGTAAGATTGTCCATTTTGGCAAAAGAAATGAACACGTGGTGAGAGGTTGTAGAAGGATCTGGGAGTCCTGATGCATGAATCATATATATTTAGTATGCAGGTGCAGCAAGTAATTAGGAAAGGCAATGGAGTGTTATCGTGAGGGGAATTAAATACAGAAGTTGGTAAGTCATGCTTCACTTACACAAGGCAAGGCTGGAGTGCTGTGTACAATAGGGGAGGAAACAGCCTGGAGGTACCATCACTAGACTGTTAATCCAGAGACCCAGGTAATGTTCTGGGTTCAAATGGCAGATGGTGGAATTTGAATTCAATGAAAATCTGAAATTAAGATTCTGATGATGACCAGGAATCCATCATCAATTGTCAGAAAAAAAGCATCTGGTTCACTAATGTCCTTGAGGGAAGGAAATCTACCATCCTTACCTGGTCTGACCTACATGTGACCCCAGACCCATAGCAATGTGAGTCCTTAACTGCCCTCTGGGCAATCAGCCAGCTAGCCAGTGATGCCATAATCCCATGAATGAATGAAAGAAAATTGGTCTCCTTCTTTAAGGGTGGATGCAAATGCATTAGAAGCAGTTCAGAGAATGCTTCCTAGCCTAACGCCTGGAATGGGAAGGTTGTTTTATCAGGGACTTGCCTTGTATCCAGTGGAGCTTAGAAAGGTCTGAGGCGATTTGTTCAAAATACACAATTTCCTGAGGGGTCGTGACCAGGCAGATGTGAAGAGGATTTTTCCTGTAAGTTTGTGATCATTCAGGAATCAAAGGTTATGAGGAAAGGGCAGAAAAGTGAATGTGAGGAATGTCAAATCAGCCATGATCCTACTGATTAGCGGTGTAGGCTCGAGGGGCTGAATGGCCTCCTCCTGTTTCTATTTCTGATGGTCTTATGGTCTCTTGGGAGAGAATCTAGAACTCAGGGTTACGATTTAAAAATAAGACAGAAATGAGGAGAAAGTATTTTCTCTCAGAGTCCTGAACCTTTGGAACTCTCTTCCTCAAAAGATGGTGGAATCGATGGCATAAATGGCACATTATATTGAGTTGTGAACATAGGAAATAGCTTCCTCATTGGAGGTATTGAATACAAAAGCAGGGACATTATGCTGAGTGTTAATATATCTTTGGCTAAGCCAGAGAGAGTTTTGCCTCTAGTCTGGTTAACCACACATTAGGAATGCTGGGAGGGTCTTTGAGAGAGCGCAGAGATGGGGGGAGAATCACTGCAAGGTTGATTTGGAGAAGCTGGGATTACTTTCATTGGACCAAAGCATGTTGAGAGGAGATTTGATTGAGGTGTGCATGATTATGGGGTGTTTAGCCATGGTATCTGTTGTCTGACTGTGCAGGGACTAACGGACATAGATTTAAGATTTTGAGCAAGAGGTATGTAGGGGTTGTGAAAAGGAACATTTATCTGCATTGAGTGGGAATGACCTATAAGAGGAGGGTAATCAGGGATTACAAATGATTTCCCAAGGAAGTTGGAAGGGCATTTGCAACGCTATGGGGTAGAGTGAAACATTAGGATGAGCTGGTGTGTTCTTCAGAGTTCCAGCATGGACTCAGTGGACTCAATGATCTTTTTCTGTGCTCCCTCCAATTATAAATGCAATTGATTGTGTGTGAATGACCCAATGAGAATGATCAGAAGGAGAATTGCCCTCCACCAGCATCAGCTTGGCTCATGGCTGAACCGGATGTAAGGAAAAGGATGGGCAAGAAGGTGTGAAGGCTTCGGATGACATGATAGAGTTCTGCTGTTTGGAAAAGGAGGAGTAGAAATATCAAGTGCTCCCTGAAGTCACATCTAGAGGAAGGAGAGGGGATTAGTCAAATGTTGGCAAAAAAACAGAATCAGCTCTCACTGTGTGAGAATAATGAGTGCCTGGCCTGCCCTTTATTAACACAGATCCCAGTAGCAGCCTCCACATAACCTCATGTTCAATAAACCCAAAGGGAGCCACTCACCACGAAGGCAAGTCTGTGCAAATGCTTAAATGTGAGATGGCGTGTGTGGCTGACGTTTGCAGATCTTTGCCACACTGTGGCCTCCAAGGAGGGAAGGGGTAAAATTGAACTGCCATTCCATTGCTAGTAATGGACAGTGTAAACAGGCAGGTTTACTGTCTCTCTCGTAAAATATTAGAGCATCAAACACTTTATGTCTCTTATGATGCAAAAAAATCATATTTAAATAGTCATTTTATTTTTTTATGAAGCCTTTTCAGTTGCAAGTATGAATCTTTGATTGTCAGAATTAAGTTAATTTTCATAAAATAGTTTGTGAGATTATCAATGAGTATATGACTTAGCTAGTTACAGATTTTTCAGAAAATAAGAATTTTATTCCTGATATAATAGAACTCTTTGACTGTGAGAGTGTTCAAAATAATTGTTTCAGCTAAGCAACAGCATTGGTACAAATGGCCTGTTCCATACAGTCCTGTGATATATTGGAGAAGTTAAACACAGAAATGTTAATTAAGCATATTATGTAAAATTGTCTTTCTTTTAAATCTATCAAGAAACACTGAAAGACACGGAGGAGCATTTGTCAGTCTTGAAAAGTAATTCACTCATTTGTCAATTTAAGCATACAAACCCACAGCAATTAAAAAAAGCAACATATATCTCCTGGTGCCAATTCTGCTTTGGTTCTGGAGAACGAGATTTCCTTCCTTTTACCTCCTTCTCTGCCATCACCCTACCTCATTGTTAAGAAGTTTGGGCTCGAAATCTGACACAGCTTGATGTTGTCATCACATTGAACAATTGGTAGCAAGTACCTCCCAGTGATTGATGTCAGTGCTGCTGTGTTACCCCATGGGACTCCTACCCCGTGTGCCGGAGGAGCTGTAGGTCAAGGGAACGGGAAGCCCAATAGGCAGGAGGTTATGACTCTGAGTAGATGACATCCTTGAATTGAGGCACATCTGACAATGCATCAAAACCATTCAGCTCTGTCTCTCTGCACTTCCAAGTCCTGGCAAAATCCAGCTTACCTCACTTTCCATTAGCCCATCAATGAATGAGTCTGAGGAGTTTACTACTAACTCAGAAGGAGAGACCTAATTAGCTAGGTTTGGGGTAAAGGGTGATAGAATGGATTTGTACTGGTTAGAGTTGAAGGAAGGGTTGATGAGATGAACTTAAGTGGAATTCAGGAGAGAGATCTAATTAACTTTGTTGGATTACAGCCTATTGAAACTGCCAATCAAAGTTTGCTTGGCTCTTGTTGCACAGATTTGGTGTTGTATCAAATGACAAACAGAGCAGCACTCACCATGGAACAGTTTGTGATGGAACGATGATTCAAACTCGTTTAATTCTAGCTCTCTTCCAAAGATTAGAACAAGCTTCATAGATATCAACATGCTGGGGTTGCTGTTCTCAATGGCTCGGCTCTGGATGAAGTATCTAAACTGAAATATATCTGCCACTGATGGGACCATGACTGTAACAATTGAAATTTGTCCATCTTTCTAAAGTTTTTGTGGCATTGTGCACAACACTGTCTGCAACTCATTTCCTTAACTCAGTCCAAGTTTCTCCACTACAATGAGAACCTATCAAATATACCATTGAGCTCAAATGTTTGCAAATGACAAATTTCTGTCTTGCTGATCAAAATAGGGATTGCCACTCTAACTTCTGTTGCTCATGGCGAACCATTGGAAATTCCAGTAAGTGCATCTCAACTTCCTGGAGCCATTCAGCCCCTTAAGCCTGCTTTCCCATTTAGTGAGATCTGACTGCTCCACACTCTCACCTATTCCCCCGATAAACTTTCACCCACTTAGCTCAGCAAGAATATATCCACATCTGCCCCCGAGAAATATTCAAAGACTCAGCTTCCATCACATTTTGAAAACTTTTGATCCTCTGAAAGAAACCTTCTCCCCTCCTCTCCATCTGAAATGGCTGTGTCTTTGTTTTTAATCAGTCGCCCCTACTTCTGGATTCTCTAACATGAGGAAGCATCCTCTCCACATCCATCGGTCACCTCAGAAGCTCATGTTTTAATCAAGTTGCAGCTTCTAAACTCCAGTTTAAACAAGCCAAACCTGCCAACCTTTCCTCCCTGGGTCCAGGCATTAGTTCAATCGACCGTCTCTGAATTGCTTCCAATGCATTTATGTTCCACTCATATATTCATTGCAATTTTATGTATCTCCCCTCAGAGAATCCCCACAGTGCGAAAGCAGGCCATTTGGCCCATCAAGTCCTCACCAAAGCTCTGAACAGCATCTCATACAGACCTACCCCCTGACTTACCCTGCATCTCCCATGGCTAACCTACCTAGCCTGCACATCCCTGGACACTTTTATGGGGCAATTTAGCATGGTCAATCCACCCTAACCAGCACATCTTTGGACAGTGGGAGGAAACCGGAGTACCCAGAGGAAATCCACGCACACACTGGGAGAATGTGCAAACTCCACAAGGACAGGTATCTGAGAGGGGAAATAAACCCAGGTAGCAGTGCTAACCACTGAGCCACCCTTCAATTTTAGCATCAAATGTATATGTCACTGTCCTAGTCTCCATTGAGCATTCTAATGAGATAGCCATGCTACTTGCATTAGCAGGTCAAATCATTTCACTCACTGCAAGAGTTCTTGAGGAAGCGAAGGTTCAGCATCATTTTGTATAGCAACACTTCCAAGACTTTAATGTTTCCAACTTTGGACAACAACATGCTATTTATTCTCAGAGCTGTTGAGCAGCATTGAGAGTACTTTCTGCCTCCACAACAGGTGGAGCCTCTGCCAGTACGCATGGATTCATTGCCGCAAGTTCAGCATTGTCTTAACTGCCATGGGGCTAGCAACACACTGGGCATCCTCCAAACTGTGCATTTTCAAACAGTTTATGCATTGTTAATTAGGAAACTTAATGGGTGTTTACTGTGCAGTATTTGTTGATGATTAGTATCGCGGGGTGTGATTCTGCTCAACAATGCATTTAGCCCAACAAAATAAACTGTAATGGGTGTGAAAAAACACAGTGTCAATATAACAGCTGAGATTTCAAATATTGGTGTGATAAATACAGTTGACTATTGTTAACATAATTCGTCAGAAAGTGCTTGGTGTTAATGACTGAATTTTGCCCTTTCTAATGATTTTACTTAAAATATATTTGTTCTGTGCTCATTAAATACATGCTGTTATGATTCTGTTGGAATGAAGCCTGGTTTCTGTTTGGCTGAGCAGTGTGTGTCCTTTCCTTTTACCCACTCATCATGATGCTGTTGAAAAGCTCTATACACTCGCTCCAACTCACGGAACTGCCATTTAATAGGTGCTGGTATTGTCCTTTGTGCCAATGGGTTTATGGGGTGGGTGGAACCTATGAGTGAAATTGAGTCTGAGTGAAACCAGCAGAGTTTATATGTGAATACTGAGGTGAGTGTAATCAGGTGTACTCAGGTACAAAGCTCAGGGGAAAGTGGTGACTAATTACTTGAACACGTTTAACAGTTGAGATTTTAACACCGAGTCTCTGCTTATGGCGATTTAACTGCATGTAACATGAGAAAGAAAAGTTCTTTTGTATGTCACCACTGCTGAATTTACAATCCTGAAATCTCCCAAGCCATTGATCCACTCCTAGACAATCCTTGGTTCTAATAATTTTATTCTATAGTAATCGTCATGTTCTGGTTTGCAAAGGGTTAAAGTGGATAGAATTGAAATCTTTCAGTATTTGATATGGCACATTTATACATTCATATCAAGTTCTTTAGTGCACCAATTTAACCAATCCATGTGTTAACTCCATCATCGAATTACATTGGAATTTCTTAGGAAGATGGGAGTGCATTTGTTAATAATATCCCACAGTGCACTTTCACCTCTGAGGGCTTTGAATTACTGAAGTGTCAAAAAAAAAGCTCCATAATCTGAGGAATCGGATACAGTTCAAATTAATGCGTCTTTCTCTTAGGCAGTCTCTTGTGGTTGGGGGTGACTTGTTTCTGCTCTGGAAATGAATGCTCAGGTGATTGAAGAATCTAATGTATGACCTTCTGTCGGAGTCACAGGGGTGGCACTCCCTTTGCTGTTGACACTTGACTACAACTTGCCATTGGCAGTGAGTCTCAAGATGTACAGATCCTTCCCTCTGAGCTGGCCTGTGCCAGAGTTTCCCAGGTGACATTGGGGTTTAGCTGTTTATCAAGGAGGTTTTGAGGATGTCCTTGATTTGTTAGAGTTAGGTGTAGTTCTTAGGGCTGAAGCAATATGGAGAGAAAGTGGAAACAGGGAACGAAGTTGGATGATCAGCCATGATTATATTGAATGGTGGAGCAGGCCTGAAGGGCCAAATGGCCTACTCCTGCTCCTTTTTCAATGTTGCACCACCATCCAGGGACTGACTGACTCTCAACAAGCCAAGTTCTATTTAGGGAGTTGCTTTCACGAGTCTTGTGCCAGATGTGGGGCAGTGTGGCCCATCTCGTGAAGCAGATTGAGTGTGGGCAGTGAACCAGTGTGAGGGTGTTGGTGTGAACGGAGACACTGGCATCGGTGCACCAATCCTGCCAATGAGTTTGCAGAAAGCAGCACTGATGGACCTCTGCAGGGTTTTGGTATATGTTGGACATCTTTCACATCCCTGAACCATGGAGGGGAATAGGTATTATTACTGCTCTGTCAACCATTGATTCTGGATTTGGGGTTCTAGGTCTTCATACACTCTGTCCATTCAGGTTATGCTGGCACGCTGAATGTGGTTTTGAATCTCATCATTGATGACTGCCCTTGTTAACACTAACTCCCAAGGAATCAAAAGTCCATTCAGCATCTAAGGTCTCATGATGGATTTTGATAACCAGGCCAGAGTGAGGTGGGTGGAGGAAGTGCAAATGGTGGTGCAGGGGTTAGGAGAGGAATGTTTAATGAATGTTTAGTGAAAGCTCCGTGCCCTGATACGCTTCGGTGGAGTTGATGTCAGTGGCATGAGGCTTGATGACTGAGTGGGCACAGATGATATGACCCTGGAGCCATTGTACAGGCGGAAGGGACTAAACAGGTTTCCATTTGTTTTCTGGATGAGATCCACTCCAAAGAGAACTTGCTGAAGGTGAGTTGGAGCATTGCAACACGGAAGATCGAAACCAGTATCAGGGCATTGCCTGACCCCAGTCCGAGAGTGAATTGAGATCTTCGGTGGATCTGTTGCTTTGGATCTTGTTGTGCATATCATCATGGCACAAGTGGGAACGTGGAGACAAATGTTTGGAGCAGCTGAAATGGAGGAGGACACTCTGTATTGCTTTCTGGTTGACACTGTCAAAGGCTTTTGTGGAAGGAAATATACAAGGGTCGCTGCTGTTTTGTGCATTTTGAGACAATGTTACAGAGGTTGAAATGGACAGTCTTTGCAATTGCACAGAGAAGCGGTAGGAGGCTCATTTTGGGTGCAAATGTCATATCAAATTATTGAATTGTCTACTCCAGCCATAGGCCATTGCCAAGGAGGGGAATGCAGTAGTGACTCGGACTTAGAGTTTGTGGCAGGGACCATGGCTTTGGACTTCCAATGTTGAATTAGAGGAAATTTCAGCTGATTCATGTTGGATTTTAGACAAGCAATCTGATCACTGAGAGACAGTGGAGGGGTTGAGAGATTTGGGTGTGAGGTAGAACGAGGCGTTGCTGCTGTCTCATGTTGTGTTTTCGGCTGACGTGCTGAGGGGCAGGATTGATCCTTGGGGAAGACCAGAGAAGTCATTGCAGGTGGTTCTCTGGCATGGTCAGATGGAGGAGACTGGAAGCAGGTGAGAGCAGACTGATGGTAGAGAGACAATGGGTGAGTGGTGCCATTCAGATTAAGAATACACATGTTAAAAAGGCCACTGGGGCAGCCCAGGGTGTGATTGACTGGGTGATATTAGTCACTTAACTCCAGTGAGTTAATGCTTTGTTCGTACCCACCTGCTATCACCATCACCAAGATGTGCTGTCTGTAAACTGCTCTTTCAAGCTCATCCTTAAAATCTATGTCTGTGTATTTTAAAACTAGAATTAAGTTTTATTGTCACGTGTACTCAAGCACAGCGGGTACAGTGAAATATTTAAACCAATTATCTCTTAATATGCTGGATATATTTTCAATTCTGTTCTTCTGGAGTCTGGGTCCTTAAAGAGTGTTGTGTTTAAGGATGTTCCAGATTCATCGTTGTGTACACGGGGAGCTGGGTGGTAACTGGTTTTGCGAGCATTGTGTTGTCAGTTAGGACATAGAACAGTACAGCACAGAACAGGCCCTTCAGCCCACAATGTTGTGCCAACCATTGATCCTCATGTATGCACCCTCAAATTTCTGTGACCATATGCATGTCCAGCAGTCTCTTAAATGTCCCCAATGACCTTGCTTCCACAACTGCTTCTAGCAAAGCATTCCATGCTCTCACAACTCTCTGTGTAAAGAACCCGCCTCTGACATCCCCTCTATACTTTCCTCCAACCAGCTTAAAACTATGACCCCTCGTGTTAATCATTTCTGCCTTGGGAAATAGTCTCTGGCTATCGACTCTATCTATGCCTCTCATTATCTTGTATACCTCAATTAGATCCCCTCTCCTCCTCTTCTCCAATGAAAAAAGTCTGAGCTCAGTCAACCTCTTTTCATAAGATAAGCCCTCCAGTCCAGGCAGCATCCTGGTAAACCTTCTGTGAACCCTCTCCAAAGCACCCATATCTTTCCTATAAAATTGGGTTAGGATTAATGTGTATTTCAGGGGCTGAAACAGGTCCGACAACCTGATAATCCAATAAACAGAAGGGAAGAAAAAAGCCCAAAACTGGTTTACTAAGGGAGGATTTAGCATTAACGCTGTAGACACAGGATTACAGAGAGTTTGGGGTGAGAGCCTGTAAAGCTGTCAAAAGCTTTATGTGGACGAAGCAGCAGGAAGTTTAACTCATACTGACAAGGTCAGAGCTGACCTAAAGAAAGAGAAAAGCATTGTTAGAATGAGTGATTAAAGGGCTATGCCCAATTTCTGAACACATCAAACTGTTGTAGAACACATTCAGAGTTTAATCCTGTCAGTGTGGAGCATGTCTGGCAGCTTGCAACAACGCAGAACACTTTTCACCACAGGACAATGCCAACTGCACAATGCTGCAATGGGAAGTGGCCTCTAATGTAAGTGTTGCCATATTTAAGAGTCTTGATTGCAACACTCACTTTGAGATACATTTCCCATTATCAGCGACCTACACAGTGTAAATTATAAATGGAGATTAACAATGTTCAGAAATTTTCCAAAGCCTTTGAAAGGCTCGAGTGCACTTTTTTTTTGTGAACCAGACTCTGCAAGTTGATAACAAAAGCAGAAAAACTCAGCAGGTCTGTCAGCACCTGTGGGAAGAAAGCTGTGTTAATGTTTTAGTTATGGTGGCTGTTCATCAGAACTCTGCATCTTCACCACAAATTCATATTTCTACACAGAGAACAAACTTCCATACTTACACCAATGTGGCATCTGCTGTTTTATTCTGAGGAGCACTGATTGGTGCTTTAACATGGCAGTGTATACCTAATGAATATTCATGATGAATTAGAAGGCAAAACATCACCAGAAAGAAAATTTCAATCTGTGACCAATGGCAGAGTTCTCCACAAGTCATTGGTCAGTAGATGGCCCATGAAAATGGAGTGAAGTCTCCGTATCTCCTCTCCTAAACTCCATGTGGAGCACTTGGCTCTTCCAATACCCTCCCTGAAAGAAAAAAAAATAAGACAAAAGTAAAAATGAGATTGGTACACTGAGGTTTAATGCCAGCTTGGAGATTACACATGTGACTCCGGAACAGGATGTGAATCCACCTGTTGACACACTAACAGGATATGGAACCACACAATTCTGATTTGAAGCATATAAAACAAAAAAACCCTGCTAGTTTATGTGAAATTTAGTTGACACCAAATTATAAAATTTGCACTTTTGTGATGATATTAATCAACCATAGTGAGTATTCTCAGCTACACTGAATTTATCTCAGAAGTTTGATCTCAGGACTCTAATAATTTTGATTGTGACAATTGAGAAATTCTATATGTGTTTCAATTTACTGCTGATGTGACTGTGATTTCAAACTGTAGGATTTAATCATTTGTAGGACATGGATGTCACGAGGTCAGCATTTGTTACCCTTGAACTGAGTGACTTGTTTGGTCATTTCAGAAGGCAGTTAACCACATTTGCTGCAGGTTTGGAGTCCAGACTGGGTAAAGGTGTCATATTTCCTGCTCTAAAGGGGTATCAGTGAACTGGATGGATTTTACAACAATTCACAATAGTCACCATGACTGAGGCTCACTTTCAATTTCAGATTGATAAAGTAAATTCAAAATGCAGCAGCTGCCATGGTTATTATCTTAGGCCTCCAGGTCCAGTGAGTTTGCTGCTATACCACTCTCTCCCCTGACATTGTAGCCATGTAAGGATTTGGTTCTGGTTGCTATCAAACACACTGTGACCCCAGGATGAAGTGATGTGCCATCTCTCAGAGCTCAGACTGAATCTCAGCGTGGCTGCAATGCTGAGCAAAAGTCTGACTTGTGCTCAGTTCTCTTTATAAAAACAGTGAGGGTGTAACTCCACACAAGGAATGAAGCTGACAATGACACTGGGTTTACAAGATTAGGGAATACTGTATTCCTAGGAGGAAATTTACTGTAAACAGGGAGCAGAGTTATTCAGACAGGGTGGGGGTCCAGAAATTACTCTAATAACATTTCCAAGGAGTTTGTTAATGGGGTTTCTAAGGCAGATGGCTCATGGTCATGTAGCTGACCACAGGCCCCAGCTAAAGCACAAACCCAATCTCCAATAAAAAGCAAACGTTTGCCATTACAAACTCTCAAGGTCATCCATTCACTCTCCACACCGAATTAAAATCTCTGATAACATCCCACCTCTCTCCCTAAACAGTTTCCAACACACATGTGTAATACGTAAACACAGTTTCAGCAACGGGATGCTGGTGGAGTTGAACAAAGCTAATATTGATGGCCAACATATAAATAAAGTTGTAACCCAAATAATGAAGGTAGATTTTTGAATTCGGAGAAGCAAGTGGCCTTTACACAGTTAGTTTTATTTTATTTATTCAAAACATATGTTGCCCCTCACCCCTGTTTCCAGCAGACATTCCCACATAGGTGGTGTTATTCGTTCAATGTTCATCCTTCTCCCTGCATAGTTCAGTCAAGTGACTGCATCTTGGCAGTGGAGCAGTTCAGGCAGAAGCAGTGAACAATACAATTCCAGCATCTGACGCTGAAGTTTGAAACCAGTGAGACTTCCATTCAAAAGTCTGAAGTTGCCAGTGTACATGTAAGAGCCCTCATTAGCTGTCAGAAATGTGGATGGGAAATATTAGGTCAAGGATGTACTCTAAGCGATTGCTTGTGCGCCTTTTTTTGGGGTGGGGGAAGCATGTTTCACTCTCGGCATCAGAAGCAATCCTCTGCACAAAGTTTACCATGTGAACGTTGTCGTGTTGCGTTATCGCTGGCTGGTACACCGACGGTTAATTCTCACCCAATTCTCACTTCCAGGGCAGCCAAAGGCCATTTTCAAAATATGTGCCCGTGACATAATGATGTTTATTGTAAATATTTTAGCGAAAGATAGTGCTTTGTGGAGAAAGTCAGCAATCTAAAGCTGGAATAATTTATTAAGATCTAAGATGGAGCAATTATGTGAAAAGGACTGAAAAAAAAGCAAGAAAAAAAATCAAACTCTCCAGGAACCGCATACATGATTGCAATGTTGATTAAATCCCACTGGATCTAATGAGTTGATTTTCTGCTGTTAATATTGCATCTGCTGATGATGAATTCGTTAGGATAATGGAACAGAGCTAAAATATAAATGAGTCGCTGTCAAGAAGCAGATTTTTGTCATTTAGGTACTGACATTTTTGAAGGTCTGTGCCATTGGTTTGCATTTTTCTCAATAACATTTACAATCTGGTATATATGTATTCATTTTTTATAAAGGGTAATGTCTGACTTACTTAGCATTATAACTTTATTTTAATTCCTAAGATTTCAAAATGCAGTTGGATATTAATGGTTCGGCACTGAGTTACTGGTGTGGTCTACAAGCAGTGCCCTAACTCTGAGTCGGTGATGCTCCGGCAGTGCTACCCATTAC
The DNA here is from genome assembly GCF_020745735.1 of Hemiscyllium ocellatum. Taxonomy (NCBI): domain Eukaryota; kingdom Metazoa; phylum Chordata; class Chondrichthyes; order Orectolobiformes; family Hemiscylliidae; genus Hemiscyllium; species Hemiscyllium ocellatum. The sequence continues at coordinate 41,631,229 of NC_083437.1, read as the reverse complement.
TCAGTCCACAAATCCTTCATTAAAGCACGGGAAAGTCAAGGCGCCTACCATTCACACACACCCTAAAATAAGTTAAAAATCACACAACACCAGGTTATAGACCAACAGGTTTAATTGGAAGCACTAGCTTTCGAAGCGACGCTCCTTCAGCAGGTGATTGTGGAGGGTTGGATCGTAACACAGAATTTATAGCAAAAATTTGCAGTGTGATGTAACTGAAATGATACATTGAAACATTGTACACCCCAGTCCAACACCAGCATCTCCAAATCACCCTAAAATAATGTTATAGTCCTTCCCTCGGCCGCGAACTGATGGCCCTGTTTTGTCATGTGCACAGCTCTCCAGGCCACACTGACCATTGTTTAATTACCTGTGTGCCAACACTGCTCGGTGTTTAGCATTACCCTTGCTACAGAGAAGAGCAGTAGTTCTGCCGAACTGCATATTGCAATCCGCTGGTCCACTCCTACAGCTTCATGGAAGCAAATACGGATCGACTCACTAAACTCCATTCCCCAACCCAAATCCCATTGAACTGTCACGGATAGTCCCGTGGAAAATGGACCTCCCAATGCAGATCCCTGATCAAATAACCAGCGCTGAGATTCACAGACAATCAAAGGGACTTTCGCTGTCAGGCCGCTGATGGACTTGTATATAATGTGCTGTGCTCTTAATTTATCAACTTTCACTGAATTGGGCGGCTTTTCTGTGGCTATTCAGGTTATGACCAGACTGGCCCCGCCCTCAGACTGAATTATGGCATTAAAACAAAGTTCTTGGCCTTCAGTTTGAGCTAAGATTTTGATATAACTTGCTGTATTATCCTAAGTTATTTGTACGGCGTTTCCGTTCTCCAGAACTTGTAGAATGAGTTTGAGATTGACGCAGAGTGTTTCTCAGTGTCCCATCGAGCCTGACCCCGAGTTCCTGTAGCACACCCGTCCCATTGTGGGTCCTGCCTCACTGCCCAGCCATCCTTGTGCCTTCCCCTCCCTGTTGCTGAGATGCTGATCCATTCCCTGGCCAAACTTCAATGCTCTATCCTCAGAGCGTCAACTCATTGAGAATTCCACGAGCTAGCCAAACCCCACTCCTCCATCTGCATTCCCTCACCCTCCCACCCCCTGTGGGTTGTACTGGCTAACCAACATTGACCCTCCGTCCCCCTACGCCTCTGATTGAACAGGGGTCAACCTCATGTTTAAACCCCTCATAGTATTTCCCCTCCCTATCTCTGAGAGTAGCTGTGAGCCCACAACTCCGTCCAGCCCGTCGCCCACCACCTCAGCCAACCAGTTGGTATATCCCCCTTCAGCTCAGGGTCCCTAATCTGTATCTCATGAGTTAGAACTCACCTTTTCACAGGTTAGAGCTCTGATAAAGAGTCATCTCGAATGGAAACGTTAGCTCGCTGTCTCCTCACGGATAGTGCCTGACCCGCTGTGATTTCCAGCATTTTGGTGTTTTCACCAGGTTATAGTATAACACGTCTATTTGAAATCACAACTGCCCTGACTTGTGATTGCAAATAAACCTGTTGGACTATAACCCGGTGTCATCTGACTTCTGACCTTGTCCATCCCAGTCCAACACCTACATCTCCACACTCTGTTTTTAATGTTAACTGTAGTTAACGTACCACATATTTGTGACAAGTATTCAGTTTCCAGAGACAGGAAACCATATCAAGGTTAACCTGTACATCACAGAGCAGTGATCAACATTCTCACATTCGAGTGAAAACCGTGGATGGTGTAAATCAGAAACAAAAACAAGAATAGCTGGGAAAAACTCAGCAGGTCTGGCAGCATCTGTGGAGAGAAATCAGAGTTATCGTCGAGTGACCCGTCCTCAGTACCCTTCTCGTATTCCAAGCTGATTTTAGTGGCAGTTAGACATGAAATTCAGCGATGAGGAGTTCTGGTATTTTCAGTTTTGTGACTGAGTACAAGTTGCATATGTACATCTGATGTGTGTGCAAAGCTTTTGTGGAATACAATCCCAGTATACACACCCAGAGCAGGCAACAGAAGGACTTAGAGCCGCTTTGATTTTATTCTGGTATTTATGGTTACGCCAGGTCCCATGTGTCAATGTAGCGGAGAGTTTGCTTACAATTAAAAAGCAAAAACTGAAATTGCTGGAAAAGCTCAGCAGGTGTGACAGGATCTGTGAGGAGAGAAATCAGAGTGAACTTTCCGGGTCCGACGACCCTTCCTCAGAACAATCAAGAGCTTGCCATGATGTTACAAAATTGCTGTTGACACATGGAGTGAATAAAGGAAAATAATAACTTGTATTGAGGTAGCGCCTTGCATCACCCCCGTCCATCCCAAAGCATTTTGGAGGCAAAAACAGAAGTTGCTGGAAAAGCTCGGCAGGTCTGGCAGCATCTGTGAAGAGAGAAGTTAGAGCTACTCTTCGGGTCCAGTGACCCTTCCTCAGAACGGAGGACGGATTTGTTTCCGATTCCCAGCACCTGCAGTTCTTTCAGCTTTTTCATTGTGCAGGAGGTTGAGTTATGTTCCTGTGAGCAATTGAGAGCTTTTCCTGGAGGTTAATGCTTTTGACAAGTTTGTTTTAAGAAACAATGTGATATAGAACCGGGGGGGAATAGAGTATCCCAAATATGAAATGTGATGAGCCCTGCAAAGAGCAGTGAGATTAATTCAGAGCTCACATTAAAATGTTCAGTTTCTACATTGATTTGTGAATGAAGTAGAGACTGCGTGAAACTTTGAAGTTTACGGAACGACTGACTTCCTCCCTATCTCTCTCCACTTTATCATCATCTTCATCACTATTGTTGTGAACTTTCCTAGCTGGGTTGACCTTTTCCCTCAGCAGAGGATTATTCTGTTGCTTTTCACCGATCCCATCCCCTGGCATTTCCAAGGAAGCTGTCTGGTTAAGGGCTGCCCCGGCTTTTCTTTCTCAATGTCACTTTCTTGTCTTTTAACATGGTTTTACTTATAAGTTTTTTAATCAATCAAACGCGAGCCAGAAAATGGGTTTTGTCATGGTCGGATGGCGGGGCGTGCTATGGCGCTGTGACAGCTCCTCAAAAGGAAAAAAAGAATATTTTTTCAGGAAAACGCTGGTTTCCATGGTGCTGTCACTTGTTACACATCAGCGGCCATTCTCAAACTCCAGCATGGGCTGCACTTTCAAAAGAGGACAAAAAAAATAGTTGGGAGGGGGCAGGAGGGGGGGGAGACCGTTTCCAGAGGCAGCTGTCCTGATCCACTGATGTCATCTCTCGGTGTGAGTGAGAATGGGCACTGATTTAGATTGGAAAAGGGCTGGCGAGTGTTCTGTCAAAATATGCATAATCGGCGGTATTTAATAAATGTTCAATTTTTCATCCCACTTCATATTTGAAAAGTTTCCACCGAGAGGAACACATATCACTTGACAGAGCAGAACAGAGGGAAACTTACTCAATCATTGCTTCTGGTAATATGCCCATTGTTTCTAATGTTTAATTATCAGTTCTTAATGATCCTGCTTGACAATTTGTTGCTGCATGGATTAGGAAAGAGGGCTGGATGTCTTTCTTTTATGGCTAATATTCTTTTTTTTGTTTCACATTTGGGTACCAAGCCTTTTTCTCCCCCTTGGGGAGAGATTTTTGGAGACTGGGAGGAGTAGGTGAGCTCGGGACTTTTGCCCAGTTGGGTCTTTTAGTCCAGGGACGGTGCAAGTCGTTTTGAACTTGCAGTTTTCGGACCTTGCATACTGGCTGAAGGAAAGATGGAAGGAGTCAGCACGCTGTCTTTCACCTGGGATGGGAGCAGCAATTTCTCTCTCCAGGTTCGGCTCCATCCTGGCTTCCTTCAGAGGAAAGATTTTTGAAGGATGTGGCTTATTTTTGAAGCCACTCTCAGCTAATTCAGTGCAATAATATACCCCCTCCCAAAAAAAGCCCCTTCCGTCATTGCCATAGCACAGAGTGGGGAATGCAAGGGAACCCTGTGTCCTGAGGTGCTCCCTGTGCTAAACTGGGTGGTACCTGAAACACCTGGCAGTACCCTGTGTCCGCTCTCATTCCCAAATTTGACCAGAAACGTTAACGGCCCTGTACTGGCTGAGAATTGAAGAGTTTTATTCACGAAAAAAACAAAAGATGACCACCAAATTCGCGTTCCCAGGTGCCGTGGAATTACTGCACGTTCCAGATCTCGGGAACGAATTTGCTGCGCACTTTTTTGCGCTGGGTTTGACATTAAACTTCAGCTGATTTCCCCCCGCAGGAAGTTACTTGACATTCTTTGATACGATTAGGTCTCGGAGTTCTTACCAGACTTCATGTCACTTTTGACTTAATGAAGTGGAACTGAGAGGGGAATTCAGTTCATCGCATTAGTCACAAGCAGAGTCCCAGGTTGTTAGAAAGCAGCTATGGTTTGGGACTGGGAAGGTACAATGAACGTCGTTATCATTCTGGTCAGTCTGTTTTTACACAAAATTAAACAAAGAACTAATTAGTGCTTCATGAATTAATAAATGCTCTGTTGCTCTGTAGGCTTTGCTATGCTGGATGGAACGAGCAAATAAATAAGAAAACTGTAATAGGCAGGAAAACGATTTTTTTTTGTTTTCTCGCTAGATGTCCTTTAGCTTGTCAGAGCTCAAATTGCTTTTAGCTTCTTTTAAATATCACAGGACACTATTTGTCCTTCAAGTCAAGTTGTCGGACTTAACCCGTTGAGGAGAATGGCAGATTTTTGTACACCTTTCAGAGAGAATGTGGGGTGATATCTGCTCCACAGAAACCCCTGTAATGTGTAGAATAGCAAACAGCTGCTTGTTTATATTCTCTCCGCCATCTTTCTGAAGAGAGTGACTTTAGAGGACATGCGTTTCTTTTAATGAATAATACGGAGGTCCATTGAACTTGGCTGTATGTTAATTAGAAATGAATAAAATAAAGTTGGGATTATTTACATTTTTTAATTTGAATGTTTCATCTCCAGTGCATAAAAATGACTGTGTCTTCACTGCCTTGTACCTTCTGAAGATACATTGGAGCAGAGCTTAGTACTGAGGGGTTTCAGGGTAAACATTTAATAATGAAGTGTTGTTTGTATATCTTGTGTTTATCGTGCAAGTCTTTTTCAGAACATTAGAATATTAAATGCAGCTGAAGTAGGAGCAATATTTTGTGTGTGTTTTTAATATCTGGACCTGCTTATTAAGCTGCATCGGTTCAGTGCAGGAAGGTGTGGACCATGGACAGGTACAGTACTCAGCAACTGCTTTCTTATTTCCATTTACACTACAGCCACTTCTGGAATTCCTAGTACAACTTCAGGGCTATTCTTCCCAATATTCACTGCTTCCAGTCCACCTCCAACCCCCCCCCCCCCCACCCCCCCCACCCCCCACCCCACCCCATCCTACTCAAGGCTCTGCCTTCCTTTCGGTCCTGACAAACATGACCATATCAGTGCTTACTCAAGGCAGTGCACACCAATGCACACTCAACACGTTGTAGACATGAGCCATGCACAAAGCCGGACTGCTCTGAGCTGGTACTGAGCTCCCAGTCCCTTCTTTCCCCCAATGTATGAGATCCAGCCAAAGTCCCCCTCCCTTGGTTTTGACCAAGCAGCTCAGAACTGAGCAGGAAACTGCAAAGATCACACTGTTTCTGAGTAAGGGACAGGCAAGAAATACACAAGGACATGGAAGGGCATCCGCAGGAGATGTGTTGATCTGCAGGGATTCAGTCGTTACTGAGTCAGAGCATGGCTTCATGTTATTCTCAGCTCCTCTTTGAAAACAGCTTTGTCAGAAGATTTACATCCATGTGAGCCCTGGCGTCTTCATCAGGTTCTCAGCTGGAGATATAATGGGGAACAGCACACGAAGAGCAGGGGGCAAGTGAGGTATTGACCAGCCTTTGTAGAAGCTCCTGTGTATTGTTTACAGCACCCTGACCTTTAGCTGAGGGTGGAGGGAGTCCTGATCCACAAGGGGGAGGGGACCCTGTGCAGGTGATAACTAGGTGAGTGGAATCTCTCTGTCCAGTAATTTACTGAGGTGGAAATGAGGTCCAAGCTCTCTATGAGTGAGACTATTGATGTCCAAACTGTGGTCCATGGGTGAGGGAGCTGGAGCTGTGAAAGCAGGGCCATCTGACTGAAGAGGTTCAGCAACTCAATCCTATTGTCACTTGGAGATTTCAATCTTTCCACATCTTCACAGGAGTCAGCTGGTTACCCTCCACTTTACCCATTGGTGTGATTCCAGCAGTAACTCACTCACAGAATGGAATTCATTTCCTGCACTGTGGTGCATGTAGAGAGGATCAGCTGTACACACAGTCTGTGCTGTGGTTGTGACCAGAAACATCCGAGATGATTTGAGTGGATTCACTGCCACCAAACACATACACACACACACTCACTCTCTCTCTCTCTCTCTCTCTCTCTCTCTCTGTCTCTCTGTCTCTCTCTCTGTCTCTCTCTCTGTCTCTCTCTCTCTCTCTCTCTCTCTCTCTCTCTCTCTCTCTCCAGGAATATAGTGATCATGGACCTTATCCCATATCTCAGTTGATGTGCAGCCCGAGAGGCCAGGAATCCTGTGCCTGACAGACATGTAGCAGTGTTAAAGCTCTCGGAAAAGTGTTCATAATTTGAAAGGGCAGTTTCTTCATGGGAGGTGGAGAGGAGGCAGGTCCCCTGTGAAAGCAACAATGTTCTTAAGTTTTTGAATTCTCATTCCAGATTGATCCATTTCTACTCCAAACAATCCCTCACCCCAGGATTTGGAATTGGCTCAGGAAGATTCCATGAAATGCCCCCTCTCCCCAGTGGGGTGATTTGATTTAGCTCTTTTTCACCTGATTGAATTCTGGGAGCCTGTGATTTTTTTTTGTCTTTTAACTGGTTGGCGTACTTTGGATTTATTGAGCAAAGTTCTGTTCACTTCTGTAGCTGATAAATGAGCACCATCATGGGTTTAACCTTTATGTGGGGGTCTAGAATGTGAGTTTGCATACAGTATCACTTGATCCCTTGTGCATCAGAGCTGTGGGAGCCCCAAGTTGGGTTTTTCAATCTTCACTGTCAATTGCTGTCCCCAAAGGAAGAGAGGTTTTAAAAGCTGCTTTTCATAATGGAGCCTCAGGTTAAGAGTGAATCTGCTCCCCAGCCAGCAGATAGCTGATAAGTAAACTGTGGATATACAAACATCCAAATTCTATTTATCAAACACTGCCTTTCCACCCCAGTAAATTACTGGACAGAGAGATTCCACTCACTCACTGGGGAAACTGAGTTACCACCTGCACAGGGTCCCCTCCCCCTTTTGGATTGGGACCCCCTCCACCCTCAGCTAGAGGTCAGGCTGCTGTAAACAATACACAGGAGCTTCTACAGAGGCTGGTCAGTACCTCACCGGCCCCCTACCCTTAGCTTGCTGTTTCCCATCACATCTCCACTGGCCTCCTTCTGTCAGGAAACCCTTTATGATCCGAAGTAAGAAGGCTGCATTGAAACAGGAACAACATTGAAATACACAAGTTTCTTAGGGGGCTTGACAATATAGATATGGCGAGGTCATTTCCCCTCGTGGGAGAGTTTCGAAGCAGATTGCATACGCTCAGAATAAGTGATCACCCATTCAAGACTGGGAACTCCCCCCTGTTGGAGGGTAGTGAATCTGTGGAATGCGTTATTGCAGAGAGCTGTTCATGTTGGGTCATTAAGTATATTCAAGACTAAGATAGACAGATTTTGAATCAGTAAAGGACTCATGGATTATGGAGAAAAGGCAGGAAAATAGAGAGGAGGACGAATGATCAGATCATTGTTGGACCGAGCAGACTTGATGGGCTGAATGGCCTAATTCTACACCTATGTCTATGGTCTGAAAAACAGCATCTGTTCTGTTCAGGAAGTTCTCCCGCGTACATTACGTGGCAGTCAAAGGGAACTTTGCCCATTTGCTGTACATTGTTTGGGTGTGGAAACCCATTGGGCTTTTAGGAAAACCAACCCTCAGCGTAATCTTTCAGATCTTGCTGTGTGCCCGGTGACGAGCAGTTTGTTGGACTGATACCTTTGTTACAGTTATCTCTGTTGTCTTTCTCATTCTACTCATTCTAAACCTGAGGTCATCCAAAACTGTGTTGTTTATATCTTGTCTTGCAGCAACTCCTTTCCCCCAACACCCCTGTTTCCAGCTAAGCAGTATCTTGATTTTAATATTCTCGTCTGTTTTCAAATCCCTGCGTGACCTCGCCTCTCATGATTTCCTCCAGTCCCACAACCCTCTGAGATTCTGCACTTCTCTAACTTGTGTATTTCAAGTTAAAACCACTCCAGTGTATGTGGCCATGTGGGGCTGGAGCTGTGGCATGCCTTCCCTGGGCTTCTCTTACCTCTTTGTTTCACATGTCTGCATAAGAAGCCTTCCTCTTTGAAGTTTTTGGTTCCCTGACCTAATGTCTGCTGGTGTGGCTCAGTAACATGGCACGTTTTCTAACACTCTAGGGAGGTATCTTGAGATGCTTTGTTTCACTGAAGGTGCTACATTGGTTCTGTTCCCACACTGGCTGACGTTACCAAGAATGTCCTCCCTCCTCGATCTCCCCGTTTACCTAAGGCATGGGTCATCCCTCTCTCTAATGATAGAGTGGGACAACAGCAACTTTCCAGGTATTTAGATTAGTTTGCTAGAGAAGTCCTCTTGTGGAGTTGTGGTAGTGTCCCTGCCTCTAAAGCAGAGAGTGCAGTGCTGGAAAAGCACAGCAGGTCAGGCAGTATCCAAGGAGTAGGAGAATCAACGTTTCAGGCATTCCTGATGAAGGACTTATGCCCGAAATGTTGATTCTCCTGCTCCTCGGATGCTGCCTGACCGGCTGTGCTTTTCCAGCACCACACTCCCGACTCTGATCTCCAGCATCTGCAGTCTTCACTTTCTCCTTGTAAAGCAGGAGGTCCAGGTTCAAATCCCATTCTGTGCCCAAGGTGTGTCATAACAAATCCAAAAAGATAGTTTAACATAATTGTATTTAGATGGTGAGAGTGTTTGAGGAATGGGATGCTAGTTGGAACGTGAAGAGGTTTGTGGAGACTGGAGGGAGCTGGACAAGAGGCTGGAGGTGGTTTAAAAGATGGTTTCAACTCATTCACTTTCAGCACATCAGATTGCAGAAGCCCCAGATTGAACTCAAACATCAGGAGGCACCTGCGTGACAGAGACTGAGCAGAGACTGTTGTAACTTTGCATTGTTCTGGACTCTCAATGGACTGGAACCAGCTTCATTACAAAGTGTGCTCACTGCCCCTTGTTACAATGAGATTGCCTCCATCTTACTGAGGAATTCAATTAGAATCTGATATGGAGCCAGCAGAATGGCTCAACGAAGAAAAAGATAAAATATTTAACAGAAAGTTAATTGCTAGGCAACGCAGTGTTTTGGAAGTTAACACTTTGGAAACCAGAATGAATTATTCCCAGCAGGAAAAAAACGGGAAATGTATCTCTTCCCAAGTCTGGTCCATCCTACAGCTGACTCTGTGCTGAATCTTCACTGTGCATCCAAGAAAGGTGCTGTCAGTGTGGTGTCTATAATGTTAACGTTATAAGTAGATCTAGGGAGGGGGGCAAATTGTGTTACTTGAGACAGGTGTGGTAGATTTCGATTATACATTGACCCACCCGTGCATGAAGAGGGGTCACTAACATGTGCGAAGGGTGAATTAAGGATCCATAAACCTGCACGCTGAAGATTCACCTCCTCTTCCAACCGTGACAGGATTTCAGGATTCCATCAAGTAAAGAGGAGACGGACCCTTTGGAACATTGACTTTTTCCCAAGTGGTGAACTGAGTTATGCCCCTCAGCTACTGCTTCCCAATCTCGTTCCAACCCCAGCATCTATTTGCCTCCTGCCTCTCTCCTGTATTTGTGGAGTTTATCTACGCAGTTAAATGCTCCCTTCTACAAGGAGTTGCTGTTTTGACACCACCTACACCTGCAGTAGGTAGCATTCAGCTTTTGAAACATAAATGGGAACACAAGAACTGTTTTGTTCTAACAAGTCGTTGAAAAGGATGCAATCTATGGTCAACACTCCAGAATTAGAGAGCAAAATGTGCAATCCCTTTATTCCATTGGCTGGAATGTTACAGGGAGTAGCTGTAACAGGGAAAATTCTATCAACTTCTAACACCACAACGTCTAATCCTAACTTAATTTTCCCTGTCCCACAAAAGATCCTTGTTTGTGAAACTTGTAAAAGACCCTTAAGTAACAGATAACATAAAGTGCTGGAGAGTTCAACAGGTCTGGCAGTGTCTGCAAAGAGAGAGAAACAGAGTTAATGTTTCAAGTCTTTTCCCCAGGATATGGGGACTACAAAATTAGAGGGCACAGGTTTAAGGTGAGAGGGAAAGATATAAAAGAGAAAACTTTTTCACTCTGAAGGTGGTGTGTGTATGGAGTGAGCTACTGGGAATTGATGGAGGCTGGTACATTTATATCATTTAAAAGGCATTTGGATGGGTACATGAAAAGGAAAGCTTTAGAGAGATATGGACCAAGTGCTGGCAAATGGGACTACAGTAGATCAGGTTACGATATCTGGTTCACATGGACAAGTTGGATCGACTTGTCTGTTTCTGTGCTGTACATCTCTATGACTCTATGAGTCGAGTTAAGTCATGTTGAACTCTAAATGTAAACGCTGTTTCTCTCTCTGCAGATGCTGTCAGACCTGCTGAGTTTCTCCATCAGTTTCTGTTTTTATTTCAGATCTCCATTTTGAAATGGAAGTTCAAATTTGACATTATATAAAGTGCAATACAAATCAATTGCTTTCAACACAGAACATGAGATGCCTCAATTGCACTTCCCTAGAAAATATAGGAGCAGGTGTAGGCCATTCAACCCATTAAGCCTATCCATCATTCAGTAAGATCATGGCTCATTTGTTCCTGACCTCAGCTCCTCTACTGTGCTAGCTCCTCATTGCTATCAACTCTGATAATTCGAAAATTTATCTATCTCCTCTTTTAATAATTTCAGTGGTCTAGCCTCCACACCTCTCTGGGATAGAAAATTCCAGACATTCATATCCTCTGGGAGAAGAGATCCCTTTGCTTTCTGTTTTAAATGAATGTCCCCTTTTCTGTAACTATGTCTCTTCATTCGAGATGCCCCTACGAGTGGAAACTTCTCAAAATCTGTCCTGTCAAGTCCCCTCTGAATTTTGCATGTTTCAATAAGATCATGCCTCAATCTTCTAAACTCAGATGGATAAAGCCTAATCTGTTCAGCTTTTCTCAATATGTCAACTCCTTCATTCCAAGAGCAATTCATTACAAGTCTCTTTACAATGTGCCTTTACATTTCATGCAAGGCATTCTCTGGTGTCTTTAGCCTGTGGAATTTTACGCAGTTACACCCCCTTGATGTAAGATAGTGGATTTAGCCTGTTGAGATTCTGTGGCAGTCACCTCACACCTTAGTGTGTCCCTCAGCTCATAGTCCTGGATCTTAGGATGTACAAATCAGCCACACCCAGGTGTTGACACCTTTTGCTCTGAAAGGCCAGCACGTTTTGGGCAGACCACTGAACATCTTTGATTGAAATGATGGACCTCTTGGATATGGTCAATTTGTCTTGGAGTGTGTTCCTGCAATCAAGACCTAGAACACAGGGTCATGCATCATGGAGCTAATCAGGATGAACCATAACCAAAACTATCTCTCTGAAGAGCAGCTTCTTTTTAATTATTTTTATTAATTCACGGGATTAGGGTATCACTGACCTAGCCAGCATTTATTGTCCTAATTGCCCAGGGGGCAGTTAAGTATCAATCACATTGCTGTGGGTCTGGAGTCACATGTAGGCCAGATGCGGTAAAGATGACAGTTTCCTTCCCTAAAGAGGATTAGTGAACCAGTCAGGTTTTTCCAACAATCGGCGATAGACTCATGGTCATCATTGGATTCTTGATTCCAGATTTTTCTTGCATTCAAATTCCACCATCTGCAGTGATGGAATTCGGACCCCCATCTCCAGAACACTACTTGGGTCTGTGGACTAATACTCCAACGATAATGCCACTGGGCGATCACCTTCCCATAAAGACACATTTCACAAGGAAATGGACAATAGTCTCTTCCCCAGTACACCCGGGCAGCATGCAGAAATGCAGCAAATGATAATCCTTCAGTTAGCCCCACTCCCCTTCAGAGCTCACTCCTATCTATGACAGGGAGGAGCCAGTGTTGGACTGGGGTGGACAAAGTTAAAAATCACTCAACACCAGGTGATAGTCCAACAAATTTATTTGAAAGCACCAATTTTCAGAGCGCTGCTCCATCAGGTGTCTGTGTCACACAATGAAGGAGCTGTGCTCCGAAAGCTAGTGCTTCCAAATAAACCTATTGGACTATAACCCGGTGTTGTGTGATTTTCAACTTTGTACACAAACACCTTTCCCTAAATTTCCACATTTATTTTGAAAAACTGGGGACAGATTCAATTCTTCTCTTGGTGATTTCAATGTAAGTAGTGATTGGGTATGATTTTCCAGTTAGTAATTTCTTGAAACATGTACTGAGTAAGTGAATCCACAGGAGAGAGAGCAGGACTCCCTCTTCCCCACTGGTTAAGTTACAAGCCAATGGGTAATGCAGATGGAAAGTTGAGTGAATGACTGAGTAATCCCTGAACATAATCACCTCATGGAAAGACCAAAGATGATGATTTATCTACGAGCCCGTATCCTCCTAAATAAAATGTCCCAAATCAGACCAAGTTGTATTCTCCCTTTGTATACAGCTGGGGATCTGCAGGTAACAGAATATGCACTGCTTCTCAATCACCAGAAGTGCAACAGAGCCACTAATGTACGTGTTGTTGGTGGTTTTAATACCTTTGAATCAACAGTGGTAAATGTCATGCGTTTTACTCATAACAGATAATGGAGTAGGGATCATGGAACTGTTGGAGAAGAACTGATCTCAGGAGATGAATTACAACAGTAAGATTAAATATTGCAAGATGATCAGAAATTCATTTCTAAAATCTCAAATTAACTTAGATTGAAGCACACCTTTGCTGATGTAATTGTAAAAATCACAAATTCAATTTTAACTCTGTTTGATGCCAGCCTGTATTTATACTGAAGTATACAAATACAGCTTTGAGAATCAGACTGAAAACATGCAGTATACTTCAGCTGTGACCAGTTTTATATTTCGCTGAAGGCTGTGCTCTCCAGTAACGTGTATAAAGCAAAACATCTTTTAAAGTGTTTTCAATATGGGAAGAAAATCTTGACTCTATTAAAAACCATATGTCAAACTGTGGTCTCGGAATTAAACATGGAGTAGTAATGCTTAAACTCATGGGGTCATACAGGCCAATAGTAGCCTTTCAACCTTTGAACTCTGTGATTACTCTTTGAAATCTGGCCCACTCTCCTGCTCCTCCCAGATAGCCATGTATGTTTCCTTTGTACGTAGTGATCTAAAACCCTTTCTAAAATTATTATTGAATCTACTCCAACCCTCTTCAGGTCTTGCAACTGATCCGACTAAATTAATAATTATAAGTTTTTGTTTAATATGGTGTTCATATTTTCCCTGCATTAATTTGTCCTAATTGCTGTTTATTTATTGTTCCAATGCTGCAGCTGTTAAATAAAAGTGAAATATGTTTTCCATGCATTACTGCTTATTCTTTGGAAAATGGTAGTAAATTGGGAGAGGAGGGTAGCGAGGGAAGCAGTAATGCTGAAGGACCATCCAATGACCCTTCAACTCATAAGTGAGGCTCCTGTGTGGAGAACACTCTTTCCCCATTGCACCTTATGCACACTTAAATATGCAAATATTGTGATTATATTTTAATGTGATTTAGACTATTTACCTTGCAAATTTAATAGCATGAATATAAAACAGTGACAGACAAAAACAGACCCTCCATTTCAGTCTGACCCATACCATTTCAATGATCACATCATATAAAATCTGCCATTTACACAGTACAACATGATCTCCTGTGAGAGATAAAAAGTAAATCATAGTCCAGGAAGCATTGAGCAGGTGGGCCAAGATGAGGGATTTTCTCTCTACCTCGCATTAGGCTTTGTAGTAAAACTTGAAAAAAGCGAGGAAGTCGGATGTATGGTCATTAATGAATGATGTGTTTACTGTTGCCAAAGTTTTCCCTACCTTGCTAAAGATTTGACCTTAGTTTGAATTTTGTACAAATATTATGTGGTCATTATGGAGGAAGTAATGTTGAGTGGGTGGAAGGAGAGACACAGAACCACAGATGTTGGAGATTTGAGATGCTGACTGCACAGTGAACAATAAAATTGTAATTAAATGGATTTATTAAACCGTTTTTTTAAAAAATCCATTGATGGGGTGTATGTGCTGTTGGCTGGGTCAATATTTGTTCTCCGTTCCTAATTGTCCTGGAGGAGGAGGTGGTGAGCTATCTTCTTGAATCATTACAGCTCATTTGGTGTGTGGAAACCCCCTGTGCCATTATAGGCAGTTTTAAGATTTTGACCCAGTGACACTGAAGAAATGGTAATATATTTCTAAGTTAGGATGGTGAGTAGCTTGGAGGGTGTCTTGCAGGTGTTCCCATATATCTGCTGACTTTATCCTTCTAGGTGGAGCAGGTCACAAGTTTGGAAGGTGTGGTACAAAGAGCCTTTTTGAGCTGCTCAATGCATCTTGTACATGGTAGACAGTGCTGCTACTGAGCATTGATGGTACAGGAAGTGAATGCTGATGGTGGTGGATGTGGTGCTAGTCAATTTGACTGCTTTGTCCTGGATGATGTTGAGATTCTTGGCTCTTGTTGGAACTGCACTCCATGTACCCTGTAGATAATGACAGGAACTTGGGAGATTTTAGGGGATTTACTTGCCACAGAAATCGCAACATCTGAACATACTCTCGTTGCTGCAGGATTTATGTGGTTGGTCCACTTCAGTTTCTGGTCAATGGTAACATCCAAGATTCAGTGCTGATGATGCCATTGAGTGCCAATGGTCAATGGTTAGATTATTTTTTGTTGGTAATGTTTGATGTCTGGAACCTATCAGCCCATCACTGAATGTTGTCCAAGCCTTGCTGCATATCAAAATCTTAGAATCCCAACATTGTGGAAGCAGGATATTCGGCCCATTGTGTCCACACCTACCCCCAAAGAGTATCCAACCCAGACCCACCCCCCTACTCTATAACCCCACATTTCCCATGATTAATCCACATAGCCAGGACACTACAGGGCTATTTAGCATGGCCAATCGACTAGCACCACCCTCTTGAACTGTCCTACCTGTCCATCTTCCTTCTCAACTATCCAATCTACCCTCCTCTCCAAACTTTCACCATTACACCCCCTACCTTCATCTACCTATCGCATTCCCAGCTACCTTCCCCCCAGCTCCACCCACCCCCCTCTCAGTGCCCTTGGGACACCCTCTCATTCCTGATGAAGAATTTATGCCTGAAATATCAACTCTCCTGCTCCTCGGATGCTGCCTGGTCAACTGTGCTTTTCCAGCAACACAATTTTCGTCTCTGCTTCGGGTGTCTGAGTCATTTCAGATGGTGCTGAACATTGTCTGTTCATCAGCAAATGTCCCCACCTCTGCCTTAATAACAGAGGGAAGGTCATTGATGGAGGTGGCTGAGCCCAGGATAGGCATCAGGAAGCTGCTGTTAATTTCCCAGGCATTGATTATATGACACAAGACCATCATTGTTTTTCGGAATGACATTTCCTCCTTTTATAGATTTAATATAAAATCTACATTACAAAATGATTAAACTCTGAGACCCTGTCACTTTCTCGTACCACCTATTCATATTTATTGAAAGAGCATCACTGTGTTCCATTCTAGAATAAAAACAGAAAATCCTGGGAGCACTCATTGGGTTAGGCAGTATGGAGAGAGAAACATAGTCAATTGTGTTATATCTCTCTCCATAGATGCTGCCTGACTCACTGAGTATTTTCAGCAGTTCTTGTGTTTATTTTAGATTTCCAACATCAACAGTATTGTCTTTTGTACTGTGTTCCATTCGCTGGATTTCAAACAGCTAGTTACTAATCATAGCTCTCATCACTTAGCACATAATCACAATTATTAAGACATTGGTAAGACATTTAAGTAACAAACATACTGTTAATAAAATGTAACCAACAATGTGGATGGCATATTTAACCTAAATTATTTTATGAAATAATTTTGCAATAAATGCTCTCCATTTTAAGTGCACACTTTGAATGCACTCTTTGTTTACACCAGATAGATCACAACAAGTTTGCCACAAAAGTTAACAAGATCTTAACAGACAAACAACTACCTTTTTCTATAACCGCTTGTATTTATTTTAGGATGTGACCAGGTTTCAGGGCGATGGCACTCTTCTACTGAACAGTCTCTTGATGCTTTCAGCTGTTTTTGTAAGCCACCTTGCTCAAAGCAACTTTTCTCATTCAAATTCACACCCAGGGGGGAATGTGTCCCCAAGTGACTGGAGAAAAGGGAATTTCAGAAAAGATAAACAACACCTACATTTTTCATAGTGTTATTTTTCTTTTCTTTGATTATCATGTCTCAGTATTTAATTCTAATTTTACTTCCAAGGAGGTTTGTTCACTTTCAAAACTCCACTTTTGGCTTTCTGCACGAAGACTGTTAGTCATAAGCACAGGGCCCAGTGGGTTGTGTGGATCAAAGACTGTGCAGGGTGTGAGGAACTTTGCCATCAATCAAACACATTAATGTTCCAGCCATCTCAATTTAGTTACTGTAAGGATTGATGTGGAGGTGCCAGTGTTAGACTGGGCTGGACAAAGTTAAAAATCGCACTGCATCATAGGGCGACACTGTGGCTCAGTGGTTAGCACTGCTGCCTCACAGCGCCAGGGACCCAGGTTTGATTCCTGCCTCGGGCGACTGCCAGTGTGGAGTCTTTTACATTCTCCCCGTGTCTGCGTGGGTGTCCTCCCACAATCCAAAGATGTGCAAATCAGGTGAAATGGTCATGCTAAATTGGCCATAACATTAGGTGCATTAGTCAGGAGTAAATTTAGGGCAGGGGAATGAGTCTGGGTGGGTTACGCTTCGGAGCGACTTGTTGGGTAAAATGGTCTGTTTCCATTCTGTTGGGAATCTAATCTAATCTAACCAGGTTATAATCTAACAGGTTTATTTCGAAGCTTGTACTTGGGCTGATGGACTGTAACCTGGTGTTGTGTGATTTTTAACTGTAAGGATTGTAATGGGGTCAGCAAGGTGGACCTCATAGCATACATGTTCCCTGATAGGGGCTGTTCACTCCTATCAGGGAGCCCAGATATAAACAGGAGTGTCAGAGGTTCTGTTCACTGTCTGGGAGCTGGCTCGGAGGGAGCTAGATTAGTGTCTAGTACCAAGCATATTTAAATAAAGTGTGACCGGGTGGTGGGATACCAGCCACTGTGGGGTTATTTCAGGTGCATACAGAACAACTTTCTCGTTTATAAAATTCAGTTTTTAAAAAATTCCATCACAAACTGTTACATCACTCCAGACTCTGTCCGTGCTTTCTCTCTGCTGTCTTGGAATTGTCACTGCCAAGATTTAGTTTACTGTTTTTCTACATTAATTTGATGAAGATCTTAACTAATGTATTCATAACTACCAGTAAGATGAATTTACTCCAATCGTAATTTATCATCTTTGTATTACACAGATTACACAGGAATACATGATTTATTTGGATTGAGCAAGTGAACATACCATTAACCCTTCCTCATCTGAAATGCCTTTGCTAAACATCTATTTCCAAGGTGTCTTATATAATTTTTGAGGAGTGGATTGTATCATTTTTAATAACAGTCTGCTGATTAATTCTTACATCATGGACATGGAGCAACATATGCAAACTTTTTAATATTTATAATAGCTTATTTATCATGACTATTTTCCTATTAGAGATTTATATGAAACAGGCAGTCCACTCTAGAACAAAAGACTTGGGAAAATTGAGAGTGTGTGACTAACAGAAGGGTATATGAAAGCAAATGCATACTGACAAGTGCATTAATACTCAGGCTCCCTATAGCAACTGGGACACCTAGCTTTATTGAACAGGCACTTATACTAACAAGCATTCCATACTGAGGGGAGCTATATTGTGAGGTGCTGAGATGGTACCTTTACTGAGAAAATATACTGATGACATTTATATGTTGTCAGAATATCCACATGCTTCTGAACTGTGGTGGGGTGAGGTGGGGGGGGGTGTAGAATTACATTGTGTGACTTCTAAAATGTGTGGGATTAATACCTTATGATTTATACGTTGTGTGCTTTCTACATGATTGGGTTTTTACAATATGGGGTTTCTATGCTGTGGTGGTTTATATTCTGTGCAGGGTCTCTATACAAAGGTAATATCTATACTATGGGTGTGTTCTGTGTTGTGTGGGTATCTTTGCTGTGGAGATAATATATCCTTCAGTTGTAGTTCTCTGTGTTTTCTGTACTGTGTTGAGTTGCTAGACTGTGCATGTACCTATGCTGTATGGCTGTTGAAAGTGAATCCATGCTGTGGGAACATTATTCTGTGATTCTGTGCTGTGGAGTAATTGTCCTCTGGGGGTTTTATCTTGCACCCCTCCCTCAGCAGTCCCCTGGTATCAAGGATGATTTGCTTCCTCTCTGGTTTGACAGGTGCTGAGGTAGCTGCAAGACCAAATGTGTGTGATCTACAGACTCTGTCACACTTGGGGTAGATGGTGCTTGTGGGATTGGCCAGGTGCAATGTTTGTAGATTCATGCAACCCCTCCAATCCCTCAACTCGGTCCCTGCAGGATCCTGACAAAGTCTGTGTGAGTGTTCAGTCCCTTCCTGATTGAAGTTCCCCCATTTCGGTCAGTCACAAGCTGAGGACTCCTGGAAGTTAGTGGGGGATGTTTCACCTCCTCAGGGACCTGCTGAGGACAGCCTGGAAGTAATCTCAATCCCTCCTGGGAGTCTCCGGTCTCACTCAAACTTCACTTGTCAAGGGAGTCTGCAGTAATCAAACCAATATACTGTGGCGTTTATATGCATTGAGTTTCTGTATGATGGGAACTTCTATACTGTGGGAACAGCTGTACTGTTGGTGTTGGGAAAAAGTGAGAGTATTTATCCAGGCTGTTTGGTTTCTTTTCATCACAATGTCTTTAGTGTGGAAATCGCTATACTGTGGGATTTCTATAGTATGGGTGCATCTGGGGTTGTAGAGTTTCTACACTGAGAGTACTTATATTGTAGAGGTTTCTATACTGTAGGTCAATTTGAACATAGAATTCCTATACCATAGTGTTTACATACAATTAGGCTTATACTGTGGAAGTTTCTATACTTTGGGAGTACGTATAATGTGGGAGTTTCTATGCTGCTGGAATGTCCAAGTACTATGGAAGTTTCTACATTGTCAGAATATCTATATAATATGGGGAGTTTCTATATTGTTGGAGTGTCTACATAATGTGCAATTTCCTATACTGTGGGAATTCTACACATTTGAGATTCTATAATGTGAGGCTTTCCATGTTATGGAGTTTTCTATACAGTTGCTCTAACTATACATTGGGCATGGACTGGTCTATAGTATTTTTACGTTCAAGGATTTCTCTACAATAGGAACATCCACTGTGCAGTTTCTGCAGTTTCTGTGCTAAGTTTGTATCCTATCCCAGTACCTATAGTGTGGGAGTGTCCAGATTGCAGGAACTTGCCAGTGTTTCAGTTGTAAGGGGAGTCTATAATCTGGAAGGTGACTGGACTGAGGAGAGGCAGCTTTATACTGAGGGGAGTATTCATGCTCCGTGGAACCCCTGTATATCTGAATTTCTGTGGGATTTCTATCCAGTGAAATTTTCCCTAATGTGAGCGAGTCTAGGAAGAAAAAAAAACGTTGCTTTATGATCGATAATTTGGACAGTTCGATTTTGTTCCTTTGAAATAATGTTCAGCCGGGGGATCTTTGGATACAGATTTTATCAACGAAATAGAAGCAGCTGTGCCCCAAGTTCGGACAGAGTTGTGAGCGCTGGAGCTGGCGCCGGGACCCGCTGCAGTTCAGCAGGAGCTCACTCTCCCGCCCCCACCGCCTTTCATAGTCCCAGCTCATTCCAAGCTGTAGTCAGGCTGGTCTGAGCACGGACACTGCCACCCCCTCCCAGCCCCTCCATGGAGAAAGCCTGGCGTCGCTTTTGTCTAAATGCGTAGCGTTGTTAATTTCCCATCATCATATTAAACATCATTCAAGGCGCCTTTAGAACATTTTTAACGTGGTTAAGGACAGTGATGTGCTGGTGAATTTGAGACCACTAGGAGCACTGTAAATGCAACAGAAATGACAGAATAAAAAGTGCATGAAATTTCAGGGGCACATTAATTGAAGACACGCTCTCTCCCCCAATCTCCAACCCTGTCTTTAACCCACCCTGAACACGCTGCTTCGTGAATTGCTGCCCACTGTTAACACTGTTCCCGAGAAACTCTCTCAGGTCGTTTCAAAACCTTCTCCATCCCAGTAGAAAGAGCACCCGGGGTGGGGTGGGGGCTGCAGAAATCCCGCCTGTGCGGGGAAATCTCCCCACGGGGGGGCTGTTTCACAATTCCACTTCCAGGGCGAATAACTCGTTCTGAAGAAGTAATCGCATCAGACTCGGGATGTGAACTCTGTTTCTCTCTCCACCGATGCTGCCAGACCTGCCGAGTTTCTCCAGCAATTTCCGCGGGTTAGGATCCCGTTCCCAGAGTTAATTCGGTGGGTCTGGCAGCATTTCCTATCCCTTGGCAGCATCTGTAAGGAGAGGAAAGAGTTGACGTCTCTAACTGACCTTTTGTCAAAGTTGTCCAGACAGTTTAGTTTCTTTCCCTGCGGGTTTCTTAGTGTGGACATAGCTATATGTGGGGTTTCTACAGTATGGGTACATCCGTGTTGTAGGAAATTCCATACTGTGGGAGCATTTATAATGGAGAGGATTCTATATTGTAGACCATTCTGAATGTATGCGGAATGTATATAGCACGTATGGTGGAAGTATACTGTGGTTCTGTACCGAGACTTTACACAGTTGAGAGTCTATACAGTGAAGCTTTCTATACTGTCGGGTTTCTGTACAGTGTCTCTCACTATAATGGGAGAGGCTGTCCTATAAGTCTCGTTCCTGATGAAGGGCTTTTGCCCGAAACGTCGATTCTCCTGCTCCTCGGATGCTGCCTGACCTGCTGGGCTTTTCCAGCACCACACTCCCATAGTCCGTCTGCACCCAGAGATTTCTGCATTGCGAGAGTGTCCAGGCTGTGTGGAATTTCTCTACTATCTCAGCTCTGTCCTGTGGCAGTATCTATATTGTAGGAATGCTTTGTCCAATACTGCTTCGGAGTTTGAATTACTTGTAAAATTAAAGCCCCTTTTTCCAAAATAAAATTCGCCATCTCAGCCAAAGGTCTGTCAAAGTATTTGATGTAAGAGAGACTCAGTACAGAGTCCCTGTGAGAGCCAGTTACAATAGGAGCTCCCGCCCCCCACCCCACCCTAACAGTGAGGGGGGGGGAGGGGGTGCGGGGGGGGAATGGTAGTCCATGCCCTCAGTGATCTCTTTCTGAATTGACTGAGCAACATGCTCATCCCTCTGCAATGATCTCCTCAATTCCAGAATTTTGATCCAGGGATACTTAAGGAAAGGTGCTGCATTTCCAAGTCAGGATGGCGAGTGACTCGGAGAGGGACCTGCGGGTGGTGTTGTTCCTGCTACCCTTGTCCTTCCAGGTGGAAGTGCTGGTGGGTTTGGAAGGCGCTGTCTGAGGATTATCTTTTCCAGACTCGAAGTTAAAACAGGAGCCGGAAAGTCGGGTGCTTTCTGAGTCTACGGGTAAAAAATGAGGTCTGCAGATGCTGGAGATCACAGTTGAACATGTGTTGCTGGTCAAAGCACAGCAGGTCAGGCAGCATCCAAGGAATAGGAAATTCGGCGTTTCGGGCATAAGCCCTTCATCAGGAATCCTGATGAAGGGCTTATGCCCGAAACGTCGAATTTCCTATTCCTTGGATGCTGCCTGACCTGCTGTGCTTTAACCAGCAACACATGTTCAACTGCTTTCTGAGTCTGGTCACCTTCTGGTCCCGGAGTGAGTTTGTTCAAGAAGTTTAACTGGGGATTAGTGCGCAGGAACCTAGAACAAACTCGACTTTCTGCACATCCCCCCACCCTCTCTGCATCAACCACCCAACAGAGAAAAAAAACGTATAAATGAGGGCAGTAAGGCGACTCAGTGGTTATCACTGCTGCCTCACAGCACTGAGGTCCCAGGTTCCATTCCAGCTTTGGGTGACTGTGGGGCGTGTGTACATTCTCCCCGTGTCTGTTCAAAGGTGTGTAGGCCTCGCTAAATTGCCCCTAGTATTGGGGGAAATGGGTCTGGGTGGGTTACTCTTCCGAAGACTGGTTGGGCCGAAGGGAATCTAATTTAAATCTCATCCTAAAGTTTTCATTTCCACCCTGTGTTTGCTCAGAATGGTCAGTGTTCCTTCTCTATTAGGGTCGAGAGTGTGGTGCTGGAAATACACAGCAAGTCAGGCAGCATCCCAGGAGCAGGAGAATCGACGTTTCGGGCATCAGCCCTTAGTCATGAAGGAGGCGGGAGGCTGAGGGATAAACGGGAGGGTCTAGGTATTCACTTCCAGCTCTAATAAAGAGGCATCTAGATTGGAAACGTTAGTTTGCTCTCTCTCTCTGGATGCTGCCTGACCCGCTGTGATCTCCAACATATTTGTTTTGTTTTTGGTCCACATTCCAGTGTCTGCAGTAAAGTGTTCCTGATTTTTCTAAAACTGGACAATTCCATGCCGCATTCATGACCCCCACCTCCTGTTTAAAACTAACCTGCCCACCTCCCTTGCCCCTTGTAACTTCAGACCCCCTCTCGGTGTGAATCACAGGTTACAATCAGTGATGTGTCTGAATCATATAACCCCCATCCCACTTTCCCTCTCCGGACAGGCCGTGTGAGAAGTCAGGACAATTCCCTCCCTCCCAGCCCAAGTCCAAACTGGCTACAGTATGGGTGCAACGGTGGCTCAGTGGTTAGCGCTGCTGCCTCACAGCAGCAGGGTCCCAGATTCGATCCCAGCCTCCTGTGACTGTCTGTATGGAGTTTGCACATTCTCCCCGTGTCTGTGCGGGTTTGCTCCGGTTTCCGATGTGCAGGTCAGGGTGAATTGGCCATGCTAACTTGCCCATTGTATTAGCTGCATTAGTCAAAGGGAAAGGGGATTGGGTGGGTTACTCTTCGGAGGGTCGGTGTGGACTGGTTGGGCCGAAAGGCCTGTTTCCATATTGTAGGGAATCTAATCTAATTTAATCAAACCATCCCTTCAAGGCTAGGAAGGTACAGGAAACAGAGCAATGCAGCACTTCAGACAGTCCAGTTATGGAAGGGGGGGGGGGGAGTTTGAGAGGGGGAGAGAAATGTACACCAACCTCCTGTAGGTGAACAATTTCTGTGAACAATGTTTCCTGGTGAATTTCAGAGTGGTGTTACCGTATATGGAAGCGCCTATGTTTTGGCACCTGTTTTTTTTTAAAGCAGTGTCTGTATAGTTACGGATTTATTAAACAAAACATTGGAAAGTCAAGAAAGAAACAGACTTTTATTGAAGACTAAATAGAACAGTAAACATCAACAGAAAAGCATTAATGTAATTGATTGTTATGCAGTAGGACCGAAAGCTGTGTTATCGCGTTACCTTAGCAACAGAAATTTATTGTCAGATGAATTGAAGCAAACATTTTTTTTTAATTTCACGGGAACACTGCTAGATATTTTCCCCAGCGAAATCCAGTGTGTGATGTGTGCTGGGGAGAGCAGGAGTCATGGAAGGATTCGGCCCTGCCTTGTCCCAAGTTGCTCAGACCCGTTTATATTGTCCATTACTTGCAAATAAAAGCACAAAGTGTTTTGCCTTTTAAAATAAAAATCCTCTTTTTAAAAACTGGATCTAGAGTTTTTCTCCTAATAATAGTTAAACACATAACTTGCTTTTTTTCTCTCGGAACAGATCAAGACATTAAATGTTTTAGAAAGAGAAAAATTTCGACCAAACAGATGTGTTCTCCCCCCCCCCCCCCCGGTAATTTCTTGCACAAAGAGGGTTAACAAAACCCTTACAGATTTACCCTCGCTGCAGTCTCACATTCTGAGCAGTTCCAAAGTTAACTCCTGTTCCTTCCCAAAATGCCTGATGTACACGGGACCGCCACATCTCACCCACTCGCTGTTAGCTGGAAAATCTGAACGATTTTAAGCTTCAGAGGTTCCAATCCTGTCCCCTCGCTGTCCTTCGGAATGGGGGGAGGAGGGGGGGTGGGGGGAAGTGTGGGGAACGTAAAAAGAGATGTTATTGTCAAATGTTGTTTAAATTAGGCTCCTGCCAACCCGGGTTTTATTGGATTTGCACTGGTTCAGTGACATGTGTATCATTTACAAATTTACATTTATTCAGCGGATAGGGAGCTGCCTGGCAGATTGCTGGTTAAGAGGATCAGACGCTGAGGTGACTTTGTCCCCTTTACACTATTAACAGCTGCCTGTAAATTTTATGCTGTCCTTGCTTTTCAGCCAATTATACCAAAGAGATTTAGAAAGCTTATTTTTTTTCCTCTCTCTGTCTCTTTCTCCATGGGCCCCATGACTTTTATTTACTTTTGAGTGACACTTAACGCTTTCTGTGTTCTGATTGCAGATTTCTGTTGCTGTTTATTTGATATAGTTCCCCCCCCATCCCCAATAATCCAATAATTATATCAGAAACATCCTCCTTCATTGAGCCATTTTATTCTGCTCTAAAGAGGCAGTGCACACAAGCCCCAACAATAGTTTTTTTTTTAATTTTTGTTTGTGAAACTATTGCATTGTTTCATCAACAATGTGGCTGTCTTAACATAACTGTTTTGGGTTCTGGGTACTTTGTAGTCTTTGTCCTCTGTCTTGTTTAGATCAATTCCCTTCTCAGAATATCACTTTATGG
Organism: Hemiscyllium ocellatum; assembly: GCF_020745735.1. NCBI lineage: Eukaryota > Metazoa > Chordata > Chondrichthyes > Orectolobiformes > Hemiscylliidae > Hemiscyllium > Hemiscyllium ocellatum. Next base: position 41,606,148 of record NC_083437.1, on the reverse strand, counting down.
GAAAGGAATAACAGAAAAGACCTCTTGTCTCTGAAGCTTAACCACTTCGTTGCTGGTGGATTTTAATTTCTCGTCGTTTTTGGCGGATTTTAAACAAAAAAGGTAGGAGAGGAGCAGTCGAAGAGGAGATCTGATGGAAATATTTAAAATCCCAAGCATGGCAGACAGAGTCAATAGGAAGCTGTTCTCATTTGCAAAAGGAAAAAGAATGGGGACTGGGAAAGGTTGAAAGTCATTTGCTAAAGAACCAAGGATGATATGAGACCAAAAAAACTTTAACTCAGCGAGTAGTTAGGGTGCATTGCCTGGAAATGTAGGGGAGGCAGGTTCAATTGAGGCATTCAAGAGGGCATTGGGTAATCTTTCAGATAAAAAAATCATGTATAAAGGTAAAAGGCAGAAGGTTGGCACCAGAAAACATTACCCATTGGAACAGTCAGTACACACATGGCAGGGCAAATCAGAGATTTTTGAGGTTCCGATCAGGATGGTTTGTTTCTGTAGTGTCTATGAGAGAAGTCAATAACCTGCTTCACACCTACTTTCAACTCTCTGCACTTTGTCGGCTGGTCTTACTCCCGAAAGCTGTAACAGGCATAAAGCACCATTGCCTTTGTCCTAACTTCCACTTTCACTCACACTTGTCCACTGATTGCTTAATCCTTTAACAACATCAACATCCTCTGCTGGCACATTAATTCATCATTCAGCCTCTGTGTGAAAATTGGTAAAAACATTTCAGTTTCTCAAAACAAAACTCAAACAACCAGTCTACAAAATTTCTTGGAAGTTCTTCTTCACAGAAACACAATATTTTGTACTGAAATCAAAATAATTGGCATGTTAGTCAGGTTGGGATGAAATGTTTGTGGAGCATTAGTACTGTCATGGGCCAGTTGCGCCAGTGTAGTCTGTTCTGAAGAAAGGTCACTGGACTTGAAACATTAACTCTGTTTCACTCTTCACAGATACTGTCAGTTTCTCCAGCAATTGCTCTTTTGATCGATTTGTTTCTGTGTTGTACAGTTCTATGTAAAGCTAGGTAGTGTGGAGGACCTCTATCACAGTGGCCAAGTCAACGGGAGATGTGTCTGACAAATTTAGCCGGCTCTCCACAAAGGTTTGAACCACTATTCACATCACTCCCAGCTCGTGACCCATTTGGGGGTCTGACCAAAAGCACAGTTGGTCAGACTGTGCTTTTGGTCAGACCCAGGTTGGTTGGGTGACGGCACTGTACTGCGGTTCACACAGGTAACCTTTCTAATTCTCTTCTGTAATATTCAAGTCTGGAAATGTGCAGAATATCATTTACACAATATGACATTCAGCACAGAAAACAATAAGCTTCCTCTGAAAGTTGCAGAGGGCAGTCTTAGTTCAGGCTTTATTGCAGTAATCTGTTGGCTGATGGGTCCCACTACATCAGCCTAAGCACACAGCCATCACAGGTTAGTGAATTTATGAAACTGACCTGAAATTAACAGGTCAGTCATTGCAGAGAGGAAAACTGCCATCTCGAAATGGGTGCTTTCAATATCCAGTTTGTGTCACGAGGCGTAACTGATCAGACTTCCCTGCTCCACACTCTCCTCGCATTTAATGTCAAATGTTACAGAGCCACCAGTCAAAAAAAGAAATCTGCATTTATATAGCACCATTTACCAACCATTAGCCTTCTAAAGCTTTACAGCTGATCAAACATTTCATAGAAGTAGTCACTGTTGTAATGGAAATGTGGCAGTCAGTTCCTACACAGTAAGATCCCACTAGCAACATGATGATAATAACAGTTTACCTGGTTGTGTGATGTCGATTGAGAGGTCAGTATTGATCAGGGACACCTTATCTGCTCGTCAGACAAACAATGCCATGGGATCTATTCCATTCATCGGAGAGGGACCCAATTTCCACCTCATCTCCATCACATCCCTCAATGGAGTTCTCTCTCAAATCAGTACTCACTCAGTATAATACTACCTCAGTGTCACACTAGCACCCTCCCTCAGTCCCAGTCTCCCTCAATGTCTCTCACCCTCAGTGTCACTCTCCCTCGGAGTCACACTCCCTCAGTCTCACACTCCCTTAGTGCCTCTCTCCCTCAGTGTCACTCTTCCTCAGTGTCACTCTCCCTCAGTGTCACTCTCCCTCAGTGTCAAACTCCCTCAATGTCACACACCCTCAGTGTCACTCTCCCTCAGTGTCACTCTCCCTCAGTGTCACAGTCCCTCAGTGTCACTCTCCCTCAGTGTCACACTCCCTCAGTGTCACAGTCCCTCAGTGTCACACTCCCTGTGTCATTCTCCCTCAGTGTCACTCCACCTCAGATTCACACTCCCTCAGTGTCACTCTCCCTCAGTGCCTCTCTCCCTCAGTGTCATACTCCGTCAGTGTAGCGCTCCCTCAATGTCAGCCTCCCACAGTATCATGCTCCCTCAGTGTCACACTCTCCCTCAGTGTCACACTCCCTCAGTGCCATTCTCCATCAGTGTCACACTCCCTCAGTGTCACTCTCCCTCAGTTTCACACTCCCTCAGTGTCACTCTCCCACAGTGACACACTCCCTCAGTACACACTCCCTCAGTGTCAAAGTTCCTCAGTGTCACTCTCCCTCAGTGCCAGCCTCCTTCAGTGTCACACTCTCCCTCAGTGTCACACTCCCTCAGTGCCTCTCTTCCACAGTTTCACTCTCCCTCAGTGCCACTCTCCCTCAGAGTCACACTCCCTCAGTGTCACTCTCCCTCAGTGTCACTCTCCCTCAGTGTCACACTCCCTCGGTGTCACACTCCCACAGTGACACTTTAGTGTCAAAGTTCCTCAGTGTCACTCTCCCTCAGAGTCACACTCCCTCAGTGTCACTCTCCCTCAGTGCCAGCCTTCTTCAGTGTCACTCTCCCTCAGTGTCACTCTTCGTCAGTGTCACACTCCATTAGCATCACTGTTCCTCAGTGTTACTCTCCCTCAGTCTCACTCTCCCTCTGTGTCATACTCCCTCAGTGTCATACTCCCTCAGTGGCACACTCCCTCAGTGTCACTCTCCCTCAGTGTCGCACTCCCTCAGTTTCACTCTCCCTCAGTGGCACACTCCCTCAGTGTCGCACTCCCTCAGTGTCACTCTCCCTCAGTGTCGCACTCCCTCAGTGTCACTCTCCCTCAATATCATACTCCCTCAGTGTCACTTTCGCTCAGTCTCACACTTCCTCAGTGTCAGCCTCCATCAGTGTCACTCTCCGTCAGAGTCATACTCCCGCAGTTTCACTCTCCCTCAGTGTCATTCTGCCTCAGTGTCACTCTCCCTTAGTGTCACACTCCCTGATTGCCTCTCTCCCTCAGTGTCAGCCTCCCTCAGTGTCACTCTCCCTCAGTGTCATTCTCCCTCAGTGTCACACTCTCTGAGTGCCTCTCTCCCTCAGTGTCACTCTCCCTCAGTGTCACTCTCCCTCAGTGTCAGCCTCCCTCAGTGTCACTCTCCCTCAGTCTCACATTTCCTCAATGTCACACTTCCTCAGTGTCACTCTCCCTCAGTGTCACACTCCCTCAGCGTCACTCTTCCTCAGTCTCACACTCCCTCAGTGTTATCCTCCCACAGTGTCAACCTCCCTCAGTGTCACACTCCATCAGTGTCAAACTCCCTCAGTGTCAGTCTACCTCAGTGTCACTCTCCCTCAGTGTCACACTCCCTCAGTGTCACACTCCCTCAGTGTCACTCTCCCTCAGTTCTCCCTGTGTCACCCTCCCTCAGTTTCACTCTCCCTCATTGTCACAGTCCCTCAGTGTCATACTCCCTCAGTGTCACACTCCCTCAGTTTCACTCTCCCTCAGTGTCACTCCCTCTCAGTGTCACACTCCCTCAGTTTCACTCTCCCTCAGTGTCACTCCCCCTCAGTGTCACACTCCATCAGTGACACACTCCCTCAGTGTCACTCCCCCTCAGTGTCACACTCCATCAGTGACACACTCCCTCAGTGTCACACTCCCTCAGTGTCACTCTCCCTCAATGCCAGCCTCCCTCAGTGTCACTCTCCCTCAGTGTCAGCCTCCCTCAGTGTCACACCCCCTGGGTCACTCTCCCTCAGTTCCACGCTCCCTCAGTTTCACGCTCCCTCAGTGTCACTCCTGCTCGGTCTCACACTCCCAGTGCCTCTCTCCATCAATGTCACTCTCCCTCAGAGTAGGTCTCCCTCAGTATCGTTTTCCATCAGTGTCACTCTCACTCAGCCTCACACTCCATCAGTGTCAGCCTCCCTCAGTGTCACACTCCTTCAGTGTCACTCTCAGTGTCACACTCCCTCAATGTCACTCACCCTCAGTGTCACTCTCCCTCAGTGTCACTCTCGCTCAGTCTCACACTTCCTCAGTCTCACATTCCCTCAGTGTCACTCTCCTCAGTGTCACTCTTCCTCAGTGTCACACTCCCTCAGTGTCACTCTCCCTCAGTTCTCTCTCAGTGTCACACTCCCTCAGTGTCACTCTCTCTCAGTGTCACTCTCTCTCAGTGTCACACTCCCTCAGTGCCTCTCTCCCTCCGTTTCACACTCACTCAGTGTCACACCCCTTCAGTGCCACTCTTCCTCAGTGTCACTCTCCCTCAGTGTCACACTCCCTCAGTGTCACTCTCTCTCAGTGTCACACTCCCTCAGTGTCACTCTCCCTCAGTGCCTCTCTCCCTCAGTGCCTCTCTCCCTCAGTTTCACACTCACTCAGTGTCACACTCCCTCAGTATCACACTCCCTCAGTGTCACTCTCTCTCAGTGTCACACTCCCTTAGTGTCATTCTCCCTCAGTGCCTCTCTCCCTCAGTGTCACTCTCCCTCAGTGTCACAGTCTCTCAGTGCCTGTCTCCCTCAGTGTCACTCTCCCTCAGAATCACACTCCCTCAGTGTCACTCTCCCTCAGAATCACTCTCCCTCAGTGTCACTCTCCCTCAGTGTCTCTCTCCCTCAGTGTCTCTCTCCCTCAGTGTCACTCTCCCTCTGTGTCGCTGTCCTTCAGTGCTGTACTGGAATGTCTCTCTTGATGTTGACGCTGAAGAGTTGGAGTGCTTGAAGACTATAATCTTCTTCCTGAGAGTTTAGAGTGAGCAAGGAAACATTATCGCTTCCTCCATCCCATTGAAATCTCTTACCCTTAGTCTAGTTGACTCTCCAACTTCCCTTGTCCTGATTGAAGAGCCAACCCCCTTCACCTTCCATTCAGCCTTTCCTGAGAAGTGATTCCTCTTAGACTTGGTTGTTGCTGAGAGATTTGGCAAAAGTTACAACGAAAATGTTGCTTAGGAGGAGGTATTAAAGCAGGGAGGCTTGTTTAGTGTCTAGCTCCATCTGTACTGAAGCCTGCTCGACCATTTTGCCTTATTGGTGAAGACAGAGCAGTTGGTCAAGGTACCAACGTCAGAGGCTGGTTTATACAGAGAAGCCTAAGATGTCACCTCAATGGAGGAGCCACCTACAGAGACACCCTCCTTCTGACCAGAAGGTCCCAGTTTGACCTCTGCCAGAGGACACCACCTGAGTTCACCTTTGTCAACAGAGGCTGGGTGGGGTGGGAGACCGGGCAGACAGGAACCTCCTTCTTCCAGTTGGCAGGAGGGTGGGAGGAGCTCACTATCACATTGCTTGAGCTGCCTCACTGCCTAGTGGATAATCCACGTTGGATTGGAGAGTGGCTGTGAAGTTGCTGTCACTCCTTACTGTTCTGAGATGGGAATGGCATCCTGTGTTGGGGAGTCACCGGGAGAAAGGGGTTGGGGGTGGGGGGTGGGGAAGGGGAAATGACAAAACTTCAAAGCAGCTCCTGCTGAGCCTGTCGGTGCTAAATGAGGGTTTAAGATGATGCTCTCGGTAAAGGTCAGTTCTTAATAGTCACGCAAAGTTCTACTGCAATAAAGGCAGCAGAAATGAAGGCCATCTTTATAATTTAGCTTCCTATTTGTGAATTAATTAAAGGAATGTTAATCCAAAGATTTTAATTTTGAATAAATTTACCAGTAGCCTGTTCAAACCATTGTGACAAAACTAACCGCGGAAGAATGTAACAGTTTGACGGTATTTCAGTTCGAACAGTCATCTCAGTCAGTTGTTGCTGCAGTGGTCCTTCTCCTTCCTACTGGAGATTAGGTCGAGATTTTCAAAGTCATGAGGGAGCTGTTTATCAGAGTAGATATGGGAGAAACTGTTCCCAATTGTAAAAGAATCAGGAAAAAGGGGGCTCATGTTTAAAGTGATTTGCAAAGGAGGCAAATGTGATGTGAAAACAGCAAGTCTTGTTCAGTCGTTAGGATCAGGAACACACTGCCTGGAAGTGAGCAAGAGGCATGTTCAATCAAGACATTTGGGAAGATGGTCATTTCTGTTTAAACAATGTGTAGGGTTCTGGGGGAAGGGCAGCAGAGTGGTACAAAGGCATGATGCTTATTTGGGGAGCCAGTACAGACACAGAGGGCCAAATGACCTCCTTCTGCACTGTAACAATTCTGTGGACATCATTACCTTTTGCCCAAAATCACTTTGTATTTCATCCGTCAGAAATCTGCCTGGTGGCTTAAATCTCACAGGCACCTTCATTCTCAAACTTCAAATGACAACCGAAATGCCTCCCATCAGTTTAATTCATTTAACAGAACAGCTTCAGAGTGGAACCCATTGAGCAACAGAGAATGAGGGAGCTGGAAGCTTCTCAACAGTGGATTCACTTCCCTTTGAGTATAAACCCAGAGCAGGAAGCCAGCAGACGTGGAGGACACTATATATATTTCAAGTCACCTTCAAATTCAACACCAGAGCTGGACTTTACAAATACAAACATCATTAGTGACCACGTTCAGCAACTGGGAGAAAAAGTCCTTCTGTGAAGTAGACAGCACAATGATGCAGATTGAAGCTGTCAGCTAAAACCTTGGCACCTGGCACTGAGCAGAGTTGGAGCATGAAATATTAAACGTAGCGTTTTATCAACCAGAAACAAACAACAAAGGTTTCACCAGTATGGTGTCTGTGCCTGAAGAACTTTCTAACCTTGCAGTGTATCAGTTGAGGAGATGTATCAGAGGAACTTGGAGCTGATGGTGTGTGTGACCATTGGGAAACCTGAACGGCAGGGATTTGAGGGACAGCAACAGTTCTGGGAAAATTAAAAGGTGATGCAAATCAGGGTTCTTCAATACAAAGTTTATTTTTCAAAAACCAAAACCTGAGAAGACTGAGGAGACCAAAGCTCCAAATGGTTTTGGCAACTTGGAATAGTGCTATTCCCTTTGTTCATTGAGTCGTTGAGGAATGAGATAGATTGATGATCGACAAAGGAAAAAGAGAAGATTTAGGGAAATGTGCAGCGTTGCTGTGACATAAGGAGGCTGGAGTTTTGTCCGCAATCGGATACCGACCCTGTACCAATCTCGATCTTCCCTCCCTTGACCCTTACAGGAGCCCCACCAGCTGCATTTACAAATTGTTTTTATTCATTCTCAGTCACGGCCTGACTGCCCGTGATAAAGTGCTGGTGGGACACCCTCTTGAATTCGGCTGAGTGGCTTTCTTGGCCAGTTCAGAGGGCAGGCAAGCGTCAACCACATTGCTGTGGGTCTGGAGTCACATGTAGGCCAGACCAGGTGAAGGTGGCAGATTTCCCTCCATGACAAGTATTAATGTACCAGTGGGTTTTTACAACAGTTGACGATAGTTTCACAGTTACAGAGACTAGCTTCTAGTCCCAGATCGATTAATTAAATGAATTCAACTTCCCGAGCAGCTGCTTATATGATGATGATCCCATGGTGGGATTTGAACCCATGTCTCTAAACTCTGGTTTCCTAATCACAGCCACTTATTAATATCTGTGGAGGTTGCAAGTTATGTTGCTGCAATACACACAGCCCTCAGCTGCCTCAGACTTCAGTCCTACTCCTAGGATGGTCAAATAGTAGTAGTGGTGTAAGTTTGGAATTCTTTTCGCAATTGAGCTGTGACGCTGGGACAATTGTTACAAATCTGAGATTGGTACTTTAGTATCAACCAAAGATTTAAAAACCCGACAGAGGTGGGTTTATAGCTTTAGGTCATATGTCAACCATGATCTAACTGAATGGACGAAAACACTCAGGGTGAACCAGCTCCTACTAAGGAGACAGTAGACTTGTTATTGGCCGTAATGTCTGTAATTGAAGGAAGGGGACCTGGCAGATGCTTGTTCTGCCTTCATTTTGATGTCCAGAGTTTTCTTTTATTGACCTGAATCTTGACCGAGGTGTACAACTGCTATGATGTCTTCTCCTGGGATCTCTCCGGCCCCTTTTTGATTGATGGTGGTTGCAGCATTGTAGCACGTCGGAAGCAAATTGGAGCATCAAGCCCCTCAGGCCTGTTTGGTTCAGTATTGGGGTGAGTGTGGTATTCTACCGAGGGCACCATTACACCCACCCTCCCCAACCCTCCCGCAGTGACCGACTCTGACTGGTTTCCACTTGGAATCCCACTGGGAACCAGCTGTCCATACCCCTCACCCCAGGATGATGGGTAGGAACATGACAGTGGGATTCTATTCTGTACCCAACAGGTTGTGGGCAGGCAAATTGACCCAGAGCACTGTACACGGAAGCTGAGATCCATAATCAAATTTGAAAGGAAAGTGGCTGAAATTCTGACAATGAAAATTTCAAATGGCTAAACTAAAAAGGCAGAAGAACAGGACGGAGAGATTAACTCCAGCAGGAGCAGTGCTTGAGCTCACTCTATACAATCCTACAATTCTCCAATGTTCAGTTCCTTCAACACAGTGAGGCTGTACAAGATCTGAAAACAATGTTGATGCAGGCAGGCAGAGGAACATGTCATCGGTTACATCAAAGGAGGAACCAGAGGGGACAGTTAGGAGCTGTCAGCATTAAAATAGTATTTACAAAATAAAAAGCAAGAGGAAAAGTCATAGTGGAGATTGGAGACTTAAAGAAAATAGATCTGAGTCATTGAAATAGCCGTTAATCACTTTTATATTGAGTCTCATGGGGCTACTTGATTGTTACTAAACATACCGTAGCTACGACATGCAGAAAGACGGGTGACATTGACCAAAGAATGCTACAGTGCACTTTTAATTTTATTCACAATTATTGCAGACTGCAAAGTTCCTGTGTGGGTTTTCCAAGTGGATGGTTAGTTACATCATTAAGAGTTGAATCTCAACACAGGAATTACTCCTCCTTACATGGGAATTGTAAATGGAAACCATAAGAATTGTCCAAAGGGGTTTGTTAATGTGGTGATGTTTCTGAGCAATCTTGTGGTATGAAATATCCAACCCCTTCAGAAGCATACATTAGGAATTTAATCTTCCACAACCATACAGGCACAACACAACAATTGTGAACAAAATTAAAATTGCATCGCATCTCTCCCAGGAGAATTCCTTCCATCACTAAAATAATGACTTCTGTAAATGGGAACATGATAGATCAATATTAAATTGATGGGTCACTATTAAATATTATATTTATCTTACAAAATAGTGAGGGGGGAGTTCAGCCACAATCATTTAAAAGTTATTTGTCTATTTTCAGGGAAAAAAAAACAAGAGATGCACAGCAGCTTCAACCTAAAAAGGGTTAAGAAAAGTTTGTCCTGCTTAATAAAAGGAAATGGCGTTGTCTGAAAGAATTAGCAGCATCTATATCTTGAACTATACAACACAATAACGATTAGCTCTAATTACCAGCAGCTTGTGGGCAGCTAAAGCTGATTAAGATACTGTTTAACAATACTCGCAGATGTAGACTTAACTGTTCTAACTCCGTTCCTCCCTTTAAATGGCAGGACATTTGTCCCTCACCAATTAAGAGCAATATTTATCCAATTTAACAACGCAGACACAGAATGTAAGGAAGTTTTTTCTGTCGGGTTTTAAACAAATAAAGTAAAGCAGAAAGACTGTGAGGGAACAATAACAGCAGGTGTTTACTCTTCAGGCATTCTTTATTGCGATTGGAGAGTGCTGTGCTGTTGTTTTATCTGACTATTCCAGGGCAGGGGTTGATGGGAACGGTCTTCACTGTTTGACCTATCGGATATTGTCGTGGTAACAGTGTCTAGGTACTAAAATAACATGCTTACAACCTTCAGAATAATTTTCCCTTCCCCTCCTCATTTGTTTCTCTTTGTTGCTATAGAGCAAAGCTCCGACAGGGTTGAAAGGCTTGTAACAGAAACGGAGAGACATCACCTGTACACATTTTACAAAAAAAAGGATTGGCATTAAAAATGCTTACACCCCCTCTGATTGTTTTTGAGCCTGTGGCCTTGCTATTTACATTTGTTTGTCAACGGGCATCAGATTTTTTTTTCAAATTCAGCTGAAGTTTCGCTTATTCTTTACAGATTGTACTTAATTTCATTTTATTCCATTTAATGAAAGGATAACTTTCGGCATTATTGCATTACAAAGACGCATAATAATGTTATTTATAGAGAAATGCTCCAAAATAGGCCGCCCAGCAATGCGTAATTCAATTAGTCAGCTGCAGATTTTAGAACAATTTTCCATTACATATTTTGTTTGCACATAATAAACCCAAGAAATCCTTTTTGGAACAGATTCCATGTCAGATTACGCTGGACGTCAGTGAAAATGGTGGCACTTTTTAACCCCCCCAAACATGCAGTCACATTTCCTTTTTGAAGGTCACTTGCATTTCACTCACATTTTTGTTTAAACAGTTTCATGCATTAGTCGTTTGATTTACACATTTGTTCTGAAACGCATAGAATGTCCTTGCCTAATATTTTCGCCCTCTGCTTTCTGTCTCTGTCCGCTGTCCCAATGTTTGTGCCAGGTTGTGGTGCTGGGCAAAATCTGTGGGGATTAATGCGAGATTGTTAAAAAGAGGATGAACCAGTTTTACTTTGCTCCCCAGGGTTTGCCAAGTGACTGGCAATATCAGCTTGGGAAAGCTCTCAGTCAATTCACAGTCTTGGAGTCATAGAGGTCTCTGGCACAGAAAAATGCCCATCAAGTCTCTGCCAGTCAAAAACAACCACCTGACTATTCTCACCCTATTTCCCAGCACCTGGCCCATAGCCATGGAGGCCTTGGCATTGCAAGTGTGCATCTCAGTATTTCTCAAACATTATTGGGATTCTTCCCAGACTCCCACCACCCTCTGGGTGAAAAATACATTTCTTCTCATCTCCTCTAAACCTCCTGCCCGTTATCTTAAATCTGTGTCCCCCTGATCATTGATCCTTCTATCCAGGGGAAAGATTTCTTCCTCCCTACCCTATCCATGCCCCTCATCATTTTATTCGTCTCAGTCATGTCCCCCTCAGTTCCTCTGCTCCAAGGAAATAAACCAGTCTCTCTTCATAACTAGTTAGTATCACCCTGTCCGTAGCTACCCAAGTATAGGGCCATTCTCCTCTTTGACTGTATCTCTGGGCTCACCAGGAAGACCTGAACTGATCTAAAAGGAACCAATGACTGAATGTCAGATGCAAGACAGACAGAGTTGTGAGATCAGTTCTGTGATGGTGTCATTCTTGGAAGAGTCCCATTCATCATTGCAGGACCATTTTCTTCTCTTTTCGTTAAGTCATCCATGACATGTGAGTGTCACTGATTGGCCAATCAGTTACTGCCTATCCCTCATTGCCCTTGAAAAGATGGCAGTGAGCTATCTTCATGAACTGGTGCAAGTCCATTTGACATTGAGCCACCCACAGTATCATTAGGAAGGGAGTTTTTAAGACTCTGACCCAGCGACAGTGAAGGGACAGCGATATATTTCCAAGTCAAGGTGGCGAGTGGCTCGGAGGGAAACTTGCAGGGGGTGGTGTTCCCATGTACCAGCTGCCCATCGTGCTAATCTGTCCTAACCTCCTGGACTTGGGCCCTGAAGCACTCTTTGCTGAGTGGATATTTCCCCTTGTGGTAAATCTAGATCTAAGGGGCACCTTTTCCAAATAAAGAGTCTCCCATTTACCATGGAGATGAGAATCAGTTTCTGCTTGGAGAGGGTGGTTGGAGTTGTCTTTCGCAGGGAGCAGTCGAGGCTGGGTTATTGAATAGATTGAAGGTCGAGTTGGGCAGGTTTGTATTGACAAGGGAGTCGAGGGGTATGGGGGTAGAGGCAAGAAACTGAAGCAGAGGCCACACTGAGAGCCCCTCATGATTTTATTGAGGAGGGAAGTGAGTTGGAGGAACCAAATGGCATACTCTCACTCCTCTGACAATTCACCTGGGTGTATTCGTTTATTGGTCGTGCCAATACACATTGACACAATATTTCTCCCCAATGCACATGAGAAGCAAGGTTGATTAAACAGCAGTCAACATGGGAACTGAACACTGGACGATATTCCCTTCCTGTTCTGAGGAGACAGAGATCTGTGGTAACACCCCCAGTGAGATCAAGCCAGTCAAGGGTTCAGATTTAGGAAGGAGGCTTGTAACGAGCAAGCAGTGAGGTGAAGGTGAGAACGGTGTTTGATATCGCTCGGATGTATTTAATACTTTCTGTGTGGGGCAAGACTCAAAGGAGACACGGCAGACGCAGAGTTGAATGTCACTGAAGCAAAAAACTGGTATTGTTCAGTTCGAATTGCACTAGCCAGCCACAGAAATTTGGGTGATTCTCACCCAGAACATCACAGATCAGGATTGAAATGAGGGAAGGGGGATAAAGAAGCAAAGGAAAGAAAATGAATGTTTATTTTTCTTAATCATATGACCAGAGGAGGAAAAGTGTTCTGCAAAACATGTTTGTTTCTAGGAAACTAAAATATCCTCCATTCCCCAAAGGATTAATTATGTACACAGGTTAGATTAAAAAAAAATTCTTGGCAGTATCAGATATCTGAACTTCAGATTTCCAAAGCCTCCTGTCCATCTCTCAAATCGGTGCGACTGATTACAATGTCTTTGGAAATTGGAATTCCCAACAGGAATATCTTGTACTAATCCTGTGACTTTGATGGTCACTTGACCTGATTCCACCAACCGATCCTGGATTTTGGATCAGCCAATGCATCCAATGGGCCATGTTAGACTGCAGTCTAACCTTGTTAAATCCATTAGAAATAACCGTAACCTTGATAAGGTGCTGGACAAATACTAAACAAGGGAAGGAAGAAAGCTTAAAAAAAAGTCAATATTAGTCGCAGGTATTTGATTTCTGAGAGCAAGGATCTCTGAGTTATAGGGTGAAGATTTTGTGGACAGCTACGAACTGGCAGTGTCAGTACAGATGATGGAAAAATAAGATGGTCAATAAGACTGTTAGCTTTTCAAAAGCTGGACCTCCATGTTCAAGCCTACAGCTGAAGGAAATGAAGGTGCAATCACCTGATAAATTATTCACTGGTTAGCACAAAAAGCTGCTAGTAAGGCTAGGGCTTAAGTATTTGAACCCTACAACCTCTGGAAGGTCCTTAGCAGTGACTTGGACAGAAATCTCTCCAATCACTGCACTTGCTGTGGTGTTTTCAGTAGCTCCAGCTCCTCAGGACCCACTCAGTCTCCAAGTGTTTCCAGTTATTCTTAGATTTTCTTCACAGAAAGTGCAGAGGGTGCTGTTAAAATGATATATGGATGTTAATGATACAAAAAAAATGCCTGTGAAGTATTCAATTTGACAATGTACAAACAGTTCAAAAATGCTATTGTAACAGTCCTCCGTATATGGAAGTACATCGGTGTTAGCATTTCTGGAGACCAGGATAGAGTGTGGTACAGAACAGAAGACATTGCCCATGAACCGAGACTTCTTATCGAGAAGCCTGTGCTTTTAAACAGCTTCCTTGACAAGTGACTTTTTGCCGATTACAAAACCATCCCCTAGGTAAGGTCTGCATGGTGGATATTATAGTCGTGGGTAAATAGTTAACTTATTGTTGTTTTGACAATTTGGGCTTTGTAAAAGAAGTCTGAAACCAAACGTCTCTAAATAAGGAAAGTGTTTATCCCTTTCCTGAGCATGAATCTCCTTGAGTTCTCAAAGATCCATTGCGGCTCAAATGGCTAAAAGAAAGTTCTCTTTTTAAGATTTTGGGAAATTTTGTCAGTGTCCAGTTCATCCAGACAGTCAAAATCACAAATGACTTTGAACAAATACATGGAAGTGTACTATTGACAATTAGCAAACTGTTTAAAGTTGACACCTCTGCCCCTTTCAACACGTCTATTCAGTGTCTTTTGCATATTTGCATTAGTCTGCATGGTTCCTGCACCAGTTATCAATATGACTGGTTATTGGGAAATTGTCACGCTGTTGTTTGTAGAATTCTGCTTTGGGAAAGGAGGCAGTTGTGTTTCCTACATTACAACGGTGACATCACTTTACAAGTACTTAAATGGCTTTGAGCATTCCGAGAGATCGTGGAAGGTGCTATACAAATGGAGGTTCCTCCTTTCACTGTTTATCGTGAAGCATGCTTGTTTGGAAACTCTCTCTGACCTTTAGGTACAGGTCAGAGAAACTGACCCAAACAGCGAAGTGAAGGTGGCACTGAAAAGCACACAGAGAGTTAGAGGAGCAGGAGCTGGGGGAACCTGGAGTAGGGAGAAGACCGAGGATCATTTCCATTTGCCCGTGCTCCTGTGAGCACTTCCTCTGGCCTTGAGAAGGTGCTGCTGAGTCACCTCCGTGACCCGCTGCAGTCCTTCCAGTTCTCAAAAATCCATTGTTGCTCAACTGGCTGTCACCAGGGAACAGGACACTTTTCTGCCGTCGTTTGACGCCTTGACCACTGTGGTGGCCAATCAAGAATCATTCTCATCGCTATGTAGGCCAGGCTGGTATAGACAGCAGATTTCCTTCCCTAAAGGATAATGGCATAGCAGGTAGTTTACTTTTATAGCAATCCAGTTATTTTTATGATCATTATTAATGAGGTGAGCATTTTATTCCAGCTGTGTTAATGAATTGAATTGAAGTTTCCCAGCTGACACAGTGGGGTTCGAACTGTTTCTGGGCTAGTCTGGCAACAATACCATGACGCTCCAGTCACCTTGTTTTTTTTCTGGTCTGTCGTGGGTTGTGGGCGTCATTGGCATTTGTTGTCTGTCCCTGATTGCCCTTGAGTTGAGTGGTTTACTTGGGCCATTTCAGAGGGTAGTTAAGAGCCAGCCATGTTGCTGTAGGTCACAGATAGGTCAGACCAGGCAAAGGCAGCAGAACTTTCTTCCCTCGAGGACGTGAGTGAACCAGAAGAGTTTTCACAACAATCAATGATAGTTTGACAGTCACCACTACTGAGATTAGATCATTTTAATTCCATATTTGTTTTAAATTATCGAATTGTCTTGGCGGGTTTTGAATCTATGTCTTTGAATATTAGTCTCTGGGTTACTAGTGCAGATAGAGATTATAAGCAAACATTTTCACAACGTTGTTATTTGGAATAGGATTGAGAAAGAGCAGTCTGCCTGAAATGTTTTATAGTAAATGTTTGGAACATGTTGCTGTCGACCCTGCTCTCTCTCCCTCCCTCCCTCCCTCCCTCCAGGATGGTGCAGTACTTTAAGCTGCTGGATGAAAAATGATGGAGGTTTGACTAAGGCGAAGTCGGGACCACAAAGTTCCTGGGGCTTCAGGGGGCCCTATGATTAAAGACACCAAAATGGGAAGTGTCTGTCAGGAGGTCCCAGTGTAGCCGGTCGCCCCTGACATCCCGAGTTAGTGCTGGAATTTCTCGGATCCCTTGATCCTCTTCCACCCCCCTCGTATCTTTAGTCACACTGCTCTCAACATGGTCCCCCCCCTCCTCTCCCTCCCACTGTCAGAGCCACAAGAGAGTTCAAACACAATTTAACACACTGAAAAGGTCAGACTTCTCAGTTTGGTGAACCCCACAGCTTTTATTACAAAAGCCACTAAATTCACATCTTTCAACTCGTCCTCACTTTTGTCACAGCAGAAAGGCTTTTTTGAGCGCGGCTGAATCCGACCAGTACCTCCTGAGGTTCTGCTAAACGTCCATCTCCCTGGGCTCTGGCTTCCCCTTCAGCTTTGACTGATGTTCCCTCTGCTCTGCTTCCCCCTCGTCTCTGTTTCTTGCCTTCAGTCAGAAGGACAGCATCCAAATAACACTGAACTTTTGTAAGCATCCTGCCACTGACTGCGCGAGACTTTTGTTGATTTTGTAACTCCCTTGTTTAAATTTGCATTTCTGCATGCATATTTTATATATCGTTTGCCATCTTCTGGAAAGCCAGTCTCGCCTTCTAAGATACGTTGTACAAAAGGGAATCTTACAAACTCCCTGTTTGATTATTATGTCGCTGGCTGTTTAATGTGTGGACATTTTCCAGCGATGAATTTGTATCCTTCAGCATCAAGCCAGCACTGGCTTAATTTACTCCAGATCCTTGAGGTGGGAGAGAAAAGTTGAAGGAGGAGTAAGTGGAAATGAAGAGGGAGTGTGGTAGAGTGGGTGAAAGAGTTGGGGAGGGAGAGGGAACAAGGATGAAGAAAGGAACTGATAAGAAAGGCAAAACAATTGAATGAGAGAGACCTGGGAGGAGAAGCAGGCAGTTTTGGGAGTCGAGGGGTGTTATGGTTTCTTTCACATGAACTTCTTTGCAAATTGACCAGTAAAGTCCTGGTTCCTGCTTTGAGTGAGGTTCTGCACTCGATTCTAGCAAGCGACTCGATAACTCAGCTTAAAAAGAAAGCAGCCAGAAGCCGAGATTGTCGGGCGATACCGTTGTACGGGCAGGGTACTGCTTCTCTTCCAGGAGTTGTGGGATAGAATAGGAAGGAGTTTGATCAGGTGGTCAGGAAGCCCAGGCGTGGTGGTGCCTGATGGACAATCCTCCATCAGGTGGTGACTTTTTACAAGTCATTGCCCAGAAGAATCATCTCGTGAATGGGAACGGTCCCGTGATGTGTTGGGTGATGGTGCTGAGCAGTGGGGCTGGAAGACGAGGTCTGTCGTTAGCACCCAGGCTCCCTCCAACAACAACAGCATTTGTAGAGCACCTTGGACAGAATAAAACAACCCAAGTTCCTTCACAGAAGCATTTACCAGACAGCCGCATTAGGAGATATTTGGATAGGTGACCAATATCTCGAAGTAGGTTTGATAGAGTGTCTTAAAGGAGGCCAGTGTGAGGTGGAGCGATATAGGGAGGGGATTCCAGAGCTTTGAACCAAAGACATGCCACCAAAGGAGGGCCAAGTGAAATCAGAGACACTCAGACAGCCTGATGCAGAGCAGCAATTGTGGAGTATCATAGGGAGGATGGGATTATAAAGGACAAGGTGTCTGTGAGTTCTGTCTCTTTGCGGAGATGCTGGGTTCAGTGGGAAGGAGGAGGAACCTCCGTTCACACTCTGACTGCCTCTTTGCCAGCCTATTAGCAAATGTTGACCACAAAGAACCATCTTTCCTGTCAGTGAAAGTCCCAGGCACACTATCACTGAGGTTTACACCAGGGACAGAGGCAAATGTAACCTTACATCACGGACTGAAACAGAGAGAGGGTGGTGTATTTGTCTGAGAGGAAGGCAAGAAGTTGTGAACAGAGTTAACAGATTTGTGTTGATGTTACAGATGAACTCCCATTAGCAACCAGGCTTTGAGGTTCTGTTGCATTTTCTAAGCTTATGAACACAGCACAGTCTATTGTATCCCCGCCCCTAATTCCTCAATATTTAAAGGGAGAGGGGGTGCAGTGGGTTGTCACCAGACCCTCTACCAGTATTTATCTCACAAACATGAGCTGCTTATAATAAAGGAGAAAGTGAGGACTGCATCGAGAGTCAGAATCGAGAAGAGAAGCTGTGGAAGGCCCACCAGTTCAGGCAGCATCCGAGGAACTGGAGAGCGGGCATTTCAGGATAAACCCTTCGTCAGAATTATCCTGATGCCCAAAACGTCGACTCTCCAGCTCCTCGGATGCTGCCTGAGCTGCTGGGCTTTTCCACAACCACACTTTTCCACTCTTATTAAAAATAAACTCTAATGACCTGCTCCTCAGCACATTGTGAACAGTGGGAACTTTCTGTGTGCAAATTGGCTGCCACATTTCCTACATTAAAAAGGTGACTGCTTTTGAAAAGCACTTTGGCACTTAGCATGGTTGTGAAAGATAGTTTATAACGGTAACCCTTTCCTCTGTTTGCCTCTGTGAGGTGTGGGCATCACTGGCTGGCCCACTGTTGACTGCCCGTCCCTAGTTGGGAAGGAGCTGGTGAGTTGCCTTCTTGAAGTCCTCAGTCCATGAATTCACTGACAATGCCGTTAGAGAGGGAATTCCAGGATATTGACCAAGTGAGAATGGAATAACTGGGACATAATTCCACATCAGGATGGTGGGTGGGTTGGAGGGGAACTTACAAGTGGTGCTTTTCTCATGCATCTGCTTGCCTTGTTCTCCTGAGTGGAGAACAATTCTAGAAGGTTGCTGTTGAAGGAGCCTTGCTACGGTGCATATTGTAGATGATGTCACATACTGCTACTGAGTGTCAGTGGTGGATTGATTGATTGGTTGATTGATTATCACTTGCACCTAAGTACAGTGAAAAAGCTTTGTTTACGAGCAGGACAGGCAGATCATAGTAAACAAGGGTGTGCAGACAAAGATTTAGATGGAGGCATAGAGGTTACGTTGCACAGGATGGACAAGAGAGTGATCAACGTTAGAGATCAGCATTATTTGAAGCTAGAGAGTCTATTCAATAGTCTAATAATGGCCAGGAGGAAGGCAGTGATTGTCGATGTTGATGGACGTGGTCCCAATCAACCCATCTGCTTTGTCCCAGATGGTGCCAAGCTTCTTGAGTGTTGAGCTGCACCCATCCACGGCAAGTGGGGGCTATTCCATCACACTCCTGACTTGTAGATGGTGGACATTGCGGAACTCAGAGGTCAGTTACTCACCACATGATTCCTAGCGTCTGAACTGCTCTTGGTATAGATACATATTTATCCAGTTCCCCTTCTTTTCAGTGTCCATCCCTGGGGTGTTGACAGTGTGGCACTTAGCAATGGTAGTGCTATTGAACGTAACGTAAGAATAAAATATTCTGAAGTGCAAGAGCATTTGCCATATAGTATTTCACATCAGTCCATATGAGGACATTTTAAAAACAAAATCTTGATTAAAGAGGTAGATTTTATAATCAGTTTGAAAGAGAAAAGGAGGGACGTTCAGATCTTAGGACCCAGACACTTGAAGCTACAGTCACCAATGGAGGAACTATTACAACTGAGGATGAGTGGGTAGGGACCTGGAGGAGTGTGGAGGGATGGTTATTCTCTTGCTTGTTGCAGATGGTCATTGCCTCTTGATAAACAGTGGTTCAGTGATTAGCACTACTGCCTCGGAGCACCAGGGACCTGGGTTTGATTCTAGCCTCAGGCACCTGTCTGTATGGAGTTTGCACATTCTCCCCGTGTCTGCGTGGCTTTCCTCTGGGTGCTCCCGTTTCCTCCCACAGTCCAACAATGTGCAGATTAGATGAAATTGCCCATTGGTGCATTAGCCAGGGGAAATGTAAAGTGTTAGGGTAGGGGAATGGGTCTGGATGGGATACTCTTTGGAGGGTTGGTGTGAATTTGTTGGGCCAAATGACCTGTTTCACGCTGTAGGGCTTCTATGAAAATATTTTTCAGGGCTGCTGGGCAAGTTTCAGAACATGGGATTGGCTAGTTTGCACTAGCAGTGAGCTGGCACAGAGAGGGCGGGCCGAATGGCGTTTTTTTGTTTGACTTATGACCGATTGTCTGATTCTGTGGATGTTACCTGCCACTTATCAGCCCAAGCCTGAATACTCAGGCCTTCTGTGTACAGACATGGAGTAGCTCAGTATCTGAGGAGTTGTGAATGTTGCTGAAGGTTGTGTGATCGTCAGCGCACAGCCCATTGTCACGGCTTAAGTAAGACTGCGTGCGGCGATGATATCCTCCTGAGGCTACAATCGAGAGGGGGTGGAGGAAAATGTCTGGGGTCGGAAACCTCCCGGGGTGAAGGACAATACTCGAATGCTTCACAACGGGTTGACAATCCATCCTTCTGCCGAAGCGACATTCTCCTTTCTTGCTGTTTTCTCTGTATTGTCAAGCCAACCACACCACTCTGATGTGTTCTTTCAAATTTAACCTCAGCTCAGTAAACACAATTATTGGGCAAGTTGCACTAAAGGAAAAGTAGTTCAATGCTGAAAAGGCTTTTGACTTATAAAGTATTCATTGTCTCCTAGTAACAGGCTATAGTTTATCATTTCACCTGAAATTACAATAGAAACTGATACCTTATCACTAGACCACAGGGAAGGAGATACCAATTGAAAGCGCCTGGAATGTGTATTTTTTTAACAATAACAGGCCGAATCTCAAATTTCAAACAAAGCTTGAATAGAAAGCTTGTTTTATTATCAAAGCACAGTTCAGTTTGAAATTGCTGCAATTAATAAAAATAATTTCAACTTCAGGAACCACCCAATCAGTGCAATAAATAAAATTAACTTTAAATATTTAAAGCTACAGTTACTCCTCAATCCCTTTCTCTTGGCCAAAAATTATCCTGAAATAATTTTTACAATGTATCCAACTGGGTCAAGTGGATTTTGGCTGGAGGAAATGAATTAAAGTGCATTTCTAAATTGGTTGGCTCTTGGGATGTGGATGTAGCTGGCAAGGTCAGTATTTATTGTACTCGAGAAGGTGAAGGTGAGCTGATGTCATGAACCATGCCATTCCATGTGCTCAGGGACACATACACGCGCGCACACACACACACACACACACACACACACACACACACACACACACACACACACACACTGCTGCTCAGGAGCTGGAGAGGGGTTCATAAGAGATTTATCAAAGACTCTCAACCGTGTGGAAGTAGACCATTAAGTCGACACCAATCCTTTTGAAGATCATCCCACCCAACCACCCTATAACCCTGCACTTCCCATGGCTAATCCACCTAACCTGCACATGATGGACACTGAGCATGACCAATCCACCCGAACCTGCACATCTTTGGACTGTGGGAGAAAACCCAAGCAGACACATGGAGAACATGCAAACTCCACACAGATAGTCGTGTAAGGCTGAAATCGAACCTGGATCCCTGGTACTGTGAGGCAGCAGTGTTAACCACTGAGCCACTGTGCTGCTACCAGGGTGTTGATTGGTCTGGAGGATTTGAATTATAAAGAGAGGCTGGATAGACTGGGACTTCTTTCACTGGAGGGTAGGAGGTTGAGGGGTGCCCTTATAGAAATTTTTAAAATCAAGAGAGATATAGATAAAGTGAATGGCAGGTATCTTTTCCTTAGGGTGGGGGATCTCAAGATGAGGGGGTATATTTTTAAGATAAGGAGAGAAAGATTCTAAAAAGACATGAGGAGCAATTTCTTTACACAGAGAATGAGTCGTGTGTGGAATGAAGTTCCAGAGGTGGAAGCAGGTACAGTTAGTGTTTGAAAGACATTTAGATGAGTACATGAATAGGAAATGTTTGGTGGGATATGGACCAAATACAGGTAAGTGGGACTAGTTTGGTTTGGGATTGTAGTCTGCATGGACTGGTTGGATCAAAAGGTCTGTTTCCGTGCTCTATGACTCCCTGACTTTATGAATCCCAGGATTTTAACCCAGTGATGAGTGAAGGAACGTTGAAGTAATTCCAATCCAGAATGGTGGTTGGTTTGGTAATTGCTGATCATGTGTCTGCTGCCCTTGCCCTTCCTCATACCAATGGTCATGGCTTTGGAAGGCATTACCTAAGGAACTTCAGTGAATTCCTACAGTGCCTCTTGTAGATGGTATGCGCTGCAGTGCTGCAGTGGTGGGGTGGGCGTGAATGTTGAAGGTCATGGGATACCAGTCCAGACGGCTGTTGGATGGTGTTGAGCATCTGAAGTGTTGTTGGAGCTGCACTGCTCCAGGTAAGTGGGAATGTTCTTTCAAAGAAAATTGTGAATGGTGATCAGCAAAAATTGTGGAATTCTATAACAACATTTAAAGTAATTAAAATAAATTAAGGAAACAGACTGGTCCTTTCTAGAGTTAAAAATCACACAACACCAGGTTATAGTCCAACAGGTTTATTTGGAAGCACTAGCTTTCGGAGCGCCGCTCCTTCATCAGTGGTTGTGGAGTATAAGATCATAGGTCACAGAACTTATCGCAAAAGTTTACAGATGTAACTAAAATTATATATTTTTATGGGTAGCAGTTATTTTAAAAGGCACATTCATTCCTCTTTGTCATTTTATTATAAAATCGTTAATTCTGAGATCAGTGTGTTGCTAAACCTAGCTTCAGATTATTTGAAAGAATTTAAAATGGACACACTGTTTAGACTCCACGGGGATGCTATTGCATTCTGCTGGTACCTCCGTAGATCCAAATTAAGAGCTTCGATATGACAACATCTTGTTGGAAATAGGGATTTTTCTTTGCTTGCAAGCATGAAGTTCATAACCAGAGGGAATCTTAAAGGAAGCTTTAGTTTACAAGAAGTTCTGTGGCCTATTTCAGAGGCGCACAATATCAGGACCAGCCTTGTGTGATACACAATGCTGCAATCTGCTGCTTTGAAGAAACCTAGCCACAGGGAACTCACTGAGAGGAAGACTAAGGTCAATGCATCTAGATGTGATGATTGAAAGGTGCCTGGTTGAACTTGCATGCTCTGAAGGCTGTGGAAGTGGAGAAGGCTGCAAGAAAGCCAGGAACTACACATTTCTGAATCTCTGAGAGGGGACACAGGTGGATGAAAAAGCAAGAAGGTGAAGCCTGAGATTTTGGGTGTTAGAAAGGACGGCAGCTGGACTTTAGTCTTATCATTGACTGTGAAATTGGGAGTTGGGGGTTCCTGGGACATGGTCATCACTGGCTGGGCCCAGCATTAATGACCAGCTCTTCTTGCCCTTGAGAAGGTGGAGATGAGCTGCCTTCCTGAACCACTGCAGTCCAAGGGGTGGAGGTAATCCACAACGCCCTTAGGGAGGGAATTCCAGGATTTTGATCCAGTGACATTGAAGGAATCGCAATATACTTCCAGGTCAGGATTGTGAGTGGGGAACTTGTAGAGGGTAGTGTTCCCATGTATCTGCTGCCCTTGCCCTAGATGTAAGTGGTCGTGGGTTTGGAAGGTGCTGTCTGAGGATCTTTGGTGAATTTCTGCAGTGCTTCTGGTAGCTGGTACACACTGCTGCTACTGAGCATCAGTGATGGAGGGAGTTTATACTTGTGGATGTGGTAGCAGTGAAGTGGGCAGCTTCGTCCGGGATGGTGTTGAGTTTCTTGAGTGTTATTGGAGCTGCACCATCCAGGCAAGTGGGGGCTATCTTTCAAATAAGCTTTGACAGGATGGAAAATTATCTTATTGTTGGATTCATCATTGACCCCAAATGGTAAATGGGAGGGAGTCTTACTGTGAGTTGGAATAGCCTTTGGCTTTTCGCTGAGGTGATGTGACAGTTCAATAATTTGTATGTGTGTGTGAGTGTGTGTGTGCATGTATGTCTGTCTGTGTGTGCTGGGGTGTGTGTGTGTGCATGCGCATGTGTGTGCTGGGTGTTTGCGTGTGTATCTGTGTGTGGGGGTGTGTGGCTGGTACTGGGATGGCGGGGTGAGTATGAGGGAGCGGATGTGAACAAGGAATTTCTAAACTCAGAGAACAGTGATTGACACCACATTGCACTGAGAGGGCTTCGATTGTCCTAACTCCACATCGAAAATGACTTTACTGTTGCGCAGTTCCTGAGCATGGTCTCCCCTGGTAATTCAGTGTGAACATCACTGCTGTTTAAAAATTTCATCCTGGTGACAGTTAGAATGTGACATTCTGCTCGATTGGGTCAGGAGCTGGTGGCTCTTAGAATAATTACAGCCTGTAAATTACAAATCCACCGCACAGCTGCTTGCACATGTCGCCAGCAACAGATTGTGACTCAAGGTTTTTTTGTTCTTTGACTCAATTTCCAAAACAAAGAATTGAGGGAAGTCGACAGAGGTTGTCTCTCTCCCAGCTCCCACCTGCCGCGGCCTGTTCTCTACAATTTGCCCCCACTCCGTCACTCTGTGCCAGTCTCGATGAGGTGGTTATGGTTCGTTGCTCTGTATCTGAAGGTATAAACCCCATCAAATTCTCCAGGCCTCTGCCTGAGATTCCTCAAACTTTCCTTCAGAGGCAAAAACGTCGTTGCGACTGTGATTTGGTGAAAATCTGCGCATTTAATTTTTGTTTCGGCTGGAGGTGTCAGTGGCTGAGGCACTTTGTGTTTTCAAACTGAAAGGGAAACTCTGCTGTGTCGTTGCCTTTCTCCTTACCCGAGCTGTCTGGATCAGCTGCAAACCAAAAGCAGCAATGGCTGATCCGCTCTGAGGCTTTGACCCCTCTCCAGCGGCTGGTGTGAGAATGAGCTCCTCCTGATTGTCTCATCGATCATTATTATCTCAGCACGACCCTCCAAAAGCCCCCTGTCCTTCTGCTGTCTTGTGCCTTCCCACAGAATTACTAATAATGCTGATAGAAGCCATTCGATCCATCAAATCCTCACCAACTAACCCCCCCCTCCTAAAGCTATCCCACCCAGACCCACCCCCAGACCCTAACTTTCCCATGGCCCAACCCACCCTAACCTGCATATCTGTGGGAGGAAAGTGGAGTGCCCAGAGGAAACCGCACACAGACACAGGGAGAATATCACACAGGCAGTAGCCTGAGGCTGGAATCGAACCCTAGTCCCTGGCATTATGAGGCAGCAGTGCTAACTATACAGCCACAGTGTTGCCCATGAAGCCTGATGGGACCAGGACTGGGGGGTGCTGGGGTTTGTGGGAAGGGAGGAGGGTGGGGATGGAGCTGAATATCACAAGTTAACTCCTGGCTCCTATAGAGAAGCTCCTGTGAATCTGTGATTCTGCACCATCCATTCACCTCTCCTGTCTCTATCTCTGCCTCTGTCTCTGTCTGTGTTCCTGTCTTTGTCTGTGTGCCTGTCTCTGTCTGTATTCCTGTCTATGTCCCTGTCTGTGTCCCTATCTGTGTCCATGTCTCCATCTCTGTCTCTGTCTGTCTGTGTGTCCCTGTCTCTGTCCCTGTCCCTATCTGTGTCCATGTCTCTATCTCTGTTTCTGTCTGTGTCCCTGTCCCTGTCCCTGTCTCTTTCACTGTCCCTGTTCATATCCTTGTCTCTGTCCCTAACTCTGCAAGCCCCCACCAATTTCTGTGGTTCCTCTGGGAATTTTCCCCTCTTGTTTGACTGCAGTGACTGAAAATTGGGGGTGGCGATGGTTGGCTGGACATGTTTATGGAATGTCAGTGTGTGTTTTGGTGATTGATTCTCCTGAATGGAAACACTTGTTACCAGAATGGAGCATGTCCGGTGGCTCATGGAGACTGAAGTTTATCCGTCTTTCCCAAGGAGGGTCTGCGACTGAAAGGGTGATGCTTTGATTGTGTACCTTCGAGGTCTTAGTAAGGGTAACGTTGACATACAGGTGGCTGACTGCATCTTTCTGAACAATTGCTTTGTTGAGTGTGCTGTTCACTGTTTGTGCAAATGCATTGTTTGTGTGTGAGGCATGACCTGCAACTCAGTGGAATTGTGCAGGACTGGAAATGTGGTGTACCCAGATAAAACTGAGGCATTCAAGAGACCATTAGACAGAAATAGGACATGAGGTAAAGGCAGGAGATTGGCAATTAGTCATAGAACGGCACAAGCACAATAGGCTGAATGGCCTCCTTCTGCCCTGCAACAATCTCCGATTCTGTGATTCGGTGACAGGAGGGAAGTGACGGAATTGTTCCAGCTAAGATTCACCCAACCAACCCAAAGTCTGCCTCCTGAGATGCTGTTTTCAATCTCTGCCTTGCCTTGCTCGGTTTTCCCTCTCCTGGTCCATGCTGGTCTGCATTCAGCTATGACAATGCTGCATCTCAGTGTCCCTTTTGGGACTCTCTGACCTTTGCTGATTTTCCAAAGTGATGTGACGCCTGATGGCCTCAGTGGGTCAGGAATACCAGGCAGTGTTCCCCACATGCTGTCGGCCAGTGTGTTTGATGATTGGTGGGACTATGGGTTGGGCAGCATGGATTCCAGTCAATGTTTGCATCATCTATCCATCCAGACTCGAGCCTCAATCCCCAGTTTGTGTTTGTTCGGGCATCTCTAGTGCTGTTGGAATGAGGCGCAGGTCAGTAATTGGAAAGTTGGCACTGGATTGGACTTTTGATGACCCAGTTTGCGCCACTCCCCTCCTTGCCGATCGTTGGTCTTGATTGCAGTCCCTTCTCTCACCATCAAACCTGGCAACCCTCAATATTGAGTGTAATGGTTAGCTGGCTACAGGAACCACAGAGTGAGGCTGACACCCTTTCAGGGTGGGGAGGGAGGTCACTGAGGGAAATAATCACCCCAAAGGGGAAAGCCTTGTTACAGGTGGAGCAATCCGGCCTATTTCCATTGAACCCAATCCTTTGGAAAAAGGGGTGTTCGAGGGAATCAAAACCAATCCCAAAACGTAACCAAGAGTAACAGTCTGCATAACCCCCAGTCTTTGCACAATTCTGGTGCTTGTTTCGAAACATTTTCTGTCATTCCCCACCAGTAAGTTAATGAGAAAAAAATCTTTATAAGTACTTTGCAAGCCTTCTGAGAAACAGTGAGTGAGGACATCAGGTTTTAGACAATGTCAATGTCCCCTTTAACTCGGGCCTTTCTTTAAACATTACATTGCCTGATTTATCTTCCTGCTCGTCTACAGCTAGTAGAAAATGGCGTTAATTTTTTTATTACCTGTTTGATAGTGCAGCCTTATTACTCTACCCCCTTAATGTTCCCTGTATCCTTGGCAACTGAATGAATAAACGGCCGCAAGAAAATGAGATGATTAAACAGGTCACCCCTTGCAAAACAAATTCGCTTTGGTGAGCACAATTTGTGTACTTAGCCTCTGCTTTTACAGTTTACCAACAAGTCTACTCTTTCCAAAGTACAGGAGCTGATTTCCAACCCACCACAGATACCTCCCTTTTTCATGAATGAGTTTGAAGTGAGAGTCAAAGTTTGTTTTCTCAAGGATAAAAGTGAACGGTTTTTCCCTTTTTTTTGGCGAATCATCACCTATTGTCTTCTTGTACAATACAAAATATTCCAGAGTTGAAATGTCTAACACATGCATTTAAGGTGAGAGGGGAAAGTTCAAAGGAGAAATGATGGACAAGATTTTTACTCAGAGAGTGGTAGGAGTCTGGAACGTGCTGCCGGGGATGGTGGTGGAGGTAGACACAATAGGTGTGTTTAAGGGGCTTATAGATAAGCACACATAAAAAAAGAAGGAATGGAAGGTTATGGACCAAGGGCAGACAGAAGGGATTAGTTTAATTGGACGTCATGTTCAGCAAAACATAGAGTCATACAGCCCAGAAACAGACCCTTTGGTCCAACCAGTCCACGCTGAACAAAATCCCAACTAAACTCGTCCCACCTGCCTACTCCTGGCCCATATCCCTCCAAACCTTTCCTACTCACGTACCATCCAAACATCTTTTCATTGTCACACCCACATCCAGCACTTCCTCAGGAAGTTCATTCCACATGCAAACCACCCTCCATGTAAAAAAGTTTCCTCTTTTGTCTTTTTAAAATCTCTTCTGCCTCATCTTAAAAGTGTGCCCCCTCGTCTTGAAATTTCCCACCTTAAGGAAAAGACAGCTACCATCAGCTCCATGGATACGTCTCATTATTTTATAAACTTCTCTCAGGTCACCTCTCAACCTCCTACACTCCATGGGCTGAAGAGGCTGTTTCTATGCAGAATAGTTCTATGTTCTATACAAAATCTCAGCTAAAGGCAGTCGAGATGGTGCACAATGTACTTTTGAATTCCACAGGGCCAATTATTATTGTTGGGGATTCCCTGAGATTTTTGATTGATGCCCATCAGTAACCATGTAGGGCTGCACTGAATACTATTTACAAGAATTATTCGTCCTGTTTTTAGCATTTGGTGTTTACTTAGCAATGATATGTTTATTTGAACTTCTCTCGATTTCATTGGGATTGGAGTACAGTATGAGAACTGAATAAGATTCCTGAATTGTTGCAGTTTGGGATCCCATAGGAATGTTGTACAGAGTCGGATTTTTGTCGCAAGTCAAAAGAAGGGAATGTTCCCTCGTTCCCTGCCTTCCCAAAAATTTCATTTTTATCGGAATTTACTCCGTTTTCAATTGTGTCATGTTCCCTCTGATTCTCTGTGAGTTGCCTGTCCTTTGCCAGTTGCTACTTTACTCGCTACTCTTTCTGATGTAGATTTATGGGTCTTTCTCCTCTTATCAAAATCATTTTCTTGTGAACACAATGAAATTCTTGAGGGAGGCGGTCTTGCTGAATAAATATTCTACACGTGAAACCCTGCTGTGACCTTCAGGAAAACCGCTCCTTTTAACAAAAAGAAAACAAGCCCTTTAAATGGATTATGAAAAAAAAAGCCCATTGAAAGTGAAATGTGGAAAGAAATCAGCAGTCCACAGTATTTGCACAGCCTCTGCCCGTCTTTGCTCTGACCATCCGGGAAAGGGTCACAGGGTCATGGCTAATCTTTGGTTGGGGGTCACAAAGGGTCATGGTGCATCTTATCATATTGGGTTGGGGGCTTTTGTCTACACCCTCAGCTTATGAGTTTGTTTTGTACAAGCATTTTGTGTGCAGTTCTGGCCGCCCCGCTAAAGGAAGGATATTATTAAATTGGAGAGAGTGTAGAAACGATTTACAAGAATGTTACTGGGACTGGAGCATTTGAGTTGTAAGGAGAAGCAGAGAGTATTTTCCACCAAAGCGTAGTAGGTTGAGGGGTGACCTTATAGAGGTATTATCAAATCATGAGGGGCTTAGATAAGGTGAACAGCAAAGGTCTTTTACCCGAGAGTGGGGGAGTTCAAACCTCGAGGACATATTTTTAAGGTGAGAGGAGAAAGATTTAAAACGGACCTGAGGGGGCGACTTTTTCATGTGGAGGGTGATTTGTATGTGGAATGAACTGCCAGACAAAGTGTAGATTCAGATACATTTACAACATCTAAAAGACATTTGGGCAGGTATATGAATAGGAATGGTTGAGAGGGATATGGGCCAAGTGCAGGCAAATGGGACTGAATGAGTTTGGGAACATGGTTAGCATGGACAGGTTGGGCTGAAGCGTCTGTTCCCGTGCCGTACGTCCCGATGACTCGAGAACTGCTTCGAAATTGAGGTTCAGATAGATCACGATTTCAGACCCAAACTCGATGAAATGCCACAGGCTTTTGGCAACACTAAGGTGTCAAAGGATATTTCTCTAATCTACATTTTCTAAAGCATCATCCCTAATCAAAACATTTCTGTGTGCCCCCCCCCTCCATAAAGGTTTCACAAAAATGCAAGAAATAGAAGGTGGAGAATGCCATATTTTTAAATCCCTCCAGGGCCTTGTCCCTCGCTACACTGTGACCTCCACCTACCCGTAATCTCTCCAAGGTCCAACAGTTCTACCCTTCAATTCTCTTCCTTTTGCTGTTGGTGGTATACCATGAGTTGCCTAGACTTTGAGATCCAGGACAGATTGTCTCCAGCTCTCTGCCTTCTGCCTTACTCCTTTAAGACAATGTTTTAAGACATCTCAAAGCTAAATTTTGGTGATCTGAGCTAATATATACTCATGTGGCTTAGTGCCATCCTTTACTTTGCAGTGGTCCCTGTGAAGTCTTATGATGTTAAGGTGTTGTCGTTCAGTCCCTAACCATTAAATCAGATCATGGCTGACCTCCTATGTTAATTTCCCCTTCCCAAGTTATTTCTCTCTCCTTTAATTCCCAAAGTTCCCAGAAATCTATTGTCTCTCTCTTGAATATACTGAGCACCCCTGGTCCCTGGGAGAGACGCCACGGTGTACTGGCTCCACCATACTGCTGAGTGAAGGATTGGCGTTGGGAGTGCAAAGGGTTTTAATGAGGACATCATACACAATGTGTAAAATGCATTGGTTTTACATCCAACAGTGGCACCTCAACAAAGATGCCAAAAAGGCATTGAACCTGACACAGTCCATATGCATGACCAGATTAAACCCAGCTCTCAATAGCTGAAGTATGAATAGCAGGGTGCAGAGGAGACTGGGGTGTGTGGGAAGGGGGGGAGGGGTGGGGGGGGAGGTGGGTGGGGAGGAATTAAACTGAATTAACAAGGTTGTCCAATTGAATCAGCCAGCCTTGACCACCACAAATACAGCTTGTGACACCATCAAAGCTCCAGCCTCCAGTTCCCCAGTTCGTTCTGCATTTGGTTATTCAGTTTAAATGCAGAGACTGTGCTCACATCAGCACAGACAGGCTGAGACCAGGTGGTGATGGTCATTCTCCAATGATTGAGAAGCTATTCCACAGCTTCTTCATGCAGTCCTGTCCATTCTTGGTGCAGTGATTACATTTTCAACGGAGTTTTGAGTAAGTGTAGTCAGCATTTTAAAGAACTACTATTGATGAATAACTGGCTCTGTCTGCTCGGATTCACCTGTCACCACTTCTGTGATGATCCTCATTTATGCACAGCTAAGTCTGGAGATTGACCAGAGTTTCTGAGACCATTGTAATACCACCACAATGCACTGGAGAAATTGGTACAGAAAAGTCCTTTCCCACCACACCCCAATCCACAGGTTAGCTAGAATTTGTCAGATAAACCTGGTTAGAGGTGAGGTGAATTTGATTGCCAATACTGAGGTGGCCAGCTGAGTCTGAGATTGGGGATAGTGTCTCCTGTAGCTCATGAGTTTATAACTTGCCTACTCACACGATAGAACAGACTGATTCTTGACCCTCAGATCATTAGGACATGGAGCAGGATGTCTCAGGAGTCTGTGGAATCCAGGCAACAGGATCTGTTTTCTTTCCTTCTCTCCTACACGGCTGTACCTTTGATTTGATTTATTGTTTTCACCTATACCTCAGTACAGTGAAAAGTTTTGTTTTGCAAGCAGTAAGGGCAGATTGTAACATTCAAGGACATAGAGATTATAGGGTGAACAGGGCAAGGCATAAACTTAGAATTGTGGTTTGAAAGTGCAGGATAGTTGTAAGAAATGTGAAAATAAGATCTGCTGTAGAGAGCTCAGAAAGAGTCACCCTGTGTTGGTGCCATCTTGAATCCATCATTGGGATTTGATGGACAGTTTGTCACCCTTTGACAGCATGTTCCTCCCATTCATGTCAATGAAGAACCTCCAGTGTCTTTGTTGACCACTTATAAGGTGAGACAATAGGAAGTGGTAATAGTAGGAACTAGTGGCCAAGGTTATGTTACTAACACAAAGTCAAGTTTGATATCTTGGCAAGCATTTGAATTTGATAATGTTATTAAGACCAATTTGATTGCTGTTAAAAAGCTACAGATGCCTTTGCAACCCCTGCCTCAAGTGGTTAATTCTTTTTAAAAACAACCTGCTCAGACATTTTACTGCACACCTCTAACACAGGTGGGTTTTCAATCTAGTGCTTCTGGCTCAGGGATAGGGACACTACTGGAGGCTTTGAAGTGGCTAACTAGCCAGTAAAACATGAAGACAGAGTTAAAAATTACACATCAGGTTATAGCCTAACAGGTGATTAGTCACTCGCTACCTGATGAAGGAGTGGCGCTCTGAAAACTAGTGCTTCCAATTCAACCTGTTGGACTATAACCTGGTGTTGTGTGATTTTTAATTTTGTACACCCCAGTCCAACACTGGCATCTCCAAATCATGACAAACATGAAGACAATCACTCGAGACTCCAGGGTAAGTATAAATATGATTTTGCCAGCTTTGTGTGTCTCCTGTGAATAAGTAAGAGAAAGTAATTTCTGTGAAAATGTATATTTTAGCTGTTCACACATTAATGACCCAATGTTGCCCCTAAACTATCAGAGGCTTCTCACAACACTGTGTATCATCAAATGCCACTCAAGTACTTCCAATTTGCTCTCGTTTTTATCAGTTATTATTCGCTCGTAAGGATATGGGCATTGCTGTCTGGGCCAGCATGTATTGTCCATTCCTGTTGGCCCTGAGGATGGTGTTGGTGAGTCCATTTGGTGTAGGTACCCTCAAAATGCCCTTAAGGAGGGAATTGCAGGATTCTGACCCAGCGACACTGAAGGAATAGAATATGTTTCCGAGTCAGGATGGCGAGTGGCTTGGAAGGGAATGTGGTGGTGAAGGTATTTCCATGTATCTGCTGCCCTTGTCCTTCCAGATGGAAGTGGTTGTGGATTTGGAAGGTGCTGTCAAAGGTATCTGGATGAATTTCTGCAGTAGATTTACAAGATGGCACCAGAGAAATTCCTCAAAGCTTCTTCAACAGCCCCTTCCAAACCCACGAACACTTCCATCTTGTAGATGGCCCACAGCAGTAGACAGTGTAAAACTCCACACCCAGTCTTTTTGGGTTATCATTGGTGCATTTGCTCCCTCTGCATTTGTAATGAAATCACTGAGCACGCCCATCAAATAACCTGCTTTCCTGTCTGTTATCCTGGCCTGAATCTTGCAGCAGTAAGCAATCTTAATTAGCTGTTAAACACAGGGCACAATTTAATAAGGAAAATAGTTTTGCAACAATGATAGGTTTAACTGGTTGCCATTACACGGACAGCAATTGCCAACTTACCACAATTTATTTTATTTCCAGCATTGCCTGTGAACATATTTGAAAGAGGAGCTTCTAACAAGTTTGAGCAGGGCTTTGTTTTTGTGTTTTGCTCTGTTTAAGAAACACTCATTTGCTCAATCTCTGTTGTTATCGTTTGACATTCAGGCTAATTTCTGAACATGGACTTAAAAAAAAATCCTGAGGTTGAGTAATTTCATCTCCCAGATGTGAGCAGTGCTTTGATGAGTTAATATACCAATCAAATGATTAAAAATAGCAGAGGTCAAATTTCACCTCGGTGATATTTCCAGACGAATAAAATGTAGCAATCCTGAGCTTCCAGTTACACATTAGAAAACCCAATTTATTCACTTCAAACACAAAACCTTCCTTATTGAAATTAGACGTGGATAATACATGATTCACCTATAAAGAAAGAAAAGTTTGCTGCTGTGTCCAATGACTTCCTTTAAAACTATTTGTCGTTATTTAGTTCATTTTGAAGGAGATGACAATTGAACAGTAAACCAAGTGCAAAACCAAAATTACTTGTAAACATGGAGGGAAATCCCAGGGATTTTACACAGAAATGTTGCTTTCAGAAGGAAATCATTGATAAAATAGCAACACAATTGGTGGGAAACATCGTTTGACATTATTTTAAAGGGATAGCAATCGCAATAAAGAAACTCCAGGTTTTGAATTTGGAATGCAAGTTCTAGCACTTTGGAAAACATAAAGTTGTGGTATTTCGCAATAAGCATTTGGTTCAGATTTTTTATTAGTCTGTGTCAGCTCTCCAGTTGCCTGACGTAATTTTCCAAAAATTATTGTGGCATTTGAGTAACCAGTTGCTGACTTTGACAGGTGGATCTTGCCTCTTTTCCTAATACCATTTTAAAAGTGACTCACTCACCATGTGCTTCCAAGAAGATCCCTTTAAAGGGACAGTATCACTTTTGTCAGTCAGTTTCAGTGCAAAAAATGTTAGCCTCTGTAGCTTTAGCTTTTACTTACCGTCCAGCTGTCACTCGATGTTCCGTGTATTTATCTAACTATGTTTAGTCAGATAAATCGGCAGCTGTTTGAGAAATGAGAAGCCATCTTACTTGTGGTGCTGTGAAGTTTCTTGCTGTGAGAAAGGACCTTTTCCTTGGCCTACCAAGCCCAGCAGTAGTGGGAAGACCATTTAAAAGTGACAGTTTAGTGGTAGCATTTACCTGTAAATGACAATTAGGCTAATGAAAAGGGAGGGGATGGTCTCAGATGCAAGCACAACAGAACATTTATAAACTGCAAAACCAAAGCGAATGTGGATTATACATGAGATTGGGACTGATAAAAAACATTATATCTGTTTGGCAGGATCTGCAATGTTTGTTTAGCTGCTCCCCTGTGATAGTGTGTCTCATTGCTGTCTGAGTACTGCCCATTTGTCTGAATTCCTTCTAGAATTGATTAGTGACCAATTTATATTTCTGGCCATCAAACAAAAACAAAATAGTGCAGATTTTGGGAATCTGAAATAAAATCAGAAAGTGCTGGAGAAACTCAGCAGATCTGGCAGCATCCGAGGAGAGAGAAACAAGTTAACGTTTCAAATCTGGTATGAGTCTTCATCGGAACCACTTCTGAAGAAGAGTAATTGGATTTGAAACTCTGTTTCTCTCTTCAAGGAAGCTGCCAGACCTGCTGAGTTTCTCCAGCACTTTTTAATTTTATTCCTGACACCCTCCCCCGACCCCCATCCATTGGGGAAAGTGCACCTCATCAAACACAATCATAAAAGGGATGAGTACAATTAATTTAAGAAAAAAAACTGCAAGTTACCATTTGTGGGAAGTTAAGTGGCTGCTTCTGGGTTTACTGCAAAGGTCAAATGTTATCATTGTGATCCTCTGGCATAGCCATTCATCTGTTTCAGTCTCTATGGAGAGTTCAGTCCCAGTAATGGTTGGTATTGGGACCAAGATTTGGTTTAGTTCAAAGCAACAGACTCTGGGGAAAGGTCATAGTTATAGCCGTAGAGATGTACAGCATGGAAACAGACCCTTCGGTCCAACTTGTCCATGCAGACCAGATACCTCAACCCAATCTAGTCCCACCGGCCAGCACCCAGCCCATATCTGGCCAGGTATTGACCATGGCATCAACAAGATTGAGGAGATGCTGGTATTGGATTGTGGTGGACAAAGTTAAAAATCACACAACACCAGGTTATAGTCCAACAGGTTTATTTGGAACCACTAGCTTTCGGAGCACCACTCCTTCATCAGGTAGCGATTGACTAATCACCTGATGAAGGGTCAGCGCTCCGAAAGCTAGTGCATCCAAATAAACCTGTTGGACTATAACCTGGCGTTTTGTGATTTTTAACATCAACAAGAATGGCATCTCCTGTGTTCTGATACTCAGGAGTCAGAGGGAGAAAAACTCTCTTGCTTTCTCCCTTTCATCCTCTTTGACAAGCAGGAGCAAGGCAAAGGAGTTAGGAGTGGGATTAGAAAGTATTTTCCAAGTTTTGGTCCTTATTCTCCAGGCAGGCACAGTTGGTGCTGTTTGTAAGATGGACAGCAGCAAATACATACTTTCATGTGGACTTTTCAATATAAGAAAAGCTCCGAAAGGAGCACCCGGGAAAGATCAGGAGAAACTAACTGGATGCCAAGACAATGGAGGAGACATAAGGATGTTTAGGCAGAGAAGCTTGAACAGAAAGGTGTGTTTTAAAGAGGTTCTTAAAGGACAAAGGAAGGGGGAAAGCTTTAGGGATCTGAAAGAACCTCAATCAATGTTGGGAGAAAGTTGGGGAACAAACAAATGATTTACGCTGAACAATCCCTGTTCATTCTGTCCCGGGATAATGGCCAAGATTAATTGCTTGTATCTCATTCCTGAGCGCTGGGATCATAATGATCATGAAGAATCAAAGGTATCAAGGAGGGAGAATGTGACCGAGTAAGGACAACAGGAGCAGGAGGAGACCATTCAGCCCTTCTGGCCTGCCCTGCTATTCATTACGTTCATGGCTAGTCTTCCACATCAGTGTCTTTTCCCCATAACCCCATATCCCTTTACATCATTGGTATCTATTAATCTGTCAATCTCTATTTTAAACTCCGTCTAAACTCGGTTTAAACAAACTTCTGGGACAGAGAATTCGAAAGATTCAGCAGTCAGCTGCTTGATGTGCCATGGTGTTCCTGCAATGATTTTACTGGAGAATAGTTGACCGGGTTAGTGAAACTGAGGAGAGGGTGATCACTGATTGGTGAGACAACAATATTGTCAATACATCACTCACCATACAGGCATTGCTCACAATTTTTGTTAAATTACAATGGATATGAAAAATAGAAACTTATATGTTCAGAGTTTCTATTGTGGTTTGAATTAAAACCAGCTGCGAACATCATGCCGCCATACCGGAGATGTGAGGGCACGTAGCTGCGGCCTGTTTCATGCACAGCCATCACGAATGGGACATCCAAACCTCTTGAAAGCTCCAGTAGG
The DNA here is from genome assembly GCF_020745735.1 of Hemiscyllium ocellatum. Taxonomy (NCBI): domain Eukaryota; kingdom Metazoa; phylum Chordata; class Chondrichthyes; order Orectolobiformes; family Hemiscylliidae; genus Hemiscyllium; species Hemiscyllium ocellatum. The sequence continues at coordinate 41,570,016 of NC_083437.1, read as the reverse complement.
AGCCAGAACACAATTCAACACACACACCCTAACTCAGCGCTGGCTTCTGTTTGCAAACTGAACATAGGAACAACAGTAGGCCATTCAGCCCCTCGAGCCTGTTCTGCCATTCAGTGAATCAAAGCGTGTGGTGCTGGAAAAGCACAGCAGGCCAGGCAGCATCCGAGGAGCAGGAGAATGGATGTATCGGGCATAAGCCCTTCATCACTGCTGTTCAATGAGATCATAGATGATCTGTGGCCTAACTCTATTTACCCACCTTTGGCCCATATCCCTGAATATCTTTGCTTAACAAAAATGATCTCCCTCAGATTTTTTAGACTATGCCCCTATTTCTAGAATCTCTAACCAGTGGGAATATTTTATCTTTATCTAGCTTGTCTTTTCCTGCTAATATCCTGAAGACTTGATTTGAACTGGTTCAACAGACTGTTACTGCACTCTTTGCTAAGATGGAACTTAGTTGCTACCTGTCCCCTTAAACATTGCCTCAGTTCAACAAGTTTTGTTCACTCTTTTCTGTACTATCTAACATGATGAAAAGAGCGACATAAATGAGAGCATCTCCAGAAGTTACTGTGCTAATCTTTCACGTCAGCGCCAGCAACATCGGTTTCAATGGAAAAATCCATCATTTAACAATCACAGTATTCCTGCAACATTAAGTAAAGTGGATTCTTTGAAGTATTTTCAAACATTAACAGGGTGGAATGTACTTTTTAATCGACGGCTATAGAACTAAATCTATAAACCCCATGAATGAAACTATTGCTACTTCATTCATTCAGGTCGGTTGTGTCTGAGGGCTGGTCTCTGACCATGGGTGTAAAATAAATGGAGTTCCAAAGATAAAATCCAACCTGTCTGTTCATTACCCCTCAGCTCTTTTCCCACTGTTCCAATAACTGGAAAAGGGAATTGTTGTGTGAGTGAGGAATTCATTCATTAACCAGAGCAAAGTAAGAAAGTATTGTGGGGAGAATGCTGTGGATAAGGTTATGGGATGCTGTACACAGTGGCTCAGTGGTTAGCATTGCTGCCTCACAGCACCAGGGACCCGGGTTCGATTCCAGCCTTGGGTAACTGTCCGTGTGGAGATTGCACATTCTCCCTGTGTCTGCGTGGCTTTTCTAGACACTCCCACAATCCAAAGATGTGAAGGTCAGGTGGATTGGCCATGCTAAATTGCCCATATTTCCAGGGAGGTACAGGCAAGGTGGGAAATGCAGACTATGGGTTTAGGGTTGAGGGTGAGTCTGGGTTGCATGGTCTTTGGAGGGTCAGTGTGGACTTGATGGGCTGAATGGCCTGCTTCCACATTGTAGGAATGCTATGTAACCTCGAAGGTGTACATTGCAGCCCCAGGAGCGCAGACACATCTCACATGACTTTGTTATATTAAGAATACGGGTTATTCTAATGCTCCAAATAAGGACATGCCTGGAGAAACCCCTCCACTTGCCTCGCTGATCACATCTTCAAGCACATTTACAAAGCCCGACACCATCCAGGACAAAGCAGCGCCCTCTTCTCCCTCACAAATATCCCTCTCCTAACAGCATTTAGTACCATCTCTCGCAACTTCATGTAAATAATTTGGTTGGTGATGAGATTCTGAGAAGAGAAGGTGGGGATTGTGTTTCAATTTCCAATCGTAACCTCAGCAGGAAACTGACAGAATCCCGAACGAGTACCAGAGCCTGAAGCTAACTGGTTAAATTGGGGCATTTGTATTGTTACATTTACAACACAACATGATTTCAGTTCATTACTGAAGACAGACCAAGAGGAAATGATACTGTCTGTTACACCTCTCCTTCAACTAAGTGATATTGGTTTTGTGTGGTTCCCCTGGTCTCTCTTTGAAGTTATGTTACAAGACTAGCTAAACCTCTAAGACAACAACAGGAGCAGTGTCTGTTACTGTCTATCTCTCCTTCCATTCTTATTTCCAAGGGTTGGTAACAGACCTCCATTCGACGGCTCCCTCTTATGAACAGTTGTTTGCCATTGCTTCCTGCAGGACGGCAGAGAAGGAGATTTTCCCGACACTTAATGCGTGGCCCCAACTGTGTGGGAAGCATTTACAGTCTGGGATCAATCCGTGTCCTAATGTTAGGAACACAACCTCTGTGGCCAGTAAGTCCTGGTGTGGAACTCCATCCCAGGACACCTTCCCCAGAAGAATGCACTGTATTCTCTGAGCCACAAAACCACCTACCCATTATTGTGAAGATTTATATTTAGGATGTCTTGAAATTGTCCATAATGTATTTACTGTCACCTTTAAATTGACACATCCAGTTTAATCTCAGCACGTGTGTTCCAAAGTTTAGCTTTGTTAATGTTGTTCTCATGTCCATTACTGAGTCTCTGGGCAGTCCGTCGTCTTGGTACACCCGGCGGTGTGTGCTGCTGCTCTGCCCAGGACTGCTGTTGGGATAGCATGAGCTACGGGACATTGGGATTACATCACATTGTCTCTAATTCACCGCTGTACACAGAATGGCCAAACAAAACTGTTCAGTTGGCCAAGCATACTTTCTGTAAGGAAGGAAACAACATGTCCATCTTAGAACTGAAGGCCCAGGAATGGAGGAAACACCATTCCCTGCAAGCTCCCTTAACCCACTCACCATCCTGACTTGGAAATATATCTCCATTCCCTGACTGTCGCTGGGTCAAATTCCTTCCCTGACATAAATGCCCTCACAGCGTAAGGACTACAGCGGTTCAAGAAGGCAGCTCACCACCACCTTCTCCAAGGTAATTAGAGATTGGCAATAAATGCTGGCCCAGCCACCGACATTGCCTTTCCTTTGAATTAATAAAAACAATGCACATCCCTGACTCTTGTGCTAGTCTTCCTTATTTCCAGTTTCCAAAATGGCCGCTCACATCCTCCTGCCATGAGGTTCTACCTACTTAGCTGACCAATCAGTACAAAGGCAACCTTTTTTGATGGCCGCTGGTAAACCATCTATATCACTTCTTAGGAAGGTTTAGGTCTTTCATCCCTAAGTTCCCATCAAGGACAGGAACTGCACTTCTGAACCCCAGAATATGCTCTCAATAGACATAACCACCTCTAACAGGTAAAGTCACTGTCATCCCATTTCCTTGTCAGAGAGAGGAAACTGGTGGTGTTTTAACCTGAGGGTTACCACACTGCAAGGGAGGTCAGGATGGTGACCTCAGATGGTTAAAAGAATCAAACCCACACTGTTGGTGTTACGCTATACGGCAAACCAGGCATCCAGCCAACTGAGCTAACCAACCCCCATGGACACTGAGTGAGGTATCTGAACTCTCAACATTCATGGCATATAGAAGACTCTGATCTAATTTTGTTTTCGCAAAGAGTGAAATCTGGTTCATATGGTCCGTTCATCTGGCGGATAAGAATTGACCTTAAGAGGACTGCAATATAATGACTTGCCATTTTAGTTTTGAAAGACTGTATGTGAATGCAATAATCCAGAGAGTGGCTTACTAAAGACAATAAATTTAGAATACAACATGATTTCAGTTTATTGCTGAAGACAGACCAAGAGGAAAAGATACTGTCATTTCACCTCTCCTTCGACTAAATGACCTTTACACTTGTGTTAATAAAGGCTGGGGACGATTAATTGACCATTCATCGACTACAGCTGTTGTTGATTAAAATTTTTATGGATGACTTGCTGAAAACTAATGGTTAGCCCCTCTCGACATAAAGATCCTCAGTCTCACACCATTTTCACAGATCGTTGTTTTTTTTCTAAAATGCTAATGAAAATTAAAGCAGACTTGTGTACACAGCCCCAGTGCTGGGAGGTAAGGGGAATGGCTGGATGGTTACAATGGTAAAGAAAGAGTGCTAAGGTCATTGAGATTCAGAGTTGATGTGACTGTTCTGCTCTCTGTGATCGCAGCTTGGAACATGCCCATTATAAGATTCCTCATGGTAGGCTCATTCATAAAGTAAGGAGGCATGGGATACAGGGAAATCTGGCTGTCTGGATACAGAATTGGCTGACAGAGGGTGGTGGTAGATGGAAAGTATTCAGCCTGGATCTCGGTGATCAATGGTGTTCCACAGGGATGGTTCTGGGACCTCTGCTCTTTGTGATTTTTATGACTGACTTGGATGAGAAAGTGGGAGGGTGGATTAGTAAGTTTGCCGATGACACAATGGTTGATGGTGTCGAGGGTTGTTGTAGGTTGCAACAGAGTATAGACAGGATGCAGAGCTGGGCTGAGAAGTGGTAGATGGCATTCAACCTGGAAAAGTGTGCGGTGATTCACTTTGGAAGGTCAAATTTGAATGCAGAATACAGGGTAAAAGGCAGGATTCTTGGCAATGTGGAGGAACAGAGGGATCTTGGGGCACATGTCCATAGATTGCTCAAAGTTGCCACCCAAGTTGGTAGAGTAGTTAAGAAGGCCTATGGTATGTTGGCTTTCATTAGCAGGGGGATTGAGTTTAAGAGCCAGCAGCTCTATAGGGCACTAGTTAGACTACACTTGAAATGTTGTGTTCGGTTCCAGTCGCCTCATTATACAAAGGATGTGGAAGCTTTAGAGAAGTTGCAGAGGAGATTTACCAGGATGCTGCCTGGACTGGAGGGCATGTCTTATGAAGAAAGGTTGAGTGCGCTAGGGCTTTTCTAATTGGAGTGAAGAAGGATGAGAGAAGACTTGATAGAGGTGTACAAGATGAGGAGAGGCATAGACAGAGTGGATAGTCAGAGACTTTCTCCCAGGGTGGAAACGGCTGTCACCAGGGGGCATAATTTTAAGGTGATTGGAGAAAGCTTTAGGGGAAATGTCAGAGAGTGGTGGGTGTGTGGAATGCACTGCCAGCGGTGGTAGTAGAGTCAGATTCTTAAGGGACCTTTAAGCGACTCTTGGATAGGCACATGATTGATAGTACAGTGAAGGGTACATAGTTTAGTCTGATCAAAGAGTACGGTAAAAAGTCAGCACAACATCGAAGGCTGAAGGGCCTGTACCTGTGCTGCACAGTTCTATGCTCTATGCTCTATACCTGACATCCACCTTCTTGGCAGAACATCATTGGCGCAGCTCCAGTCCACATTGACTTTGTCCAGTGCCACCAGCAAGGACCCCATTGGCAGCATGCCAGCTCTGATTCATCTTCATACCTCAGAAAGAGATCACAGAAATTATTTTGGAAAATAATAAAAGTCAAAACCTGTTTGTGAGGGGATTTGATAAGGTAGTTATGAAGAAGTTGTTTCCCCTTATGAGAGAACCTAGGACCAGAGGGTACTATCTCAGATAAAGGGGTCTCCCGTTGGCAATGTAGATGAGAAGGAATTTCTTCCCTCGGAGGTCTGCGAGTCTGTGGAATTATTTACTACAGAGGGCTGCTGAGGCGGGATCACTCAGTATATTCAAAGCTGGAATAGACAGATTTTAATCAGGAAGGGAATTGTCTTTGGGGAAAGGCAGGAAAGTGGATTAGATCAGCCATTATCTCATTGCCTCGCGGAGCAGACTCAATGGGCTGAATGGCCTACTTCCGTTCCTTCATCATATAGTTGTTTGCTCGGAAAGCAGGGCATGTCCTGCAAAGAGGATGTTAGCGGGAGTGCTGTGGAGGGGTTCTTCGACACCGCAGAGACGGGCAAGAAATGGATGTCATGATTTGGAGATGTCGGTGTCAGACTGGGGTGTAGAAAGTTAAAAGTCACCCAAAACCAGGTTATAGTCCAATAGGTTTATTTGGAAGCACTAGCTTTCCGAGCACCGCTCCTTCATCAGGTGGTTGATGAAGGAGCATGCTTCGATAGCTAGTGCTTCCAATTAAACCTGTTGGACTATAACCTGGTGCTGTGCAATAAATGGAGGCTAGCGAGTGACGCACACAGTCGAAGAATGAATAAATAAAATTGGGGTGTCACCTTGTAAATGGGCTGAAAACAAGAAAATGATGGAAATTTTCCAATCTTTAATGCTTCAGAGGTGACTTGTAGTGAATCTCAGGGACCCTCTCCCCCACCAACTCTGGAAGTTACCACTGATGAGATTAGTGACAGTGCTGTCATTTTCCAGCCACTGCTTTAGTAGAAACATTGACCCCTTTATTGAGATTAGCATCTGCATTAACTTTGCAAACTGTTGGAATCTTCTGCCCATGTAACAGTGGCCCAAGCACCTACAGGAACTCTCCATTCCACCCACCTGAAAATTGTCCACAGTGAAAGTCCAGCTATCGCTAACAGTGTGTGAGTTTCTGGACAGCAATGGAGACCATGTTGGCCGTGCATCGTTTGGCACTTATGAGGCCCCCACAGTGAATCTGATCCTGTCTGAACAAAGTGGCAGCTGTGACTCAACTGAGGAGCAACACCTTTGTTAAACTTATGGGGGACTCTGGATTCTTAACCAATTATCCATCCATCCCATTGCGACCTTCTTGTTAGTAAAAGAGTCAAGAAATAGAACTAGCAGCCACGTGTTTAACTAGTTGATAAGTGCCCAGTTTTTCATTAAGTTGCAGCAGATGTACTGGGATGGAGAGCATGGCCATACATGTCCTGTAGCTCTCCCAGAGCCAGCTAAGACAAGACAACAGCTGGTGTCACCCCATCATTGATGAAGCACGCACACATCGTTTGGGTCAAGTATGAATGTTGTGAGTGACCTGACAGTCATAGATGTGGAGGTGCCGGTGTTGAATTGGGGTAGACAAGGTCAGGAGTCACACGACACCAGTTTATAGCCCAACAGTTTTAACTGAAATCACAAGTTTTTGGAGCTTTCCTTGAACTCTCTGCCAATAAACTCTGTCTGCGTGCTCTTTTCTCTCACTTCAACTGACAAAGGCGCAGCGCTCCGAAAGATTGTGATTTCAAATAAACCCGTTGGACTATAACCTGTTGTGGTGTGACTTCTAACTTAGGGTCGTAGAGTCACAGAGATGTTTAATTCCAAAACAGACTTTTTGGTCCAACATGCCCATGCTGACCAGATATCCTGAATTAATCTAGTCTCATTTGCCAGCATTTGGCCCATAACCCTGTAAATCCTTCCTATTCATGTACCAATCCAGGTGCCTTTTAAATGCTGTAATTGTACCAGCCTCCACCACTTCCTCTGGCAGCTCATTCCATACAGGCACCACCCTCTGTTTGAAAAAGTTGCCCCTTACATCCCTTTTAAATCTCTCCCCTCTCAACATAAAATATGTGCTCTAGTTTTGGACTCCCCTACCCTGGGGAAAAAGACCATGGCTATTCACCCTCTCCATGCCCCTCATGATTTTATTCAAATTTCATAAATATTGGAAACCTCTTGTGTTATTTGGGATAAATTGGTATCTACTGTTTAGAGTTGACTGGGAAGCAATCCAACTCCAATCCAATCAGGGAGGGGGGTGAGTAACAGTAAGATTCAAATCCCTCCTCATGCCTTACTATCTGTAATGAACTGAGAGCATAAGCTCAGAGGAAATGTGCTTTAAAAGTTGTAATTGTGGTGCCACTTGGAAACTCATAAGCCCTGGAGTTGAAAAGTAATATTTGTAAACTGATCCTTAATAAATCTTTTAACCCTTTGGGTATAGATTCTATATTGCTGTTTGCATCCAAGCCCTCAATAATGTAGAAATTTGTCCTGTGTAGCATCATCATCATGAATATTATGAAGAAGGAAGTAGATATTCACAGGAACACTCAAGAGCCTTGTTTTATTAATGGTGGACTATCAATAAACCGAAAAGTGCTAACCTTGTCATATTTAGCAGCTTAGTGCTGGAATGCTTTCATTACTCAGAGGGTTAAAGTGCTCGAACATCCATTATCATTTCCTGCCTACCTCCCTATCTTGGGCATTTCTAACCCTTTTATGTATTTAGCCCTCTGAGAACTAAAAAGAACCTTTCTGAACTCAGCAATTAATAGCATCCAGGAGTTGGATTTTTAAAATTTTATTGACAGACTGGCTTCACTGAGCCAAATGGAACTGCAATTGTTTGTCCCCTCTGCTAGGATTTCCAAGATGACACAATCTCATGCTCTTTTTTTAAAAACTGAGCTGGTGTTTGGTGAGGAACACACAGCAAATGTGTTACAGTCAACACTAACCTCCATATTGGGCCATACATCCCCACACTATCATTCTGCTGAAACTGATGGGAACTGTCCGCCCCACCATGGATGGGTGGGATGGCGTCTGCGGTGAGAGCCTGGTGTCTTTGAAGCTATCGCCCTCACATCGCCATCATGTCGTCATCAAGCAAGAGTACAAAGCGCATTTTCGCAAACTTCCATTTGAACCCAATCTGGGACATGGGGCAATCCAGCAGAGCAGGTGGGTCTGATACTGAGTTCAGTGCAGGGTCCGGACAGACACACCAAGTAGGAGGAGGAGGAGGCCACTCAGCTCCTTGCCTCTCCTCCTCCGTCCACTTCTCCACATTCCCGCCCGCCCACCCACCCGATACATATCACTCAAGGCCGTAAAAGGGGCACAGCGGCCTATCCTACGAGATTCCTGAAGGGGGTGATAAGGTTAAACTTGCCCCTGAGCTTGGGGTGAAATGCGATATTTGTCCATTTCCCTTCGAGGTACTTGGCTTGGCACATGCAAGGTGACCGGCGAGTTCCGTTATTACTGCCCATTGTGTGTGGTTCAGCAATCCTAATGCCAGGCAACACACGAGATTTTCACCTTTACCTGGAAGCACATCATCTGATTCGTGGAACTTCATTGGGATAGCGCCCAGATGTCATCTTCAGTGCCCTCTTGTCTCAAAGTGAATCAGCTGGGGAGATAAAAGAACACCAGCTAAAACTGTTTAGACCCTCAGCAGCACAGTCTGGCTGAAGCACTATTTTGGCACAGTAGTAGTGTCCCTATCCCTGGACCAGGAGGCCTGAGCACCTATTCTAAAGGAGTGCAATAACAACTCTGAGCAAGTCAATTAGAAAAATAGGTTAAATATGGATTTCTTTTTAAGAATCAGTGTAGTTCCATCAGTTTGTTTCAGAGCCAGGAGACCAGGATTCAAGTCCCACCTACTGCAGAGGTGTCTCACAACTGGCTGATTAGAAAATATTAAAGTATGATTCAAAAGGACTCTTGTGGTGCAGTGGTAGTGTTTCCACCTTTGGACCAGTCCAAGGCATAAGTCCTCCAGCTCCAAAGGGATGTAATTCCATCCCTAAACAGGTAGATTTTAAAAAGGACAGTGTAGTTGAACTGAATCCATCATCTAAAAGCTACACAATACTCATGGGCAGGTGGGGTTAATATCTTGGATTAATAATCCAGAGGCCCAGGCTAATACTCTGAGGAGCATGTGTTCAAATCCCCCCAATGACAGACAATGAAATTAAAAAAAAAATCTGAAATTAAAATTGTTGGTCTGGTGGGTGTGAGTCACCCAGTCGAATCACTAATGTCGTTCAGGGAAGGAATCTGCCATCCTCACCTGGTCTGGCCTACATGTGACTCCAGACCCACCTCAAAGCAGTTGACTTATCTGTCCTCTGGGCAATTAGGGGTAGGCAATAAATGTTGATTTAGCTTGTAACACCCCCATCCTGTGGATGAATTAAAAACAAGCCTCACCAATTCTATCAGTTCTGTAGAAGTAGTTTAGATTTTATTCCTGATAAAAAACATTAAAAATTGGATGTTAAGAGTTCTACATGAAGGAATTTGGACTCTCTGAATGCTGACACGTGGCAACTTTATTACTCCTGACTTGATAGACAGCAAACCTGGTGTAATTAAGAGCCCAAGTCTAGCCAGGATTTGTGTGTTAAAATGTTTCTGTCTCTCTCTCTCTCTCTCTCTCTCTCTTTGTCTCTCTCTGTTTCTCCCTCTGTCTCTCTCTGTCTCTCTCTCTCTGTCTCTGCCTCTCTATCTCTCTGTCTGTCTGTCTCTCTCTCTCTCAGTGTCTCTCTCTCTCTCTCTCTTTCTGTCAGTCTGTCTGTCTGTCTCTCTCTGTCTCTGTCAGACTGTCTCTATCTCTCTCTCTCTCTCTCCCTCTGTGTGTGTCTCTCTCTCTTTCTCTCTCTCTGTGTCTCTGTCAGTCTGTCTGTCTGTCTGTCTCTCTCTCTGTCAGTCTCTCCCTCTCCCTCTCTCTCTCTCTGTCTCTGTCAGTCTGTTTGTCTCTCTCTCTCTCTGTCTCTGTCTCTCTCTCTCTCTCTCTCTCTCTCTCTCCCATGTTGGATTGTAAACAGCCTGAGAGTTTTCATGGTACTGTGCTTTCAGGTTTGATTTGCTCTGGAAAAAGCAAGTTTGCTTTTTTTGTATAATGAGATTTAAATGATTTGTTTCCTGTCACTTTTTCTCCTCTCTCAACTGTCAGTCTCCTTTTGGGGCAAATTTGCACAAAATGGTTAAATACCTGGGAAGTGACTGGTTTCTGTTGAACTGAGAAGAGAACAATTTGAATTCCCCTCCCATCACTGCCTCTTGTGTTCTGGTTGTCCATCTGCCCTGAGTGCTTTTACAAACAGTTTCCTGCTAAATTACAAAGGTGGAGAAGCAAATCAGTTATTGACTTTAAAGGAACTGATTGTGCCCAGATTGTTCTGAACAATTTATGGTAACGAGCAGATAATCCTGTGTTTTTTTTGTTCCCTTCTGTGGTAAATGCAATTGAATTCCTACAGTCACTCTCTATCCGTCAGGAGGGTGAGGCTAGATGACCTTCAGCCTTTGTCACTGTGTTTAGGTAGCTGTGCAGTTCTAACCCTGGAATTCTATCCGGGGAACGTGCTCAGAGGCTGGTACCCTGTTTCATGTTCAAGGCATAAAGTTGGACACCAGGATGGTATATGTTATTGTGCCTTTTTGGATGTCTATCTCATTCTCTAACAGCCACACGGGATTTACTAAATGTGCGACTGACATCTTAAATAAAAAGTAAGTTCTCCACGGTTTAAGTTGTTTGAATACTATTCAGTTTGAACAACTTGAGTGCTCTCTGTAATAGGAACATAGGAACAGAATGGAAGGATGTCATTTAGTTCATCCAACCTTCCCACCATTCAGCGACTGACATACAAAGGAATTCTATCTACTTGCTTTTGTCCCACGTCCCTCAATACTTTTGCCGAATGGGATTCTGACAGCCTCACATTGCAGATTCACATCTAATCTACTATCAGTTGCCACTTGTGGGATTAAACAAGTGCTGTACTCCAAACACCACCCCCCCTCCGGCCGCCATAGGAGAGTTCTCAACTTCACTCCAGAAGGTTTGGGCTCTAACATCTCAGATGTGCCCCTAGGGTCAATGCTCCCTGAAGAGCCAAGCACTGGCGTGGAGTTACAATCTGAGAGATGCAAGTGCAAGAGAACACAAGCTCCTGACTTAAGCTCCACATGAGCTTCCTCATCTATTCACCAGAGTAAATGGTTTTCCATTGACTTCCTCACTTTGCATATCTTTGGAGTCTACTTCCCCATGGCTTCGGGAATGAACCTGCAAGTCTTCTACCTCAGAGACCTGGTCGCTAACACTGAGTCACAGATCATATTGTCCAGTTACAATTATACCCATGTGTCAACTCAAGTCTCCATTGACCTGGGCTGAATGGCCTCTTTCCACACCTTCCATTTGCTGCTGTCCAGCCTCCAGGTCCGTCTGAAGTCGGGTTTGAACCCTGGATATGCACCTCCCCACAACCCATCGCACTGAGGGAGGTAGTATTGTCCACAGCCAACAAGAGACACCGTGGGAACAGTGGGTTTCTCAGTAGCTGCTGGCAGCTTGCCACCCAGTTTGTACCTACTGTAACAGTGAAGAGTAAGGTGTACCAAGGCTGCCTTATTAAATACAAAGGGCAGGGGAAGGTGATTCTGCAGTCTTCCTGCAATCAAGTGACCACACTGTGATTTTCACTCTCTGATCAGTGTGGTACAAACTCGCTGCACATATTCAGGTCACCTGGGGTGAAAATTGCCAAAGCTGTCTGCTTGATACTGCCTGAGTACTCAAATTTTCTCCTTTGTGAACACACTCCAGCCAGCAGCCTTTCCCTTTAACGTAAATGGGAAGTTGCTGGTCTTGTTGTAAACCATCCCGCAGAGGAAATGAGGGAGGGAGAATATCGGAGTGGGGGGGGGGTAGCCCAGTGTTATGTACCAGTCATATATAGCGGATCTGTTACACTCTCAAGCTGATATTGGCTCTGCAACTCAGAGAGGGTGAAACTGACCCAATGCCACTCACTGACCCTCACCCCCACATTTCCAACCTCTGGGTGTCCCTTTAAATAAATCCACCCTCTTCAACTTCAAATAAGTTCTGTGTGATTTCCTTCAGCCCCACCACCCACCTCCGAACATTAATAACATTGATCAGTTTCAACAGTTACTGACAGGAATAAAGCAAATGTCTTATATTTCTCTGCAGTCAGGGTGGGGGAGAGTTTGCTGATAAATGTCTTTTCAAACGTCACGGTGGATTATCTGCTAAACTTATTTTGGACGAATGTGCTGGATTTACTGCTTAATCTATTGTGCTGACATCACTCTTAACAAGCAAAATTAAATCAGGGCTAAATTCATTTCAGTCACTCTATCCGTGGAGTTATTACAAAGAACAACACAGGGTAAAAGAAAGGACATGATCGTAATCTCAGGGAGAGGGGGGGAGTTTGAACGACCAGCAGAATAGATCATTCTAGGGAAAAAAAACAAGCCATCTCATCTCCTGCAAGTAGAAAACTGACAGTCTTTGTATATGTAAATGAAGAATTTAGACTAATGGAGTTGAACCATTTCTAATTTTGTGATGGAGAGCGGATTTTGATTGAAAGTAATTAAGTGAGCTCGCTGTAAAATTAATTAAAACCAAACGAAGGTTGTGAAGGGGGGGGGTGCGGGTGGTGGAATGTAGGATGTTTTATTGGATTGGATAGTGATATAGCTCTGTCAGATTTTGGGAGTGGGGTGAAAATTGGGGGTGACCTGAATCTGTGCCCTTCCTCCTCCCACATGGGACATTTGTGTCACTCTAATCTCCTTACAGAGGCTGGTGCGCATTTGTTAGAAATAATCAAGCAAATATGGTCAGAAATTGTCAGCTTTCAGATCCAATTTGCCTGACAGCCTCGTGTGTGGCGTTTCGTCTAAGCTCTCTGTAAAACGCATCTGACAGGACTGCAGACAGCTTGTACCTTACAGTGATTTACAGCAGATAAGCCTCTTTTCCCTCGTTCTCTCTCTCCATCTCTCCCTCCCTCTCTCTCTCTCTCTCTCCTGCCCAAAAAGACAGAGAAAAAAAATTAGCTGTCTTTCTGGCAATTTAATAGAAAACCTGCTAATTCTGTATCAGAGTGAAGGGTCCTCGACCCCAAGGGAGCAAAGGGATTTGAGGGCCATTTAATTTTTTTTAAAAGCAGTGCAAGCAACACTATTCTTTTTTTTAAATTCCCTGAGTTTATTTTGTTACTTAAATGTTTTTAAGGATAAGTAACTAATCAGCAATCTGTAACTTCTGGGACTGGAGAGCAGCCTGCTGTAAGTATGTGATCCCTCAGTTCCTCACCCTCCTGCCTAAGCAGAAGGCATTGTGAATGTCAGCACAGGCCCTGGAGTTTATAAACATAAAGCTACAACAAGAAAAAGGAGAGGACCTTTTTTTTTGTTCCTCCCTTAAACAGGCAGGTAAGGCTGGAGGAGTGTGCACCAATTCTGACGCATTAATTTGTGAAATGCTTCTGTACATGCAACAAAATTCAGGGAGAAATAAATGTGAAGTCGATGTGATTTTTCAAATCTTTCCATAATGATTCGAAGGCACTGCTTGCTTGAAGGTGCTGTCACAATTCTGGATCTCCTTGAAATGAATCTCTATTGAACAGACTGAGAAAATATTGGTTTTGCAAATTTTTTCCTCAAGTCAATATTTTATGTTAATTGTCATCCACACTCTGATTGCAACCTTCACAATGTCTTCCCTTCAGAAGTGTTGAAAGGCATTGAAATGTCATCAGGGAAAAGATAGCAATGTGCTCGTTTATCTATGTGTTTCTCAAGCCCAGTTTTAAATTCCTTCAAATCACTTCTCCTTTGGTTAGTGGTTGAGGTGGGTGGTCTTAGCTCACTGAATTGATAGAGACACTAAGAGAAAACTCACAAGTGCCTCCCTCTATCTCCCTCTCTCTTCCCACCACGTAGGCAAAGTGAGGATCCTGGACTGTACTGAGGACACCATTTCTGGGTTGCACTCAACTCTCCCCTTCGTCCGGGCTGGGGAATGCCTGAAACTTTTGCTGTCAGAACTCCCTCGAGGGCAGAAAGTTGGGAAACATTTTCTTGATTCTTAGTAAATGGAACTTGCAATTTAATGTTTTTGTAACATAGCTTGTTTCTGGAAATGATTATAAACCAAATGGTCCCTTTAATGCACTGGAGAGTCACAAATATAGACCTTTCTGCACAAAGGTTGGGTTTGATTTTTTTTTGTTCTCCCTGTCGTCAGTAAGTTGCAGTTGGTGTGCTGTGGCCTTTGATATCCTGATGTTTTGAAAGATGTGGGACAATGAAGGAACATTTCCTCTGTATGCCATATAATACAGTAATTACAAACCCATTCAAAAGGGATATATTTATAGTTTCTCTAATAGTGTTACAGAATATCACACATGAAAATGTGAATGATGTAACCTGTCACTCCTGAGTATTTTGGAAGGTGCTGGCCCTGTCCCTCACTCTGGGAGAGGGGTTCGAGCTGGTGTGGTGGCCCAGGACTAGACACTGTTGCTGCACACTGGCCAGTGAAGGAGTGGGAGGACATATGTTCACACTGCTGTCTCCCACGTGTTGGAATGATACCGTGAGGATACCGTTGGGGTGAGAGACTTGAACATTAGAGCTGAATTAACTGAAGCAGAGAAGGCTAATGGGAGATCTAATCAGAAGCGTTTACAATTAGTTCAGAGTTTGAAAACAGGAAAGATTGTTTTCACTGGTCAGTGAGTTGGAAATAAGGGGGCTTAAACTTTGCATTAGAACTGGAGGCTTAAAGAGGGAGGTTTGAGGAAATTTTTCATGCACAGGATTATTAGAATAAGGAATAAATTACCACAAGTGGCTGTTGAAGCCAATTTAATCACAATGTTTAAGAGGGAGTTAAACACTTGAAGGAAAATATTGACGGCTGTGAGGAAACTGGATCTAGGGTAGATGGCACTGATATGGAACTGGTAGCCCTGGAGTCAGGAGAGGCCACAATGACCTTCTTCGATGATTGAATTTCTCCTTCAAATGTCAGTGAAGGTGTGAATCGCAAGAACAAAAGACTTGCATTTGTATATTAGACATAACAAAGTGATATGCGACCAGTCAAGTACTTGTCAGAACGTAGTTCTTGGTGGAATGCAGGATAAGGGGGCAGCCAGTTTGTGTACAGCAAGCTCTCACACAAAGCAATAAGCTAAAAGGCCAGAGATTTCCAAGTGGTCCTCTCACCCCACTGATGTTGTGAGCTGAGAGTGGTTTGGTTTTTGGGGGGCAAGACCCAAAGGAAAGGCAGTGAATGCAAGAAGCCAGATGTCTGTTTGCTGATAAAGTCCTGCCTCAACCTTTACAGTGAAGCTGTGTGTTATGTCCTTGTAATGATGTGACCCACAGTCAACATGGTAAAATGAACAGCTATCTACAACACCTTTATGTTTTACATTTATGTCAATTGTGTTGTTTAGTTCAAAAATCTCTGCTATGTCCCGTGCTTAGTCATAGAGACGTACAGCACTCTTTAAGCATGAGGCACAAAATTTTGTTTTCATTAGTTCCTGGGAAGCGGCCATTGCTGGCTCACCCAGCATTTTTTTTTCCCATCCCTAATTACGCTTGGGAAGATCGAAGTAGACTCCCATCTTGAATTTCTGGAAATCCATGGGGGAAAGGGTTACTCACAATGCTGTTAGGGAGGGAATTCAAGGACCCAGTGACAGTGGAGGAACAACATTATATTTCCAAGTCAGGATGGTGAGTGGCTTGGAGGGGAACCTGCAGGGACTGGTGTTCCCATGTATCTGCTGCTCATGTCCTTCTCGATGGAAGTAGTCATGGGTTTGGAAGGTGTTGTCTGAGGAGCTTTGATGAATTTCTGCAGTGCATCTTGTGGTGAAGGGAGTGCCAATCAAGTGGTCTGCTTTGTCCTGGATGGGTAGACTTTACTGGAGATCTTGAGTATTGTTGGGGCTGCACTCATCCAGGCAAATGGAGATTCCATCACACCCCTGACTTGCGCCATATAGATGATGAACAGGCTTTGGGGGGTCAGAAGGTCACCACAAAATTCCCAACCTCTGACCTGCCCTTGTAGCCACCATATATTTATATAGAGAGTCCTGTTCAGTTTCTGGTCAATGGTAACCCCAATGATATTGATAGTGGGGATGCCATCAAATGTCAAAGCAGAATATTTGAATTATTTTGTCGCATGAGCAATGCAATTAAATTATTAATAATGAGGCATCAAGGATGTTTTTTGTCCAATGTTAAAAGAGGAAGTCATTTATTCTGCCATGGATATTACCCTGCATCAGATTCTCAGTTAAAGAGCAATCTGAGTACGTTCTTTGCTTGAAAGAATGTAATCGTTCCTACATCAGTGCAGTTGAGTTCAAAGTACCTTCTTTTTTCTCTCCAGCCCCACAGTGTATGAACTGATTGCTGTGAAATGCTTACCTCAGTATCGCTGGCTCACACGGAAATGAAGTAAACCGAGAAATCAGCGCATTTCGGAAAGCAGTCCTCAGCAGGTAATGTAACCACACCCCCGACGGTTTTATCATTTAATCCCAGAGTGACTACTTTGTGAGGGAATGCTGAATGTCGTCTAAAGATTTCCTTTTAATTTGAAAGTTAAAGAAGTGGAGGAAAAATTCTAATCCTCTCAATAAAAACCGAAAGAATTGCGGATGCTATAAATCAGAAACAAAAAACAGAAATTGTTGGAAAAGCTCAGCAGGTCTGGCAGCACTTTCTTCACTTGACCCGAAACTTTAATTCTGATTTCTCTCCACTGATGCTGCCAGACCAGCCGAGCTTTTCCAGTAATTTCTGTTTTAATTCTGCTGAGCTGTTTGTTAGTGAAACGGATTAGTCTCAAATAATCCAAATCAATGATTGTGGCAATTTATACTCAAGCTGTGAATAAAATGTTCTCAGCAAATTGTAAGGATCTTATGAAAGAAAACTGGGCGGTTTCTAAAGCGATGATGTTGCTGGTAAACTCTGATGTTGCACTGGGGTGGACAAAGTCAACAGTCACGAGACACCAGGTTAGAGACTAACAGATTTATTTGAAATCACAAGCTTTCAGAGCTCCTCCCCTTTGTCAGGTCACCTGTTGGATTATAACCTGCTGATGTGTGACTTCGAACAATCCTTACCTGTAAGCGAATTGCAGGTGCCAATACAACATGCAGTTTTGCAACTTTGATGTGACATGGTGGTTGTGACAGTATTACAGACTTGTTATGGTGCATGAGGCCATTCGGCCCAACATGACTGTACTGGCCCTTTAAGCAGTTTTATGTAGTGCCTCCCTCCTGCCGTTCCCCACACCTTGTTTCTGTTTATGTAACAATCCAATGTCCCTCTTGAACCTGCCTCCACTACACATCCAGGCAGTGCATTCCACACCCTAACTACTCACGTGGTGAAAGCCATTTTTCTCACCACACGTTTGATTCTTTTACAAAACACTTTAAAACTGTGCATCCCTAGTTGTCAATCTGTTTATGAGGGGGAGCCTTTTCTCCCTATCCACTATGAGTTGGGCATCATCTTGGGAGAGTGGGGCTTGTGGAGAGAAACAGAGGCTGGAATTTCCATTTTTTGCTGCAGTTTGGGCTGGAATAGTGGTCGGGTTTAAGACAACCTCAAATAAACCTCGGCTGATTCCAGTCAATTGCCCCAGTGTTAATTCACTAATGCCGTTTCAGATGGTGTTGGGAACAAACCCACTGGGGCATGCAGAACATGGAGCAGAAGGAACTGGAGAAAATTAATTGCTGACAGAGATTTGGGAAGACTTGAGAGAACTCCAAGAGGCATTGCAGCTTCCTTTTGGTGGCTTTGCCAAAGTAGAAGCAGTGAGCGGTTAGGTAGGGGACCCTCGAACGGGAGGGAAAGGGAATGGGAGCATGAGTTAGCAAAGACCAATGGGAGCCAGTTAGTGTGCAGCCTGGAGTGGGACAGTGATGAACATGAAGGTGCAGCAAGAGGACATTCGCCATCAATCCCTCACAGCATTGTAACATCTCCACAAGGTGATAGAGCAAGGTTTCAGACACTCCAGCATCATTGGGCTGCCTATGCCAGGCAACACCAGAGAAAGTGGATCAAAGAGGACATGAAGGAAAGAGATTGAGTTCTTGCGGCTGGGATTTCTTTCTGTTTCTCTTCCTGGTCTGGAGCATTAAATCCTACAACCAGAAGTCTACACTCAGGCCATGGGAATATTAGCATAGAGAAAGGAGGGACATTTACACAGTACACCTGTCTGATCAGAGCAGGTATTGGTGCAGTAGTAATGTCCCTAGACTAGTAATCGAGATCACCCAGAGTACTGTTCTTAGGGCATTGGTTTGACTCCCACCATGGCAGATGGTGAAATTTTAATTAAATAATATCCGGAATTAAAAGCTAGCCTCATGGTGACCATATAATGGTTGCCATCAAGACCAATCTGGATCATTAACGTTCTTTCAGAAAGGAAATCTACCATCCTTACCCGGTCTGGCCTACATGTGACTGCAGACCCACAGCAATGTGGCTGATTTTTAACTGCCCTCTGGGCAATTAGGGATGGGCAATAAATGCTGCCCTAGA
Source organism: Hemiscyllium ocellatum (assembly GCF_020745735.1). Taxonomy (NCBI): domain Eukaryota; kingdom Metazoa; phylum Chordata; class Chondrichthyes; order Orectolobiformes; family Hemiscylliidae; genus Hemiscyllium; species Hemiscyllium ocellatum. Next base: position 41,551,194 of record NC_083437.1, on the reverse strand, counting down.
CAGTGACCCCCACATCCCATGAATGAATTTAAAAAATAATCTCAAGGTAGTTCACTGCCAATGTAATGCAGGAAGGGCACAACTCAGTAATTCTCAAAGCAATATGACGGCAGCTATTTAAATGTCACAGGGAACAAAACCAGGATGTCAGAATGGCAGTGGAGAGAGAGGGAAATTCATACGAGGTAATATTGACTGCTGTACGCAGAGACAGCCTCTCTGTAATGCTAGTGACTCATTCAGTCTGCTGCAGTACTGTCCTTAGAGCCATAGTATTTCCTGCAATAATCTTCACAATGAGATAAATCATCTCAATATGTGCACGAAGTTTGCAACAATATCAATTTTCTTGGTCCTGATGAATAGCTAATATTGGTGGATCTGATTGTCTCTCTTTAAAACTACATGGAAGTTTACGTTAACCCATATGGTTTTTCCTGCCCAGGCTGTGATGATTACTGCTCCTTACAGATAGACCTATTCAATCTCAGCCCTAGACATTAGTCGAGAACACGTTTCGGAACTCACCTCCAGCTTTTGTCTCCAACAAACACTTGCTGGAATTTAACTAAATCAAACCGTGCATGACTTCACCCAGAGCTCAGGTAAAGATGCTCCTATTGTTCCAGGTTGTACCATTGGAGCGCTGGCTGGTGTGGGTTATCGACAGATCCATTGATCTGCTCGGCTCATCTATCAGGTGACTTTGGAAGCTGGAGTTGGTCACACTTGTTATCTGGCACCCATCCCAACCTAAACCGTCCCACTGTCCTCCAGGAGGACATTCAGGGATTGTCCCAGACTTCTGCCGGTATTCACAAGGGGACACTAGAGTTTTGTTCCCAGTAGCAACGCAGCCACTGATTCACTCGCTGACTCTTGTAAACCAACACGAGGAGATCCTTGTTTCCGATGAGCCAAATGAAAGACGTGTATTTGTGTTCATAACCAACGGACAATCAAAGCACTTTTCAACTGGTGAGGTACATTTTGAATTGTCATCACTGTTGCAGCATAGCAAATGCAGCAGCCCTTTTTCTGCACAACAAGATCCCACTGACCTAAAGATGACAATGATCAGCTCTCCCCTCAGTAATGTTGTTGGTGAGGTGGGATATTGACCAAAACAATAGAAATAAACTCCCTCCTCTTGCTCAATACAATATCAGGAGATCCTTTACATACACAATCTGAGGGGTGGTATCTCCATCAGTGCGTAGATAGTACGCACTGATGCCACTGAGAGTTGGTAGTGGAGGGAGTGGATGTTCGTGGATGTGGGGTCAATCAAGCTGCTGCTTTGTCCTGGATGGTGTCAAGTTGTTGTTGGAGCTGCTGTCATCCAGGCAAGAGGGGAGTACTCCATCACACTCTGCCTTGTGCCTTGTAGATGGTGGACAGGCTTTGGGGAGTCAGGGGGTGAGTTACTCACCACAATATTCCTCGTCTCTGACCTGCTCTTGTATGGCTAGTCCAGTTCAGAGGAATTATAGTTACAGAGGAGTGATACAAGCACCTGAGCAGGGATCAAAAAACTGGCCTCAAAAAATGTTATCCATGAACCCAAAGTCAATTGGCTGCTGACTCTGGGTACATAGTGAACAGTGTCAGTCCTTTCCAAAATCATCTCAGAGAATTCTAGTCAATAATGATTATAGGCTCTGATCGGCTGTAACAAGTTCTCTTCCATCAACAGTTTGAAAAGGTCTTGCCCTGATTCAATCACATCAGAGTACTAATGCATGTCAGAGTAGAGCTGGCTGTAGCAATAGTATCACTGGAGCTCTAAACACTATCAATGTGTTTGTATCAGGCGATGGTTCCATTTAGTCATAGCAGTAGAGAAACCCGCAGATCTGTGGGAGAGAGTGACAATTAAGTGCAGATAGCAGCCCAACAGTAATAGAGATGGAGCCGTAGTTACTACACGGGCTGGACAGATGCTCAAACAAAACAGTGATCATGTGCAGCAGTAACTGGGTGAAAAAAAAAACTCAGCACTGAAAATGCACAAGAAAGCCATCACTTGGGAATTTGAGGGAAGGGGAGGGAGTAAGGGACCGGATCATGGAATTGATTTTTAAAAATTCATTTAAGAGATGTGGGCATCAATAGCAAGGCCAGTATTTATTGCCCATTGCTAATTACCCTGGAGGAGGTGTTAGGGAGGTGTCTTCTTGAACTGTTACAGTTCATGAGGTATAGGGATACCAACAACACTCTGTCAGGGAGGATTCCAGGATTTTGACCCAGTGACAGTGAAGGAACAATTATATATTTCCAAGTCAGGATGGTGAGTGGCTTGGAGGGAATCGCATTCCCTGTACCTGCTGCACTCACCCTTTTAAGTATAGAGTCACTGGTTTAGAAGGTGCTGTGTGTGGAACTGGGTAAATTTCTCAATGTGCCTTGTATACAGTGCAGCGACTGAGTGTCAGTGATGGAGGGAGTGAATGTTTGTGGATATAATGCCGATCAAGAGGGCTGCTTTGTCCTGGATGGTGTCGAGCTTGGAGTTGCCCCCATCCAGGCAAGTGGGGAATATTCCATCACACCCCTGACTTGTGCCTTGTAGATGGTGAACAGGCTTTGAGGAGTCAGGAGGTGAATAACTCCCTGCAAGATTCCCAGCCTCTGACCTGCTCTTGTCGTTGCCATATTTATGTGATGAGTCCAGTTCAGTTCCTGTTCAGTGTGGAAGATTGAATGGGGTCAACGCTGTTGACTGTCAGGGGGTGGTTGCTGGATGCACTCTCGTTGGAGATGGTCATTCCCTGGCACTTGTGTTTGGCAAATATCAATATTATGAGCCTGAAGAGAGTCACTGCGTGTGAACAGTGACTGTGGTTTTACCTGAGGAGCTGGAACTGCAGACTGGGTGAAGTCAGTGGTCAGTCCCACCTCTGCTTGTGGGAAGGTGTTGATGAAACAGCTGTAAATATTGTTCTTTCAGCCCAGGGATTTGGGTTAGAGAGCAGCCAGCCTGGCTGTGTGAGTCTTTGCCCCTTCTCAGCTGCCGAGATGAGTGAAGTATAAGACCATGAGACGTAGGAATGGAAGTAAGGCCATTCGGCCCATCGAGTCCACTCCGCCATTCAATCATGGCTAATGGGCATTTCAACTCCACTTACCTGCATTCTCCCCGTTGCCCTTAATTCCTTGTGACGTCAAGAATTTATCAATCTCTGCCTTGAAGACATTTAGCGTCCCGGCCTCCATTGCACTCTGTGGCAATGAATTCCACAGGCCCACCACCCTCTGGCTGAAGAAATGTCTCCACATTTCTGTTCTGAATTTACGCCCTCTAATTTTAAGGGGCCCACGGGTCCTAGTCTCCTCGCCTAACGGAATCAATTTCCTAGCATCCACCCTTTCCAAGCCAAGTATTATCTTGTAATTTTCTATTAGATCTCCCCTTAGTCTTCTAACCTCCAATGAATACAATCCCAGGATCCTCAGCCGTTCCTCGTACGTTAGAGCAACCATTCCAGGGATCATCCGTGTGAATCTCCCGCTGGACACGTTCCAGTGCCAGTATGTCCTTCCTGAGGTGTGGGGACCAAAACTGGACACAGTACTCCAAATGGGGCCTAACCAGAGCTTTATAAAGTCTCAGTAGCACAACGGTGCTTTTATATTCCAACCCTCTTGAGATAAATGACAACATTGCATTCGCTTTCTTAATCATGGACTCAACCTGCATGTTTACCTTTAGAGAAACCTCGACTAACACACCCAGATCCCTTTGTATTTTGGCTTCATGAATTTTCTCACCGTTTAGAAAGTAGTCCATGCTTGTATTCTTTTTTCCAAAGTGCAAGACCTCGCATTTGCTCACGTTGAATTCCATCAGCCATTTCCTGGACCACTCTCCCAAACTGTCTAGATCCTTCTGCAGCCTCCCCACTTCCTCAGTACTACCTGCCTGTCCACCTAACTTTGTATTATCGGCAAACTTTGCTAGAATGCCCCCAAGTCCCTTCATCCAGATCATTAATATGTAACGTGAACAGCTGCGGCCCCAACACTGAACCCTGCGGGACACCGCTTGTCATCGGCTGCCATTCTGAAAAAGAACCTTTTATCCCAACTCTCTGCTCTCTGTCAAACGGCCAATCCTCAATCCATACCAGTAGCTCACCTCGAATACCATGGGCCCTCACCTTGCTCAGCAGCCTCCTGTGTGGCACCTTATCAAAGGCCTTTTGGAAGTCTAGATAGACCACATCCACTAGGTTTCCCTGGTCTAACCTAATTGTCACCTCTTCAAAGAATCATGTAATCCCATTCAGAAAAACAAAGGGGAAGCTTGTTCCCGAGGCTGTTGTGTTGAGGACGTGCTCTACTCTGAGCTGACCGGTATTCCTGGGTTCTTGGCAATGACTGAGTTTGGAAATACAGCTGGCCTGACTCTTGCTCTGAGCTGCTACCAATCCACTCTCAGCATGGGCAGCACAGTGGCTCAGTGGTTAGCACTGCAATCTTACAGCACCAGGTACCTGGGTTCGATTCCAGCCTCAGGCGACCATCTGTGTGGTGTTTGCACTTTCTTCTTGTGTCTGCGTGCCTCCAGGTGCTCCAGTTTCCTCCCACAGTCCAAAGATGTGCAGGTCAGGTGAATCGGCCGTGCTAACTTGTCCATAGTGTTAGGTACATTAGTCAGAGGGAAATGGGTCTGGCTGGGTTACTGTTCAGAGGGTCGGTATGGACTTGTTGGGCTGAAGGGCCTGTTTCCACACTGTAGGGAATTTAATCTAATCATATTTGCAATCCCAGACACACTAACAAATAAAGTCATCAGATTTGCAACACACTTGAACAAAATGGCACAGCAAGGCCCAATTCCTGATGCTGGCTGTCTCAAGGGGAGGGGGGAGAAAAGAGCTTTCCTCTCCCCGCCCCTCAAGTGCTGACATCAGTCACCTCGATAAATGCAAACATCAAATCACCAAAATGTATGCATTTAAATTTCGGAAGATTAAATTGGATTTGAGTCGGTGACTCTGTGTCCCCTGTTACTTGATCTGTTTGGATGTATCGCATGTTGAAGCATGAATCAGACATCAACCTGGTCCAACAAACACTGGACTGAAATTGAAAATCTTCAACATGAAGATTAAACTGGGTTTCAGGTTGATGTGGCAGGTCCCTGTGTCAGGGTACAATGCTTTAAGGCTTTTCTTGCAAAAGATGTAATTGGTTTTATGCTGATCTGTGCAAACCTTTAATTTTGTCTTGCATCCAAAATAAATGTTTTTAAATGAGATTATATAAAAGTGCATTCAGCTCCATTTTACCTCGGATAAGTGCTGGATGGGATCAATTTTCCAATTCTTAGTTTAAAAAAAACTTTCAAATGCAAAGACTTTCCCTCAGCAGGAGATCACTTTCCTTCCTCATTATCCTGCAGCCTGTGAAGGCGAGATGGCCTCTAATTTATTATCGTTTATTTCCAGCTCCTTTTTGTTGCATCAACAATGTGACGAAGGTTATTAAAAATTAATGTTCTTAATTGGAGAAAGGGCTGTTTGGCACATAGATCACTTTCTCAGATACAATTATATTTTGTTGATGCAACATCTTCCCTGATATTAGGTACACCCAGCTAGACTGGAGAAATGGAGCCAGAACAGAAGGCAGGAGCCATTTTCAAACGCACTGTCTGGAATCAGTGCGATAGCACCTTGACTATGTTCTACACCGAGGGAGTGAGGGGTGTGCGAATAATTGCCGTCCGATCACAGACCAAATGCTGAAGGGGAAACTAGTACTTTTTCTGCAATCCTTACAGTATAGAAGCAGGCCGTTTGTTCCATCAAATCCACACTGACCCTCCAAAAAGCATCCCACCCAGACCCACTCCCCCCATTCTGTAACCCTGCATTTCCCGTGGATAACCCACCTAGCCTCCACATCCCTGGACACTGTGGGCAATGTCTCATGGTCAATCCACCCTAACCTGCACATCTTTGGACTGTGAGAGGAGACCGGAAGGAAACCCACGCAGACACGGGGAGAACGTGCAAACGCCACACAGACAGTTACCCAAGGATGGAATCGAACCTGGGTCCCTGGCGCTGTGAGGTAGCAGTGTTAACCACTGAGCCATCCTGCCACCCTTGGTCATTCAAGTATGTCTCTAACTCCCCGTATCCCTCTTCTCTTTGCATTCCTCCATGTGCCTGGTCTGTCCATATCGTTGTATACCATGAACTGTACATATATTCCCAAATACCTGCACACATCACCCCATTGTATCTCCCTGTATACTTTCTGTATCTCACATTACCTCTGTACTTTCTGCCTGTCCTCTGCATTGCCTACATCTCTCCAGTTAACAATGAAATACAGAAATTATCACAAATCTAATATGAGAATTAAGAGTTAAACATGCCGTTTGGACACCCTGTGGGCCCTTGAGTTGCAGACACACGCTGGTGCTGTCAGTTCGCAAATGTGTCCTAGGGCATTTCCCGATCACTCGATGTTGTGTCCCAGGTAAAGTCAGAAGTCGCACCACACCAGGTTAGAGTCCTATAGGTTTATTTGAAATTGTTCCAAAAGCTTGTGATTTTAAATAAATGGAGTATCGCCTGGTGTGGTGTGGATTTTCCATCCCAGCGCAACACCAGCGTCATGCCCCAAGCAGGTAAGAGGGTTCTTTTCTCTTAAGGAGTAACCTGAGAGCCCCTCTTCTCAATTCCCTGTTCACCACCGTCATTGGCAGAGGGAACACACCCAGTCTGCTCCCCTCCCTAAACAAGATGAGGTGTGATGCCTGTGGAGGGGGTGGGAGTGATCGGCACCAGATCAGCATTTGCCTAAAAAGAAAACTGAAAATCAAGATGAGGAAAACTGTAGCACACGTGGGGGTGCAAGAAAATGAAGCAATTAAAGTCTCCAGCAAACTAATTCTGACTTAACTTTTCAGTTCATTGCAAGGGAAGCTGATTGTGATCTGGATCTCAGCCACTGTAGGTTTGTTTTATGTCAAGGCCTAGAAAGGTTCAGATATGGCCAGGTACAGATCAACACAGTTTAAATATGCTCCATTTCCAATTGCTACCAAACGTCACTACATCCCTGTAGTGATTGGGACCAGGTGGATCTGGTTATCTTCTAGATTGGGGTTGTTAACTTGGGCTAAGTAGGAAAGCCTTGGCTGACCAATATAACCAGGAGCTAACTCGGCGATTTAGAATCTCCTCAGTTTAAGGTACTGACTCTGCGCTGGCTGGTGTCCACAGTCAGTGTGTTCCTGCTATTGCTGGGGTTCCTGTGTTTTGGAGGAGGAGAGTTTTCATTTGTTTTCCTCTTGTTTAGGGAAGGCATATACTCTTTTGGTTTCTTTATTGTTTTTTGCTGTGTTTGTTTTTAAAAAAAGTAAAAATTATATATAAATCCAGGAGGTTAGAGTCTCCTCAGTTGAGGACTGGCCACAGTAAATAAGAGCGACTTGGTGATGGGGGCAGCCTCTCTGCCATTATTTCAATCTCCCTTCTGCTTTAAGAGTTTTCTTAAGACCAGGTCTGAAGAAGGGTCACCAGACTCGAAACGTTAACTCTGTTTCTCTCTCCACAGATGCTACCAGACCTACTGAGTTTCTCTTGCAATGTCTGTTTTATTCCACTTAAGACCTGCCTCTTTGACTGACCTAATGTGCGGGTGTCCCATTCCACCAGATCAGGCCATTGAACCTGTCCATTTGACCTGTCCGAAGGCTGCAATCTGCATGTAGCCCGCTCGATTCCATCAACCTCGACCTGCTGTTGTAGCTCCATCTGAAACATTGATCTGAAAGCGAGCCTGTGAAAATCCCTGGGAACATACCATCACATTAGAGAATGAACGTTATTGTTAAGAAGGAGTTGGAAACAGCTCATTGTGATGTGACGTTCCAAGTACTACACAATCACTTGTTAAAAATGAGATTAATACAAGAAAACTAGAGAAGCCAGGATATGGGCTGGGTGCTGGCAGGTGGGACTAGATTGGGTTGGGATATCTGGTCGGCATAGACGGGTTGGACCGCAGGGTCTGTTTCCATGCTGTACATCTCTATGACTCTATATCTGTGACACCCCCCACCACCACCACCCCTGCAGGTAAACTCTGTCCATGAGAGACAGTCAAAAATAAAAATGCACGTGGACAGAAAGCAACTTTAAGTTTGGTTTCTTTGCAGAGCTAGCTTTCGCAAGGTAACTATCATTAGATTAATTTGTAGTGAATTGGAGCTCAAGTTTTGCACAACTGAGAAAGGGGAGAGACTGTTCACCAGCAATCACCTCATGAAAGGTTCTCTGCCAGTCAGCTCAGGCCAGTGACCAAATGTTAGTCAAGGGGCACAGAGAGTTACTGCCATCTCTCGCACTGATAACGACTGGGGATGGGGACAGGTACTGCTAATCCTCAACACCCCCACATCGCATCCAGCTGCCATCAGTGACGTGACACTGCTCAGGCATAGCTCAGGCTCTTCCTGGTATTAATCTCTGTCGATGGTCTCTGAGGTATTTGGAAATGACGTATTCTTTGAATCGAGCCTTCACTGGAGCACAAGATTGGGAGAGGGGATGTGATTCTGGAGAGGTGCATGGAGGGCCACACGAGATCCCAGTGGGCCACACCTGTCCACACCACAGACGGCTGTTCATTTCCTCATTTCAAGAACATGGACAAAAAAAAACATTTCAAATCAAAGTAAAATACTGCAAATGCAGAAAATCTGAAACCAACACAGAAATCGCTGGAGAAACTCAGCAGGTCTGGCAGCAACTGTAGAGGAGAAACAAGGTTAATCTTTCGAGTCTGGTATGTTTTCTTCAAATCTGGCAGAGAATGAGTGACAACTGTCAGACTCCTCCTCTGATTCCCCATGCCCCCCAGGTCATGACCTTGGCAGGAGGTGATAGCTCTAGTGCTTGTGAGATATGCCAGAGACCCAGGTCATGTTCCATGGCAAATGGTGGCATTTGAATTCAATAAAAAGCTAGAATTTAGAGTCTAAAGTTGACCATTGTCGATTTTCGGGAAAATCCATCTGGTTCACTAATGTCCCTACAGGAAGGAAACTGCCATCCTTACCTGGTGTGTTCTACATGTGACTCCAGACCCACAAATGTAGTTGATTCTTCACTGCCCTCTGGGTAGTTAGGGTTGGGCAATATTCACATCCAGTGAATAAAAAGGACTGAGTACTGAGCTGTTGTTTCTAGAAGGTTGACTGGATTTGGGGGAGGATGATCAGGATAAAGATAGTGAGAATGGAGGGGAGGAAAATCTTGTTGACTCAAACATAAGCTGAGTCTCTGGACTCTAGACTATTGCCTCCTCCCAATGTCATGATCCAAGGAGCAGACAGGAGGAAGTGTTGGAGAGGTGACCCTCAGCCTCGGGAATTCTCTGCCCAGAGGTTTGTGGATGCTCCGTTGTTGAGTAAATTCAAAACAGATTGCAGGTGTGAAGGGAATTCAAGGATTTTGAGATGGCCCAGGAAAGGTGGCGATTAGGTTGATGATCAGCCATGATGGGGAGGAACTAGCTCCATGGACTGCCAGAGACACCGACAGCACAGAATGAGGCCATTCAGCATATAGGAGCTATGCTGGCTCTTCAGACATTCAGCTCACACATGTCCCTTTTCTTCATGATCCTGCCAAACCCTCATCCTCCAAAAACAAATGGTCCAACTCCCTTTTTTTTAATGAGTTATGAAGTAAGCCTTTCACCTCCTCTCCAGAGAGAATCTTTCAGATCACAGAATGCCCTGAGTGAATAAAAAAATACCTTATTCCTGTGGCCAGGAAATCTTTGGCTGGAAGGTTTTGAACCTCTTATCCTGTGTCCTTGACCGCACCTCCCACCCCCCCCCCAACTTTGCCTTAAGAGTTTCATAAGGCCGTCTCTTTACCTTCTCTTGATTAGATTAGATTACTTACAGTGTGGAAACAGGCCCTTCGGCCCAACAAGTCCACACCGACCCGCCGAAGCGCAACCCTCCCATACCCCTACATTTACCCCTTACCTAAAACTACGGGCAATTTAGCATGGCCAATTCACCTGACCCGCACGTCTTTGGACTGTGGGAGGAAACCGGAGCACCCGGAGGAAACCCACGCAGACACGGGGAGAACGTGCAAACTCCCCACAGTCAGTCGACTGAGTCGGGAATTGAACCCGGGTCTCAGGCGCTGTGAGACAGCAGTGCTAACCACTGTGCTACTGTGCCACCCACTGTTCTGAGAAGAACAGTCCCAACTTTTCCACCTTCTCCTCCTAACTCAAGATTCAGCAGGTCACCTCCAACTTTCCACCAGGAAATGCTCATATCCAGTGAAAGAATTTTTATATAAGTGACTGTCTCCTGATTCTGCTGCTACAGAACCCAAATATGGTGATAGGAATTCTCTGTCAGAAATCCTGAGTGAATTTGAACCTGGTTCTGATAGAAGTCTCTCAGTGAGTCATTTTGTGTAGGTACCTGCTGGAGTTTCATTGTCTGTCAGGCTGACTGACCTACCCGTCATCATGACTCCCCCCACCTCTCAATCAGCAGACAGACCCCAAACAAGCCCCTTGCAGCATTGATGGAGCTGCCCTCTCTCTGGGCTAGAACAGAGCAGGTATGGGTTGGCAAATGACAACAGTGCTACACACCATTCACCCTGCTCTCCCTGGAAAACAACTCTGTACTGAGTCCATTCCCCAGTTAACATCCCACACCCCCTCCCCTTACACACATACACACGCACACACACGCATGTGCAGGCACACATGCACACGCACACACCCACACACATGCACAAACACACAACAACACACACATGCCATCCACACTGGGTGCCCCAGCCATTTTTTTGGTGTCAGATGGAGACTCTCAAAGGTTATTCCTTGGAAGAATGTGAGAGGGGGGTTGGAATTCCTCATTAGGTCAAGTCTATTCAAACTCTGGCAATAAAATCAATATTTCCTGGATCCAGTGGAAGTGAGTACTGGAGATGTGTTTATCAGGAGGAGGACGGGGTGGTGATGGTTTGAGGAGCACATCCCTGTGCTCCGTGCTGCTCATTATTTGACTATAAATTAATCATTGATACGTTTCGATTGTGGGAATGTATGGGCGAGCTCCTAGAGGAGGGACAACCCGATATCACTGAGGTTAAGATGTTTTTTGGATGTCGTTGTTCATGTGTATTTCTTGCTAATCCTGCAATGCGCTGCCCAGGAGTAGGAATGGGACAAAAAAAATTAGTTACCCAGCTGGACAAAATCTGCCTCCTCTGAGCTGAATCCAATGGTCAATCAGGGCTGGGAGAACACCCACCAGAATGACTGGGAAAGTATAAACATTTTGATCCTCAGTAGAACCATCTCAGATCAGCTGAAAATCCAGTCAGTGACATGGACCAAAACTGACTATGCTAGACAAACTCAGCAGGTCTGGTAGCACTTACAGAGAGAGAAATGGAGTTAACGTTTTGAGTCCTATATGACCCTTGGAATGGCTTTATGCTTTCTTGTGTTGACGGTATTCCCAGCAGCACATCCCTGTTATACTTCGAATAAAACAAAGAACTGCAGATACGTGGGGGTGGACAGGGTGTGGTGTTGCCTCAGAGAATATTGACGATCTACACTCCCACAACGAGACCCAGGGTCTTCAGTCTGTCCAGCAAACCCTATCCCGAACAGCCACACTCCAGATCACGGGAACATGCTGCCCATTCATCACGAAGGAAGTAAGGGTTGTGAGCTAGCCTGGTGGAACGATATTATTGATATTCAAGGAGGTCACGCCTTTGTTCATGATTTAGGAACAGCCCCTCCCCTTCACAATGAAAGGGCGAATGGGGGCCTGCATGTATTTAAATGTGCACTTGTGATGCCAAGGCATTCAAGGCGAAAGGCCCTGTGCTGAAAGATGGGTGAAAACAGTCCGGGTGGTTGTTTTTGACCAGCACGGACTGGATTGGCTGTTTCTCTGAGCTGCACATCACTCTGACTGTATGGCTGGTGGCAGACTCCCACAGCCTGGGATACCCACAGCAGGGTGATAGGACATGGCAGGGAGGCTGGACAAGAAAGAAACAACACATAGGAACAGGCCATTCAGCCCCTTTAGTCATTTCTAGCAGCATTCAGGAGGGTATGAAACTTTCCCAGGGATGGGGGTAGGGGTGAGGGTGGAGTGTTGAGTGGTTAATGGAGAAGGAACAACAAAGGTATTACACTGAGAGCAAGGTCTAGCAGGATCCATCATAATCACACAGAGCACAGGAGACTCACACTCACACACAGTCACACTCATACAGCGCAGGAGACTCACACTCACACACAGAGCACAGAAAACTCACACTCACATGCTCTCACTCACAGAGCACAGGAGACTCACACACACACACACACACAGCACGGGAGACTCACACTCACACTCTCACACACAGCATGGGAGACTCACACTCACACACTCTCACACTCACACAGAGCACAGGAGACTCACACACACTCTCACACTCACACTCACACAGAGCACGGGAGACTCACACTCACACACACACTCTCACTCACACAGAGCACGGGAAACTTGCACTCACACAGAGCACAGGAGACTCACACTCACACATTCATACGCTCTCACACTCACACAGAGCACCGGAGACTCTCACACTCACATTCATACACATACACACACACACACACACACACACACACACACACACGCAACACAGGAGACTCAATCACATACACACTCACACTCAGAGCACAGGATACGTACACATAGTCACATTCATACACTCACACACACTCACACTTGCACAGAGCACTGGAGACACATACACACACCCACTCAGACACACAAGGCACAGGATACATGCACACACACATAATCTCACACTCATACTCACACACTCTCACACTCAGTCACGCACTCACACATTCACACTCACACGTGGCACAGGAGACACACACACACACACACATTCTCACTCACACAGAGCAGAAGAGACTCACACACTCATGCTCATACACTCTCACACTCACACTGACACATTCTCACACTCAGAACACAGGAGACTCACACTCACATACACGCTCATACTCACACACTCTCACACACAGAGCAAAGGAGACTCACACTGTTACACACACTCTCTCTCACACACTCACCCACTCACACATTCATTCACACATTCACATACTCAGACTCACACAATTACATAGAGCATTGGAGACTCACACTCACATTCTCACATTCACACTGTCACATTCATACTCACACACTCACTCTCTCACATGCTCACACTCACTCTCACAATCACAGACAACAGGAGACCTACATTCATTCATGCACACAGTCATACTCACACTCTCACACATGCACACACTCTCTCACACTCATACTCTCTCATATTCACACACTCACACTCACTCTCACAATCACACGTGCGTACTCTCACATTCGCACTTTCTCTCACACACATACTCACACTCACACACTTTCACACTCACAAACACACTTTCACACTAACACTCTCTCACATTCTCACACACACACTCTCACACACTCACGCATGCACATACTCTCTCACACTCACACACCCGCTCTCACATTCACACTCTCTCACACACACATGCAGAGACTCTCTCACACTCATGCACACTTCTCACACACACACACATACCCCCTCCACACACACCTACACACACGTTCATTCACTCTCACATACTCACTCAGACCCAGATGCACACACACTCACAATCCCACACACACTCATATATCACACCCCTAAACACCCCTATCCCCACACACATCTACACATGCACACATGCATGCATATACATTCACATACGCACACACACACACGTACATATACTCAGACACAACATATATGCACATACAAACACTAATTGGCGATAAAAACACTCACACAAGGACACAAATGTACACACAAATATATACAAATACAGACATATACACACAAATGTACACAGACTAAGACACATATTGACAGCTAAAAACTCACCACAGACCGAACAGTGGCACTATTTGATAAATTACAGCCAAAAATAGCATAAAGTGCTAAGCTTTTTTTTCAAAAAGTCAGCCATGATGATAAAACTTACAATAAAAATAGTCAGTGACAGCTGAGCGTTCGACTAAACTCCCAGATATTTAATGTTAACAAAAACGCTGGGTAGTTAAAGCAGTGTGGATTTACACCCTTACAAGTGAGGCGGTTTGTCACCGTTATTTTCTCTAGTGCTATGGTAATGTTTTTTTTTAATATTAACAGTGCATCCCAAATTGCCTCTGACTGCATGCATTGGAAATGAAACTTTATGCCCTTGTTTGAAGGACATTCAGTCCATTCCAGTTAAGTCCAGGCCATCTTCTTGATACACAGAGTTCCTGCCCCCCTTATGAATAAATGAAGTCGCTAAAAAATTTTCCATATTTGTGTAAATTGCTTTAAAAGCATTTTATCATGTCATAAAAATGAAATTGATCTGTGCCGAGCGATTGGACAGCTGTGTGTTTTGTTAATGGCCACTTTGCTTCAGGCTTCTTATTAAAAAATTTATAAATAATGCTAAAATTGCATAAATTATTAACCAAAGTAAGCAGGTTTAAAATTTACAACAAAGCAAAATTTTGATGACTTCACCATGGCAACCGTGGAATGTCACCCATTTCCTGGAGATTGTACTTTTGAGTTTTATGATGTTTTTCCCATTGATTTGTTTCTGTGGCACAGCTGCCGACCTCTGTTGAGGGACAGACGTAATCAGCACTGACGCAAATTAGATGGTTATTCGTTTTGAAAATTGACAGAAAAACAATAAAAAAGATGAAATGCTCCCAAATCAATAGATATAATGAAATTCAAATAATCCGAGAGATGAGGTCGCCATGGTAACTGATAATGTGGAAAAGAAAACAATTTAATAAAGGACAGACATGCTTTGAAAACAGATTGGGAGGGAGAGGGGGGGGGGTGTTGGTTTGCAGTGAAGGATCAGTGTCTGTCCCAAGGACACAGGAATAATTAGAAAGCTTTCGGGCCAGAAAGTGCAGATTCAGGTTCTAATACACAAAATTATTTCAGGGGCAGTGATTCAGAAAACCATTTGTTGTGACCTTCCTGTGGGGTTTGAGTCAGGGCATGTTTAAAGCTGATGGAACACCAGCCAGTGTATCTGTGTTGTTGATATCAGACTGTCAAGGGGCTGAGGACAGGGGAGGGGAGGAGAATGGGTGACCGTTGGGCATTTATTTGCAAAAAAAACTCTCTTATTCATGAATTTGCGGAGACAGGTGGGGTATGAGGAGTGACAAGGTGGTGACGGGGGGATAGAGAAGACCAGGAGACCCTGATCTGTGAGATAGCCCACACAGACCCTGACTTAAAGACACTCAGACCTAACCCACCAGGACTAATGGCCATGGGGTTGGGGGGAATAAAAATATTTTGTCGTTGGCAGAACGGGAATGTAATTAAAGCTGCACAAATATTCCACCAGCAGAACTAACAAACTTTCATTCATCCCAGCTCACCTTGATTCCTCTCTTAAAAATGTAACCTTTCGCAGAAGGACGTAATTAATATGCATCGATTTATATATTTTGCAAGGGTATCAGCTGTTGTGTTTGTCGAAAAACCTCGCACTCTCCCTGCATAAATATCCTGTAACCTGTACCCTAGTGACAAATATCCGACAGAGACAGCAAAGATTCGGCAAGTCTGATGTACACCCCCCAGTGGAGACCCTCCTGCATTTTTATCATCCCGGCTTCGACAATCAAAGAGTCCAAGGAGGTATTTTTTTGTCTGAGATTCCACCTTTTTTCCCTTTCTGTGGGTGTTCAAAAGAAAATTGATCTTTTATTTTGGGGGGTTGTGTTTCTTTTGAGTCTGATGGGAATGTGCACTCAGTTTATGAGGGATTTGTCATTTATCTCACCCCCGAAATCCTCCAAGGTACTTCACAGCAAGTTGCTGATTTAGGAAGGGCAAGGTGTTGGGGAGGTTGTACCTGGAGTATTGTGCGCAGTCCTGGTCTCCTTTCTTAAGGAAGGATACACTGGCTGTGGAGGAAGTGCAGAGGAGGGACACCAAGTTGATTCCAGAGATGGAGGGGGTTACCCTGTGAGGAGAGGTTGAGCCGCTTAGAACTGTACTCACTAGAATTCAAAAGAATGAAAGAGAATCTTATTAAAAAACTTATAAAATTGTGAAGGGAATAGATAAGATGGAGGCAGACAAGTTGTTTCCGCTGGTGGGTGAGCCTAGGACTAGGGAACATGGCCTCAAGATTAGGGGCAGTAGATTTAGGACAGAGATGAGGAGGAACTGCTTTTCCCAGAGAGTAGTGAATCGATGGAATTCTCTGTCCAAGGAAGGAGTAGAGGCAGCTTCATTAACTATGCTCAAGACACAGATGGCTTTTGCATGGTGGGGGAATTAAGGGTGATGGGGATAATGCAGGTAGGAGGAGCTGAGACGATGGATAGATCAGCCATGATCTTAATGAATGGCAGAGCAGGCTCAACGGGCCGAATGGCCTACTCCCGCTTCTATTACTATGACACCATGATGGAAGCTGCCAAGTTGTACACAGTGAAATCCCATCAGCACACACCACTTGTGGATTGGCTCGTGGTGGTGTTGGGTCAGGATTGAGGTATCAGCCAGAAGAGGTAGGGCAGAGCCGGCTTGCCCCTGCCTAGATTGGGCTGTGGAACCTTCCGGAAGTGGCTGGGCATTGTCGATGGTGGTTTTGGCTGAGCTCTGGCCTGGGAGAGGGCACCTCTAGCAGTGCAGCACTCTGCTCCGCCCTGCAGTGGGGCTGAAGTCCCATCACGGTGCCAAGCCAGAACGTTAGCACCTTAGAGAGCAGTTGAGGTGAATGTAAAGATACTGGCATCACCACAATGACCCCTGCAACTTCATCTTCTAGCTCATACGTTTCATCACAGCTCGTATTTTTGGCCACATTCATGAAAACATTCTCCAGTTACTGAGGGGTGCAGCTACCACCCCCAATGTTTTCAGCTGGGTTTCCAGCAACCAACCATGGATGGGCCAAAAGGCCACCCTCCATGCCAAGGCAAATTAATGATTTCCTCAATTATTCTAAACCAATGGAATCAACTCCTACAAGATCCCGGAAGTGAGTTGCTGGGAGTGAGGAGACAATGCAGGGAGTCAAACTGTGATGGCCGCTGACGGAGAGCTCTTTCAAAGAGCCAGTACAGATATGGAAGGCAGAATGGCCTCCTCCTGTACCTTAGGATACTCTGAAGGTGAGGAGTTAGTTAGTTACCAAGGCCACAGCAGAATCATTGACAGGGACTGAAGAGCTGGGCAGCTATGGATCCTGAACCTGGGCTCTTTTAACAGGGACAGGGAATACAGGAACAAGGAGGTGATGTTGATCTTGCATAAGACACTTGCCAGGCCTCAGCTGGGGGATTGTGTACAATTCTGGGTGCCACAGTAAAGGAAGGCATTGGAGAGAGTGCAGAAGCGATTTGCAAGAATGGTTCCAGGGATATCATCGATGAGGATGGATGAGAGAGATTGGGGCTATTCTTCCTGGAGAGAAGATTGCAAGAGAGTGTGACAGAAGTTTGCAAAATCATGAGCAGGCTGGACAGATAATATCGTGAGAAACTGTTCCTGCTCATTAAAAAAAAAGAGAGGACAGAGGTTTGAAATGATTTACAAAAGGAGCAAATGTGACTTGTGAAGAACATTTTCACCCAGTGAGTAGTTGGGGAAAGGAATGTACTACCTGGAAAGGGCGGCAGGTTCGGTTGAGGCATTGGAGAGGGGTTGGATGATTATTTAAATGCAAATTAAGTGCAGAAATATGGGAGAAAGGCAGGAGGATGGCACTGAACCTTGACGTTCACTTCAAGAGCTATCACTGACACGATGGGCAGTATGGCCTCTTTCTATAGTGTAAGACGACTGATACTGAACTCTACCTGTCCTGAGGAGCAGACAGAGGATATTTGAGAGGATAAGTCAAGCAGAAAAGAAATGCCAAAATTGAAAGAAAAAAATCTTTTGCTGGCCAAATCATTGCAAAAGGATATTGCAGTTGGAAACCGTCAGCCACAAGAGTTTTAGGATGGGGAAAGAAAATACCGATCTTGATTCATCTATTTGGAGTGGCACTTTGAATGAGGTCAAGGGGACAGACTCTTCAGATAATACTATGGCTTTGGCTCTGATTGGATGGTCATTTATCCCCAGGGCTGTATTGTGGGAAAGGACTTTTGCAAAATGCTGTTGGGCGCACAGCTGGAGCTGAGTTTGAAGGTGCTTCAGAGTTTCGTGGTAATGTATGTGGGTTAATCTTCCAGGTAGGGATCGATTCCCCTCTCCACCAACTCACACTCACACGCACAAGCACTCACACACACACTCACACACACACACACACATACACACACAGATGCACAGCTACACATACATATGCATACACACGCGCGCGCGCACACACTCAGACGCATAGTTACACACACATGCAGACACACACACTTATACATACACACACACACATACTCACACACACACACAGACGCACAGCCACGCATATACACACACGCGCACACACCCTCTCACACACACACAGACGCACAGCTACACATACACACATACACACATACACACAGACACATAGATGCACAGCCACACACACAAGACAGGTGCACAGCTACACATGCACAGACATATTGACACACACACAGACACACGCACACACACACACACACACACACACACACACACACACCCCTACAAACACACGTAGAGCCACACATACACAGCGGTACAGAGACACACATACAGACATTCTCTCACACACACACACACACACACACACACACACACACACACCTGCACTCCCTCAAACACACAGACATACCCAGTCACAGATTCGCGCACACACACACCCACACCCAAATACATACTCTCTCACATACACAGACTCTCACATACACATGCACAGGCAGACACACACGTGCGTGCACACACAGACACACCCACAGACAAACTCTCACACACACAGACACACACAGACTCTCAGATACCGACATACACAAACAGAAACACACACAGACACACGAGTGTGCTCACACACACAGACATACGCTCTCACAAACACATATGCATGTGCACACACATATATGCACTTATACACATGTACACAATCACACGCGCAGACACAAGTGTGTGTGCATACATACACATGCACACATATATTTACACTCATACATACACATACACACTTACACACACACATTACACACACGTACACATATATTACACACATACACACACCTTCATCAGTTGTGCAGCGGACACTCTGCCAACTTGCAGCACTGAATAAGTGAGGGCTCTTGTGATGAGGAGGTAGTGTCTCTACCTCTTAGCCAGGGATTCAACCTCCACCTGTTCCAGAGGGAGTGTGATAACATCTCTGAACAGGTTGATTAGGAAAAATCATCAGTCGCAAGGACGGATAGTGGATAACGAAGTAGTTGCTGAAAAGGCGATCACCTTTAACGATTTATCCCACAAAATGGGAGCTATGACCACATCATTAATACCTATACAACTCATCCACATTGAGTGTATTACATTCCAAAACCTCCTCCCCACAGAACCGGTAACCACACTTCACAGCCCACAGAGATTGAGGGTCATGTGACGTGACCAAAATTGTTCTGAAGGAGGGTCACTGGACCCAAATCGTTAACTCTGTTTCTCTCCCCACAAATGCTGCCAGACCTGCTGAGTTCCTCCAGCAATTTCAGTTTCTGTTTATGACCAAAATTACCCTCGGTCAAGAAATAAAAGGCTAGTCAGTGGACAGGCATGTGACATGAGTGAGAGCGGGATAGAGAAATAAAGGGGATGGGCTAAATCCGGGGTATCCTTTTTTGAAAGAGGCAAAAAATTCTCAACCTGGGTCTCAGGGGTGGGGGTAGAGTGGGCTGCGGAACCCGGGGATTGAGAATTAAATGAGCAAAGCTGCAGGAAGGAGCCAAGCAGTGAAACCGTCTGGAGAGCCCTGTGTTGGTGCTGGTGCCCTGTGCACGGTTTGTACAGTGGAGGGAGGTGAAGGACCCCTACTGGCAACTGGGGAAAAGGGATGGTCCAAACTCCATTTGCAGTGTAATTTCAGAACATAGAAACTGCAGGTAAAGACAGCTGAAACAAAGTTCAAGTTTTGAACTTCACCTAGTTAAAGAAAATCCCATTGACTTTCCTTTCGGAATGCCTTTACCTTGCCGTTATTTTTAGTTTTGCAAAGAGCCGGTTTCAATTGCAAGATGCCTGAGCTGTGAATCAGCAGAGGAGCCACTCATTACAAACAGGCTGTCGAATTCCATCTCCATCTGCAGTGATTTTGACAATATCTGTGTAGCTGGCTGGAAGAGGTTTTCTTAAAACTCCTACATGGCTCATGGACATCACTGGCAGGACCAGAATTTATTCCCCGCACCTAATTGCCCTTGAACTCAGCAGCTTTCTGATGTTAGCTAAGAGTTAACCACACTAGATCCTCAGACAGCACCTTCCAAACCCATGACCACTTCCATCTAGAAGGACAAGGGCAGCAGATACACAGGAACACCACCATCTGAAAGATCCCCTCTAAGCCAATCACCATCCTGACTTTGAAATATAGCTGTTCCTTCAGTGTTGCTGGGTCAGAGTCCTGGAATTCTCTCCCTAAGGGCATTGTGGATCTACCCACAGCACATGAACTGCAGTGGTTCAAGAAGGCAGCTCACCCCTACCTTCTCAAGGGGCAACTAGAGACAAAAGGTCAGGCAGCATCCAAGGAGCAGGAGAATCGATGTTTCAGGCATGAGCTCTTCTTCAGGAATGGCCCTTCCTGAAGAAGGGCTCATGCCCGAAATGTCGATTCTCTTGTTCCTTGGATGCTGCCTGACCTGCTGCGCTTTTCCAGCTCTGATCTCCAGCACCTGCAGTCCTCACTTTCTCCGCAACTAGAGACAGGCAATAAATACTGGGCCTAGCCAGTGACACCCACATCCCATGAGTGAATAGAAAACTAGTCACTGCTGCAGGTGTGGAGTCACAAGGAGGCCAGACTGGGAAAGGGGAGCAGCCACCCTGAAGGGTATTGGTGAACTAGATGGGGTTTCACAGCACGTGGCAGTGGTGACCTTTAGATCAGCTTTCTGTTCCAGATTTTTAATCGAGTTCCAAATTCTCTGTCATTTTTAAAAGGTATTCATTTTTTGTGGGATGTAAGTGTTGCTGGTTGGGCCCAGCATTGATAGTCCATCCCTAGTTGCCCCTTGAGAAGGTGGGAGTGAGCTGCCTTCTTGAGTCGCTGCAGTCCCTCTGTTGAGGTTTGACCCACAATGCCCTTAGGCAGGAAATTCCAGGATTCTGACCCAGCGACAGTGAAGCAACAGCGATATATTTCCAAGTCAGGATGGTGAGTGGCTCGGAGGGGAACTTGCAGGGGTGGATGATTGTGGATGTGGTGCCAGTCAAGTGGGCTGCTTTGTCCTGGATGGTGTCAAGCTTCTTGAGTGTTGTTGGAGCTGCACCCATCCAGGCAAGTGGGGAGTATTCCATCACACTCCTGACTTGTGTCTTGTAGATGGTGGACAGGCTTTGGGGAGTCAGGAGGTGAGTTACTCACCTAAGTATTCCTAGCCTCTGACCTGCTCTTGTCTGCTGTAATGGGATTTTAAACCATGTGCCCAGGACGCTAGTCTTAAGTCCTGGAATACTAGTCCTATTGAATGACACCTGGTTGATGGGAGAGATGGGAGGGGGTGGAGTGATGTGTAGGAGAGTCTGTTTGACCACCACTCCCACCCCCCCACCCCCACCCCCACCCCCACCCCCACTTCCACGGCCCCCCGCAGCTAAAACAGCCTTCACAGTGTCTGAGCAAACAAGCTGAGAACCTGGGTGTGGTGAGGGAGTGGGGAGATGTAAGAGGGGTGCGCAGGAGTGGTGATCCAACCAGAGTATGCTCATCCTTCACTCAGGCAGGTGGAAAGCCAGCTGTTTGCATCATAAATACACGAGGGAAGGACTGGAGAAGATCCAGCTCTCCCAGAAGCAGATCACTTCCAGTCACTAGCACTCACTGGTGACACTGTCTAGCCATCAGGTATTCATCGCTGGCATCAGAATGAGATGGAGACTATTCAGCCCTTTATGTCTTCCTCTCCCAATTTCCATTTTATTTGGCCTCCTGCTGGAGTTCTGGTTAACAAGGAATGAAGAGGTCAGATAGGCAAGCACAGAGGGCAGTAGGCCAGGCAATACAGTCACAAAAGCACTGATTGGACAGCAACATGAAGGGTCTAAACATGGATTACTGTCTAATGTGATCAGGTCCAGACTGTGGACAAAAAGTCCTCTATTTGCAACAGTTTTATTTGGGAGATGCACTATATGCAGGAAGTGGTAGGAATGGGCACATCCACAACTCAACCCTTTCTTCCATGTATGATGCAGTTCCTTACCTACGTGCCTAGTAGCTACAATTACAGTAAAGAGATCTGACACCACATTTCCCCCTCCTCTTACAATGTTTTGATTTCATGAACTACTTACAGGTTCAGTCCAACTCCAGCAATGCCTTTCTCTGACTCCAAATCTCTTTGAGTTGAGGTGGCCTGGTGACTGGGTGACTGATGTCCGTCACCCACTACCCAGTGCAGCTGGTCGGCTTCTCCTCAGGAGCTCCATTCCTGCTGCTTGTCATGTCCCTGGGTCTGGTCACCGTTTGCCTCCATTTGTGAAGGCCAGGCCTGAGGTGTCGACAGGAGGTGGTCAGTTTCCTCACCGACAAAGACAACATCTTTATGAAGTGTGTTAGGTGATCCAGGAGATGGTAAAAGGGGAGACATCTGGAATGCTACTGTTAGGTCACAGTCCCATGTGATCTGACATCCTCGTGACAGAGCTCTCACACTCAAGGGCTATTCTTAAAATAAAAGTACATGGATGTGGATGAATAAAGATATATTTTGATAAAATGTTTGTCTTGCACTCATCAGGGTATTCATAACCCCAAAGACATAAAGGAACAGTATTTTTGACTGTATGAGAAAAGAATGCTGATTGGTTAGCAAGTGGAGTCTGATTGTTAGAGCCATTGGCATGGAGAATGTACCAGTTAGGAGGCAATTGACAGTTAACTGCCAAGTTTTCTTTGAACTCAAACTGGGCATGAGTGCTCAATGTCCTGATGAATTCACTGGAGAACATGGCTACAAATACAGACCTCCTTTATTTGCAGCCAACTTTTTTTTATTAAACTATTCTTCCAAACAACCTGTTCAGAGATGTAATTACCCACTTGTGGGACTGGAACCTGAGCCTCCCAGACCAGGGTGAGAACACTACCACTGAGCCACAAATGGGCCCTCATTATTTGCAGACAGAAAGAGCATATCCAGGCCTGTTTCAATGGAACAAAACAGGTAGCAGCTAGGTTTTGTTACATTCCTCTGGAGCGGTGGTATATTTCCAAGTCAGGATGGGTGAGTGACCGGTAGGGACAGCCGCAGGGGGTGGTGTTCCCATGTATCTGCTGCCTTTGTCCTTCTAGATGGAAGTGGTTATGCGTTTGGAAGATGTTGCCTCTGGACCTGTGGTGAAATTCTGCAGTGCATTTTCTAAGTGGCATGCACTGCTGCTCCTGAATATCGATGGTGGAGGGAGTGGATGCTTATGGATGTGGTACCAGGTTGCTTTGTCCTGGATGGTGCCAAGCTTCTTGAGTGTTGTTGGAGCTGCCCCCATCCAGGGCATATGGAGAGTATTCCATCACACTCCTGGCTTGTATCTTGTCAATGGTGGACAGGCTTTGAGGAGTCAGAGAGTGAGTTGTTTGCCACAACTAGTCTCTGACCTTGTCTTGCAGCCACTGTGTTAAGATGGCTAATCCAGTTCAGTTTCTGATCATTGGTAATGCTCAGGCTGCTGATATAGTGAGCCAGTCAGCAAAGATAATGCCGTTGAACGTCAAGGAGCAATAGTTAGATTCTCCCTTTTTAGTAATTTATTCATGGAATACGGGCACCATTTGGCTGGGTCAGTATTTCTGTTCTCTAATGGGCAAGAGGGGAGGTTAGGCATGGGTTTGGAGTCACATGTAGGCCAGACCAGGTAAGGATGGCAGATTTCCTTCCCTAAAGGGCATTAATGATGGACTTTTACAACAATGGTTACTTGGTTGCAGTAGACTCCTCTTTATCCCAGAATTTATTCAATCCAATTTCACCGACTGCCCTTGTGGTCTTCAATCCCAGGTCCCCAGAGCATTGTCCTGAGTTTCAGAATGACTGGCCCAGTGACATTCCCCCTGCACCAGCACACCCCTGCTGTTTAAGATGGCGATGACCTGTACTCAGGAATGTTACTTGTCGAAGTCTTGCAGCTTGAGAGTATGGACTGCTTCAAGTGGATATCTCAGTAACATATTTAAGAAGGCTAGTGTCTTGCCCAGGTTTCTGACATAAACCTACCCCCAAGAGCTGGTCAACAGTGTCGATAGACTTCTGCAACCATGTCTATCTCAGAGAGAACAGGAATGCAATCTGATTGACTTTAGCAGATAATGAAAACAACAAAAAGTACTAAAATGTCATGTTTGGCTGGTTTCTGGGGTATGATTTCTGGTCAATGATCAGAAATTGAAAACCTACTTTGACTTTTCCACCTGAGTTAACTGTAAACTCCTGATAACTGTTTCTTTTTACCCCAATTACACATTTCACCATTTTATTGCCTTAATTACTTACAGTCATGTTCTACATGGCTGCTTTTCATCAAAATGCAATGTTAAGATAACAATATAACATCGTTCTTATTTTATATAAATCATCTCCCTGCAGTTAACAATATATCAGCAAGATTTCTTTTTACAGCAAGCAACAAAGTAACTCTTTGAGGACTGGCGATTCTCTCCAGCTTTTTCAGTGTACTGTCATTTACTTTGCCCCAGCGTAGCTCCTACCTCCATCTCCTCTGATAGGCCTCTCTCTACTCTATGACCTCACTCTTCCACACCGTGCAATCTTTGGGCTAAGAATGGATCATACTGGCCCAGGATTACCAGGCAGGGCAGTGTAGAATTAATGGGCAAAATCTGGTGAATTCCTAGCCATTTGTTGTATCTTCCTTGCCAACTAATCCCCTCAAATAATGACCATTTTCCTCCCTCTGCCTCAAGTCCCTCCATCCCTTGGTAGGATTGTGCCACCCTGGTTGGTGGTCATTGATAAACAAATTGAAGCAAATATCAAAATATAAAACCAGACACAGATCCCTTTCTTAACCGTTGGTTCATTTACAGAATCCAAGCATCTCACAACCCTACCTCCACCAGTGCCCAGCAGTCTCTCTTTACTTTTTTTCCCCACAATACCGCCTAACTGCGGTAGAGCTTATTTTTCCCCCAGCACCCATGGTGTGATGACCAATTTACCTGACCCGCACATCTTTGGACTGTGGGAGGAAACCGGAGCACCCGGACGAAACCCACGCAGACACGGGGAGAACGTGTAAACTCCACACAGTCAGTTGCCTGAGGTGGGAATTGAACCTGGGTCTCTGGTGCTGTGAGGCAGCAGTGCTAACCACTGTGCCACCGTGCCACCCCCAGTCTCTCTTTATATGTGCTCAAGATGCTCGATTAGTGAATATTCTCCACCTGTTTATCCTTAACCTTAACAATAAACAAGATAAATACAGAAGGGTATCATGAAGCCCAGAAGTAGGGGTCACAGCCTAATTAGATTCCCTACAGTGTGGAAACAGGCCCTTCGGCCCAACCAGTCCACACTGACCCTCCAAAGAGTAACCCACCCAGACCCATTTATCCTTGACTAATGCACCAACACTGTGGACAATTTAGCATGGCCAATCTACCTGACCTGCACGTCTTTGGACTGTGGGAGGAAACCGGAGCACCCAGAGGAAACCCACGCAGACATGGGGAGAATGTGCAAACTCCACACAGACCGTCGCCCGAGCCAGGGATTGAACCCGGGTCCCTGGCAGTGTTTGAATGTTTTCAAGAAGGAATTGCATATAGTTCTTCAGGTGAAAGACATGATTAGATTCCCTACAGTGTGGAAACAGGCCCTTCAGCCCAACAAATCCACACCAACCCTCCAAAGAGTAAACCACCCAGACTCATTCCCCATATTTGCCCCTGACTAAAGCACCTGACATTATGGGTAATTTAGCGTGGCCAATTCACCTAACCTGCACCTAACCTGGACTTTGGGAGGAAACCTACGCAGACATGGGGAGAATGTACAAACCCCACACAGACAGTCACCCGAGGCAGGAATTGAACTTGGGTCCCTGATGCTGTGAGGCAGCAATGCTAACCACTGGGCCACCATGCCACCCCAATGGGTCAAAACTATGGGGAGAAAGTTGGAACTGAGTTGATGGTATTGAACAGCAGAGTAGGCTCGATGGGCTGATTGGCCTACTCTTGTTTCTCTCTAATACAGTCAGCATCACATTAACAGCTGCCTCATCACAGGAAGCCCTGCCAGTGTGACCATCTACAGACTCAGTGGTGGTATAATGTCCTGGTGTAGTCATCCAGAGAACCAGGCTCATGCTCTGGGGTCATGTGTTCAAATCCCAGCAGAGCAGCTAGTTGCATTTAAATAAATCTGGAATACAAAGTTAACCTCAACAACAATGAGCTTGCCAACTATCATTGATTATTGTGAGGACCCATCTGCTTCACTAATGTTCCTGTTGAGAAAGAAATCTGCCATGTTTACCTGGACTGGCCTCCATGTGACTCCAGACCCACAGCAGAGGGGACTACTGGCTGGAATAATAGAGCAAGCCACTCAGTTCAGAGGCAGTTAGAGACTGGAAGCAAATATTGGCCTTTCCAGTGAAGCCCATGCCCCATGACAGTTCTGACAGTGGAATCCATTGCCTGCTCTGCTTTCCTTGCCCATTACCCTGACCTGCAGTGTGCCCAGGTGAGAGCTAGTCACAGTTAGCGTTCAGAGGTCACTGAGACATAACTTCATAGAAACTGAGAATCATAGGACCCCTACAGTGTGGAAACAGACCATTTGGACCAACATGTCCACACCGACCCTCCGAAGAGTAACCACCCAGACCCATTTCCCTACTCTATTACCTTACAGTTACCCCAGTATGATGTGACTTAGCTGAGAGACATTCCCTATAAAGCATTAAAGTATTGTGTAGAGCACAAACTTTTGGCAAACTTGCCAGGGAAGTTCAGGCAAAGAAACGTGAAGCTTTGCTCTGGGATCCTCCTGCCCTGGTTTCTGTCCCACAGTCTCCGTGTAGCCCCTCCAACAATTGAACCTTCAACACGCTTTGACACCTGTGGCTTTTTAAAAGATAATTTACTTTTTTAAAAAAATATCATTCATGGATAGGGTCATCTCTAGTTGAGCCAACATTTGTTGCCCTTTGAGTGGGCATTTTAGAGGGCAGCTAATTGCCAATATAGAACAAAGAACTGCAGATGCTGGAAATCTGAAACAATAATGGTGGAAAAGCTCAGTGAGTCTGTGGAGAGAGAAACAGAGGGAATATCACTCTTCATAAGAACACGGAATTGCTGTAGGTGTGGGAGTCACATGTAGGCCAGATTGGGTAAGGACGGCAGATTTCCTTCCCTGAACCAGATGGGTTTATTTCTTTCTGGTTGCTATTAGGCTGTAGTTTTATTCCAGAACATTTTGATGAATTCAAATCCCACGAAGTGTAGGTGTGGGAGTGAAACCCACACCCCTGAGGGGGTTCGGCCACATGAGGCCAATGTTATCACCACTCCCTGCCCCCCACTGCCTTTGTACAGATACCTGCCTTTCACATAATGTCATCCCCCCACCCCCTACCCTGACTTCCTGTCATTCCAGCTACTCATGTCTGGGGCAGAGGTCTCTTAATGTCACTGATACACCCCCCCCCACCCAACACCCCTACCCCTGATCTTGGGGGGATGCCCCTGGCTGTGTCCTCTCTCCACACCTCTCCCACCCCACCCAGCAAACCCCCCCACCCCACTTTCATCCCCAATCCTTACGTTGCAAACTCCTCTGTTTCGGTTTGAGGGTAAATTCAGAGGAAAGGTTTCTTTCTTCATGGGCAAAAGACTTGCATTTGCATAGCGCCTTTCAGGGTCACGCCGCCCAGCTAAGTCAACAAGGTGCCTTTGCCACGCAGCCACTGTCGTGAAGTGGGAAACATGGATGGCCAACACATGCACAGCAAGATCCCACGAGCAGCAGTGGGTTTCAGTGACGTCCATTGAAGGGTCACTCTCGGATAATGCGCCCTGCTTCTCTTTGAAATAGCACGATGGGGTCCTTTAACATGCTTCCTCTGAGTGCGGCCGTCCACTGGGGGCATCCCCATTGCCACATTGTCCCTCATTACCAGGCTGTGGCCAATCGAAGGCATGGCGAGCGAACGTCACTCCCCCCTGAACACAGGCTCTCGGGCTGAAAGAGCAACGGCCCAATCCCCAACAGGCAGCTCCCTCACAAAGTCCATTGTATTCCTTACACATTAATGGGAATGGCTTAGAGTTGGGGGTGGGAGGGGGGGAACGGGGATGGGGCGGGGGGGGCGAGTGCAGCAGGGCTTTGCTCAGTTGACAGCCAGGGGCTGGGTGCTGTGATGCCGCACATGTGGCCCTACCTCACACTGGTCCCTGTTCAAACAAAACCTGAACTTCTCTTGCTTCCTGTACCACTCACTAAGTGGGTTATTTTACAGCAATAACAGGCGACCTCTTCTCAAAGGCAGTCTGTCTGAAGTCAGTTTGGCTTTCATTGTCATGGCAACCTGGCATCATTTCCTGTAGTGATTGCTAGTTGCTTAATGCATCAATGCTTCTTGATAACAATATTCCTTTTCTGTTTCTAGTCCAACCAGACGATAGATTGATGACTGAATTGTGGGTTAGCTGCTAACATGCAGCATGGTTGATTTATAAGTTACTTAGTGTAACTGAAGCCAGCTAACAAAAGGCAAATCATAAAAACTGAACTTAAAATGGACCTGGTTTTTCGATCCCTGGACCAGTAAGGCCATTTGCATATCCATCCAGGAAATCACATTTAATTCTTTATCTTCTTTTGGATTTCAAACATTAATTTGACAAAGCTTTTCAGAGTTACCCACAGGTTAATAATCCCCTTTAAGGAGGGTCTTGTTTTGATTTATGTGGTTGCTTTCTGTTTAGTCTTACATCATTCGCAAACCAACAATATTTTCACAGAGGAAGCTTGAGGGTCTGAGTGGCTCAGTTTTGTTTTGGTAGTCCTGCCTTCCTTGAGTTGGTTGGGTGGGTTGTTTTGCGATGCAGAGTGATTCCTACAGCGTAAGTTTGATTCCCGCACCACCTGAGGTTACTGTGAGCTATCTCCTTCTCAGTCTATCCCCTAGCCCAAGGTGTGGTGACCCTCAGATGAAACCATCACTGGTTCCAAACTTGAAGCGTTTACTTTGTTTCTCTCTCCAAACATGTTGCCAGACCTGCTGAGTTTCTCCAGCAGTTGCCCCTCTCTCTAACGTGAAACCAACCCATGGCTATCTGGGACTGTGGCATCTTTACCTTTTATTTTCATTAAATAGATTCAGTTTGGATTGAAAATATTCTCCTTCAAAGAATGACGACATTGTCCTGCACATCACAAAATGTGTGCTCGCACAAAAACATTCCACACAGTTCAAGAAGATTGGGGACCAGGACATCTTTAAAAATTAATTCATTGGAGGAGGGAGTCACTGGCATGGTCAGTATTTATTGCTATCCCTAATTACCTCAGAGAGCAGTTAAGAGTCAACCCCGTTGCTGTGGGTCTGGAGTTACATGTAGGCTAGACCGGGTAAGGATGGCAGCTTCCTTCCCTAAGGGAAGTTCGTGCATCCGATGAATTTTCCCTGACAATCAATTCATGATCATCTCCAGATTTTTAAAAAATTATTGAATTCAAGTTCCACCACCTGCTATGGTGGGATTCGAACCCAGGTCCCCAGGACATTACCTGGGTCACTGGATGAACAGCTCAGTGGTAGTGCCACTAGGTCATCACCACCCCTACTTGAGGTGCTACAGTGTCTCTAAGGAAGATTGAAAGCTGTCCACAGGTACACCAACATGTGTTGAGGAGCGATGACTCTTGTTGGGTAGATCACAATTGTTGAGCTTCAAGATGGAGTTCAAGGAGTTAGACTCCTGTGTGCTTTCCAATGGTGGGTTTGATCTTTGAGAATCTATCAATGCCTGAGAGCTGAATGCTAGCTAACTACATTATCAATGATCAATTATTAGTAAGGCAGGAATCTGCCAGTAGTGTCAGTTTGATTCCTTGGATCAGTGTGTGGTGGGTTTCGAGCCCTGTTACAGACCTGGGTGCACAATGGAAACTGAGACTTGTACTTGGGCAGAAGTCACATTACACCAGATTATAGTACAACAGGTTTATTTGAAATTGCTCCCAAAGTTGGGATTTCAAATAAAGCTGTTGGACTATAACCTGGTATGCTGTGACCTCTGACTTTGTCCACCCCAGCCCAACACCGGCACCTCCCCATCACTTAAAGACAGGGCAGAGGGAGTACCACACTGGCAAAGGTTCCATCTTTCAGATGTGATATCAAGCTAAGGCTCAGCCGGAGGTATCAGTTCGGGGGAGAGCTGGACGTTCACCTGCCATCCACACGGAGCTCTCACAACCAAACACAAACAATTTGCTATTGTTGCATCTTTCTGTGTGCAGAGCGAATGCTTAACTAACAACAGTATCTAATTAATTGGCTCTAAAGTGCTTTGAGATGTCCCAAGGAAGTGATAAGGAGCCGCATAAATGTTTGTTCCTTTAAACAAAAATAAAGCTACTGTATTAGGATGCAGTTTGGCAACAACAGTTAGAGTGCCCGTATGTAGCATGATGATGTGTGCCCGAAACGACCCTGATCTCCACTGTGCCCCGGACCTGAGCAAGAATCACAGCGACAGGGCTGCAGTCTGGGGAAATCACTCAGCACATTTTAGGGCAGGATTTTCTGGGCTGGGGAGTAAATCTTCAGGCTAACAGTGCAGTGAAGAATAGAAGGAAGCAGGGGAAATAACACTGAGAATGAAGAGGTTCGCACCCATGGATGTGGCAGCCTCTGTGGGCACACCGTGATGTCCCTATACTGTCCAACCTTCAGCACTCACACAGACTTTAATCTCCTGTCAGGGACCCAGCTGTCTAAGAGGATTCAGTCGCAATCTGCTGGTTTTAGGCAAATCTTCAGGGCGAGAGTGAATAGAAATGGGGCTGCACGTTGTTTTTCAGGCTGAGGGAGCCTGAAACTGGGCAGCAGGATTAGTTACAGCTTGTATCATCAGCTCAGTGTTGAGCTTCTTACAAACTGTCTCTCCACATTTCTGTTGATTGAGATCTTTCTCTCCATCCTCTGTGTCTACAGGGTGATCAATTCTTCTAAATGCTGACCATTGCTCCTTTACAGCGCAATAGTCTTCTTAACCCTTTGAGAATCATGGTCCTTCCTCTCTACTAAGACTTGACACTTAGAGTCATAGAGGTGTACAGCACAGAAACAGACCCTTTGGTCCAACTCGTCCACTCGTCCTAACCTGATCTAGTTAACAAGTTTGAGCTCCTGACGCTAGTATTTGTGTTTCTCAGAGAGCTGTGCCCTTTGGCCAATGCATTGTGCACATTAAATCGGGCTTGGGAAGGGGAGATAGGTTCTCGGTTTTCCCGCTAGTATGTGGTTATGAAGTGTGTTGAATGGGATGTGTCAGACACAATTGACAGAGCGAGGGGAGGGGAGAGATGCGCACCAAACGATGAGAAGTTTCAGTCTTACCATCTGTGTATTGTTACAGTACAGACACTCCAACCCCTCTTCAAAACCACCTTAGCTAGTCCAACTGTGGTGTTTGCTGAACAGAAGAGCCAAACAGCAGCTCTCTGACACTCCCTTGCAATGCTCCACACATGGACGTTTGTATTTTAATTGAGTGTTTGTAGCATTCCATTTCAGAAAGAGTCTCTCACAGATCATCGTTGTGATAACACTCACTGAGTTTCTCATTCAGAAAATTCTCTTGAGTGGTTTGGGAAAAAAAAATCCCTGCAGCGAAAAAGATGTTTAATCAATAAAGTTTATGAATTTTCCCTTGTATGAATCGTTAGACACACACACACACTGACTGGAGAACAGATGGCATGTTAAAAGAAGTTTTCCTATGGAAGGCAGCTGTCTGTCAGTTGAAAAGTTTCACCTCAGTTCTGTGCTGTGAACGTGACCATGTGCCGACTGCAACTCCACAGATATCGAAATAGACTCTTTCCCCCTTTTCGGTTCTGACTCAGCTGTGGCGCTGTTGGAAAGCAGTGTCACCTCGGAATCAGAAGGTTGCGAGTTCAAGCCTCAGGCTGGGAGATTTCAGCATAAACACCCAGACTGGTACTTTAGGGCAACGCTCAGAGGATGCTGCACAGTCAGAGATACTGTCGGTCAGGTGGAGGGTGGCAAAAAGGGAATGTTACTGGGCCAGTAATCTGGAGCGCCATGCCCTAGGGACAGGCTCAAATACTGATGGAACTTGAATTCCATTGAAAGTTAGTTTCTGTAATGATGATCCTTAAACTGTCATTGATAGCTGTAAAAACTCACATAATGCCCCTTAGGTAAGGATACCTACCATCCTTACTTGGTTTGGCCTATGTTTGACTCCAGATCCTGCCCCTCGGAAATGACTAAGTCACTTGGTTAAAGGGTAATTAGGTAACAAATGCTGGCTGGGTGACACACTCATAGCCCACTAACTTACAGGGGGGTAACGACACCTTTGCTTTAAAAATCGCTACTGAGCATGCGCTGAAAGATCCATACTGTGATGATTAGATTCCCTACAGTGTGGAAACAGGCGTCCACACCGACCCTCCGAAAAGCGACCCACCCAGACCCATTCCCCTACATTTACCCCTGACTAATACACCTAGCACTATAGGCAATTTAGCATGACCAATTCACCTAACTTGCACATTTTTAGACTGTGGGAGGAAATTAGAGCACCCCGAGGAAACCCACGTTGACTCGGGAAAAATGTGCAAACTCCACACAGATAGTTGCCAGAGGCAGGAATTGAACCCAAGTCCCTAGCACTATGAGGCAGCAGTGCTAACCAATGAGCCACCGTGTCAGAACAAGATGGGGGTCATCATTTCCCATACTTCCGAACAGTAAAGTTTGGAAATATTCAGTCTCCTCAGTGTTTCCTACACTCCTTTCAGGTGAGATGGTAAACCAGTTGGCATTCACCTATTCTGCTGCTCTGGATTGAGAATTAAATCCCATGGTGCCATTCCATGAGGAGCATTCCGTTCTCTCCTGATCTCCAGGTCCATGTTCTTCCTTCAACAAACACTTCAAATGCTTGTTATCCTTTTTCATTGCTAATTGTGGCATTATTAAGGGCACCTATTTCCACCTCTCAAGCCTCACCCTTGGTTCTCAGCTTAGCTGCTCAAAGTCCATTGTCGGGGAACGATTTCTGACTGCAACAAGTTAGCAAAGTCATCATCCGGTTTCTTCAGTCCAATCTGGCCCCCCCTTTCCCCCGCCCTGTGTAAACTGGTGATTGTTCTAAACTCCATGGACTATGTCCCAATTTGCAGGAAGTCCTCTTTACCAATCTCGCCATGGCTCGTGGTTAAGCAACTCCTCAATTTTAAATTCCCATCTTTGTTTCTAGATCCTTCCGTGACCTTGCTCATCCCTAGCTTGGTTCCCTCCTCCGGCCCCACAACTCTCTGAGGAAGCAGCTCTCCATTAATTCTGGTCACTCACGAATCTCCAATTTTAATTCCTCCACCGTCAGTGTCTGGGCCTTCAGCTGTTCCAGAAGTCCCACTTGTGACCTCAACACCTTCATCCTCACCTTCATCCTTCAAGACTTTACTTCAAATCTGCCTCTTTAACCAAACGTTGACCAAATGTCAGCCCTAATATTTCCTAATGTGGCTCAGTGAACAATTTTCCTTCGCTGTCACTGGGTTAAAATCCTGGAATTCCCTCCCTAAGGGCATTGTGGGTCAACCCACCGCACACGGACTGCAGTGGTTCAAGGTGACAGCTCACCCCCACTTTCTCAAGAGGCAACTAGGGACAGGTACTAAATGTGGCCAATGGTGCCCAATTTCCATGAGTGAGTTTTAAAAAATCAACTTATAACTTCTGTTTATCACCTTATGACATTTTGTGGAGCTAAGGGCGGTGTATCAATATATTATTGTTGTCAAATCTTGCTAGATGCAGAGTTCTGTGCAGTTGAATATTCTAGTAACTGAAGCACAATGTGGGGTTATTGTAACTGAACCAGGAATCCAGGAAGCGCTCACTTTCCACAGGATTGCCACCCTTCACTTACCTGCATCATTCGGTTCTGTGATGGAACTTCCTTCTGTTCATGGGATGTGGTGTCGCTGGCTGTGCCCAGCATTTATTGCCCATCCCTAGTTGCCCCTTGAGAAGGTGGGATTGAGCTGCCTTCTTGAACCGCTGTTGTCCGTGTGCTGTGGGTTGACCCACAATGCCCTTAGGGAGGGAATTCCAGGATTTTTGACCTAGCGACAGTGGAGGAACGGTGATATATTTCCAAATCAGGATGGCGAATGGCTTGGAGGGGAACATGCAGGGGGTGGTGATCCCATGTTTCTGCTGCACTTGTCCTTCTAGGTGGTGGGGGGACTGCAGATTTAGGAGGTGCTGTTGCAAGAGGCTTGGCAATTTGTGGCAGTGCATCTATAGATGGTACACACTGCTGCTGCTGAGTGTTGGTG
This sequence comes from Hemiscyllium ocellatum, assembly GCF_020745735.1. Lineage (NCBI taxonomy): Eukaryota > Metazoa > Chordata > Chondrichthyes > Orectolobiformes > Hemiscylliidae > Hemiscyllium > Hemiscyllium ocellatum. Next base: position 41,516,279 of record NC_083437.1, on the reverse strand, counting down.
GTGGAGGGAGCGGATATTTGTGGATGTGGGGCCAATCAAGCGGGGGCTGCTTTGTCCTGGATGGTGTCGAGCTTCTTGAGTGTTGTTGGGGCTGCCCCCATCCAGGGCAAGTGGGGGGTATTCCATCAGACTCCGGACCTGCTTTGTTTCTATTGCGCAATTGCCCCTGAATCAGCCCACATCCAAACGGCCGACTGCTGCAAAAACACCAGCCGAGTGGAAACTGCACTCGGGCATTGGGAGCATCCAACTATGTCCTGGTACACTCCACCCTCTAAGGTTCCTGCCAGGGTGGTAAATCTCCTGCAAACCAATGCCATCTGTCCCTGATGGTGCCAACCAGCCCATGGTCACGGTTCAAGTAACTGGCATGAAATGCAAAGCTGGATGTCGGGGTGTGAATAGACGTTGGGGACCACTCCCTGTGGACGTTTCACATTCGTGAGAGTGAATGCCAATGCACCTCAAACGGCTACAGGACGAAGCAAGTCACTGACACCAAATAAAGAAGGGACTACAGCCAGCGATATTTGCACCAGGAAGCTGGATTAATTTGCTAGATACCTGCAGCCTGAAACAGACCGTCCTGATTCACCTTCCCCATTGTTTTGTACTCTTTCAAAAAAATCACCCCTCAGACTAAAATCAAAATCCTGCAGATGCTGGACATCTGAAACTGAGCAGGTCTAGCAGCTTTCTGTGTGGAGAGAGAGAGAGAGAGAGAAATGGAATTAATGTTTTAGAAAAAGAACCATATTTGACCCAAAAATGTTAACTCCGTCTCTCTTTCACAAATGCTGCCAGACCTGCTGGGTTTCTGCATCACTTGCATACAATCCCTGCAGTGTGGAAATAGGCCATTCAGCCCAACAAGTTTACACCGACCTTCTGAAGAATATCCCACCCATACTCATTATCCTACTCTATGCCTGCAACCCTGCATTTCCCATTGCTAGCCTGTACACTGTGGGCAATTTAGCATGTGACCAATTCACCCTGACCTGTATTTCTTTGGACTATGGGAGGAAACCAGAACACCTGGAGGAAACCCATACAGACACAGGGAGAATGTGCAAACTCCACACAGAGAGTTGCCTGAGGCAGGAATTGAACCCAGGTCCTTGGCGCTGAGACAGCAGCACGAACCACTTTCTAATTTTATCTCACCTGTCAGAGCCCTCTGTTCTCAGGATTGGATTACTTACAGTGTGGAAACAGGCCCTTCGGCCCAACAAGTCCACACCGACCTGCTGAAGCGCAACCCACCCAGACCCATTCCCCTACATTTGCCACTTCAGCTAATACTACGGGCAATTTAGCATGACCAATTCACCTAACATGCACATTTTTTTGGGTTGTGGGAGGAAAATGGAGCACCCGGAGGAACCCCACATGGGGAGAATGTGCAAACTCCACACAGACAGTCGCCTGAGGAGGGCATTGAACTCGGGTCTCTGGCGCTGTGAGGCAGCAGTGCTAACCACTGTGCCACCCATACAACACAGGGAAAACATGCAAATTCCTCACAGACAGTCACCCAAGAGAAAACAATACTGGCCTGTCAAACCTATGAATATGCAATCTGGCATATACTAGTAGACCATGAGGAGGACAGACAAACTGCACAGTGCTTTCTGGGTGATTTGGAAAGCAGAGAAAACAAACACTGAGGTAATCTAAGCTGGTGATAATCCTTGTTTTCCAATCCCCCCATGGCCTTGCCCTGCTTCCCTCTATAACCTCTATCAGCCCCACAACACTCACACCATTCAATACCACCTTGGCTGATCACCAACTCAATCCCCTTATCCCACTTTCTCCCCATATCCTTTGATCCCTTTATATATATCGAATTCCTTCATGAAAGCATTCAATGTTTTTGCCTCAATCACTTTCCATGGTAGACCTTTCCACAGGCTCCCCACTCTCCTCATCTCCATTCTAAATGGCCTATGCTGCATCCTTAGACTGTGACCCCTGGACTCCCTGGTCAATGGAGAGATCCTGGAATCTTTCAAGCTCTGGTAGGAGACTCAAGGCTCAACCTTCAACATGTTCTAGGACCTTAGCCTCTCACACTCCTCTGGCAGGCCCCAGGGTGGAAGGGAAGGGGATGGGGATAATCCCCCTCCATTTTATTCTTGGCCTAACCTTCACCAGTCTCCTTAAACACTGAGACAGCCCCCCTCTCCACCAGCTTGGCTCTTGGTAATAGTGTGAGAAACACCACGATGAGGATTAAATAGGGAGTGGGACTATAAATAAAGTGTTTGATAGGCGGGAGTTTTATTAGTGCAGCATAGCTGTTAGTTGTGGGTCAATATATGCTGCTAATGCAATACAGTGCATGTGATCCCCTTGCTGTGTTTAACCTCTGAAGGACGGTTTCGCAGTTTTGTGAAAAAAATCTCCAGCAAACAAGGTTGCACTCTGTCAGCGTCTGCAGCCAATGCTGCATCTCAAAATGCACTGTGTGATCCCTACCCTCTCTTTGCTGTGAATTGATAAACGTTCCTCCTTTAGGAATAAAACTGACTCTTTCTGACTGAGGGCAAAAGGTGGGGGTGCCATTAATGGAGACTCACCACTCTGGTCAAGGGAGCTTCCAGCCATACACTGTGGTCTTAGTTCCCTCCCTGCTCACATCGCCACAAGGAAGGTCAAGAGGACGACAACAGGAAGTGTCTTCAAGGTCACAGACTGGAAAGCAAAAGCAATTAAAAGTGCATTTAATCTCATAGTAAAACACACCCAGCACTGTCTCAGCTCTCACACACACACAATGGAGATTCCTGCTTCTTTCCATCTCTTATTAAAGAGGATTCGGTAAGGTTTTTAATCAACCATCGACACATTCAGGCCAATAGTTGAAAATGAAATTGAATCAAACCCTTGCTCATTGCGTCAATGAAGGTGTTTGCTCCCCTCTCCGGGTCTTCTGACCTTATTAGCAGGAGGGCGTATTGACCCTCCCTTAGCCACAGAAACACATCACCATCATGTGACCCTTCCCCCCCCCTTTGCAGTTTCAGGGCTGCACACTGTCAGAAGTTAATAAACTATCACCACCGCCAACACAAGAAACAAAGGGTGTGCATTTATATAGTGCCTTTTATGACCACAGCATGTCCCAAAGCTCTTTTCAGCCAATGAAGTAATTTTTTTTGGAAATGAAATCACCGTTGCTGTGTAGAAACGTGGAAGCCAATTTGCTCACAGAAAGCTCCCAGAATAGCCCCATGACATTGATCTGATTGTTGTTTCTGTGATTCCTAACCTTGTTAGGATGGTACTATTCATGGAATTGTGACCAGTCCAGACAGACTGTACCCAAAGTGTTCATATCAAACTGAAAAAATGCCCCCAGGTCCTCTCCCAAGGGCTGTGTGGAGACTCAGTGATGTGTCTGAAAAGCCAAACAGCTCAGAGTAAGAAACAAATTCAAATTAATCATTTCACTGAAGTCAGTAACCTGAGGGAGTGAATCTTCTGTATTTAAAGCAGTAGGGATATCAGACTAACTGGACCGCTGTGTGGAAAGCTCACACAGACTTGGAGCTGAAGGACCTTCTCATAGAATCCCTAGACTGTGGAAGTAGGCCATTTGGTTCCTGATGAAGGGCACCGGCCCAAAATGTCGATTCTCCTGCTCCTCAGATACTGCCTGACCTGCTGCACTTTTCCAGCACCACTCTCATCTTGACATTTGGTCCATCAAGTCAACCCCAACCCTCTGAAGAGCATTCCACCCAGAACCCCCTGCCCCACTCTATCCCTGTAACTCTATATTCTTCACAGATAACCCCCCGACATAGTCCTGGGCAAAGACATTTGTCTCAGGGTGGGATTGACCCTGGGTCCCTGGTAATGTGGGGCAGCAGTGCTAACCACTGTGCCACCATGCCGCCCACTAACCACCGTGCCGCCCACTTGCCACTGTGGGGCAGCAGTGCTAACCACTGAGCTGCCTGACGTTATACTGTTCCATGTTCTTGTGTCAGTTTTAATGAGGGCACTTCCCACGGAAGCAGGCAGGGATTGGAGGTTTCTCACTTTCCTCATCCTGGGATTGTGTGGTTTTCTTGGTGCCTGCTTTTCGAACACAAGAGTCTTTGTCATAGCAACATGCAAGGAGCCAATTAGATTGGCTCCAAGTGATCAGTCACTGAGGCGAGAAGGTTTTAATTAGGTGATCAGAGCTGTTGGTGCACTCAAATGAAAAAGGCAACGTTTTGGGAATTAATGCAGACATCTTAATCAGGGTTAAGCAACACTGATACAGCAACACACAAACACAGCCCCAGTCCAGTCATTTCCACATCCCACTCGGAGATATCACCATCAACCATGCGAATAGCAGTTAACAGGGATACTAGGCAGTTACCACCAAGGAGCAAGATCACTGTGGGGGGAAAGACCACTGTTCAAGGGAAGACAGCTATCTGGGAAAGACCACTGCCTGGGAGAAGACCACTGCCTGGGAGAAGACCACTGTCTGGGGGAAGACCACTGTCTGGGGAAGACCACTGTCTGGGGGAAGACCACTGTCTGGGGGAAGACCACTGTCTAGAAAAGGCCATTGTCTGGGGGAAGACCACTGTCTGGGGGAAGACCACTGTCTGAGGGAAGACCACTGTCTGGGAAAGACCACTGTCTGGGGGAAGACCACTGTCTGGGGGAAGACCACTGTCTAGAAAAGGCCATTGTCTGGGGGAAGACCACTGTCTGGGGGAAGACCACTGTCTGGGGAAGACACTGAGGGAAGACCACTGTCTGGAAAAGACCACTGTCTGAGGTCTTTCTGCTGAAGTGAAATAGGGATCAGTTTGGTGTATGTAAATATAATCTTACATAAGTAAGAGATGCTTTGGGTGTTTTTTGTTGGATAGAATCAAACTCCAATGTTTGTTTGTTTTCTTCATTTTTTACTATACAGAACCAAACAGCTTCAGTGACTATATTTTGTGAATGAAGTATATTTTTGAAATTGAAAAACAGTGTAGCCAGACACCTCAAACTATACTTGCTCACTCAGAGCGATCTGCACCCCATCCCAGCTGAACTCTGGGCTGGGTCATACCTGCTGCTGAAACACTCTGGAACCTCCGGCATTTTCCCATGCACGGTGTCCCACTCCCCACCTTACCTCTTCAAAGGTGCATGACTAGGAATCACTGACGGGGGTTGGTTCAAATCATTTGAATTGTGACTCTGAAGAATTAGAGCAGCCGGGGGTGACAAGAAGGTGGTGAGGGGTTGAAGGATTCTGGATGAGTGGCAAGGTGTTGAGGTACCTCTTGTAGTTAATGAAGATGGTCAAGGAATGTCAGAGATAAAGAAACAAAAATAGACAGGTTTATTTTTTTCCTGCAGAAAATACAATTGAGAGCATTGAGGACAACATATTGTCTCTGTAGAAGTAGCAATGTCAAGCTAAGAGAGAGATTAGGGGTTCGGTAATATGATTGCGAGAATCAATTTTATCAAATACATCAGGCTGGGTTTGATCTTGTATTGAGGCATTTTGTAAATCCGAAAGAAAGACTTGCGTTTCTATAACACCTTTCACAACAACTGAATGTTCCAAAGTCTACAAGCACTTTTGAAGTATTCTTCATGGTTGGAATATAAATGTGACAACCACGCTTCACACAGCAAGTTCCCATGAGCTGCAAAGAGATAATCAGCAGATAACCTGTTATTTTGTGATGCCACTTGAAGGGTAAATATTTGCCAGGATCCTGGGGAGCATTCCTTGGATTTTCTTCAGAGTCAGGAGTACGGACTTTCTTACACCTTCCTGAGAGGACACAGAAGGTCTCAGTTTCACTGAGCATCTGAAAGACAGCTGTGTGAACATTGCTGTGTCTCCTCTGTAAGGTTCTGCAGTGTCAGTCTTGTTTTCTGTGCTTAGATTCTGGAGTAGCACTTGAACATACAACTTTACAATTCAGAGGCAAAAGTATGGAACGAGCTGTCAGCCTGTGTGCAGAGTCCTGGTCTCTCTATCCCAACTGTGCCCATTAAATCCCAGGAGGAATGGATTCTAAAACTTATGTGAAACCTTGGACTCTGGGCGGCCATTCCTTATACAGATACTTGCTGCTAACTTCCCCCATCGCGTTCTTCTTCCTCTTACTACCCTGCCTGCTGTTCAAAGGCAGGAGTTGTTAGCCACAGGTCCGTTGAACTGTCCCTTAGTTTAGCTCAGAATGAATCTTCATGGACTTGCTGATCAGGATGCTTAAAGATACAGACTAAGTTAAACATAGCTTCATCTTAAATAACTTTCATTAATAAGTTCTTGATCACTTCTAACCTCGTGAGCTGACAGCAGGAGATCTATTGGTCTCTATTCTGCCTGTGTTCACCTCAGAGGAAGTGAGGACTGCAGATGCTGGAGATCAGAGTCGGGAGTGTGGTGCTGGAAAAGCACAGCAGGTCAGGCAGCATCCGAGGAGCAGGAGAATTGATGTTTCGGGCATAAACTCTTCATCAGGAATCAGATGCCTGATGACGGGCTCTTGCCCAAAACATCAATTCTCCGGCTCCTCGAATGCTGCCTGACCTGCTGTGCTTTTGCAGCACCATGCTCCCATCTCTGTGGTTCATCTATTAGATACATGCAGTGCTGAAAAAAAAACACACTTTTATTGAAGCTTTCCATCTTACATTCATCAGGACAGTTTGCAAGAATACCAATAATGTGGAAAATCAGCATAACAGTCCACACTCTGCACTTCTCTCATCTGTATAAATGTTGGTTTTCCCCTAAAATGGTATTCTTGCAAACTGTTTTGAGTATAAGAAGAAAATATTCAACAAAACAAATCTTTTCTCAGTAACACTTCAGCTCTGTCCTACCAAATGATGATTAATAACATTACATACAGCATGTCCTTCCCAAATGAGTCACACTTACTTGCTGTAACATCTTCCCTGTCACTCTGTCCCCAGCAAATATTTGTCTGCTTTTTTATTTAATTAATTCACAGCGTGAGGGCACTGATGGCCAGGTAGCCATTTCTTGCCCATCCCTAACTTTCCCTGGGGCAGGTGAAAGTCAACCACATTGCTATGACTTCTCCTCCTGACAATCATTGTCAGATTCTTAATCCCAGATTTTTTTTTATTGAATTCAAATTCCAGGTAAAATTTGAACCCAAGTCCCCAAGGCATTACCTGGGTCTCTGGATTAATATTCCTGAAATAACTTCACAGAGGCCAGTATCCCACCACCAAGACACACATTATTTACATATGCACAGTATACTAGCTGTGGTCAGCCAGCTCAGAGTCAGTCCTTGAATGAGGGGATTCTGAGTCCCTCGTTTATATTTATTTGTTATTATTTAATCTCTTGTTTTTTTTATTTTTTGTGAGACACAATGAAAGACACAAGGTGTGCAAATCTTTATTCAGTTTTCACCAAAAAAAAAGAAACACCCAAGTGGCCTGTGACAAGCAGTGCCCTTCTCTTCAAAGGCCAATGATGTGTGATCAAACAGTGAAGGGGAGGGCAGGGCAGGGATTAAATCAAAATAGAGTTGGACAGGGAAATAATACACTCCACTCCCTGCGATGCCCACCTCTTCCTGAACAGCTCAAGGATATTGATGGACATGCATGCTCCTTCTCCAGAGACACCCGGGCTCTAACATTTAATTCCTTGTTTTCTTTCTTATGTAGGCCAGACCAGGTAAGGGTGGCAGATTTCCTTTCCTATATGTTTTATGACAATCATCAGAGATTACACCATCATTATTAGGTGAGCTTTTAATTCCAGACTTTATCAAATTCAAATTTGATGATCTGCTATGGTGGGATATGAACCTAACCTGTTAGCCTGGGTCTGCTAGATTACTGAATACTGAAATAACTCCGCAGAGGCTGGTATCCCATCACCTTAATCCCTTGTTTATTTTTTTCTTCCACCTCCTCCTTGTTCTTCTCCTTCTTCCACCTCCTTCTCTCTTCTCTCTTCGGCACAGCACTGCCACTGGTCCAACTCCTTACTGGGAAAACACCCGAGTGGCCAGTGACAAGCAGTGCCCTTCACATCAAAGGGCAATTCTCCTGTTTTTTTTTAAGTGACAAGCAGTGCCCTTCACATCAAAGGGAACATTCAACTTTTTTTTGTGTGTGTGTGTGTGTGTAGTTGTGAGACACAGTGAGAGACGCAAAGTGCACAAATCTTTATTCAATTTCCACCACCAGGAAAAGTAGGAAAACACCCGAGTGGCCTGTGACGAGCAGTGCCCTTCACATCAAAGGGCAATGCAATCCTCTGTTTATTTTTTTTTCCTTCTTTTTTTCTTTTTTATCAAAATCCCCTGTTTCTTTTAACTTTTTTTCTACCCCCACACTACCGCCTAACTGCGGTAGTGCTTATTATTTTTAACCCCAGCACCCATGGTGTGTGTGCGCAGGTGTGAGACACAGTGAGAGACAAGGTGTACAAATCTTTATTCAATCTCCACCACCAGGAAAAGAAGGAAAACGCCTGAGTGGCCTGTGACAAGCAGTGCCCTTCACATCAAAGGGCAATGCTGTGTGAACAAACAGTGGAGGGGAGGGCAGGGATTAAATCAAAATAGAGTTGGACAGGGAAATAATACACTCCACTCCCTGCGATGCCCACCTCTTCCTGATCAGCTCAAGGATATTGATGGACATGCATGCTCCTTCTCCAGAGACACCCGGGCTCTAACATTTAATTCCTTGTTTTCTTTCTTATGTAGGCCAGACCAGGTAAGGGTGGCAGATTTCCTTTCCTATATGTTTTATGACAATCATCAGAGATTACACCATCATTATTAGGTGAGCTTTTAATTCCAGACTTTATCAAATTCAAATTTGATGATCTGCTATGGTGGGATATGAACCTAACCTGTTAGCCTGGGTCTGCTAGATTACTGAATACTGAAATAACTCCGCAGAGGCTGGTATCCCATCACCTTAATCCCTTGTTTATATTGATCAGCCGGGCTACCTGATTGGCCCAGGTTAACGGTGGTCCTGTAATCGAAAGCATCCACCTGGGTCCAATCACTACAAGTCCAGTGATATTATCACTAGACCATCAACTTGTCCATCACAAAATATCATATCCACTACCTTTTTTGGAGCTTGAACCTGACTCTGATATAAAATGCCAGGTATATTGAGCAAACAAAATCCATATTATTGCACTGAACTTTTTTTTCTTCTTGTAGCAATGCTTCAAAACTAATTCATGAAAGCTTTGTGTTTTTCTTTGTAATTTTCTTTTTGTTTGACTGTTGCCCTGTTTCCTTCCCTTCAGTTTTCATTACTGTATTAGATAACATGAATAATGCACAGTTGGTCAGTATTATAGACCTGTCAGAGCATTGAGGAGACAGACCTGGATATATAGTCCTTCTTGCTCTTGAAATAAAAGTCAGATTACCTTAGCAACCAAGTATTATCGTCTATATATTCTGTTTTTTCAATTTCCTGCAGAATGCCTATTAAATGAGTGTTTATGAATGTATATAAATAGTCAGGAACCAGACTGCGAGTCAAAGAAAAGATTCTTGAAACCATTTCCTATGAAGGAAATCAGTAGTTAGAATTTGAAATACTGTGTGTTGTAAACATACGTGACCTTCTCTGTTACGCCCAGGTGACCTCAATCTTCCTTCTAAGGCTTCTATGAAAATACTTTAAAATTTATGTCTTCCACTTCCTCGCAAATTTTTTTTTGTTCCAGATGATTTTTCCAAATGACTGTCCTGGTGTCTGTGACCACTGACGTTAATATGGTGGTGGAGAAACTGACAACATTACTGAGCCCCTTGTTTATTCAGTGGTCCTCAATATGGGGACAAAGTCAGGGATAATTCAAGATAAAATGCAAATAAATCCAAAGTAAGCCCTCACTGGAAAACTCTGATATCCCTGTAGCATGTTGTAAGATATATTGTTCCAGCTCTCTCGGTCATAGAGAAGCCATATAAAACAAGCTCTTTATACAATAACTCGGGGGAAATTTCCATTAAGTTCCCATTAAGATACTTAATAATCTCAATGTAATTGGAATGCCAAACCACTGTAAATCCATAAACATATTCAGTCTTTATATAAAGAGGATGCTATATTGTGTAACCTTTGATATGTTAATGAAACCGTTGTGAATGACCTTCCAACGTATAAACAATACTCTTCTGCAAACTGAAACTGTTCTAGCCACATGTTTATGACAAAATTTGTTTTTGTTACTTCTAGGAAATGGAACAAAGTTTTGTTCCAGGTAGCTAGTGTCAGCATTGGGCTTGGCCAGTCAGGTCTGTTATGGGTGTTGATTAAAGCCGAGCGATATGCCTTTAACCAGGAGGGCACCTCTTGCTGTATCTGCCTGGTTTTATTCAGGTGTGGAATGTGAGCATTGCTCTGTTGCCTGGCCCTACCTCTCCTTGAGAAAGTGATGGTGAGTTGCTTTCTTGAACCACTGCAGTCCTTGAGCTGTAGGGTCACCAACAGTGCCATGAGGAAGAAGTTTGACCCAGTGACAGTAAAGGAACGGTGATATATTGCCAAGTCAGGATGGTGAGTGGCTCAGAGGGGAACTTGCAGGGGGTGGTATCTGCTGCCCTTGTCTTTCTGGATGGTAATGGTCATGGGTGTGGAATATGTTGAAAGAGGCTTCTATTCATCTTCATACTCAAGCATCTTCGTTCTCTGTTGAAGGGAGATTACCAATTACAGGTACAAATTGATGAGTATATGGAGCCTGTGCCTCAGTAGGAGATGCCCATATCTTCATTAAAGCCAACAGACAGACTATCATCAAATCTTTAGTCTGATCTAGATTCAGAATGTTAGCACGATGCATTGGTTTTATTTCTGCCCTCAGAAGAGAAAACTGTTGATATTTTATTAAGGAAAATTTGCCTTAAATTCATTTCTTGTCACTTCTCAGATCTGATGTTGTCATCATTTCCCACTGTGTACTTTTCCTTGGCAACACCTACATTGTCCACCGGCTCTGGGGTCCACCCCCATCTCACCATCTTCACCTTGCTTGGCAACATACATGATCGTCACATTGGTGCATATTGTGTGACGCCCCATTGAATTGAATCTCAATTGGATATCTTGGTAATTAGCCACTGTCCACGAAGACTGTGGGCAAATTTCTCCATAAGATAGAGAAACTACTGAGCTTTCCTTTCATTCATTGCTCGGCTGCCATTCATTGCCTGTCCCTCATTGCCAGAGTGGGTAGTTTAGTTGAATAGAATAGAATAGCAAGTTATTGTCACACGTATTTTTACAAAAAAATACAGTGCAAAGTTTTATGAGTCACCATGCCATGGTGCCTAAATTTATCACAGAAGTCATAAAAAGGAAGAAAAAGAAAGTAAAAGTACATCGCCGTTCAATTAATGGCGCCTGGGTTCAGGGTACGCTGGAAAACTGAGCTGAGACTGCCACGCAGGGCCGAGCTAAGACTGCCCACCTCACTGAGGCAACACCTCCACGCTGGGCCACTGAAAAACCCAGAGGTTGTATCCGAAGCAAAGACAAGACCTCCACACCAGGACTACACCTCCATACCGGGACTATACCTCTGTGGCAGGACTATACCTCCATGCTGGGATTAGACCTACGCGCTGGGACTAGACCTCCGTGCTGGGACTAAAACTCCACACTCGGACTAAACCTCCATGCCAGGACTATTCCTCCATGCTGGGACTAGACCTTTGTGCTGGCACTAGACTTCTGTGCTTGGACTGGACCTCTGTAAGTGGGACTAGACCTCTATGGTGGGACTAGACGTCAGTGCTGGGACTAGACCTCCACACTGGGACCAGACCTCTGAGTGGGACTAAACCTTCGCGCTGTGACTAAACCTCCGTGCTGGGACCAGACCTCTGTGGTGGGACTAGACCTCTGTACGGGGACTAGACCCCTGTGATGGGACTAGACCTCCGCGCTGGGACCAGACCTCTGTGGTGGGACTAGACCTCCGTGCTGGGACCAGACCTCTGTGGTGGGACTAGACCTCCGTGCTGGGACCAGACCTCCGCGCTGGGACCAGACCTCCACGCTGGGACTAGACCTCTGTGGTGGGACTAGACCTCCACGCTGGGACCAGACCTCGTGGTGGGACTAGACCTCTATACAGGGACTAGACCTCTGTGATGGGACTAGACCTCCACGCTGGGACTAGACCTCCGCGCTGGGACCAGACATTTGTGGTGGGACCAGACATTTGTGGTGGGTCCAGACCTCCGCGCTGGGACCAGACATTTGTGGTGGGTCCAGACCTCCGCGCTGGGACTAGACCTCCATGCCAAGTTGTTGGATTACCCAGAAGCCACCAAAGAAGACCTCCACGACTGGATGGGACCTCCATGTTGGTTTTGGAGATCCACGGTGGGCCAAGACAGCCACACCGTGAGACTGCTACCCCACCACAGGTAAACCACATTGATGTGGGAGAGGAGGTCTGGAGTCACATGTAGGTCAGACCAGGTAAAATTCCTTTCATCCTAAAGATGGATTGGGTTTCATTTTCTTTTAATACAATTGGTAATGGTGACATGGTTGCCAATTTAATGGATTCAGATTTCACCATCTGCCATGGTGGGATTCCAAACCAGGTCCTGAGAAAAATTAACCTGGGGATCTAGATTATTAATCCAGTGACAATACCATCACCTTGCCAACACATTTGGGGTCTGACTGTCCATTGCTTCACAAACATGAGTCACATTGAGGAGCTTACTATCACAAGGAGTACAGCAATATTCTGGGGATGGTTCAAAAGAACATGTGTTATTGTATTACCCGATGGTTTGCGTCATTTATTACCACCCAGTTGTATTTCCCAACAGCTACTTCTATTTTATTTCATGATTTAAAATAAAACCTGTCGTCTCTGGCTATGAAGTAACCTCGCTGAGATGTGTTAAATGCTTGGTTAAGTGCTGATGGTTGTTTCTCATTGTGAGTGGGCGCTCACACACGTTCTGTAGTGTGGAGTTCACAGTTGTTAATTATAGCTGGATTATTTTAGCAGAAGGATTATCAGTTTCAGTATATTTTTTGATCACTCGCACGAGGAGCTCAGAATGAAACGCAAACAAAGACGGTAATGGGGACATTCTCCACTCAAGGTTCGTGCTGGTCACCTGCATACTCTGGAAGTGGAGAGGAGTCAGAGGAACTTTCAGACTAAAACCTCACTCATGGTGTAGGTTTCTGTGTCAATATTCGGAGCAGACTAAATTAGGTTACTTACAGTGTGGAAACAGGCCCTTCAGCCCAACAAGTCCACACCGACCCGCCGAAGCGCAACCCACCCAGACCCATTCCCCTACATTTATCCCTTCACCTAACACTACGGGCAGTTTAGCATGGCCAATTCACCTAACCTGCACATCTTTGGACTATGGGAGGAAACTGGAGCAAACTCACACAGACACAGGGAGAATGTGCAAACTCCACACAGTCAGTCTCCTGAGGTGGGAATTGAACCCAGGTCTCTAGCACTGTGAGGCAGCAGTGCTAACCACCGTGCCACCCATAAATATTGCATACCAGCCCAGAGTTGAAGTTCAGGCTCAGTAAACCATTCTTTGCATTTTCCTAAAATCAATGACGGTATCACTGGCCAGGCCAGCATTTATTGTCCATCCCTAATTGCCCAGAGGGCAGTTAAGAGTCAATCACATTGCTGTGGGTTAGGAGTCACATGTAGGCCAGACCAGGTAAGGATGGCAGATTTCCTTCATGAACCAGATGGCCCTGTAAGCACAATCAGCAATGATAATACCGTCAACACTAGGCTAGCTTTTCTATTTAATTCAGGATATTTTATTAAATTCAAATTTCACCATCTGCCGCAGTGGGATTTGAAACCACTGAACAACAACTATAGTTACATTGGACTGTGTTTCATCATCACTAGCATTGGTCATGCTATCTGAGTATTTTAATTTGCAAGGTGCATGGGCTCTAACCAAAGTAGCTAGTTGGCGGGAGTACCACACTGAGCAGCCAATGTAATTGCGTGGTTTAACAAAGATCCTTCCTTTGCTACTTTTTCTTTCCACTTTGATTTTCCCATTTTTTTTTTGTATGAATTGTGGCCGTGATTTCACAGTCATTCCCGATGGAAACCAGCAACAGCTTGCATTATATAGCACTGTAAACAAAGTAAACTGTCCCACAGTAGCCCACAGGAGCCTAAAATGATGGGACGTTGCCACTGAGCTAGAGAAGGAGGCATTAGGGCATCAGGTGATGAAGGCTTGGTCAAAGAGGTAGGTATAAGGGTACCTGGTCAAGGGGAGGGGGTTGTCTAGTGGTACTGTCACTGGACTAGTTCTCAGGGTCCAAGCTCAAGTCCCGACAAATGGTGGAGTTTGATCTGAACATTTTAAAACAAAACAAATCTGGAGTTAAGAGCCTAATGATGATCATGAAACTATTCCATTGTTGAGGAAAATCCCATGCTGTCTTTTAGGGAAGAGAATCTGCCATCCTTACCCAGTCTGGCCTACATGTAACTCTAGGCACATAGCAATGTGGTTGACCCTTAAATGGGGCACTTAACTTTATGAGTAATAAATGCTAGCCTAGCCAGTGATGCCCTTTTCCTGTGAATTAATGAAACAAAGCAGGCTTTAGGAAGGACATCAATAGGATCCCCTTGTCATGTACAACTACAGAAACAAAACTTTTTTCCAGAACTGATAAATTCTCCAATTCTGGTCAAGTTGCACCAAACATACTGATTGGTTTCCAGAATCTAAACCTCGTTCAATAAATACAATAATGAATTAGAGGGTGGCTCAGTGGTTAGCACGGCTGCCTCACAGTGCCAGGGGCCTGGGTTTGATTCCAGCCTCAGGCAACTGTCTGTATGGAGTTTGCACATTCTCCCCGCATCTGCATGGGTTTCCTCTGGGTGCTCTGGCTTCCTCCCACAGTCCAAAGATTTTCAGGTTAGGTGAACTGGCCACATTAAATTGCCCAGAGTGTTCAGGGATGTGTAGATTAGGTTGAATAGTCAGGAATAAATATAAGATAGGGAAATGGGCCTGAGTGGTTACTCTTCAGAGGGGCGGTGTGGACTTGTTGGGCCGAAGGGCCTGTTTCCACACTGTAGGGATTCTATGAATGTAATGTAATGTTGCCAATGTACCAGGAATTTACTATTAGTGCCATACAATGTAGAATTTTGTTTCTGTGTTACTTACTGATGTTGCATGTGATGATATAACAGAAGCATTCTGCATGCATTGTGGAGTCCACATGTGCAAGCAGAGCTATCTCCTCCCTATATTGCTCTTCAGCTGTACATTACATTAAACATGGTTTCCCCACAGGTAGATGAGGCTACAGTGTCGTTTACATCCAAGGGAGTGGAACTGGCCGAGAAAATAGTTTTAAAAAGCCACAAACGTACCAAATCCGTCGCGTCTTTTCCCGGGATCATCAGAGGAATTAGAGAAATTTATCAAAGCTAGATTTGAGTGTTGATGAATGGAAGCCATTGGTCAAAGTAGTAGGGAATGGCTCTTGTTTATTCAAATTTTTATGATGATCATTTCATCGCCACAATGATGCCTTTTAGTCAGATGTTCTGATTAAGGCTGGTGTAGTCAGACCATGGTACAGGAGAAGTACTGCAGATGCTGGAAATCTGAAATAAAAACAGAAAATGCTGGAGAAACTCAGCTGTTCTGGTGACATCAGGAACAGAGTTAGTGTTTCCAGAGCTTTCTGAAGAAGTGATACAAGGCTTGAAATGTTAACCTTGTTCCACTCTCCAAAGATGCTGCTAGACCTGCTGAGTTTCTCCAGCACTTTCCGTTTGCATTCCTGCATTACTCTGACAGCGTTGCTTTGTGCAATTTGCTTGAATCTTAGTTCATAAGGTATAGGAGCAGAATTAGGCCATTCAGCCCATCGAGCCTGCTCTGCCATTTGATCAGGGCTGAATGCTCCTCACAGCTGAAAATGTGTTGCTGGAAAAGCGCAGCAGGTCAGGCAGCATCCAAGGAACAGGATGCTGCCTGACCTGCTGTGCTTTTTCAGCAACACATTTTCAGCTCTGATCTCCAGCATCTGCAGACCTCACTTTCTCCCTGAATGCTCCTCACTCCCATTTTCCTGCCTTCTCCACACTACCCTTCAACCCATTACTAATTAAAAATCTGTCTAACTCCTCCTTAAATTTACTCACTGTCCCAGCATTCACTGTACTTTGGGGTCGTGAATTCCACAGGTTCACAACCCTTTGGGAGAAGTAGAGTCCGAGAAGTGTACAGCAGGGACACAGACCCAACTCTGTTTTAAATTTGCTGCCCCTTACCCTAAGACGATGACCTCTTGTCCAAGAATGCCTCACAAGAGGAAGCATCTGCTCCGTGTCTATCTTATCCACACCTTGTATCGTCCTGAACACCTCAATTTGATCTCCCCTCGTTCTTCTAAATTCCAGAGAGTATAGGCCTTTCTTAATCAAAACAAAGTTATTGTAAAGGTCCAATAATATGGAATGACAGTATTTCACGTCCTTTTGGTAAGTGTGAAACTGATTTATACTTGTTAGTTTGTTTTAGACTGTGAAGATTCATAGCATGTCTTTCCTTTCTTTCCGATTTCCTGCTGGCTCGCTGAATCGAAGGTGAGTGAAGTTTATGCACTGAAGACAACTCAGGAAATCTCAAGATGGCTGCCAAGAGGAAAGGAGGCTTAAAGCTGAATGCTATCTGTGCCAAGCTGAGTCGGCAGGTTGACTACAACTTTGGGGCAGAGCAGACTGAGCCAGACCACAAACCTCAAGAGAACGACAGTGCTGATGGGCTGCGTCATGGCGACCAGGAGGGGGACACTGACACTCCCGATGGACTCCATGACATCCAAAAGTTGGAGGAGGACAAGAAAAGGCGGGAAGCAATAGAGAAGTGGGTGAATGGGGAATACATGGACGAACATGGGGAGCGTGGTGAAGAAAGGCTAATAAAGGCCGGTGATAGTGAGTACATCGCCCCCGAAGGGGTCTACATGGTGCAGCCCAAAGGTTGTAGTGATGAGGAGGACAATGATGGAGCTCAAGGCTCACTCGATGGCAGTTACATGGATGACAGAGACTCTGAGGAAGTGGGACTGAAAGAGGAAGGTTACAACTCTTCCAGTGAAGCCAGTATCAGACAAGCCAGTATTGCCTCTTCAGGTGAGCAACACCTCCCATTTTTTGACAAATATACTCCCAATGTTAGTTCTGGTTTAATGAGGTTTTGCTAAGATGGGGCACTTAGCCTTGTTGCTAGTTGAAAATAATTAGGAAGAACGATCCCACTTGTTCATAATAAGGCACCTTGATAAATATAACTCCTCTTGCTATTGTGAAAAGCCTTATCTCTTTGCTGTTCTGACACAGGAAATCCAAACATAATTGAGGCTAAAAGAGACACTTCTGAGTGACCTGGCTAACTTGACTCTTTGTGAAAGAGATAAAATTTTGAAGGGATTAAAAGCTGCACCATGAATTATTTCCAATGTTTTTTAGCCGAACCTGTTCCACATGCTAAGTCTACATTTCCAAAGTGCATGTTGACAAGATGTCCTGGATATAGGTGTGGGCATGGCATCATGCATATCATTAATTTTATGTTAAGTAATCCATCCGACAGAAGTAAGATTTTGTGGGTTTTGAACTCTCAACAAGACTCATCAACGAGGTAAGGATTGGGATTAAACACATTCAAAGCCCCTATCCACGGGTCCCTTGAATTTTGTGAAGGTCGGTGAGGTGTGTTATCAAAAGGAGGAAGTGCACATTGGTCAAATGGACCGGAGACGCATGATATGGTGATAGATTTCTGCATTCACTGTACTGGCTGCTGACCAACAAAATCAACTCAGTAAGGTGTTGATGCTAACAGGCATTTCTGTCGCATTTTTCCCCTCAAAGATTTGGGTATGAACGCTTAATTATCAGAACTATAATTAGCACATCTCTGATATCGGACTTCCTCCTGAATGTCAAGTCTCACAACAATTAAGAATTGCATCAGAACAAAAATAATCTAGAAACCGAACATCGGGCTCAGCGATGGAGTTTACTTGAAAGGAGAAATGATTTCTTAGCTTGTGTTGAAATGGCAGGGAGGGAGCCCAATTCTAATTGTTTGCCATTTGAGCTGCTTTGGTTAGAGTCAGGCTCTGGGCTACCTTTCACAGTGGAGTTAGCAGGCTTGAAGTGCAAAGATTAGGGTACTTCATTTAATGCTCTCAGTGACACTTTCTCTCCAACTGGCCTCTGATACAGAAATAAGGAATTATCCGAAACCCCGGTCGCTAAAGGCAGGGGATGACATCATTGTGAGGAAATATGATAAGGTCAATACATTTTTACACTATTTTTAAAGTAAGATTATCTGACACTCTGTCAGAACAGATTATTCTTGCTGAATTCAAGCCTTAAGAGGCCATGAGGCTTTGCATACCTTATGTTCCCCTGACCTGTGTGCCTGAGCCCCCTGCACCAAAAGCAAAGCTTCAGTTACTTCAGAACGCGACTCGCTGAACACGGGAACATGGGAACAAGGAGCAGGAGGCGGCCATTCAGCCCCTCAAGCCTGCTCCGCCATTTGATCTGATCATGGCTGATCTCATCTCAACACCACTTTCCTACTTGCTCCCCTATAACACTTCAACCCCTTACCCATTAAAAATCTGTCTATCTCCTCCTTAAATTTACTTAATATACTCCCAGCATCCACTGCATTCTCGGGGGGAGTGAATTCCACAGATTCATAATCCTTTGAGAGAAGTCATTTGTCCTCATCTCTGTTTTAAATCTGCTGTCCCTTACGCTACCATGACCTCTCTTTGACCCATGAGGAATCACCCTCTCCACATCTACTTTGTCAATCCCCTTTAGTGTCTCCTACGCCTCAATTTGATCTCCTCTCAATCTTCTAACCTCCAGAGAGGATAGGCTTAAACTGCTCAATCTGTCCCTTGACACATTCTGTACTCCAGGCAAGTGAGGATTAATGTATTGTCATATTTCAAATGGTGAAAGAGGACACATTCAAAACCACGATGAACAATCTGAGGTATTGCTTTCACTCCACCATCTCCTTCTCCGCATCATTGATTCACGGCAGATAAAAGCTATTTCCGTTTTTGTTTTGTTGACCCTTGATTCGCTACCCATCTTAAAACATCCTTCTGATGGAAGTGTGAACATATTCACTACCGTGCCCCACACCAACTCAGAAATCCACAAGATCCCTACATGAGTGAACCCGTCTGGTTCACTCATGTCCCTTAAGGAAGGAGAACCACTTACCCGGCCTGGCCTGTATGTGACTCTACACCATGTGGTCGACTCTTAACTGAGATGGACAATAAGGGCTGGCACGCCTATGTCTCATGAATGAATTAATAAAAAAACTACAAGTATTATTTAATAAGCAAGCTGAGTATTTGGAAAACTGAATTTAGTCCCATAATTAGGAAGGTAGGACCAAGAGGAAACCCATTCAGCACCTCCACAAGCTCTTCAATCAGATCACAGCTTCTCTATGTTATTATACCATCTTCCTATCTTGTTTGTATCACCCTTAATGAGCAAACTTTCAGTGAGCAAAATTCGGGCGCATGGTATTGAGGGCAAAGTATTAACTTGGATTCAAAGTTGGTTGGCTGATAGGAAACAAAGAGTAGTGATAAATGGCTCCATTTCGGAATGGCAGGCAGTGACCAGTGGGGTACCGCAGGGATCAGTGCTGGGACCGCAGCTTTTTACAATATATATTAATGATATAGAAGATGGTATTAACAATAACATTAGCAAATTTGCTGATGATACTAAGCTGGGTGGCAGGGTGAAATGTGATGAGGATGTTAGGAGATTACAGGGTGACCTGGACAAGTTAGGTGAGTGGTCAGATGCATGGCAGATGCAGTTTAATGTGGATAAATGTATGGTTATCCACTTTGGTGGCAAGAACAGGAAGGCAGATTACTACCTAAATGAAATCAATTTAGGTAAAGGGGCAGTACAGAGAGATCTGGGTATTCTTGTACACCAGTCAATGAAGGTAAGCATGCAGGTACAGCAGGTAGTGAAGAAGGTTAATAGCATGCTGGCCTTCATAACAAGAGGGATTGAGTATAGAAGCAAAGAGGTTCTTCTGCAGCTGTACAGGGCCCTAGTGAGACCACACCTGGAGTACTGTGTGCAGTTCTGGTCTCCAAATTTGAGGAAAGACATTATGGCTATTGAGGAGTGCAGCATAGGTTCACGAGGTCAATTCCTGGAATGGCAGGATTACCTTACACTGAAAGACTGGAACAACTGGGCTTGTATACCCTTCAGTTTAGAAGACTGAGAGGGGATATGATTGAGGCATATAAGATCATTAAAGGATTGGACACTCTGGAGGCAGGAAACATGTTTCCGCTGATGGGTGAGTGCCGAACCAGAGGACACAGCTTAAAAATACGGGGTAGACCATTTAGGACAGAGATGAGGAGAAACTTCTTCACCCAGAGAGTGGTGGGTGTGTGGAATGCTCTGCCCCAGAGGGCAGTGGAGGCCCAGTCTCTGGATTCATTTAAGAAAGAGTTGGATAGAGCTCTCAAGGATTGTGGAATCAAGGGTTATGGAGATAAGGCAGGAACAGGATACTGATTAAGGATGATTAGCCATGATCATATTGAATGGTGGTGCAGGCTCGAAGGGCAGAATGGCCTACTCCTGCTCCTATTGTCTATTGTCTATTGTCTTAATGCCCTCACCTATCAAATACGTACCAGTTTTGGAGTTTTTAGCTCACCCAGAGTCTGCAGCACTTTGTGGGTGAGGTGGATCCAGACTTCTCCTTTACTCACTTTCTGCTGTTCGGGTTCTGCTGGTTACTGAGAGTCTGCAGCTGGCGTAGGGAAACACCTATCATTTTACATTCAGCTGGTTGAAGCAAGGGACAGATTTAACAAGGGAAAGGCAGCTTCGTAGTTATGTTACAGGCAAACCACCTGGGGATGTAAATTTGAATCCCTCAGTGGTAACTGGAAATATAAATTCAGTTATTTAAATAAATCCAGGGTGGAAATCTTCTGTCAATTACAGTAATCCTGAAACCATTGGATTGCTGAAAACTCACCTCGATCACTAATAGCATTTTTATTTTAGAATCCCTACAGTGTAGGAGCAGGCCATTTGGCCCATCAAGCCCACACCAACTCTCCAAAGAGCATCCCACTCAGACCCCACCCCTGTAACCCTGCATTTCCCATGGCTAACCCACCCAGCCTGCACATCCCTGGACATTATGGGGTAATTTCCCATGGCCGATCCACCCTAACCTGCACATCTTTGGACTGTGGGAGGAAACCAGAGCACCCGGAGGAAACCCACACAGACGCAGGGAGAACGTGCAAACTCCACACAGTCAGTCGCCTGAGGGTGGAATCGAACCTGGGTCCCTGGTGCTGTGAGGCAGCAGTGCTAACCACTCAGCAAGCCTCTTTTGAATTTTGACATTCATTCATGGAATATGAGCATCACTGGCTAGACCTGCATTTTTTTCCCTATCTCTTGTTGCCCCTAATGGGGTCATTTCAGAGGGCTTTTACAAGTCAATCACATTGCTGTAGGTCTGGAATTCCATATAGGCCAGACTGAGTGCTGTCCTTCCCTAAAGGACGTGAGTGAACCTGGTGGATTTTAATGACAATTGAGAGTGGTCATTTTTGAACTACCTTTTAATCCCAGATTTTTATTGAATTCAAATTTCACCAGCTGTCTTGGTGAGAACTCTGACCTGGAATTACTAATCTAATGCACTGCCACCAAAGGATAAGGTCAGGTAAAGTTGCTGTAGTCCCAGATGCTGCCCTCTTATTAGAGAGAGATGTTTCCATGGAATGGTGGAGTCCAGAACTAGAGGGCATAGGTTTAGGGTGACAGGCGAAAGACTTAAAAGGGACTCAAGGGGCAACATTTTCATACAGAGGGTGGTGCTAGAATGAGCTGTCAGAGGAAGTGGTAGAGGCTGGTACAGTTACAACATTTAAAAGGCATCTGGACAGGCGTATGAATAGGAAGGGTTTGGAGGGATATGGGCCAAATACTGACAAATGGCACTAGATTAATTTAGGGTAACTAGTCAGTATGGACGAGTTGGACTGAAGGGTCTGTTTCCATGCTGTATATCTCTATGATTGGCGGTGGTTTATCCTGTGGATCACTATGCCTCAGGCGAGGGGAGAGGTTGAGAAGGAAAATAGCCCCAGCTGATGCAGGAATTGAACCCATGCTGTTAACCTCACTCTGAAATGCAGACCAGCCATCCAGTCACCCACCACTGTCTCCTCCATTTACCGCTCACGCAGTCTGACATGACTCCAAATCCAGAGCCAACTGGCTCCTTCATAACTCCCACCTGATACGGCCCCAGGCCCAGCAAACCAGTCAGTGTTATTGGGACAGGCAAGAAATGCTAGTTTCACCAGTGATGCCCACCTCCTGCAAATTAATTTTAAAAAGTGTGTCTGAAGCATTGCTGTGATGGCTCCTGGGTGTATGAGTGGAGCACTGAGTTCGGTGCTCTATCTGTTTCACAGAGTTGCAACATTTAAGGCCCCTTGGCCTGGCTTGACTAACAACTGGATTTCCAACTATTCCCCAAGATTTTCCACCCTGAATATCTGTTCCTCACCATCCGAGGAGATAATGCAATACCAGCTGTGCCTTGAAGGAACATGTGAGGAGAGAAGCTCTTGTCTTTAATGAAAATCTAGTTTGAAATGCTGATGGTGATGTGATATTTTCAAGACGGCAATATAACGGTGTTTTGATTTGTCTTCTAACTGTAACGTTGAGTTAGATTCAAGAGATTTTCTTATGAATCCTCCTTCTCTGACATGGAGCTGTACTCAGAGAGCATGTGTCAGAAGGTTGGAGGCACACCAATTATTCTTTACATGTTAAACTGTTCGAAAACACAATGATGGACTGTGACAGCTGTCAGCTTTAATAACTCTCCTCTCCCCACCCTCCTGGTTGCTCCTTACAAGCCAAAACTCTCAGGGTTTTGAAATTCCTGGTGACAAAATTTTACACATATCTTCCCAAAACAGTGTCACCAGCTGTCATACCTAAGGCAGGATGAGGGAGGCGTTGGTGAAATCAATTTTGCTGTTATTGCATTAAAGAGAACCCATGTCATTCCTAATGTTGGATGCCAAGCTGGCTCACTGGTTAGCACTGCTGCCCCACAGCGACCCAGGATCAATTCCACCCTCAGGTGACTGTGTGGGATTCGCATGTTCTCCCCGTGTCTGCGTGGGTTTCCTCTGGGTGCTCCGGTTTCCTCCCACAGCCCAAAGATGTGCAGGTCAGGTGGATTGACCATGCTAAATTATCCACAGGGATGTGTGGATTAGCCATGGGTAAATGCAGGGCTACAGGGAAAGGGTAGGTCTGAGTGGGATGCTCTTTGAAGGGTCATTGCAGACTTGATGGGCTGAATAGCCTGCTTCCAGATTTGTACGGATTCTTTGAGAAGAATTCTGCTCGAATTATGAGCTAACCTTCTCCTCAAAGATGATCCTAGAGGCAGGAGTAGACCATTCAGCCCCATGTATGTACTTCCCCATTCTGGTTCATGGTTGCTCATTGACCTCAATGGCATTGTCCTGTGCTGGTCCCATATTCCGTGATGTCCATAGTCTCTGATACTTGCCACCTGAAGGTAGCAGCTTGTTCTGCAGTAACAAAGAGCTCTTCATCTCTCTTCACTCCCAGTTCTTGTTCTTCATGTGGAAAGCGGGCACTGGGAGGAGGGGGGAGGGGGGAGTCAATGGGTAAATGGAAGATAGCAGATCTCCCTGGTCACAGCTTTACTCCATCTTTGCCTCCCCAGATTTGGCACATGAATCCTGAGCAGTTCCCTCCTTCAGTAGCTAGGCAGTTCAGAAAGAATCCTGCACTGTCCCCACCAAGATCAGCACTGAAAGGGCTTGGTTACTGTGGCTCAGAGTTCATTATCCAATCAAAGGAAGATGCAGAATTCCTTTGCGGGTCCTTATCACTGTTTGTTAAACAGACAAAGGGCAAAGTTCTCTTGTCCCGTTGAATAACATAGGAGTCATAGAGTCATAGAGATGTACAGCACGGAAACAGACCCTTCGGTCCAACCTGTCCATGCTGATATCCCAATCCAATCTAGTCCCAACTGCCAGCACCCGGCCCATATCCCTCCAAACCCTTCCTATTCATATACCCATCCAAATGCCTCTTAAATGTTGCAATTGTACCAGCCTCCACCACTTCCTCTGGCAGCTCATTCCCTCTGTGTAACACCCTCTGTGTGAAAATGTTGCCCCTTAGGTCTCTTTTATATCTTTCCCCTCTCACCCTAAACCTATGCCCTCTAGTTCTGGACTCCACAACCCCTTGGAAAAGACTTTGTCTATTTATCCTATCCATGCCCCTCATAATTTTGTAAACCTCTATAAGGTTACCCCTCAGCCTCTGACGCTCCAGGTAAAACAGCCCCAGCCTGTTCAGCCTCTCCCTGTAGTTCAAATCCTCCAACCCTGGCAACATCCTTGTAAATCTATTCTGAACCCTTTCAAGTTTCACAACAGGAAAATTATGAACCTGCCTTTCAAGTCCAGTTGCCAGCTCGCCAGGATGTGAGACTTAAGCTAGAAGGCATGGACAGGAACATGAGCTGGCATTTATATAGCACCTTTTGTGACCACTGGCCATCCGGGGAAGTACTTTGTAAAACGTGGTTACTGTTGTCAGGTAGGAAACATAACAGCCAATGTTCACACTGCAAATTCACACACACATCAACAGGATAATGACCATCCACCTTGTGATCCTGACTGAAGGATAAACATTGGGCAGATCTCTGAGGGGTCCTCCCTGTTCTATGTCCAATTGGATGCCATGGGATCTTTCATATCTGCCCGAGCAAGTTGAGAAATTGTAACATTTAAACAAAATGGTGTGTTTCTTCACCTTGAATATTTTTATTGATTGATTGTGAAAGTATGGGAGGTGAAGGAGAGAAAAGGTGGGTGTAACCCAGGAGGGGGTTGTGGGGGTTGGGAGATCCATGTGAAAATACATCCAGTCGGAATTGGCAACACTGACTGTCCACAAATTTACCGGGGATCCTGGAGGATCCTCACATTTGGCACAAACATCACGGGGAGGGGGAGTCCCTCCTCGACTACAGCAGAGAGGGAAAACCAGTGAGGAATTGGGTTATCTGCCAGCGTCCCCTCGATTCCCACGCTGCCCATCAGCCCGGTCAGCTTCAGATTTCTGAAAACACAACAGTTTCCTTTTGCAGTCCGCAAACAGAACTGTGAGGCGGAAAGAGAATGGATCCGCTCACTTCTCTGATGAGTCATTGCCGGGGTTTTTAAGAACAACTTAGTGAGGAAAGCCCCCGAAATGTGTCCTTTATAAACCGGGTGCACCATTAAAACAAGTCGAGCCACAGCACAGAGAAGATGACTTTGTACAGACAGAGTCAAGCGATGAGCAGAGAGCATTTTGAAAACTTTGTTTAATGTACTGAGAAGCCATTGACTCGAACATTTAGCGAAATTGATTTTCCTGACATTGATGAACTCCCTTTATTTTGCCCCTGTATTAATTACTTTTTACAAATTAATTTAGCAGCTGTAAAACTGGAGAGCTGTGCTGAATGTCCCTGCAATGTTTAACTCTTTGATCTCCACCCCCTTCCCATCCCTGCCCTACACACCCCACACCCCCAGGGGAGACATCGACACTCCATGACTATGCAGCAACCACGATGAATGAATTCCTGGGGATGTTTGGCTATGATGACCAGAACGTCAGGGATGAACTGGCCAAGAAGATCAGTTTTGACAAGTTGAACGCCACTACCTCAGAGACCTACCCAGCGGCCTCCCCAGGCGAGGACAGCTTAGCTCGGAGGGTGCGCATTTCCAAATACGAGGAATACATCCGGAAACTCAAGGCGGGGGAGCATTTGCCTCGGCTGCTCCCGCTTCCCAAAGCTGAG
The DNA here is from genome assembly GCF_020745735.1 of Hemiscyllium ocellatum. NCBI lineage: Eukaryota > Metazoa > Chordata > Chondrichthyes > Orectolobiformes > Hemiscylliidae > Hemiscyllium > Hemiscyllium ocellatum. Next base: position 41,490,204 of record NC_083437.1, on the reverse strand, counting down.
GATTCGAGCACCCGGACGCTCGGAGGGAAGGACCCAGTCCCAGCTGGAGGCCAATTCTCTGGGCAGGAAGCCCCCGTTCGCCACGATGCCAAGCCCACTGCCCCCGCTGCCCCTCCCAGCTCCTCGGCTCACGGCCTCCTCTCCCGCGCTTCCAAATACGACTACTTCATCCAGAAGCTGAAGATCGGCGAGAGCATCCGGCCCCAGAACGGCAACAGCTACAAGAGGCCGTCGAAGTACGACCTGGAAAATGTGAAGTACCTGCACCTCTTCAAGCCGGGCGAGGGTGACCCGGACATGGGGGGTGCCATCGCCTTCAAAACTGGAAAGGTGGGCCGTCCGTCCAAGTACGACATCAAAAACATCCAGAAGTTGGCCATGGTGAAGGCCCCCACCAACCCTGGCATTGCCCCCCTGTCCAGCAGCCCGTGTGCCCGGACCATGAGCACCGAGTCGCCCACCTCCACCAGTTTCGGCAGCACCGACCTCCTGAAATCCAGCTTCTCCAAGACCGACTCCATCACCACCGGAACTGTCTCCACCGTCAAGTAAGATTTATTCTTTGCCCGTTCATTCACCAGATCCAGTCGGTTCTGAGAAGGAGCCAGATGTGGTTTTCTGGGCTAGATGCATCAAAGGGAGAAAGCAGGAACAGGGGATGGAGCTGGGTGATCAGCAATGGTTGCATTGGATGGGGGGATAGCAGGATCGATGGGCCGAATGGCCTACCCCTGCCCCAAATTTGCTATGTTTCAAATGTCTGGGTGTTACTGAGCGCGGTTGTAATTCCAATCAGATGATTTTGGTTGGGGTTTAACCCAGAGATTTACCGCTGCCTCCGTTCCTCAGAGAGAATGTGGAACAGTCTGTCACCTCAAACAGACAAAGACAATCACGGAGATAGACGTAAATGAAAATGAGGCCACCTCATGAGGGAGAAGGAAATCAGAGGGTGAGGTGGTGCTATAACAGCGTAGGCCAGTCAGCCCATCCAGTGTGTGCTGCCACTCACGATGATCATTGCCATCCCAATTGCAGCATCAGTAGCATCATTCCCACCCACAGCCAGGCCTTAGTCAAGGGAGAGCTGGGTAGTACCGGTAATGTCACTGGATTAGAAATCCAGAGACCCAGGCCAATGTTCTGGGGTTTAGAGTTCAAATTCTACCTGGGCAAAATATTAATGCAAATAAAATGGATAATGAAAAGCTGTCCTAATGGTAACCACTGTCATTAAAAAAAATCCCAATGGTTCACTACAGGCCGTTAGAGAGGGAAATCTGCTCTCCTCACCTGGTCAGACCTACAATATCACTCTCAATTACCCTTTGGGCAATTAGGGATGGCCAGTAAATGTTGACCCAGTCAACAATGCTCATAGATTCCCATGAATGATTACAACAAAAGGACCTATCTCTGCCTTAAAAGTACTCAATGACTGGCACCCACTGCTCTCTGTGAAAGAGTTCTCCAAAGACTCAAGACCTTTGCCCCCACCCCCCGACTCCCATCGAACCTATTGAGACCTAGTTCTTCTAGTCTCCCTCTGCAAGGGGTCACATTGTCTGGGCCTCATTCAGCAGTGGGAGCAGGCTCAGTGTGGGCTGACTAGGCCTGAACACATCCATTTTATCAAAATATAATGAATTCCTTTAAATTCTTATGGGAAAAGGTGCCAGGTAACCTAGAGACGGCAATTAGAAATCAGAACAGACAAATAACTGCGGTGGGCAGTCTTTTGTCCAATACTTTGGTGAAGGTGATAAACCCAATTAAGTTAAAACATCATTAAGATAATGGACAGGGGGAATGTCATGTGAACACATCAGTGCTCACCAGTTAATGGGGCCAGTAGGATATTCAAAGCTTCAGTGTATCTTGAGCCCAGCCTGTCAGATATGACTTCACTGCAGAGAAGTGACATAAACAGCAAGGATAGTAAATAACGGTGCACCCTAATAAATTGTAGAGCATCAGTGTGTATGCGTCACTGTGAAAAATAATTCCAATCACATTGTATTCAAAATGAATGAGCCTATTATGTTGAAAATTGGTTTTCATCTCAAAGCACAGGGTCCATTTTATTTTGAGCTAGTAAAATGTTCTCTGATTACATTAATAATGATTTTAACCTTTACAGATCCACACAGGCAGGCAGCTGATCATTCTGACTGGCTAGAGATGTCGGTGTGCCTCTGTACTCGGGTGCAGCATCGGTTAACGTGTTTGTGTAGCATTTCTTTTGATTGTTCCGTTAGTGCAGGAGTTTGAAATAAATAGACTGACAAATGGGAACGAAACAGCGCACACTGTAACTTTATGGTGAATCCCAAGAGTAAATGGAAGCAGTTTGGATGAAACAGAAAGTTTAAATGTGTGTATCTGCATGTCTGTGTGTTTCTGTACGTCTGTGCGTTTGCGTATGTCAGTGTGTTTGCATACACTTGTGTTTGGGTGTGTGTGTGTTTATATGTTTATGTGTGTGTTTGCATGTGTCTGTGTGTATGTGTGTGGGCCTATGCCTGTGTGTCAAAATATGTGCATGTGTCTATGTATGTATGTGTGTGTCTATGCATGTGGGTCTATGTATGTGTGTATATCTGTATATGTGTGCATGTCTGTGTCTGTGAAAATGTGTGTGAGAGAGAGCTCTGTGGGTGTGTGTGTGTGAGAGAGAGACCTCTGTGTGTATATCTGTGTGTGTGTGTGTGTGTGTGTGTGTGTGTGTGTGTGTGCTGTCTGTGTGTGAGTGAGAGAGAGCTGTGTGTGTGTGTGTGTGTGTGTGTGTGTCTGTGAGAGAGAGAGAGATGCGTGTGTGTGTCTGTGTGTGTGTGTGTGAGAGAGAGATGTGTGTGTGTGAGAGAGAGAGAGAGATGTGTGTGTGTGTGTGTGAGAGAGAGATGCGTGTGTGTGTGTGTGTGAGAGAGAGAGATGCGTGTGTGTGTCTGTGTGTGTGTGAGAGAGAGATGTGTGTGTGTGTGAGAGAGAGAGAGATGTGTGTGTGTGTGTGTGTGTGTGTGTGAGAGAGAGAGGGAGATGCGCGCGTGTGTGTGTCTGTGTGTGTGTGAGAGAGAGAGAGATGTGTGTGTCTGTGTGTGTGTGTCTGTGTGTGTGTGTGTGTGAGAGAGAGATGCATGTGTGTGTGTGTTTTTGTGTGTGTGTGGTGTGAGAGAGAGAGAGAGATTGAGATGAACCATTGAGTAGCTTTTGAGCTGGAGCAGATGCCCAAGGATGACGTTCTACTGCACCGAAGATCAGTGTCAGATGGTGCCAAGCAACTTCCTGATAGAGACTCTCCATCTTCCACCTTCCGGCAGGCTTCAGAACGAGATTGAGTCCATGAGTTACACAGTCACTTTCTCAAATGCTCTTACACTCAAATGATATTTTTAAAAAAGGCATCGCTCAGTCTGAATCAGACTCAGTGACCAGTCTCAGGGAGCTACAGAACCCAGCATTACCAACTTCAGGCAAAAACCTTGTATTTCTGTACAGTTTGTGAAGTGCTGCCCTTGTTGTAAGGTGGGAAATAGAGCCGCCAATTCCAGTCCAAACAGCCCACATTCTGTGTCTTGACCAAAGTAACAAAGGGGCTGTAGCTGACTGCTCTCTTTTGCCTCCCCTGAGGGGTGAACAAACCTCTCCCCTTCTACCCCTACCCCAGCAGCAGATCACCCTCAACCCACTGACCCCTACTTCCCTCAACCAAAGCAGGATGTCTGTGGATTACTGACTCTCCTTCCATTTGACACCTCCCTTCCAGGTCTTTCCATGGACATCTCCATGTCAACCAGGCCCAGTCATTAAAGTCCACACAAACTGGCCACTGCGCATGAACCCGCAATCTCTGCCCAGGAGAACAAAAACTCCCAACTGGTTTCGATCAATCAGACAACCAGTTTAGTCAGCAAAAGAACAACATCAATAACTACCTACCCTGATATAGCGCCTGTGGTATAATGCCCCAAAGGTGTTTCATAGCAGTGTTATAAAACAAAACATGACGTCAACCCACATAACGAGATATCCGCTCTGGGATCGGAAGCTCAGTCTAAGAAGCTGGTTTGGAACAGCCTCATACATGGGGAGAGAGAGCTGGGGAGCTGGGGAGAAAGGCACCTGAAGGCACCGCCCCCACTAGGGGCTCAATTCAAACTGGAGCTGGAGAAGATTCAGAAATGGAGGAGATTCCTGAGATAGGGAGGGGGGAGGGTGGGCTGGGACCATGGAGGGCTTTGAAAAACAAGGAGGAAAGCTTTCGAATTAAGCCAGCACCTTCCTGGGAACGAGTGTAGGTCAGTGAGCTCACGGTTGATGGTGTGAATGTGATTTCCTGTGAGTTCAGAGGGTGACAGCGGAATTTTTTGATGACACATTTGTGGAGGGGGCTTGTCTGGTTGGAGGTGGGGGGGTGGGGTGCAGAATATGGCTGAGCACACCAGGAGTGCTTTGGAAACATTGAGCTTATGGATAATGACGGCTTAAAGGAGGATTTCACCAGCAGGTGAACTGAGCCAGGGGTGGAGTTGGGAAATGTTACTGAGAAGGAAATAGGTCATCGTAGTGTTGGCCTGGGTACACAGTGGGAACGTGATCCCTGGGCCAGGGATGATGCCAGGATTGTACAGAGACTGACTGAGAGTCAGACTGTTGCCAGGGAGAAGGATGGAGTCGGTGGCTATTGGAATGGTGTTTGGAGCAGTGACCAAAAACAGTGACTTCCGTCTTCCCAGGATTCGGTAGGAGGAGATTTCTGTTCATCCAGAACTGAATGTTGGATAATTTCACAACAGCAGAGGGGCATAATTACAGACAATGCTGGAGATGCTCAGTAGACCGGGCACTATCTGAAGATAGAGAAACAGAGTTAATGCTTTAAGTCTGGTCTGACACTTCTTCAGATTTGTAAAGAGAGAGTAAAGCTGGCAGTAGTGCTGGGGATACACATATGTGAATGAATAAAAGTGAATTCAGGGTCGCTGGTCACTCCAGGTCCTTCAGCAGATGAGGAACTGCCACTTTTCTGAGAAATGAAGGAATCACTGATTCCCCGAAAAGAAGGAGTGAGGGTAGTGCAGTAAAGAACTCGCTGTGCCTCAGTATACGTGACAATAAATTCAATTCAAGCATGGCAAGAAAACAGGTCATCCAGCATCCAAGGAACAGGAGAATTGATGTTTAAGGCATAAGCCCTTCATCAGGAATGAGGCTTGTCGGCTGGGGGGCTGAGCAATAAATGGGAGAGAGGGTGGAGTAGGGGGGAAGGTAGCTGTGAGTGCGAGAGGTAGATGAAGGTGAGGGAGAAGGTGAGAGAGTGGAGAGAAGGGTGTAACAGATAGATGAGAAAGATGATGGACAGGTCAAGAGGATAGTGCTGAGTTGGAGGCTTGGGACTGGGATAATGTGAGGGGAGGGAAATAAAGAAACTGGTGAAATCCACATTGATCCCAAGTGGGGCCAAGTTGGGATATGAGGTGTTTTTCCTCCAGGTGTTGAGTAGTAAGGTTTTTCTGATGAAGGGCTTATGCCCAAAATGTCAATTCTCCTGCTCCTCGGTTGCTGCCTGACCAGCTGTGCTTTTCCAGCACCACACTCTCAACTCTGATCTCCAGTACCTGTAGTCCTCACTTTCTCCCGCTCTCATCAAAGGAGATGTCACAGTTATTATATTTGTTGGAATTATGGACATGACAATGTGATACTAGAGTTTACAATACTTTGTAGAAAGACTGGTCTGGTAACTGTCAGTCACTGAATAGGACAGTCAGTAAACACTGTGCACTCCCAGAGTTGGAAAGCTGTGATTGGCTCACCCTGGTTTGTGCAGCAGGATCCTGGGCCAGGGGTAACTTGTCTGCAAGGTGGGGCTCTGGTTGGCTGCTTCCAATTCAGCATGGAGCTTATTGTACCATGTGTTCACCGTGACATCATCCATATGGCCCATTCTATCCAGCATTCTATATGACATATTGTATCTGATACAGTCTAGAAGGCACACTCCACATGATGCATTCTATATAACACATTCTATGTAGCTCATATTATATAGTACATTCAAAGCAATTCATTCTATATGTTGTACTCTATATGTTTCATTCTATATGATGCAATCTTTAGGACACATGATTAACTCTGTATGAATGTTGTACATTATGCACTCTATATGATGCATCCTATAATGGCACATTCTATGCAGCACCTTCATATGGGTGTTTAATCTTTACGTTTCTGATGGAGGAGGTAATACTTGCCTCCTGTGTCTGCTGGACATGAGAGTCCTGTGAGGGTTGTTCAGCATTGGGGAGACTGGGCAGTGAGCAGAAAAGGTCTCTCGGGATCTCAGTGACAGCTCAAATAATCTCTGAAACAGTGCTTTAACTTTCCTGTCATTTGATGTTTTAATGAGGTCCCTGTGACTGAAAAGGTGTCATACACTTACTGACTTTCAGCTTAAAGTCAAACGCGAGAGTTGTTAACTTTGTTTTTATCTCTCCCACAGCCGCCTTTCCAAAACTGAAACTTCATTGGATGACTCTGCGGGGTACGTAATTTGTGATCCTTACTGAGCTCACACTTAAGCTCTGCAGCTTTAACCATGATCAGTTCAGGAAGTGGGTCCTCCCATTGCTCAGCCGTTGCTCATGACCTTTTCGAGCACTGCTCCATTACTGTAATTGCAATTTATGGTTGTGGCAATACGGCTACGAAAAATTATTGTAATGAGTTTAACTCCTCCGGCATTGACCGTCAATTCCAGCTGGAAGGATTTGCCAGCGTTTTTATTTTGCTCACAATTCCCGCAATGCTTTAACCTGAAAGATGGGAATTTTCAGCTATGTGTCTGAGAAACTCAGCAGATCCTGTCCATTCAGTTTACACACTCCAGATTCACTTTTGTTCATATCTGCACGTATATTGAAATAAATATATTGGCTCAGAATTTTAAGGAGACACTACATTATCAAATACACTTTCCCTTTCAGTTGAAGATAATTATTGATGTGCCATGGAAAAAGAGGGTGTGGAGGTGCCAGTGTTGGACTGGAACAGGCAAAGTCAGAAGTCACACGACACCAGATTATAGTCCAATAGGTTTAGTTACAATCACAAGCTTTCGAAGCACGGCTCCGTCTTTAGGTAACTTCACCTGACGAAGGGACAGTGCTCTGAAAGCTTGTGATTTCAAATAAATCTGAATGACTACAACCAGGTGTCATGTGACTTCTGACTCGGGCAATCTGGTTTGACCTTTCACCTCTGACACATGTTGGTCCTTCTCATTGGGGTTAAGAATGAAACTTGGAGCCAAGTGGCAGTGAATTAACAATGAAGGATGGAACACAAAACCCAACCAGCTGCTTCCTGTGAAAACCAAACACCAAGGGAGCAATTCAGTTGCAGAGGATGCTCCCTGGAGTCTGGTGTTAAAATTCATCGACCATTTGGGTCAACCTAGCCCAGGAATAGCAGCTGGCCAGGAAAGAGACAGGAACAGCAAAGTATCTCCAAGAGTATTTGTAAAAGGTTCAACTCTGTTTGTTATTTTCTCTGCAGAAGGCTGCCCAGTTCGAATGTACCTGCAGTAAACCGGTAAGAGGACGATTGTGCCGTGTCAATTTGAAGAGAGAGTGTGTGCTGGTGGGGAGTGGGAGCTGTTGGATGGTGGGTGGGGGTGTGCTGCTGAGGAGTGGGAGCTGTTGGATGATGGGTGGGTGTGCTAGTGGGGAGTGGGAGCGGTTGGATGGTGGGTGGGGGTGTGCTAGTGGGGAGTGGGAGCTGTTGGATGGTGGGTGGGGTGTGCTAGTGGGGAGTGGGAGCTGTTGGATGGTGGGTGGGGGGTGTGCTGGTAGGGAGTGGGAGCTGTTGGATGGTGGGTGGGGTGTGCTAGTGGGGAGTGGGAGCTGTTGGATGGTGGGTGGGGGTGTGCTGGTAGGGAGTGGGAGCTGTTGGATGGTGGGTGGGGTGTGCTAGTGGGGAGTGGGAGCTGTTGGATGGTGGGTGGGGGTGTGCTGGTGGGGTGTGGGGGAGCTGTTGGATGGTGGGTGGGGGTGTGCTGGTGGGGTGTGAGGGAGCTGTTGGATGGTGGGTGGGGGTGTGTGGTGGGGTGTGGGAGCTGTTGGATGGTGGGTGGGGGTGTGCAGGTGGGGTGTGGAGGAGCTGTTGGATGCTGGGTAGGGGTGTGCTGGTGGGGAGTGGGAGCTGTTGGATGGTGGGTGGGGGTGTGCAGGTGGGGTGTGGGGGAGCTGTTGGATAGTGGCTTGGGGGTGTGCAGGTGGGGTGTGGGGGAGGTGTTGGATGGTGGGGGTGTGCAGGTGGGGTGTGTGGGAGCTGTTGGATGGTGGGTGGGGGTGTGCTGGTGGGGGGAGGGGTGATCTGTTGGACGGTGGGAGAGCGTGAGGGGAGTGTGCCTGTGGCGAGGTGGGAGGGAACTAAGTACAAAGGCCTTCACACACCATGTGGATTCACGGTGGGGGAGGGGAGGTTGGAGCTGAACCTCTTTCAGGTCATGGTTGTTTCTGAACAACAGATCGAGTTCCAAAGTTTGGGGTGTGCTAATACGGGTGGATTTTGCCATTCTATTCGTGTGGTGGAAAAACCCACATTAAAAAAAAGGATTTGCATTTCTATAGAGCCTTGCACATCCTCAGAGTGTCTTGAAGCACTTTGTAGCCAGTTGAGTATTTCCATGAGCTGGTCTTTGTGCTTTGACGAGTAAGTCAGCTACTAACAGTCACCCAGCAAGATTGGATCATAAACCTATCGGATATAGGAGCAGAATTAGACCATCTAGACCACTGGGTCTGTTCTGCCATTCCATCATGGCTGATATGTTACTCAAGCCCTACTTTCTCCCCATAACCCCCAATCCCCTTACTCATCAAGAACCCATCTATCTCTGTCTTAAGAACACTCAATGACTTGGCCTCCACAGATTTCCCCCATTCTGGCTAACAGATTTCCTCTTCATCTCAGTTCTAAAGGGTTGTCCCTTCACTCTGACTTGGTCTTGTGTCCTAGTTTCTCCTAATAGTGGAAACATCTTCACCATGTCTGCTCTGTCCAGGCCTCTCAGTATTCTGTCAGCAGATTGCAAACTGAAGAGCCAGGTGCCTGGGTAGGAATGATCCACAAATCCTCTCAAAAATCGCTGAGTCAAGTTCCGTTCCAGTGCATGGTCTTGACACTGTAGAGGTGATTGACCCCTGAAGCAGGAAGCTGGGGGTTGGGTGGGGACTGATCCCTGGCCTCTCCCAGAACATTTCAGGCGTGGTACCACTCCTGACTCACCCCCTCCTCAAGCACCTTGTCCAGCTAAAGATGTCAGTCAGTTTTGGACGACCCCCTGGTTCTGATGGTATGCACTCAGGTGTGGTTGGAGGTTTCAGGATGCGAAGGTGTTCACGGAACATTGGGGCACTGAATTATCAGGGAAAAGAGAATTTTCTAAAACCCAAAAGAACTGCAGATCTGTGGCGAGTGAAACAGAGTAAATGTTTCAGGTCCGGTGACCCTTCCTCAGTTCTGAAGGGTCACCAGACCCAAAACGTTAGCTCTGATTTCTCTCTACAGAAGCTGCCAGGCCTGCTGAGCTTTTCCAGCAATTTCTGTTTTTGTTTCACTTTTAAACATTGTCATTGAAAAAGCTACATCACCACATGAAGCAGAATTGAGACATGTCAACATCAGAACACAGAAAATCAATGTAAGAATTAGGTTTCAATTGATGTCCTGCGCCAACATTGGGATTATGTCCTGCAATTTCACATCTGTGCGATAAAATATCAGTTACACACCTGCAATGCCACACACCCATTTATTCTTCATGTTGACTCATTCATTCAGTTTCCTCCCTGAAACAATTCCAGATATTTTGCACATTCACCATCTGTGTGTATGGGAATCATCCCAAGATATGTGGACTGCCATTGGATAATAATGAGTCTTAATAAAAGGATGCACCCAAAAATACCGTGAGACTTCAATTCATCATGAAGCTACCTTGAATTCACCTTTGGCTCCCAGTCATTCAGCTGAAAATGTGTTGCTGGTTAAAGCACAGCAGGTTAGGCAGCATCCAAGGAATAGGAAATTCGACGTTTCAGGCATAAGCCCTTTATCATAAGCCCTACTCCCAGTCATTCAGTCTGTATTTGGTTCTAATTTTAGATGAAGAGAGACATTGAAGGGTTAAAATCTGTCCTGAATTGTTCTCATAATCTTTCTGCTTTAAATCCATAATGGAGGTGAAGTTTCAATAGTTAGACACTTATACATCCAGAACCTGTCACGTGTGAGTCTCAGACAGAAAGACAGACCATGAAATGAGCATTGACTGTCAGAGGCATCCTGTCAGTTTATATTTTTTGTTGAAATATGAAACTTATTGAAATCAAACCTTCCTTTTCCTTTATTTTCAAAAACACAGGAACGGACTCTCATCAGAGAAGCCAGGTGCCATTACTGATGATGCGAATATTTACCAGAAGTACATTGCCAGGTATGCAAATTTTATATTAAATAAAAATATGTTTTCTTTTGAAGCAAACACAGCCGGGCTTTTATTGTTGACTGTTGGCTGCATTTCAAAATCATTTAGTAATTTGCAAAACATACCATTTGGCATATTTTGAGCAGAGGCTTTCACAGAATGGCAGACTGGTTCTTACATAATATTCAAGGCATTGTCCCTTTAACTGCTGTGTGCAACTGAACATGGTGCCTTGGGAGAACACTGCCGACAGTGGAGGCTGGTCCATAGCACAGACTAGTCCTCACACCCCCTCATCTTGAGTAAGGACTGTGCATCAGAGATACAGGTACCACACGTAAACCCAGAGCCACACGGAGCATCGAGCTCCCGCTGACTCTAAGGAGAAACCTTTTTCACCCAGAGGCTGTTGGGAATCTGGGATGGGAGCTGAAATGGGACACCTCCCATCCTTTTAAAAAGTTCTTGGACAAACACTCGTACTGTTGTAACATTCAAGGCGATGGGCCCAGTGCAGGAAACCAGGATAAGAGCAGGTCCGGAATATTTTTGCCAATATAGACTTGATGGGCTGAAGGACCTTTTCTGTGTTGTTAGTTCTATGACTTAACTGAGGAGAAGATAAATAATTCAAACAATCAATTACATACCAAATATTTGAACTAGAAGACACTTGTAATCAATGGTGTTTGTGTGCCCACTGCTCCCCAAACTAACCAAGAGGAGCTGAGCTCAAGCGATTTTTGGATGAAATCTGCAGAGATTGAAATTTGTTGCGAGATGTCTACCTGTGCTTCAAATGTAGGGACTCATTTTAATTCTTGCAAAATAGGATGCAACAAGCAACATCAATTATCCATTGAGCACCTCCCCTGAGTTTGTTTTGTTTCTCTATTGCCCCAAGTTAGCAGCGTTCCTCTGAAGTGTCACATGACATGTCCCATTTCCCCTTCTGTGAAGTCTGAGGATCACAACTCTCTAGAACCTTCTTCCTCAAAGACAGTTGGAGCAGAGTTTTTGAGTTTTGTTAAGGTGGAAGCGATAGAGGTTTGAAGTACAAGGGAGTGAAATATCAGGAGGAGCGGCAACGTAGAGTAATCAGATCCACTTTGATGGTTGGACATGGCTGAGCGGGTGCCAAGTGGCTAATCCTGCTCCTAACCCAAATGTATCAGATGTGTTTCCTCCTTATGTCTTCTGGCTCCAAAGCCCAAGACAGCATGTGGCTTGAGAATGAGCCCCAGCTCCATTTTACAGCAACTGATTATTTCATATTCTGCTGAAAGTGAACACATCCATCCATTACAGCCTCCTTGGCTCCAGATGAACCTTTCATGGTATCCCAGGATCTTGCAGGTATTTGTTGGATTTTGTCCATGTCTATGAGGACCAACTATTCTTTATTTCAGTTTAGAATTGGGGGAACAACAACGCCTGAAATTGTTTCCTTTCCTTCTTGCTCTGATCCAGTCACCATTGCTCCACTGATTAGGAATCAAAACTCTCAGGGTGGCTGCATTGGCCATCCTCGGACTCGTATGAATTGGATGAGTTTAAAGATCTCATTCCACCCCAGAATCTCTCTATGTCTAAAGTTTATTTGAATCAAACTGTTGAGGAGGACAGAGGTGGCTGATATAAATACTAGTGTGATGAGAGACTGTACCCTGTAGAAGAATGAGAGGTGATCTTTTTGAAGGATATAAGATCCTGAGAGGACTTGACAGAATGCACGCTGAAAGGATGTTTCCCCCTCATTGGGGAATCTGGCGTTAGAGTCATAGAGTCGATCAGTGTGGAAACAGACCCTTCGGTCCAACCAGTCCATGCCGACCAGATATCCCAAATTCATCTCGTCCCATTTCCCAGCATTTGACCCATATCCCTCCAAACATTTCCTTTCATGATCATATCCAAATGTATTTTAAACATTTTTTGTGTACCTGCACCCATCACTTCCTCTGGCAGTACATTCCACACACTAACCACACTCTGTGTAAAAAAAGTTGCCCCACATGTTCTTTTTAAAATCTTTCTCCTCTCACCTTCATCATATGCTCCCTTGTTTTGAGCTCCCTCACACTGGAGAAAAGACCCTCGTCATTACCTTGTCTATGCCCTTTATGATTTTATAAAACTTAATAAGGTCACCGCTCAACCTCCCAAGTTCCAGGTAAAAATGTCCCAGTCTTTCCAGTCTATTTTTATATTTCAAACCCTCCATTCCCGGCAACATCCTGGTCAATCTTTTCTCAACCCTCTCCAGCTTAATAATATCCTTCCTGTAACAGGGAGACCAGAATTACCCACAATACTCCAAAAGTGTCCTCACCAGCGTACTGTACAACCTCAACATGACGTCCCAACTGCTATTCTCAAAAAGCTCAGCGATGAAGGCAAGTGTGCTAAACGCCTTCTTCACCACCCTGTCTACCTCTGACACAAGTTTCAAAGAATTATGTACCTGAACCCCTAGGACTCTCTGTTCTGCAACATTACCCAGGGTCCTACCATTTACTGTATAAACCCTGCGCTTGTTTGTTTTACCAAAATGCAATACCTCACATTTATCCACATTAAACTCCATCTGCCAACCCTCGGCCCTTGAACCAATTGATCAAGTTCTCTTTGCGATCTTGTTCACTATTCCACTGATTAAGGGACGCAGTTTCAAAATAATGAGTCCGCTAGTTATGACTGAGATGAGGGTAATATTGTTCTCTGAGAGGATTGTTAGTCTTTGGCAGTTCCATCACCGGTGGTCAGTAAAGGCTGGGTCATTGAATATATTCAAGACTGAGTTAGGTTTCCGGTCAAGTGTTTTGGGAAGGACAGACAGGAAGGTGGAGTTAAGGCCACAATCAGATCAACTATGATCCAATAGAATGGTGCATCAGGCTTAATGGGCTGAATGGATCAGTGATGCTGGAAGAGCACAGCAGTTCAGGCAGCATCCAAAGTGCAGCGAAATCGAAGCATGGCTTTTGCCCGAAACGTCGATTTCGCTGCACTTTGGATGCTGTCTGAACTGCTGTGCTCTTCCAGCACCGCTGATCCAGAATCTGGTTTCCAGCATCTGCAGTCATTGTTTTTACCACCTTGATGGGCTGAATGGCCTTCTCTTATTCCTAATTCTTAAGTTCTTGCCTGAAGGGGGGTGGGGGGGGAGCTATGTGAACCTTCAATCTGTACGTCCTCACCAGTTTAAAGCAATGAAAAGATTTGGTTTCCCAATTGAAGGAACTGCATCAGGCACAGGATCGATGGTGTGATGGGAGCCACTGCTTATGCTGGCACATTGGTACTTTAGGTCATTTTCATCGACATTACTGTTAGGAATGTGAACTGTCAGAACAGGATTTCAGTGCTGTTACGATAAGATGCCATTGTTGACGTCAGAATTTCAATATTTAGTCCTGCTGGCACTTGAACAAAACCAGAATCCAGAGGATGGCAAAGATCTGAGATGGCAGCTCGGTGACACTGTCACTGATGGAGCCAACCACAGGCTCAGGCCTCAGGCAGGTATGGGTTCAAATCCCACCACAACAGTTGGTGAAATTTAAATTTAAATCATCATTTATTACGCTTGTTGCTAAAAATCCATCTGGTTCACTAATGTCCTTCAGGGAAGGAAATCAGCTGACTTTATCCAGTCTGGCTTACATGTGACTCCAGTCCTGCAACAATGTGGTTGACTCCTAACTACCCTTTGAAGTGGCTGAGCAAGTCACTCAGGGCAGTTGGGGATGGTCAACAAATGTTGGCCCCGCATGAAGAAATGGAGACTGGACTGTAGCTTACCCACTCTGTAACTGTGATGAACATGGGAAGCCTGAAGCACTATGACAGCAGTAAAGCTAATTCCTAACTTTACTGAAATAGAACAGTTACAAAGCCCCATAAGAGTTCACACACCTATAAAGTACAGGTGTTAAAAACAAAGTTAAAACATGAAGGAGCGTCGCTCCGAAAGCTAGTGCTTCCAAATAAACCTGTTGGACTATAACCTGGTGTGTGATTTTTAACTTTGTCCACCAAAGTCCAACACTGGCTCCTACAAATTGTGTTTAAAACAAACAACCTTGGAAATGAGCTTTGAGGTTCTGTATTTACAGGATAATGGAGGGAAAAAAGAGGCTGTAAAGTGTGGATATGATGGGCTGAATGACCTCTTTCTGTACTGTATATTTCCTATGGAGCAGACAACTTGGATCCTTGAGTGTACTCTGCTGTTCAATAAGGGGTTGAGTTATGAGGAAAACTTATACAAATTTGGCCTTTTTTCTTTGGAATTTAGAAAGTTTATGGAGTGAATTGTTTGAAATATTCAAGATATTAGCAGGAAAAGACAGGGTAGATAAAGATAAACTATTTCCACTGGTTGGAGATTCTAGAACCAGGAGCATAGTCTGAGAATTAGGGCCAGACTGTTCAGGAGAGATGTTAGGAAGCATTCCTACACACGCAGGGTGTGAGAGGTTTGGAAGTCTGTTCCACAAACAGCAGTGGATACTGGATAATCTTGCTAATTTTAAATCTGAGATAGATACATTTTTTTAAGCTAAGGTACTAAGGGATGTGGGCCAAAGGCAGACATATGGAGTTAGGCCACTGATTAGCCCGCACAGATCTCACTGGATGGTCAAAGTCAGAAGTCACATGACACCAGGTTATTGTCCAACATGTTTGTTTGAAATCACAATCTTTCAGAGCATTGCTCCTTCACGAGGTGAAGTCAGTTCCGACAAAGGAGCAGCGCTCCAAAAGCTTGTGATTTCAAACAAACCTGTTGGACTATAACCTGGTGTTGTGTCACTTCTAACTTTGTCTGCCCCAGTCCAACACCGGCACCTCCATGTCATCACTGAATGGCGGAACAGGCTCAAGGGGCTGAATGGCCTACTCCTGTTCTAGGACCATACCAATCTTTGATCTGAAAACCATTCCCCTGACCTATCCTCTTAGCCCTTCTTCCCTTTGGTGTCTGAGTGAAACAAAAGGGTGGCAATGATGTTTATTGACAACTCTT
Source organism: Hemiscyllium ocellatum (assembly GCF_020745735.1). Classification (NCBI taxonomy): domain Eukaryota; kingdom Metazoa; phylum Chordata; class Chondrichthyes; order Orectolobiformes; family Hemiscylliidae; genus Hemiscyllium; species Hemiscyllium ocellatum. The sequence continues at coordinate 41,474,683 of NC_083437.1, read as the reverse complement.
CCCTTTGGATAGAGTAAGGACAGAAAAGGTTGGATAGCCAAGTGGCACATCACATTCCCTATCAGATCAGCCTGTTGTATTTATTTCAGGGTTAGGACCTTGTGGAAAAAGGAGTGCATTCTCAACGCAAGTTTAGCTCAATATTTGCAACAAATAGAAACAGTAGCCTGCGAAAAATCCAGGAACAGATTCCATTTAGGCCGGAGATTTAATTAAGGAATTTTAATGAGGCCACCCTTGCATCTGCCAAGTGCTCTGTTTTGATATTTGCTCTACATAATGCATAAAATTTGTCTAAACATTTCTTTGCTGATGGTTGAACCAGTACAAGATAAGCTGAGATACTGTTTCAATTTCCTTAGTTAGAGCACTCAGAACAGGCTGCTGTTGGGATCGGATGCTATATGACAATTAGACACCAGACCTTAAAAAATTGCTCCGATTTAGTGAGGCATTTAGATTTCAGGAAGGGGTAAACATCCTCTCCCCCACCCTGTCTGGAAGCTCAGTATTTTGACAGTAAGCTCACCTCTGTGTTTACTGAAACAGTTCTACATCATCCCATGAACTGTGGAGAGCTTTTTATCCACAGATATCAAAATGTCAGTATTGTAGTCATTTGAGATCTGTAGCAATCACTGTGTCATTACATCATTAATATTTAATTGTCAGCAAATATAATCAGACAATTAGACTGATGTGGTGGAGATGAAACTGTCCAGAGACCAATGCCATCGTAAAATGAGGACTGTGCTTCATGTGGTTTTTTTTCTTTAAAACCATTTAATGTGCCCAAAACGCAGAAGCTTTGGTATTCAATTAGCTAAATGAACTCTGCAGTGTAATCACTAAAAAGCAACCCGGGATAATCTCCGTTTTTAAAAAAAAATCTCTTAGTTAGCTTTTTCCTGTGGATTTTACTGCTTTGGCAGATGGTGCACTTGGCAGCGACAATTCAAATGTTTATTTGTATGTTTTTCATTATAATTGAGGGGGTTTCGACAGTCATCATTGTCAATATGTAATGAGTCTAAGAGTGCACTGAGAGTGCATTTCCACTCTTGGCTATCGTATAACATTCTGGCACAAATCATGAAGAGAAGCTTCAATTTGATGGCAAAAATATCTAGTGTGAGGGATAAACAAGCATATGCTTTGCTAAAGTCCGTTTAAAATATTCATTACATCAAGGTTAGAGGGCCCAGCACTTGTAATGAATACCACAATAACTCTGAGCAGGCTTTATTGTAACTTTAAACGTTCCAGTTTAAATTTAACTTCTTTAGGCTACTAGTTGGCTATGACAGCGTCTGCTGGAAAGACTCACTCAATGTTTAGGAGAAGGGGAAGGCTTTGAAGATTGATAGACAGTGCATATTTAAGGATGTAGTATCGAGGATGCCTTGATATCGCATGTTTGGAGCACTCTCGACCCTGGATGACAGAGATTCAGTGAGAGAGAGAGACACCAAACTTTGAGATCCTTGAGGGGGTTGAGTTCTAGATTTTAAATACTGTGGAGATGGGACAGAACCAAAGGGCCCCTTGGCAATAGAGTGGGGAACATGTGCTGGTGCAAGGTGATGTCAACATGGCAATCCAGAAAGATGCCCCTAGGCTTCCTCGTGCACTGGAATTTTCAAAGTGGTGAGGGCAGTCTGTCAGGATCCTACTCCACTCCAATTTGCAGTCTGTGAGGAAAATACAGATTAAAAGCAGATGTAGGCCATTCAGCCCCTCTAGCCTGCTTTGCCATTCAGTAAGATCCTGGCTGATCTGATTCGGGCTTCAGTTGGACATTCCTACCGACTCATCACCCTTGTCCCCCATGTTTGTCAAAAATCCATCTACCTCTGCCAGAAAAATATTAAATGACCTGCTTCTTCTGGGTGGCACGGTGGCACAGTGGTTAGCACTGTTGTCTCACAGCGACTGAGACCCGGGTTCATTTCCCGACTCAGGCGACTGACTGTGTGGAGTTTGCACGTTCTCCCCGTGTCTGCGTGGGTTTCCTCCGGGTCCTCCGGTTTCCTCCCACAGTCCAAAGATGTGCGGGTCAGGTGAATTGGCTATGCTAAATTGCCCGTAGTGTTAGGTAAGGGGTAAATGTAGGGGTATGGGTGGGTTGCGCCTTGGCGGGGTCGGTGTGGACTTGTTGGGCCGAAGGGCCTGTTTCCACACTGTAAGTCTAAGTCTAAGTCTAAGTCTAAGTCTAATCTTCTAAGAGTCTATAGACTTGGGAACAGTTCCTACAGTTTGGAGGGTAGCTAATGTGACAATTTGGAGGATAGCTAACATAACTCCTCTACTTGGAGACGGAGGCCGAGATAAAACTGGGAATTATCGACCAGTTAGCCTGAGGAAAACTCTGGAGTACATTATAAAATAATTAGTTGCAGAACACTTGAAAAGCGGTGGTGAGAATCAGATAGAGTCAGGATGGATTTATGAAAGGGACAAATATAGCGGAATGTTTCGAAGATGTAATTTGAAGAGTTGATAAAGTGGAGCCAATGGTTATGGTTTATTTGGACTTTCAAAAGCTTTGCACCAAGTCCCACATAAAGGATTAACATCTAAAATGAAAGCTTTTGGGATTGGGGACAGTGCATTGACATGGATAGACAACTGGTAGCAAACAGGAAACAAAGTGTAGGGAATAAACAGGCACTGAGTAGTGGGATGCTAGGACCACAGCTATTCACAATAATATATTAATTTAGATGAGGGAATTAAATATAATATCTCTACGTTTGCAGATGACACAAAGCTGGCTGGGAGGGTGAGCTGTGGGGAAGATGCAGAGATGCTTTAGTGTATTTTAGACAAGGTGAGTAAGTGGGCAAATGCATGGTAGCCAAAACAGGAAGGCAGATTATTATCTGAATGGCTGTAAATTGAGGGAGGGGGATGTGCAATGAGACTTGGATGCCCTCATGCACCAATCACTGAAAGTAAGCTTGCACCTGCAGCAGGCGGTGAAGAAGGCAAATGATATGTTGGCCTTCATAGTGGCAGGATTCAAATACAGGAGCAGGGATGTCTTACTGCAATTATACAGGGTCTTGGTGAGACCTCAGCTGGAGTATTGTGTGAGGTGTGCTCTCCTTATCTGAGGAAGGATATTCTGGTGATGGAGGGAGTGCAGCAGGGGTATACCAGACTGAGATGGCAGCACTGACGTATGAATTGAGACTGAGCCAGTTAGGATTATAATCACTAGAATTCAAAAGAATGGGGGGAGGGAAATCTCATAGAAACCTATAAAATTCTAACAGGACTAGACCAGACAGGGTAAACACAAGAAGTGTGTTCCCAATAACTGAGGAGTCCTGAACCAGGCGTTACAGTCTAAAGATACAGGGTAGGCCATCTTAGACTGAGATGAGAAATGTCTTTACCCAGAGAGTAGAGACCTTGCAGAATTCTCTGCCTCATAAAGCAGTTGAGGCCAAAACACTGGATGTTTTCAAGAAGGAGTTATATATAGTTCTTAGAGCTAAAGAGCAGAAAGGGAATGGGGAGAAAGTGGGAACAGGTATTGAGTTGGATGATCATATTGAATGGTGAAGCAGAATCAAAGGGTTGAATGGCCGACTGGCTCCTATTTTGTATTTTTCTCTGTAAGACCATTCCAAATTTCATAACCTGTTGAGAGAAAAACATTCTTAGCTCCAACTTAAGTGGGAGGTCACTTACTTTGCAAGTTTATTTTTATTTTTAAGTTCTTTGAGGAGCTGGTTAATAAGCTGGGGAGGACGAGAAGGTAATTTTCAATTTGGAGATCAGTGAACCCAAACAGCCAGTGCATGATGGTACACAGCTGTCTGCTTTAATGCAGGCAGAAGTTGAAAACTTATTCTTTTCAGTCAGGTGAAACATTTTTTAAAAATGCTCTGAGTTTGTATGTTAGAATGAGCACATTAGCTTCTGATTGGCCATTTCAGCTGCTGCTGTGCATTTTGAGATGCTGGCATTCTGAAGAAGCTTCAGCAATGCAGCAGTAGCCTCTATCATAGCAGCCGCCTTCCTTTACCAGTTGCCAGCTCCTACAGCCTGGTACTGTTTGGTGCCACTGCTTAGTGTAGATCTCTCCCCGTGTCTGTGTGGGTTTCCTCTGGGTGCTCTGGTTTCCTCCCACAACCCAAAAAAATGTGCAGGTTAGGTGAATTGGCCATGCTAAATTGCCCGTAGTGTTAGGTGAAGGAGTAAATGTCGGGGAATGAGTCTGGGTGGGTTGCGCTTCGGCGGGTCGGTGTGGATTTGTTGGGCCAAAGGGCCTGTTTCCACACTGTAAGTAATCTAATCTAATCTCATGACTGGCCCAGTTCAGACACTTGCATTTAATGATGACATACGTGCCCAAACCCAAAATGAAAACCAAACCTGAGAAATTAACTTCAGTCACTTGGCAGTACCGAACCTGAACATTGTCATTGAAGCTTTTCATCTTGAACTCCTCGGGATGGATGCAGGGATGGCAAATATCAAAGAGAAGAGAAGTATATTTTTTATTTTTTTTATTTTTTTTATTTTTTTTGCCAGTGACAAGCAGTGACATTCCTGTCTACTTTTTTTTCTTTTTTTTTCCCTGGTCCAGGGACAGCCCCCTTCCTCTCAGACATAGTCAAGGAGGAGAACACCCACACAAGCCAGCCCTCAGAGCGAACAGAACTTCTGACACTCCTGTTATTTTTTTCTTTTTTCTTTACCTCTTTTTTTCTTCTTTTTCTCTTTGTTTAACCTCACACTCCCGCCTAACTGCAGTAGTGCTTATTTTTCCCCAGCACCCATGGTGTGTGTGTGAGAGGAGAAGTTTATAACACAATGAGATGGGTGCTGATTGGTTGGCAAGTTGACTCTGATTGGTTGAGATGTTGCCATGGAGATTGCACTCAGCTACCTTTTCTTGCACTGTTTAAGTTGTTGCTCCATTTAAAATTTGGCATTCTTGCAATGGTCCTGATGGGTGCAAGATGAAAATCATATTTTGACAGCAATAGGCTAAGGAGCTTTTGCTCTTCCCTCTGCTGCCCTGGTCTTAGTTTGGCCAGGCAAGCTCAAACCCAGAGTTCCTCCCACTGCATGGAACCTTCAATGAAGCATTAGTGTGTGAGAGGGATTTACTGAGCACTTCGAGCCAGCACCAGGCTGACTGCCTGCATTATGGGGCACAGGGTGAGGCGGATAATTGTGAACTCACTCAAAAAGTTGGGTTTTGAAGGAAAGTTTTCCCCAACAGTGTCATGTGATTTCCCAATGAGACGGAAGTCTTTACATCTCCCACATTTGGCTAGAGCCAACACCCAGTTTTTCCAGATCACTAAACAACAGCAGCATCACAGCGACACTGTGCTGAAGCTCTTTGAGCTGATTCTAGTCGTCTTCCAGCTGAGGAGCAGAGTGCTTTCAGCTACTGAATAAAATTCCATTTTCCAATTCAGAATTGTTCTTTTCACCTTTCTCCACATCTTCAGGAATGCATTCAGCTCAATTCAAATTCCTTTAACATAAAATAGGAGCAGGAGGAGATCATTCAGTCCTTCAGCAAGATCATAGCTGGTCCTGCTCCAGCATGTCATCCCCATACTCCTTGATGTTTTTAATGGGAATAGGGTGGGGCATTCAATGAGCCACTTTGTGCCTTCCTTCTGCCACCTTTGAAACAGCACTTTGTTTTCTATTGATGACAACCTGCCTTTTTGTACTTGAGTGATGATACAGAGATGTGGCTCCAATCATGTCCCACCACTCCTTGCAAACAAGGAGATGTGTCAAGCACAAATTATACTTGAGTGTTGTCCAAAAGTTAAATAAACACCCTTGCAGTGAGTGGGGCTTGACAGAGCAACATCAGCAGATTTACTGATGGCTCACTTCAGTCTGGGTGCATAGGGAGCACTATCAAGAGCAGCTGGCATTGAATTTATGAAAACTGTCAGCTAAATTGTTAAAAATATATATATTCCCCTTCTTTAACAAATAGTTTCCCAGATACACCCATAAACATTAATTTCCTGTTTTTACTTATCACTTCAAACTACAAGTTCCAGATATGACAGTTTTATGGATGATGCAATAATTTTTCCTTGTTTAAGACTTTATTGAGAAAAACAGGCTGGTGACAGGAGGAGATGGGAGGTGCAGGAAGCAAGTTGTTTTTTTAATAAAAAAATGGCAAATGCATCTCATTATTAGAGGGATTACCAGTTATGCAAACTAAATATTGTCATAAAATGTTAAAACACAATAACAACATTCAGTAAATGGATTTTGGATTTAAATATGAAAATAAAGAGTTCTAAGGCAAAATATAATCCAACCTGTATAGCTGCTTTGAAGCTGAAAGGTGTATTTGAGAGATGTTTGAAACAAAGAGTTGATAATTCCAATTTGCCCACTGCCAAACCTCCAGTGAATTCGTACATCTTGTTACAACTTGCTGTTTTATCTTCCCCTCAGTTACAAAGGAGTATGTTGAATTCAGTGCTGTCGTTGTGCTTACCTGTAAATGAACCAAATCGTTGAGGTGATGTTTGCATATTTTGTTTGCCACGTTATTACAAGGAACCAGTGTGAATGGAGAAAGGGGTGGAAGCCAATTATCCAGGAGAAGAAAGCAGCATGCTGGGAGTTGGCCAAGGGAGTTACTGAGGTGGGGGGGCGGGGGGGGGGGGAGGTGTTCGGGAGGCACGGAGAATTCAGTCTGCTCTTCTGATAGCCCATGCTTCAATCATAAATCCCTTCTTAATTGTGTACATTTGCAGACCACACACACACAGGAGTTTCGCAGAATGCACAGTGAGCACTCAACTGAGCTCTCATTGGCCCATCTAAATTCTATAGCAACATTTCCCATTTATTCTCCAACTTTACCTTTAATTCTCTGCCCAAAGACAGCTCCAACCCACAGTGCAAGTTTCATTTATCACACTACACTCAGAAGTCCCAATAAGGCCCGGTTTCTCCTTCCATTTCTTGTCAATTCCAGTAGCCAGTTCAATCCTATCCCTCCAATCTATCGAACCTCTGATCCCAGTAAAGCTCAAGTCCTACTTCAGCTTCTCACTGTCATCATTCTACTTTCTTAGCAAAGTGTCTCCTGGGAAAAGTTCCTGTTTGAATATGACAATGTTTTGATTATGTTTAATCAGAAAGTCATTCCCATTTAGAGAGAGATAAATTGCTGTTATTTTGTCACATTCCTTTCTCACTGAGGGAAGTACAGTCAGCCACAGTGGGAATGATAGATTACAGTCACACTTCAACACAGTAGAACCTGCTGTCACCCATCCTCCCCCCACAGAACCCGAATTTACATAGGAACAGAAATAGGCCATTCAGCCCCTCGATACCCTTCTACCATTCAATGAGTTTGCGGTTTAACTGTGATTGAACCCCATCTGCCTGCCTTGGGCCCATATCCCTTAATACTCATGCTTAACAAAAACATTACCTCTCTCAGATGTAAAATTAACAATTGATCCAGCACCTATTACCCATGTGTGGAAGAGAGTTGCAAACACCTACCCTCTTTGTGTGTAGAAGTGCTTCATCACATTTCTCCTGGGCGGTCTGATTCTAATTCTCAGACTATGCCCCTAGTTCTAGAATCCCCAGTCAGTGGGAATAGATTATCTTTATTTGCCCTGTCTTTTCCTATTAATGTCTTGAAACCTTTGATCAGATCACTCATTAACCTCTAAATTCCATTAAAACCAGGCCTAATTTGTGTACTGTCTCCTCATAAATAATTCCAAATAGAAGTGATGATTTTGTTATATAAGCTCACCACTGTTTTGGACAATTGTGTGTGCTGTGTTTGTTTCAATGATACATTACCACTGTGGTGTGTAGCAGTGTACTCAGGAAGACCAAGTTGCTGTGGCTACCTTCACATTTATCTGCATGTTATAGCCCAGAGTTAGGGACGGCATTGGTAGAGGCTCCAATTTTCTTTCCATTACATGTCTGTTCAGGAATCTCATTGGCTCTTACTGCCTGCCATTGGCATACTTTGGGAATGAAGTATTAACAAGTTCATACTTAACTTGTTGGCTGTATTAAGTACACACTTCCCTTGGGTGTCAATTCCCAGATGGGATTCCAACCTGGAGCTTAGAGACAGAGGCATTGCCCACTGCACCTACAAGATATTGCAAATTGAAAGTAAACCCAGATCATAGGCATGTCTGATTGCAATTGTAGTCTTCCAATCCGAAACACAACATGTTGGGATGTTAACAAGTCTCATCCTTGTGCTGTATCTGTGTCATGTCTTGGAGATAATTCTGTCTGATGATTGAATTAGTTGGACTTTTTTGTAGCGTGAGACCTAGCTACATAGCATTCTGGGTGGCAATTACCGTGATGCTCTGGTTGTTCATTAGGTGTGTGTCACGGACTGAATTCCTCAGAATAGTGATACCTGATTGAGAGTATTAGCAAGGCGATTGTGTGTGTGGGGCGGGGGGGGGGAGCTGAATCAACTTCTTCTCTAATTTGCTGTCTTTTTAATGCACCCATGCTTTCCTCCAGCTAATCTGAGCAGCAGAATCAGACAGGTTGAAGTACAATTACAGTGAAGGTTGATATGCAGTGTGCAAAATTACGGATAACTATTTTCCATCTGCCACTTATGAATTATGAATTATAAGGACAGTTTTGTGCTACAGATTCATGTCCACGCGAGGTTGGTTTGGGAAGTAGATAAACTGATTCCACTTTAGAACCATTACTGACATAAAAAGGGAATTTATACCCAGGTCACTGAGTGGAACTACAATATTCTAACAACTGTGTCTTTGTCTCCTCTGTATACAAACCTTCCTTATCTTTATTATTATTTCTCAGTAATTATTTAAACAGAAACTTCCCAGCCCCACACACACTCACGGTACACACACTGTCACTTACACTGACACACATTCCCACACACACACAAGTTCATACACACACCCACACTGACACATTCACTCTCTCATATATGTATACACACACATACACTCTTCACACACTCATACAATTTCACACACATACACGGTCACATGCACTCTAATGTACACTTTCACACATATGTTCACACTTGCACTGTCACACACACACATACATGTGCACATGCATTCACACACATACTCTCACACTCATTCTGTCCCACACACAATCAGATTCCTACATCTTCACCTTCTGCAGTGACCCGACCATTCTCCCTCCATTCTCAATCCTTGGCCTTTTTTAGCAAGACAGAGTCCAAAAATTAATTTGATCCTGAAATAGATCCCAGCAGATGGAGCTATGAACGAATGCTGAATATTAACACATTAGGAAAGTCATTTCCATTTCTTGGAGGGCAGGAACCTACACTTCATTGGCCCATCACCCAGGCACCACCACCTCCACCCCCTCCCAGCCCAGAATTCCTCCAAGTATGAACACGCTCTCAGGGACTAGTCCAAGTTTTTATAAAATGCCAGAGACCTCCCCTTGCAAATATTGAGACCGTACTCTTAATACTGAAAATCATTTATTTCACTGCACAGAGTGTGTAATAGTGGGCTGGGCAGACTGTAAGATGCAGAATAATGCAGGCTGAGATTTGACAGTCATGGGGAACCACCCCCCAGATCCCCTGGCGGAAAGTTACAGTGCGTGTGGCACCATTCTCATAACCCTTGCCTGATTGTATGAATCATCTCAACCATGACATCTGTGGGGGGTTTTCTGTTCTTTCTTCAGCCTCTCTCAGCCTCTTGTCAACTTCTAAGGAGTACCTGGTGTCTTGTTCCATCTTTAGAGAGTTGGTTTCTGTCCCTTGGATCTCCTTTCACTGATGAATCGAAACTGTTCTGTTCCCTTCTCGTCACCTTGCCTCTGTCACCTTGTCGGGAACATTTACTGTTACAGCGAAATAAACAGATGACCGATATTCTCTCCCCCAAACCCGCCTCACCCCCCTCCCTCCCATCCCCAGCTCGTATTTTCGTTATGAAATTGTTCTCTGCTGGGCACTTAATGTTTTAAAGTTCTTTATATTTCATTGCAGTAATCTACCTGCTGACGGCTTCTACCCCAAATCACCCCATCTGCTCAGAGAATGCTGGTTGGTTGATTTTTTATTTTCTGAAAAATGACCTGAAGTTGTGAAGGTGATAGGGGCTGTTCCTGCTGTGATCAATCATTTTACCTGTAGCTCCCAAGGACTTAGACTCCTGCCTGACATTGAAGGGGTGAAATCATCCTGGAGAGATGAACAAGTTGATTTGCTTGAAACTGCATCCTTGTGAATTTAGAATGATGTTTCAATCACCAACACCTGTCCTGTATCTCTAACTATTTACCAATAGAGTAATCCCTTTAGTTAGCATGGCCACTCTCAAAGAAGGAGCTCTGTCTAACTGCAGCTTTAACCAGCCTATCCCTCCCTCCCTCCCGCCCCCACTCTCCCTCCCTCAAGTGAAGGCCTGTCTGCCTTGCAGAGTTGCCCTGGTGTCTCCCCACATTAAAGATTAAACGCTGGGGTATGAAAATGTTTGCTCATAAGATACAAAATTACTGGAGATGGAATGGAAAGACCAGTTTGACTGTATGAGATTGTCCACAGTGCACTGAGGGATTTGTAAGTGAACACATGTTGCCTGAAGTACCAATTACAGGACTGTGAAGGTGGATCATGTAGGGAGAGTGGCTCCTATGGTAACCTCCAACAGTACATTGTACTAGGCCCAGGACCCAAGCAAAGTACATAAGAATCTAAGATCCAGGAGGCCATTCAGCCCCTTGCTCCACCTTTTGACACAATTATGCCTGATCTCATCTTGGCCTCAACTCCACTCTCTAGCCCAGCTTCAAAACCCACCAACCTATTACTAATTAAAAATCTGGTCATCTTCACCTTAAATTTACTCAATGTCCCAGCATCCGCCACCCTCGAGGAGGGAGTGAATTCCACAGATTCACAACCCTTTGAGAGAAATAATTTCTCCTCATCTCTGTTGTAAACTGCTACCACGTTGCATTGAACTATGATCTCTCATTCTGGATACATCCTCTCTATGTCTACTTAGTCACTGCCTTTAGCATCGTATATATCCCTCAGTTAGATCTCCTCTCATTATTCTAAACTCAAGAGAGTATTGACTTAAACTGCTCAATCTTTCCTCATAAACCAAAGCCCTCATCTCTGGAATTAATCGAGAGAACCTCCTCTGAACTGCCTCTAAATGCAGCAACTTCCCTCCTCAGATAAGTGATTTCAAATTGTACGCTGTACTCCAGGTGCTGTCTCACTAATGCTACCCATGTCCTGTTTTCCTCGGTTTCTCATCAGATTTCACAGATAGCACTGTGTGAATATGGGGGTCAGATTACCAAGTAGCAGAACCACAGGGAATGGCAGGTTTTTCACATTTAGATTGTCCATAGTGTTCCAAAGCCTGAAAATGCCACCAATCCCCACTGAGAGAGACCTGTTGAGATGGTCAGAATTCAGCACCATATCGATTGGCAGCTAACCTCTAAACTGGAAGGACATTTCATTTATTGAGCCTGAAGTTTCAATCAGTCAGAAAGGAATACTGTGCATTTGTGTTTAAAGACTCCAAGCCAGCTAATGAAGTAGAAAACTAAGACTAAAAATAAGTATTTCTTTATGGAGAGAGCTTATTGACTTGCTCAGTCTCACAGCTCTTGTCCTACATCCTGGGTGACCCGGCTTCCCCGTATTTTTTTGTGTCTTTTTCACCTCTGAACATTTTTCTTCACCATCAAATCACCTATGTTACTTTAATTCTTTTATCCTCCACCATTAAATCACCCGTGTTTCTGGATCAAATACCAATTTACATGCAAAGCCCATCGGGATCCCACAGATGTGGGAGAAAGTTAGGGAGAGAGGGAGGGGACTAAATTAAAATGGAGTCCATTCAACCTTTGCAGAGATGTTATATCACACCCCTGGAGAAATTTGGACTTGAACTGAGGACTCTTGGCCCAGAGGTAGAGACACTACTACTGCACCACAAGAACCCACTTTCCTATTTACAAGTAGGTATCTACCAGTTCAGAGATGTTATGACACACTCCTAGAGGAGGTGGGACTTTAACCCTGGGACTCCTGGCCCATGAGTAGGGACACTACCACTATGCCATAAGCGCTCTTTTAATTATATGTACCCAAAGACAATTAATACCTACCACCTATTCTTATTAACCATAACGTGACATTAACAAACCTTAACAAGGTGACTGACAAGACATTAAAACGCAACTTAAAACAGACATTGCATATTCCATGAGGATGCCATAGTGACATCATTAGCTTAGCAACAGTATCTCCAGGCACCAGCAGGGCCCAGTCTTTGTCTGGGTTACTACTGCCTCTGACAATACAAAAGGAAAGCACCACACCAGGCCCTGTTGCTATGCTGCCAGCTAAGCAGCAGAACTCACCACAAACTGAAACTTATTAGGATTGTTATAACACCTGCAGACAACTATGAACAGAGAGAAATTATTTTTACAGCCTGTACTTCTGAGTAATGTCTATTATCTAAGTGCCACCAGAATAAAACTTAAAACCTGCCTCTAAAATGTCAGCTACCGAGTCTGAGATTTACATCAGACCAAATCTGATTTGAATAATTAGCTTTTGCCTTTGTTTTTCTTATTGATATAAACAGGCATGAGGAGCCTTCAATGCAGCAAAATACTTTCAGTGGCTGAGATGGAGACTTGAGAGGGATCATTGCTCCCATTTGGTCATATTGACCTGGCCAATGGTCAATTCTCAGCTGTTTGCATTCTCACCCTCGGGAATTGAGGAATGGCCACAACACATTCACGTGACATTTGTTTGTGATGATTACTGCCTTTTAAAAAAATATTTAAGATAATGTCGTGGCCAGGGGAGGTAAAGTTTAAAAAATAAACAAAATCTGATTTAGCCCAGAAAGACAAATGTAAATAGATAAAATCCCAAAATTATTTGAAATGAATTTTTAGCCTTTATTGTGTTTGTGCCAAACCAAATCTGCCCCACCCCAGCACTCCCCCACTCTCAGGGATCACTCCAAGTTTTAATACAATCTCAGAAACCTCCCCTTTACAAATATACAGAGTACTCTTCTTATGGAAAATAGTTTGTTTGACTGCGCATGCAGCACTTCGGGTACATGGTTGAGATGGGAAAGGTGGAACTCTGAAACTCTGAAACCGTGAGGTTTGGACACTTCCAGGATCACCTATAACGAAGCTTATCAATGCAAAGATGCCGCTAAAGGTCACTCACCCCGTGGAAGGCCGATTGGCTGAGTACTGACGGAGAATTCCAGTTTGCTTTCTGCTCTCAGAGGGGTGGCCAGAGGTAGGGAATGAGGGGAAATGGTTACTGGGGGAGCTGGTGGTATATTGGTAATGTCACCAGGAATCTAGAACCCGAGGCTAATGATCTGGGACAAGGGTTCAAACTCCATGATGGGGGCTGGTGAAATGTCAATCTGAAAGCTAGCCCAATGGCCCCCATGTAAGCACTGTTGATTGTCATTAAAAACCCATCTGGCAGAACATAGAACATTACAGGAACAGGCCCTTCAGCCCACCATGTCTGTGCAAACCATGATGCCATTCTAAACCAATCTCATCAGCCTGCACACAGTCACATCCCTCTATTCCCTGCCTGTTATGTGTCTGTCTAAATGCCTCTTAAACATTATCTTCGTCTCTGCTTCCATCACCTTCCCTGGCAGCACGTTAGAGGCACCTGCCATCCTCTGTGTAGAAGAACTTGCCTCAAAGATCTCCTTTAAACTTTGCCCCTCACTCTAAACCTCTGCCTCCACCTTCACCCCCACCCCTGACCCCCATCTCCATAGTTGACATTTCCATCCTGGGAAAAAAACTCCAAATATCCACTCTATCCATGCCTCTCATAATTTTATAAACTTCAATCAGGTCACCCCTCAGCCTTTGACATTCTAATGAAAACAATCCAAGTTTGTCCAACCTCTCCTTGTAGCTGAATTCTCCAATCCAGGAAACATCCTGGTAAATCGCATTTACACCCTTTCCAAAGACTCCACATCCTTCCTACAGCATGGAGACCAGAACTGTACACAATCTTCCAAATATGGCCGAACTAAAGTTTCAGACAGCTGCAACATGACTTGTCAAATTGTCAAATCAGTCAATGCCCTGACTGATGAAATCAAATGGCATTGATGCAGAGTCCTCCTGCTACACTTATAATGTTATTGAGAGATCAGTAAAAGAAATCTCCTCTGCCACTACACCCCTCACCCTCACCCCATTGGAAATGTTAGGGGTGTTAAAGGGATGAGTGTCCGCATGGCAGACCAACTGTTTTGTAACATCCCCAAGAGTATGATGCTCGGTACATTTAATCCAGGCCAAGTATGTCATTACCCTCTTCTCCTAACTTAGGAGCAGGAGGAGGTTATTCAGCCCCTGCAACCTGCTGCACTATTCAATATGACCACGGTTGATCCTCTACATTAACCTCACTTTCTCGTGCTATCCCAGCGTCCTTTGCTTCCCGCCATATCCAAAAATATATTGGTCCCTATGTTGAATAGAATCAACGGCTGAGCATTCACAGCCCGCGAGAGAATTTCCAAGGCCACACCCCCCGCTAAGTGAAGAGCTTTCCTTGACCATACACCACAAGACTACGACTCCCCTGGTTGGAGACTCATCAGCCCTGGGAAACACAGAAAGTAATTTTGATAGCACTAAGAATGAAGCTCAGCAGTTACTGCTGGATTAAGTACTCTGTCAGAGTATTGGCACTGTCACAAAACACAGAGTAGGAATAAATGAATCATTTTCTCATTCTCAGACTGTAACTAGTGGGGTACCACACGTTCAGTACTTGGGCCCCAGTTGATCACAATATATATTGATTTCACATGGATTTGGACAGACAGAGTAAATGGGCAGAACGTGGCAGATGGAATATCATAGAGAAAAATGTGAAGTTATTCACTTTGGTGAGAGGAACAGATATGCAGAGCATTTCCTAAATGGTAAGAGGTTGGAAAGGTTAGATTGCAAAGGGATTTAGGTGTCCTTATTAACGAAGATTAATATGCCGGTGCAGCAAGTTTTTAGGAAGGCTAATGGGATGAAAGACTTCATTACCAGAGGATTTGAGTACAAGAGTGAAGTCTTGCTTCAGTTGTGTTGGAGTTTGGTTAGACCTCATCTGGAATATTCCAGTTTTGGTCTCATTGTCTCAGGAAAGATGTTATTGGCACAGAGGGAGTGCAACCATACTTGTTCCTGGGATGGTGGAGCTTCCAAAAAGGGAGATTGGGCCTATATTCGCTACAGTTTCAAAAAATGACAGATGACCTCATTGAAACTTATAAAATACTTTAGGGGATTATGATTCTTCTATCAGAGAGACCTGGGGAAACTCCATCTTTGAGTATGTTTCAGGTTCAGATTGATAAATTTCTGATCATTACTGGCATACAGGATAATGATGATGACGTGGGTAAAAGACATTGAAATGTTTGTTCAACCTTAATCATGTTGAATAGCAGGACAGTTTTGATGGGCTGAATGGCCTAATCCTGTTTCAAACCATGGGACCCATGCTTATGTTTTACACACTTTGTGCGCACTATCACCCCCAGTATCACAGCCGCTGGTTACATAGGTCACAGTGCAAGATCTGGGAATACCAGTATACAGAGATATCTGACATTCATCCATTAATAGCTAGGATGTCCACTGATTCCGAATACCAAAGAATACTGATTTAGTTGACAATCAGACATCAGAATAAAAAAAGTATGGCTAAAAACAAAGACCCAGGAGTTTCACTGAACCAATCTTGTTCTTATTCCCTCATTTGCAGGTTCTCTGGCAGTCAGCAATGTGGACACATTCACTGTGCCTATCAGTACAGAGAGCACTACCACTGTCTAGATCCTGAGTGCAATTACCAGGTACTGTAAGCAACTCCAGGACACAAGTTTAACAACACCAGCTCACCTCTGTTTGTTTATTTATGCTAAAATATGTTAAAAAATAACATTCTTCATACAGTTGTCCTCAACTTTGGTATCCTATACATTAAAAAAAAGTGACAAATGCAGAATGAATGAATTTCAGTGAACGCGGAGTTTACAAACGCAGGGAAAATCTCAACAGGTCTGGCACCATCTATGGAGACCGAAACAGAGTTAACATTTCGATTCCAATTTGACTCTTGGACAGAACAGCTTTGTATTTTCTTGTGTTGGTGTATTCCCAGCAGCACCTCCCTCTTACACTCTGAATGAAATAAGGATCTGCAGACACTGGTGATCTCAAACAACTAATGGAGAAATAGCTGGAGAAATTCAGCAGCACTTATGGACAGAAAAACAAAGTTAACATTTCAGGTGAAGGGAGAAGGTAGAATTCTAATAGATTTTAACAAACCAAAGAGACAAATAGAAATCCTTTTGGGGAGGAGAGCTGAGCCTCTTCAGGAAAGAACCTTTAGAAGGTTCAAGAATCACTTTTCAAGGAGAATCAGGGATGAGCCATAAACATAAGCCCAGCCAGTGACACCCACGTCCCACAAATGAATATAAATGAAAAGCAGGGGCAATGAATTGGGGATTAGTGGCAGGGGTCAGTTTGCATTGATGGCTGGCTTGCAATCCAGAGTGACGCCAACAGCATGGGTTCAGTTCCCGCACCGGCAGAGGTTACCATGAAGGGCTCTCCTTCTCAACGTCAGCCCTCCCCTGAGGCGTGGTGACCCTCGGGTTAAACTCATACCTGTCGTCTCTCTCTCTCTCTGAAGACAGAGCAGTCCTGTGGAACAATGGCGACTTTATCTTTACAGAAACAAATCCTGCAGCTTCTGGAAATCCGAGGTTTTGAAGTGTAACCAGAATTCCCAGATTTAATTTCAGATTTACAGTATCTGCTGTCTTCTGCTTTTGTATTTTCTGTTTGAATGAGGAATTAACCTTAGGCTGAAGAACTTGTTGTGGAACAGTGGAATTCTCTCAGGTTTCCAGGGGAGGAGAAGGGGTACTATTCCCCTCGTAGAAAACACGGGGGTTAAATGGACCACAGTATCTGTACATGCATGGAACATAGACATGTTAGTTAGTCCCTGCATTGCTGGTGCAAAAGTTAAGGTGCAAAGTCATTAATGAGACACATCAACCCTGACTTAACCCTTTATTGTTCAGTGAGAGTGAGGTCTCAATTGGATGGGATTCAGAGGAAGTTCCACTTAAATGCAATGTCCCCTTCAACCTGTTGGAATCTGGATGGTGACTGGAAAATCCCAGTGGAACTCTGTTCCTGAATCTTGCATTGTGTCCAATGACATGAAGGCAGGATAAAGCCAATGAAGTGCAGACACAGAGACCACCTGCTATTTTTAATGCTGTTCCTCCAACCTCTGACTAAGTCCTGCTCCTAATTTTTTGCTATAAATTCTGTGTCCTATGATCCTGCCCTACTAGCTACTTGATGAAGAAGCAATGCTCCAAAAGCTCTTACTTCCAAATAAACCTGTTGGACTATAACCTGATTTTGAATACTATTTAATATTGTGGTTCCAGGTTACGTAGCTAAATTGCTTAGGGGAGGATAAAGTGAAGTTAGTTGGAGAGTGGGTGTCTCACTGTGGAGCTAGGTGGTGAATAAGGTGCTGCAGGACTAGCAGTGCTTTACACACTGCTCCAAGAAACAATCTGCCATGTAATCAACAGGAACCCCTCCTCTCGACCAGATTTCTCTCCCCTTCCCCAGGAAGCCCACATAGGGCATTCACGTCAAGGCTGGGATTGAAAGTGGGCATCTCGCCATCTGTGAGGCTTAGTCATGGTTTGTGGTGATAGGTGTGTGTGTGTGTGTGTGTGTGTGTGTGTGTGTGCGCGTGCGCGCGCATGCATAATGGCAAAGAGTTGAGGCATGGCCAACTCAATACCCACCATCCACTCTGCCAACTCTGCACGTGGTTTATCATCCCTGGAGTTCATTCACTTCATTTGTACTGGTCTTAATGTGGGAATGCTTGAGAACAGAATGGTGTTGAGAATGTGTTGACTTTGGCTGCTCATGGAATGTGGGAAAACTCCAAGGACTCTGCGAGTTTGTTGCAGAGGTTTGGTGGGAGCGTTTAGGGCTGGGAAGTTCTGATTTTCCTTATCCCCAACCATTCCATACTGTCCCTCCCCATTTCCTCAGTGCTGGTGTCTGGAGGCAGTGAGTTAGTTTGGGAACAGTCACGGGGATGCAGGTCTTGCCCCACTACCAGGTACAGTGGCACCACTTAAGCAGATCTGAACAGGAACCCTATGAACTCAGAATACAGCTTCGCCAGCCCCTTGCTACATTACCATTTCTGTGTAACTCATTTTTCCATGCAGTGCTTAACATTTGCAAGAACAAAATAAATTAATCAATTTCTAAAAAAAAGTGCAAACCAGATTTACCTCCTGTAATATCTTGCAGCTTTTATTTATTGTTGATGATAGCGCTGTGATTTCTATCACATGGGGGCTTTTTCTTTCCATTAAAAATCATTGCCTCATGCCAGCTGGCCAGGATCCTTGTTTACTGTTGCCACCGTCAGTCTCACCATCTGTTGCCATTTTTGTGAAGAACATCCCTCTCCTTGCAGACTGAATTAAAAACATTAAAATTAAATATCGACTAAGTTCTAGAATGGGGATAAATCAGAACGCATGACAAATTATTGGGAACATTCAAAATCAGAATTTCCTCTTTCTTTCATTTTTTTTAATTACACATTATTTCTCTCACATTCGCTCTATCCCTCATTCTATCTGCTTTAGTTACAATCCCTCTCTCACTCTGTCCAACATTCTCTCTATCCCTCATTCTCTCTTTCACTCACATTCCTGCTATTTTCACAAATCTGTCTTTCACTCCTTTTCCTTCTCAGTCTTTTTCACATTCTTTCTCTTTCATTCTCTCTACCCTCTTTTATTCTCTTTCTCCCTCTCTCATTCTATAACCCTACTCCTTCCGCTGCGGTTCTCCTCTGAAACAGCACACCTTCTGCCATCTTCCTTTGTAGTTCTGATATCAGTTGGAGTTTATGTGGCAAGTTAAATTAAATGATAATGCAACAATTCTGCCTGAACGTGCTACAGTAACCAGCGATTAAACACTACACTGTATTCAACTTGTCTGCAAGTATTATAACGGGAGATATTGGTGCCCCTCTCCATGGTTATGTGTAAGGTTTCTCCTTCAGGTACACTTCCCAGCCTGTGTTGAGTTCATTGACCTCAGTGTTTCTCTCAAAGGACACTGCTCCTCCTGATGCTGAAGCAGTCAGGTTAGTTTGAGGTCCCTGCGCTTAAAACTGAATGTCCTGCTAGCAAGAAGAGGAAGAGGAAAATCATGTTTAAAGGTCAAACCAGGCCCAGAATGTCCTTAAAAGCAACACCTGGAATCCCACTATTCAGCTTAAACCCTTGAAAGAAATGTCAGATCAACAAAGGAGGGCAAACAATAAGCTTCAAGCAATAAGCCAGAGGTTTACCCGAAAGGCGACGTTAATGTGCTCTTACAGTAAAAACTACAATTGGCGACAGATACTTTCAGATTAAGTTTGCACTGTTTGATATTGTAATCGTAACATCATAATGTCAAATGTATAGATTTATAGCTTCCTTAACAAAGCAACTGCATCAACATTCAGAAGAGTTTAGAAGAGGCAGAGATGATCTAATTGGAACATTTGTTTATTAATTGGAACAAAGACAAAGCTTTTCACTGTGCCTCAGTACACGTGACAATAAATTCAATTCACATACAAGATCCTGAGGGGACTCGACCAGGTGGAAGTGGAAACAATGATTCCTCTTCTGGGAGAATCTACAACTAGGGGTCATAGTTTAACATTAACAGTCACCCATTTAAGATAAAAAATATCTTAGGGTTAAGTGTGTTCGGAATTCTCTTCCTCAAAAGGCAGTGGATATAGAATCGCTAAATATTGATAAGGCAAAGGCAGATCGATTCTTGGTGGCCAAGGGACAGGGTGACAGATTATCAATGGGATATGCAGAAATGTAGAGTTGAGGTTAAAAGCAGAACAGCCATTATCTTATTGAATGGGGGAGCAGGCTCGAAGGGCTGAATGGCCTACTCCTGTTCCTTGATTACATGTTGATAAAGTTACTTTCACAAATATCACACAGAGTAATTTTAACCCTGCACTCTGCTGTGACTACATACAGTTCGGATAGATTCCTCTTTGTATGTAGGACGCCTCACAACTCTCTAACTCTAGCTCCAAGTTGGAGTGCCTGTGTGCAACCCTCTGTTTGTGTGTTGTTTCAAGGGATTTCATCAATTCCTGCTGCAAGCTTTCAGAGGCATTCAGGGTTTACACAGCTGGTGTTCCGAACATGATGAACATGGAGATGAGTGCCCACTGTCAGATTTCAGAGTGGGATAAGCAATTTATTCAATTGGAGATACTTGAGAAACCAATTCTAGAGAATGGAGTTCTGGCTGAGGTGTGGATAAATCTGATTGCTTCAACTCATAAAATAAGCTTATCCCATGAGCGAGATTGTACCAGTGTAAACTGGTTAGAAGCATTACACTTTACACTGTAGATAAAGAAAGAATTAACATTGAGTCCAATATGTATCTTCTTCAGAACTGAAGAAGATGGCTCCAAAGAAAAGTCAGACTGGACTCCAGACATTAACTGTGTTTCTCTCTCCACAGCTTCTGCCAGACCTGCTGAGTTTCTACAGCATTCTGTGTGTTTGTTTCAGATTTCCAACACCTGCAGTATTTTGCTTTTATTCAACCTCATCCTGCAGATTGATGAACAAGGCGAGATAGTGAGCCCTGGTCCCATCAGCCTATTGCAAACCGGTATAACAAAGAAACTAGTCAAAAAGTGTGGTGCTGGAAAAGCACAGCCGGTCAGGCAGCATCTGAGCAGCAGGAGAGTCGACGTTTCAAGCATAAGCTCTTCCCGTCGAAGAGTTTATGCGCAAAACATCGACTCTCCTGCTCCTGGGATGCTGCCTGATCAGCTGTGCTCTTCCAGCACCACAGCTTTTGTCTCTGATCTCCAGCATCTGCAGTCCTCACTTTCTCCTAATAGAGACACTGCCCACTCTTTTCAAATTCCTTGCGATCTCCTGGAATCCAGGAGCAAATTCCTGATCCCAGTCCTGGCTCCAAGGCAGTGAAAGTCTGACCCTTCCCAGGGTGAGAGGGAAGAGGATAAGCAAGCCAGAACCGACAGGCATGGGCAGGGCACAGTGGGCAGGGGCATGGGTAGGTAGCCTGTCTGTGGCTTACCTGCTCCTGTCAGGATGTGGGTGAGTGAGCAGCCCATTATTAAGCAGGCAAGGCTTAAAGAAAACGCTTTCCTTTCACAAAGTAAAATCAAACGAGTCAGCAGAAGAAATGCCATCCACCGACACTTAAAGCTTGAAATGGACTTTAAATTATGGAAACATTAAAAACAGTTAAGCTTTTACAAGCAAACTGTTATGACATAAGGGATACACTTAGACAACTGTAAAGTGTTATCTAATAGCTGGTGTACAGACATTTCTATCCCCTACCTGTGGTATAAAGAGGAACTATAAAGGGAGTTCAGTTTCTGCTGGGGGTTTCTCTATTTCAAACTGCTTTTCATTATGGTCCTGGTTGGCGATAATTTACTTCATATTTTTACTTGGCGTTAACATCTAAGGTGGAATTTCACAGCCACTCCACATCCCCCTACTTTCTGCTCCCTCACCTGCCACACGTTGGCAAGATCTCCTCTCAACCACACACCACCCTATCTTGGAAAGAGAGTGCTGTTCCTTCAGTGTTGCTAGGTCAAAATCCTGAAATTTCCTCCCAGTGGCACTGGGAGTCCCTACACCACAAGGACTGCAGGATTCAAGAAGGGCAACTCCCCGCTACCTTCTCTGGGGCAGTTAGACACAGAAATATTCACCCAGCCAGGGATGTCCACACCCAATGAACAATGTAATGGCCCACACTTGGAGTGAATAGCTGCTGCCCCCAGAACAAGGGGTGAAATTCTAAAAACAAATACTTTTAAACGGAGCAGAAAAATAAGGAATCTAAAGGAGAAGATGTAATAGAGAGAAGACACACTTGCTCCAGGAACCCAGAGTTCACCCAGCCCTCACTTTACCTTAATGGATTTGCCAAGAGATACTTTAAAAAGAAACAGAGACTCACTGTGAAATGTTTTCATGAAGCAAGTTAGGGTCAGAAAAGGTGGTGGAAACAAATTGATGAACCGCTGGAATACTTGAACCAGAAAGTATTTGTTGCAGCAGAAGGTGAGAGGGGACTAATCTTTCCAATGAGCCAGCATTGGAGTCATGGCCTGGATAGCCTTTCTTTCTGTGCTGTAAGAAGATGATAGACCTGTGAATATACAATTAATCCCTTCCTTTACCTGAGGCATGGATTCTATCCACATAAACATGGAGCAAGAAATCACTGAGGAATGAAACAAAAGTCGGGTGATAATTGGTGGAAGTGAGTTGAAATGTGCATATGATGGAGAGAGACACCATGGAAGAGAAGCCCAGAGTGAAGGCTGCTGGTCCTTGGAGTTCATGAAAAATGAACTGAGTTACAGGAATTCAGTTCTCCAGATCACTGAATTCAAATCCAAAATCGTCAAAGGTCATTCACAAACCATAACCTCCCCCCAATTACAGAATGTGATCCTCACCAGTAAAATCTCAGAATCCCACTGATGGACAACAGAATTCAACTGTAGTCAGTCCTGAGTAACCACTGGACTGACTTGGAAATGAACAAGTTGTAGGTTGTGTATCCAATGTTCCAGTTCCTGAGTTTGACTTATTCGATCTCCATAAAGCTGTGTCTCTGCCTCCCCAAAAATGACGATTTCAGCAGGTTGTCACGATGAGTGATGCCACTGTCTAATGCTGCAAGTGCTATTCAGACAGCAGCTACATGGAGCAGTATATACACTCTACTGAAGCTATTCAGATTGCAGCTACATGGAGCAGTATATACACTCTACTGAAGCTATTCAGATTGCAGCTACATGGAGCAGTATATGCACTCTACTGAAGCTATTCAGATTGCAGCTACATGGAGCAGTATATGCACTCTACTGAAGCTATTCAGATTGCAGCTACATGGAGCAGTATATGCACTCTGCTGAAGTTATTCAGACAGCAGCTACATGGAGCAGTATATACACTCTGCTGAAGTTATTCAGATTGCAGCTACATGGAGCAGTATATACACTCTGCTGAAGTTATTCAGATTGCAGCTACATGGAGCAGTATATACACTCTACTGAAGTTATTCAGATAGCAGCTACATGGAGCAGTATATGCACTCTACTGAAGTTATTCAGATTGCAGCTACATGGTGCAGTATATGCACTCTGCCAAAGCAGAGTGGGGGCATGAGGATCAAGAGGAAGCAGATACAGCCCATTGAGTCAGCTTCCCTATTCAGTGAGATCATGGCTGATCGGAGAATCCTCAACTCCACTTTCCTGTCTTTGTTTCCATAACTCTTACTTCCCTTAATGATAAAAATCTGTCTTTCTCAGCCTTGACAGCCCTTAACGGTAAAGAATTCCATGGATTTACTACCGAACAAATTCTTCCTCATCTCTGTCTTAAATGTGCAACTCCTTATTCTGAGATTATGCCATTTGGTCCTAGTCTCTCCTGTAATGGAAAATAATTTTTCAGCATCAACCTATCAAGCCCCCTCAGAATCCTGTCTGTTTTCATAAGGTTGCTTCTCATTCCTTTATATTCCAAAGAGTCCAGACCCAATCTACCCAACCTCTTCTCATAAGACAATCAGATTGCAGCTGATTCTGTGTCTCAACTCCATTTCACTGCCTGCACCCCCATATCCCTTCACCCCCCCCCCCACAAATGGCCCTTGACTAACAAGACTCTATTTCCCTTTTGTTATTTTGACAGAGGTTTACCAGTAAACAGGATGTGATACGACACTACAACATGCACAAGAAGAGAGATAACTCCCTGCAACATGGTTTCATGCGCTTCAGCCCCTTGGATGACTGCAGTGTCTACTACCATGGCTGCCACCTTAATGGAAAGAGTACACATTACCATTGCATGCAGGTAACCCTCTCCTACCAGCAGCAGGCAATAACTGCCTGCTCCTTTAGACTGAATGCAGTGGTGATGTACTGTCTTACTGCCATTCAGTCATTCATTGCTGGGTAATGTGTGTTTCATGACGTGTGTGTGCATGTGTGCATATGTGTCTGTATTGGACGAATGAACCCCAACCCAGTAGAGGAGTGGTGCAGTCACTGGCCTAGAAATCCAGAGACCCAAGCTGTTGCTGTAGGGAAATAAAGCAAAGAACAATGGATGCTGGAAGTCTGAAACAAGTCTGCCCTTGGGACATGGGTTCAAATCCCACTATAATAGCACTCAGTAATTTCAATTATATTTTGGTAATAAATTCGGATTCCATAATTAGTCATTACTGATGATGATAAAAAATAACACAACACCAGGTTATAGACCAACAGGGTTATTTGGGAGTCCTAGCTTTCAGAGTGTTGCTTCTTCGTCAGGTAGCTAGTGGAGCAGATGGTGACCACAAAACTATCATTGATTATCATAAAAACCCATTCAGTTTAGTAAGGCCTTTTAAGAAGGAAATCTGGCCTACATCTGACTCCACACCCACAGCAATGT
Organism: Hemiscyllium ocellatum; assembly: GCF_020745735.1. Classification (NCBI taxonomy): domain Eukaryota; kingdom Metazoa; phylum Chordata; class Chondrichthyes; order Orectolobiformes; family Hemiscylliidae; genus Hemiscyllium; species Hemiscyllium ocellatum. The sequence continues at coordinate 41,449,943 of NC_083437.1, read as the reverse complement.
AGTTGACTCTTAATTGCCGCCAAAAGACAGAGCAAGGCACTGAGTTCAAGGGCCGTTAGGGATGGGAAACAAACACTGGCCTTGCCAGCGATGCGCACATCCCATGAAAAAGTTTCTTGAAAAACATCGGTGGAGTTGGTCGTAGCAGGATCACCAGCTTCAGTGGAGGATGTCAGGAAGTACAGAGAGTTAGCAGCACTGTTTGCTGTGTTGTTTCAAAATTTGGCTGTTAATGAGCTGACATGCGTACCTGTCTCTTTAAAAGTTTGTGAAATAGAGAGTGTTAAATGTTCTTTTTATTTCTGATGAGATGTTAAAAAATTGATCAATATCCTCAGTGCCCTGTAGCTGTATGAGCAGTATCCCAGGGGGCTTAGGAATCAAACAGTTATCCTGTTAGAAACAAGGACACAAGAGATAAAAGGAGTCGGCCATTCAGCCCCTCAAGCCTGCATTGGCATTCATTATAGTCTTAGGACAACTTTGGCTTCAAAATCACTTTCTTACCTGCTCCCCCATGTCCCTTGATTCCCCAAGATACTAAGTATCAGTGAGGGAGGACCCACCAGCCTGTACAGTAGAGATTGCAAAGCTTTGCAACCTTTTGAGTGAAGTAATTACTCTTCATCTCAACTGATCACCCCCGACCCCCATACTTTAGATTCTGAGTCGGGGAGAAACAGTTTACCCTTTGGAGCCCCCTCAGAACCTTCTGTTTGAATGAGACCAGTTCTCTCATCTCCGTGGCCCAATTCACTCTTGGAACGATGCAGGGAGCTCCAAGCAGCACGGCCCTGGGTCACAGGCCTCCCAGCTTTAAACCCTGAGAGGTGAGGCAGCTTCCTGGGAATCTGGGTGAACAATGGGAGTGCATCGTTAGTGAAGGAGGGAGAAGTCCAGAACAGGAACTGGACAAGAATGGAGACAGCAGCAGCCTGACTGGGAAGCACAAAGCTAGTGAAACCCCCAGAAGTCGCATTGCTCCTCAGCACTGACAGAGCAGGGCTCGACAGACTGAACGAGGGACGCTTAAAAGATACCTCCTTCCTCTCAAAGGAGAAATAAGAACAAAGCTTCTAGCAAATGGGATTTTAAAAAAAACCTGAAATCTCACTCATACCACAGCCTGCTATAATTCCAGCAAGGCTGTATCTCTTGCGAGTTTTTCAGTCTTTCACACTCATGACACATCCGCACTTGTTCAATTCCCAGTGTGCGATATCCTCAGTGAACTCTGCAGAGGCTCCCTGAGCCCAATCTGCTGCAGGAAATGCTTTTCCTGCCTCCAGTCGCATGTTGTCATTCAGGAACGGTCTCTGCACATTCGTGATATTGCCTGAGGCTAATTTTAGCTCTGGGCTGGGGAGCATGCCGTTAAAATAATGCAAGTCGGAGAGACTTCAGCCCAAAATAAATCCTCCTGGTCTTTCTCAACAGGGAAAGGTCAAGTTCAAATACTGAAGGTTTGAAGTAAGGGATTTAGATTACTATGAATGAACAATACAATTTTTAGGGAGTCTTTAACACAATTTTGAACAAAGCAGATTTAAATCTGCAAATCTTTTAAAAAGAAAGTGATGCTTTAAACTCCAGCTTTTGTTGTCTGTTATGCTGAATTCCAACCTGACCTGTCACATCATTTCCCTGTCACACCCCTCTCTCTAATTCCACAGAAAACAAAAGCAAAGGACAGGGGGGAACTAATGAATGTGGTTAAGGGAGAAATGTTAGTCAAGACATTGGATGACATCCCAACTTCTCCCTGGAATCTGTCACCAGCCCCTTCACATTTATCTGAACAGACAGGAGCTCAGTCAAAAGTCCTGTCTCAAAGACACCACTTCAGACAATGCAGGAACATTGTGGTATTGGCCAAGCCTCAGCTGAGCATGTCTTCAAACCTGTTTCAGGCCAATTTTAGCCCTGTCCACCCGGTGGTAATATCTACCATCGACAAGACACACGGCAACAACTCACCAAGGCTCCTTCAGCAGCACCTTCCAATTCTATAACTTTGACTATCGAGAAGAACATGGGCAGCAGATACATGGGAACACCACAAGATCCCCTCCGAGACACTCCCCATCCTGACTTGGAAACCTATCACAGTTCCTTCAGTGTCACTGGGTCAAAATCCTGGAATTCCCTCTCTAAGGGCATTGTGGGTCAACCCACAACAGTAGGACCACAGCAGTTCAAGAAGGCAGCTCACCCCCACCTTCTACAGAGAGCAACAAGGGCTAGACAAAAAATTACTGGCACAGCTAGAGTGCCCTCATCCTGTCAATGAATGATAAAAAAAAGAAATGGCTCTGACAGTGGAATGCTGCATCTCCTGCACCTACCCACAGGACACAGTGAGGACTGCAGATGCGGGAGAGTCAGAGTCGGAAAGTGTGGCGCTGGAAAAGCACAGCAGGCCAGGCAGCATCCAAGGAGCAGGAGAGTCGATGTTTCGGGTGTAAACTCTTCATTCCTGATGTACCTTTCCAGTGCTGCACCTTTGACTCTGCACATATCCACAGCCAACTTTCTTCCCAGTAAAAGACCAGTCCAGGGGCCCATCTGAAGCCAGCTCAGAGCTTCATGGAGCATGTCTTCCTGTGAGATCCACAGAATTGCAACAATTCCAACTTGGAGAAATGGACAGACCCACGTGTGCACCAGAGTGGAGGAAGGACGACCTAACCCGAGCTTCCTAGAGGGTTGGCTGTAGGTTGCTGACAAATCCGTCCGGGAAAATATCCCAGATCCTCAGGGGGCATGGCTCGGCAGAAGAATTGTTTCCTTCTCCCACCCCCCCACTTCCAACCCCCACTGTGCTGACAAGGACACATGGCTGATGGGTGCTATCCATCAGCAATTACAGTCATTCCTGTTGCCAACTTACCTCCTGCTTACGATCCAGAAAAATGTCCTCTTTCCTGGGTGGCTGTTGATCAGAATTTGAAGGGACCTGTGTCACAGTGGTACTACTACCTGCATCTTTGGCCCAGAAGTTCCAGGTTCATGGGCAGGTCGGTGGCACAGTGGTTAGCACTGCTGCCTCACAGCGCCAGAGACCCGGGTTCAATTCCCGCCTCAGGCGACTGACTGTGTGGAGTTTGCACGTTCTCTGCGTGGGTTTCCTCTGGGTGCTCCGGTTTCCTCCCACAGTCCAAAGATGTGCGGGTCAGGTGAATTAGCCATGCTAAATTGCCCGTAGTGTTAGGTAAGGGGTATGGGTGGGTTGCACTTTGGTGGGTCGGTGTGGACTTGTTGGGCCGAAGGGCCTGTTTCCACACTGTAAGTAATCTAATCTGTTCTCTTCTGATGGGTTGCAACTCTTTTGAATGGGTTGAATCAAAATAATTTCTTCAAACAATCTTTGTGCCTTCATATCTACATTCCCTCCAATGTTTCCTGGCTCCGTGCGGAACTCTGAGCTCCAAATACAGAAGTATCTCCTGGAACTGAGAACCATGTCACACATCAATAGGCAAGTGACTTCCCAGCCTGACACTGTTTCCCACCATAAGAAATAAGAACAGGAGTAGGCCATTCGGCCCCTCGTGCACCTTCTGCCATTCAATAGGATCGTGGTTGATACGGCATTCCTCACATCCTTGTCCTTTCTCTATGACCCTTGATTCCCCAAGAATCTCATGAACCTTCTCTGAACTGCCTCCAATGAAATAAAACCTTTCCTTAAATAAAGGGACCAAAACTGCTCGCAGTGCTCCAGATGTGGTCTCACCAGCCACTTATACAACTGAAGTCAGACTTCCCTACTGTTATACTCCAACCTGCTTGAAACACCTAAGATGATATTAGGACAGATGACGCAGAGGTGGCTTTAAGGAGGAGTGAGAGGTAGACCATTTTAGGGAGACAATTTCTGAGCTGAGGCACTGCCCTTTTAAACTGGCCCCTGAGGTGAAATATTGACAGTAAATTATCTGTCCTAACCCCTGAGGAATTACTAACCGCACAAGAGCAAACCTAGAGAGGGGAGAAGTTGACTTTAACAAAATTACTCTCGAGTTTCCAAACCTGAAGTCAATGCAATCTTTCTGTTTCTACCCAAAGCAATTAAAGCAGAAATTTCTATCACTAAATAATTTATTTAGACTATGCAATTAAGTTATGCTAATATAAACAGACAGGGTTTTAATACACTCATCTGAAATTCCTCTTCTTATTATTTGGACAGGTGAGCTTTGAGAAAAGATTATGCCTCAGTGACCTTGGTCCTCTGGAATCCCAACCATTGCTTTTGCACATCTCTTTCCTGTTTTAAGTCACTCATTAAAAGCAACCTATTTGATTTAGCTTTTGACGACCTGCCCTATAATCTCCTGCTCTGGTTCAGTCTCAGTTATTATTTCACCAGAGGAGCACCTTGAAAAGCTGTCCCACATTAAGGTGCTATATAAATGCAAATAGTTGCTATAAAAGCAAATGCTGGGGAGCCTGAGATATAAACAGGATATAATCAGCAGGCCTAGCTGCATCTGTGTGAGAACACTGGGGGCACAGAATGTGGAGGTGGGTAACAGGAGATGGGCCCACTGACCCCAGAAACAGTGCAGAGGCTGTCGGGTGCCAAGATGAGCTGTTGAAAACACCCCCTCCCCCCACCTTTACTGCCCTGGGGCTTTCTCTCCATTAAAGTAAAACAGGCACCTAGGCCTCACCCCTCCCACACCCTCAATCTACCCCCATCCGCCATACATTTTATATTCCATCTATGGCATCCCATGACCTCCACCCATCTCTCATATTCCCTCCAATGGCAACCTATGTTCCTGTAGCCATTCCATGACCCCTTATAGCCTTGATGCCAACTTAGTGCCAGCCCATATGTCCTGCACCACCTATCTGCCCTTTTATCTTTCGTGCCAACTCAGTTGCATCCACCATTAGCTGACCTCAGGAGCCACAGTGAGATGGAATAACATTTCTGAGTATTTGCTACAGGCTTCATTATTAAAAGTAATTGTCATTAATAACACTTAATTCCTTACTTGAAAGAAAAACAAACCGTTGCATTCATAGCCCTAAATTAAAGACAACAAATTACTTCATGACAAAGTGGAGCTGTCAATCAAACTGTGAATTTACAGCCTCCCTGGCTGTGATAACAATAGGTTGTGGGTGCAGGGTGCAGCACTAATCCTATAATTGTGACCCTCAGATGTATGTCTCCAAACAGTGAAATAGCAATGAATGATTTTAATTCAGCAGAATTTTTGATTTTTCAGAAATATAAAATGCCTTGGGGTTTAATATGCTTGATAGTTTGACAGTTCCATAGAGTTTATCCATGTTTTATGCAGATTCATGTCAACTCTTAATAATCCCAAAGGAATGCCCAACATCTTCCAAAGAGCTCCTGACCTCACTCACAGAGATCACTTGAGGAAGCACATAGAACATAGAAAAATACAGCGCAGTACAGGCCCTTCGGCCCTCGATGTTGCGCCGATCCAAGCCCACTAACCTACACTAGCCCACTTTCCTCCATATGCCTATCCAATGCTCGTTTAAATGCCCATAAAGAGGGAGAGTCCACCACTGTTACTGGCAGGGCATTCCATGAACTGGTTAGCAAACTGATTCTGAACAAAGCATTGCCATGGAGAAAATAAAATGAAAAGGAAGCAATCCCCTTTTCCCTTGTAATACAAGTTGTTATGATTATTTGAAATTGAGCATTCTTGCATTTGTCCTGATGGGTGCAAAACCAAAAAAGCTTCCGCAATATGATTCCTTGTTCAGCAAGACTCAAGTTCTGGTCACCCAAGAGACTGTTTGAGCAGGAACACAGAGAGATAAGAAAATATCAGAGCTCCCTGATGTTTCATCTCGAGATAGTTCTGGCACAGCAGTGGAAGGGTTTGGCTAATTTGAAATAAAACCATTACCTCACTCAAAACTAAAGCAGGGAAAAGTAGCCATGAAGAGAAGACACTGACCACATGCTGTGGTTTTAACTTATTCCTTTGAAAAAATACTTTAGTGAGTCTTATGTCTTATTCTCTTAGAAAGGTAATTCTATAAAAATAATAGAACTTTGGGTTATTTCTATTAAATGCTCAACTTCACAGTAAATGTAGGACAAGGGGAATTATCAACAAAGGGACAAGGCCTGAATTCTCAGTCATCCCTAATACTATGGCAATAAGAACATACAAGCTTTTCCCTAGTGGTTAAATTTCTTTGGATCCCTATAATGTGGAAGCAGGCCATTCAGCCCAACAAGTCCACACCAACCCGCTGAAGAGCATCCCACCCAGATCCATTCCTTTATCCTATCCCTGTAACTCTGCATTTCCAATGGATAATGCAACTAACCTACACATCCCTGGACACTATGGGACAATTTAGCATAGCCAATCCACACCAACCTGCGCATCTTTGGACTGTGGGAGGAAACTGGAGGAAACCCATACAGATATAGGGAGAATGTGCAAACTCCACTTAGACAATCACCTAAGGTTAGAATCGAACCTGGGTCTATGGTGCTGTGAGGCATCGGGTATTTAATAGGTTTCATCATTGTCCAGTGCCTTCAGTTTGTTTTCCACTTCTGGACTGACCAAAACCCAGCACAACCTCCCCCCCCCCCACCGCCCCACCCACCTTCTGTCTATATCCACTGTGCTATCAGATAGGGAGCTTTGGACAAGCCATAATGTCGTGGATCGGCTCCTTCCCTCAACCCCAGTCCTGTCCGCCTTGAGTAAAGTCCAATCCCTCGGTATGACTGAATAGCCCCTTCTCCAAACACTGTCTCAGGATGAAATAGCAGGATGGGAATGGGATTCCTGTGACTGACTACATGGAACAGCCATTGATGCTGTTGGGAGAAATCTGGATGAGACCTAGCCTGAGGGATGAAGACTTTGGAAGGGTCCCGAGTTACAACAGCTGCACATTGTTAAGGTGGTGGGAGGTGTACCTGGCTTGTCATTACCTATCCAGGCCCATAGGCACAAACTCATTTCGATGAAAGCACTCTCTTCCATTCTCACCTTCACATTTAAGGTTCTTTAAGGACTCTGCTCTCCCAATCCTCCTCCAATTGTTGTGACTCCAGGCCCCTCAAATCTCTTCTTCACTAGACTCTGTCCCTTATCCAACTTGCCCTAACATAGCAGTCTCATACATTCAGCTTCCAGAGTCCTATTCCCTTCCTGAGCTTCCGTTCACCTTCCGCCTCCCCACCCTCAACAGTCTCCTTGAAGCTCTCTCAACGGAGCCTTCCATTTCTCTCGCCCTCCAGGTGGGTTGCACTAAGGTTTACACCAGTACGTCTGATGTGATGACCCATGAAAACTTCCACAAGAAGAACGCCCAGCTAATCAATGATGGCTTTCAGCGCTTTCGTGCGACAGAGGATTGTGGGACCCTTGGCTGCCAGTTCTATGGACAAAAGACCACACACTTTCACTGCAGGTACATCCCAATCCAATTCAATATCCCCCTCTATGTATAAAGTGACATCTATGACTCTCTTAGTCACCCTTAGAAAGTTTCTAGATGAGACCAGGTGCGCTGAATGGCCTTGGCCAAGAATTGAAGCAGTCCTATATATATAGGAAACTTTGAATGCTTTACTATGTTAAATGTGCTATATAACTGCAAACTGCCATGTGAAGAGATTGGAGGAAGAGTAACAAACATCTGGATGTAAGCTCTCTCGTGGAGCGTTGTGTTGTTGATGTTTCAAGTCCCTAAAGTGTACAAACCAAAGCTGATGCTCAGGTGCGGAGCGGTACTGAAGGAGTGCTGCATTGTCAGAGGTACTGTCCATCAGCTGAGATGTTAAAACTGAAGCACTGTATGTCCCCTCGGGTGGGCATTAAAAACTCCATTTCACAGGTTCAAAGAAAACAGAGATGTTATCCCTTGGCTAATATGAACCCCTCAATCAGCAACACACTAAAAAAACCTGATTATTCTCACTTTGTGCTTTGTGGAGCTTGCTGTTTGCAAATTGGCTCTACATTTCCTGTAACAGTGACAACACTCCGCAAGTACTTCATTGGCCGTAAAGCACTTTGAGACAAATAAATGCAAGTCTTTTTTATCCTCTGGGTATTAAGCTAAGCTGTTATTGGAAAGAAAACCTGAGACACACACGCACTGTGACCTATACTCAGTGATAAGTATGTGACAGTGAGGGACAAAAGGGGAGCTGGAATGTAGGGAACGATGCAGTCTGCTCATTAACCTCTCCATTTTCCCAGGCGTCCTGGCTGTACTTTCACCTTCAAAAACAAGTGTGATATCGAAAAGCACAAGAGTTATCACATCAAGGATGACGCCTACGCCAAGGATGGCTTCAAGAAGTTCTACAAATACGAGGAATGCAAGTACGAGGGCTGTGTCTACAGCAAGGCCACGAACCACTTCCACTGTATCCGGGTGGGCTGCGGCTTCACCTTCACCTCCACCAGTCAGATGACCTCGCACAAGCGAAAACACGAACGCCGTCACATCCGCAACACGGGAGGTCCCGGCCTGGCTTCCCAGCTGCTGGGCCGCAAGGAGAACGAACAGGATGACTCCAGCAATGACGATCTGATTGACTACTCAGCGATAAGCAGCAAGAACTCGAGTCTGAGCGCATCCCCGACAAGCCAGCAATCTGCGGGACCGATACTCCTCCCCACTCCCACCACAGAGATCTCCTCGAGCCAGGCCGCCAGGCCGACCAGTAACGTCATCCCAGCAACCAAGATGTCGACGATACTTCCGCAAACGCTGTCCAGCCCCATCCCAGTCGCCTTGGCACTCTCCAATGCCGGTCTCTCCAATACCGGCCCCTTCTTCCCTATCATTCCCAATAGGGTCTCCATGGCCATCCCCGTGACAGCAGCCAACCTGATATCCGCCATCTCCTCCAGCGTTCCCACCGTGCCGACGGAATCGCCTTCACAAGTTGTCTCGGGGTCCAGCAACACAATCCCCCTGTCTCCAGCTGCTGCAACCACCATCATGGAGAAGATCACAGCCAGCAAAGGGCTCATCTCCCCAATGATGGCCCGCCTTGCAGCTGCAGCTCTCAAACCATCCAACCCAGCAGACCTAGGTGAGGCATTGGGGTATGACTAACCCTGGTATTTTGTACTCATCGTAAGAAGAACAGATCATCCCCAACTTGACATTGAGAAACTGAGCTGCACTAGCCTCACGTTTGAGGGATAGGTCAATGCGGGTGATCTGGAGTGGTTTTGTTGGAGCTGGATTTGAATTTGAGCAGAAACATCCTTTAAAACTATTAGTCAGATCATCATTCAATGAGATTATGGATGATATAATTCTCAACTCTGCTTTCCTGCCTTTTTTCCCCTTAAACTTTGATTACCTTACTGATTAGAAATCTGTTTATCTCAGCCTTGAGTATATTGAATGAGCCATGAGATGTCACGGGAGAGCCCAGGACCAAAGGACACCACCTCAGAATAAGTGGACAGATATTTAAGACAGAAATGAGGAGCAATTTACGCTCAGACTGTCATGAATCTGTGGAATTCTTTCCTGTCAGGGTATTCAAGGCTGAGACAGACAGATTTTTAATCGGTCAGGGAATCAAGGATTATGGAGAAAAGGCAGGAAGCTGGAGCTGAAGATCATTGGATCAACCATGATCTCATTGGATATCAGGGCAGACTCAATGGGCTAAATTTCCCTCTTCTGCTCCGATGTTTTGTGGTTTTATGGGAATCCTCCCTCCAATAATACTCAGTGTAATGTGCTTCGCTTTGCTGTCCCTTCAAATTCTTTCAAGTAGGAGTTTATTATTTTGTTCATAACAGGGAAGACCATTTCGGTGAACTGTCTCCTCTCTGTTAAAGTTCAAATACCTGATCATGTTAAAATGAGTTTCTCTCACTTTAGATTTTGCCTTCAATTCTGAGGCCTCTTTTTATTAACTGGATTACTGTTCATAGAGCAAGTCTGCTTGTTACTATAATGTGATAACACTTAAAAACCTAATTAACAGTTCACCACCGCCCCCCCCCCCCCTTCTCCTGTGAATGGAAAGCCACAGAACTTTCTATGTCTGTGGTCTATTTTCCAACAAAAAACAAAAACCCACACATCTTTAAAGACAGTCTTGGTTCAGGAATATGTAGGTTAAGTGCATTAGTCAGGGGTAAATGTAGACTAATAGGGTAGTCTGGGTGGGTGACTCTTTGGAGGGTCAGTATGGACTTGTTGGGCCAAAGGGCCTGTTTCCACAATGTAGGGATTCTATGATTCTAACTCATTTTTTTCACCAACATCACAAGAAAATCACTTGTGTTCTCCAACTGATTAATTAATATGCAAGACCCATTAAGGTGAGGGAGAGGTGAGGAGAGATGGAGAAAGGACATTTCACTTTTATAGATTTTCTCATCAATCTGCTGTGTGATGTTATTACACAACTCAGGCAGAGGTGGGTTTGAATCTGGGTGTCCTGGCTCAGAGGTGGGGACACTACCAACAGGAGCACAGATATTTCAGAATACTTTGTGTTAATGTTTTATCAATGGCGAGTCATTATATTCAGAAGGTGGGTCTTGACTGGCGACTCACCTTGTGTGTTGCATAAATATAGGACCAGAGTGAAAGAGGGGTTGTATTTCGAGGTGCACAGCACACAATGTGTGTCTCGATAAATAAAAGTTTGTCAGTGATTTCCCCACTAATGATTTTTTTTGCTGTGCTCAGCCCATTCATTAAGTGTACAGGAGCTTTGATTTTTTTTCTTAAAGGGTGCAACCTGTGTGTGACCCACACAGTAAGGTCTGGGTACCCAAAGGGAGCATTGCTCAGCTTCCTGAATGTGGAGCAAAATGGGGTAAGGAATTGCACAAGTCAAAAGGTTTGGTGCTGGAAAATCGCAGCAGGTCAGGCAGCATCCGAGGAGCAGGAGAGTCAATGTTTCACGCATGAGTTTTTCATCGGCTGGGCTTTTCCAGCACCACACTTTTTGATTCTGATCTCCAGCATCTGCATACCTCACTTTCTCCCAACGAATTACACAAAGTGACCAAAAGCTTGGTCAGAGAGATTGCTTTTGAATAAAGACAAAGTGTGGAGGTGCAGTGAAGGAATTCCCGAACCTGGGAATGGGTAGCTGGAAACATGCGTTCCAGCGGTGCAGTGATCAAAATTGGGAATGCCCAAGATGCTAGGAAGGCTAAGGAGCACAAATGTTCCAGAGATCTATGAAGGCCGAAGGAAAATGCAGAAAGCAGGGGGTGAAGTGGGGTGGGGGTGGTGGGGGAGGATGGGATTTGAAAATCAAGATGAGGATTTTGTGATCAAGGTGTTGTTAGACTGAGAACCAAAACAGTTAGTGCTCTATGAATGGGTCTTGCTGAGAAATACGACATGGTGGCAGCATTATAATGACTTCAAGTTTATGGAGCTTAGTATGTGGGTGACCAACTTTGGCTTCAATTTAGTGAGTAGCGTGAATTTGGTGCTGTCCATGGTAACAGCTCTGAGCACATGCACAGTGAAATGCAGCTTTTTCCTTCTCTCTTTACACTTTGCTCACAATCCCTTGACTTTGTATTTCCCAAGTCTGAGCTCATTCTTTTTTCTAAAAAACAAAGTGAGGGAATGATTTGATGAGGTGGGTAATGTTCAGATATTAAGAAGAAGCAAGAACAGAAACAGCATTGACCTTGTGAGATTTTGGTGTAAACTGCAGATTAACCAGAACTCTTCTTTCAAATTATTCCTATTGCTGGTTAAAGCAGAGGTTAGGGTTAATCTGCTTCTCTGTGGAATTCTGAGTTGAACATTTAGCATCCTTAGTGTCTCACTGTGTAAGTTCAAGGCCTTTGAGAATTGCTCGAGTCAGAAAGCTTGAAATTTGCTCAATGCAGAGTTTAGCTTCTACAACTTCTGTTGAGATATAAACCTACACTGGGGTTGCTAGATGGGAGCAGGTCAATCAACACTTTGTTTCCTTTCAGCTCACTAGCCATCCTGAGAAGTAGGACAGGTTTTCTTTGGGTGGGAAATACTAATTTTTCTGCCCGAGGCAAAATTAATATTTCAGTCTCTTGGGGTATTTCAGAAAAGGTTGGGCACAGGCTGTTCTGTAAGCTGATTTATTCTCTTTGCACATGGCCTTTCTCAATACCTTGCTTATAAATGTGATCTGCCCATCTGGGTGGGTGTGGGGGAGAGGATTGGGGAGAAGGTGGGGGATGGGATGGGGGTGGGACAAACCTGTTTGAACTGATCTGATTGGCTGTCAAGTTTGATCTGGCATGGATGGGAGATGTTCTTCTTGAGCATGCTCTGTTGGAGGCTGAAGCGTCTCCATGGAAACATAGACATCCTGAAATGAGGCAAAGCTTGTCTCTCACACTGGAGCTGCCAGAGACCCTCAGCATTAACATGATTTTTAATGAACGGTTAAGAGGCAGAGCCACAAATCAGATATGACAACAGCAGAATGAAGCCTTTTCACCTCGCTCTCTCTCCCCTCCGACATCTCAAAAGTCCCGGTGGCTTGACGTAATGTGGCAATAACTATCACTCCATTTGTTCTGTCGCTGAGCAAAAGTCAGAACCAATCTCATCACAGGGGACCAACAATGACTTGTTTTTTGCATTTTGTCATAGCAGGAAATGAGCAGCAAACACAATTGAACCAGTTCAGTCTGGTCCCAGTCAAGCAAGAGCCAAGTGACATCACCAAGACCCAATCCCAAAACTCAACACAGAACCAGAGCCTTGATCTGAGCTTGAAGGAGCACAGGTAGGTAGCATGCTGCACTGTGTCGGCAGCACTGGTATTGAACTCAGATTATTACTTCAGTGCTATCTAGAGTGGATAATGTGGTGGCTCAGTGGTTAGCAGTGCTAGGGACCCAAGTTCAATTCCAGCCTTGGGTGATGCCTGTGGGGAGTTTGCATGTTCTCCCTGTGTCTGTGTGGGTTTCTTCCTTCAGTCCAAAGGTGTGCAAGTTAGAGTGTATTGGCAATGGGAATAGGGTGTTGGGTTTGGATGGGATGCTCATTGATGGGGGGGTGGGGGTGTGTGTGTGTGTGCTGAATGGCCTTTTTCCAAACTGTAGGAATTCTATGATCAAATTAGGCATTGAGGAGACAGCACCAAGTCCATGAGGCTGTTCTGACATATTCGCAGCTGGTAATCCCAGTTCTTCAGATATAAAACCAGACAAGTACATTTAATCAACTGCCTACACTCCAGAACAAAGATCCCCATCCGAAAACATCCACTGCTCCCAATTATTCCAAACTTTCACAATATCTTTCCATTGTTTGGTCAGTTGAGGTTTGATTATCAAATTGTTTTCTCTTTTTGGAATACATCCCATTCTGATCAGAGTTCTGTCAAACCTCAAACCTGCAACACACACACACACACACACACACACACACACACACACACACACACACACACACACACACACACACACACACACACACACACACACACTCCATCTTTGATCTGGAATACAGATTGTCTTTCATCATAAGGAAAGCCCTGAGTGATAGACATGCCACCCTGTCAGACTACTCCTCTGTCCCTTCCTATCTCTGCTGCACAGAGATGTCACAGTTACTGCGACCTCAACACTCCCGGTGAATTCAGTCAAGAAGCTGGGTTGTGTGTTAACCTGATCTCTGGTGCTTGGTGTAGTGGCCCCTTGCTCAGGTGGTACTTTTGCTGACAGCTCTAATGCACCCATCGTACAACCAACTTCCTCTGACCTTCCTTCCATGGTGGGGTGGGGTGGGGGGCAATCTTTGTTAATTGGCTGCTGGATCACTGTTAAAATTGAGACATTTGGAGAACAAAAGCTCAGAAAACAAGACGGAAAGTTCCAAAAATGCACATCCCAGGAGCACTGGTTGGTATTCTGCTCATTGTGAAACCCCTCCATATGCACACACTGTACTTAATCCCTCTATGGCCTCACTTCTCCAACTCCACAACCATCTGAGATGTCAGCAATCCTCCAACCCAATTATATATTCCTCACTCCCTTTTCCCAAGCACCGGACTTCAACTCCCTGGATCCTAAGCTCATGAAATAACAGCCTAGACCTTTCCAAATTCTCTCCCCATCTCTCCTTCATCAAGATGCTCCTTAAAACATTCATTCAGGGCTGTGGGCTTTGTTATCTGGGTCAGCAGTTACTGCCCATTTCATATTTCAATTGGAGATTCACAATAATAGGATCCTTTTACCAAGAATATGATTCTTGTCCTAAAGTCTTACCCTTTGTTTTAGTGACAGAGATTTAAGCTGATTACGCTGGGAAGTGACCTGGGGTGTTTAATGACATTATATAAGTAGTTGCTGTGACTTTATTGCTGGTAATGTACAAGATCAGTTCAAAGTGATGTGGAATGCCTCCTTTTCAGACTCTGTCACCTCCTCAGGAACATAGAACAGAACAACACAGTAAAGGCCCTTCAGCCCTCGATGTTGTATCGACCTTTTATCCTACTCTGAGATCAGACTAACCTACATATCTTTCATTGTACTGTCATCCATGTGCCTATCCAAGAGTTGCTTAAATATCCTGAATGTATCTGACTCTACTACCACTGCTAGCAGAGGGATTAAGTACAGTGTGAGCATATGGAGGGGTTTCACACCCACTACTGTCTGTGTAAAGAACCTATCTCTGAATCTCCCCTAAACCTTCCTTCAATCACCTTAAAATTATATCCCCTTGTGATAGACATTTCTGCCATGGGAAAATGTCTCTGATTATTCACTCTACCTAAGCTTCTCATCTTCTTGTACATCTCTATCAACTCACCTCTCATCCTTCTTCGCTCCACTGAGTAAAACCTTCACTCGTTCAACCTTTCTTCATAAGACACACCCTCCAGTCCAGGCAGCATCCTGGGAAATCTCCTCTGTGCCCTCTCTAAAGCTTCCAGAGCCTTTCTATAGTGAGACGACTAGAACCCAACATAGTATTCCAAGTGTGCTCTAACCAAGGCTCCATAGAGTTGCAGCATAACCTCGTGTTTCTTAAATCAATCCCCCTGCTAATGAAAGCCAACACACGATACGCCTTCTTAACAACCCTCTCAACTTGGGTAGCAACTTTGAGGGATCTGTGAACATGGACCCCAAGATCCCTTTATTCCTCCACACTGCCAAGAATCCTGCCTTTAACCCTGTATTCTGCATTCAAATTGGACCTTCCAAAGTGAATCACTTGACAAGGAGTCTCTCGACAATCCTGCAGGCTGCTTCTGCTCATCACTGTGCCTGACGAGCAGCGAGTGACAGAATGAGAGAGGAGGACGTTTATAGATCCTGTCCATCAGGCCTTTGATATCATTCTGCTGCCCCAGGAGTTCCCAAATGGATGTTTTTATTCTAAATCATTCGAGAGAGTGTGCATCACTAGCCTTTGGTGCCTTTCCCTAATTGTCATTGTGGACAGTTCAGAGAAGGATCATTAGATTGATTCCAGATATGGAGGGATCTTCCTATGTGGAGAGGCTGAGGAGGTTGTACTCATTGGAGTTTAGAAGAATAAAAGATGACATAATTGAAACATAGAAGATTATTAAGGGGCCTGACAGACTTGGAGAGGTTGTTTACCCTTGGGAGAGTCTAAGTCCAGAAGGTATAATCTCAGAATAAATGGGTGCCTATTTAAAATAGAAATGAGGAGGAATTTCTTCCATCAGAATGTAGCGAATCCATGGAATTCTTCACCGTCTACAGAAGCTGTATCATTAAGTATATTCAAGGCTAAGATGTGCAAATGTTTAATCCAAGAAATGAATTTAGGATTATAGGGAAAGGGCAGATAGTGGAGTTGAGGATTATCAGAGCAGCCATGGTCTCAATGAATGTCACAGCAAGCTCGATGGGCTGAATGGCCTACATCTGCTCCACTGACTCCAATTTGTTAACATTGAGGTGAGTGAGGCACCTGATATAGAAGGGCTCTAATATCTCGGGAGATATAGAAACAGACCATTTGGTCCAAATGTGTTTGGAGACCTGCTGATTATGACAAATTGATGATAAGGCAAAGAGACATCCGAAGTTCATTTTAAAGAAGCAGCCATTCGGTTTGATGGTTGATGTTGAAAATTCTCTTCAGGATTTTGAATGTGGCTTGCAATTCTGTGTTCCCCATTCTGGATGGTTGATTTATTTTCTATTCCCATGTGGGATATGGGCATCATTGGCAAGATGCCAGCCTTTATTGCCTACTCTCAATCACCCTTTAGAACATGACCTCACTGGATGACGGCGTTATGTAAACAGGTATTTGCCAACATATTTGCTATACTTCAGATTAAAAACTCAGGGATAAACAAACAGTTTAGACCGGGTCAAATAGTCTGTAATGGGAACTATAGCTGGTGTTTTGATTATCATACTGTGGCATTACCACAATGTACATACTGTACTGCACCATCACGTCACAATAGTCAGAGAGAAGCTGAGGTAATTACTTTTCCTTGTTCCTACAGCACTGAATCTAATGGACATGTGGATTCAGGACAGACATCCCTGTTATCCTCATTTCTCAATAAGGTAAGAGTTACCATCAGTGTTTACACCCAGACATAAATTAACAGAAGCAGTGGAGTGTATTCCTGTTCGTTTTCTGTTATTTCAACACCAGTTTCTGAGCCTGTGGTGTCAAAAGCATTCACATTCTAAAGCAATCAATCAATGTGCAGCACACTTCAACTCATCATCCGCAGGTAAATTAACGTAATTAAATGGAGTGGAGTGTGCTGCCATATTGTGCAGTGCAGTGGGTTATAGACCGAGGTACATGTAACAGCCGCAAAGCACAGAGTTACATTTCAGCTGCTTGTCAGGAGGCCAGGGAAGGTTTTTGTCCATTAGTGAAACCAGCTAATTTATAAACGTTCTACTATTTCACATGTTCCACACTGGAAACCTACTCCTGGTCAGCCTCCAGCATCGAAAACTCTTGCTGCCCCTATCTTAAGTTGCTTAACATCCCATTCTTCTCTCACCGCTGTGCTCACTGACTTACAGTGGCTCCCAGTCAAACTTGATTTTATTATTTTCCTCCTTACTTCCAAGTCCTGCTAAGACCTCACTCCTTCCTATCTCTGTAATCTCCAGCCTCCACTACTACCATTCGAGATACCTGCGCTTCCCAATTCTGGCGGCTTAACCATCCATGATTTGCCCAGCTACACTATGGACCGGCTACTCAGATGGACTGAGCAGCAGCAAATGCAATTTAACCCTGACAAGTGTGAGGTGGTGCATTTTGAGATGACTAACAAGGCAAGAGATTACACATTGAAGGGTAGAACCATAGGAAGTGTGTTGCTGGAAAAGCGCAGCAGGTCAGGCAGCGGCAGAAGATGAGGCGCTCTTCCTCCAACCGTCGTGTTGTTTTGGTCTGGTGATGGAGGAGTCCAAGGACCTGCATGTCCTTGGTGGAGTGGGAGGGGGAGTTAAAGTGTTGAGCCACGGGATGGTTGGGTTGGTTGGTCCGGGTGTCCCAGAGGTGTCCCTTGGATGCTGCCTGACCTGCTGCGCTTTTCCAGCAACACATTTTCAGCTATGTATGTCCATAGACCAATGAAAGCAGCGGGACAGGTAGGTAAGGTGGTTAAGAAGGCACATGGAATATTTGTCTTTGTTAGCCTAAACATAGATTACAATAGCAAGAAGGTTATGATGGAGCTGTATTTAGCACTTGTTAGGCCAAAACTAGATTTCCGTTCAGATAACACCCTGAGTGATTTCGAATTTGATTTTCTTCATGGTGCTCCTGTGAAATGAATTGTCGTCTCGGGATATAGTATATCAAAGGTGTTATATAAACACACGCAGTTTTGAGAAGACACAACCACAGCGAGTGGGGCCTAAGACCAGAAGATCAACATTGTGATCTTCACAGGTTTGCACATCAGCTGAAGGACAGAGCCGTCTGGACTCGGTCAACAGCAGAATGTGGAGAGGCTACGGACCGAAGCATGGGTTGTCCCATCTTGGATGGGGAAAGGGGAAGAGGGCACGTACCAAAGTTCTTACTGTCACAAGATTGTTACAATGCAGAATGAGGCCTTTTGGCCCATCATGGCTGTGCCAGTCATCCAAATGAGAAATGCAAATCACTTCAATGCCCACCTTCTCCTGCAAAGCCCTGGCCATTCTTCACTTTCAGACACCAGTCTAATTCCCTATTGAAAGCCCTAATTGAACCTGCCTCCACCAGAGTCTGAGACCCTACCCCCTTGCTGCATGAATTATGCTCACTTCAGAATTTGATGCCTGCTGAATTATTGTAAGCTCTTGTATTTCTATCATTAGATGTCCCAAAACAGCAGTGGACTGAGCAACTTGCTGAACCTCAAGACAGAATCTGACTGTGCACAGTCTGATGCAGAACAGATGCCCTACATGAATAAAGCTTTGACCCCACAGAGACAGGAGAAACGACAGGAGTTCTGGGAGAAATACCTGCGCAGGTAAAGGTTTCATTTCCACTTACTGCAGCTTATTCAGTGGCTGAGTGGATCAAATCAGACCACGTTCTGAAGCAGACTCCTCACAAAACCCTGACTTCGATTTCAATCCACGTTGCGTTAGTCTGTCTCTGCCCAAGTATCACACTGCTTGTTATAATTTGAGTGTGAATATGGCTGGAAGGAAGCAATCAAAATTCCAGGTCCTGATTGTTTTCCAGTGACAGGTTGCAAGTATCTATATCTGCATTTGTATCTGTGTGTGTGTGTGTGTGTGTGTGTGTGTCTGTATCTCTGTACATATGCATTTCTATATATGGGTCCACGTGTATATCTGTGCATGTGTCAGTGATTGTGTGGATATATACTGTTTTTGTCTACTTTTAAAAGTGAGCATTCATGTCTTTGATTTTGACACAGTGTCTGTCGGTGTGTGTCTGTCTCCCTGCGTGCCATGTCTCGGTGTGTCTGTGTCTATATGTGGGTGCGTCTTTGTGTCTATGTATGAAGTATGGTTTGCCACATAGAGATATGAAGGATTCTCTAACTTCTCAACTGCACCAGCAACGCGTACATCACTCTCGCAGGAACTAACTACTGAGCAGGTGCTTCTGGTTCCCTGACAATTTGTTATCTCTCACTCATAGATTTACCACAGAAGATTACTGTGAGAGCCAGTGTGATTTTCTGCATAAAGCCCATTTCCATTGTGCAGTGGAAGATTGTGGTGCCCTTTTCAGTACCTTGGATGGAGCTGTCAAGCATGCCAAGTCAGTATCTATATGTCTATCGAGTAAATGTGTCCATGTCCACCAAGTGTATGTCCATGCCTGAGCTGAAAATGTGTTGCTGGAAAAGCGCAGCAGGTCAGGCAGCATCCAAGGAGCAGGAGAGTCGACATTTTGGGCATAAGCCCTTCTTCAGGAATGAGGAAAGTGTGTCCAGCAGGCTAAGATAAAAGGTAGGGAGGAGGGACTTGGGGGAGGGGCGTTGGAGATGCGATAGGTGGAAGAGGTCAAGGTGAGGGTGATAGGCCGGAGTGGGGTGGGGGCGGAGAGGTCAGGAAGAAGATTGCAGGTTAGGAAGGTGGTGCTGAGTTCGAGGGATTTGACTGAGACAAGGTGGGGGGAGGGGAAATGAGGAAACTGGAGAAATCTGAACAGTTCATCCACTTTACCAACACCTTCCACCCCGACCTCAAATTCACCTGGACCGTCTCAGACTCCTCCATTCCCTTCCTAGACCTTTCCATTTCTATCTGGGCGACCGACTCAACACAGACATCTATTATAAACCAACTGACTCCCACAGCTACCTAGACTACACCTGCTCCCACCCGCCCACTGTAAAAACGCCATCCCATATTCCCAATTCCTTTGTCTCTGCTGCATCTGCTCCCAGGAGGACCAGTTCCAATACCGTATAACCCAGATGGCCTCCTTCTTCAAAGACCGCAATTTTCCCCCAGACGTGATCGACGATGCCCTCCACCGCATCTCCTCCACTTCCCGCTCCTCCACCCTTGAGCCCTGCCCCTCCAACCACCACCAGGACAGAACCCCACTGGTTCTCACCTACCACCCCACCAACCTCCATATATAGCGTATCATCCGCCGTCATTTCCGCCACCTCCAAACAGACCCCACCACCAGGGATATATTTCCCTCCCCTCCCCTATCAGCGTTTCGAAAAGACCACTCCCTCCGTGACTCCCTCGTCAGGTCCACACCCCCCACCAAAATAACCCCCACTCCCGGCACCTTCCCCTGCAACCCCAAGAAATGCAAAACTTGCGCCCACACCTCCTCCCTTACCTCTCTCCAAGGCCCCAAGGGATCCTTCCATATCTGCCACAAATTCACCTTCACATCCACACACATCATCTATTGCATCCACTGCACCCGATGTGGCCTCCTCTATATTGGGGAGACAGGCCGCCTGCTTGCGGAACGTTTCAGAGAACACTCTGGGACACCCGCACCAACCAACCCAACCACCCCGTGGCTCAACACTTCAACTTCCCCTCCCACTCCACCAAGGACATGCAGGTCCTTGGACTCCTCCATCGCTAGACCATGGCAACACGACGGCTGGAGGAAGAGCGCCTCATCTTCCGCCTAGGAACCCTCCAACCACAAGGGATGAACTCAGATTTCTCCAGTTTCCTCATTTCCCCTCCCCCCACCTTGTCTCAGTTGGTTCCCTCAACTCAGCACCGCCTTCCTAACCTGCAATCTTCTTCCTGACCTCTCCGCCCCCACCCCACTCCGGCCTATCACCCTCACCTTGACCTCCTTTCACCTATCACATCTCCAACGCCCCTCCCCCAAGTCCCTCCTCCCTATCTTTTATCTTAGCCTGCTGGACACATTTTCCTCATTCCTGAAGAAGGGCTTATGCCCGAAACGTCGAATCTCCTGTTCCTTGGATGCTGCTTGACCTGCTGCGCTTTTCCAGCAACACATTTTCAGCTCTGATCTCCAGCATCTGCAGTCCTCACTTTCTCCTCTATGTCCATGCCTGCCAAGTATAAACGTCGATATATACCAAGTACAAAGGTCCACATCTGCCACATATGTGTGACCAAACAATCAGTACATTGTGTGACCAAACAATCAGTACATTGCCATCAGTGCTGATGCCAGTCAGGCAGCATCTGAGGAGCAGGAGAATCAACATTTTGAGCATAAGCTCTTCATCAGGAATGAGGCTTGTGACGAAGGTCTTATGCTGGAAACATCAATCCTCCTGCTCCTCAGATGCTACTTTTTCCAGCACCACACTCTTCAACTCTGATCTCCAGCATCTGCAATCCTCACTTTCTCCCATCAGTGCTGATGGTCATAGAACATATAATACTAATAAACCTTCATTGTTACAAACTAGAGAAGCCTTGGTCCTATGAGCTATGGGAGTGACCCATTTGCAATGAACCTCCAATCTGTCCCTATGGAGCTCGCTGAAAATTAGCTCATCTACATGAAACCAGGTGGCTACCTCAGGGGAACCTTGAGAAGATCAGTCCAGTCCGCCTCTAAGTAATTCCCAGAGAAGGGAGGGGACGGAGCCAGAGCTCTGGACACTCGGTGATGTGTTAATGATCTAACTATGTTATTCACAAGGGATTGATTAACTGTGTGGGTTAGGTTATTGAGCTCAGTAAAACACATTACAAGTTATGAAGTAGACATTGCAGCAAACCAACTGATTCGAGCCAGGCAGAGTCGCAACATTGTCTACCTGAAGAACTTGGAGTCTTAAACAGTGAACTCTTTAAAAGGCAAGGGACATGGTACTGTAGTGCATTGCAAGCTTCTGATTAGCATATTTGAAGGGTGTGAAAGTAGTCCTGGCTCCTCAGATGTTATATGCTTACTCAATGGCAGATGAGATTGGGTACAGAGCACCTCATATTGAAATCTCCCCTGAAATCCATTGCTTCGAATGCAAATTAGGATGGGTCAAGGATAACGCAGTCAGTTTCTCCCTCTGTGTGTTTTCTGTACAGATTGTCAAAAAATAGCTCTTGGTATGTGTGAAATTTCTGAAAAGATTTTCATCTTCTATTTGTCAGGACAAATTCCAAATTTACCCAAGGTCGACATGTCAGCCAATCAGTTCCCTTTTCTGCCATAGTATCAATTGTTGAGATTGTTTGAAATTTGGTATTCTTGAAAATTGTCCTGATGAGTGCAAATTGAAAATCTCCAAGAACATGCCTCTCTCTTTTGTCAGGTTCTGTTCTAGCAAATGCCTGTTTAAAATAAAGTCTTCTGTAGATCCAAAAACTTGACAAAATTTCTCCCTCTGTTAGCCACAGAGCAGTGAACAAGAGACAGAAGCAAAAAAAAAATCATAGGGCAGGTCTCCCTGACCCTCTTAAGGCTGTGCCTGTTTTTCTTCTCTCTAATTAAAATTTTTAATAACTGATCACATTATTGAATATTCTGTTCCTTATCAATAAAGATAAGTTTGCTCTAATACACTCTACTTGGGCCTCTGCTCCTTTAATTTGATACCTGTTTATATTTATGAAGTACCAAATAACCTTGTTTTGACCCAGGCATGATTCTAATTTAGATCAGTTATTATTTAAATAATTTATGCAGATTAAAAAAAAAGCAGAGGTTATTCAAGGTCCAATTACTTTGATGACATCACATGAAGTGGCTGCAATTTGTAAGAAATCTCTGGGATTTACAGTTGGAGTGAAGTGTGGAAATGATGGATTCATCAGCCACACAGAGACCCCCACACCTTCACTGCAGGGCTGTGAAGAGACCCCTTTCAACAGGCAAATAGCCCAAATAAATCACAACCTCATTAACTAAAAGTAACACAGGCTTCTTTTGTGAACAACAACAAAAAATTGCAACTCAACCAGTTCTTAAAAGAGGATATTGAAATGTATCTGAAGATTATGAGGGATTTGTGGTGAATCTGCATTGTCTGATGCTGTGACACCGCCCAGGATTTCAGTCTCAAAATTACTTGTGCTAATTATCATTGAGGGGAAGCTGTAATATATTTCCGGTTCAGTCTGCCCTATCTGAAACAGGCCAAAGGCTCAGATAAAATATCAGATAGTGGGATCAATAAACACCAGGTTTTCGGGAAGGATAGGAAGGCCCTTGAAAAGGTGCAGAGGGAGATTTACCAAAGTGGGTTCAGGGGCAGTGGATTTTAGTCAGCAGAAACTAACCTGAATTCATCACATACATATTGTGACTATGAGAGCAGGTCAGAGGTAAGGAATCCTGAATCAATAACTCACCTGACTCCCCAAAGCCTGTCCACCATCTACAAGGCACAAGTCAGCAGTGTGATGGAGTACTCCCCACTTGCCTAGATGGGGGCAGCTCCAACAACACTCAAGAAGCTTGACACCATTCAGCCCAAAGTAGCCCCCACTTGCTTTGGTACCACATGCACAAGCACCCATTCCCTCTTCTACTGCCACTCAGTAGCAGCAGTGTTTACTATCTACAAGATGCACTGCAGGGAGGCTCCTAGAACAGCACCTTCTAAATCCACGACCCACTTCCACATAGAAGATCAAGGGCAGCTGATACATGGGGGCACCACCCTCTGCAAGTTCCTCTCCAAGCCACTCACAACCGTGAGTGGGCGGCACGGTGGCACAGTGGTTAGCACTGCTGCCTCACAGCGCCTGTAGACCCGGGTTCAATTCCCGACTCAGGCGACTGACTGTGTGGAGTTTGCACGTTCTCCCCGTGTCTGCGTGGGTTTCCACCGGGTGCTCCGGTTTCCTCCCACAGTCCAAAGATGTGCGGGTCAGGTGAATTGGCCAAGCTAAATTGCCCGTAGTGTTAGGTAAGGGGTAAATGTAGGGGTATGGGTAGGTTGCGCTTCGGCGGGTCGGTGTGGACTTGTTGGGCCGAAGGGCCTGTTTCCACACTGTAAGTCTAATCTAAAAACCCTGACTTGGAGCGACATCATCTTTCCTTCAGTCTCCCTGGGTCGAAATCCTGGAATTCCCTGCCTAAGAGCATTGCGCCTATTGACAATACAAGGATTGCAGTGGTTCCAGAAGCAATTCAACATCTCCTTCTCGAGGCAACTAGGAACGGGCAATAAGTGTTGGCCCAGGCAGCAATGCCCACATCCCATGAGAGAATAAAAAAAATTAGGTCAGAGAAGTTGGTGTTATTCTGCTTACAGAAAAGGAGGTTAAGGGGAATATTTAGTTGAGGTGATGAGGTTAAGAAGAACCAGTCCCAGTTACTGATGGTACAAAGACAAGGAGGAGAAAGATTGAGTATTTTGGGTGAGCTGCAAGGAGGGGAGTGTGAGGAAAAACCTGCCAACACAGCAAACACTATCATTGCCGATTTCAAAAGGAATTTGCATGGGCACTTTGAGGGAAATAAACTTTCAGGGCTATGAGTTTCTTCAGCACTTTCCTTTCTTAAAACTAAAATCAAGAAAGAGCAAAGAACTACAGATGCTGGAAATCAGAAATAAATAGATAAGTTGCTGGAGAAAGTCTGCAGGTCTGGCAGCTTCTGTGGAGAGAGAAACAGAGTTAATGTGTAGAGTCCAATAAGTCTTCAGAACTAAAACTGTAGATTTAAAACAAACAAAAACCCCTTATAAGGGTCATTGGACCCGAAACATTAACTGTTTCTTTCTCCACAGATGCTGTCAGGCGTGTTGAATTTCTCCAGCAATTTCTTTTTTTTAACTGAAAAACAGAACTGCAGATGCTGGAGATCTGAAACAAATTGAGGAAGAAGTTCAGGAAACTCAGCAGGTCTGGCAGCATCAGTGGAGGGAGAAACAGAGAGTGGAGGTTCGAGATCTGGAACAAACCAAAGCAGAAACAGAAACCCCTTCTAAGGGTCACTGGACCCGAAACGCAAATTCGATTTCTTTCTCCAGAGATGCTACCAGACCTGCTGAGTTTCTGTGGAGAGAGAAACAGTGTTAACGTTTTGAGTTCAGTGAAGTGGTGGAGGCTGGTACAACTACAACGTTTCATAAAATCCCTACAGGATGGAAACAGGCCCTTCAGCCCAACAAGTCCACACCATCCCTCTGAAGAGTAACCCACCCAGCCCCATTCCCATACCCTATTATCCTAGATTTACCCCTGACAAATGCACCAAACCTACACATCCCTGAATTCTATGGGCAATTCAGCATGGCCAATTCACCTCAACTGCACATCTTTAGATTTAAAAGGCGTCTGGATGGCTATATGAATAGGAAGGGATTTGGGCCAAATGCTGGTAAGTGGGATAGATTAATTTAGGATATCTGGTCAGCATGGATGAGTTAGACCAAAGGGTCTGCTTCTGTGCTGATCATCTCTATGCCCCTCTGATGGGGGTCTTTTTGTTTGTTTTAGGTCTCCAGCATCTGCATTTGTTTTATTTGAGTCCTGAAGAGTCACTAGGCTCAGCATCCGTGGGGAGACTTGCTGAGTTTCTGTAGGGAGAGAAACAAGAGTTAGTGTTTCGAGTGACTCTTCAGATCTTGTTTCTCGTCCAGTTAGAGTTTGAATTTTATTGCTGTTAACGGCCGGCATGAGCTACGGTAACGGTCACCCAGCGAGTGTGACTCACGGCGTCGCTTTCTGGTTTCTGCAGCTTCCACTTTCGGGCAGACGGTGGGGCGGTGAAAGTGAAGTCGGAACCCTCCCTGCCAACCACGATTCCCGTCGAGATCCGAGGGTCTGGGTCCGGGTCCGGGTCCGGGTCCGGGTCTGGATGCAGCAGTGGGGCTGGGGCCGGGACCTTCTCCCCCGTCGCCATGGTAACCGCCGCCGCCATGTTGGCCTCCAGCGCGGGCCCCGCTGCGGTCACCGCCGCTCCGACACTGCTCGCTTGGAAACAGCTGGCCGCCTCCATGCCGCAACTCCCCGCATCCACACTGGCGACCTCCCCCTTGGCAACCACATCCCTGGAGAACGCCAAGCCTCAAGTCAAACCCGGCTTCCTCCAGTTTCAAGAGAAGTAAGTGTAGGCCTCACCTGGGGCAGGAGGGCCTGGCCCACTTGGGAAAAGGGCCCACCACGTGAAAAACGGAAACAAAAAGGTCACTGCTCCGATGAAGAGCCATCTCAACTCGAAATGTTAGCTTGCTCCCTCTCTGTGGATGCTACCTGACCCGCTGAGATCTTCAGCATTTCTTTTTGTTTTCAGTACAGATTCCAGCATCTGCAGTGATTTACCGGAAACTAAAACTGATGTGTTTTACAAACAAAAACAGAAATTGCTGGAGAAACTCAGCAGGTCTGGCAGCATCCATGGGGAGAAATCAGGCTTAACATTTTGAGTCTAGTGACCTTTCTTCAGAACACAGTAACACCATCCTTACATACAGCTACCATCTCACCTTTTCTATGGGACACAGTGCCAGGTTTCTTCAGCTGTTTTTGGTGAATACCTCACAAATAAATATTCGGAAGGCTGAAGTCATTGTTTTTGATACCTGCACCAAACCCTGTTCCCAAACTCCTCCAGATTCCATCGTCCTCCTTCACAACAGTCTGAGGTTAAACCAGCCAATTCACAACTTTGGTATCTGATCACATATGCGATTACTATAATCACTTAGTTCCGCATCTGCAACCTACCCAATCTCTGCCTTGTCTCAGCTCATTCATTGCTGGAACGATCATTCAGACCTCTCCTGCCTCTGGACTTGACAATTGCAACACACTCCTGACTGGTTTCACACGTTCTACCCTCTATAAACTTGAGGTCATCCAAAATTCTGCTGCTCATGTCCCCACTCAGTTCAGGTCCCTATCCCCTGCCACCCCTGTGCTCACTGACTTACACCGTCCTCCAGTTCAGCTACAACTTGATTTTAAGATTCTCATCCTGGTTTTCAAATCCCTAATGTCCATTCGCTTCTATCCCTCTGTAAATGTCTCCACTCCCATTACCAGCCAGGATCTCTGCACTGTTCTGATTCTGACTTCTTGATTTCCCCAGTTTGACCATTGGGGCCTTAACTCTGGAAGTCCCTCCTACTGCTCCTGGGATCTCTCACCTCACTCTCCTCCTTACTACTTAAAACCAACCTCTTTAACCAAGTAATTGGTCATCTGACCTTAGGTCATAAAATGTAGAAGCAGGAGTAAACCATTTGGCCCATCAAGTCTATGCTGCCATTCAAGGAGATCATAAAATAGACAGGCAGGAGGCTGAAAGTACACAGAAAGTCATACAGCATCACCAGGAGATGGAGAAGTTGACGTTTTGGGTTGATTTCTCCACCTGATGCTGCCTGGCTTGCTGTGTTCTTCCAACCTCCTGCCTGTCTACGTTGGATTCCAGCATCTGCAGTTTCTTTATCTCATTCATGGCTGATCCTCTGATCCTCGACTTCACTTTTCTACCTAATCTGCATAATTCACCATTCGCTCCCTCTCCCACTCGGCCTGATATTTTGTTCTGCTATGAAACCCTTGGGGATGCTTCTATGCATTTGAGGCTCTGTATAAACACAGTTTGTGTTGCGTTGATGCAATGATTACCTGGAAGTCACATGGGGACCTGACTCTGACCTCACATTTGCTGGACTGGCGCTGGTTTAATTCACCATTTTGAAATTGGAACGATGTCATAAAATCTTGACATCACAGAAGTGAACTCTCTCTCCAGTTTGAACTAAAAAAGTTGCCAGTTTGTTCGATGTTAGAAATGATGGATAGCAGTGAGTGAACATGGAGCAGTAATCTAACCTTAGAACTTGTAAAATGAGAATCTACTTTGTGACACCATCTAAGCCCCTTTGAGTGAACTAGACATGTAATCTATTTTCAGGTATCTCTTATTGTCTGTATAACCTATAGCAGTTGGCTATTATCTCACAGTAGTTATGTGATTGATATCATGAACTTTCTTGCATCATGAAAGTTTATAATGTGCATTCATCAATGTCATTTCACAAGGATTTGAGGCAGCTGTGAATGTCAGAATGTCACTATGAATTTACAACTACCATTAAATACATCAAAACTGTATGTATTATGATATATAAAATATATTACTGGGAGGGATTTAAAGGCAATGAAAATATCTTGGGGGATCATATTGTTGTATAAATGGATGCTTAGTTGTGGGTTTAAGATGCAGTGTGCTCAGAGACTGATGTCCCCTTGCAGAGAATCAGGAGTGAGGGAGGTTGGGAACAGGTTCACAGATGTTTGTTTTGGAATGAAAGGGAAGGAAATTTCTGCCAAAGATTGTGCATTTTCTAACCCCTTCCGGGGCTCTGGGTGCTCAGGTTTTGAGTATATTCTAAATGGATCAATAGATTTTTGGAAGCTGAGACAATTAAGAGACACAGGAAGTATCAGCCATTTTGTTTCATTCATTTCCAGGATGTGGGCGTCCCTGGCTAGGCCAACATTATTGTCCATCCCAACTTGTCCAGGGGGCAAGAAAGAGTCAACCACATTGCTGTGGGTGCATAGGCCCAGACTGGGTAAAAATAGCAGATTCCCAACCCTGAAGGAACCAGATGGGCTTTTCAAACAATCGATAATGGTTTTGTGGTCGTCATTTGATTCTTAATTCCAAACTTTAAAAAAAAAGAATTAAATTCCATTATCTGCCATATCAGGATTCAAACCCAGGTCCCCAGCATATTACCTGCGAGTCTGGATTAATAGTTTTGTGGTAATACCATTCTGTCCTTAAAGGAGCACAGCAGGTTCGAGGACAGATGGGCCTCATCCAGCTGTGATGTTTTTTATCTATGTTTGTTGTATATCTTGAACTGGGTGTTTTCTCTGATTGATTACATTTGAGGCTGTAGCTCACAGCAAAAGCTAATGAATAAGGAACTATCCTGGTAGACTGGATAAGTCAAGCCTGAAAAGAAATCCCAATTCCCAAAGCTTAGTCTGTGATGTCCCTTAGCTTTGTATTTTTAGCATTTGCAATTCCAGCTCTAACCATGATTTTTACACTCTTCAGCGATCCCTGTCTGGCAACCGATTGTAAATATGCCAACAAGTTCCACTTTCACTGTCTGTTCGGAAACTGCAAGTACGTGTGCAAAACATCAGGGAAGGCTGAATCTCATTGTCTCGATCACATCAATCCCAACAACAACCTCATCAATGTGCGTGACCAGTTCTCCTACTACTCTCTACAGTGCCTCTGTCCGAATCAGGTATGCTAGCAGTAAAATGACCTCTTCATTATCAATTGTGCAGGATCCACTAGATGGTAAGACCAGCTCACAGCAACCTTTGGACAGGGATCTCCTCACTTGCACTATCTAGAGGTAACACAGGATTACAGAACATGAAACATCCCAGACCAAAACTTTTTGCATTCTCAATTATTGATGACTCAATGAAATATTCTCACCTATGGATAAAGTTCATATTCTAATAGCTCTATTGGTTTAATTACTTTTTTTTTATCTGTTCCTCAGATATTAGCATTGCTGGTTAATACATCCTTTTTGTTTTAAATTCATTCATAAGATGTGGGTATCGCTGGCTGGGTCAGTGCTTGTTACCTGTCCCTAGCTGCCCCTTGAGAAGGTGGTGATGAGCTGTCTTCTTGAACTGCTGCAGTGTGTCCGCTGTGGGTAGGTCCACAATGCCCTGAGGGAGGGAATTCTGGGATTTTGGTCCAACGATTCTGAAGGAACAGCAATCTATTTCCAAGGCAGGAGGGTAAGTGGCTTGGAGGGGAACTTGCAGGTGGCAGTGTTCCCATGTATCTGCTGCCCTTGTCCTTCTAGGTGGAAGTGTCTTAGGTTTGGAAGGAGCCTTGGTCAGTTGCTGCAGCACATCCTGTAGATGGTACACACTGCTGCTATTGAGGGTCAGCGACGGAAGGACTGAGTGTTGAAGGTGATGGTTGGGCTACCAGTGGGCAGACTGTTTTCTCCTGGGCGGTTTCAAGCTTCTTGAGTGTCATTGAGGCAAATGGCAAGTATTTGACAGACAAATGGGAATAGATTTAAAGTTGGGCAAGGAGAAAGTTTTAAGATAACAGCCCAAACTGCCATTGAAAAAGCAGCAGGGTCTGTCTGACGTGTGACTGATCAGGTTAATTATATTTGTAGAAACAAATCCAGAGCTGCTGGTGAAACCTATGCTGTTGAGCCCTTTGGCAAACTGGTAGTGTTCCCCACCTGTGACATCAGAGTCCAGGGTTCAAGTCCCACCTGCCCCTGGAGGTGTGCAATAACAGTTGGTTTGAGCAGGTTTGGAAAATATGGAACAAAACTGTTTCTATCGCGTAAATTTCCCATAACAACTTGAAGTTACAGTTGGTGATCTAAGCGTAGTTAACAAATAATTTATAACAGGTCACAGAAAGTTACTCAGCTTCCAGTGAAAGCTTTGTTTGGTTTTGAACATATTCAAATCCTTATTCAAATTGATGGCACTAAATCCATTGGAAGTCACAGACAGCAACACAGTTTGTAAATTTCAGGTGAAATCATAACAGATAAAAGTGGCTGGTCATAAATTACTGGATCAGGAGATGAATCATGCTCATCTGTTACTTAATTTATCTCCATTTGTTCCCCACTCTTTGAAACCATTCCTCAACAACAGTTGTGGCTGTACAGGACATTGGTTAGGCCCCTTTCAGAATATTGTGTGTAATTCTGGTCTCCTTCCTATCGGAGAGATGTTGTGAAACTTGAAAGAGTTCAGAAAGGATTTACAAGGATGTTGCCAGGGTTGGAGAATTTGAGCTACAGGGAGAGGCTGAATAGGCTGGGGCTGTTTTCCCTGGAACGTCGGAGGCTGAGGGGTGACCTCATAGAGGTTTATAAAATCATGAGGGGCATGGATAGGATAAATAGACAAAGTATTTTCCCTGGGGTGGGGGAGTCCAGAACTAGAGGGAATAGGTTTAGGGTGAGAGGGGAAAGATATAAAAGAGACCTAAGAGACAACTTTGTCATCCAAAGGGTGGTACGTGTATGGAATGAGCTGCCAGAGGAAATGGTGGAGGCTAGTACAGTTGCAACATTTAAAAGGCATCTAGATGAGTATATGAATAGGAAGGGTTTGGAGGGATACGGGCCGGGTGCTGGCAGGTGGGACTAGATTAGGTTGGGATATCTGGTCGGCATGGACGAGTTGGACCGAAGGGTCTGTTTCTGTGCTGTACATCTCTATGACTCTATAACCTATCTTAAAAATCTCAGTTAGCCCTCAGTCTCCACACGCCCTGACAACCTCCCAATATCACAGCCATTAACAGGCAGAGTGGGGAGTTGGCGAGAGGCAAGAGTTTCACACTTGCTCCTTGCTATTGTCTGGAAAATTATTTCCTGGTTCTGTTCCTGAGCAGTTTTGCTCTCATTTTAAGATTGGGTCCCTGTCTGCTGGACTCCAGTCTCCAACCCACCTCAAAGAGAAATGGTTTATCTCTATCTAGCCTTTAGAAATCTTTTTTTTGAGTAATCACAAATAAATAAACAATCTTCTAAGCACAAGGGAATGTAGGTATATGCAGCTCTACCTTCGTGTTGATTCACTATCATTGGGCGAAGCTATGGGAAGGTAGACATGATTTTTTTTAATTATTCAGGGGAGTGGGCATCTTTGGTGGGTTACCATTTGTTGCCCATTCCTAGGTGCCTTTCAGAAGGTGATGCCTTCTTCAAACATTGCAGTCTTTGTGATGTACGTATCCCCCCCAGTGCTATTGGGAGGCTATCCAATACAAGATCAATTGTGATCTAAATGAATGACAGAACAGGCTTGCTGGGCCAAATGGCCTACTCTGCTCCTGTTTCTGATATCAGTGCCTCTTCCAATGTGATCCCATTGTAATGCTCGATAAAGTCCATAACTCAGAGTCAGAGCAGGGGAAGAGAGATACCTAAAAAGCATAAGGTGATGCGCTTTGGGAGAAGGAACGAGAGAAGAAAGTACTCAAAGAATGGCAAGACGTGAGGAAGCTCTGAGGAACAGAAATCTTGGGGGTGCTTGTCCACAGAATCCTAAAGCTGGCAGGACGGGTAGTTATCATTTGTGGCATAGATTATAAGAGCCGCGAGGTCATGTTGGAGCCGTACAGAACTTTGGTTCAGACACAAGTGGAGTACTGTGTGCAGTCCTGGTCTCCGTACTATATAGGAAGGATGTGTTTGGACTGGAGGGGGATGGTGCAGACAGGATTCACCAAGGCATTGCCTCGGATGGAGCTGTGAAGAGAGGCTGGATAAATTCAGGTTATCCTAAACTGAACTGGGGCAGCCATAATATACAGTGGCTACAAGAGCAGGTCAGAGCTAAGAATCCTGAAGTAACTCACTCACTCCCTGACTCTGCAAAGCTTGTCCACCGTCTACGAAGCACAAATCGGGAGTGTGATGGAATTCTCCCCACTTGCCTGGATGGGTGCAGCCCCGACAACACTCAAGACGCGCAACACCATCCAGGGTCGAAAAGGATGGCATTAGAAAAGCACAGCAGGTCAGCCAGTATCTGAGGAGGAGGACAGTCAACATTTTGGGCATAAGCCCTTCATCAGGATGATGCTTATGCCTGAAACGTTGACTCTCCTGCTCCTCGGATGCTGCCTGACCTGCTGTGCTTTTCCAGCGCCACTCTTTTTGACCCTGACCCTCCAGCATGTGCAGTCCTTGCTTTCTCCTAGTTGCTGAACACCATCCAGGACAAAGCCTACCCCGCATCCATAAGCATCCACTCCCTCTATCACCAACACGCAGTAACACACAGTATATGTTATCTAGAAGATACACTACATAAATTCACAACAGCTTCTTAGATATCACCTTCCAAACCCATAACCCATACAGTCTAGAAGCACAATGGACGTGGATACTTGGGAGCACCATCACAACCAGCAAGTTCCCAGTCACCATCCTGACTTTGAAACGTATCTCTGTTCCTTCACTGTCACTGGGAATTCTCTCCCTCGAAGTGCTCTGGATGCCCTTACACCAGCTCACCCCCACCTTCTTCAGGGTAATCAGGAACAGGAAGTAAATGTTGGCCCGGCCAATGATAAGTAAAAGAAAATGTGAGGACTGCTCTAATTTTTTAATAACTTTCTGTTCTGTTGCAGCAATGTGAGTTCCGGATGAGGGGACACTACCACTGTTTACGACCATTCTGTAACTTTGTGACTAACATCACCACGAAACTCCCCTGGCACATCAAGAAGCATGAGAAAGCAGAACGAAGAGCTGCAAACGGATTCAAATACTTCACCAAACGGGAAGAATGTAGTAGGCTGGGTAAAAACAGTAGTATTAGCAAAAAGAAATGCTTCAAAAGCAAGTTGTATTTCTGTATGACATTTGACATGTTTAAAATATTAAAACTCCTTCATCTTCAGGTAAAGGTTGACCCTGAATCTTAAAAGCTGAAAATGTGTGGCTGGAAAAGCGCAGCAGGTCAGGCAGCATCCAAGGAACAGGAGATTCGGCGTTTCGGGCATAAGCCCTTCTTCAGGAATTCGATGTTTCGGGCATAAGTCCTTCTCCTATTCCTTGGATGCTGTCTGACCTGCTGCGCTTTTCCAGCCACACATTTTCAGCTCTGATCTCCAGCATCTGCAGACCTCACTTTCTCCCTGAATCTTAAAAACAGATATTAGGCAGAGATGATCAAGAGCTTGTTCAAGGAATTGGTTTTAAGGACCATCTTAACAGACGAGAGCCATGATGTGGAGGTGCCAGTGTTAGATTGGGGTGGACAGTTAAAAAACCACTCAACACCAAGTTATGGTCCAACAGGTTTATTAGAAAGTACAAGCTTTCGGAGCTTGGAGTACTCCACTAGTTACCTGATGAAGGAGCAACTCTCTGAAAGCTTGTACTTCTAAATAAACCTGTTGGACTACAACCTGGTGTTGAGTGGTTTTTAACTTGCAGAGAGAGGAGTGAGATGAGACTCCAGCTGAAAGCACAGCTGCCGGTGGTGCAATGAGAGACATCAGTTGGGCCCAAGAAGCCAGCTTTGAATGAATGCAGAATTTCCAGAGGGAATTTAAGGGAGGAAGAGGTTACGGAGACAGGCAGGAGTGAGGCCAAGCAACTAAATTGAAAAGGATGAGGGGGCATCTAATTGAAACATACAGAATACTGAATGGCCTGGACAGAGTAGATGTTGGGAAGATGTTTCCATTGGTTGGAGAGACTAGGACCCAAGGACACAGCCTTAAAATGGAGATAAGAAGAAACCTCTTCAACCAGAGAGTGGTGAATGAATGGAATTCATTGCCCAGAAGGTGGTGGAGGCAGGTCATTGAGTATATTTAAGACTGAGATAGCTAGGTTCTTGAGTATACTCAATTCAATGGAGTTCAACCCTGCCAAGTGTGAGATTGTCCATTTTGGAAGAACAAGTAAGAATGCGGAATACAGGGTTAATGGTAGGGTTCTTAGTCAGGTGGAGGAACAGAGGGATCGTGGGGTCTATGTACATAGATCTTTGAAAGTTGCCACTCAGGTGGATAGAGCTTGTAAGAAGGCCTATGGTGTATTAGCGTTCATTAGCAGAGGGATTGAATTCAAGAGTCGTGAAGTGATGTTGCAGCTGTACAGGACTTTGGTTAGGCCACATTTGGAGTACTGTGTGCAATTCTGGTCGCCTCACTTTAGGAAAGATGTGGAAGCTTTGGAGAGGGTGCAGAGAAGATTTACCAGGATGTTGCCTGGAATGGAGAATAGGTCGTACGAGGATAGGTTGAGAGTTCTCGGCCTTTTCTCATTGGAACGGCGAAGGATGAGGGGTGACTTGATAGAGGTTTATAAGATGATCAGAGGAATAGATAGAGTAGACAGTCAGAAACTTTTTCCCCGGGTACAACAGAGTGTTACAAGGGGACATAAATTTAAGGTGAAGGGTGGAAGGTATAGAGGAGATGTCAGGGGTGGGTTCTTTACCCAGAGAGTGGTGGGGGCATGGAATGCGCTGCCCGTGGGAGTGGTAGAGTCAGAATCATTGGCGACCTTTAAGCGGCAATTGGATAGGTACATGGATGGGTGCTTAATCTAGGATAGATGTTCGGCACAACATCGTGGGCTGAAGGGCCTGTTCTGTGCTGTATTGTTCTATGTTCTATGTTCTATGTTCTAAAAGGGATCAAGGGTTACAGGGAGAAAGTGGGAGAATGGGGTTGAGAAACTTATCCAGCATAATTGAATGGCAGAGCAGACTCAATGAGCTGACTGGCCTAATTTCTGCTCCTATGACGTAAGAGTCTGATATTAGTCAGTGAGCATAAGGATGGGATGGCAGTAAAAGTTAGGATATGGGCAGCATTCTGAGACACGTATGTAGCTTTTAATTACAAATAATATGGCAATGAAATTTTCATACTGAAGAAATTTTAGTAACAAACCCAGGAGCCAAATCTGGCTGCAACCTCACTTTACTACATCCCAACTCAATGGGAGTAAATTATGGGACACTGTGGCTTGGGATATGGGGCAGGGGTGAGGCACACAGAGGTTTCTGCCAAACTTGTGAGAGGAGGGATGCTACAGAGCCCCTGGGAGTGGAGCAGTCAACATGAGCATTAAAGATCAAGAGTACGAGACAAACAGAAAAAACCTCCCCCTCACCTCCATCCAAAGCCCCAAAGGATCCTTTCACACTCAGCAGAGGTTTTCCTGCATGTCCACCCACGTCATCTACTGTGTTCGATGCTTTTGATGCGGTCTCCTCTACATTGGGGTGCAGGATACCAACTTGTGGAACGTTTCAGAGGACATCTCTCAGACACACGCACCAAGCAACCCACTGCCCTGTGGCCAACCACTTTAGTTTCCCCCTCCCACTCCCCCAAGGACATGCAAGACCTGGGCCTCCTCCATCGCCAAATCCAAACCACCCAACATCTGGAGGAAGAGCATCTTATCTTCCACTTTGGGACCCTTCGACCACACAGCATCAATATCAACTTCACTAACTTCCAAATCTCCCCTCTCCCCACCACATCCCAGATCCAACCCTCCAACTCAGCACTGCCCTCTTGACCTGACCTACCTGTCCATCTTCTTTCCCAACTATCCACCCCACCCTCCCCACTGATCTATCACAATCAGCCCCACCTGCATCTACCGATTGTCTTCCCAGCTACCTTCCCTTCCCCCCACACCCACCCTCACACTTACTTCTCAGCCCCTTCCCATTCCACATTCCTGATGAAGGGCTTATGCCCGAAACATCAATTCTCCTTCTCCTTGAATATTGCCTGACCCGCTGTGTTTTCCAGTGCCACACTTTACGAATCAGACAACAGCAGACAACCTGGATCACTGGACAAGTGTATCAAATACAGAATGGACCTGAAAACGTGGGTTTCCATGTCATCCAGCCCTGAAGGAGCTAAACTGTATCCCTGATGACTAAAGGAACCTGAGGCCTATATTCAGAGCTGAATCTGATGGCTAAGGTAAATAAGTCCCCGGGATCTGATGGGATCCATCCAGGATACTGAGGAAGGCCAGGATGGAGATTGCTGGAAACTTGACAGAGTTCTTTGTAATCTACTTAGCCATCAGCAGGGTCCCAGAAGACTGGAGAATAGCAAATGTTGTTCCTTTGGATAACAGAGATAATCCAGGTAACTGGAGGCTGGTGAGCATACATCAGTGGTGAGGAAATTATTGGAGAAGATTCTTAGAGACAGGATTTACTCAAATTTAGAAAGGTGTGGACTTAGTTGGGATAGTTAGCATGGCTTTGTGTGGGGAAGTTCTTGTCTCACAATTGTATTGTGTTTTTTGAGGAAGTGACAGAGATGATTGATGAAAATAGGATAGTGGATGTTGTCTATGTCGATTTTACTGAGGCATTTGATAAAACTCCTCATGATAGGCTGGTCCAGTAAGTCAGATGGTAAGTTGGATGCAAAATTAGCTTGATCATATAAGACAGAGACGTTGTGGAGGGGAGTTTTTCTGACTGAAGGTCTATGACAGTAATGTTCCTCAAGGATCAGTGCTCGAACCCCTGTCATTTGTAATATGAAAGTGTAGGTGGTCTGACTTGTAAGTTTGCAGATGACATGAAAATTGTTAGAGTTGTGGATATCTGCATGGAACGTACTGCTGGGGAAGGTGATAGAAACAGATATGATATAAATGTTTAAAAGGCAGTCAGACAGACTCATGAAAAAGCAGGGAATAGAAGGATATGGACAATCTGTAGGTAGATGGGATTAGTTTAGAATGGCTTTGTGGTTGGCGCAGACATGGGAATCGAAGAACCTGTTCCGAGGCAGTACTATTCTAAGTTCTTTGACTAAAGGAACCTTAGGCCCACGCCTGAGCTATGTGCCTGATGACTGATTAAGAACTAAGGTTTAGTTGTGGAGCTAACCTGTATCCCTGATGATTGAATTAAGAAGCCTGAGGCCTAAGCCCAGGTCTGAGGTATGAAACTTGTGACTGAATTAAGAAGCCTGAGGCCTAGGCTCTCTTGACCGAAGCATGTGAGCCTCATGAGATCAGGCTGCTTCCTCACTTCCAGGATAGCGATTGCTGATTGGAAGTGCTCCTGGAGGGTTATCACAAATGTAATCTCTAACCTTTCTGCCCAAATAAACAACCCATTGCTTAAACCTTTCTAACCAATACATTATTATTGCTTTGAATAAATTGAAAGAACAATGCACTTTTTTTTAATGGCCCCTTATGATTTCATCCTATTCTGGACCTTTCTTGTAACAATGCTTGTGAGATTAATCTACAATCCTGAAGTTCAAGGCCAATCTTGGACGGAGCCAGGTTGGAGGAGAGGAGCAGAGCAAATGGGTGGTGGTTCTGGGGGTGGGGAGGAAATTAAACTTAACTCCATTAATTTTTGCAAGGGGAGGGATAGGAATATAGAAATATCCTTGCAACTCATTTTCCTTTCCCAGAATAACATAATACCAATAAAAAGCAGAATGTCTCATAGCCTTAAGCAGCTTGTGTTGATTCAATCACTCTTTCTCTACCACCTCCAATCCTTCATATGGGTTTTTGGTACATTTATGAACGTGCCTGTGCTAAAATCAGTACCTTATTAATTAGAGCCAAGGCTGATTACAAACATGACGGCTGATTCACCACTTGATTG
Source organism: Hemiscyllium ocellatum (assembly GCF_020745735.1). NCBI lineage: Eukaryota > Metazoa > Chordata > Chondrichthyes > Orectolobiformes > Hemiscylliidae > Hemiscyllium > Hemiscyllium ocellatum. The sequence continues at coordinate 41,411,898 of NC_083437.1, read as the reverse complement.
AAAAACAGAAGCTGACAGAAAATCCAAGTGCGAAACAATACACAAAGCTTAATTCTCTGATGAGGACAAAATCTGCAGCAGCAAGGAACTAGTCAAAGTAGAAAATAACAAACTGGGAGAGAGTGACATGTTGCCAATTATAAAAAAGATTTGGTTTGTATAAGCATAAAGGGATGTCAGTTTATCTTCCACAGTTCCCCACAGCTTGATCCCATAAACACCAAGGTTTCTGAGGCATGCAGTTCTGCAAGATCTAGGTCATTCTATCGTTGGCAACTGTTATAAACAGACCCCCTGGTGTTACCTGTGTTATCAGTGCGTAGAGGTCTCTTGTTCCGCAGTTACTTTTATTTACTGGCCTGAGCGTTTCAATGTACTGGGGACATTAAAAAAAGCAACATGATGACACATCATTGTTCCATAGACTGGTTTCCATGGCGATAGGTGAACCAATATCTTCCCATCCTGACACTGTTTCTACTCTTGAGGTATTATTGTTGTATTATTCATTCTTTTTCCTTTCCTCCCTTCTTTTTCTCCCCTGCTGACAGGTTGTAAGTACAATCAGGTGAACAGCCACTTCCACTGCATCCGTGAGGGCTGCCATTTCTCCTTCCTGCTCAAGCATCAGATGACATCACATTCCCGCAAGCACATGAGAAGAATGCTGGGTAAAAACTTTGACAAGATTCCCAATCAGGTAACTCCTGACTTTGGTTTCAACCAAATCAATTAATCAGTGCCAGCCTCGTCCGTACATAGGAGAGGGGACAAGCCAGTAAACAAACCAGTAATGCTAAGACATGAATGTGCTAGTCTACCTGGACCATCATTTTGAATTAAAATATGTCTTATTTGCTATGTTTTACTGTTCTTTTTTCCTTCTGGGAAAGCAGTCCATTTGACTGGCACCCCATCCGTTATCTTTCTCACACACTGCGATGTGTACCATCTTAAAGATACACTGCAGTAATTCACCAAGGCTCCTTTGACCAGCCAAACCTGCAAACTCCACCATCTGGAAGGACATGGGCAGCAGATACATGGGAACACCACCTCCCACGAGTTGCCCCTCCAAGTCACTCACCGTCCTGACTTGGAAATATTTCGCTGCCCCTTTACTGTCACTAGGTTGAAATCCTGGAATTCTCCCAGATGTACCCAACCAGTGCTTTGAGAAAGTAGCTCCCCACCACCTTTTGCAGGACGGTTAGGGATAGGACAATAAGTACAGAAGTAGCCTAGAACACCTGTGAACAAATAAAGACATATTAGAATCTTTCTCTGCAGCATTCAAAATTCCAAAGCTGAGAATTCTGAAAGTCAAAGAGGTTTCACAGCATACAAAGAGATCCATTGTGTCCATACCAATTAACAAATCTCTAATACTGTTTTTCCAGCACCTGGCCAGAAGCTTTGGATATTATGGTATTTCAAGTGTTCATCTAAATACTTGCAGGCAGTGAGTTCCAGATACCCACTACCCTCTGGGTGAAAACATTCTTCCTTAAATCCCCTCTCAACCACTTACCACATACCTTAAGTCACCGTCCCCTGGTGAATATCCCCCCAACTAAGGGAAACATTTCCTCCTGTCTGACCTGCCTGTGCTCCTCATAACTTTGTACACCTCAATCATGACCGCCTCAGCCTTCTCGTCTTTCTTCATAGTTGAATTGTTCCAGTTCAGGCAGTGCTCTAGGGTACTCTGTCGAGTGCAGTCACATTCTTGCTATAGTCTGGCACTCAGAACTGCACACAGTACTCCAGCTGTGGCCTCACTAAAGTTATGTACAGCTCCCTCACAACCTCTGTACTCTTGCAATCGCTGCTTTGCTTAATAAAGGCAGGTATGCTACCCTAGCCACCTTATCCATCTATCCCAAACATGCTATGAATGTTAGGCATTTCAACCCAGTGTCAGCATCAAGAAGTCTAAGGCCTTGGTGTGGAGTCTAGAATAAAGCCCCCATCAACCAGTACCAACACCCCATCCCACCTCACCTCAATGTCTCTGACATTTTACGCACAATTTCAAAAGTCAATGGGAATATTTTTAAATACTTCTCACCACCACCAGCTGTTTTCACTCTAGACACACATTGATCGAAAGCTGTTAGTTCTTAATCTCACAGTTTGTGAAGCCTCTAAACTCAGAGCAAAGTGAATGAAGATTGTTCAAGAGACGCTTGTGGCCCATGCAAGAAATTCACAATTAGGAGGTCATTCCAAATGAGTTGAGCAGCACCTGGTTCTACTCTGCCCGACTGGATTGGAAACCGAAGGCCTTACACAATTGTTCCTTGTCCAACTGCCACCTAGCCCACACCCCCACCCTACCAGCCTTCAAACACGTGGCTGTTACCCCTCCTCACTGACACTGCATAGGCAGCCACCACATTGGCAGCCTGGTTTCCAGACCTTGCCATTGTTTCTACTGCAGCAACACAGCTCCTTTCACACTGTTGCAGCTCAGAGAGGAATGAACTGATGCACTACCATCCTCCTGAAGATCAGGACTATGTGCTGGTGCTAAGGGGAGGTTAGACACTAGTCAATCTGGATCTAAACCAGCCAGTGATACACAAACAGCTTCCTTGATTACTGACTACTCAGTCTTTCAGCTCCTTTCACCGTTACAGATACCCCTTTACATATGACAATGGTTACCATTTGGTTAGTTTTTCTTTTTAAATCTCTGATTTTCATTGAATTCAAATGTCATCATCTGCCATGGTGAGATTCAAGCTCCAGGGCATTAACCTGGAGTACTGGATTACTAGGGGAAACTGAGGACAGCAGATGCTGGAGATCAGAGCTGAAAATGTGTTGCTGGAAAAGCGCAGCAGGTCAGGCAGCATCTAGTCCAGTGATTGACATTATCATGACCCCACAGCCTCTTACTCGCTATACATGTGTGCTCAAGCAATTAGTGGCCATTATCTGTTTATCCTTAACCACGAACGAAGGCATTAACAAATTTATCCAGACATAACCAACTGGAGATAATTGTGGAGTTGACAGTACATTGGAGGCTCAGGTTCAGTTCGGCCTGTCAGACAAAAACATCACCTCTGCAGTTTAAGACAAGAGTAGCTCACTGACATAAAACAAAGCCTACAGAATACAGGAACCCTGATAATCCATTCAAACAGAACCAAGGAAATATGACCAGGAAATATTGATGATAATTTGTGAGAAAGTAAATATTGGGAAGAATTTCTTTTCACACAGAAATGGTGATTGAGTAGTCATACCAACAGCTGTGTTCCACATTGAATGTGCAAGACCATAAGACATAGGGTGCAGAAGCAGTCCATTCATCCCATCGAGTCTGCTCTACCATTCGATGAGATCAGGGCTGATCTGAAAATCTCCAACTCCCCTTCCCTGCCTTAACCCCATTATCCGTACTGAGTGAACATCTACCGATCTCAGCCTAGAATGTGGTTAACGATCCAGCCTTTGTGTCCAAATGATCAGACTGGGTCATATGGTTCCTACAATGGGAGAGTCAGAACATGAGCAGTGATCTTTGGGAAGGCAAGGATTTCCTCAGAACCCACTCCATGCACACCAGGGGAAGAGTAACTCCTAAGAGGCTGCCCGGGTCTCCTGGTCTCGTTCATCCAGTTGACTTTTCTTTGACTCCAGTTTTGTTTGTTGTCAGGGTCCCAGGTGTGACGATGCGTTGGGAAATGTGGCTGCTGCTACTGGCTCGTCTGCAATGAGCTCAACACCCAACATGATGGACACTGAAACAGACGAGTATATGGACTACCCAGCGGGTACAAGCCCTGCGGGTCTCTCCTCGGAGTCTTCAGTGCCAGACCGAAGCGGCACGAGTACGCCCATCGGAAATGAAAGCAGTGCAACTGGTGAGGCATCTGCTAAATGTGTCCCTCTCTGATAGAATACTGAAGTTAACAAGCTCTATAGCGTTCTCACACTGAGGGGATTCTTAATCAAAATATCAGCAGCTTCCAGAGGCTTTGTGGTACAATGGTAGTGTCCCCACCTCTGAGTCAGTAGATTTGGTTCAATACCCATGTGCTCTAGCAGTGTGTCATAATATCTCTGCAATAGGTTGATTAGACACTATCTTAAAGAGTGTCATGCTACAGTGGCAATGTCCCGACCTCTGGGGCAGGAAGCCCTGAGTTTAGAATTCATCTGATTAGATTACCTACAGTATAGGAGCAGGCCCTTCAGCCCAACAAGTCCACGCCGACCCTCCAAACTGTAACCCACCCAGACCCTATATTTACCCCTGACAAATGCCCCTAGCACTATGGGCAATTTAGCACGGCCAATTCATCTTTGGATTGTGGGAGGAAACAAGAGTACCCGGAGGAAACCTGCCCAGGTGATGTGCAACTCCACATAGACAGTTGCCTGAGGTGGGAATTGAACCCAGTCACTGGCTCTGTGAGGCAGTAGTGCTAGCAACTGAGCCATCCTCAGAGCTGTGGCATAATATCTCTGAACAAGTTGATAAATAACTAAGTATCTATGAGCAAATTCCTAGAAGGACAGTGCAGCTTTGAAAGTAGTAAGCTGGGAGTAAATTAGACAGACAGATCTATAAATAGAATACAGTGACATCACTCATCGGTTTAGACAGTGTCGGAGGAAAGAGGAAACTTTTTAACCGTGAAGAGAATGATGATTGAATCAAAGTTTCAGATCTGTGACTGCAGATGGCAAAGGACTTAGACCATCTAACCAATCCGAGGCAAGGAAAGGGGTGGAAATAGTAACAGTAAAGGTTGGTGGAAGGCAGGAGAGACCACGTGCAGTTCAAATAAATGGGAGCTGCCGTAATGATCTGAAATGGTGGAACTCAGTGTTGGATGTGATGTGCCTCAAGTTAAACAGACAAACAGGTGAATGTACAGTGGCCTGTACTGCTTAGAACTGGGGGGACTCACCTGAAGCACAGGACCCTCTGGTTGTCAGAAGCTGTGTAATAACATAGAACACCTGGATGCTCAGGAATGAGGTGAGTGGGTGTATTTTGGCCAGGGTCATGTTTCCATTGGGGTGATGAGTCTGTCCAGCATATCCATGCAAGAGAGAGAGGCTGTACTGGTAATTGGATACTGTGTTGTAATACATGACCTTCCCCAAACCATTTATAGGTAGAGCATGCACACAAACCACATCAGCTGTATATCTTGCATCGTTCTTTACTGTTATTGGTTTAACTTGACAGTTTTTAACTGCATCTCCATTTTCATCTTTTTTTTCACTGTGGTGCTTGGCTGTGATTTCATTTCAGTTTTGTTTTTTGTTTCTCTCCTTCTGCTTTTCTGACTATTTCTTTAGGCTGTCCGGTTGCTACTGCTGCTGATGCTGTCCACACTGCACCATCTCCATCCTTCCCCCCAGCCCTGCTCACATCTCCTGCTCCCCCTCCTTCACTCTCATTTCTCCTCCCTCCATCCTGTCTCTCTCTACTCAGCACGAATCTGGGGACCACCAGGAATGTTGTCATACCGACCAGCACGCCCGGTTTCAGCCCGATCATTGCTGCTCCCAGCCCGATTAAAAGTGATGTCCCAATAGTACAGGACGCTGCAGGTATTCGAAACAAGGTTTACTCACTTAACAGAAAAAATAACTGCAGGGGCCCGTTTGCTGTTCATGGTGAAATGTAATGGAAATTTATTTTTAATCATTGCTTCCAGGCTACAAATTAACCAGTGAGTGACCTCTCCCTGTTTGGGAGAGTGAAGAGGTTGTAAAAAGCCTATAAGGGTTAATACACTTCTCTGTCAGCCCAGTCTGTTATAGAGTAGTGCTAACATCGCTAGGCTAGTAATGCAACACCCTGACTTAGTGTTCTTGGGATGAGGATTGGAACCCCTCCATGGCAGGTGGTGAAAATGAATTAAAATGGGGTGACCATGCAACTTCTATCAATTGTCATAAAACGCTGTCTGGTTCACCAGTGTCTTTAAGGAAGGAAATCTGTTGGCATATATGTGACTTCAGACACACAGAAAGGTGTCCTCTGCATCTATCCTCTGAAATGGCCCTAGCGAGACACTCAGTTCCTTAGGGAAGGGCAATAAAATGCTGGGTCTAACAGTGATACTCACATCCCATGAACAATTTCAAAACATCGACTGGAATCCCTGATATAACAGAGCCACAAGTGAAATGTGTTCAGTTTCACAATATATTGAAACAGGTTTAGGACATAATTGAATCTAAATCTCTGGTCCAATGCCCTAAAGGTTTATCGTTAAACCTTCAGGGGCAGGTTTTATCCTGAGAATGTGACCAGGTATGGTCAGATATGTTGTCCTGTTGAAAATACCAAGTCCATTCACTCAAATAAGAATAAGAATTAACACTGGAGAAACTGAGCAGGCAGCATCTGTGGAGAGATAAGAGTTAATGTTTCAGATCCAGTGACCGCTCTTCAGAATGCAGATACTGCTGACCTACTGAGTTCCTCTCACTTTCTTTGTTCTTACCCTTAGCATCCATAATATTCTGTAAATCTATCAACATTTGTTATTTATTCATAGATGTGTCACTTGCTGGACCAGCATTTATTGCCCATTCCCTTGTAACTGTACAGAAGTGAGCAACTTGCATGAACTACTGCAGTTCTTGAGGTGTAGGAACACGCACAGTGCTGTTAGGGAGGGAGTTCTAGTGATTACTTGGAGACCAAAAAAGATGTTGCAGCATCTTAATAATTACCTGTTGGTCATTGTCATCAAACAATTATTTCAGTAACTGTAACCGAATTGTATGGATCTTTTAGTACCCATTGTCCCATTAGGGGTCACCATTTAAAAATAAAAGATTTAACTCTTAAGATGGAGAAGATGAGAATTTTATTCACGTGTGAGCCCTAAATCTTTTAGAACATAGAAGAGTACAACACAGTACAGGCCCTTTGGCCCTCGATGTTGTGCTGATCTTTTAGCCTATATAACCCTTCATTGAACTATCTTCCATGTGCCTATCCAAGAGTCACTTAAATTCTTTTGACCTCTTTTCCTTGAAGGACAGTGGAAGCAGAGTCTTTAGAAAGCTGAGCCAGATAGAGTTTTGATAAGCATGGGGAAGGGCAGAGTGGGGGTGGAATATCATCTATGGTGGGCAGCAATATGGAGTATGGCGACCAACTGTGAGCTTTCTGAATGGTGAAGCAGGTTCGAGGAGCCAAGTGGGCTTACTCCTGCTCCCAATGTGTGTGTATTCACATCCCCTCCTTGCGACTGTTAGCACTATACGAGAGGAAGGAGTAGACACCAGTCCATGCGGCATGGGGTTTGTGGTTTGAGGGGGGAGAATGAAAACTTGTTGGCAAGTTATTTTGAGAAGGCTTTGAGAGGTGAAGATGAGGCAAAAGATAGTGAATGGAAGGAATTGAAGAGGAAAGTCTAGAGATAAAGAACTATCAGTTCCTCCATTGGAAGATCCAGCAATGGATAGAGTTATAGAGATGTACAGCATGGAAATAGACTCTTTGGTCCAACTCATCTATGCCGACCAGAGAGCCTAAATTAATCTAGTCCCATTTGCCAGCACTTGGCCCAAATCCCTCAAAACCCTTCCTATTCATGAACCCATCCAGATGCCTTTTAAATGTTAAAATTTTGCGGTTAATTAGAGTCTAAAGATTGATGGGCTACGGTCCATCCAGAGAAAAGTTGGGAAATGCTGAAAATAGTCAGTATTCCCCAGGAATGTGTGTCGTATCAGCTTCAAATCTCAATATTTTCAGTTTATAAACAACACTTCAGGATTGAGGTTTAAGGTTTCTATCCATTGATGGGATTTGATATTACTGAGCTGTGTGACCCAGTCACTTTTTGGAATAGTTTCAGATGTCGCAGGACCCATTAGTTGAGGGACATTTCTAGAGCTTCTGCCCCAGTTTAACCCTTGCACTTCCATTTCCTTTGGCTACTTACCAAAAAAAACCAATTATTCCTCAATCATTGACAATCATTATGTATGCACATAAATATAACACCTTTAATGGAGTAAAACATCCCAGTCATCTTCACAGGAAAACTATCAGACCATATTTGACATTGGACCACATAAGGAATTTCAAGGGAAGGTGACCCAAAGCGTGGTCAAAGTGATCTGTTTAATGAGGCAGTTTGAAGGATGAAATGCAGACAGAGAAACAGACAGGTTTGGTGAGGAAACTTCAACCTTAGAGCTACCATAGCTAAAGCAGAGCCACATCACAGTACAGTTTGAAGCAGACATATGGTAGAGACAAGATTTAGAGGAATGCCAATTACTGGAGGAGTTTATGGAGATGGAGAAGTTTATGGAGTCGGAGAAGGATTGGAAGACAATGATGAGAATTTTAGACGTTGCTCAAATTGGGAGCCAATGTAGATGGCAAGCAGAGGTGATGCTGCCTGAATGTGGACTGATGGAGGATTAATATTATGCCTATTTCTGTCAGAGCTGACACAGGAAATGATGCAGGGGGAACCTGCTCAATCTCCACTATTGACCACATCCAAAGGGTTTTAGCTTGGCACACAGAGGAACCTAAGACCAAACGATGTAGGAGCTGAGGTAGGCCATTCAACCCATCAGTCTGCACCACCATCCAATCAAATCATGGTTGATCTGATTATCCTCAACTCCACTTTCTTGCCTTTTCCCCATAACTGTTACTGAGTAAAAATCTATCTGCCTCAACTCTGAACATATCTGATGGGATAAATCATCTCCTTGTGTTTCTGTACTGTATGTGTACATTTCTGTTTCTGTGGAAAGATGGGGAAACTGGGCTCCATTGTCTGGGCTAAACCTTTATCATTGCATTGAATTATTAGACACAGTTACACAGGGGTTGATTGACAAGGTTCTTAATGAGAAGGAAATGCTAATTGAAACCTTTCACACAATCTGAATTATGTGGGCTATCTCCCACAACAATGTGAGAAATATGGACTAATCACAACAAGACAACATGACAGAAACATCCAAGGCCTGTTTCCATGTTGTATGATTCTATCTCTAAAACGCAAAGTCATTATCACAATCTAGAGCATTCTTCTGATACCCAATATGTTTTTGCTCAGTGTGACATTATTCACCCCTGGGCAAGTACAAATGGAGGAAGACACAAAGGCCCCATATATGATAGTTGGTGGGAGTGATGTGGTGGGGTTGGGTTGCAAAGACCAAGTAAGGGGAAAATAATCTGCAAGAGCTTCAATTTGTTAGAGACAGTATAAAGAATCAGCAAATAGTTCTGCTACATGTCAGCAGAATTGTCTTGTCCTTGATCTGGAAAGTCTAGCTATGTATTGCCAGCTTGAGGTTATCCGCAGAGTGTTAGCTGATGCTCTGTGTGCTCTGAGGTGGAACCAATACTGAGGGGCCTCCCCAACTTGCTTTCTCTATTAGATGTCTTTGCCCACTTTTCTTTCATTGTCCCTGGTTCTGCAAGAAGTGTGGGTTTTTGGTTCTGCATCACCCAGTCAGGTGAAGTGTTACATCAGGTGCAGATCCTGACTGGATCTCCTTGCTACTCAGGGCCATGTTAGGTCCTGTGCTCATGGAGATGCAGAGCAAGCACAGTTTGTTTAACCCCTCAGTGCAAGGGCGCAGAAGAGTTATCTTGGTTTCCAGCCCAATTTGTACATCTAGTAAATCCCCCTGACCCACCCTTTGCCCTGCACCCATTCAAAAATTCAGCGAGAGTAGGGTAAGTATTATGATCAGTTGACCTAATCATGATTACATGCAGAGAGCAAGCGTTCTGGTTCCCATGTATTAGAATGAACCACACTTCAGTCATGGAAAGTTGAGGGCTCTCTGCATTTAACACACAGCTTAGTAAGAAGATTGTTTTAAACTCATGTCCTTTTACATAACACATGACTCCAGTGCAGCCATGGATGTGATATCTTGGAAAACATACACAAACAATTGGTTCCTGGCCAGTTAGTTCCTAGCTCTTTCCAGACCAATACAGCAATATAAGTGACATAATGGCAATGACCCACCACTGGGCCAGGAGAACAGGGTTCATTAATTTCCCTGGAGGTGTGCCATTAAAAGCCTGAACAGGTTGATGAAAAACATTTAGGAAGTTCTGTAGTGCTGAGATGCTGTGTCAGAATATATCTGAAAGAGAAGTATTGCAACATAGATGAGCTGAATGTATTTCTTCTATTAGGGGAAAGTGGGAACTGCAGATGCTGGAAACCAAGAGTTGAGAGTGTGGTGCTGGAAAAACACAGCAGGTCAGGCAGTATCCGAGAAGGAGAATTGATGTTTCGGGCATAAGCCCTTCATCAGGAAGGAAGAAGGGCTTTTTCTGTTCCTGATGACTTTATAACTGTATCTTTCAACAATTATGCAGTCGTTGAGTATACGCAAGACTAAAATTGATAGACTTTTAGGGTTTAAGGGAATGGGAATTGAGTGGGAAGGTGAAGTTATGCTGAAGGATCAGCCATGATTTTGTTGAATGGCAAAGCAGGTTTGAAGGACTGAATGGCCTGCTCCAGCTCTGAATGTGTTCTTATCCTGCTAACACTTAATATCCGGGCTTCTACGTGAAGCAGATTTACTGAACTCAGCTGGAACACACTAGGTGGGCCAAATGGCCTGTTCTTTGTGCTGCAGATTCTGAATAAAGTGCCCTACATCTTTAGTACAGGCAGCAGCAGCATCGGGTGAGGGGGGGTGGGCAGGGGCGGGGGGGGGGGGGGATTGTGGGGATGTGGTGGTGTTAGGGAAGGAACAGAGGAGAGTGTTGGAGTATGGTGAGAAAAGCAAATGACACTGAGAATGAGTTTTGGTGTGCTGCTGTGTGTTTACTGAACGTGTATATCAACACCCAGCCTTAGAACTGCAACAACCCAGCAATGCACCCAAACCTCTGGTGTGATAAATAAAACCTCATGTGGTGTCCGTGACAAAAATATCAAAATGAACTGCCTCCACATTATTACAATAGTTAAATACAGAACATATTGAAACCTTTTGCAAATGTTATGCAAATGTGAGAGTGAGTTATTATTATTTGTGTTTATGGCAGAGGAAGAAAGCACACGGGTTTTGCTATAACATTTCATAAATGATTAAAATTTTCTGAAAATATCTCCATAACATCTGCCCTTTAGCAACAGCTGGAACCTGTAGCATTCAGTAATACAATCAATTACTCTCTTAACCCAGTCCAGTGCTTTTACACCACATCTTGGGAGTTCTGTACTGGGACGCCCAGGACTTTACAGAGGGAGACTTGCAATTACCTTACATACCTCTTAAAGACAGAATGTGCATTTATATTGTGCCTAATCATACTTCTCAGGGCATTGCAAAGTCTTCAAGCATTATATAGTAATTTTTGACATCAAGTCATCCCCATTTTTTGTGACAAGTTCCAGTTGTAAACAAAAAAATAAGATTGGTCTGCAAATAATTTCATTGATTTTTTTTTTCTCTGTGGGATTTGGGCAGCAGTGTCTGAGACTTTCATTTTACCTTCCACCACCTTATGAACACAAGAATTAGTAGACGCTCAAGTCATAGGTGACATTGGGCTTCAAGTACACTTTCCTACCTGCTCCCCACATCCCTTTGATTTCCCAAGAGTTTATTCCAGAAATGTGTTCAGCAATGGAGCACCTACTATCCTCTGGGATAAAGCATTCCAAAATCCAGAGCCCTTGTGCGAGATCACTTCTCCTTATCCCAGTTCCAAATGATCAGCCCCTTAGCCTGAGACAGTATGTCAGAATTTTAACTAAGGATAAACAACACCCTCTTTGTGAACTACTGCAGGTTTTTGTGTTAAATTTCCTCCCACGGTGCTAATGGCCAGGCAGTTCTGTGATTTTTGACCCAGTAGTGATGAAAGAATGATCGATATGTAGTCACGGTGGGATGATAGGAAGAGGAGTAGGCCATTCAGTCCATCTACTCCTCCCACCATTCAATATTATCCTGGCTGATCGAACAATTCAATGCGTTTTACACATGATCCCTGTAACCTTGTACACTGCTGATAATCAGAAATCTATCAACCTCTACCTTAAACATACTCAAAGACTGAGCTTCCACAGCACTCTGTGGCAGAGAATTCCAAACATTCACAATCCTTGGAGATTTTAGATTCCCCATCCAGGTGAAACATTTTCGTACCTGCATCGATCCTGTCTATTTCTTGAAGTATTCTGTAGGTTTCAATGAGATCACCTGTCACCTGGGGAGACAATGGACTGGTGGTATTATCACTGAATCACTAATCCGGAGACTGGGTAATGTTCTGAGCATGTTGCCCCCTCCACATTCCTGAGGAAGAGCTTAAGCTTGAAACATCAACACTCCTGCTCCACCGATGCTGCCTGACCTGCTGTGTTTTTCCAGCACCACACTTTTCGACTCTGATCTCTGTAGTCTTCACTTTCTCCTAATGTTCTGGGCAACTAACCAGATGGTGGAATTTTAATTCAATTTTTAAAAGAAAATCAGACATTGAGAGTCAAATGATGACCATGAATCCATTACTGATTATTGGAAAAACCCATCCGGTTCACTAATGGCCTTTAGGGATGGAAACTGCCATCCTTACCTGGTCTGGCCTATATGTGACTCTGACCCACAGCAATGTGGTTGACTCTTAAGTGTCTTCTGGGTAATTAGGGATGGACAATAAACACTGGCCTAGCCAATGCTTACATCTCATGAATTAATTTTTTAAAAACATCCTCCAAAACTCTCCAGAATAAAGTGCCTTCATAGGACTATCCCAGTATCTATGAACAATACCTTCATTGTACTCCTTCAATACCAATAATATCTGTCCTGAGACAAAGAGACTAAAACTGCACACCAAATTCCTGGTATGGTCTAATCAAGCTGCTATACAATTGAAGCAAGACCTCACTACTGCTCCTTTATTCAAATCCTCTCGCAATAAAGACTAACATTCCATTAGCCTTCCTAATAGCTAGCATATTAGCCTTCAATGATTTATTGACAAGGTCACCTAGGGCCCTTTGTATATTTACACTTTCCAACCTCTTACAATTTAGGAAATACTCTGCACATCTGTTCCTCCGACCAAAGTGGTTAACCTCATGTTTGTACATTATATTCCATCTGCCATGTGTGTGAGACACTTGCTGATGTTCCCATGCACGTGCTTCGTTTCGCTTTCTGGGGGCGCTGGAGGTTATATATTTGGAAGGTGCTGTTGAAAAAGCCTTGACCGGTCACCGGAACACATCCTGTAGCTGGTACACACTTCCAGCCTGGTGGTGGAGGGAGTAAATGTTGATGGCGTTGAATTGTTTTGTTTTGGAAGGTGTTTTTTGTTGGGATCAGTGCATTATTCCACAGAAAGATTTATGGAGACTGAGCCTTCCTCATGAGGGGGCTAAGTTCATCAAATGGGTGGCACCTCTGACAATACAGCACGTGTACAGTATTGCAGCCCATTGCCAGCCTAGCGATGATGCGCCTGCCTCCTGATTTGGACTTTGGAACTTGGATCTGATGTGTACGTTGAATTATTTTAAATTGTACACATTAAAGCATTTGCACTAAGAAGAGTTTTAACTTGCCACGTACGATAAGGTTTTGTGGAACAACATGAGGTTTAACAGCCCTCTGGCCCACTTAGCAAGTGTCCAAGATGTCTGCAAGGGTTTTCAGCAAGACTGGGTCTTGGGGGAATGTAGGGAGGGGACAGGGGAAACCCAGTGTCTGCCTGGGTGTTCTAGAAGAACACCCCGAGATCTCCAGCCCCTCAATATAAACACACGTGGATGGTGTCCTTAGATGTTGGGGCCAGTCCCTATGGTCTGGTGCTGCCTAATCGATATGCTGTCCACACAATAGGATCTCAATAGCTATGAAGGCAGGGCAATCCTCTCTAATTCAGGATGATTTAGTAGTCAAATAGTGGAACTTTCTACCTTACATTGAGGGCGTAGCAAACTGCCTCATTGCCTATCATCATCCTGTTAGCTTTTAATAGAATTCTAACTGCAGTTTTTATACAGAAGCTTAGTGAGACCACACCTGGAGTGCTGTGTGCATTTTTGGTCTCCATATCTAAGAAAGGATAGTCACGATTTGGAGGTGCTCTTGTTAGACTGGGGTGTACAAAGTTAAAAATCACACAACCCCAGGTTATAGGTAAAAACAATGACAGCAGATGTTGGAAACCAGATTCTGGATTAGTGGTGCTGGAAGAGCACAGCAGTTCAGGCAGCATCTGAGGAGCAGCAAAATCGACGTTTCGGGCATAAGCCCTTCATCAGGAATTCCTGATTGATTGATTTCTGATGAAGGGCTTTTGCCCGAAATGTCAATTTTACTGCTCCTGGGATGCTGCCTGAACTGCTGTGCTCTTCCAGCACCACTAATCCAGAACCCCAGGTTATAGTCCAACAGATTTATTTGGAAGCACTAGCTTTCGGAGCGCTGACCCTTCATCAGGTGGTTGTGGAGTATAAGAACGCGATCTTACAATCTTATTCTCCACAACCACCTGATGAAGGAGCAGCGCTCTGAAAGCTCGTGCTTCCAAATAAACCTGTTGGACTATAACCTGATGTTGTGTGAGTTTTAGCCAAGTAAGGATATACATTGTGATTTAGCCCTTTCCTTCTCTCTCTCACTACCTCACCCTCACATTTGGCAGTATACATTGCCCTAATGGGTTTTGCAAATAATTTGATCAATTGGAAAATACTGGTAATTACTGGTGGTAATTTATTGGTGGTAACAGTCCTGTGGCTGTTGGGGAAAAAAGATATTCAGTTGCTTGCAAGAGTGCTGCTGGATATAAAGTAAAGGACGTAGTTGACATAGAGGAAATCCAGCGAAGGTTTATGATTATGACAAGAGCTGGTTTTTATTTTAGTGGAGAAAGTCTTCTAGAAGCTACAGAACAGAAGGGTTTAGGAGTCACAAAAGGCTAGCATCCATGTTCAGCGATTATCAGGGAAGACAGAGAGAATTTGAGCCATTAAGACCATAAGACATAGGAGTGGAAGTAAGGCCATTCGGCCCATCGAGTCCACTCCACCATTCAATCATGGCTGATGGGCATTTCAACTCCACTTACCCGCATTCTCCCCGTAGCCCTCAATTCCTTGTGACATCAAGAATTTATCAATCTCTGCCTTGAAGACATTTAGCGTCCCAGCCTCGACTGCATTATTTCAAAGGGAATGGAATATAAAAGTAGAGAGGTTTTACTAAAACTATGTAAGGTATTCGTCAGACCACAACTGGAATACGATGAACAGTTTGGGCCTCTTATCTAAGGAAAGTTATCCTGGCATTGGAGGCTGTCCAGAGAAGGTACATTCGGCTGATCCCAGGAATAGAAGGACTGTTTTTTAAGAGGTTCAGTAGATTCAGGGTTAGAGGAATGAGAGGCAGCTTTATTGAAACATACAAAGTTGTTAGGGAGACTTGAATTCTTCATCAGAGAAGGATGTTGAAGCTGGGTTGTTAAGTTTATTCAAAGCTGGCATAGATTTTTTAATCAGTTTGGGAATCAAAGATTGTGGAGAAAAGGATTATCAGATCAGCCATTCAATCAGCCATTCAATCATGGTGCAAACTCGATGGGATGAATGGCCTGCTTCTGATCCTATGCCTTATGGCTCAATGATATAAGTGTCTTCACTAGAGTTTAGAAGGACGAGAGGCAGGGAGGGTGTTTTCCCTAGTTGGGGAATCTAGAACCAGAGGTCACAGTCTTAAGATATGGAGTAGACTATTTGGGACTGAGCTGAGGAAATTCATCTTCACTCGAAGAGTAGTAAACCTGTGGAATTCTCTACCACAGAAGGTTATGGAGGACAAGACACTGAATTTATTCAAGAAACAGCTAATGTTTTACATATCAAAGGGATCAAAGGATATGGGGCAAAAGCAGGAACAGGGTACTGGATGGTCAGCCATGATGGAAGAGACTTGGAGGGGCAAAAGACTGAGTCATGCCCCTCATTTTATATATTTTCACGTAGCAATAAGTCGGCATTCTGTCATCATACTTCTGCCCTCTTGAACAGTTTTATGGGGATGGAGGGAGCAGGCAATTCAATACATTAATGCACTATCTACTCAGTCAGCAACCAAGATCTGAGTCTACCCTGCATGAGTGAGAGAGGGCTGAGTGTTCCCTATTTGATCACTCTATGGGCCACTCCTCAAGTGGGTAGCTGCCCAGTTCCTTATGGGCCTTGTCCAATTTGGACATGAAGGTTGGAACTCCTTCATAGAAAGACTGGCCTGGTGTTGGAAGGTGCTAATGTTGGCATTAGTGCATTGAGCTTGTCTTAATTCTTCTTGAAAAGTAAATGAGGTGTCCGATTTCTCAAGACAACTTGTAACTTGCTGACAAAATTGTAGGAAAACAGCTCCCAGCTCGCATCATCACCACACTGAAATTAAATAAATTACAAAGTGTTACTACCTTCAAATTTAGTGTCAGAGGAAATTCATATTTTTTGTTGATTGAACAGAGGGTTGTGAGTCTTTGAAACCTCTTGCCACAGAGAGCTGTGGGGACAGAGACCCTGTGTATATAGAGTGCTGTGGGGACAGAGACCCTGTGTATATAGAGTGCTGTGGGGACAGAGACCCTGTGTATATAGAGTGCTGTGGGGACAGAGTACCCTGTGTATATAGAGAGCTGTGGGGACAGAGACCCTGTGTATATAGAGTGCTGTGGGGACAGAGACCTTGTGTATATAGAGTGCTGTGGGGACAGAGACCTTGTGTATATAGAGTGCTGTGGGGACAGAGACCGTGTGTATATAGAGTGCTGTGGGGACAGAGATCTTGTGTATATAGAGAGCTGTGGGGACAGAGACCGTGTGTATATAGAGTGCTGTGGGGACAGAGACCTTGTGTATATAGAGAGCTGTGGGGACAGAGACCCTGTGTATACAGAGAGCTGTGGGGACAGAGACCGTGTGTATATAGAGTGCTGTGGGGACAGAGACCTTGTGTATATAGAGAGCTGTGGGGACAGAGACCGTGTGTATATAGAGTGCTGTGGGGACAGAGACCGTGTATATATAGAGTGCTGTGGGGACAGAGACCCTGTGTATATAGAGAGCTGTGGGGACAGAGAGCCTGTGCATATAGAGTGCTGTGGGGACAGAGACCGTGTGTATATAGAGAGCTGTGGGGACAGAGACCTTGTGTATATAGAGAGCTGTGGGGACAGAAACCCTGTGTATATAAAGTGCTGTGGGGACAGAGACCCTGTGTATATAAAGTACTGTGGGGACAGAGACCGTGTGTATATAGAGAGCTGTGGGGACAGAGACCGTGTGTATATAGAGTGCTGTGGGGACAGAGACCGTGTATATATAGAGTGCTGTGGGGACAGAGACCCTGTGTATATAGAGAGCTGTGGGGACAGAGAGCCTGTGCATATAGAGTGCTGTGGGGACAGAGACCGTGTGTATATAGAGTGCTGTGGGGACAGAGACCGTGTGTATATAGAGAGCTGTGGGGACAGAGACCTTGTGTATATAGAGAGCTGTGGGGACAGAAACCCTGTGTATATAAAGTGCTGTGGGGACAGAGACCCTGTGTATATAAAGTACTGTGGGGACAGAGACCGTGTGTATATAGAGAGCTGTGGGGACAGAGACCGTGTGTATATAGAGTGCTGTGGGGACAGAGACCCTGTGTATATTTAAGGTTGAGATAGATTCCTGACCAGTCAAGAAATCAAAGATTATGGGAAAAGGCATGAAAGTGGATGTGAGGAATGTTGGATCAGACATGAGCTAAATGAATGGTGGATCAGTCTCAAGGGGCTGAATGGCCTACTGCTACTCCTATTTCTTATGAGCTTATGAACATCCATTGAAGTTATGAACATCCATTAAGTTTTTTTTGACGATATTTGGTTTTAACTGGAAGAACTCTTGCATCTACAAAATTAAAACAAAGTGAGGCACTTCAATGTATTTAGGTAAAAACAATGACTGCAGATGCTGGAAACCAGATTCTGGATTAGAGTGGTGCTGGAAAAGCACAGTAGTTCAGGCAGCATCCGAGGAGCAGGCAAATCGACGTTTCGGGCAAAAGCCTTTCATCAGGAATAGATGGAGGGCTTTTGCCCGAAACGTCAATTTTCCTGCTCCTCGGATGCTGCCTGAACTACTGTGCTTTTCCAGCACCACTCTAATCCACTTCAATACATTTGTCACACAAACTAAATGTGAGTTAAACTTGGTATTCTGGTTTTTTGTTGGGAATGACAAAACAGATCAAAGATTTGAAGCTTTAAGCTAATCACAGACCAGCCACTTTCATAAAGCCCTAACTGCAGCTTTCACTATTGATGTGTTGTAAAATGCCAATTGATTTAAGATGTGAGGTTCTGCTACAAAATGTTTGTGCACATTCTGTATTAGTTTTCACCATCAATTCAGACAGTGATTATGTAAGCACTATGGTGGTGGAAGAAAGTATTTGTACTCAGATATTGCAACTCACCCTCAAAATTCTTCTCAGCTGGTGACAGCTGGTTTCTGAACTCTCACTGTTGCCATTTTAGGGATTTTGTTTGAGCAGTTGAATTCCTTCCTCCTTCTGTCACTGCTGTGTGAACACCTTGAAATCTTCCTTACAATAAGTTCATTAAACCCAGCTCGTTTTTTGGATTGATTATAGAGCCTTATATGGTGCAGAACTACAGATTTATTGGAGCTTTCGAAAATAAACAATGGGTTTTGTATTCAAAATCAAGGATTTCTGTAAAAACCCAGGACATCTGCCAGCCTCTGTGAAGAGAAAGTTGAGGCAACGTTTCCATTCCAGGTCTAAAGAATTTCTCGAAATGTTAACTCTTCTCTCTCTGCACAGATGCTGTCAGACCCTCTGAGTTCTATTTTTTAGCAATTCCTGATGTTGCTTCTGATTTCCAGCAGCTCCTTTTTTTTGTTTAATAGGCTTTATTTTCTTTCTTTGCTAAAGTTGGTTAATACCTTAATACTAATTATTACAATGAGCTAGTTTCAGATCAAAGTTAAACATGCTCAGGTAAAACATTCTAACAGCGTATTACATTTTATTATTGTTACTTGTTCACTCAGGTTGACAATGATAGAAATTATTGTCCAGTCATTGGGAATCGGGGAGAGAATGCAGAAGTATAGTTGAGGCGAGGTGGTGGTACAGTGATAGTGTCACTGGACCAGGAAATCCAGAAGCCAAGGTTAATGATCTGGGCTTCAAACCTCACCAGTGGCAGACGGTGAAATTTGAATTCAACAAAAATCTGGAATGAAAAGTTAGTCTAGTTATTGTGAAAACTGACTTGGTTCACTAATGCCCTCTGAGAAAGGAAATCTACGGTCTTAGATCCACAACACTCTCGCTGGTAAGCGTTGGCTGAATAAATGATGCTTGAATCTTGTGAATTTTTGGAAAATGAAATCCGTGTGACATTTAACCAGAAGTTCCTCTCTGCTGTTTCCCATGTTCAGTCTGACCTACCTGACATGTCATGTACCTGTGTTCTTAACAGTGAGTATTTATTGCCCATCCTCAGTCACCTTTTTTTTTTGCCCATCCCCATGCTGCATTCCCCAGATAGAGCTCCAGTTATCCAAGAATCCAAATCCCTCCCTCCTGCACCATCTATCCATCCACCATCCACCACCCACCATCTACCCTCCCTCCTGCACCATCCCTGTAACCACATGTTCAGCTCTCCCTGTTCCTCTCTTCACTGGCACGTGGCACGGGCAACAAATCAGAGATAGCAACTCTGTTCCAGCTCGAAACTTCCACCCTAACTCCCTGAATTTTTGCCTTAAATCCCCACCTTTCTTCCTACCTATCTGCTGCTGGTGCCGATGTGGACCACGACTTGGGGCTGCTCCCCCTCCCCCTCAAGGATCCCGAAAACATGATCAGAGACCTCACAAACCCTGGCACCTGGGAGGCAACACACCAATCGTGAGTCTCTCTCGTTCCCACAGAACCTCCTATCTGTCCCCCCACAATGAAGTCCCCAGTGACTAAACATCTGCTCCTCTCTCCCCTTCCCCTCTGAGCAACAGGGACAGACTCTGTGTCAGAGACCCCAATGCTTACCCCTCGTAAGTCATCCCTGGCAAAAGTATCGAAAATGGTGTACTTGTTGTTGAAGGGAACGGCCACAGGAAATCCATGTACTGGCTGCTGATTCCCTTTCCTACTCCTGACAGTAACCCATCTACCTTCTTCACGTGGCTGTGGAGTAACTACTTCCCTGTAATTCCTCTCAATAGCCCCCTTTGCCTCCCAAATGATCCGAAGTTCGTCGAGCTCCAGTTCCCCAACCCGCTTCTCGAGAAGCTGGAGATTGGGTGCACTTCCCACAAATGAAGTCAGCATTTGTCAACACTGCTGACTTTTGCATAGTAGATGGTGAACAGGCCTTGGGGGGACAAAAGGTGAGTTATACTTGCAGGATTCCTAGTATCTGACCTCCTGTTGGAGCTGCAGTTTTTATATGGTGGTTGCAGTTCAGTTCTGGTCAATGGTAACCCCCAGGATATTGATAGTGGGGGATAAAGCATTGAATGTTAGGAGCTGTCAGTTAGGTTTGCTCTTATCAGAGAGGCTCGTTCCTGAAGAAGGGCTTATGCCCGAAACATCGATTCTCCTGCTCCTTGGATGCTGCCTGGCCTGCTGTGTTTTTCCAGCAACACATTTTTCAACTCTTGTCAGAGATAGTCATCACCTGAATGCCAGTTTCCACTGATCATCCCAAGCCTGGGGAGATTGTTCAGTTTTGTTGCAATTAGACATGGACTTTGCAGTATCCAGTAACATCAGCCATTTTCTGATCTCATGTGGAGAAAATCAAATTGGCTGAAGACTTGTATCTGTGATGCTGAGGACCATTGGGCTAGGATGAGATGGATCATGTACTCGTCACTTCTGGCTAAAGATTGTTGTGTTTGCTTCTGTGGTGGGCTCCCCCCTCATTGGGTAAGGGGATGTTTATGGAACCTCCTCCTCCTGTCAGTTTCTTGAATAACTTTATGAATCTTTAGTAAAATATAGAGGGTATGATTGCTTAAATAACAGTGTGGAAACGTGCAGCAAAGTCCATTTTGTTGAGTGTGTCTTTTTATTTGTTATGTTTTTATTCTTTTCTATCACTTTTACCTGTTCTGTAGCAATATAGGTCGAGTTGTGTGGTGGTTACAAGGACTGGGCAAGGAAACCAGAAGTTATAAAGCCTCAAAATAAAAATAGGAAGTGCTGGAAACACTGGCCTGGTCTCTCTCTCTCGAGCGAGCGAGCGAGGAACAGAATTAGTGTTTCAGATCAATTAAATTCCTGTTTCAGATCAATTACTCTATTCCATCCTAAGTTCTGAAATCAAATGCAACTTTTTTTTTAAAAGAAAAAACATAATAACTGGCTAGTATCAGAAACAAATGATCATCAGTTCAATTGCATTTTTGTAGCACCTTACATCTTTACACATCCCAACATGTAGTTAGTCAGTGAGGTGTAGTCGCTACTATAGGATTGGAAGCTGCTGAATTACCCCAGCTCCTAGTGTCTCACTAATATCTCTCAAAGCAGAGAGTTTGCCATCTCTTTTGTTCTGGTCAATTCTTAGTGGTGTCTAAATTGACCCAATGAGCCACAAAAGGTGTGAATGAATTTTCATTTATGTAGCACTTTTCATGACTTTAGGACAGCCCTTTACAGCCAACAAAGTATTTTGAAGTATGGTTAGCAGAAGAAGCAAAAAGTCTTCTTCACGCAGTGAGTGACCAGCACCTGGAATGTGTGACCTGAGACTGGGATCGAGGCAGGTTCAAATGAGGTGATAATTCAAGATAGAATTGAACTGTTATATGTAAAGGAACGAAGTGCAGGGTTCAGGGATAAGGTGGGAAAATGACGTTAAGTCACAATGCTCATTTGGAGAGCCGGTACAAACACAATGGGCTGAATGGCCTCTTTCTGTACCTTAATAATTCCGAGATCCTGGTGACTGCGGGAATGTTAGAAATGTGACAGTCATTTTGTCCACAAAAAGAGCCCTCTGGTAAATGGCTTTACTCACATTGGTTGGGGGGATAAATATCAGGGAGCACTTCCTGTTTTTTCCATTCACCTGGAAAGGGAGGCAGGACTTGGTCTGCTTGTGGGTTTCTGAAGGATATGTTCTCTCGGCAATTAATGGCAGCAGGAACAGTGGCTTTAGCAGCACATTCTGTAACACCCCAGATACCCAGGCTAAGGGGAGCCTTATCCTTACACCTGGAGCATGTTTGAATATCAGACTGAGCAAGCAGCCGGGTGTGTGAGTTAGTGCTGAATTCTATTTTGTTTGGCTTTGCAGCAAATATCTGGTTGCTGTTTGTATTTTGGCTTTTGTATGTTTATGAAAATTATAGGGAAATTTTCCTTTTGTTTGCACTGAAATGTGTGAGCACCTCAACAGCAGAAACGGTGATGGGGAGAGGCGGGAGAGAGTATTCAGGGCTATCAATGTGGAGCTGGTTATCCAATTTCATAATTATTTGAAATTGATTTTTCCAACTTATGCCAACGTAAGCTGCACGACTAACAGTTGATGCTGCTCTCCCTCGACAATGGAGACCAAGTGGGATAGGAACTCTAACATGTTCTTATGTTCAACATAACCTCCTGACTTCTACACCTCCACTCCAAAGCAGGTTCACGGACCGCCCGTTCTCTGACATTCTCTGCTCATTGTGCATGTGCATTGTAACTTCCTCTGGGACAGGGTCTGAGCGAGCTGTGGTGCATTATCATGAGGTCCAATTTGCGCTGCATCCCTCTCCCCCACTCTAGACAAGAGGTCCCACCATTGGAGAGAAGTTGCACTCCATTGTGACACTGTGCTGTGGGACCTCACTGAGCCAGGAGAGCAGAGGAATGGTACGAAAAATACAGCTTCCTTGTCGGCATCCCCATTCCGGATCTCCCAAATTGATTCCCCAGACAGACGAGGCTCTAATTCTTTCTCCCTTCCCAGTATCAATAACTCTTCACCCACACCTTGTCTCCATGCACCTAGTCAAGTGCAGCATTATTTTGTTTCCTTTCTCTGTTTTTTTTTCAAATTCAGATGTCACTGGAGTAGTAATCAGCTGGCCAGGTCAAAGCACTGAGGGACATGGGTTCAAATCCCACCAATAAAACCAAAGAAAGTCAGAAAACAGGAGCAGGAATAGGCCATTCAGCCCTTCGAGCCTGCTTCCCGTTCAACACGATCATGTCTGATCATCCAGCTTTCCCATTTCCTCCCCGTAGCCTTTGATCCTTTTAGCCCTGAGAACTATATCGAACTACTTCTTGAAAACAATGCCAGCTGGTGGAATTTAAATCTG
Organism: Hemiscyllium ocellatum; assembly: GCF_020745735.1. Taxonomy (NCBI): domain Eukaryota; kingdom Metazoa; phylum Chordata; class Chondrichthyes; order Orectolobiformes; family Hemiscylliidae; genus Hemiscyllium; species Hemiscyllium ocellatum. The sequence continues at coordinate 41,388,520 of NC_083437.1, read as the reverse complement.
GAATAGAAATCAAATAAACCTGGGTAACTATGAAGCTATCATCAAGTTTTGGTAAAATCCGTCCAGTTCACTAATGTCCTTTAGGGGAGAAAATTTGCCACCCTTACCTGTCCTGGGCCGATGTGTAACTCCAGGCCCATAGCAATGTGGTTGGTTCCTCAGTGCCCTCTGGAATGGCTGAGTTCCAGGGCAGTGAGGGAATGGGCAGTAACCACTGGCCTTGCAGTGATCCCCTCATCCCCTGAAAGAATATTGTCAAAACTGACCATTGCACAGTTCAGTCAACTGGACCGTGAGAAGATATTGGCTTGGATGAATATTGGGGGGACAAGGCATGAAGACCAAATAGATATTTCGGCCAAGCTGTGTGTTTCTGTGGTGTACATTTCTGCATAGTACCTTGGCTCCAGTATATGTTGTGTAATGTTTTCAATGTAGTCAGTTCATTGTAGTGACCCCCTCAGTTGCTGGGAGAAAGGGAGGTTTGCATCACTAACTATAATGCTATTGTTATAGTCTCCAATGTGTCTGACCCCCAACTAAATGCAGAGTTAGAGCCGTGACCTCTTGATGTTCTTTTCTGCTTCCAGGGAACACCATTTCACTTCCGACTGCTTCTGGGGCAAAGAAAAGATTCTGGATCATCGAAGACATGTCCCCGTTTGGAAAGCGACGGAAAACAGCCTCTTCCCGGAAGATGCTGGATGAAGGAATGATGCTGGAGGGTTTCAAGCGCTACGATCTCTATGAAGACTGCAAAGACACCTCTTGCCAATTCTCGCTGAAGGTCACCCATTACCACTGCACCCGGGAGAATTGTGGCTACAAGTTCTGTGGGCGCACTCACATGTACAAACACGCTCAGCACCACGACCGAGTGGATAATCTCGTTCTCGATGACTTCAAGCGCTTTAAGTCCTCCCTGAGGTGCTATTTTGCAGACTGTCAGTTTTCTGGGAACAGCACCCACTTCCACTGCCTTCGGTGTGGCTTCCGCTGTACGGACAGCACCAAAGTGACTGCCCACCGGAAACACCACGGCAAGCAAGATGTGATCAGCGCTGCTGGTTTCTGCCAGTTCAGTTCGAGTGTGGACTGTGGGGTTCCTGACTGTAAATACAAGCTGAAGTGCTCCCATTTCCACTGCACCTACCCTGAGTGTAAACACACAGTGGTGGGCATGTCGCAGATGGACTCTCACAAGCGCAAACACGAGAAGCTGGAGCGCGGGGAAACGACGTCTGTCTCACCCCCCTGTGAAGCCATGCACGCCACGGGCACCACGACGGAGTACGATTCGCAGGGCTCCTCCCTCAACCTGGATGGCTCCCTCAACCTCAGCACCAACGTCGACAGCTCCCTGTTCTTCCTGCGTAACCCCGCCGGTATCGGTTTGAATGACTCGCTGGATCTGAGCACAAAGCCCCACGAGGCGGTCTCGGTGGCTGGGCCGCTCCAGGAAGACCCGGCCGTCACATCTGGAGACGCTGAAGACGAGAACGACATGACACAGGATGAAGACCTCAACGAAGATGATGATGATCTCAACACGGACTCAGACAGCTCCCGTGGCACCGTACCCGAGAACACAGACGAGAAAGATGACGCCACAGGGCTGTAGCTGGGGACAGCTTCCCCCCAACCAACCCAACCCCTTCCCTTCCTATATAAAGAATCTGTTCTCTATATACTTGTTTAAATTATCTGGGATGACAGTTGTTCTTAATTAAATGGAAAAAAAAAGTAGTGGAATTAACAGCAAAGACTCCACAGGCGCTGTTGTGTTGAAGGGGCCTGAGTGCACGGTGAGAATTGTTGCTGCGACCAGACCAGCTCTGCAGTAGAGACTGTCTCAGCTTCCTCTCCCCAACACCATGCTTCCAGATCAGCTGACGACAATGGGACGACGCCCTACACAAATCAAAAGAATCACGGTTACAGATGAACAAATCGTCTGGCTTCAGATGCTATGTGGAGAGGAGATAGCAGCAGTATGAAGAGTTGTTTTCCCTGAAAGATGTTTACAACCCGACCAACATAATTAAACCCTTTTAATATGCAGGAGAAACTAAAATCTATAATCCGACATTTCTGGAGTTGGACATCATGTAATATTTGGGTATTACCTTTGCTACGGAAAACTCCTTGGTTGCGTGTGTGCATGTCTGCTAGACTTTATTGTTTTAATTTTTGGAATTTTCAAAGGAAAAAACAAGTATATGATACCGGGAATCCTAAGCAGTTTGAGCTGTAGTGTACATTATGTAATATGGCAGAGTGTGCAAGCGAAGAATTTACAAAGGCAGTTTTAAATCACCACTTTCTGTAGTCAGCCCCACCATCACCTCTAGCACCAAACTGTGGGAGATGAGATGACTTTCAGATAAGATTGTGTAAAATGATTTCTTAACGGTAAATCTCGAAGCATTTAGATAAGTGCAGATTGACAGATGTTTATTGTGTAACATGTGGTGTTTGCACTTGATGTGAATGAAGTTCCATTTTTATTCTTCCATTAATTTATTTTGTTTTGAAGGTTTCTTTTCTCCTCTCGTTTTCTCTCTCCCGAGAACCTTCCCACTCTGGAGTTTGGTTGTATCATCCCAAGTCACTCGCTACATCTGAGGTTCTTCCATTCCATTCCACTCATTGCTATTTTGGGCTGTTCCAGAATAATCTTTCTTTTACAGTTGTAAAGAAGCACATGTGGTTTCTCCAATTTTCTCCACCTCTTTGGTTTGTTTCCTAGACAGACTGAGAGCATTTCAAGTAAAGTTATTTTTTATATTTAAAGCAGAAATCAATATGAATATTGTCGATACTTTGGGGGCTAACGTCAGTGGCATTGTTTGTGAATCATTCGCCATCATGTTGAATCTAACTCTTGATTCTACTGAGGCTTAGAGCTGTAGTACCTGTTTTAACGTGTTTGCTTATGAGTTTCTGATCAAAAATTAACTTTTCTCTGTGTGTTTAAGATTGTTTAAACACGTGGCCTCTTGTATCTCTAAGGCAGAATGTATTTCTTGCAGACTGAAAGAAATCACAAAGAAAGCCATGTCATCACCAAATTGTTGCAGTGTTGAAGGAGGCCATTTGGTCCATCATGGCTATGATGGCTCTTTAAGTGAGCGTGTTACATGGCCCCATTCTCCTGCTTCCTCCCTGTCAGCCTGCACATTCTTCCTTTTCAGACAACTCTCAAATTTCAATCTAAATGCTTCAAATCTACCGTCTCCACCACATTCTCGGGCAATGGACTATTGTCAACCTTAACCACTTGCTGTGTGAGCAAGTTATTTCTTATGTTGCTTATGCTGCTTTTGCCAACTATTTGCAATTCAAACCCATCATTCTCGATTCTTTCATGAATGGGAACTCATTCTTTCCCCTAGTGATTCTATTGTGCTGTTGTGCAACTCATGTTTTGTTAATTTGCCAGTGTAAACTTATACAAAATAATAAATAAGAAGCAAATAAGGAAAGAAAGAGGAGAGCCATATTGATGGTCCCTTCTCTTTGCCACCTTCATTGTACCCTGTGCCATCAAATTAGTGTCCATGTAACTGGGATACCGTTGTTGGTTAATATTATTGGTTTTATCGTAGACTAGAAGACAGAAGAAGGCTGTTCAACCCATCATGCCCATCCGACAATCCAGTTAGGCCCACTCCCGAGTCTTCCCTCAGAGCCCTGGAAATTTTTACTGTTGAACCGAATCCAATCACAGCAAGTTCATACCCGTGTCCCCTCTTCTGCTTTTACGTTGACAATGGGGAACTAGTCTCTGTCATTTCCCAGAGAGTACACGCACAGAGAGAGAGAGTAAAACAACATTTCAGGGGCTCAGCTTGTGGCACAGTGGTAGTGTCCCTACCTCTGGTTCTAAAGAGCTGGATTTGAATCCCATCTGCTTCAGACGAGCCTGGTCATGTTGAGTTAAAATATCTGAACCCACAGCTTTCTCCAGCGTGACCACTATCTCAGAGTGAGTTTGCCACACAGCCAGAATATAGAAGCTTGTCTCTGTTGTAATATTAAGTCAACTCACGAGGGTCTATCTTTCGCTGACCAATATGAAGATTCTTAGCCGTACCTTTTAAAGTTAACTGCTCACCTTCTTGCCAGTCCCTTCCCTCCAGACTTCTCTGGATGCTTGCTTTGCTAATTGTATAGATTTGCAGTCCAGACACAGCACACACTTCAGTTGCAGATTAATGACACCTATTTCCACCTTTACTGAAAGCTCAGCTGTTAATTGCTCAGCTAAAGGGGTCAGTTTAACACCTCATTAGTCACTAACTAGTGGGGTATCGCCAGTATAAATGTCTATAAAATCCTGGTATTTTGAATGTATCAACTCCTTTCTAAATAAATTAGTTTTAGTGTGTCTCCCTCATTGAAGTATAGGCTCTGAAAAGGATCAATTCTAAACTTTCCCACGTCTTTAATCTTTTCAGGTGCAGTTACAATGGGCACATTGTTCAGGAGCTGCACCAGTGGGGAAACATTCAATTAATTAGAGCACCCTGATGTTGTTTGATTCAATAAATTAGTCAGATGAAGTAAAAAAGGATACTAATCTATCCTGAATCTAAAGGATCCAAAGGCCCTGATCTATTGGTGTTAACACACTCCTGTAGTGAGGGAAACATTGCTGGGTCCTATGATATAGAGGTGTCAGAGGTCAATGTGGGAGACTATCACTACTGAGGAGGAGAGGGACTCAGACCAGGCAGTGGTCCAGAAATTGAAGACCCAAAGGTTCCAAAGAACTTACCCTTGACTCCTGCTCATCTCTCCCCCTTGGCTGACATGATGTGGAGGTGCCGGTATTTGACTGGGGTGGACAAAGTTAAAAATCACTAGCTACCCGACAAAGGAGCAGCGCTCTGAAAGCTTGTGCTTCCAAATAAACCTCTCATTTGAGGCATTTTAAAATCAGGAGGAATAGGGTCAAGGCAGGAAAGTGGAGTTGAAGCTCAAGATCAGCCATGATTGTATGGTGTTGGAAAAGTACAGCAGGTCAGACAGCATCCGAGGAGCAGGAAAATCGACATTTTGGGCAAAAGCCCTTCATCTCCTGAAACATTGATTTTCCTGCCCCTTGGATGCTGCCTGACCTGCTGTGCTTTTCCAGCAACACTCTTGACTCTGATCTCCAGTATCTGCAGTCCTCGCTTTCACCGCAGCCATGATTGTATTGCTGGCTCAATGGGCCAAATGGCCTCCTGCCCCAGTGCCTTGTGTTCTTGTGAAAAAGCCCTTCCCACAGCTCAGCCTCTGTTCTTTCCCCCATTCCAAATCCAACCACCTTCCCGGCCAATGTTGAGCCACACGTCTCACAGCCTTTGCTTGACCCCGGGTTGACCTTCTGACTCCATTGCCATTCCTTCACCTAGCGCCGCCATTGAGTCCATCTGCTGCTGAGACCCTTAGCCTTGTCCCCTCCAGTTTCCATTATTCCAATACTGCAACAGCCACTGTCTCCATCCTTACACACACATTGCACATCGAAAGCATTGACGTCTGTATTGGAACCTGCCTCAAGTCTAGCTTGCCATTAATTCAGACCACAATTGACTCAACCTCCATCTGATGTGTACTTTAAATTTTTGACACCCAGAATGAGCTTTCCTTTTATAACTTATTATTGGGAGATGGTGGTGTAGTGGGAATGCCACAGGCCTGGGCTAATGCTCTGGGACCTGAGTTCAAATCCCACCATGGCATTTAAGTTATAACAATACAACAAATAACATGAACTGTGCCACAAAAGTATTATTTTAGCAATCTGTCTTGATCACTGAAACCCTTTAGGGAAGGAAATTTCCTGGTCTGGCCTACACGTGACTCCAGACCCACAGCAATGTGGTTGACTCTTAACTGTCCACTGAAATGATGGAGCAAGTCATTTAGTTCAAGGCCAATCATAGGGATGGGCCTTGTCCACAAAACCCACATCCTTTGCAAGAATAAAGAAAAGTGAAGCAGTGATCACCAGCTCCTATAGCCCACCTCAAAACTTGGCTAATGCCCACCCTTCATCCCTCGCCAGTGATAACTCTGCCTCAGTTCAGGGTTCGGAACTCCCCGATTCCCAGTGACCACTTTGGTATCTTGCCTGGGCCAAACCTGATTTTCCAACATGAAGCAGCTGATGTCCAAGAATCCTGCAGGATCAGAGGAGCGGACATTGTTTGAAAGGCAGCTGGGAGACAGCCGGGCAGCAGTGTCCATTCTGGGCTGCAGAATTGTGAAGTCTTTATGAACTGGAGCAGTCACATTTGGGTGATGTTTGACTGAACCATCACAGTGACAATGATTTATAACAGCACAGTTTGAACTTTTGCAGGAAGTGGAAGTTTTTAAGCTGAGAACAAAATGGCTGTAGTTATGTTGGAGGCTGTTGAGAATGATCGAGGTAATATGGGGCTTTTCCTACAAATTTTAATTTGGAGAAACAAGAGCAATTTTACACAAAAATTAACTATTAGAGATGCTGGAAATCTGAAATAAAACCCAGAATGTGGTAACACACTCAGGAGGTTGGACACCGAGGGAAAATCTCTCCTGCCTTCTGTTCTATCACTGACCTTCCTATTTGTTCTTCCTTATTCTTGTCTTTCCCAGGCCCTGTCCTTGTGTAAAACTTCCTACATCCCTAACTTTGTCCAGTGCTGAGGAAGCTCACTGATTTGAAATATTACATTCGGTTTTTCTCTGTCTCTGCAAATGGCTGCCTGACCTGCTGAGCTTCTCCAGCTTTTGCTGATCCTTTAATAGCCACTTTACCATGCAACAATTCCCTTTTTATTTTGACCTTCAGATTCTGGCTCCTTGGCTCAAAAATGTTTCAGAAGTAATACTTGCAAGTCATGGCAATGATTTTTTTTAGTATGTGGATAAAAAACTGGCAGGTATGTTTCTCAGTGTCACCGCTCTTCGGTAGCCCCACTTCTTGCTAATACTTGAGGTCTAGTAGAAGCAAGCAATGCCCCTGTAAAAGAGCAAGGTCACACTTACAGTTCACATTTCTACACCTCATTGGGTGAAGCATTACAGACGAGTGTTAATAATGTGTGCTCACTTGCTCTTTGCTTTTTTTTGTTATAATATATACATGTTTGCACTAATTTAGTTCCACATTAACAGTTATGAGCCCTACCAATTACAATGAATGAAAAAGCAAATTCAGACTAATTTGCCCAAGTCTTAAAGCAGCAGTAGCTCCTTTCAGCATTTATTGGGAGTCAAGTGTTCACTGCTCTCCATCTCAATGTCTACCAATATTTAATGGTGAATACATTTCTTTGAAAACGTGAGCAAGATAATGTTGCAACCAACTCTTTTGGGCTACAGCACACAGACTGAGAGTCAGTCAGTGTCAAGAATATAATCCTTCCATGTACATGATAAAAAGGGACTACAACGGCTTTAAGAATGATTTACAATTACTCTTCTCTGGGCCCAACTGTAACAATAGTATTAACCCTTTGAGAACAGCAGTCATTATTTTAAAGCACTAATTCCTGAAACAAAATAAGGCTACAATGCCTCCATTTTCCTCATAGTGTCTTATTTTGATGTACTGTAAGTGTTTGTCCTATGTTCCTCACTCTAACTGTGCTTTGTAAAAACCAGCATAATGTACGTTCATTCACACAAACATTAGGCTGACAGGAAATTATGTGTGAAAAGTTGCTGCTTGAAAGCTCCCACCTTTTCAAAAACAAGATGGCCAGTTCTCAAAGGGTTAAACACTCTTCCATAATAAAGTTATATGTTATATTTGAAGGATTTCTTTTTCAAAAAATATTCTGGAATAGCCCATAGTTTTATTTTGTGTGCAATTCCTTTTAGCATTGATGTGTAACACAGCTCTTCAACAGTAAGACATAGACTGTTAGCACTGACGCAGAGTGTGGTTCAGGTTTAACTTGAATTTTGTAGAACGTGAATTAACTTAGGTCTATGAATATTAATTACTAGTTAATTTAATACTGTTATCCATCAGTTTTATTTTGTGTGTTCTTTATTTTTTGCTGCCTGTCCAATAGTGGGTTCTATTTAAACATAAGACACAAGGCAGTCAATATTAATCCTGGTCTTTTTTTTATTTTCTGATTCCATATGTCCTTTGAAAAGGAAAAAAAAACCTGTAAATTGCTTAGAGCTGGGAAGCAGGTTGTGCACTTGGATTAACTTGGCATGAGTCATTTTATTTTAATACACAGAGCACATTGAAGTCTGAAGCTGTTGAGTTTCTTTCTCCTTCCCCTCTCTTGTATTGTTTTTAAAAAAACGGGTAAGACATCAGTAGATGTTTGCCAGATGGCATTGTGTAGATAGTCTACCAGAACACAAAGAGAAAAGAAAATAATAATTATGTACAACCAGACAGAAACAACCTCCAAATCTTTTAAATAGACAAGCTGCTGAAGCATATGATCATTTTACTGTTAATTTAACTAAAACTGGATTGATCTCTTGGAGATGAAAAATAAAGGAAAGATTACAATGTAGCAAAAAGAGAATTCTAGCCTTTGTAATATATATATTGCACACTAGGATAAGAAGCCATCTCTAGATCATATGGATTTTGTGTTTTTTTTTCTCTGTGGGGAGAACCTAATCCACTTACGATTAAATGGCTCTATACACATGGAGACAACAACTTTTTTTATATGGTTTGGAAAAAAAATGTTCTCCAATACTTGAATATGACCCCTTGGCACCTATGTTATTGATAACTGAATATTTTTCCACTTGAATCTAGTGCTGTTAGAAATTTAATATATGTGTTTTATTTATTTGATTGGTTTTGCATGACTGATGCAAGGGTTTGAGATTTTCACTCAATAAAAACTGGAAAAAAATAGCAACTGTTGTCACTGTTCAGTTCAACTTGTTTTGTTAAGATTGCCTTTAACAGCAAGAGAGATGTCTGCCCAAGTGGCGGAAATTTCCCAGCAATGGGATAAATAGAACAAGAGCTGGCCAAGTTGGTGGCGAGAGAAAGGTAGGAAATTCAGGGCAGTGTGAGAGAGAGAGAGAGAGAGAGAGCGAGCGCGTGATGAGGCCATCAAGTAATCAGAGCTTTACCTTTTGGACAAGGTAAACCCATAGAAAGGTCAGTTTAAATGAAGGTAGCATTAAAATCAAATAAAATTAACCCTTCGAGTGTTACAACCATCTTTCCAATACAAATGCGATTTGAATGTTATATGTGCGCAGTTCCTGGCATTAGACACTCACGGCAGCAATCCATGCTGAATGGTCATTGCTTTTTCAAACCTATCCTCAACCTGAAGAAGGGCTTATGCCCGAAATATTGATTCTCCTGCTCCTTAGATGCTGCCTGGCTTGCTGCGTTTTTACAGCACCACATTTTTCAACTATCCTCAACCTCGGCTGGTACAATGGTTTGCACTGCCTCCTCGCAGCACTAGGGACCTGGGTTCGATTCCACCCTCTGGTGAATGTGTCGAGCTTGTACATTTTACCTACGTCTCTGTGGGTTCCCTTTGGGTGCTTCAGTTTCCTCCCACAGTCCAAAGATGGGCAGGTTAGGTGAATTGGCCATGGGAAATGCAGGGTTATGGGATAGAGTAAGGGTATGGGTGGGTTGCTTTTCAGAGGGTCATTGTGGACTTGATGGGTTGAATGGACTGCTTCCACACTATGATTTTTTTTCCTTTTTGAAGTTCAAGTCCTCAAGTATTCTTGCCCAAATCAAGTGAAAACCTTATCATTCACTCTTTCCTATTAGGTTCATTATCTGCCAAAAATAGGAACAGGAGTAGGCCATTCAGCCCTTCAAGCCTACTCCCCCATTCAATATGACCATTGCTGAACATCCCACTCAGTCCCCTGTTCCCGTTTTCTCCCCATATCCTTTAATCTCGTTATACCTAAGGGCTATATCTCCTTCTTGAAAACATTGACTGTTTTGGCCTCAACTGTGGTAGTGGATTCCACAGGCTCCCCAAACTGGATGAAGAAATTTCTCTTCATCGCAATCCTAAATGGTTTAATCCTATATCCCCTGGGACACCCCTCCCCTCACCAACTCCTAGATCGATACCCCAGCGGTCTTCAGGAGCATCCTTCCTGCCTTTCCCCTGTCTCATTCAGTAAGAATTTTTAAAATTATTAGATTCCCTACAGTGTGGAAATGGGCCCTTCGGCCCAACCTGTCCACACCGACCCTCCGAAGAGTAACCCACCCAGACCCATTTCCCTCTAAATGACCAAACACTATGGGGCAATATAGCATGGCCAATTCACTTGACCTGCACATCTTTGGACTGTGGGAGGAAACTGGAGGGGAGAACATGCAAACTCCACACAGCCAGTCATCCAAGGCTGGAATCAAACCTGGGACACTGGTGCTGTGAGGCAGCAGTGCTAACCACTGAGCCACCATGGCCTATGAGATCCCTCCCTCGATCTTTTCGAAGACTATCAGAGGATTGTCTAATTTTCGTCTGGGAAGGTATGAAACAAGGAGCTCGTGCTTCTGAGATGGGGCAGAGTCCATGATAGAGTGGCACACTCAAAGGGGTGTTTATTGAAAGGGCTGGATAGACTCTGCGCCTGAGCACAATGTTCGTCTTTCAGTTTCACATCCACGATACATCCTGTCAGTGAAAGAGCAAAACATAGCCTCACTGGTCACACCTTCAACAGGACGGGGGAGTTAAGCTGATAACAGCATTGCTCGATCAATTACTTGTTACAGATCTAATAATAATTTGGTGAACTCTTAAACTTACCAATATGCTATAACATGATATTATCGCGGGTCCTATTTATAAAACTGGGTGTGAGACAATATGACCATTGTTTGTGGAGCAGGGGAGTTTTGACACTGAGGATGACACCTTGCCCTGCAATCACCAGTGACCTCAGCACTTAATGTGTTTTCAAATTCTTTACTTTGCAAAGTCTGTTCAGCTCCTCTGCAGCTCAGTGACAGAGATTATTTCCACATAAACTCATCGCGCTATCATTGAACATCACACTCCCTGTGGACCAGTACCTGGTGGGGGAGTGATGGAGTGGGGCTCCTCTACCATTCAAAAGGATCATGGCTGATTCAATATTGCTCATGTCCACTTTCCCATCCTTTCCCGGCTGATCAAGGATCAGACTTAAGTAGAAACAAGGACTCCATTTCCCACAGTTCCCTGAGCTCATTGAACTGTCATGTCACCTTACCATGTCACTGTGACAGCATTAGCAGAGAGGGTAGCACTGAGGCTGAACCTGACTCTGTGAGATAAAGAGAAATTATTTCCACAGGTTGGGGGGTTCTAGAACTAAGCGGGATGGTCTGAGAATGAGGGCGAGTGTTCAGCAGAGACATTAGAAAGCGCTTCTTCACCCAGAGGGTGGGAGAGGTTTGGAACTCTCTTCCATTCATGATAGTGGACAGTTGATCAGTTGTTAATTTTAAATCTGAGATAGATACATTTTTGCTAAAGCAAAGGGATTAAGGGATATGGGCCAAAGTCAGGTAAGTGGAGTTAGGTCACAGATCAGCTGTGATCTCATTGAATGACAAAGCAGGCTCATGTGGTCAAATAGCCTACTCCTGTTCTTTTGACCTTCCCACCTTGTCTGCGCTTTCAGATACACTGACTTCAAAGCCCTCCCAACCCCCAACCACCGAGAACAATGGGGTTACACTGACCAGTTTTGAGCTCTGATCCACGACCCATAACATTGGCATGTACTGGATTTTAACCTGAGACTATCCTCATGAGGCAGAGTTAATTATAGGCTGAATTTGCCAGGCCATCCACAGAGTGTATCAGTTGATGGTTAAACCCTAACATATTAGCCTAAAGAGAAAAGTAACAGATTAATATGGATTGAAAAATTGATGCAAAGACTATTTAGGCAATGTAGATGACATTATTTGTCATTTGATGGTACAGAACTGGAATATTATTAAAGAAAAGACATTCTGTCAAATCTTTCAGCCTAAAACTAATCAAGATAGATTGGAGAATACTTGCATTATAAATTGTTGTTTCCTTTGTAATTTGGCATTTTAGTGTGTGCCCTGATGAATGCAAGGTGGAAATTTTTCTTAGTACGTCTCTATTTTTCAGCATCGTAAAATATTAATTTTGAGAAGGTACTGGATAAAAAAAATACTGGATCCATGGTAAAAACAGGCACATAAAATTAAGGAGAAATATGCTTTAAATGACTGACTGATTACAGAAGTGAGACCAGTTTTTTTTGACACTAATGGGACGTGACATGACCCAGAAATCTGTGCTGGAAACTCTCAAAATTTTCACCTCCACAGACACAGACAGAATAGGATTAAATTAGGGAGGGAGTTTGACAAACTATGAGGGAGGGAGCTTGGGGAAGGATGGTCTTGTGGAGGTGCTAAATGTTTTGGAGATTAAAGCAGCATTTCATTGGTGGCAAATCGCATCACAAGAAGTCAAATCCAAACAGCACGAATCTTACTGAGAGCAAAGGAACAGGAATATTCGGGTATGTCAGCAAATAAAGATTGGAAAGTAAGAGTGTTTAAACTTTTAAAAAACACAAGAAATGTGCTTCTAGGCTGTGGTTAGGATATTGAATTTGACCAGTATCATTTAGACCCCAGTTGGGATTTCAAGCAGAATGCTGGAAAGGTAAGGTTAAAATGAAATTTTGCCATAATCCCAAAAGACAATAGGGCCACCCTGTCGTTGGATTGAGAGAGAGAGAAAGAGAGATGACTGGCAGTGAGTTTAACCTGAGGGTCACCATGCCTCAGGTAAGGGGAGAGGTTGAAAAGCAGAGTCTTTCACGGTAAGCTCAGTCAGAGATTGAACCCAGACTGCTGGCATCAGTCTGTATTACAAATATCTGTCCCAACTAATCGACCCTCATAGAAAGTTACAGACAATTCCCGGGGTTGCCAATGGGTTCCATTCCTGAGTTAATGTGCAAGTTGGGACACAGTGCAGGACGTTGTAAAGGAACTGCTTGTAAGAATGGGTTTGTAGGTCGGATCTTTAAAATCATGTCCCTGTGTGGGATCACGTTCACAAATACAAACATTAGAAAGTCAACTTCTGTAAATTGGGGACCCCTTTGTGTTACAGACATAGAAACAGAGCAGACATTCATTGGAATCCTACAAGGACTCTGGACAGGAACAATGCATTGCAGCTGTTAGAAATAAGAAATGAATAATCAGTAGGTCACGTAGCATCTGTGGAGAGGGAAACACATTTCAGTAAATTGCAACATTTAAGAGGCATTTGGATGGGTATATGAATAGAAAGGGTTTGGAGGGATATGGGCTGGGTGCTGGCAGGTGGGACTAGATTGGGTTGGCATGGACCGAAGGGTCTGTTTCCATGCTGTTCATCTCTACGACTCTATGACCTTTCATTAGAACCTGACGCATGAATGATTAGGAAACAAAATAATTTGCCATAAGGAACTATCAAGTTAAAGACTGTGACTGGTATACATTTTATATCTTATACCCTGGAGCTCTGCAAAGATGACATTCACTTCAACATGAGGAACCGTGTTTCATCTTAATGTATCCTCTATATTTACTGCTTTCAGCCATGTCTAATAGTTTGTTTAATTTCCTCTGCATCCACATCCAGGCTGAACTAATCAATCAGTTCTGAAGAAGGATCATATCGGATTCAAAACATTAATTCTGTTTCTCTCTTCACAGATGCTGCTAGGTCTGCTGAGTTTCTCAAGCACAGTCAGTTTTAATTAAACACAGGAAATGACAATAATGAAGAAATTCATATAATCTAATGCAGAGTAACAGACACAACAGCATCATTTAATATGAAAGGGGAGGGAAAGGTGACTATTGTGGAGCACTATCACTAAAGAATTCACAGTGTAGTCTGGGGCGAAATTATTTCTGTGATCCAATGGAACAAAGTAAGTCAAGGTTTGTGAATGAAAACAGTTTTCAGAAATTTATTCTCTACTGAATGTTCAGGATTGTATCAGAGACAAGTGGCACATTAGAAAACTCTGATAACTGGTGTTTCTTTTCAGTATGAAGAATGGTTGTACGTACATTGTTAAATATAGAACAATATAGCACAGGAACATCTGAAGGTTAGTTTTATTACTTTAATTGAGGAACCAGGTGTGTACACATCAAGAAACCTCTCAAATACTCATTTTGCTTGGAGCAGCTGTAGTTTTTATAGTTTTACTGTAATTGCTAAGGATGGTGCTGAGAACTCCACAATGATATTAACATGAGACAGGACATTCTCAATCCCCAATCTCTCATTCCTAGGCCTTTAATGCACACTCTCATCCATGTTTTTCATAATCTCTGCATTCTGCAGTGCTTGTTTTTGTTGCTACTGTTTCCTCTTGTGATGACCTATTTGTTGGGAAAAGCTTGTATCTTCCTTGAAGGGATGACCCGTTAAAACCGAAACATTCTGGGCATGTATTCTGAAATTCAGGGATCAGTAGCATCCTGGGTATGACCTCATTAGGGTTCCAAAAAAAATGCCCATGTGACCTGAGGGAATGAGCCGCTAGGAAGCAAAGGGTAAACAGAAAGCTAATTGCAGTGTGCTTAGACTGTTTGGCAATTCAGAAGACACTGTAATTTTGAGTAGACTCATAGAGATGTGCAGCATGGAAATAGACCCTTTCGTCCAACTCGTCCATGCCGACCAGATATCCTAAATTAACCTAGTCCAATTTGCCAGCATTTGGCCCATATCCCTACCAGCCTCCACCACATCCTCTGGCAGTTCATTCCATACACATACCACCTTCTGTGTGAAAAAGTTGTCCCTCAGATCCCTTTTAAATCTTTCTCCTCTCATCTTAACCTACACCCTTTAGTTTTGGACTCCCCTACAGTGGAGCAAAGACCTTGGCGTTTTACACTATCCATGCCCCTGATGATTTTATAAACCTCTATAATGTCACCCTTCAGCCTCTGACACTCCAGGGAAAACAGCCCCAGCCTGTTCAGCCTCTCCCTATAGCCCAAATCCTCCAATCCTGGAAACATCCTTGTAAATCTTTTCTGCACCCTTTCAAGTTTCACAACAAGAGGGAACAAACCAAGATTTGTCCCGAATGGAAGAGTTCTGTGTTTTGGAAACAAAGCATGGTGTTGAACCAACTCTGAGAATAGAGCAGAGACTGTATTACTGTGTCTGTTCTACAATTGCAAAGAACAGAGCTGAAAGGCACAGGATTGTGAATTGGTCAAGACTCCTTGCTTCTGTTTCAGTGTTGCCAGAATCCACCAAAACATTTTAAGGCCAACAGAAAAGGGCACCTTCAGGATTCTGCACTATCTGGACTATCGTGCTTCAAGCGCAGGAAGATTCATAGACATGCACCTTCTGGTGGGAACCCTGTCCATGAGCTTCAGATGGAGCATGGTGGTAGGGAAAGGTCAAAGTTGGTGAGATGCACATGGTGCCACATCTGTGCAAGTAGTATTGGGTGTGTTTGATAACTAGTCAAGACCTGGCTGTTGGATTGACTATTTGAAAAGAAAATTGCCTTTCACATGAAATATCCTTTCCCTGTCAATTTCAGCTCAAGATTTGGTTTAATCCAGTGAACATTCTAAACATTACAGTCAGTTTTCTTCCTGTTGACAATGAGGAGATGATTTTCATTTTATTTTAACATTGTTGGTCTCCATGGAGATTGTAGTACTTCCTTTCTCTAAATCCATTGACAATCCTCTGCAGTATTCTACCCAAGTCACATTCTTCCAGAATATTTTTACAGCCTTGCGTTTGGTTTAGTGAAGATCATGGTTTCCATCTTCCAAGTCTAATATAATTTTATCCTCCCTGCTCTATCAGCTGGAGATTTGGCAGCTCAGAACCTGTGACCTCTGGTCCACGTGACTTACTGCAACAGAATCTTTACCATTGTCTTTAAACCAGTGAGAGGAACGGGAATATGATTGAATAATTCTTTGAGAAGTATCTCTAATTCCTCTCGAGTTGAGCTTTGGTGGAACCAAATCTTGCATCAAATCCTTGAAAACACGAGAGTGTTTGTGTTGCTTTATGACTGATCATGGAGGTTTTAGGTCAGCTGATAAATTTTAATTAACAAATGAGCTAAAACATACTAAACAAATCAGCTAATAAATACCTGGCCATGTAAATTGGAGATGTACACCACAAAGCAATAATGTTCCTTCCAATGCTGCTCTTAACACAACAAACAATACAATTACAAAGTCTTCAGGAGTGGGCAAGTTGGAATGGTCAATACACGAGAATGGCATACAGTCTCAAAAAACACAATCTGTGGCAATAAACCGAGTACAGTAATAGGTCCAATTTCTTAAAAATTGTGAAAGACTCAGAGATGAGTCACCAATCCAATGACACTGAGCAATACTTTGAGGTAGAAATTTGTCAAAATGATTTCAACATAATTTAGGACATAAAGTTCATAATTTCTCCTCTTTTTATAAAAGCAAAGGCACATTCAATAAAAATGATGTTTAGTCAGTTGGGGGTGCCACGAAATAAACTCCATTCATTTTTGAAAGTGATTGAACCACAATTCTTGTGATGAATGACATCAACGCAGCTTCCCAATTAAATTAGTCACATAACTATTGGGCTGCCTCACAGCACCAGGGACCCGGGTTCAATTCCAGCCTCAGGCGACTTTCTATGTGGAGTTTGCACATTTCTCCCTGTGTCTGCGTGGGTTTCCTCCAGGTGCTCCGGTTTCCTCCCACAGTCCAATGATGTGCAGGTTAGGTGAATTGGCCACGCTAAATTGCCCATTGTTCAGGGATGTATAGGCTAGGTGCATTAGGGGAAACAGAGAGAAATAGGATAGGGGAATGGGTCTGGGTGGGTTATTGTTCAGAGGGTCCACGTGGACCTGTTGGGCCGAAGGGCCTGTTTCCACACTGTACGGGTTCTATGATAACTAACCACTGGCAGCAGATCAGACTGTACATACACAGTGTGGTCTCACACTGTTGTATTTGTCTACATACTATCAATCCAGTTCAAGCTCAATGTTAAGGAAGATTGGAAGGATGTGCTGATAGGCTAAGGTGAATGAGGCTCGTGTGGAACATAAAGGCTATCACAGACCAGTTGGGCTGAATGGTCTGGTTGTGTGCTTTAGATTCTGGGTATCTCCATTCTCTCTATCTCCTATCACAGAGTCTCTGTGACACCTACTACATTGTATCATGGAGTGTGCAGTTCTGCCTCTGTCTCTCGGATGGTCAGTGAGGAATCACTAAGATCCTTCCTTCCTCATGCACTCACAGCCTCTCACTCTGTGCCCCTGTCGGACCAGCTGAGATTGGGTACTCGTGATTTGTCTGAGCACAGGGTTCTATGCTGCATGCAGGAAACAGGGAGAGAGAAAGGCCAAAAGCAGAAATTACTTACCACTTCCCCACACTATAACTTCACTGCACCTTCAGGAAGATTAATGATTAATTTATATTGCAGGATAAGCTGAGCTCTGGACTGTGTTTGCTGTCACACTATCATTGTGGTGTCTAAATGTAACAAACGTGGATCTCATTTACTTGAAGATCTCTTGTGGAGTTTCTTTATAAAGACAATGTAGAGCGAGCTCAAACACACCCCACGCCTTGACTGTAACAATGCAGAAAGTCTGTTATCATGTGACAACAGATGGCTGCTTGGCTTATTTGCATGTTGAGCTCTTAAAGGGACATCATGCCAAGATAGTAACACACTTGATTGGACAAATACCTTCAGGGATGAAGTCTGTAGTTTCAGCCAATATTACTATCCCTCAAGATTGCCATTGCATTGTTAATGTTCTTTACAATGGATCCAGAAAACCAGAGTTCCTATCTGTCTCAGAACATTTGTGGAGTATTTAATGGAATAAAAGGTGAATTTTAGGACAATCCTGTTCATACTGCTGCCAGTTAAAGGGCTGCAGTGTCAGGGGTCAGGTAGAAAGCTGGTGGCCACTCATTGCTGCTTATACAGTCGTATAGCCCGAGAGATGTACAGCACGGAAATAGATCCTCCAGTTCAACTCACCCATGCCAACCAGATATCCTAAAGTAATCTAGTCCCATTTCCCAGCTTTTGCCCCAAACCTCTCTAACCCTTCCTGTCTTAGTGGTCTTTGGAATACAGGATCAAACACTTTCACAAAATGAAGAGAGAGGAAAGAAATGTGACAGCAATTTGAAAATTGCAAGGGGAGTAGTTTCAACACTTGTGTGGTGTAGGTACAATATAGAGCAACAAATGGTTAGCAATGTATTTCAAAACATTGAGGGTGTAAAATTATTTGGGGCTGATATGTGTACATTTCCAAGGAGAACATACATCATAAAAACACCAGAAAAATGCTATAAACACCCAGTGGATGAGGACCAGCTGTGGAGGAAAATGCAGTTAACAATTCAGATCAAAGAACTGAACACAAACCTTAGTTGGTCCATCTCTCTTTAGTCCTTGACTCATGCAACAAAACCAGAAAAACATGGCTACATCAAAACTCTTTAAAAAAAGTTCTTATTTAACTAAAAGGCTTCCCTTCACTTTCACCTGTCCTGAAAGTTAGATCACTTCCTTGATAAGACTTTTGTCAGCATTGCCTTTTCTGTATACCTTAGCTCCAGGCGGTAACCGTAATTTAACCCAAAACAATATCCCCATCTCGTACCTTTACATTCACACTCACAGCAACAGCGGACCCCTAACTGATTGGATTTCTCTCCACTTCAATTGCTCAGGCCTCAGAGCCACTGGGTAGCATTGACAGTCTTTGGTGTATATAGTGGTTGCCATGACTACCAGACACTTCATAGCCCTTACAGTCACTTAAGTACTTTTGAAATATATTCACTACAATACAGGAAACAGGACAGCTAATGTATACACAGCAAGCTTCTATAAACAGCAACATTACACCTTAGTGATGGGCAAGTTGTTGGAGGGAATCCTGAGGGACAGGACGTACATGTATTTGGAAAGGCAAGGACTGATTAGGGATAGTCAACATGGCTTTGCGTGTGGGAAATCATGTCTCACAAACTTGTTTGAGTTTTTTGAAGAAGTAACAAAGAAGGTTGATGAGGGCAGAGCAGTAGATGTGATCTATATGGACTTCAGTAAGGTGTTCGACAAGGTTCCCCATGGAAGACTGATTAGCAAGGTTAGATCGCATGGAATACAGGGAGAACTAGCCGTTACGATACAGAACTGGCTCAAAGGTAGAAGACAGAGGGTGGTAGTGGAGGGTTGTTTTTCAGACTGGAGGCCGGTGACCAGTGGAATGCCACAAGGATTGGTGCTGGATCCTCTACTTTTTGTCATTTACATAAATTATTTGGATGCGAGCATAAGAGGTACGGTTGGTAAGTTTGCAGATGACACCAAAATTGGAGGTGTAGTGGACAGCGAAGAAGGTTACCTCAGATTACAACAGGATCTGGACCAGATGGATCAATGGGATGAGAAGTGGCAGATGGAGTTTAATTCAGATAAATGCGAACTGCTGCATTTTGGGAAAGCAAACCTTAGCAGGACTTATACACTTAATGGTAAGGTCCTAGGGAGTGTTACTGAACAAAGAGACCTTGGAGTGCAGATTCATAGCCCCTTGAAAGTGGAGTCGCAGGTAGATAGGATAGTGAAGAAGGCGTTTGGTATACTTTCCTTTATTGGTTAGGGTATTGAGTACAGGAGTTGGGAGGTCATGTTGCAGCTGTACAGGATATTGGTTAGGCCACTGTTGGAATATTGCATGCAATTCTGGTCTCCTTCCTATCGGAAAGATGTTGTGAAACTTGAAAGGGTTCAGAAAAGATTTACAAGGATGTTGCCAGGGTTGGAGAATTTGAGCTATAGGGAGAGGCTGAATAGGCTGGGGCTGTTTTCCCTGGAGCGTCGGAGGCTGAGGGGTGACTTTATAGAGGTTTACAAAATTATAAGGGGCATGGATAGGGTAAGTAGACAAAGTCTTTTCCCTGGGGTCGGGGAGTCCAGAACTAGAGGGCATATGTTTAGGGTGAGAGGGGAAAGATATAAAAGAGACTTAAGGGGCAACTTTTTCATGCAGAGGGTGGTGTGTGTATGGAATGAACTGCCAGAGGAAGTGGTGGAGGCTGATACAATTGCAACATTTAAAAAGCATTTGGATGGGTATAATGAATAGGAAGGGTTTGGAGGGATATGGGCTGGGTGCTGGCAGGTGGGACTAGATTGGGTTGGGATATCTGGTCGGTGTGGACAGATTGGACTGAAGGGTCTGTTTCCGTGCTGTACATCTCTATGACTACTAACCAGAATTTGTAATATTGGATAAACATTGGGCAGGTGTTATGGATGGTGATATAATCTGAACCCTGACACACAATTGAAGTAGTGCTGGGGACCTGTACTTCAGTTTGAAAAGTCAGCTGGGACCTCTGTTTACATCTCATCAAAAAAATGTTTTTTTCTGACAGTGCAGCACTCTTTCTGGACTGCACTGGAGAGTCAGCCTTCTTATTTGTCCTGGAGTACACAGGATACTGGCTCAGAGACAAGACTCTGCATTCATTACCAACTCAGCAAAGGCCAAAGCCTAGTTCATTGTTTGTGTGAACATTTGTGGAGATGGACTGGGCATGTTCTAATCATAGTATCTCTACAATGAGGAAAGAGGTCATTCGGCCCATTGAGTCCATACTGACCTCTGAAGAGCATTCCTCTACCCTGTAACCCGGGACCCTATGGTACAATTTAGCATGGCCAATTCACCTGACCTGCACATCTTGGATTGTGGGAGGAAACCGGAGCACCTGGGAAGAATGTGCAAACTCCACATAGACAGTCACTCAAGACTGGAATCAAACCAGGTCCCTGATGCCATGAGGCAGCAGTGCTAACTGAGCCACCCTCCCTACTCAGTGCTATATCTAAACTGCAAACTACCAGTCAATCAACTCATTCCCAAAACTGACAGTTAACCAACTCCTTGGCCATATGTTTCCAAGAACAGATGTGCAGAAAGACTGGTCCTTGGATCTTCCCACAACTTGGAATTTGCATCATCACACAGGGTTCCTCTTTCTGTTCAGATGGGGAATGTCCCAGCATATTGAAGTCCTGGCCATTTGTCCCTGCAGAATCTCCACAACAGTAAAGTGCGGATGATCCCTCAGTAAATGGGACATGAACAAAGATTCTGATCAGTTTGTGTTTGTTAGAACAAGGAGCAGAAGTTTGCAATCCAACCCCATGAGCCTGCTCCACCAGTCAGTAAGAGCTATTAGAATCATAGAGACATACAGCATGGAAACAGACCCTTCGGCCCAACCTGTCCATGCCGACCAGATATCCCAACCCAATCTAGTCCCACCCGCCAGCACCCGGCCCATCTCCCCCCAAACCCTTCCTATTCATATACCCATCCAGATGCCTTTTAAATGTTGCAATTGTACCAGCCTCCACCACATCCTCTGGCAATTCCTCAATGCCATGTCCTAGATTTTCTAGGCAAGGCTATTATATGGACAGAGCTGGGTGGTGAGGCTGCTTGCTAAAGAGACAAGTGCACTTGTGTTTTAGAAATCGGGTTTGATGAGAAAGAAGATGAACTCCTGAGATGTCCTGTGACCTCAGTAGTTGTACTAGGACTCTGCTGGAAGGTCAGAGCTCGTACAGCTCAGAGCATGCTGCTGTGTTGCCACACCATCAGGTACAGATTGAACATGAACAATGTTTAAAACAAACCAACTGAGCAGAGTTTGTGTGAAAATCTGAAGAACCCATGCTGAAATATTTGACGGTGAACAATACGCCAAAAATCACATTAGGTTAAGTAGCCAAGTGAAGAAATCCCTTGAGCTATTTGTGAATTTACACTTTAATCACAGCACTCCATTGTGCACTATTTTAGTTTAAATGTAAAGAGCTAACTGCATTATAGAGACTGGGAGCATTATGCGTTTCATGAGCTGAACTTGTTTTTTTATCAACCATTACGACTTCCATTTACAGCAGACAATACAATGAAATCAATGGTTTTTAGACAAATGAAAGATATTCTGTGACAGATTTCCCCTAAAATTATCTGCCAAACAAAAGCTCAACGGTTTCAGTCCAATTGTGTGGCTTTGATTTTAAATTAATGATTAATTTAATTTGTAAATGTGAAGTGTATTTGCACCTGTCTCTCATGTATGGCACAGAGAATCCCATCAAAAATCAACACCTTGATGATAAAATATGTTAGAAACAACCAATTTCTGTCATTCCATCTATTATATATTGAAAATGAGCTCTCTTTATTTCAAAAAGTGAATATAACGTTATTTATACATCACAGCTTTTTGCAACAAAGTCTCTAATATCCATTAGCCTTTTAATGTGGTTAAAATGTCATTTTTGATGAATTTCTTTTTTAATCACTTCATCAACAGTGATTATTAAAATTCTCTGTGAACCTCATACAAATTGACCTGAAGCTGTGTTTAAAAGGTTTTCTTTTACAAATTCAGTAAAATAATTAGCAAAGTAACCATGTTAAAGCTATCACTGAATATCCCATTTCCTATAGTCCTTACCAACACCATGTAACACAGATTTTTGACACAGATACAGCTCCCATTGTAACAGATTTTCTTCCACTCTGAAGGGCCAGTTTCTAGCCATGTTTCCCATTATTTAACACTTGTCTCCCACTGTAGGCAGCTGACCCCATCCCCACAAGTTTCACCATGTGGAAGGCATCACTGGGGAGATGAATTCTGTGGAACAAGGCAGCAACTCCATTAGCTAATGTGGAGCAATATTGGGAAGGGTCTTCATCAGGTCCTGCTTACTCAAGCCATTAAGTTGACACAGAAACAAGACAGCATCAATGAAAATCTAGAACATGGGCATTGAGGAATAGCTCTCACTGTCTGGTGGAGTAGGCCAGGGGCCGGATTGCCAATTCTGTTCCTAGTTCTTGGCTCTTCTGTTCTTGACAATGTGGAACGACCAATTATCATTGACCTTTCTGTAGAATATGTTTGAAGCCTGAGCCAAAGCATCGTGGAAATTGTCCTCACAAGCCTGTCAAATTCATCATCACCTTTCATCAAAAGACCTTAAACCTGAGTTAGAAACAGCATCTAGACTATTCCATGATAAGATATTAGTTAGGAATTAGCTACGGGCCCAGATCACCAGGGAGGGCTGACTGTAAAATTGGAATTCCAGTTTGTAGTCTCCAGAATCAGACACAATGCATTGACATTCATGAAGTACATGGAGAGGGTAAATTGACAAGGTCTTTTCCCTGGGGGAGAGGAGTGCAGAATTAGAGGACATAGATTCAGGGTGAGAGGGGAAAGATATAAAAGGGACTTAAGTGGGAAACTTTTTCACACAGAGGGTGGTGTGTTTTTGTATGGAATGATCTGCCAGAGGAAGTGGTGGAACCTGGTACAGATACAACACTTAAAAGGCATCTGGATGATTATATAAATAGGAAGGAATTAGAGGGATATGGGCCAAGTGCTGGCAAATGAGACCAGTTTAGGATATCTGGTCAGCAGAAGATTAAAGGAGATTAAAGGTACAGGTGATGAAATATCTGAAATATTTTAGGTTGAGTGCTGTTGGCAACTGGGAAAATGCCATAGTGAGGGAAGGCATCTGTTGGGGTAAACTGGAATGTGATGTTCAAATTGTCACTTGCAATCACACCTCTCAAGTCCAACAATTGAACCTTTGGTCCTCCATTCACCATCCCTTCATCAGCTCACGATTGACTTAGCTGTTGTCTTATCCTTGGAACACCCTTTGCCCCATTTCCCATCAAAACTGACCCTCCTGCAAAGGCCTCATTTTTTGTTGCTTCAAGTTAATGAGGTAGAGGGGTCAGTGATTCATATAACGAACAGCATTCACACAAGCTCTGCATTCTGATGGAAGTTACCAGACTCAAAATAGCAACTCTGTTTCTCTCTCCACAGATGCTGTCAGACCTGCTGAGTTTCTCCAGCACTTCCTGTTTTTGTTTCAGATTTCAAGCATCTGCAGTTTTTTGTGTATATGTCACCAGCCCTCATTAAACTGCAGTCTTCATCCTTTGTAAATGTCCAGAAACTCTGCTGCCTTTATCCAATCCCACACCAGTTCTTGATGACTCATCTCCCTTGTCCTTGCTGATCTATTAAGATCTCATTCTCCAATGTCTCCAATCTAGCATTTGCATTTTCAACCAGAGATTTTATTCATTCTTTCATGGGATGTGAACATTATTGAGCAGGAGAATCGACGTTTCGGGCATGAGCCCTTCTTTCCTGAAGAAGGGCTCATGCCGGTAATGTCGACTCTCCTGTTCCTTGGATGCTGCCTGATCTGCAGCGTTTTTCCAGCAACACATTTTCAGTTCTGATCTCCAGCATCTGCAGTCCTCGCTTTCTCCATGTGAACATTATTGGCTGGGCTAGCATTGGTTTCTTATCCCTCACCACTCTTGAGAAGGCAGTGGTGAGCTGCTTCCTTGAAATGGTAAATTCTTAAGTGTTGTAAGTAAACCCACAATGCCGGTAGGGAGGGAATTCCTGGATTATGACTCAGTAACACTAAAGGAACAGCAGATATATTTCCAAGTTGGGATGGTGGGTGGTTTGGAGGGAAACTTGCAGGAGGTGGTGTTCCCATGTTTCTGCCATCCTTGCCTTTCTAGATGGAAGAGGTTACAGGTTTAAAAAATGCTGTCTAAGGAAGATCAGCAAATTGTTTTAGTTTATTTTATAGATGGTACATGCTGATACCACTGTGTGTCAATGGTGGAGAAAATGTATGTTAAGATGGTGCCAATGAAGTGGGTTGATTTGTCCTGGATGGTGTCAAGTTTCTTGAGTGTTGTTGGAGCTGCATCCAGGCAAGTGGGAAGTATTTCATCACACTCCTGACTTGTATCTTGTAGTCAGTGGTCAGGCTTTAGGAAGTCAGGAGGTGAGTTACTTGCCACAGTATTCCCATCCTTTGCCTGTTCTTGTAGCCTCTATACATATAAGGCTGGGCCAGTTCAGTTTCTGATCAATGGAAACCCTGGATATTGATAGTGCGGGGGCGGGGACAGGGGGAGGGGGAATAAAGTGACTGTAATGCCATTATTATCAAGAGGAGATGGTCTGGTCAAAGTGGGTGGAGGTTTTGTCACCAGTGGTGAGATTACAAAACGGCTAGAGTGTGCAAAAACCAGAACTAGAGCAATGGAGCAATCCTGAACATTTAGAGCTGGAGAAAATTAACAAGATTTGAACAAACACATGAGACATTTAAAGTAGGCAATAGGCTCCATGAAGCAAAGTGTTTAACAACTTCTGGTTTAGGAAGGGTGAAACAAATAAGTGTTCAAGATATTCAGTCTACATCATTAATAAAAAAGATGAAATTGTCTTGCAAGAAATAAACCGAACAGCGGGCGGCACAGTGGTTAGCATTGCTGCCTCGCAGCGCCAGAGACCTGGGTTCAATTCCCACCTCAGGCGACCATCTGTGTGGAGTTTGCACATTCTCCCCGTGACTATGTGGGTTTCCTCTGGGTGCTCAGTTGGCCATTTTAAATTGCCCGTAGTGTTAGGTGAAGGGGTAAATGTAGGGGAATGGGTCTGTGTGAGTTGCTGTTTGGAAGATCGGTGTGGACTTGTTGGGCTGAAGGGTCTGTTTCCAGACTGTAAGTAATCTAAAGCTGAAGTCGCCACAGTCTAATCAGACCACTGGACTGCTGTCTCATTAGACAGGATGGTGAGGATTTAATGCGAGGGTCACCATACCTCAGGCAAGGGAAGAGGTTGAGAAGAAGAGTCCTCAGTTGGTGCGGGAATTGAACCCATGAAGTTGGCATCACTCAGCTTGGCCAACCAGCCGTCCAGCTAACTGAGCTGAAATAGAAGCGAGAAGTTAATATGAGGGCCCATCCTTGAAAGCAGACTGATTCCATATAGACTCAGACACAGCTCAGAACTGCACCTCTTTCCTGTTAAAGCCACTTTAACACAATGACAGAAAGCAAGTCTATCAAGCGCCTGGTGATTATTAATACGAAGAAAAGAAAGTGGCATTTTTTTACATCACAGCAATGTGATAGCACTGAATCTGTAGCTGGTCCAGTTGCTCTGAATCCCAATTTTTTTGCAGCAGTTGCAAATGTGAAAGACAAAGCTTGCCAAAGATTGGGTTTGCTCCGCTGGGGAAAGTGAAAGCCCACATTTCTCCTTGCACGATCCTCCCCACCCCAAATCATGTTTCAGGAAACACCAATTTGGGAATTAGAGCAAAAAACTGAAGCTGGATTGACCTACAGATATCAAACACGTGTAAGAGCAGCAAGACCATGCAGGTGTCTCCTAGCACCAGGCCGCACCTCCCTGACACCATTCACCTGCCTCCAAACAATAAACTTCCAATTGTGGTTGGAAGGGATGTTCAGCAAATTTGATAAGTTAATAAAGTTTCACAGAAGGCCTGTGGCAAAATCACAACATTTTTTCACTGTGTTATTTTGGTTGACCTACAAAAACTATATTTGAATGGAAGAATTGAAACGAACAAGTTCCTACTTGCTAATGCACATTTCTAAAAACTGACTTCCTTCAGACACAAAGGTCTCACATGTGGCACATATTAGGAGTGGTAATCACTCATTTTAGTTTGGGGACATGATCTAAATTGACATTTACGTTTTCAAAATTACCTCAGCTCCCTGTGCTGGAATCTGTGGGTAATTTGTGTCACTCTCACTAATGGTAAATGTCACTCCGAAAATTTCCTTGAGACTGGCAGCTCTGCAACACTCTCCAATGGAGACCCAGACAATTAAAACACTTCATCTGAAGGATTTTACTATTTAAACAAAAAATACAAGAAACAACATGACCAGTTACTTCATATGTTTGACACCTGATCGTTGATTTCAGTAGAACAACAATAAATCCTGTAAGCATCGGATGGCCTTTAAACTTTTGACATTATTTATGTATAAACTTCTGTCCAAACGATTTCTTCTAAATATTAAACACTAAATAATTTACACAGTAGCTCTACAAATGTGCATAAGCCAAAGAATAGTTTTCGTTTCTCAAAATTCATTTGTAAGAGAAGGCAGTGGCAGTGAAATGTTTTGAGTTAGTGCCAATAAATGATGTAGTACAATTTTTAAAAAGATATTTTCTAATCAGCCTGTTCCGAGAAGTGATTACTCACCTCTGGAGCAGGTGGGACTTGAACCTGAGCTTCCTCGTCCAGAAATCTTAGAATAGAATTGCTTTTTTTTTGTTAACCCGTAGTTGCCAATCGCAGCCTGATGTTTCACTAAAACTCCAGAGTTCAGGAATAATTCCAGTTAGGCGCCTGGAATTTCATACATGGCCATCCCATTAGGTCAGTTACGAACACAGATGGGAAAGACTGGGAGCAGAGGAGCCTAAGAGGCAATGTGATTGAGATGTACAAAATTATGACGGGCATAGACCAGAAGACATTTTTCCCCTTGGTGGAAGGATAAATGATTGAGGGCATAGATTTAAGGCAAAGGGAATGTTTAGAGGAGATGTGGGGAAAAATGTTTTCACCTGTAAGGGTGGTAGAGACAGAAATCTTCATAACATTTAAGAAGTTAAAATAACTGCACAGAGGTCGCTGTCCCATCACCAAGTACAGTACATGGACTCTGACCAGCGAGGTCAGAGCACATCCCTAGATCCCGGTTGATGGTAACAACAGACAAGTCAGATCCCAGGTAGATCACAAATTAATTTTGTGATTTGGTTACCATGGCAATAGCCACTGAAACATACACGAGGCTGTCAATGTTTTTTAACAAAAAGACACAAGGTTATTACAGAAAGAAAAAAAACAGGGCAAGATCCCGTCATCATCAGCAAAAAGAACGCTTCAGAACTTTTTCCTAAAAACATCCTGTCCAATATTCAATCCTAGGATAGTTCACTGCTGCTTTGGCTGTAATTTCTTACCTAATCAATTCTTTCCAGTTTTAGAGGCCAAGAGACTTCTTTCTAACCCTGATGGCCTAAACCTCTTCTCAGTTTCAACAGCTTATAAGCTTTTTGCACACATTTTCACAACTTTGATACTCCCCAAAGCAAACCCTTGCTCTGGAGAGAAACTGTTCTTCAGAACTCAACTCGGATTATGAATCAAACTCAAAAAACTAGTGACCTCTGTTCTGTTTTGTTTTTATTCATTCATAAGATGTGGGTGTCACTGGGTAGACTAATATTTGTTGTCCACCCCAGTTGCCCTTGTGAACGACATGGTGAGCTGCCGTCTTGAACCCGAGTGATTGCAAATGGTGCGGAATTTTGGGGATATTCATGGATGACTGCACACATCTGACCTTATGGAGAGAAGGTCATTGATGGAGAAGCTGAAAGTGGTTGAATCCAGGACACTACCCTGAGGAACTACTGCAGACACATCCTGGAGCTGAGATGACAGGCATCCAACAACCACAACCATGTTCCTATGTGTCAGGTATGACTCCAACCAGTGGAGAGCGTTCTCCCAATTCCCATTGGCTCCTTGATGCCACACGCATGCTCATAAGCAGCCTTGATGTCAAGAGCTGTCCCTCTCCCCTCGCCTCTGGAATTCAGCTCTTTTGTCCATGTTTGAACCAAGGCTGTAATGAGGTCAGGAGCTGAGTGGCCCTGGTGGAATCCAAACTGGGCATCACTGAGCAGGCTATTGCTGAGCAGGTGCTGCTTGGTAGCGCTGTTGATGACACCTTCCATCACTTTACTGATGATCAAGAGTAGACTGATGGGCTGGTAATTGGTCGGGTTGGATTTGTGTGTACAGGGCATACATTGGCAATATTCCACTTTGTTGGACTGATGTCAGTATTGTGGCTGTACTGGAACAGCTTGGGTGTAGGGGTAGGTGTTAGAGGTGGGTGGGTTGGGGCAGGGAGGAGGCGGCACATGTTCTAAAGCACACGTGTTCAGTACTATTCTAGAGCACATGTTCTATAGCATGTATTTTCAGTAGCATTGCTGGGATGGTGTCAAGACTCATCTGTATATCAGAAAAGTTCCAAATTGTAAATACTTTGTCAATTAACACCACTGATATGGCTAAAAATGTAACTGACATCACGGGTTTTCTTGGAAATTACATATTTACAGTGTTCCAAAAGACTTGCTGACCTCAAAAAAACCAATTACTGTCACAGAACTGAAACCAAAATCTATATTACTTCTCTTTTCAGAATCCAAATTTCCAAATGATACCATAACATACACCTTTTCACAAGACAAATGTACCTTGAGAATCAAGAGACAAACATTTATCAGTGCAATGTGCTTTTTCCTTGTTAACCACTTCTCATCCCAGTTTAAATCTCCAGCTCCCAGGAGAACATTGAAAAGGAGAGTCAGTGGCTGGCCCATTAGATTTACACTGGAGCACTCGTCAGATCAATTCTTATCCAACTTGGAATTAATACCCTCCTGAGAAACAGCACATTACTCTGTATCCCCTTGAAAGAAAGTGATTCAGATGAAGTTACTGTTTATGAGTCTATTTTATGTTCAAATGGTTTCTTCCCCCATAGCTGTAGCTCATTGTTGGAACAGTGGAAAACAATATAGCTCACTCTTTAGCCTCAATATCCTGCCAGGAGAAAAGATTTGGCAGACTTATCCTGACTTAGTTCCTTCCGAGTTCAGTTTCACCAGAAGACTGGTGTGAAACGCAGGCAAAGACACACATCATGGATTCAGGAATTCTGCCAGTCATTTCCCAATCATCAGTACACAATTTAATTAAAACTATTCAAATATCAAAACAATTGGAACAAAAGGATAGAGAGCAACTACATACAAAGAGTTTATCCTTAAAGTGGATATTACCACCGTCTATCAGAAGCATTTCATTAAGCTTAATTTACATTAAATTAGAATAACAGAAAAATAAATCTGAATTATTAAAACAGACTTGGTTGGACTTGTTCTACTACAAGGAACATGTCACAGAACTTATCTTCTACCACTAGATGTCACTACTTAATACAAACATGTCTGTATTGACGGAATAGTGAGAGATGTTGCATTTTTTAATCTTCAGTCTTAAAGGTTAACGGTTCCATCTTTCACATCCTTATCACAACAAGCATTGAATCGTCTAGTTTTTCATAAAAATTGATGTTCTACTTGCGAGAATTAACCATCTATTTTCACTGGTTTGATTAATGAATTAGTGTGGCATGATGGGAAATAAAGGGATTTCATCCTAAATACTCAAATGTTGAAAATATGTCCTGAAATGTTGTTCTTAAAAGTTCGACTTGAGCTCTGGTCACATTTTTCAACAAATGGAAAGAGAAGAAAGTTGCAAGAGGTCACTAATAAACATCAGCCACTGTAAGGGTGTGATAGCGCAGTAGTAGCATCACTGGATTTGTAACCCAGTGACAGAGCAGTTCAAATCCCAACACAAAATCTGGGGAGTTTACATCCATTGAATTCAAATAAAGCTGGAATTAATAAAAAAAAGTTACCTCAAGACCATATCCAAACAGGTAGAGCATCAAAGCGCCCTAAGAAAATGAGTGTCAAAAAGAGGCCTAAGAAAGTGAGAGTCAAAAGGGAATTTCACCCAGCTGCTGCAGACACAGCTGAGGTAAAGGAAAACCAATTCTGATCAATGTTCTCTCAGCATTGCAGCAACCCAATGTTTCCAACGTCCTTTAAAGTTGCACTGTGCGAGGTTATGATTGTTGGAGACATCTCGGGACATCATTGCAAGAGATAGTCAGAAAATGTCTTCAGCCCAATCATCTTCACCAATGACCTTTCCTCTATCAAAGCTTTAGATGATGACTATTTGTTGTCAGTTCCATGGTTGTTCAATTTCATTCACAATCCTGCTGGTAAAAATGCAGCTATTCTGAACAAGAGCAGGTAATTTGGTGCTAAGTTTCACATGAGAAAGGCAATGTGGACATAACTATTAAAGGACCATAACAAACAATAGGAAAGACCTCCAACAATACAACACTCTCCCAGTACTGCACTGATTATGCACTTAGATCTTGGAGTGGGTCTATACCCATGAATTACTAAGTGTTGGTTATGCTGCCAGCTCTTGAAGAAAATCTGTCCTTAAACTACTCACACAGTTACAATTACTGAGCCAATGGCCAAATCACACAGCCGTATTCATTTAGATCACAATTCAAGTAGAGTTGGCTTGTTCAGAGGTAATGAAGCAGAAAAACCCTGGGGAATTTGGCTGTAAATATTTCTTCCAGTTTAAAACTTTGCCCCATTAGGCAAAAGCAACAACAGGAACAAGTTCAACAGTCAACAGCTTCAGTAAGCAAATCCCAGGTCAGGAAGTGTTTGTGACAGGCAGCAGGCAGTAAATACATATGGCAAAAGACTGCGTTAGGATTCACTCCAGCAAGTACTGCAATGGAATATTAGGCTGCATCATTAATTGTGGGATTTGCTATGGCATTTGTAAAGCAGCCAAGGTGCTCTCCAAATGATCACAGATCACATTTATTAAACGGATCAGTCTGCACACAGGTTATTCAGAAAGCAGACTACTTCAAAAATAAACGAATTGAAAATCTTTTTTTGACGCAGCAAGGAACTGGAACCAATTGGGACAGTTCCCCAGCATCACTGCTCAAAAACCAGAGATGTATCCATATTTCTCAAAGTGCTCTGGGACTTTTCCTCCCAGGCTTGTTCAAGTTGCAGTTTTTGCCAAAATTCTCCTCTCTGAAAACAGGTCCTGACAAAGAATGCATCAGTGAAGTAATTAATGAAATGCATCGTTATATGCATATAAATGGAGTGATATCCATTGATAGTGGGTTTTATTTTACATACTCAATTCTCACATCTCAGTAATGTTTGTAATACCCATAAAGTATGGATTCTAAACACACAAAAATTATAAACTAAAAGCTCAGCTATCC
Source organism: Hemiscyllium ocellatum (assembly GCF_020745735.1). Lineage (NCBI taxonomy): Eukaryota > Metazoa > Chordata > Chondrichthyes > Orectolobiformes > Hemiscylliidae > Hemiscyllium > Hemiscyllium ocellatum. Next base: position 41,356,543 of record NC_083437.1, on the reverse strand, counting down.
CTCTTCCTATAATACTTTATTTCTATTGATTTAAAGTGAAGAACATTAGTTAATTATCATCATTAGGTTGATTTAGAACAGGAGCAAATAATACATTTATACAATAAAATGAAAATAGAATTGCGCTTTGCTATCATGTATGTTCATCTATTCCACCTCATCCCTCATCAATATCTTTCAATTGTCCCTGGTCACATTTTAGCCTTTAAAACAATTTAGCTGAACACAGCTATATTCGGGATGAAGATTGTGTGTGAAATTGAATATTGACATCACAAACTTGTACTGACGTGACTAAAAGGATGTGACCAGTGAATCAGCAAAATACTACTCACTGATTGCAAGAGAGAACATCAAGAGATCATTATGGAGGAGTTCTACTTAATATATATTCCCGATGGATTATCTGATTGGAGTTTGAAAATAGGAGGGGGATAAACTATTGACAGAAAATCAGGTATAAATCATTTCCCTTTATATATTTTCGCACTCAATGAATTCAGACAAATAAACATTCCATAAAAATTCAGATAGATTCCAATGAGCAAGAATCTATCATTATGCCTTTGATCACAAAACTGTAATGAGATCCTCCTCCAATCCAATTCCCAGCCCAAACACTACTCCTTCCCTCTACATCTTCTAAACCTCCTCCTTTCACTCAACTATGGTTGGTATCTGGATCCTACTCTCCCAAATTTCCTCCCCTATCCCCTCAGACCTTACAAACCTAATCAACATCCATCTTTTTGATTGGGACTTTGTTTGTCTCTACCCTGATCTTTACTATCCTTTTCCATTCTGCTATGAGGGAGGTATATTGGACCATCCATTACAACAAAAGGTGCTGTCTCAATTCGGGTTGTGTGGTGGAATAATTAAAGAGTGGGACTTCTAGATGATTTCACTACCACCACGGTTGTGAAGAGAGAGATATCTAACCACACACAAAAAAAGTTTAGATCACTACAACTAAATATATTCCAACTTTTCCAATACTTTGCTTTCCCAGCACAAGTTAGACCGGAAGAAATAGCAACAGGAGTAAGCCATTTGGTCCCTCGAGTCTGCTCCAGTAGGAACATGGCTGATCAAACACTCATGTCCACTTTCCTGCCCTCTCCCCACAACCCTCAATTCCCTGACTGATCACGAATCTCTCTCTCTCAGCCTTAAATATACACAAGGACTCTGCCCCCACAGCTCTTTGGGTAAAGGAGCTCCAACCACTCACAACACTCAGAAGAAATTCTTCCTCAACTCAGTCTTTTATTCTGAGACTGTGTCCTCTGGTCCTAACTCTCTTATGAGGGGAAACATCCACCCAGCATTGACCCGGTCAAGCCCTTTAAGAATCCTACATGTTTCAATGAGATCACCTCTCAGTTTTCTAAACTCCAATGAATAGTCAACCTGGACAGAAATGAATACAACAGGCATAGACTGAAAACTGGTTTTATTTTTTCTACTCAGTTTTATTGTGATATGATCAATACATTCGGGTACAATCAGCTGTATGGAACAATGCCCAAACATCTGAGGCAGTGTCAGGATCAATCAACATTCCTATTGAATCAAAACCACTTCACTCTCCACTTGTCCCATACTCACTATGTGTCATGCCTGAACAGTCACCCCAAAGTACAGTTGTAACACTAAAATCTACAGTCGCAGCTTTAACATTGTGGGTGAGAATAAGGTACGAATTGTTTGGTAGCTGGCATAAACACCCTAAGTGATTAGCAGTGGTTAAAACAGTGGCAACATTAAAAAGATAACACCTCAGAGCGTCAACTTTGATTTTAATTTCTGGAGAGTGATTGTAAAACCTGGCTTGCCACACACGAACAAAAAAGTCAGAAACTCAACAAGGTTGTTTCTAAGTCAATGTGGACAAGTTGATTTTGTAGTTCAGCTTGTTACAATTAACGGTGAAGTCTCTAGATCACTGTCAACAACGGTCTAAAATGGAAGAAGGAAGGAAGTCCCATTCATACTGGAAAACCCAAGAGTGCTCTGAACAATGGCAGTACAGTGCAGATATCAAACAGTTCATTTACAACATTGCAAGTAATGAAAGCCATAAGCTTTGGTGTTATTTCAGACAGTGCAAACTGTACTTCAAATATTGATAGGCAAATGTTAGTTAATGTGAATAGTAAGATTGATGAAACCTGGGTATGCATCAAGAGCAGCAGATAGCATATATGGCTGTATTTATTTCCTTGTTTCAGTACTTCAACTAGCAAATATCTTTATCTTAATAACCAAAAGTAGAGATCATCTCCCTTGACATAAAACTATTTAAGAATTCTCTTGCAGCTACATTTTGGAATAAAACACCCACATACTATCGGATAATTGGTTAATCACTGACCATATCTTTTCTGCTTTGCACAGCTTAAAGTAAATTAAATATTGACCATTATGAAAGTGATGTAGAAACCATAGATTTGCCCAGTCTGCAAATGCCACTTTAGTTTGAATTGGCATAGCTATTCCAATGATTTATCATTTTGATTGTTTCCACACCTCCAGAACTGCTCTCTCGAATTATTTTATGGTTCATCTGCCATTGTCATAGCCATCTCCAAACCTTTTGATAGGATCTGGTACTTCTAAACACTGCTAACATTACAGAGATGCATGATATCATGACTATCCAGCTTCCACACAATTCGTGTGCTAAAACTGATCCTCCGTTTTTAACTCACTGATCTCTAGACACACGCTGCTCTTGACCTGTTTCATTTAGATCCATGAAAGCCCTTGCTGAAGTTTCATTAGAGTTCTAGCAACTTCAACAATCTTCTTTTAGATGGATCCACATCGTTCTCTGTAGATTCACCCTGATCTTAATTTGAGTTCCTAAATCTTATCCAATATTAATACAAGCTATTTCTCTCAACAGCTCAACTCTCCATAAACCTATTTATCCAAGACTGAAAAGCGTTCTCGATTTCTGAGAAAGATCCTTTATTTTTCTCTCACACAACTAGACAGTGCAAGAAAACCATGGTTTTATGATATCATTTCTGAACCGTTGCGCTCAATCCTGTTTCTCAATATTGACCCTTCTTGTGGACATTTTAATATTACAATTGTCACTGCAACTGTAGCATTTCTTCCCTCTAAATTGCAAGTAAGTAACCGTACATATTCTTTTTGCTCGTATCTTTACAGTTTGATTTGTTACATACATTTATTCAAATAATTTCTTTCGCGAGAAAGCCTTTCTCTTCCTCCTACACTATAGTCTTTCTGAAGCCACACACAATTCCACCTAATTGCTACTGGTGTACCAGTTACTAATCCCCCAGTATTTGTTAACCTGGTCATCAAACAGCACAGAAAACAATCATTTGACAACCTGTCGCTTGCTGACTCACCAACAATTGCCATCGTTTGCTCAAGTTCCTCAGCGATACAAAAATTGAAAGGAAACCACGCAATACTGAAATAGTTTGCCCACTATACTTGCTACACAGGTTCTGCCATGATCATACTGAAGGGTTAAATGGCCTACTCTTGCTCCTATATTCTATGTTTCTATATTCAGTTTTAACCTGGCTCCAGAAACTTGATTGGCAGCAAAATCAAACTCAGAAGAGACAAGCTATTGTGCAATACGCAGATCTTTGAATGTTAAAAGATTCAGAGATAATATTTCAGTTCTCCTGTAACAGAAATGAAAGTCAAATTGTAAACATTCTTTTTAAATGACTTTAGTTAGTTGGAGCAATGTGAGTGAACAATGTACTTTGGATTATGCATATATTTAAGACTTCTCATACCTCTATATCCAGACATTATCCGAACCAGACCCTCACTTCCTTTGTTTCAGCTACTTATTTGTCCTAGATTCTTTTTATAGTTAATATAATGAACTGAGCTTAGAGATTAGGCTGCATTTAGAATACTGTGTACAGTCACCACATTACCAAAAGGATGTGGACGCTTTGGAGAGGGTGTAGAGAAGGTTTACGAGGGTGTTGCCTGGTATGGAAGGTGCTAGCTATGAAGAAAAGTTGAGTAGGTTAGGTCTATTTTCATTCGAGAAAAAGGAGATTGAGGGGGTTTACAAAATCATGAAAGGTTTGGACAGGGTGGATAGAGACAAGCTTTTTCCCAGGGTGAAGGATTCAGTAACAAGAGGTCGCGCTTTCAAAGCGAGAGGTAGAAAGTTTAAGGGGGATACACGTGGCAAGTACTTCACACAGAGGGTGGTGGGTATTTGGAACACGTTGCCAGCAGAGGTGGTAGAGGCAGGCACGGTACATTCATTTAAGATGTGTCTGAATAAATGCATGAATAGGTGGGGAGTAGAGGGATACAGATGCTTCGGACTTGACCGACAGGTTTAGACATTACATTTTGATTGGCTCAGGCTTGGAGGGCCGAAGGGCCTGCTTCTGGGCTGTAAATTTTCTTTGTTCTTTATTAATGGTGACAGAAATGTGTCCATATTGTGGGAGATTTTGGCATAGAGGCAATGTCACTGAGCTAGTAATCCATGTGACTCCTGACTCACAGCAATGTGATTTACTCTTACCTACCCTCTGAAGTGACTGAAGTGAAGCAATCCATTCAGTTCAAGGACAATTAGGGATGGGCAACAAGGCTGGCCCAGTCCACATCCCTTAAAACAATAAGATAGTCATGTCTGAGGTGTTTATATATGCAAGTATTCTGACTGAAAGCAGCCTTTAATCAGGGTCCAACTGTGTAAAGACGATAAACTTTTGATTTTCTCTGCCACCAACTCAAACTGACATTCCCCAATGAGTGGGCATGTTGGGCCAAAAAGGTATCAATGTTAGCAATTTTTGACAAGATTTGTAGCTCAGGTTGATGATAAGTATGGTGACAAAACATCTGAAAACAATCCTTCCAGCTCAGCCAGCTAACTTACATACTTAAAAGTATCTATGTGTAGGCAAATACATGGAAGCTCAATTTTAATAAGGGAATAACGATTATCAGATTGCTCACCACTTCCTGAAAATTCACATGGATACTGGGGCTGCCTTTAAGGCAACACCATTCAGTAATTTAAGACTAATTCAAAGGGCCTTGATGGTACCTTCTTATACCATTACAGCAGATGCCCAGGAGCTGTGTACGAAGTCCCCTAGTCTGAACAGTGCATTTCCTTTTTGTAGATTACCCATGTCAGATGAATGGCAAAGGTACCAACTGGTAGGGTCATCTAACCCAACTGACTATGCATTCCTGCTACAATTCCAGGTCTTTTCTCCTCACATTTAGCACCATTAATATCAAAAGGCCTTTTTTGGGGCCTAAAGGTACTGCAATTGCTGCAAGCTCAAAGCTTAGCTTTCAATTCCCTTTCAAGCAATTCACACACTGCTGTATCCTTTAGATTTGATATTATCAAATGTTAGCTCTTTCACACACAATTCCACATGTGACACACGTATAGTCACACCATTCTAATCCCAGTCTGGTCTACCATTTGCCCATGAACAAAAATTTGTTGGGAGGACAATGTTGAAGAAAGAAACATCTTCATGATCCTAAGATTTCTCAATAGACTTTAAAATCAATTAAAGATGTGATGTCACTGGACTAGTAATCCAGATGCCCAGATTAGATTAATGTGCCAGGAACAAGTGTTCAAATCTCACCATGGCAGATGGTGAATTTAAAACCTGGAATTAAAACTTAGTTTAATGGTGACCATGTTACATCTTTGATTGTCCTAAAACCCCATTTTGTTCACTACTGTTCTTTAGGAAGGAAACTTATTGTCCTGACCTGATCTAGCCTCCAGACAACAGCAGATCTGCAACAATGTGGTAGACTCTTAATTGACCTCTAAAATATCCTAGAAAGCTAATTGGTTTCAAGGGAAACTAGGAATAGACATCAAATATTGGTCTTGCCATTGATGCCCAAATCCTATACAAGAATATTTGAAAAAAAATTTAAAACATAGTTACTGCCAGAATATAAGAAACACAATCTCCACACAAGATTGCAATAGTGGTAAGACAATGATATTGATATTTCTTGACGGATAAACATTGGTCAGGGTGTTGGCACAACACTGAACAATGTGAGGGTCTCCTTTACAGTTACAAGATGGCACAGTTGGGTAGCACAGTGGTGAGCACTGCTGTCTCACAGCGCCAGAGACCCAGGTTCAATTCCCATCTCAGGGACTGACTGTATGGAGGTTGCACATTCTCCCAGAGCCCGCATGGGTTTACTCCAGGTGCTCCAGTTTCCTCCCACAGTCCAAAATAAAAATGTGCAGGTGAGGTGAATTGGCCATGCTAAATTGCCCGTATTGTTAGGTGAAGGGATAAATGTAGGGGAATGGGCCTTCGGCAGGTCGGTGTGGACTTGTTGGGCCTGTTTCCACACTAAGTAATCTTAAAAAAAAGGTCTCGGGTAAATATTCTCTTCAAAAAATGGCACCTTCAACAGTGCAGCACTCTCCAAGTACTGCATCTGTGCCAACTGATGTACTCAAAACTCTGGTTTGACACATGAACACATGACTGCCTGATCAGAAATGAGAATTAACTCAAAGCTGACACACCCACCAGGCTGTGGTTCCAATAAAGAAGACCCAAGATTCAAATCCCACTTGCCCCAGAGAGTGTTGTAACATGTCGGAACAGGCTGATTAAAAGTATTGATTTGGAGCAGGTCATCAGAAAGCTAAAAGTAATTTAGGCTTGACATTTTTTTGGAAAAGAAGAAGCAAGGTCAATTCAGGGAAACCATTCATTATGGTCCAGGGCGATGGCATCAAGGAGCCAAGTCAAATGTTCTGTAAAACAGAAAAATGGTGGACCAAATATTAATGAGTTTTATGGCAAAGAAGAAACAATGGAATAGTAAAGAAACTGAGGTCAAGACCAAAGGGTGGATCTGCTGGGCCTGAGGATGGAATGAAGAATATTGAGAAAAAAGTTACGTAGACCATGAACACCAGCAACAGATTAGGCTGAATGAGCTTATTTTGTGCTATAACATCCACACAACAGCCCCTTCCCATTGCCAAAAGAAAATCTAGTTTTCGGAGGATCTTAATACACCTGGCATTGCAGTTTAATGGAATCAAATCGCCTATGGTTAAATTCGATACGCTGAACTTCTGTCAATTTTTTGGGCTCCAGGCAAATCATTTATTGTGTGCAACATATGTCCCAAATTCCTAGAAGTCACGTACAATCCAAATTACTGCCGGCCATCTGTAGTTTGGAACACTAAGTTGGAAGTGTTGGTTTCTGAGTGTAGTTGAATGGTACTAAATCACCAGCCCATCTAAATCACTTATCCTCATGACGTTGTTTCACTGCGCTTTACCAAAACAACACTGGAAAACACAGCTACACCTCCAGATCAGTCATAAACCACGTTTTATTATTCACTGCCTTGATCTGGAAGTTTATTTTTAATGTTCGTCACGGTATTTAATCTAATGTCAATAGACCATCTGAGCCTGTGTTAGGTAAGTAAACAAATAGGAATTCCTCCCATCAGAAAGGTCAGGGATGTTTTCATCATCAAATTTACCGGTGATGTAACTTCAACACAAATGCAAAACTGTATAATTTGAATGTTTGATTAAAATAATTACCACTGAAATAATTACTCAGCAATCACAGAACTCCAGGCAAAATATGGTGGCTCACAATGTTTGAAAATAAACACCTTCCTGCTTGAAAGGCATCACAATGTTATTTGGACCAGGGAAGCTGTGTGGAGCAGTGGGGGTGGGTAAATTATAAAAAGATGGCAAAATTAAGGTTTGCAAATTACAAAAACGACGTATTCAATTTATTTTTATTTATAACCCCCTCATTCTTGTCCCAAATATCCACGACATGGTTCTATTCCACCCTAGTACTGTATATTAAATAACTAAAGATAGAAAGGCTGCCCCCATCGTAAACTGTATTTCATTAGTAATGAATATATGTATCAAACCACTCCATGTGCTTTGCTATAGAGTTTAATTTAAACATCACAAATGCATCTCTGACAAACATGACCTCATTCTCCACCACTATCACCATTCTTTTGCCTCTTACGTTAAAAACTTTTTTGTCAAGACAAAACAAATTAAAGCAAAGGTGCTTAAAGTGTGATAAGGGTGATATTGCTTTTCCAAGCAAACCCCAGCCTCACACAAAGCACATGAGATACCAGCATCTTTCCAACTGGACTGCTGAAAGACTCTAAATTAATTAGGAACTGCATTCGAAGAAGGGGGGCAATGCCTGATGATTATATCATATCTAACTGTCACTCGAGTCACAAGTTAAAACTATACTGCTACCTAGAAATGAAATTAAATAGATTCATTTCATGGAATTCCTCTAAGAGCTAACAGAGACATTTTCTGAATCCAGGATTTGCCATGAAGGTTTTACTGTCCAGCACGGTGACACTCAATGTGACATTGCTGCTCCTCCTAACATTCAGATTATTCAAATAACCGTCAAGGTTTTCTGAACTCAAATTATAAGGTAGCTTGAAAACCATTTTGCCCAATGAAAGACAATCAACTTTATTACAGTCCCATTCTTCAGTTCTATCCCACTCTGAGATTACATGTACTGCAATTAGAGTTGAACCCAAATGCAAAGATGTTCTGATGCAAACATAAAACTTCAATGCACCATTTCCATTCACTCTTATTGTACACTAATTGTTCAAACACAAATTTATTTTTCCAAGTCACATCCTCAGAAGGCTTCAACTGCACCGGGTCTTCGAGATGCCTCTCGTAGCTGACACCCAGGAAAATGTTGCTTCTGCCACTACTTCTTCACACAAAAGGTGGGACTGATCCCCAATTGATTAATTGGTTGATTCTGGGTCACACTGATAGATGACCGAGTGCTGACAGAACACATCACAAGCATGGTTTGGGATTTACAGAGTCTTTAATCCTTGACCAGGTCGATTACAGTGAGCATCTTGACTTCTTCTCCCACAAGGCAATTTACTCTTTGCATGATGTCACACCAAAACGTACCTGGGTGTAAGTAGCCACATATTCACCTAGAGTTTACATGTGCTGCAGCGTAATTTGCTGGATTGCAAAAATCCAACACTCGGGATGCAATAAGCAAATATTTACAGTCAATTAATGGAATTAAGGACTCTTTGTTTGTGGAGGTCAATCACATTTATGAATTAGTCAATGTCATTTTCATTACTAGCACCTTCTGGACGGCGTAGTTTATCCACTTGCTCATTTATCTGTCCATCCCCACCCCGTCTATCCTCTGTCTGTACATTCAGACAATCCTCCTCATCCACATGACTGACATCATCATCTTCATCCTCATCTTCATTCTCCTGTTTTTTATCTTCTTCGCCTTGGACTTCCATCCTCACCTGGGATTTAACGTCAACATTGCTGCTGTTAATGACATGGCCACTGAGACTGCCCCCTTCAGGGCTATGGTTCTCTGTGGCTGGAGACGACGAAGCAGATTCAATACTGACCGGTGAGATGTCACTACTGCTGTTGTTGTGATTGGCCATGACTGATGTGGCTATTGTCGATGGCTTGACAGGTATCTGCCAAGCAGGTATCTTTGGAGCGGAAGGTGAAGATGGGAACTGTCGCCTGCAACCAAATTACAAGAATATGAGTGTTAATAATCAGGAGCTAAGTTTCAGCAAAGTCCACTGGGAATAACTCATCAGCTGCAAACTAGTGAGGCTTTCATAGACTACAAAACCATCAAATACACGAGCGGAAGCACATCTTTCAACCCATCGAGTCTGTTCCACCATTCAATGAGATCATGGCTGATCTGATAATCCTCGACTCCATTTTTCTGCCCTTTCCCCATTACCCTGACTACAATTCTAAGGGGCTACGTTTTTTCGCCTTAAGAGGAAATGATTTTCTTCCTCCATGGGGAGTCTATAAACTTTAAATAAGATACTGCATCATTATCTGATTTTAAGAACAGCGCAGTTCTGAAATTTGTTTATTTCAAGCTCTTTAGAGAACCACTGCATTCAATTATGATGTTGATGATCTTTCATTAATCACAAACTCTATCTTACATTGACAAACAATGGCCAAGACTTTTCTGTAGCGATATCACCACTCTGGTGTCTTCACATTTTACACACTGCTGCAGTCAGAGATACACTGCCCCTCTGCAGGCTGCACGATTAGTCCTCACTGCCAGACTGCCATTGAAACGTCTGAAAAATGTGAACTTGCTAAACCTTGCCAACAAAGTTTCATACCAAGCTCTGTCAAAAAGGCTATATAGCACATTTGATAACTTAGTGAATTTATAATGGTGTCTGGTTCTGTAAAAACATAATACTGTAATGTGAAATCTCATTCACTCTGAGGAAAATTATAGTTGTAGACTTCAGACTTTATTTAACTGACCTTTTTATCTCTTTTTGCTCTCACTTAATTCCAGCTCTATACCCGGATATTCATTCTGCTTCTAGCACATACTTTAAAAATAATTTATACTCTTGGCTTTTTTCTGCTTGAGTGCCTCAGCGAGAAGTCTTTAACTTGAGAGCCTTCCTTCACTTGCATTGTTTACACATGGTTTTGATCCTCTGTACAAGGATGATGCTGAAACAGACATTGGACCAATGAAAATCTCTGCTGATAAGCCAGAGAAAAATCTCTGGACAACCCCTGGTGAGGTCATGGAGATGTACAGCACAGCAACAGACTCTTTGGTCCAACTCGTCCGTGCCAACCAGATATCCCAACCCAATCTAGTCCCACCTGCCAGCACCCGGCCCATATCCCTCCAAACCCTTCCTATTCATATACCCATCCAAATGCCTTTTAAATGTTGCAATTGTACCAGCCTCCACCACTTCCCCTGGCAGCTCGTTCCAGATACATACTATCCTCTATATGAAAAAGTTGACCCTTAAGACTCTTTTATATCTTTCCCCCCTCACCCTAAATCTGTGCCCTTTAGTTCTGTATTTCCCCACCCCAGGGAAAAAAAACTTTGTTTATTTATCCTATCCATGCCCCTCATGATTTTATAAACCTCTATCAGGTCACCCCTCAGCCTCTGACGCTGCAGGGAAAAAAAAGCCCTAGCCTATTCAACCTCTCCCTATAGCTCAAATCCTCCAACCCTGACAACATCCTTATAAATCTTTTCTGAACCCTTTCAAGTTTCACAACATCTTGTCGATTGGAAGGAGACCAGAACTGCATGCAACATTCCAACAGGTGAATCACGAAACACAATCATTTACAAATGGGGAGGAAAATTACTTTTTTTTTTAATTACAGGCAAAGGAGTCATTGTATGAGAAGCTTGGAATCTTGTAGGAGTATTTTTGGAGTGAAGTTCTGAATTTTGGATGGGCCTGTCACGCCTTGCAGTGGTTAAGGTCAAAAATCACACAACATCAGGTTATAATCCAACAGGTTTAGTTGAAATCACAAGCTTTCGGAGCATGCTCCTTGTTAGGTGAAGTGCAAGGGCACACTAACACAGAGCTGAAAATGTGCTGCAGGAAAAGCGCAGCAGGTCAGGCAGCATCCAAGGAACAGGAGATTCGATGTTTCGGGCGTATGCCCTTCGTCAGGAGGGCTTATCAGGCTTATGCGCGAAACGTCGAATCTCCTGTTCCTTGGATGCTGCCTGACCTGCTGCGCTTTTCCTGCAACACATTTTCAGCTCTGATCTCCAGCATCTGCAGTCTTCATTTTCACACTAACACAGAGTTTATAAGTTTACAAACTCGGTATCGGTATGCCCTCTCACTTCATCTGACCAAGGAACACTGTTCTGAAAGCTTGTGATTTCAAATAAACCTGTTGGACTATAACCTGGTGTTGCCTGACTTCTGACCTCAATTCATGTTGTAAAGGATCACATTATAATGCCTGAGTATTATAAGAAATTGGTTGGCATAGGAATTCCTATGGGTCTATTTGCAGGGGAGACTGCTGTCATTGATCCCAAGAAAACAACAACAACTAACAACAACAATACAGATGGTAATTCTAAGGAAACTAAAACTATTGCTGTCATACATCAAGGCTTCTCTGACAGCGCCTCACAAACCCATGCTCTCTACAAATAGAGGGAACGAGGCCAGTAGAAGTAAGAGAATCCCAAACACCCCTGACTTGGAAATATGCCATCATTCTTTCATTGGAGCTGTGTCACATGCTGGAACTCATTCCCCATAAGCTCTGTGGTGTGCCTACACCCCATGGATTGCAGCAGCTCAAGACTGCTCACCATCACCTTCTCAAGGGCAACCACAGATGAGCGATAAGTGTTAGCCGAGTCAGCAATGCCACATCCCATGAACTTATTATATTAGTTTGGCAGGTTTTTTTTATTGTGAGCCCGCCTGCATTTTGTTAAAAATGTTTCTGGAAAAATGATGTGACCGTCCTGTGGGGATCTCCCATGGCAACAATCTGGGAGAACAATGGTAAAGGTTTTGCCTCCAAGAATCAAAGATGAGATCATTTCCCAGGAAGGTATCAGGAGAATACAGATAGCCTAAATAACTAAACATTAGCTTGGGAACAACAACTTTCTCGTACGCGGTTTGATGGCTCAGTGATTAGCACTGCTGCCTCACAGCACCAGAGACCTGGAGTTTGCACATTCTCCCTGTGTCTGCGTGCGTTTCCTTCGGTGCTCTGGTTTCCTCCCACAATCCAAAGATGTGCAGGTCAGGTGAATTGGCCATGCTAAATTACCCATAGTGGTTAGGTGCATTAGTCAGAGATAAATACAGGGTAGGGAAATGGGTCTGGGTGGGTTACTCTTCGGAGGGTCGGTGTGAACTTGTTGGGCCAAATGGCCTATTTTTATACTGTAGAACAATTAGGTGGTTGTTTTTGACCAGTGTGGACATGATGGGGCAAACCTTTTTCTGTGCTGTAGATCTCCACGACTCCTCAAACCCGAGATCTTGAAGCTTTGACCATCTGTCTGCGTAGATCAAGAATTGAACCCGGATCCACTGGTCTCAATAGACCACTGCTTCTTCCCATTTGAAACAAAAACAGAAATTGCTGGAAAAGCTCAGCAGATCTGGCAGCATCTGTGGAGAGAAATCGGAGTTAACATTTCAGGACGAGTGAGAACAGAAGGGTCACACGATCTGAAATGTTAATTCTGATTTCTCTCCATAAATACTGCCAGTCCTGCTGAGCTTTTGCAGCAATTTCTGTTTTTGTTTTGGATTTACAGCATCTGCAGTTTTTTCAGTTTTCTCCTTCCCATTAGACTTCGGGGAAGCTGATCTTAACAATCGTTACTGAGGGGCTTTAAAAAACTTTTAGCGAATGCATTCCTTTTGCACACAGAGTAAAGGGGTCCTTTCAGACAAACCATTACCTGCTTAGGAGAAGCCCTTTCAATGAGGTGATCTCAGCTTTCAATTCATTCACATTCTGAGTCTCCAGAAGCCAATTTGTTGAAGAAGCAACCTAAAGAAAGCAGAATAATTGGGTTTAATTTCAAAGGGAAATAAAAAAATTAAGATATACTTTCAACTAAATATGCTATTGGTAGTGTTATATAACTAATATCTTCTTACACAAATCATATTATATTTTTAAATTTTTATGCTACTTATTCATCACCCTTTCCCTATTCTCAACAATGAATATACAAGATGTTAATCAACCTATAGTCTCTTTTACTAATGCTAATCTGACCCCAATTTGAAAAATATTGTCCTAGCCTCAGCCAGTTGGTGGGTTATTAGTAGTAAGTCAAGCTCTTGTTTCAATTTTCAGGACCATTGAATGTACATTTTCTCCCAGGAGATAAATAGAAACTATTCAGGCAGCTTCAATGGTTAAGTCTGTGACAAAATAGACTCATAGCTTGTGCTCTGGCAGAAAGCCAGCAGGAGGACATACCCTGTAGATATCACACTTAGGAGAGTGCACTGGTCCAAGAAATGCCCTGTTCTTATTCTTGTTAAAGGTCTTGGCTTTGTTTAAACAGAGAGGAAGTGAGCCCTACTCAGTTATCGCTCCACACATGCCTCAGTTGTACACAACATGATCACAGCATAAACATTAATGAAACATAACAAAAAATTCTGGGGAGTGTGGATTTAAGCGATCTTCTTGACAGAAATTTAAAGCATACTTGAGAGCACTGCAAGTATATACATAAAATCCAGAATGTTGTTGAAGTGTAGCACTAATACGTTGATGCACCATCAGAAACAGTGGACAATGTGTGTTGTTGTTGTATTCCTTCTAGCATTGTATCATGCTTTCTTCCTTTTGATATATTTTTAGTACCTGTAGGTAAATCTGATCAAGCTTTTTTTTAACCTGTGCACAAAGTAGCGCCTTTTTATTTTTTACCTCTGAAGGTGAACCCCTCTGTTAGTAAAGGCAAATAGCCAGAAAAGCTCACCTCACCTTGTAATCTGTTAAAATATGAGTGACAGAGAACTCACAAATTCCACTGTTTAAAGAAAATAACAATTTATATTTTAACTCTAAAACTGAATATTAAACAACTACTCACAATTCTAAGCCTCTCTTTCTCTTAACTGTTTAGTAGCTACCTCCAACTCTATAACAATTTACTATTCCAATAAAACATTTATTAAAATTACATCAACTTAATTTCAAAACCACACAGCCACTATCATCTTCAGTATCTTTCTTCTTCCGACTGAGGATCTCCCTGGATCGTCTTCTTTCTTTTTATTGCAAGTATGTTTCATATGAAAAGGCACCTTTGATAGAGAGTGTTTCTTAATTACTCGGAGAGAAAGTTGCTAGCTCTTCATGCATTTCTGTCTTGACAGCAGTTGCTCTCTTACCAATTTTCAAAATGCCCACATTTTACACCCAACATCAGACCGTCTCATTGGTTCGATGTTGGCAAAACAATAAATTCAAACTCAATTGAGTTTTTGCATCCTGGGGCATAATTTAAACTGATTGGTTAAATTCTAATTGCTGTCAAAACAGCAACCAAAATGCAGGTATTCATTTCGCTGCTAAATGTTACATATTTTCAATTTTCCAGTACAGTTTGGGATTGCCATCTAGTCATACACACAGGTCCTTGTAAGCTCTCAGTTCAGGACAGCATTTACTCTCTCTTAAAGATATAATACACGCCTTCAAATTTATAACAGTACTAGACAAATATGATGGATATATTATGTATTTTTCAATGTGAAATGTTAAATCATGACAGTGGAACATCTAGGAGTTAGTACATTACAGACTCAGGCTGCTTATTGGAAGTGGCATCCAACCATTGAGAAAAAGTGTCTGAAAAAGTCCCAAATGGTTTCACTGACACATAGTTTTTTAACTAGGGTTATGGTTTCACAGAGACCAGTATTTCACTTGAGTGGTACTGCTCATGTTCAGGTTTGGTTGAACATTTGCAGGTTATTATCGCAAAACAGCATCACAATAAAGCTAGATTCCAGGCTGTTCTCTATTATCTATATAAAGAATTTCTGTCAAAGTCAAAGAACAATAACTTGGGAATATGAACCCTACCAACTCTGAAAATCATTCAGAAAAAAAAAGCAACACACGTGCTTTCTAGCCAAGTTTGCAGAGAGTATTATGCTGCATTGCTATCACAGCAAACATTAACTAAAAGCAATTTTATGCTAAGTTTACATATTAAATGGGCTACGGCTGAATAGCCCAAATTAACTCAGCCAATCCTGAGGAGAGAGCTGTATGATGGATGTGGATAGTGACTATCTGAGTTGGTCTGCTGTTACTGGGTCAACGATCATTAGAAGACGCTGAATAGAAGTTGCAAAGTCTTGCTGTCAATCCTGTTATCCTGGAGTTTGTTTCCGGCTGATAACAGATTTCTAGCAATGGGAAAAGGTTAACTATGAGTCCACTTCTGCACCGAACATTGTGAATGATAACTATAGAAGAAAAAGACAGACCGAACTGCACTTATGTAGATCTAATCACGATTTTGGAATGTCTCAAAGCACTTTCTAGCCAATGAAGTACTTTTCAAAGCATTGTCACGATTCTAAAGTGGGAAACATGGCAGGAAATTTGCACAAAACAAACTCCCACAAACAAGATTGTTTTAGAGTGGTTTAAGAGAAATGACACATGCAACTTGCTTTCTCTTTAACCTCTTGTTTTAAGAATTTTCGCAGAATTTACAAAAAATTACCAAAAAAACCACTATGTTAAGAAAAGATACTCATATTAATCCCAACACTACTTCTGCATGTTATTTTAGTTTATAAAAAACCAAACGGGGAATCAACTTTTTTTTTCAGTTTAAAAAAGGAATTAGGTCATAATGAACAAACGTCAAACCAATTAAAACTGAACTGACAAAGTAAAATATGGCAGATGCTGAAAATCTGAAAAAACAAATTGTTGGAAACACTCAAGATGTCAGGCATGCTTTGGGGAGATAGAAAGACAGGGTCAGCCTTACAGGTTCATGGCCTTCACCGGCAATTGCTCAGAGATGCTGCTTTGACCTAACGAGGACTGCCCTGCATTTTCCGTCTTGAAAGACTTTTTTAGTTAATAAAAATACAAAATATATCAGAATTTCTCCTCATCACTAGTTTAATAAAATCTCCAATTCAAAGTGCTAATTCTTGTTACATTATCAATTAAGTAAATAGACCTTTGCTATGATTGAACCAATGCTGAACTTTGGAAGTTGCAACCTAGGCTCAATGTCTATGGAACAATTGGTTACTTCAGGCCAAGTCTGTGAGACAGGTGTTGCTGTGAAGGGGATTACTTGGGTGATGACACTAGTCCAGGTTACAACCGTATAAACTGCAGCACCACATTATTGTATGAAAAGTATACACTTGTTATCAGTGTGCCCAGGATATCCAAGGTAGAGAATGAAAAATTGCACGATATATATGCTAGATGTATAATGGCTTTTCACATTGAACGAGATGGGGTAGGACAGTTTATATTTATCAGTTACCTTGAATCATAGAACTCCTACAGCGTGGAAACAGGCCATTCGCTTCATCGAGTCCACATCGACCCTCCCCGCTGTAACCCTGCACTTCCCATGGGCAATTCACCTAACCTGCACATCTTTGGATTGTAGGAGGGAGCCAGAGCACCCAGGAAGGATGTGCAAATTCCACACAGACGGACACCCAAAGCTAGAATTGAACCTGGGTCCCTGGCACCGTGAGACAGCAGTGCTAACCCACTGAGCCACCGTGCCGCCCCAATATGAATATGTTATGATACAGGTGGGACTTGAACCAGACGTTTCTGGCCGAGAGCATGATCAGTGTTCCACAAGACCCTTCCATTATTCAATTCAACATAAACATGTCTGCACTCAGCAATTTGCATGATGGTAGCCATACAACTGGGACTCACCATTTCTATGGGTTCTACAGTTCAAAACATGAGGTTGTGTTTAAATTATAGCTTTGAAACATCTGTCTTTCTATAATTACATCAGACAAGAAAGTACTCTCGAGTCAGTATGGGTTTTTGGAAGGAGAGTGGGAGTTTTTAATCCAAACATCTAACACAGAACCTATCAGCAGAATACAAGGGGAAAATTCACAATATTGATCAATACATTCCTGAACCATATCCGTGAATGTGTGCGTAGAGATAAATCGGCCTCATAGGGCTGGGGAGCTGCCAACTGTTATCACTTAAGTAATGTTAACAACCGAACAGTCATAAACCCCTAAGCCTCAACAATAAGTGGTTGCTATAAGAAACATGTGTTGCTAATCACTCACTGAGCACCTGGAAACAATTGTGCAGTTTTCCACATTGGCTTTGATATAGGGCCCTTATGTTTCCAAAGTAAGTTTGAAATTAATTCTGAGCACTGTAATATGAGCTGCCTATTGTGTTATTTCACAGTCGTTAGAACCTTTGTCTCACACACACTGAAGTTTATGCCAGGTCCAAGATGGATTGTAACACCTGCCAATTTTCAACAGGCTCTGTGGAGGGGAGAGACACCGCCTTCTGTGTCATTTTGTGTAGGTAATGGTTCCTCCACCATTTACCAGAAGAAATGTCTTATTCAAAGCAATTAACCCTGTGCCCTGCTTTTGGATCAGGATAATTTTTGTCCAGAGCAGGTGTTTTGTTAGAATTGCCTCGGACTCTTCAAATATATCAATTTTACTGTAGCATTAGTAAAATAATCCTGCAGTGCTGTGAGTGGGCAGCCAAAATTTAGAGTCTGCGATGAACCAGAACGAGCTTCCCCTTTCTGAATGGAACTCTACACACTAGTCCTCTCAATACTTAAGTAACATTTGATATTGCAATAGGACTCATTATTTTATGTGTCTCTTCTTTCTTTTGACATTTAAAGGCATCACCCGATAGAACACACAAACCCTTTTAATATCAAATTTTTAAAAATCAGCTTTGTACCAGTTGTGGATCTACTGTACTGGAAAAATTGTGCAAATGAGCAGCAAGTGATAGGCAAGTCTGAAATGAGGTAAAAACAATGACTGCAGATGCTGGAAACCAGATTCTGGATCAGTGGTGCTGGAAGAGCACAGCAGTTTAGGCAGCATCCAACGAGCAGCTTGTTGGATGCTGCCTGAACTGCTGTGTCCTTCCAGCACCACTGATCCAGAAGCCTGAAATGATGCAAGTTTGGAACTTGGTAATGCACATCTCATATTAGTGGTACACATCAATGCAAGGCCCTAATTTGGCTGTACTAATGATGTCAATGTTTGCCACACAGCTCTGGGTGAGAGGCACAGGAATTTGTTCCAAATAACTCAAAGTTGCCCTGAGCCATTCTATGCTCTCTGGAACTTTGGAACTACACTTTCTGGCCTCATGTTTAGAAGCAAAGAACTAACACTGATGAGAACTTGGGGCTGTTAATATGTAAATATTTTTGCTACAACATTTTCTAGGACAGAGGGGAAACTAGAGTTACTTTGCAAATAAGTAAATGGTCCTGGCCAGTGAGGACACTATTACCATAAATCATTTATTTTTGAAAAGGCTATGGGTGGGAGTTTTGACCTTTTAAATCATTGAAACTTTTTAACATTATTGTTTTTAAAAAAAGTGCATATATTTATGATCTTTTAAAATTAATCATTCATTTAGCATTTGAAAAAAATATATAAACTTGTATGTGTAATGTAAAAAATAATTCTTTCCTTAATTTTTTGTTCCAATTACTCTTTGACATGAATTAGTTTTGACAGATATTGCAGCAGTTTAGTTTTGAAGTTTCTTTGGGCATTCCTTCCATTCACTAAACCATGAGCTCTGCCATTTTTGCCTGCATTAATAAATTCTACAGAGCCACAATGGTGCAAGCTCACACAGTGAGGGAATCCTCTTTCTTGTGGAGTTTCACCTGTACCAACAATTTGGCTAAGTTTACAATTTATTTTGATGTCAACTGTAAATGGCATTACTACTCATTTGAACACAACCTCCAGGCCACTGAGTATAACATCAGCATAAAAGAAACAGATGAATGCTTATGTTTGAAGTGGGATCTTTGAGGGAGGTTATGCTTGCATGCAACTGGACAATTGGAAGGCTGGCAAGGAACCGATGATGACTTACACCACAACTATAAATTTTTTTTCATATTCAGACCCCCAGTTTTTGGCTTCACTCATTGTTTCTTACTTTCATCACTCACAAGTGGAGAGAAATGTGCAGATTTATAAGTTAACAGACTGTAGCAACACATCAGAGAGAATCTTTGATGCTTTCTGATGGTTTGAAAGGAACTGAATGAATCTTGTGCATGTTCAATTCGGTAGTAACCTCAGCCTCACGATGCTTTAAAAGTTGATTAAGGTAAACATCATTGGAATAAACTTTGCATTTTCGAACAACATGTACTAATTCTAGATATACTTGCCCCATTAAGCAGGCATTTTTCTAAGATTTTTAAAGTGTCAACAATTAGAGGTTTCCACTTCTCTAACTAACATCAGGGAAGCACTTCAACTCTGAATGTTTACTGTATATATAGTACAGAAACGTTAGACAGTTTTCTCCAGTTACACATCTCATTTGTTTGAGGGTCCCTTCTACATCCTCATTGAGAAGCTATTTCAGTTCAGAATAGAAATGGCCGAGAACTTTAATTCAACAATCCACTTTAACAAAAAGATGTATTTATAGGGAGTCTTTAATTTTCTTTTCTTACAATTTTGGGATTATATGGGTGTCACTGGTTGGACCAGCATTCACTGGCCATCCCGAATTGCCCAGAGGACAGTGAAGTGTTAACCACATTGCTGTGGATCTGGAGTTACACGTAGGCCAGACCAGGAAAGGACGACAGATTTTCTTCCTGAAAAGGGCATTTGTGAACTAGATGGGTTTTTTTTAAATGGCAATCGACATGCCTGCCACTAGGTAAAAACAATGACTGCAGATGCTGGAAACCAGATTCTGGAGTAGAGTGGTGCTGGAAAAGCACAGCAGTTCAGGCAGCATCCAAGGAGCAGTAAAATTGACGTTTCAGGCAAAAGCCCTTCATGTCTGCCACTAGATTAGCTTTTTAATTTCAGATTTTAAAACTTCAATTTGAATTTCACGATCTGCCATGGTGGGATTTGAACCCTGATCCCCAGAACATTAGTGGGGTGCTTGATGAATTTGCCCAGCAACATTATCACCACCTCCACAGGAAATATCTCAAGACATTTCACAGCAATATAAGATGACAGAAGTTGCTGTTGAGCTAAAGTAGGAGTTAGTAAGAGCCTTTTTGTTATGAATGCAGTTCAGAAAACAGTTACAGCTTGACACAGAGGCTAACAATTCATTCAACAGCTTCAGCTGATACAGTGTGAATGGAGACAGTGCCATCAGGACAGGATCTCTCAGGGTGCAGGATGGTTGTGGCGGTGCTGCTAATGGTCTTACTCTGATGTCCACAGTCACAACTGGAGTGGTTTCTCATGTTCCAATTTTAAATCATGTGGCCAATCCTCGACTGGTTATGGACTGCACAGGTTCTCTGTGTTAGACTGATACCTGGACCCTCACTCGAGTCACTTACCAGGTTTTGATGGGAATATGTACAGTCAACCTGGTGGCAAATCACTGACTTCCATTACAGCTAGATTTTCATATTCATGTGTACTGGAGTACAGGAAGACAGTGGAAAATATACAAAGTCATCATTTCTGGCATAATCTCAGTATACAAAAGACAGGATTAAAAATAGAAGCAGAAATGAAAGAAATAGCCAAAGGAAAAGAAGACCCCCCCCCCCCCCTCGCACTGCCTCCGCCATGAGTCCCCATCGCCAGAAAAACACAATACCCACAAAGCCCACCCCCTTAGCCTGCTGAGGAACTTTTCCCACCACTACCTACACCTCAGGAAGGAATCGCTCCCACCGCTGCCCACAACAGGGTGTTAGTTAGCTCAGTTGATTGGGTGGCTGGTTTGTAATGCAGAATAACACTAAGAGTGTGGGTTCAGTTCCTACACCAGCTGAGGTTACAATGACAGACTTTTCCCTCAGGTTAAACCACCACCAGTTGTATTTCTTTGTGGGCGGCATGGTAACACAGTGGTTAGTACTGCTGCCTCACAGCGCCAGAGACCCGGGTTCAGTTCCCACCGTAGGCGACTGAAAGACTGTGTGGAGTTTGCATGGGTTTTCTCCGGGTGCTCCGGTTTCCTCAAACAGTCCAAAAATGTGCAGGTTAGGTGAATTGGCCGAGCTAAATTGCCCGTAGTGTTAGGTGAAGGGGCTAATGTAGGTGAGTGGGTTGCACTTCGGTGGGTCGGTATGGACTTGTTGGGCCGAAGGGCCTGTTTCCATACTGTAACTAATCTAGTCTAATCAATTTGGGAAGGAATCTCTCGCACCGCTACTTACACCTCAGGAAAGAATCGCTCCCACCACTACCTTCACCTCAGGAAGGAATCTCTCCCTCCACTGCCTTCATCTCAGGAAGGAATCCCTCCTACCGCTGCCCACACCACGGGAAGAAATCTTTCTCACCGCTGCCCACATCCCGGGAAGGAATCTCTCCCACCGCTGCCCACACTCGGGGAAGGAATCTCTCCCACCGCTGCCCACACTCGGGGAAGGAATCTCTCCCACCGCTGCCCACACTCGGGGAAGGAATCTCTCTCACCGCTGCCCACACTCGGGGAAGGAATCTCTCTCACCGCTGCCCACATCCCGGGAAGGAATCTCTCCCACCGCTGCCCACACTCGGGGAAGGAATCTCTCCCACCGCTGCCCACACTCGGGGAAGGAATCTCTCTCACCGCTGCCCACACTCGGGGAAGGAATCTCTCTCACCGCTGCCCACATCCCGGGAAGGAATCTCTCCCACCGCTGCCCACACTCGGGGAAGGAATCTCTCCCACCGCTGCCCACACTCGGGGAAGGAATCTCTCCCACCGCTGCCCACACTCGGGGAAGGAATCTCTCTCACCGCTGCCCACATCCCGGGAAGGAATCTCTCCCACCGCTGCCCACACTCGGGGAAGGAATCTCTCCCACCGCTGCCCACACTCGGGGAAGGAATCTCTCCCACCGCTGCCCACACTCGGGGAAGGAATCTCTCCCACTGCTGCTGAAACTCAGGTATTGCCTGGACCGATATTGCTGAAAAAAGAAAATAAAAGAATAAACTCATAAAAAAAAGAGCAAAGTAAAAGAAAGAGAAAGAGGAAAAAAAAAGAAAGGCAGTCAGAAGCAGACGAATCCAGGACGCGGGCATGAATGCTGTTACTTCTCAGTGGTAGTTAGTACAGTGTGGACTATGTCCCCATAACAGAATGTGATTTCAGACCAGCACATGGGTTTGTTTGTTTTTTATGGTCCTGTGTCAATTGAGTGTTTCTCCAGCCATTAGCTGGCAGTGTTCATGGAGGAAGATGTTTCCCTGTGGACATCAGGAGGTTCAGCATGTGCTGCTTGGGGAACCTAAGCTATGCTCATCAAAACATCTTCATGACTTCTGGTCTATTTCGTAGTTCCTGAGCTAGGTTCAATTACCTACAAACTTACTTGCAGAGGTGAGTTTCAGGTAACTTAAGGGAGGAGAGCAGGTGGAGGATGAAAGGCTTTAGAAGGAATTTGATGTTTAATTCCTCAGTTGTGGCACACACAGTGAAAGAGAAACGTGCAAGACTTGGAGGAATGAAGAACATCGAGGTTTGGGAGACTGGTAGGGCTGGGGTGCAAAGCAATTTGGACGTGACAGCAAGAAATTGAGACTTGAGTTTTTGGTAGACAAACAGTAAATGTGGATTGGCAACTGCAAAGTGAAAAGATCAAAGACCAGTTCATCTGTTTTTGCAATGTTAAATGTGGGATAAATATTGGCCTGGACCCCAGGAAGAATTCATCTGCTTTTCCGCAAAATAGTGCCTTATAATCTTGTATAACCATCTGGCACAGCAGCATATGAAAGCTGGGATCGTTGACAGTCCTCAGCACTGCACTGTGGTGTTAATCTTAATTCTGTGTTTCAAGCCTGGAGTGGAATTTTAACCTGGATCCTTGTGACTCAGAGCTGTGTGCGCTATCAACCACGTCAAGGATGGCATTGGGTGAAGAGTGACTGAGAAATGCCTCTGGTTAGGAAATAACCACCAGAATTTCGGCTAAGTTAGCACTTATGAAAGGTGGAGGATGGGAGAGTGACTGTGAGAGCAGTGTCTGATGTCAGTTTTGAACACAACAAAAGCATGAATCAGTATTTAGTAAGTAAATAAATTCAGGCAGAGATACAGTTGGAAAACATTCCTTGCATCCAGTTTAGTTTAATTATAAACAGTAGTGGCTTCTAATTGAAGTCCCCATTTTTAGACATTAACCTAGAGGGTCAAATGTTACATCATGATTAAACCTAGAAAATGCAACTTTCCAATGCCATTATGATTCCTATAAAACTGGGGAATATAATTCTTTGCACTTGTCTTTTTTGGTGTAAAGACTTTACATAACTAAACCGCAATGTGCTAGACCTGTCAGGTCAGAGAGACCTGTATGAAACAGCACCAGCATCTTCTCCTTGATCTGGATTTAGTATTCTGTCTGTGTGATGGCCAAGTCATGCTCATTTTTCTGATGCTAATAAAGCTTCAAAGTCAATAGAATGCTTGCAATATTAGCATTTACTAATCCAGCTTGGTGAAACATCATGGCTGTTATTACTAGTCCTAAACACAGCCCAAGTACAGATAAAAGTGAATTAGAGAATGAGAAAAGGCCTTTTACTTTATTAAATCCACTTACTCCAGAGACCAGGTACAATCTGTCACATCACAGGAACTATCCAAGTACTCAAGCTTCTAAAACCACCATGGAACTTTTGAATAAAAAATTATCATCTCCAAAAATACCAAGCAAAATTTCAGAAATCTTAATTTAATCATACACCCTCAAAGATTAGTTCAACCCATTTGTATTTTATTCAGAATGTAGTGATAGTAGTGGAAGCACAGCAACAATCATCGTCTGTTGAATTTGACCAAGATCTGTTCTTAAACTTCATTTCTTTTTTCAGTAGATAGCAGCAGGAAGAGTTGGATGGAGGGGGGAGATGGAGAGATAAAGAGAAATGTAGGAAACAACACCACAGATATGGCTGACATCAATAGACAATAGCTTTTGCTTCATCAGTGTGTCTGGTCTTGGAGCAGCATTAATGCTAACATGA
Organism: Hemiscyllium ocellatum; assembly: GCF_020745735.1. Classification (NCBI taxonomy): domain Eukaryota; kingdom Metazoa; phylum Chordata; class Chondrichthyes; order Orectolobiformes; family Hemiscylliidae; genus Hemiscyllium; species Hemiscyllium ocellatum. The sequence continues at coordinate 41,331,874 of NC_083437.1, read as the reverse complement.
AGTAAGTGTAGGGGATGATACCTGCGTTGGCATGTCTTTCTCTTTAAGTCAAGCTAAAGATGGTCTAATTCAATGACATAGAAAGACATCCAGCTGATCATCTGATGAACACTGTCTATAACTGCTCAGGATTCCATGGTTTAAAGTCTAGATATTTCACACTTACAAAGTCTCAGCCCAATTTGTTATCCTCATTTCATTAATTTCACTCATGTTACACTCCCTTCTCAATTTCTTTTATGATCAAAACATATTTGCCCTGCTTCAGTGGGTCCTGTGACATAGTGGTAACATCCCTACGTCTGGGCCAAGAGATTCAAATCCCAAGTGGCCCAGAGATCTGTTATAGTATGTCTAAACACGTTGCTTAAATATAACTATACTTTAACTAGAGTTCTCCATTGATTTGTTTTTTTGTTTTGCCGAAGTGTTTGAGATTTATTTGTTCAGCATCAAATTTACTATTCTTTCTATTTGCTTTTCCCTTCCTTCCTATAAATCTTGTACCATTTGAGGAATAGTGGTATGGACATAAAATAACTCACTGGCAGCAATTATTTTACACTATTAATGATTAGGTTGTGAAGGAAAGCCTGCTGGAACTGAACTCAGAGCAGATCTTCAGCAGCACCCAAGTAACTAGATAACTTAAATGGTTCTATCCAAATTTCTGTCTTGGACAAGCCACAAAGGGAATCGTTTTGGTGCAATGACACAATTAATTTGCAAAATTGTTTGCAAAGAGAAGAAAAGGAAGCTTCAAGGAAATCAAAGGGACACACACAAAGTGACTGTAATAATAGCACATTAAATGTTGCAGTGTATCAACCGAGGTACTAGACATCTAAGGCACATGCTTCATATTAATAGGTTTCTTTGAAGAGGTTGATGGATTCATGAAGGAGCTAGTGCTGTACTTCAATTTGGGGGTCACTGCTAATGATGTGAAGCAAATACTTGATACAGTCACAACCTTATAAACAACCCACAGCTCTGGAAGAAACAAACAAATTAGATTAAGATATTGAAAGGACAAGTTGAAGACTGGGATCTTATGGCACAATGATATTTTTGTGGTCCCTACCTTTGAACCAGAAGGCCCTAGTTCAAGTTTCACCTGCTTCATAGATGGGTGTGACATTACTGAAGAGGTTGATGAGAACATAGTTGGAAGATTAAGTTGTCCCCTTGTTTCAGTTTCATGATCATTCTGCATGTTATAGATAGGTTTTTACAATGGCTTGCAGAACAGACTTCAGGGACCGTATAGCCTATACCTACTCTTATTTCTTATGATTGACATTCCAAATTCAGTTAGACACAACTGGGTGAAGACCTTTACTGAAATACAGTATTCTGACTTTGTCATGAGAGTTACCTTGGTACCAGTAAGCTCTTGCGACAGCTCTTGCAATCTCTCCTGCTGCTGTTCCAGAAGCTCCTGCACTGTGGTCAAATTTGTTTGCAGTTGTGTCACTGTGCAAGAAAAGAAATTAAATATTTTTTCATTTGTAGTAACTCTGTTCTCTAACTTCTATGCTGTTCTTTTGCATCACCAAACTTAAGTATTCTTCTTGTATCACCCACAACTGTTTAAAAGATTCACCATTCATATTTTCTTCACTCCACATGTTTAGGATTAAGATTTCCAGCTTATTTTTCTGTTCACATATATCCTGGCAGAAAGATTAGGTATTGATATGAGAATTCAGCAAATTCGGTTACATTCACTTCACAATAACAAAGCTGAACTATTAAAAATGAACTATATTTACAAGGAACATAACAGATGGACTTGTTCTGTACACCTGTCTATGACCGAAGTCAGTCGGTAACCTCTGAATTCAGGTGCACGTTGTTGGTTGTTGTTCTGATCGAGTTTTAATTAGTTAGCATCATTACTAAAACTAATCTGAAGAAATTCTGCCACTAACCAGCAACCAATATTCTCTTGAACTCAAACATTAAGGCATGGTTGGAAAATATTAGAATTTCTCTCCCATTACTTTACAACAATTGACCAGCAGTAAAAGTTTTAAAAGTCTTTTTTAACATAATGCACCATAGCAAATGGAATTAGAAAACCTTTTAAACTAGAAAGTTAGGACTAATATCACAGGACTAATGTCATCATTCCTAATAATTTATTAATTATAACTGATACAACTGACCAAAACATCTCAAGAACTGGAGAAGAGGTTATTGACACAGCAAGGTGACAATAGTAATATACAGAAATCAGACTGACAATGATGCAATTGTGTGATGATGACAACAATGAATAGAAAAAAATGGCTTGAGGAATAATCATATTCCTTCCTTCCCCTAAAAGCGACATATAACTAACCAACCTTCAGAAATTCCATTTTTTTGTTTTAATAAAATTGGATGAAGTTTTCTCCTTGTTCAATGCTTCTTTAATGGGGTGATACCATTAAGATGGTACAAATTGGTCAATAGAAGAATGAAAACAGGCATTGATCTTAGAACTTGCACCTAAAACCTGTACACTTACAGCCAGGGTGAAATTTTCTGCTGTACCATAGCCTTTTCAAATACATTGCTTAACATGGCAGACAATTTTGATCCAAATTTTATAAAACACTTGCCAAATATAACTCTTATCTAATCACTTAGATTTGATCCTTACCTACTAAATTAATTGTTATGCTAACTTCTTCAAGTAAAGCTGCTGTCAATCACATTTTTCAATTAATATTGTACAAGACGCACTGCAGAGAAATATAGTGCATAAGCTGTACAAAATATGGAATATTTTTAGAAGCTAATAAAACTGATTTTCTTTTATTGCCTTTAATTTTAGAAATGATTTAAATTCATGAAAGAACTGGATGGCACAGCAGATTAAAATCTGTCCTCATCATTTATGGGTCTGCTTCAAATCCAATACAGACAAATAGGATACACATCTCTCCAACAGCTGCTAAGGGACTTTGTGAAAGGAGCTTCTCGGGCAAGTTCCTAGTTGATAAGGGATCTTAACATGAGACTACACATTATTTGTCACTAACTGACACTAATTGGGCAATATCACTCAATGACCATTAAATGAGCATGAACAGAACCACACTCATTCAACTAAGTGGCAATTCTTCAAAAATGTTTTGCAATAAATTCAGGGCGCACATAAATTCTATAAAATAAATAGCAAGTGAATTATTTTAAGTCAGTTGTAGGATATTTAAACCAAACTTCGCCCTTGATTGTTCATTTACCTTATAATGTATTCAGTCACGTTAATAAAGGTGTAATCTAGATTAATGCACACAAGGTCTCCTGCAGTGAAAGGGCATGGATTATCCAGATTAAGATATTGCACAGTGTTTTATGTAAAGCTTTGTTCATAAAATTGGCTTAATGAAATTTGATGAATGTTGGGATATGGTAAGATCTGGAGCTGGCAATATCCTCATTTGAAGAGGCTACAGGACAGCAAAATAATGTGGCAGCTAGAGCAGATTGTTTAAGTCAGAAATGTTTGCTCAAGACTTGCACTGATATAGTCTCCTTTATGTCGTAAAACACCCAAAATGCTTCACAGTGACACAGGCTCAAGGGGCTGAATGGTCTGCATCCATGTTGTATCATCTGATGATTTTTGAAATATGAATTACAATGTAAGAAAGAAGAGAGAGCCATTTGAGATTATATAGCACCGCCTATTGTTTAATTTTTCCAGGTATAGGGCAGTAAAAAGATGGTGTAAAACAAAGAGATCAGTTTTGAGGAAGTTTTTGATGGGTGCAGGGTGAAGCAAGGTGTGAGGAAGAGGGTTCTAAAATATGACCCTATCAATATAAAATATAATGGAGTAGATTTCTCCTGAAGATCTGAAAACAATGCTTCAACACATTTTCTATTTATCAACATATTCTGGAGAGAATTCCCTTTTGGCTTTTACAAGTCACTAACGTCAGAATATCAGGGTCCACAAGGAAGGTAAAGATAAAGTTGCCATCATCCTACAGTCACTGCTGTTCATGGAAATACCTCTTTAAGCTTGTGTTTAATCAGTACATGGTGAACAAAATTTGATTTGATTTATTGTTGTCACATGTACCTCAGTGCAGTGAAAAGTTTTGTTTTGCGTGCAGTACAGGCAGATCACAAGGACAGAGATTATAGGGTGCTTAGACAGAGTGACCCATACAAGATTACGGATGCACAGGAGGTGCTCAAAGCAAGATAAATGTTAGACATGAAATTAGATTGGTGCATTCAGCAATCTATACCAGTGGGGAAAGAAGCTGTTCTTGAACCTGTTGGTATGTGTGTTCAAGCTTCTGTGTCTTCTGCCTGATGGAAGAGGTTGAAAGAGGTTGAAAGAGGGTATTAAATGGCTTTGATTCAGTGAAGGAAAACTTTGATAAATGGGCTAACTAAATAATGAATTATAAGATCTGACTGACTTGCTTGGGCAATGCCAGTGTGACCAGCACCAACAGCATGAAAAAAGGAAGTGAAGTAGTCACAATGAGATATTATCATTAGGGTCTGAAGAAATCAGCTCACATACTGGAATACATCAAACATAAAATCGTTAAAAGTACACAGTGGACATAAAAAGCTCTTGAGTTATTTGAGTGGTTCCTTGTGGGGTATGTGAGGGTATAGAATGAAGTAAATTTCCCCTGTTCACTTGAATCACAACTACCCTGTAAACTTTGATTTGCCACATGCCATAAAGAAAGGAACCAACTTGGTGGGAATGAAATACCTAACAATTAGAGAAAGAAAATCAGTTGACTACAAAGCAAATAAACCGGAATATTATTTGGCGAAGCTGAGCATTATTTCTGTGTTCTCCATAATCCCCAAGATAGTCTTTTGTTTAGCAGTTTAAATAAAAATCCTACACTGACATTGAAAAATTAACCTGCCTTGGTTAGATACGGAAAACAAATATAGCAAAGACAAACTTCATTTGGCACCAAATACAGGCAGACTGAGTGGATCTCTTGGTAAATAGAATTACATATACCACTGGAGGGTAATAAATGAAGGATGCGTTTTTGTAAATGTACTTGAGAAAATCACACCAGCAATACTGCTCTTCTGCAGACAAACCATCAAGAAACACATAACGTAAAACAAAAGCATCACAATATTACACAAACTATAAATGAAATGCAAAACATAACAAAATGGTGGAATGAGGTAAGGACAGTCAAAAATTTAATGTTCTTATTTTAATTGAAAGCAACAATTATCACTGTCAAAACGAAGCAGCAACCCTAGAGCTTATTTGACTAGGAGAGAGATTTTCACAGCCAGTAAAATCACACCATTACTTCAATTCTTGAACAGTATTAATGAATGAGCAAAATAAATCACTTAAATAATTAAGAACCAGCTCAGTTTTGAGTGAACTGAACACTACTAGTATCTACACCTCATTTCCATTCCTTGCCTTCCTTCAGATTCATGATATTTAATATCAGCCAATATGTTACTGTTTTACTTTTGCTATCTTGTCCCAAACTTTCAGATCATTTCCACAAACAATTTTTTTTTTAAACTTTTAAATATATGTCTGATCAAAGTACTACATTTTGGTAAGGCAAACGTTCCTCCAAATCTAAGCATAATATCTAAATCCAAACTTCTGGGCCTGTGTTAAATTAATTCTTGTATATTATGAACTTGCAGTTAAACCTTTTGAAACCTTTTGTGCACAGACTTTAAAATGAACATTGCAAGTCAGCTTTTCTTTGACATTTTAAGCTTTAGGTAGTCCTACTTCCAAACAAATACCTAATTAAATACAGATATTCACAGTAATCCAGGGAATTCACAACAACATTTTTGTTAAAAAAAAAGGGGGGATATAAGATAAACTCAGGAACTACAGCATTCCAACTGGTCTACATATGTTTTCACCCTGCAAAAAAGGGAACATCCAAACTCAATATGTGTATAGTGAATGTAAGCAAAATCTATCAACTTTACATTGCAGTATGACAGTTTCTCATCTGAACTAGAATGGCATCTCAAGGTATTAACTCAGGATTATGAAAATCTGTCATATTTGGGGAAATACTATTCTTATTTGGAGAAAAAAAACTCTCTTAAATTTGTGGAAGTGACATGAAGAGGAAATCAACTTGTTCTGAACAAGAGTCATACCAGACCTAGAACGTTAACTCTGTTTCTCTCCACAGATCCTCTGAGACCTGCTGTGTTCTACAGCATTCTCTTGTTCTGTTTCAGCTTCCAGCATCCACAGTATTTTCCCTTTAAATGAAGTAGAAAATGTGTGGCAGACAGCGTTCCACTGAAATCCATCAAACTAGCGGCAAGTCATCCAAGCAGCCAAAGTGGTAAACAATACTACCTTGAATCAGAAGGTACTAACAGAGAGAAGTACTTTCCCTAACCTGTACCAACTTTTGAGTTTCTTTGGGAACTGACCTTTTGAAAGATCAATTATACAAAACCTCCCTACTTGTTTCTGCTTACTGAGAATCCTTAACTTTGCCAAGACCATCACTTTTAAAGCACCAATGTTATCTAAGAAACTATAGTCCTGCCACAATAATACACTATAACAATATTGGATCTTTACCTGTATCTAACATTTGGGTGTGAGGGACCAATGAATGAAATTGTGTGTTATTTTTGGGGTTAAGTGGTTGAGAACAAACCACCCAAGAATTCCTGAAGACTATCAAACACACCAAGATAGAAGAGGATGTAATAATTGTTTCCTTTGATGTAACAGCCCTGTTCATATCCATCAACATCAATCTGGCCAAGGAAACACAGACTACAGTAATAGAAGAGTTGAAAAATGTGATGCTGGAAAAACACAGCACGCTAGACAGCATCCGAGGAGCAGAATCGACATTCCGGGCTTATGATCCTGCTCCTCGGATGCTGCCTGGCCTGCTGTGTTTTTCCAGCATCACATTTTTCAACTCTGGTCTCCAGCATCTGCAGTCCTCACTTTCTCCTACAGTAATAGAAGAACCAAAGACATATACACCAAACACTACCAACTTTTTGTTGTGGTTCTATTCGCCGAGCTGGGAATTTGTGTTGCAGACGTTTCGTCCCCTGTCTAGGTGACATCCTCAGTGCTTGGGAGCCTCCTGTGAAGCACTTCTGTGTTGGTTCCTCCGACATTTATAGCGGTTTGTCTCTGCCACTTCCGATTGTCAGTTCCAGCTGTCCGCTGCAGTGGCCGGTATATTGGGCCAGGTCGATGTGTTTGTTGATAGAATCTGTGGATGAGTGCCATGCCTCTAGGAATTCCCTGGCTGTTCTTTGTTTAGCTTGTTCTATTAATAGTAGTGTTGTCCCAGTCGAACTCATGTTGCTTGTCATCTGCATGTGTGGCTACTAAGGTCGTGTCGTTTCGTGGCTAGTTGGTGTTCATGGATATGGATCGTTAGCTGTCTTCCTGTTTGTCCTTGAATGGGATTTTGTACACTACGTTGGTTTTGCTCATGCTGGGTATCGGATCCTTTGTCCTGGTGAGTTGTTGTCTGAGAGTGGCTGTTGGTTTGTGTGCTGTTATGAGTCCTAGTGGTCGTGTAGTCTGGCGGTCAGTTCAGAAATGTTCTTGATGTATGGTAACATGGCTAGTCCTTTGGGTTGTGGCATGTCCTCATTCCGTTGTCTTTCCCTTAGGCATCTGTTGATGAAATTGCGCAGGTATCCGTTTTTGGCGAATACATTGTATAGGTGTTCTTCTTCCTCTTTTTGCAGTTCTGGTGTGCTGCAGTGTGTTGTGGCCCTTTTGAACAGTGCCTTGATGGAACGTCTTTTGTGTGTGTTGGCTCCCAAGGAGCACAGGAGGCTCCCAAGCACTGAGGATGTCACCTAGACAGGGGACGAAACGTCTGCAACACAAATTTCCAACTCGGTGAACAGAACCACAACAACGAGCACCCGAGCTACAAATCTTCTCACAAACTTTGAACTACCAACTTCATCAGCAAGGAAAATACCGTCAAGCTAGTGGACCTATGCCTTACCACCCACTTCACCTTCAACAACAAAACCTACAGACACACCAACAGAATAGCCATGGGATCTCCAATATCAGGGTTCTTAGCAGAGGCAGTACCACAGAGACTCAAACAAACAGCTCCACCAACCATCTAACCCAAACTTTGGGTCCGCTACATGGATAACAACTTTGTCATCACTAAACAAAATAAATTAGAGGAAACCTTCAAGACTATCGATAATACCTTTACTGACATAACATTTACTAAGCAGGAGGAAAACAAGAACAAACGGTCATTCCCAGACGTCACAGTACAGCAAACAGCCAAAGGGGAACTTCAAACCTGCGTCTACAGAAAAACACCACATATGGACCAAATACTGAACTATAGAAGAAATCATCCTAACACCCACAACGAAGCTGCATTAGAACATTATTTCAATGAGCCACCACCAAACACTGCAACACAGAGGAACTACTAAGAGCAGAGGAAAATCACCTATACAGTGCATTCAAAAAGAACAGATACCCAATGAACACAGTCCAAGTTCTCAGCAACAAACCCAAACAAGCAGACAACAACCCTAGCCACTCTCCCCTACATCAAAGACATCTTGGAAATGACTGCCAGACTACTCAGACCTCTTGGCATAATGGTAGCCCACAAACTCACTAAAACAGCAGCAAATGAACTTGAAAGTACCTATACAGACAACAAGCAAAACTAATGTCATTTACAAAATACCTTGCAAGAACTGTAACAAACACTACATTACACAAACGGGCAGAAAACTAGTCACCAGGACACATGAACATCAACTAGCCACAAAAAGACATGAACCACTCTCACAAGTATCCTCACATACAGATGAGGAAGGACACCACTTCGACTGGGACATCCTAAGACAAGCCAAACAGAGACACGCATGAGAATTCCTAGAAGCATGGCATTCCAACTGGAACTCTATCAACAAACACATTGACTTGAATCCCTCCTGAGAAAAACAGGAGATGACATCACGAACCAAGGAAACCTAAACACGTAAATAAAAAGTGGTCCATACCACCAGTGCTTCACCGGAGGCCCACTGATAATGTTACCTAGTATGGTGACAAAACGCCTGAAAATTAACTTTCTGGCTGAGTGAGCAAACTCAGATCCAGAATCTTAACTTGAGCTACAAATCATCTCAAAACTCGTTAAGAATAAACCTTCTTTATTTTAAAAATCAAAACAGTTTCCTCCTGGAAGTATTTAATTGGGATTTTCACTCTGAAGGCAAGAACATACACACCAAAATATGACAACAATGTGCACTGTGCTGATACTCTGGCTTTCGGATGTGTATTTTGCCCTTTTTTTATAAATGAAGAGAAGTTGAGGGAGAAGTAGCAAACAATCTGCTTCTAACTAACAAAATAGAGGTTGAGAGGTCATGGGCTTTTTAACAAAAAGTTGCATCAATTGAAGCAGACTGAATGGTTGGGGTCAAGCCTCCACAGAACCAGGAATTTTAGTTTAACTTGCAATAGCTGTTGGGATTGTGAAAGCTGCTACATCTCTTTCTCTTTCTTTGCTACAACTAAAAGCTTCGGTTCTCTTTCTGTTGCTAGACTTGCATGCGAAACAATCTATTTTACTGACTTTGCTTTTGTCAAGAGTGTGCTTATGGGATGTTACTATATTAAAACAGCTAACGAGCAATTTATTGTTTTGTAACTATTTCAATAGTTACAGCTAAGCCGATATCTTTTTTAAAAAAATTGTCTGTATTTTAACTACAGTGTATGAATAAAGTGTGTTTGCTTCAAGCCTGGTAGTCTGACCAATTGAATTGCATCTGGAACACAACGCCTGGCACTTGCCTTTAAAGCAGTAAAAGGAAGACATACATTTTGGCTGTCTTAGAATGTTGACTAATTACACACTTTATATGTTCAACGCAAAAACACACATATTCCCAAGTCATCTATATTTACATGGATCAGTTTAAACTCAAAGTGACATTCCAATTTGAAACAGAATAGCTCCAACCTTTGTTGCTTGGCAGCTTTCCGAATGGAATTTTTTTCCTCAGTAATATGACAGATATTTACACTCAGCATTGGCAACTAATATTTAATGATCAAGTTCTGAACGTTTTGTTCCTCCTTTAACCTCATATCCTCCTTTATTGGATCAACATGTTGTAAGGCTCAATGGAAATTTCTTTAAATTAGCATCAATTTTGCACACTATTAAATGCAATCCTGAAATATATTTGGTGACAGAGATACATGAACTGTCCGCATTTCCAATGATAAAACATTACAAAGCATAAATAGTCAAAAACCTCACAAATATCACAAATAGCTTAGAGGAAACCATTGAAATTTAAAACTGTCTATCTGTTTTGTCTTCTTACCTGATACTCCTCCCTTGCTTTCCCTCAGGCAGCAACTCCTGCGAGGATTTAGTTCTAGATACTATAGAACTCATTCCAAGTGAACCTCAAAATAAGTGTTGAGAGTATCTTCAATTGCCACTGTGCTCTTACTATAAGACTGTAAGATATAGGAGCAGATATTAGGCCATTCAGCCCATCGAGTCTACTCCGCCATTCAATCATGGCTGATAAGTTTCTCATCCCCATTCTCTCACCTTCTCCCCGCAACCCTCGATCCCCTTGACAATCAAGAAACTATCTTCCTCAGTCTTAAATACACTCAATGACCTGGCCTCCCCAACCTTCTGTGGCAGTGAATTGCATAGATACATCACTCTCTGACTGAAGTAGTTTCTCCTTATCTCCGTTTTAAAAGACCTTCCCTTTATGCTAAGGCTGTGCCCTCACATCCTAGTCTCTCCTACCAATGGAAACATCTTCCCAACATCCACTTGTTCCAGTCTACTTAGTATTCTGTAAGTTTCAATTAGATTCCCCCCCCCCCCCCTTCCCCACCCTTCTAAACTCCAAGTATAGACCCAAAGTTCTCAAACATTCCTCATATGTTAAGTTTTACATTCCTGAACACGTTCCAGGGCCAGTACACCCTTTCTGAGATATGGGGCCCAAAACTGCACACAATACTCCAAATGCATGCAAGTCATCACTTTTGTGGATTAACTGTTTATAAAATTTTGCTCATTGCCAGCAAGGTGACCACCCAAGGCAAGCAATTCCATCCAAGATACATTGTAAGTTGAGAACAGTTAATAGACCAGTCGCAGAGTGTGGTGCTTGAAAAGCACAGCCAGTAAGGAGAATCGACTCTCTTGCTCCTCGGCTGCTGCCTGACCAGCTGTGCTTTTCCAGCACCACACTCTCAGACTCTGATCTCCAGCTCCTGCAGTCCTCACTTTCTCCAGGTTTGTACTATGGTTTAACCAGTAAACGTATAATGTAGATACAGCGCAATAATTGTTGGTCAAATTCTCCTTTCCCTGGTTCCGGGAACCCTACTTTACAGGATGCTCCCGTACTATCATGTCACACTATGACACAGATGCACATGGTTTTATGACAGTCCATCACACTCAACAAGTCATCTGAAGGAAGAACAATCCACACAGAGAGTCAGGAACACAGATCATGTCCATCAGAGCTGCTCCCAAACATCTGGCTGTCTAACATAAATGAGGAAACTATTTACCAGCCCAATCTATCAGTCAGGGACAAGCAATAGAAAACAGCAGGACATAAGTACAGGGTGAATCAAAAAGGAGGAGGTAGCCAGGTTGTCATAAAAGTAGTTACTGAAGTACAAGGAATTACTAACAAATTTATTAAATACAAGCTAAATATTTCTTGGTACATTAGTTGAGAGTTTATCAGTAACTAAAGCTCCATTGCAATCACTCAATAAATCCTGTTAATAAAGACATATGTTAAGAGTTTATTTTGTGGTCTACATCATTAAAATGTATTTGAATTCTGTATTCATCTGGCTGTGGTAATTAAGTCATTAATCACAAATACATGAAGAGAGTGCTGCCACTATTTTTGTTTTCAAGAGGAATCCACTGATTTGAGAAGACAGGAGGTCGCTTATGAAGCTTGGTCCACATTTAACAATCTGTTTTGAAGTTCGAGAGGTTACATCCGTGTTTAAAGAGGCAGGCACACATGAAAGTACAGTTCCCAGCATGCGACAATTTGATGACAATTACCAATTTGCCCACAGCTTGCTAAAATCCAGATGGTTGGCAAAACAAACTGCATAGTGCTTCATAGATTAAAAAAGAATAATATGGTCTGTCTCATTCTTTGAACATAATTTAATCCCCAACCACTGGGCAGCCAGCCATACCTTCAGCCACCTACACTCAAAGTTCTGGAGCGCTCCCTCTCTAAGCCTCATTCCAATTCCACCCCTCTTCATTCTTCCCTATCTTCTAAGGCCCTTCATAAAACCTCCATCTGACTGAGCTTCCATCTGCCCCTTCTAACGTATCCTTCACTGGCTTGGTGTCAATTTTTGTCTGACAGCATGACTGTGAAGTGTCAAGGGACATTTTACTTGATGAAAGGTGCTGGATGAATGCAAGCTGTTGTTGTTGCATGAAGGAAAATAAACAGCTGGGAACACTTCAGAAAGAAACAGTTCTAGCCTGTAACAACCTCAAATGTATTTGAAGAGACATTTACCATATTACTGCACAGAAAGTAGACCCCTGTTTGGAGTCATATAGCAATAGTGTTAACATAAAATCATTTACTGCCCCTACTGTTCACAAAAACAAGGAAGTAAGTTTCTGCCAATTAAAGATAAATCTTCAGAGATATACCATTGTAGGTTTGGCCCAGTGCTGACTATGATAATTGTGCTGATTCTAGCCCCTGCATTTTCAACTCTCTACTTCCAACTCTCTACTTTCAAGGTGTTGCATTTAAGATGAACTTCTCACCTTCAAAATGAGCACACCAAAATGTTCAGAAATGATTACATTAAAAAACAATACATTTCTGCAAAGCATGTTACGTCTGGAGACTACTGAAATCTGTTCATAGGTATTTCAAAATGAAAACATATCATGATAGAAATGCTAACTTTAAAAAAAAATTTTAAAAATTTGAATAATATATTCATCAGGATCAGAAAGCTGGAAAAAAGATAAATTGAACACTTGCCTGCTAATTACCATTATCAAAATGGTACAATTAGAAAAGGTTAAATATTTAATTAAATACATTGGTCTTGTGTGGAATCATTATTCCCGAATGATAGCATTCGCAATCTAATATTCAACCAAATTAATATGATTTTTTAAAATGCTTCTTATTTTAACGCATCAGAAAACGGTGACTCTTAAATCATTTGGCTACAAACAGATTTATAGTGCAAACCTCAATATTAGACAAAGGTCACATTGTGATTTAAGATGTGTGATATTTATATTAACATAATTTATTTTAAGAGGTTGGAGTTTGAAGTAGCAGCATGGGGGTCTGTGTATTCGGAGGTTTAATGATTAACTTGTCGGTATTATTTGTTTTAAACTAGTATGAGAGAGTGTTATAGAGACGGGATAGTCAACATGGCTTTGCGCATGGCAAATCATGTCTCACAAATTTGATTGAGTTTTTTGAAGAAGTAACAAAGAAAATTGATGAAGGCAGAGCAGTAGATGTGATCTATATGGACTTCAGTAAGGCATGCAACAAGGATCCCCATGGGAGACTGATTAGCAAGGTTAGATCTCATGGAATAAAGGGAGAACTAGCCATTTAGATACAGAACTGGCTCAAAGGTAGAAGACAGAGGGTGGTGGAGGAGGGTTGTTTTTCAGACTAGAGGCCTGTGACCAGTGGAATGCAACAAGGATCGGTGCTGGGCCCTCTACTTTTTGTCATTTACATAAATGTTTGGATGCGAGCATAAGAGGTACAATTAGTAAGTTTGCAGATGACATCAAAATTGGAGGTGTAGTGGACAACGAAGAGGGTTACCTCAGATTACAACAGGATCTGGACCAGATGGGCCAATTGGCTGTGAAGCGGCAGATGGAGTTTAATTCAGATAAATGCGAGCTGCTGCATTTTGGGAAAGCAAATCTTAGCAGGACGTATACACTTAATGGTAAGGTCCTAAGGAGTGTTGCTGAACAAAGAGACCTTGGAGTGCAGGTTCATAGCTCCTTGAAAGTGGAGTCGCAGGTAGATAAGATAGTGAAGAAGGCGTTTGGTATGCTTTCCTTTATTGGCCAGAGTATTGAGTATAGGAGTTGGGAGGTCATGTTGCGGCTGTACAGGACATTGGTTAGGCCACTGGTGGAATATTGCGTGCAATTCTGGTCTCCTTCCTATCGGAAAGATGTTGTGAAACTTGAAAGGATTCAGAAAAGATTTATAAGAATGTTGCCAGGGTTGGAGGATCTGAGCTATAGGGAGAGGCTGAACAGGCTGGGGCTGTTTTCCCTGGAGCGTCGAATGCTGAGGGGTGACCTTGTAGAGGTTTACAAAATTATGAGGGGCATGGATAGGATAAGTAGACAAAGTTTTTTCCCTGGGTTCGGGGAGTCCAGAACTAGAGGGCATAGATTTAGGGCGAGCGGGGAAAGATATAAAAGAAACCTGAAGGGCAACGTCTTCACACAGAGGGTGGTATATGTATGGAATGAGCTGCCAGAAGAAGTGATGGAGGCTGGTACAATTGCAACATTTTAAGAGGAATTTGGATGGGTATATGAATAGGAAGGGTTTGGAGGGATGTGGGCCGGGTGCTGGGAGGTGGGACTAGATTGGGTTGGGATATCTGGTCGGCATGGACGGGTTGGATTGAAGGGTCTGTTTCCATGCTGTACATCTCCATGACTCTTCTTGGAGTGCTGATGAAAACGTCTTTGCACCGGGAGAGATTTACAGGCAGACAGTGAAAACATTGAACAGCATTAGCGTATGTTCAGTTAAAAGAGTCAGGAGTTAATTGTTTTGTTTATGAGAATATAGATTGTTTGGAAAGCTTTTGGTTTCAATTTGCAGAAGTCCTGGTTGTAGGTGAAGTTCGATGTCAGAACACGGTTCTCCTGGAGGAAGGAATTAATTCAGGGAAGTTAGAAATGGGTTACCTCAGTCTAAGGGATTTAGTTGGAAAGTTTGAGACAAAAAATGTTTAGTTAGAAGCCTGAAGGAGATATTTGCAGGTGAAAAGGTTAAAGATCAGTTGTGTGAGTACTGAAGTTAGAAGCTATCAAAGCTCTAAAGGTTAGGCAATGAAAGCAGCAGTTAAGTTAAACATATAGATGTGATAGGGAAGGGAATTTTCTCTGGTATGACTACTATAAAGGCATGCTATTGCCATAGATAGAATATTGTATTTTTATCAAGTGTTTTAAATGTTTCTATTTGTGATAAATGTAAAAAAAATTTGGTTTATTCCATTTTATCTTCTTTTGCATAAGAAACTTGTTTTTCTGGTTCAGCACAAGACCACCTCAATGAAATAAAACTATCTAACAAGCTGGATTTCAGTCTTGGACTGACTTATCCAGTAATAACATCAACTGGGATCAAAATAATATTCATTTTGAGTACAACAAATGCAACAAAGATGCTTTATATTTGATATTGTACGGAGAACTTTAGTTTTGAACATTGTAGGAGATTAACTGTTTTCAAGTTTTGTGGACATTTAAAGTGATTTCTTCAAAAGAGGTCATTGAAAATTTGTGTAGACGCTGGAGATTTTATTTTAACAAAGTTCCTAGAAATCTGATTTCTGATGGTAACTTTTTTTTTTGCTTTCGACTTGTCTGTGGCTGGTTTTGAACAGTAACTAGCTTGGAGAGGTTGTTTTATCAAGATATTTTGGAGAGAAACCTGAGCTGAGTTGGAGGAAAAATCGCTGTGAACAAGTTGATCTCTCTTATTCTGACAAGAAAACCTTCTGCATCAGTTTAGGGTGCAACCTATTGGTTAATTTGAAAGAACAATTCAAGGTCATATTTGTGAGGTTTTTATTTGTGAATAAGCTGTCTCAACAGGACTTTGTACAGAACTGTACATGATTAGTGACTTGACCATCTATGCCAGAAAATCAAAACAACAGACTCCAAAACATTCTACACTTTATCCTTTTCCCTTCAAAAACAATTAATTAGCATTCACTTTCAGAATGCCTCTGCCTAGAAATGTGTTTGTTTTCTCTTTTCCTGAAGAGAGAGAATGCATATAGATATGTATGTGTATGCCTGTCTGGTTTTCAGAGAGTAAAAAATGAGGTCTGCAGATGCTGGAGATCACAGCTGCAAATGTGTTGCTGGTCAAAGCACAGCAGGCCAGGCAGCATCTCAGGAATAGAGAATTCGACGTTTCGAGCATAAGCCCTTCATCAGGAATAAGAGAGAGAGAGCCAAGCAGGCTAAGATAAAAGGTAGGGAGGAGGGACTAGGGGGAGGGGCGATGGAGGTGGGATAGGTGGAAGGAGGTCAAGGTGAGGGTGATAGGCCGGAGTGGGGTGGGGGCGGAGAGGTCAGGAAGAGGATTGCAGGTTAGGAGGGCGGTGCTGAGTTGAGGGAACTGACTGAGACAAGGTGGGGGGAGGGGAAATGAGGAAACTGGAGAAATCTGAATTCATACCTTGTGGTTGGAGGGTCCCCAGGCGGAAGATGAGGCGCTCCTCCTCCAGCCGTCGTGTAGTTGTGTTCTGCCGGTGGAGGAGTCCAAGGACCTGCATGTCCTCGGTGGAGTGGGAGGGAGAGTTAAAATGTTGAGCCACGGGGTGATTGGGTTGGTTGGTTCGGGCGGCCCGGAGGTGTTCTCTGAAGCGTTCCGCAAGTAAGCGGCCTGTCTCACCAATATAGAGGAGGCCACATCGGGTGCAGCGGATGCAATAGATGATGTGTGTGGAGGTACAGGTGAACTTGTGGCGGATATGGAAGGATCCTTTGGGGCCTTGGAGGGAAGTGAGTGTGGAGGTGTGGGCGCACGTTTTACATTTCCTGCGGTTGCAGGGGAAGGTGCCGGGGGTGGAGGTTGGGTTGGTGGGGGGTGTGGATCTGACGAGGGAGTCACGAAGGGAGTGGTCCTTGCGGAACGCTGATAGGGGAGGGGAGGGAAATATATCCTTGGTGGTGGGGTCCGTTTGGAGGTGGCGGAAATGGCGGCGGATGATACGTTGTATGCGGAGGTTGGTGGGGTGGTAGGTGAGAACCAGTGGGGTTCTGTCTTGGTGGCGGTTGGAGGAGCGGGGCTCAAGGGCGGAGGAGCGGGAAGTGGAGGAGATGCGGTGGAGGGCATCGTCGATCACGTCTGGGGGGAATCTGCGGTCCTTGAAGAAGGAGGCCATCTGGGCTGTGCGGTGTTGGAATTGGTCCTCCTGGGAGCAGATGCGGCGGAGACGAAGGAATTGGGAATATGGGATGGCGTTTTTACAGGGGGCAGGGTGGGAGGAGGTGTAGAGATACTTATAGGGATAAGTATTTATACTTTTCTATTATTAACTGTACATATTAATCATTGCACCTCTTCTGAATAAGTTTTGATTGACAAGAAACCCACAATTCTGTCTTTTAGGAAATCTCATTAACACATCTTTGTTTAAACCCTGACACAGATAGGGTATTCAATTGATCATCTTGGTGACTGGACAAACTATTTTTATTTTACATTACAACCTATTCAATAGAGGAACTACAGCACTCCTCCAGTTTTGGTCAAAACACCAGCTGTAGCCAAGACATTCAGTGATATTCAGGGGGCTGAGTTGAGTATGCTGCCGTTACAAAAGAGGAATTGCTAGAAAAACTAAAAGGTCTTAAAATTGATAAATCTCCTGGCCCCGATGGGTTACATCCTAGAGTTCTGAGAGAGGTGGCTGAGGAAATAGCGGAGGCATTGATTGAGATCTTTCAAGAGTCACTGGAGTCAGAGAAAGTCCTGGATGATTGGAAGATCGCTGTTGTAATCCCCTTGTTCAGAAAGGATCAAGACAAAAGATGGACAATTGTAGGCCAATTAGCCTAACCTCGGTTGTTGGTAAAACTCTAGAATCCACATTAAGGATGAGGTTTCTAAATTCTTGGAAGAGCAAAGTCCGATTAGAACAAGTCAACATGGGTTTAGTAAGGGGAGGTCATGCCTGACAAACCTGTTGGAATTCTTTGAAGAGGTGACAAGTAGGTTAGACCAGGGAAACCCAGTGGATGTGGTCTATCTAGACTTCCAAAAGGCCTTTGATAAGGTGCCGCACGGGATGCTGCTGAGCAAGGTGAGGGCCCATGGTGTTCAAGGTGAGCTACTGGGATGGATTGAGGATTGGCTGTCTGATAGAAGGCAGAGAGTTGGGATAAAAGGTTCATTTTTGGAATGGCAGCCAGTGACAAGCGGTGTCCTGCATGGTTCGGTGTTGGGGCCGCAGCTGTTCACATTATATATTAATGATCTGGATGAAGTTTGCCAATGATACAAAGTTAGGTGGACAGGCAGGTAGTACTGAGGAAGTGGGGAGGCTGCAGAAGGATCTAGACAGTTTGGGAGAGTGGTCCAGGGAATGGCTGATGGAATTCAATATGAGCAAATGTGAGGTCTTGCACTTTGGAAAAAAGAATAAAAGCATAGACTACTTTCTAAACGGTGAAAAAACTTGCAAAGCCAAAGTACAAAGGGATCTGGGAGTGCTAGTCGAGGATTCTCTAAAGGTAAACATGCAGGTTGAGTCCATGATTAAGAAAGCAAATGCAATGTTGTCACTTATCTCAAGAAGGTTGGAATATAAAAGCACCGTTGTGCTACTGGGACTTTATAAAGCTCTGGTTAGGCCCCATTTGGAGTACTGTGTCCAGTTTTGGTCCCCACACCTCAGGAAAGACATACTGGCACTGGAATGTGTCCAGCGGAGATTCACACGGATGATCCCTGGAATGGTTGGTCTAACATACGAGGAAAGGTTGAGGATCCTGGGATTGTATTCATTGGAGTTTAGAAGATTAAGGGGAGACTTAATAGAAACTTACAAGATAATACATGGCTTGGAAAGGGTGGACGCTAGGAAATTTTTTCTGTTAGGCGAGAAGACTATGACCCGTGGACACAGCCTTAAAATTAGAGGGGGTCAATTCAAAACAGAAATGCGGAGACATTTCTTCAGCCAGAGAGTGGTGGGCCTGTGGAATTCATTGCCGCAGAGTGCAGTGGAGGTCGGGATGCTAAATGTCTTCAAGGCAGAGAGTGATAGATTCTTGATGTCTCGAGGAATTAAGGGCTACGGGGACAATGCTGGTAAGTGGAATTGAAATGCCCATCAGCCATGATTGAATGGCGGAGTGGACTCGATGGGTCAAATGGCCTTACTTCCACTCCTATGTCTTATGGTCTTATATTAATACATATCACCTTTTACCTTCAATACAGCACAAGCAGCAATGGTGCCTTAACACAAACAAAAAGTCTGATATGTAACATGGGTCGATAAATAGGCCATATATTTGCATTGGTCTTAAGCAGTGCCCAAATCTTGAAAGAGACAATGTCCCAATGCAGTTTTCACACTCAGACTCTGAACCATGCATTTGTAACTGGAGCTAAAATAAAGGCAAGCTATAATCAAAACAAAACACATTCATATCCGAATGTACATCCACATTCAAAATGCCCTTTTCTATCTTTTCCTTCCATTCAAGTATAGGAGTAAAACAAAACAAAATAACTGATACCAAATGGATTCCTCAGCCTCTTTCCATCAAGAAAAATACTGGCAGATTTTTAGGTAGATTCCATTGGCTGATCAAAAGTAAAAACGACAAAACACCGAGTCAAATCAAAATATATTTTACTTAAAACATGAAGAAATACCTATTCTTATTGATAATAACCACAGACAGTTGAACCCATTATTGAATAAATACATACGACTTCAATTTTAGCAAGAAATTATAAATCTGTTCAGTTCAGAATTAAAAAAATATTTCATTCATTAGATTTCACATTTAGCCTTTAATACACAAGTCCTGTACAAAAATATTCTGTTTTTTGACCAGCTCGAACATAATGGGCCAAAGGGCCTTCTGCTATACTGTAGATCTCTGTGACTAAAATAGACTTCATGGTTTCTTCACCACAGAACTTAGAACCCAAACGAGCATCTGCTGACATCTTCCCTTCAGAGAATGATAGAGGATACTTTTAAACTAATAAAATGCTAAATCAGAATACCTGAATTGTCATCAGGAAAAAGGAAGAAATGTCAATGACTGTTTGAGCCTTAAATTTTCTCATTGCTTGTGGCAGTGAAAGCAAGCTAATTATTTTATATGTCAGTTTAGAACCACCATTTCTGGACAGCTCCATTTGATTCCAAGGTCCTGAATGCGCTTTATGCATTCAAAGCTATTAGCAAAGTTTGTGAAATCACCTTGCCTACACTTGGGCACATAAATAGGAAGGGTGAGGGGTGTAAGAAGGATTGGGACAATCTGTGCTACAAGCTCATTTATCTCATTTGGTTGGCTGTGTGCACTTAAGTACAACATCCTCAATCCTGCATTGTCTACTACCTTTTTCACAGTAATTTCCTTGTCTGCTGTGCCTGAAGTTAAATTCCTGACCCATACCAGACTCTTGTCTTATTTCTCTGGAAACTTTTAATGTCCTCTGCTGAACCCTCCCCTCACTTTTAACTGTATCCATGCAATTAAACCCACCTACCCAGCATTTAAAACCCTATCTCTGCTCTGCCCAGGACCGGAAGAAACTACAGAAAGTTGTGTACGCAGCCCAGACAATCACAGAAGCCAACCTCCCATCCAAGGACTCCATTTACACTTCTTGCCAACATCATCCAACAACCCCTCCCACTCCAGTAATGCTCTCTTCCAACCTCTTCCGTCAGGCAGAAGATACAGAAGCTTGAACATACGTACCAACAGATTCAAGAACAGCTTCTTCCCTGCTGTTATTACACTGCTGGTTAGACCTCTCTAATTTCAAATCTAATGCTGACCTAGCTTTTGTGCCCCTCCTGTGCAGTTGTAACCTATATGCCTCACCTGTCTAAGCACCCTATCATCAGTATGTCCTTGTATGCTACGATCTGCTTGTACTGCTCGCAAGACAAAACTTTTCACTTGACTTAGGTACATGTGACCTCAATAAATCAAATTTAATCAAATTATACCAGGATTCTAATCCCTGAGGGAGGGTTACACCCAAACGTCGAATTCTTCATCTCCTCATGCTGCCTGGATTGCTGTGTTCTTCCAACCTCCTACCTGCCTACCTAGGATTCTCATCCCAGCATGATTAAGGTGGGCCTGTTCCATCCAAATAGCTCTATCTTCCCCGTATTAAAGCAATGTCCCATGAATTCAAACAAGTTTCTCCCAGACCAATCCTTGAGTCACGCATTTACCTTTCTAATCATGTTGACCCTGTGGCAATTACCTTGTGGGTCAGGTAGCAATCCAGAGATGATCATTTTGGTTTTTCTTTATTACTTAGCTCTTAGTTGCTCATATTGCCTCAGCAGAAACCTCTTTCCTCTTTTAATCTATATCATCGGTACCTATATGGACCACAAAAACTGGATCTTTCCTCTCCCACATCAAGTTCCTCTGCAGCCCAGATGAGATACCCTATCCCCTTCAGCGTTCAGGACTCTTGATCCTGGTCACAGAGAACAGTGTCAGTTCCCTACAGCCCCCGTACTCATAAATACAGGGAACAAGAATCACAAACCCGTTAGACAAGCTTAAGAGCTGAGGTTCCTTCAGCAATACCTCCTGGAATGCTCTATCTGCCTTGCTCATAGCCACACCCTCATGTTCCTCACCACTGACCAAACTTGAGGTAGTTTATCTCAGGGTGTGACTGCTTCCTGAAATACAACGACCAGGTAACTCTCCTCCTCCCTGGTGTGTTGCAGTGTTTGAAGCTCAGAAAGCAGCTCATCAACTCTGAGCAGGAGTTCCTCAAACAGTCAACACTTGTTAAAGTTACGGTCACTATGCACCACAATGGAGTCCATGCATCAAATTTTCTTACTGGTTAGAAACTAGGTAACTTGCTGTTCAATGGAGAGATTCTGATGTCACCACTTAGGAATCAAAAGGAAAATCTCAAAGAAGTTTCTTGATGTTAAGGTTTGGATCTTTTCACTCTCTATTTTGTTTCAAACTTTCTTGCCACAGCTCATGCCACATCGGGATTTCCACTCAGACTTTTTCCAGTACTAGTTTGCAAATCATTGATTTGTTTTAGAAATAAAATTTTATAACATTTTTAGGAAGTTTATGGCATTGAAGGCGGCTGTTTGGCCTATTATGCCATGCTGGTTCTTTGCAAAGACAAATCCTAGTGCCCTGCATTATTCCCATAACCCTGTATCATTCTCCAGTTTACCAGCTTTTCTGAAAAAGAGATGCAATGCCTCTTTGCATTGCAATGAGGTGTGGCTGGTTCTGGAGCACAAGCTTTCAGTATTAACTGACAGAGGAACTAGAAAGATTAGGTGCATAGTCAGAATTTTGGCAGAATAAGGTTGAGGGAGCAGCAGAGAAGTCTTACAGAGAAGGTGAGCTCAGTGAGATCATTTCATCATGTAATCATTACAGTGAAGGAATGAGGGAAGATGGGGGAAGAAATTAGAGGAAGATGTGAGCTCTTGGTCAAGTAGGTGATGTTTAGAAGACATTTGGTTTGTGAGCTAAGAAAAGTACATAGGCTCCTCATTTTTGGATATCACGGTGATGGTGGTGAGCTGGGGGTTCAGAAGACAGATTGTAGGGGTAGAGAGAAACCAAGGTTATCTTTGGTTCAAAGGATGATCCTGGAATTTTGACAAGTTTTGGCTGAGGACAGCAGATCCCACTGATGCTGATAATCCTGGATGAGCAATTCTGCATTTTCTTTTCAACGTATTTCATAATATTCAGGGTTAGGAGATATACCCCTTCACATTCTAAAATATTAACACATTTCAGGAAGGAACTGGTGTGCAGAAATCTACAAATATTTAAAAAAGCCTTAAAACTGAAATTTTTTAAAAAAGCCTCAATCACCAACCTTAATTTTAAAGCATTCGTCTAAATCTCTCAGAAATCACATGATCTAATTATTAGGCTGTAGTTGTACAAGTTACTTTTTAAGAAACATTGGCTTTCATCTTAGAAGTTAGATTCATATCACATTATGCCATACCTACCTGAGCATGTATTCCAGTGTAACACCGAGTGCAATAGTGAATCAGGTAATTCCCCTTCACCATCAAACCTCGCCATTTAAACTTCTCAAAAATCCCCAATGAGGTCTGCGGTGTATCTAAATAAGGTCATATATGCTAATGTAGACACATAAACAACAGTTTGAAAATCCCGTATTTATTAATTTAGAAACTTTAGTCAAGATTTGTCATAATAATAGAGAGGAGTGTGTGGTGGGTGGAGACAGGGGATTTACAGCGCCCAGTCCTCACAGCTCATCCAATCCTGCCATTCAGACTTCTTGCACTATGTTATATTATTCACAAAAGACAACAGGAGTAGTTACTATATTTATTTCAATTACTTCACTAATGTTCTTTAGAGAAGGAAACTGCTGTCCTTACCTGGTCTGGAATATATATGATTCCAAACTCACAGCAATGTAGTTGACTCTTAACTGTGCTCTGGGCAATTAGGGATGGGTAATAAACGCTGGCCTAGCCAGTGACACCCTCAACCCATAAATGAATAAAAGAAAGGATTATATCCTATTTAAAGGAAAATTTAATATATTCTGAATAAAGTATGATGGAATGTTGCAACCTAAACACACACATGAACTTGCAAAAACACCTATTACTTGGACATTTATAGAAAATTCCAGTTTGGTGGTCTAATTGAACAAGAGTTTTGAAATTGATTCATAATCAGCACTTAGAAGTTTAGAAATAAAACCTAAAATGTTATGAATTTTCCTAAAACTGCTCGTTTGATTCATGGAAGCAATGTATTCCTAGTTTGTAAGATTGTTATGTTTTGAAATGATCTAATTTCAGATAAAATGGAGGAATGAAGAAAGTCATGTGACCTGAATTCTACCCAACAAGGAGCTCGATGGCTTAGGTAATAAGAGTTTAAAAAGGGAGTACAGATTGTTGTATTGGGAGGAAACTGCAAGATAAGTTACCCTGGAAACACTGACCAGAGCAACTCTATTGATGGCAGATAAACTCTCAAGTCTCCAAATCTCACTGGGAGGCATTCAGAATGTCAGGTGTTGTGAACATTTATCTTTATACAATCTTTTGAGTTTGGTGGGGTGGGTAAGAGTCTAAAGATTAGGTAATTAGCATTTCGACTTTGATGCAACGTTCATGTGGCTCATATTACCATGATGGCAGAGAGTCGTAGAGTCTGTAGGAGAGTGTTGTATGATCAAGCTGCAGGATTTTTCTAAACCAGACAAAGAAAGGTCAGTCCACATGGAATTGAGAGCATGAGGAAGAGTGCAAGAAAATAGAGACATTCAGTTTCTCTTGTTCATCACGCAGAATGTGGATGAGAGCTTGCACTCAAATTGAAGAGACTGAGATCATGAGGTTTTAAACAAGGCTGCAAGACTTGCCCAACTTTGGCTAGAGAGAGGGACCTCCAAGATAAATCTCAATGTGAAAGCCAGTTTGGATATGAGAAGTTATTCAGCTGGAAAAGAGGAGAAGAAATTGGAAGCTGGCTGCCAGAAGTTTTTGGAGAATGAATTGTCCATTAAAGGGAGACAATAAAGCATAACCATCAAGGATGATTGTTGATCATTTTAAAAGTTAAAGTGGTCCTTTTCTACAACTTAGGGTATAGGTTCCTTATTGAATAAGACTAGACATTGGTGCTTTTAATTTATTACAGTGTACATCTTAAAATTTTAAATTTATTGACTGATCCTTCCAGTTATTGGAAATTTAAGTATATTTGTAAAAGTGATCAGTCTCTAAATAATGCCAGCACGGACTAAACTTATCTTTACCATTCACTTGTGACTTGAATCCTACATCAGTGTTTTCTAGATTTAAGTGGCAATACTGTGGTAACTTTAGAAAGCTGCCACAACATCCCTAAAACAAACTATTTCTCTTGTCAGTTTTAGTTTGCCAGGCAGAGTGAGTAAGACTGAAGTGACAAAACTAACAATAATTATGTTTCACTCTAGGTTGTCTGCTGTCTTGCTGAGTAAAACTTTCAAGATGAGTCAGTTTCCTCAGGGAAACTGTCACTTTTCCCACTGAAAGCCATTGCAGTTTTGCAGAAAAATTCTGCAGTGCCTTTTAAAGGAAATACATATACTTGCATTTCATTTGTATGGGAATAAAATTACAAGTGTACACGCACATGAAAATGGTGATCAAAAACGTGCAATAGCCGGAATAATAAGAGTATAGTGTTCTGGGGAAATCTCTTTTTGTTTGAAATTCCAGGTTTCACTACTCTGAGCATTCATTTCCAAGATAACTGGATTGCTTCAACAAAGCCCAGAATGTACCTTAGTACAGTTTCGACAACTTCACACAGGAGCAGAAAGGATAAATAAGACTTTTTATTCAGTTTGCAGATAGATCTAGCATTTTGAAGTAGTGTTTTTAAAAAAAAGTTGAGGTAATAGCTGTCAACTCATAATGACACTGAATCTCTTTAAAAATAGCATTCAAATCTTCACATTGGGGTGAAAATCTTCTGTATTTTTAACATCAAACAATAGGATTGTACCATTGATTAACAGAGATAAAGACTATTTTGAATTTCAAGTGATACTGAATTTAATTTCATTTCTAAAAAAAGACAAGAGATTAATGACACGTTACATAATTTCCAAGAGTTTCTTATCATCTGTTCAAGGTCACAGGCATTCCTAATGACTGTTACACTGCACCAAATTTGATCAGAAGAAACATTTGTCATGAGACTGGACCTTTCCTGGTTTATCATTGGGTCTTTTTTTTTACTGCAGCCTAACTGTATTTCAGAAGCTGTAATGAGGTTTCCCTAGTTATTTTCAAGGATAGTAGCTTTGAAGTGAAATCCAATTGACTCAGAGGTTTAACGTTAACATTTTGGATCTTCGAATATGACCAGCAAGCCTAAAGGCATGGTAAGCTCGAGGGATAGCTGACAAATATTCTCCTCCAGTTTGTTTTGGCTGGTTATAATATATTTCCCGAACACTATGAACACAATAATTGATCTGTCTCAGAGTCAGATTTTTGCAGAGGCATGAAGATTCCACAGACCATGAAAAATGGCAGGTTGGAACCAGATGCACAAATCCTGCTCCCATTTCCAACAGATTAATTTTTTTTGTCAGTATTGAGAAGGGTTCAGGCTGTGAATCATAAAGGACGAATACCCTGTATTCAGTAAGATCATTTGACCTTAATGCTGAGTGCAAACAGATGCCATTTTGGCTGTTACAAAAGAAATAACCAACAGAGTAAGAACTGTGAATTGATGGAACACTCTTGGAGATGGTTCAAGTGTCATGATCTGAAATTTGTTTTTAAATTTCCCCACTCTTTAAATATGTAACAAAACGCTGAAGTTGTCGATGAGAGTTTAATAAAACTTTGTTGGATGCTTTGATTGACAGGCCATCTGGTGTCAGTTAGAAAATAAATAATTAACATTTGATCATGCAGTTTAATAAAATTCTCTATTGAAATTTCCCTAAGGCCTCTCATTCTGTCATTATGAATGATTTTCTGTTTCAAAGGTTTTAATTATCACAGCAGGTAGTTTTGTGTTCACTGTTCAACTGACAGGTTAAAGAGGCTACTAAAGGATTAATTGTTCTTGATGTGGGGTCTGAATAGAAATGTGGTTGCGTTATTGAGAGATTAACCATAATTAAAAGCTTCAAATGGGTTTCTTTCTTTATTCACTAACAAGTGTGTAATCACAGTAAGAAAAAGTAATTGATGGAGAGCTGACTTTAATGGGACAATAACAGAACTGAGCAGTTTAATTAGAACATGACGTTGGTGGGAAAAACAGTACCTGGTCATCTTCAAAGAGCAGATGGTTTGGATACAGTTGAAGTACATTCCCTCTGATAGAAAACATAGGACAAACAATCCAGAGTTTCCAGGATGACAAAGGAGATAGAAATTAACATTAGAAAGAAAATGTGTGCTTATGGCAGACATGAAGCAGGAAACACAATATAGAATCAATAGAAAAACCAAAGATTTTGGGGGAAGGTGAAAAGTAATAGAAGCAAAGTGGAACTATGAGAAAATAGCAGCTAATATAAAGGGTAATCCCATAGTCTCCAAGTGACATTGACATAGTAAGAGAGTGGTGAAATGAGGAGTTAGGGCTGATCAGAGACCAAAAAGGTCCCCAAAAAGTCTTCAATGTATTGCTAGCACTTTAATTGACAAGGCACAGGATGAGATGCATCCAAGGATTTTGAAGGGAAAAAAGGGTAGAAAGAGAAGGTAGAAATTGCCAATAATCTTTCAGTCTTCCCTGGACTCAGGGAAGGTGTCAGAAGACCGGAGAATTGCAAACATTACGATCTTGCTTGTAAGGATAATCCCAGTAATTACACACAACTTAGTTTAACTTGAGTGATGGGGAAAATTCGAGAAACAATTATTTGAGGTACCATTATTAATGACATAAAAAAAAAATTAATTTCTTAAAGGTAAATTGTTTTTACCCAGCTTACTGGAGTTTTATGTAGAGACAACAGGAAGAATGTACTGTGGTTTTACCTGTCCTCCAGTGTTAGGAAGTGTAGCACTGGCCTGGTTGCCATGGGGTACTCTGAGTACTTGGAGTGTTCTGTACCATCTGTCCCTCAGAATAAAGTTAAAAATCACACAACACCAGGTGATAGTCCAACAGGTTTAATTGGAAGCACACTAGCTTTCATCAGATGAAGGAGTGTCGCTCCGAAAGCTAGTGTGCTTCCAATTAAACCTGTTGGACTATAACCTGGTGTTGTGTGATTTTTAACTTTGTACACCACTGTCCAACACCGACATCTCCAAATCATCCCTCAGAATAGTTTGTCAAGGAAAACACTTTTAACCACAAGTCCATAAGAAAGTGGTCAGCACAGTGTCCTCGAGACCCTGTGGGTAAAGGAGAAGGTGGATCCTGCTGCATGCTTCCTCGAACAGACTGTCAAACCCATTTGGCAGAATACCTCGTCACTAAAACTTTACAAGCACCAAGTCATAGCTTGGCTGGTGGCGAGAAGGGCAGTGCCTGTGAGATCTTTCATGTACGCCCAGGTTCTGTCTGTGCCACTACATGCTGAGGGGGAGGTGCGTGATGGTAAAGACTGTCACACATCATCTGCCTTCACAAAGAATGTCTGAACAGAGATGCAGTGGTTTCAAATTTCATCCAGAACTCTGAGTTCTATGGTCTGTTCCTCAGGATGC
Organism: Hemiscyllium ocellatum; assembly: GCF_020745735.1. NCBI lineage: Eukaryota > Metazoa > Chordata > Chondrichthyes > Orectolobiformes > Hemiscylliidae > Hemiscyllium > Hemiscyllium ocellatum. Next base: position 41,303,562 of record NC_083437.1, on the reverse strand, counting down.
ACACAGGGACAAACATTGACTGCTTCTGGAGGATTGCCCTTGAGATGTTTTATGGTCTGCCCAAAACTTGATCTTTCCTGTGTAAAGTTGACTTCAACCGAGTGTTGCAGAGCGGTACATTCCAAGGCCCAGGACTAAGGGACACACTAAAGCTGCCGTCTTGCCGCAGTAGGGAAAGACCACTGCCTGAGGTCTTTCTGCTGAAGTACAATGGGGGTCCATTGAGTTATCAGATCCTCCCAGTGCCTCAAATATCGTTTTGTATAAATAAGAAATTGATTAGATTAGATTACTTACAGTGTGGAAACAGTCCTTTCGGCCCAAGTCCACACTGACCCGCCAAAGAGCAACCCACCCAGACCCATTCCCCTACATTTACCCCTTCACGTAACACTACAGGCAATTTAGCCTGCACATTTTTGGACTGTGGGAGGAAACTGGAGCGCCCGGAGAAAACCCATGCAGACACGGGGAGAATGCGCAAACTCCACACAGTCAGTTGCCTGAGGCAGGAATTGAACCCGGGTCTCTGGTACTGTGAGGCAGCAGTGCTAACCACTGTGCCACAGTGCTGCCCAATCAATTGGGGTTTTTTTTGCAACTATAGGGAATGCCAAATTCCAATATTTATCTGTTATTCACGTGCAAAAACTGTACTGAAATGCCTCAGTAACTGTAGGTATATAAAGACTGTTTGTGGATAAAGTATATTTTTGCAATAAAAAAACAGAAAGGATGGATGAGGGTAACTGCTGATGTGTTGTTCATAGATTTCCAGATAAAATTTGATTTAGTGTCACACAACAACGTTACAGGTCATAGTATAAAAGGCACAGTAGCAACATTGATACAAAGTTGGCTGAATGAAAGGAAATAGAGTGTAATGGTGCACAGATACATTTTGGCCTGGAGGAAGGTTTCTAGCGGAGGCCTCCCAGGACCCTTACTTTTCTGGATTTATATTAATAATCTGGATCTTAGTGGTGCAAAGGACAATTTCAAAGATGACAGCAAACTTGGAAAAATTGGAAGCTGAGAGGACAGTGTGGAACTCCAAAAGGATTTTGATAAGTTGTTGGAGTGGGTGACTAGGTCGCAGATGAGATTCAACGCAGAGAACTGCCAGGTGATGATTTTGGTCAGAAGAACAGTGAAAGACAATATAAAATAGGTGTACAATTCTAAATGGGGGTCCAAGAACAGGGAGACCTGGCTGCATTTGTTAACAGAACACGGAAGGTGGCTGGGCAGATGGAGAACAATTCATAAAGCACGCAGTGATATGGAGTTGTCGGTGTCGGATTGGCGTGGACAAAGTCAGAAGTCACATGACACTAGACTATAGTCCAACAGATTTGATTGAAATCACAAGCTTTGGAGCACTACTCCTTCGTCAGGTCATTTCACCCAGCGAAGGAGCAGCAGTACGGAAGCTTGTGGTTTTAAATAAAACTTCTGAACTAGTACCAGGTGTCATGTGACTTCCAACTTTAAAGCATAGTGTTCTCGGTTCTATTAATAGAGCATAGCGTACAAGAGCAAGGTGGTGATGCTGAACCTATCCAAGCTACTTGCTGGATCTCAGCTATAGAATTGTGTACAGTTCTGGGCTTCATATTGTAGGAAAGATATAAATGCATTGGAGAGAGTGCAGAAGCAAATTTACAGGAATGGGTCCAGAAATCAAAACATTCATTACAAGGACAGCTTGAAGAAGTTGGGACAGTTATTCTTGGTGAGTAGGCTGAGAGGAGATGCGATAGAAGGTTTCAAAAGCTTGAGCAGGCTGAGTAGAGTAGATAGGGAGAAGCTGTTCCTGTTCGTAACAAAAAAAAACAAGAGGGAGTAGACTTTAAGTAATGGGCAAACAAAGCAAGGACGGTGTGAGAAAAGACTTTTACAATTTGACAATTCAATCGCATTCTGAAACAGACATTTTATTGCACACAGTCCCCCAGAGGACTTAGTCATAAAGTCATACAAAGAATCCAGAATCACAATGTGTACTATTAAAAATGCTTCATTAATGTTGATTATTTTTGAAGGCATCTCATTAACTATCTGGAAATTAACATACATGCAGTTTTTGAAGGCAAGGTTGAAACAAAGCTACAGAATTTGAAAAAGCTGCGTTTGAGGAAAGAACAGGTCAAAATAAAATGATTTTGCCATGCTATTCTTGTGGTGTAACCATTTTTCAATGTATGGTAGAAAGCACAATTAGCCACAGAAAACTCAGCACAACATTGTGGGCCAAAGGGCCTGTTCGTGCTGTACTTCTCTATGTTCTAAAACTTGCTAACGTAGCTGAAGGAAGAACCAACGCAAACTGTGTATTTGGTTTGAATTGTCCACAGGGAGAAACAAGATAATTAACCGTAGCCAAAAGTTGCATTATTCCTAGTCAACAACCATAATGCAGCATGAACAGAGGAGATTTGCCAGCCATAGTCTCAGTTAAGAAAGATTTTCAGCACAAGATTACAAAAAAGGGAAGAAATGGGATAAAGGAATAACGATGGCAAACAGTACAGAGCAAACAGGAGGTTCAATGAATGGAAATCCACAAGCCAGAATATAAGAAACCTTAATATACTACCTGAAGACATGTTTGCCTTTGCACTCTAATTAGTATAAAGGTTAAGGAGGACTGAAAAATAATTTATCACACAAATTACTAAGTCCCTGCATAATGTTTAAATTGACAATAAATTAAGTAGATGGTTACACAAGATATCACCAAAATAATTTCAATTCATAAAACAAACTAAAATATTGACCAAACTTAGCAGTGTCTGCTCACATATTGTTCAAAATGCTTCAAGCAAGCACAGGATTGATAGAAAAAAGGAAAAAAAACTGTTTCTAAAGCAGGATGACATTTTAAACATGAATAAATGCAAGGTATTGTGCCATTAGAAAGTGGTTTGAGTGAAGAAAACAACCTGCATTACTGCAGTAGGAAGAAGAAATGCTGGAGAAACTCAGCACATCTGGCATCATCTGTGGAGCGAGAAACAGACAGCTTCTGCATTACTGCATATATATTTTAATGACAATGGGAAATCTCAGCTCCAGCTTACTGAGCCTTTCCAAAATGTTTATTGAAGGAAAAAAATAGAAGCGTTACTTCAAAAAGTCTTGTTATTTTCAAAACAATTTGATCGTAAACTGATAAGCAGAAGATAGACATTTCTTCACAATGGCCTTACAAATTTGAGAGCTCCCATGATGTGCAAATTGCATAAAAACTTAATGCTGAACGGCACAAGATTTCATCTATGATGACACAATCGTATCTCATTTTGTTACCATTTTGAACAAATCCATGGTTTGTTTTGAGCACCGGATTTTGATACTGACATTACTGTTATTGACGGATGTAATGCAATTTACAATTCAAAGCTTGAGAAGAAACTGAAAGAATCAAAGTGACGTTTTTCTTATTTATATAACCTTTCAAGATCTATTTTTAAAAAGACCTGTTACCACTCTTAACATTAATTCCCATCATTCCCAGAGTGACGTTATCAACGTATGTTGAGAAACTCTAAGATTCGTAAGCCACATCCATAGCTAGTTCTATTTCCACACTCCTGCCCAGCAGGATAGAAAACTAAAAGTATCCGAGTGGAATAAAAACTAGGGAGAAACTCAGCACGTCTGGCAGCATCTGTGGAGCGAGAAACAGAATTAACATTTCAAATCTGACATGATGTTTTGTTGGAGTGCAAAGTAAATTTCACCACATTAGCAGTGTTCAATTAGAAAATAATCATAATATTTTCGATCTGGATTCAGATCATTGGTTTGGTGTAAATTCTGTTGAATAATGAAAACCTATGTAGATTTGCAATGATATCTTATCATTTTGCTAGTGAAAAGGCACAGAAATCATACAGGCATGCATCTAATAACTTAATTTCACATGATTGTCATTGTTTCTGATTTTCCAAGGCATTCATCACAAGTGTAGCTCATGTGTTAGAGTAGTCTTAACTGTAGTTTTTTTTAGAATTACTAACATGCTTACTGGCCTCAACAGTCAGTTTCAAGATACATGTGCACCACTTCTACTTGCAGTTAGGTTTCATTATATTCATCAGTTACCTAGAACTTGGTCAAAGTGCACAGATGAAACAATTTCCTCTGTTTTAGGATATAGTCAGTAGTTTCCACACTGGCCTTTTTGAAATACTAAAGAAGGATCTTAATTTCTGAGATTTGAGCAATTAACACTACCTTTCATTTTTCAATTATATGCCACTTCTGTAAAATGATGCCTATATTATGAGGATTCTCACTAAACTCTCTCAAATTCATATTGCACCGATCCTTATATTTTTACTTTTCTTTCCCAACTCTACTAAATTTCTTCAATTTATGCAGAACCTTTTTAGCTGGAGAATTCTGTTGCAGCGTTACCTAACCATTTGGTAAAAGATGAGTCATATTGGACTGTTGCTTGCATATAAAGTACAAAGTGTTAAATGACTGAATTGTGCAGCCAATGAAACTACTGAATACAAGAGTCTCTGAAGCTCTGAATTATCCTCTTCCTGTGTTTGAGTCTCAAAAATGCCACTTTACGCACTGCCTGATCTCAAAGCATTTTGTTTTTGTTCACACTGTCTCCCACTCTTATTCTTTCTCAGGATCTCTGGGTTCCGAAGATCCTCTAACAAATTAAATCCTCCCTTCAAGTCCTCAATAGTGTAGATTTGTCATAAATAGTGTTTCTGGGATTTTAACTGGTTTCACTTTTATTCTTTTCACACTCTAGAACATGGCCCTTCAGATTGATTTCTTTAGAAAAATAGACTGTAGCACTCTTTCTGCTTGTATTTCAAAACAGAAGTTATTTCACTGATACAACAAAAAATACAGTACCTGATTATTGGAAAAATTACGTAAGCAGACCTGATTTATGTAGCTCCTGAACAAGGGTTTTTTTAAGAACAAAGTTTTGAGGATGTGATTTTCAGACAATTACTTTAACACATTTAAAAAGTGACATTTATTGACACAGCTTGCGGGGGTTGTTGAGTTAGGTAATATCCATTTGTAATGTTTCATTTTATGAATGATTCTAAGATGGAGTAAAGATTGATTTCTGATCTCATCCTTCATACAGGAATGTAGCCATGATGCTACTACTATGTAAACATGAGCTACCTTTATCTTTCTCCATCTGCTGCCACATTTTGGACATACACATACTATCAATCGTTTTTAGGAGTTTCGTAGTCAAAAATGTTTCCTGTGTACCAATAAGAGATTTCATTTATTCACCATGCTAATTTGCAACACTACCACTCCTAATGAATGCAGTATCTCCTAAAACTACTTGTTTTCCTATTTCAGTCACACAAATATGTATAGGAATAAAATGAACTGTTCAAAATTCCATGGAACAGCTTTACATATTATCAGGCTCCTGTTACCTCTCCATGCCAGGAGAGTTGAACTGGAAGAAAACTTGGTTGGTCCCTCAATAAAATGCACCATTCTGAAGAAGGGTCACTGGACCCGAAGCGTTAACTCTGATGTCTCATCACAGGTGCTGCCAAACCAACTGATTGGCAAGTTCTGTTGTTTCTGATTTACAGAATCTGCAGTTCTTTTGGCTTTTATTTAAAATGCACCAAGTTCTTCTTGGTGCTTAACATAGGAAATAAAATTTCAGTTAGCGGAAGAAAAACCCATTATCATTTAAGTAACAACTAAAAATTACAGTGATATTATTTTTGGACAGATGAATCAAGATGCGCTGAGTAGTCTTCCCTTCGGAAGACTATCTAAGATTACAAAGGGACCTTGATCAATTGGTCAATGGCCTGAAGAGTGGCAGATGGAATTTAATTTGGATAAACATGAGGTGTTGTATTTTGGTAAAACAAACAAACAGGTTCAGGACTTCTACAATTAATGGTAGGACCATGGGTGATGTTGTAGAACAGAGACCCCTCAGGATTCAGCTCCTTAGTTCTTTGAAAGTTGCTTTACAGGTATACAGGGTAATTAAGAGGGCATTTAGCACGCTTTCCTTCATTGTTCAGACCATTCAGTGTAGGAGTTGTGATGTTATATTGAGAATGTGCAGGACATTAGTGAACCACTTTTGGGGTACTGCATAAAGTTCAGAACGCCCTGCTATAGGAAGGAAATTAGCGAGTTTTGAGAAGATTTGTAGTTCAGGTCGAGGTACTGGATGTAAGTTTGCTCGGTGAGCTGGAAGGTTTGTTTTCAGACATTTTGTCACCATACTGGGTAACATCATCAGTGAGCCTCTGGTGAAGCACTGGTGATATGGCCTGCTTTTTATTTGTGTTTAGGTTTCCTTGGGTTGGTGACGTCATTTCCTGCGGTTTTGTCATCTCCTGGTCTTTTCCTTGGAGTGGTAAATGGGATTCAAGTCAATGTGTTTGTTGATAGAGTTCCGGTTGGAATGCCATACTTCCAGGGATTCTTGCCCGTGTCTCTGTTTGGCGTGTCCTAGGATGGATGTGTTGTCTCAGTCGAAGTGGTGTCCTTCCTCATCTGCATGTAAAGATACTAGTGAGAGTGGGTCATGTCTTTTGTGGCTAGCAGATGTTCATGTATCCTGGTGGCTAGTTTTTGTATGTTTGTCCAATGTAGTGTTTGTTACAGTTCATGCAAGGTATTTCGTAAATGACATTAGTTTTGCTTGTTGTCTGTATAGGGTCTTTCAAGTTTATTAGCTGCTGTTTTAGTGTGTTAGTGGGTTTGTGGGGCTAGCATGGTGCCAAGGGGTCTGAGTAGTCTGGCAGTCATTTCCCAGATGTCTTTGATGTAGGGGAGACTGGCTAGGGTTTCTGGATGCATTTTGTCTGCTTGTTTGGGTTTGTTGCTGAGAAATTGGTGGACTGTGTTCATTGGGTGCCTATTCTTTTTGAATACATAGTATAGGTGATTTTCTTCTGCTCTTCATAGTTCCTCTGTGCTGCAGTGTGTGATGGTGGCTTATTGAAATAATGTTCTAATGCAGCTTCGTCTGTGGATGTGACCCATCCTATCACCTTAAAAATATGGCCCCTTGTCTTGAAATCCACCATTCTTGGGAAGAGACACCTACCATTAACTTGACCTATACTCATGATTTTGTAAACTTCTATAAAGGTCACCATCTAACCTCCTATGCAGCAGAGAGAAAAAAAAATCCTCACTATCCAGCCTTTCCTTATAACTCAAAATTTCCATTCCCACAAACATCTTTTCTGAACCCTCTCCAACTTAATAATATCCTTCCTATAAAAGGGCGACCAGAATTGGACAGAGTACTCCACAGGAGGCCTCATTAACGTCCTGGATATCTTCAACTTGACATCTCAATTCCTCTACTCAAAGGTCTGAACAATGAAGGCAAGTGTGGTAAATGCCTTCATCACCATCCTGTCTACTTGTGATTCAACTTCCAAAGAACTATGAACTTCAACCCTAGGTCACTCTGTTTTATAACACCACCCAAGGCCCTACTATTAATCATTTAAGTCCTGCCCTTATTTGTTTTACCAAAGTGCTTGCATTTATCCAAATTAAACAATCTGCCACTCCACAGACTTTGAGCAGTTGATCAAGATCCCTTTGTAATCTTAAATAATCTTCTTCACTGTCCACTTTACCAGCAATTTTGGCATCATCTGCAAATTTATTGACCAATAAATTCTCATCTAAATCATTTATAGAAACGACAAAAAAAAGGGGGATCCAGCATGGATCCCTGTGGAACATTACTGTTAACAGGCCTCCAGTCTGAAAGACAACCCTCTAACACCAACTCTGTCTCCTGCCATTAAGCCAATTTTGTATCCAATTGCCAAGTTTGCCCTGAAACCCACGTGATCTAACTTTATTAATTAGACTACCAAGTGGAACCTTGTCAAAGGCTTTACTAAACTCCAAGTGAAAAACGCCAACAACTCTGCCCTACTCAAACTTCTTGATTACTTTCTCAAAAAACTCAATCAAGTTTGTGAGACACGATTTCCCTCACACAAAGCCATGCTGACTGTCCCTAATCATTCCTTGCCTCTCCAAATGCATATAAATCCTATGTTTCAGAATCACTTCCAACAACTTACCTGTCACCAAAGTCAGACTAATAGGTCTACAGTTCCCAGGCTTCTCCTTACACCCATTCTTAAACAAAGGCATAATATTAGCCACTCTTCAGTCATTCGGCACGTCACCCGCTGTTATACATAATACAAATATTTCTGCAAGGGGCCCCGCTATTTCTGCCCTAATTTTCCATAATGTCTCTGGATACATTAGATCAGATCCTGGAGATTTATCCACCTTCATATTTTCTAAGTCCTCCAGCACGTACTCTTCTGTAATGTGAATTGCTTTTAAAAACATCAATATTTATTTTGAGTTCTCTAGCCTCCATTTCTCTCTACTTTTGTACAGTTTTTACTGTACAAAATATTCATTTAATATCTCACCCGTCACCTGAAGTTCAAACAAAGATAAACTCTTTGACCTTTAAGGTGCCCGACTCTCTCTCTCTAGTTGCTCTCTTACTCATAACGTACTTGTAGTATCTCTGTGTGCTGAATGCAGAGTTACTACACATTTTCTCCTGTCTTTACAAAAGATAAGCTGATGGAACATCTCAGATTGTAAATGAAGAAACTGTCTTAGAAACAAAATATATTAATTTCCAGTGAGGTACACTTTGCTTCTTGTTTTATGGAAAATAAGTAAAATAAGCACTTTGGTGTTAGACAGTACTCAATTTCAAAATATGTTTTATTTCATGTTAGGAATAACCTGGGTTTACTTTACCATTCTTACTAGTCTCTTTATATCTGTGACTGACTCTAGAACAATATCTCCTCTCCCCAGAGTCTAGCAAATCAGTCTTTCTGCTTTAGCTTCCATTATCTTGACGATATTTATATTTGCCAATACAGTTTTGAAGATGAACACATACCATAACTGATGGTCCTTTTGGAATGAATCAGAATGCAATATTAATATAATATTTATTTGCTATTTCCACAGAGGGAAAAGATGTAGGGGAGACCTGGGGGGCGGCTTTTTCACACAGGGGGTGGTGCGTGTGTGGGATGGGTTGCCGGAGGAAGTGGTTGAGGTGCAATTGCCGCATTTGGGAAGTGTTTGGATTGGTGTATGAATGGGGGGTTTTGGATGGATGTGGGCCGGATGCTGGCAGGTGGGACCAGATTGGCATATCTGGTCGGCATGGACAGGTTAGACCGAAGGGTCTGTTTCCATGCTGTACATTTCTATGACTATATAATAAACCCTTTCCACTTTGCCAATTTTCTAGCCTTTCTACGTATTGCATAATCATTAGGGAACTCGTCAAGTTACAGAAATTATTTTTTGGACTTTTAATACCTTTTAATTGCAGGCAACATCATTAGATATACGTAGAGTCTGAGAGCTCTTACGGCTTTGCAGTTATGTCCATTCTGAGCTAGAAAGCCTGGATTCAAATCCCACCTGTTCCAAAGGTGTCCCCTTACACATCTGAACAGCAGTGTCTGTGTTCAACTGTATTTGAACACTTCAAAAATACAAGGTGTGGTGTGCATTAATGCAGAACTTGCATTTTAAAAAAAACCCTCAGTGTTCTGGACACTCATGCATTTTCAGCACTATTTAAGTTATTTTAAATGATGGAGAAAGTGTCAGGTTTATGTTCGAGTTTGCTAATAGCCCTCAGACGGGGCTAGAGTGCTTTAGTCACCTGTAGCACAGAGGAAAAAGATAAACTGGAGCTCCCCACTCCAAGTAATGCTTACTGAACATTTACACATTTGATAATCAGATAAAAACAGGAACAGGTTTGGTTGTTCTTCTCTCTGAAGTCTACTAGCTTGCTGACAGTTACATGAAGAAAATATCAGACGGCCGACAGTGCCCTTGAACTTGGAACTCAAACAAAAATCAGAGAATAGAAAAGAAAACTCAGTGTAAACATATTTCCAAATCCTCTATTTGTTAAACACAAGAGAGTTTGTGGCTAGTGGCCCTGTCTCTGTGGCAGAAGCTCCATATTTGAGGGGCATGCAACGTGCATCCACACAGCAGAGAATAGATTGATTGTCAACCTGTAAATCTTCCAACATGCCTATGGCAGATGGTAACAGCAGAAGTGTTTCCTGGTCAGCTAAAACTGTGTAGTATTTGCAGACACAACTGCCACTCCATGTGTAACCTCTTGCCACAGGCTGTAGGCCTGGTGAGGTCCTCCTCACTTCAAGGGACTGCTGACGATTTGTTGAAACTTTGGGTGCTTTTGCCAATATTTACAATTGGTAAAACACGTAGGAAGCTGTGGTTTCAAAAACATTCCTTCTGAAATGAGGAAAATAACAATTTTGATCAAAGATATCACTATACTGCCTTGCAGTACAGTGACCAATCAAGGATCATTCATTTTCAAACTGCTGGAACCAATTGTTGACACTGTAGAGCTAGCTTCCTAAGGTGGTTATCCTCAATACTAAATCATCCAGATCTTAGACTTCCATATGGCTTATATGTAAAGAAGGAAACACAAGCCAAACTTATTTAGCAAGGCATAATCAGGCTGTGTAGAGAGAAAAGTTCCCGACATGTGCAGCATAATTACTTTCAAAAGCCCAATATAAATCGCTTACATCACTGCAGCAATTTTCAAATATTTCCCCTACTCACATTTCAGTCAAGATGATTAAATTTCTCTCATGCTAAGGTTACTCTCAGCAAAGGGCTACATAAGTCATGCAAGTAACTGGAAAAATTCGAGAAATCTTTTTTTGGCTCAACACTAAGTATAAACAAAGAATTGGTCAGTGTAAGTGCAACTTGCTTTGTTTTTCTGGCTCGTTAACCCAACCTCGAAAGCTAATCGACAATAACAACTTCACAAACCCAACTGTTCCAGATGCTACGCCTATTCACACTGTCTGAATTGACACATTTAATTTTGTGAACATTTTTATTCATCCTAGCAATTTCATACTGCGATATCAAGGCCAGTTACCACAATGACTCCATAGAGTTCTCAAAATTAAAGGTCAAACCTGGGAAAAAAAAACGTTAATTGGGAAAGAAAGTATTCTTGCAGATGAGAATCATCAACCTTAGATATGCATCATAATTCAGTTACTTCAAGTTTTGAGCATGCACATCACAGCAAAGAGGCACAATTCAGGTTGTCGAATCTCATCAAGGTGTTGGGGGTCAAAAGATTACACTAAAATCTGTTGGGGGTCAAAATCTTTTCACTAAAAGATTACAAACTACTGACAGTAAACAGAGTTTCACAAGAACAAGAAGCTAAAGGCTTCAACTTTTAAATTTGAAAGGTTGCATATCAGAAAACTGAACTTCACTTACAAAATTAAAAGTGGAGGAAATTTAACAGAGAATTGTTATAACATTAGTCTTCACCTGTCTGTGTTATGGTCCCACTCAGCTCAGTAACACCAGACTCAATCCTCTGAAGATGCTTCTTATCTTCTTTGCTGGCCACTAGAAGAGGCAGAATGTATCTCTGGAAGAACAACAGTATTGAAAAAGATGAACAAAGGAAACTCACTTCCTTCAGCATTGACACATTATGGTTGTGTACGAACTACTTACAAGACACACTGCAGTAACTCATTGAGGCTCTTTTGATATCACCTTCCAAACTCATGGCCTACATTAGTTAAAACTGGATAAAAGCAGCAGATTCATGGAAACAACATCACCACCTGTACAATTCCCTCCAACTCCTGATGTAGATACAGCCAGTGTGCTCCAGAAATTTGGCCTAGTGACAATGAAGGAATCAAATATAGTTCCAAGTCAGCATCATTAGGCCAATACTCTGGAGCACTCGAACTGCACACTGGCTGTATCTAAATTTCATAGGCAGCGCAGATTCATGAAGGCAGCTCACCATCTTCTCAAGGGAAATTGAAGCTGAAAATAAATACTGGCCTTGCCAAGGACTCCCACATCCTATGAATAAGTTAAAACCAAAGGATTAAAATATCTCATTTAGCTAATTTAGTAAATTCTCTCACTCATGTATCTCCTGTCTTCTCATTATTATATTCCCTTCCAATCAGCGCACTATGAGTAATCAAACAGACTATAAGAAAGGTTTCTATCACAGTGCAGTGCTGCCTCTTGTAGGATTTCACGGCCGGGAATGTCATATCTTCCCATTTTATTTCACATGGAATTAGCCCATCATCACAACTATTTACTTGCTTCCATTGCTAAAGCAGAGGTAGTTGCAGGGCCACAGAAAGAGCCAGGGCAGTGGGATTTGGATTGCAGGCACACCGGGGCTCCTGCAATGCTGTACACCTCCATCATGTCAAGTTACAACCTACAGTAAGGAGGAGTACTTTCAAAGCGCTCCACACAGCACATGACTTCAACCACCTGTAAAATATCCCTTTCTATAATAAAAACAGCAAATGTTGGAGAATCTCATCACGTTCTGCAGCATCCATAAAGAGGAGAAAATGAGGACTGCAGATGCTGGAGGTCAGAGTCGAGAGTGTGTTGCTGGGAAAGAACAGCAAGTCAGGCAGCATCCAAGGAGCAAGAGAATCAACGTTTCAGGCATAAGCCCTTCATCAGTGAGGCTTAGGGGACTGAGAGATAAATGGGAGGAGGTGGGGCTGGGGGGCGGGTGGGGTGGGGAAGGTAGCTGGGAATGCGATAGGCAGATGAAGGTGGGGGTGAAAGTGATAGGTCGGAGAGAAGGGTGGAACAGATAGGTGGGGAATGAAGATGGCCAGGTAGGACTGTCAAGAGTTGGAAGGTTGGTACAGGGATAAGGTGTGGGGGGAAGGAATGGGGAAACTGATGAAATCCACATTGATCCCATGTGGCTGGAGGATCCCAAGGTGGAAGATGAGGAGTTCTTCCTCCAGGCATCGGGCGGTTCAGGTTTGGTGATGGAGGCGGCCCAGGACCTGCATATCCTTGGAGGGGTGGGAGGGGGAGTTAAAGTGTTAAGTCACAGGTGGTGAGGTTGGTCAGTGCGGGTGTCCCAAAGATGATCTCTGAAACAATCCACAAGTTGGTGTCTCATCTCCCCAATGCAGAGAGGAGACCACATCGAGTGCACCGGATGAAGTAGATGATGTAGCAAATTCGACAAGCTCACCACTCTGCATGAAGAAAATTCTCCTGTTCAGACCTAAATGGCTTACCCCATTTCCTTAAACTGTGACTCTTGGTTCTGGACACCCCTGCCATTGGGAACATTCTTCCTGCATCTATCACATCTAGTCCTGTTAGAAATATATAGGTTTCTATGAGATTGCTCCGCATTCATCTGAACTCTAGTGAATATAATGCTCACTGATTCAATCTCTCTTCATGCATTAGTCCCGCTATCTCAAGGATCAGTCTGGTAAATCTTCACTACACTCCCTCCATTGCAAGAACATCTTTCTTCAGATAAGTAAACCAAAACTGCACACAATATTTCAGATGTGGTCTAACCAAGGCCCTATATAAATCGCAGCAAGACATCCCTGTTCCTGTACTTGAATTTTCTCCCTGTAAAGGCCAACATAACATTTGCCTTCTTTACTATTTGTTTCACCACCATGCTTACCTTCATTGATTGGTGTACAAGGGCACATATAAGATCCTGAGGGAAATTCAGAGGGGAGAGGGGATCATAAAAGGATGTTTCTCCTTGTGAGAGAAAGAGCTTAAAAATAAAAAATCTCCAATTTAAGCTGAAATTGAGAAGAAACATTTTATCTTAGAAAGGCCAAGTGCCTGTGAAAATTATTTCTCTAGAGAGCAGTGGAGGCTTGATCATTGAACATTTTTAAGGACAGGTTAGATAGATTCTTCACGAACAAGGGATTCAAAAGATATTGAAGATAGGCAGTAACGTGGAGTTTAGGCCACAACCAGATGATTTTGTCAAAGGATGGCATAGACCTCTTGCTCCTAATTTATATAAATCTATTTTAAAATCACATGCACAGTTTTGTAACAATTCCTATGAGAGATCAGGAAGGACTTCGTTTCTGACTGAGAGTTTGATGTACTAATCCCAACTCTAGAGACCCAAGTACGTAATCTAGGCCAACATTTCAGGGCATTAGCAAGGAAGTGTGGCACCTTTGGCTGAGCCATCTTTTGGATGGGATTTTGAACCCTCTCTGCACTGTCAAGTGAAGTTAAAAATCTGAGGACCATTAGATAAACACCAGGGGAGCCTCTCCTGGAGTTTCCATGACATTATTCATCGCTGAACCAACATCACCAAAACACATTAACTGTTCATTTTAAAAGAATCTAGAATTTATTTACTCATTGCTGGACATGGGACTTGGATCTGCGGAAATTACTACCTTTCTTAACATGACTATTTTATAAAAATTCCTTGATGTAGAGCACGTTGAGCTCATAGTGTGGAAGCAAGCCATTTGACCCTCCGAACAGCATGCCATTCAGACCCACCCCCTTACCCTGTCCCTGTAACCCTGCATTTCTCATAACTTATCCACCTAGCCAGTGTATCTCTGAACGCTATGGACAATTTAGCATGTCCAATCCACCAAACCTGCACATCTTTGGAATGTGGGAGGAAACCCACAAAGACACGGCAGCACAGTGGCACAGTGGATAGCACTGCTGCCTCAGCGCCAGAGACCCAGGTTCAATTCCCGCCTCAGGCAACTGTGTGTGGAGTTTGCACATTCTCCCTGTGTCTGCGTGGGTTTCCTCCCACAGTCCAAAATTGTGCAGGTTAGGTGAATTGGCCATGCTAAATTGCCTAAGTATTAGATGAAGGGGTAAATGTAGGGGAATGGTCTGGGTGCGTTGCTCTTCGGAGGGTCGGTGTGGACTTGTTGGGCTGAAGGGCCTGTTTCCACACTGTAAGTAATCTATACACAGGGAGAATGTACAAACTCCACACACAGTCACACGAGGGTGGAATTGAATCTGGGTCTCTGACACTGTGAGACAGCAGTGCTAACTAATGAGCCACCGTACCATCCTGAGACTGTGAAATTCAAGATATTTCTCTTGTTGCTGTGCATATTTCTCATATTCAAAGTTAAAAATCACCCAATACCAGGTTATAGTCCAATAGGTTTATATGGAAGCACTAGCTTTTGGAGCACTGCTCCTTCATCAGGTGGTTGTGGAGTATAAGATCATAGGACACGGAATTTATAGCAAAGGTTTACAGTGTGATGCAACTGAAATTATATATTGAAAAAAAAACAGGATTGTTTGTTAAGTCTCTCATCTTTTAGAATGACTATACAAGTTTCAGTTCTTTCACATGTAAATCATAGAACTTTTTTTTAAACTTACATTTTCAAATGAACTTTAACAATAGGTGCCATGTTGGCCCAGATAATGCATTGGAGGTGTGAGGTGTTCTGTGTTAGGTTGCTGTACCCCAATGTTCACACTGATTCGATTTCTAAAAAAGGGATTTACAAAATCTTACATGGATCCATGCAGATTCTGGTGTGTGTGTGTGTGTGTGTGTGTGTGTGTGTGTGTGTGTGTGTGTGTGTGTGTGTGTGTGTGTGTGAGAGAGAGAGAGCGAGAGCGAGAGAGAGAGAGAGCGAGAGCGAGAGCGAATGAGTGTCTGTGAGAGAGTATGTGTATGGGTCTGGTAGGAGTGTGCGCATGTGTAGGAGCATGGGTGGGTGAGTGAGTGAGTGAGTGCGTGCATGCAATGGGTCACCTGTAGTGTGATATGAACCCAAGGTCCCAATTAAGGCCATCCCCATGGATACCAAATTTGGCTATCAGCCTCTGCTCAGCCACTTATATTCAAATTCTTGCAGTGTAAATTGACTAATATTCAAATACTGTAACTAACTTTGCTAAGCTCAACAGCATTTCTTCCCAGAAATTAGTTGGTAAGTAAAATTCATTAACATTGAATCGGATTAAATAACTAATCTTTAGGCAAGTTTTCTTTTTAAGCAGGATTAGGTATACTACTCAAATTTCTTGAACTACTTTGTGAAAAGAAATTTCCTGCAATTCCCCACCCACTCCAATCAACTGACTGGAGTAAAAACAATGTTTGAATAATAACATTAAAAAAGATATTTTGTGTTAAATTCAAAATAAAATCATCTTATATGCTTTATTGTTTTCATTGTGTTGTGGATCAAACTTCCTCAAAACATTTCAAGGAAATAGCCTTGACCTGACCCTTTACCTTATTTCAAGACGAGTATAAAGAGCTGCGTTCTACATGTGATCCAATTTGCCAAATTACTCAGCTTTAAGCAAAACACACTTTATTTTTACAAACAAAAACAAAGGCATAATTCCAACTCTATCAAAATACTTAAGAAAATAATATATTATCTAACTACTACCAGTTTACTGTTCCCATGTAGCAGCATCCCATAAACACCTTTGACAAAGCTAAATTCAGCAAATCAGGTTTCCCTCGCTCCCTATCTTCTCCAGTCCAGGAGAAGGAACACCAACAGAATGAATCCAGCAGCAGAGATAGAACTGAAGCTTCTTATAGCAGCCGAGAGAGAGCTGTACCTAGCTGCTTCAACTCCAAAAACTCTAACTTCAACAACTGAAAGCAAAGCTAAAACCTGGGTCTGTTTGAGCCTGAGTCCACCTACTCATGCTTCTTTTGTTTACTTTAAAAAAACACACAAAGCTATTTACTTTGCTTTTCATGGAACAGACAGCTCAGCACCAGGTCTACAACACCGCATTTCAAGAGAACCAGGACAGAGAATTCCCTCCTAAAGGCCCATATTTTCACATTTGATTTCACTTGAAGATCTTGGCTTCTTTTAAAGAGCCAGCTCATTCTTAATATCTTCCTGCAAAGTGAGGTAGTCCCACAACGCGCATACATTGTATGTAATCATTTGAAGTTATGGGACAATTATCAGATTAAATAAGCAGAATTTTATTCTAAAAATGTAATAGCCTGCGCATGCATGTCAGCAAGGAGAGAGAAAGTAATCTCGGAGTAATGGATCACGCAGTTAGGTCAGAGATGAAGAGGAATTTCTTCTCTGACACAGTAGTGAACATGTCGCGTTTGTTTTAAATTGCAGGTGGCAGCAGAGGCTGGGTCATTGGTACATTCAAGGAGATAGACAGACTTTTAGATATTTTTAATCAGTTTATTCAGAGATGTTATTATACACCTCTGGAAAAGGTGGGATTTGAACCAGGTCTCCTGTCTCAAAGGTAAGGACACTACCATGAAATCCAGACCCTTTTTAAACAGATTTTTAATCAGCAAGGGAATCAATGATTATGGAGATAAGGCAGGAATTTGAAGTTAAGGAATATCAGATCACACAATGATCTGATTGAATGGCAGAGCAGACTCAATGGGCTGAATGGCCTATTTCAGCACTTACATCTTATAGGAGAGACATTGAGGATAAAAAAAAAAGACAGAGGTGGTGAGAGAATTTCAAACATGAAAGAGTGTGCTGTTTGCACACCTGTCCTCTCTAATATTCATCCCTGCCTTAGTAAAACAAATTATCTGGTCACTGCACTCCCAAAATTGCTTTAGTCTTTGATACCAAAACAAGCTATTAATGGAGAACGAAATTGCATATTTGCATTTAGCAGCACTTCAGTTAATGTGCTCCTGAAAATTATTTTGATGCATAATGAAGCAGCTAAGAAACAAACTTCTTCCTGTTGTGCTAATACCTGTGTTGTCAAACCTTAAAGTCCCACCACAGTTTCCCAAATTCAAGGACACCTTCCCCTTGTTGCTTTCAAAACCAAAAACTCAACCCCAAAGCTACAGTTAAATACCTTAAACACGGCCCAGGCACCCACTCACTGCAGATTTTAAAATTACAAAAATAAAAACTATACAATACAAATAGAGGATACATAATAATAATGTGAACAGATTTCCATTTTTATGGAAGAACAAATAGTCAATGAACTGGATTCTCAAAACATCAAAAATCTCAGAATGACCAATGAAAATAGAATTTGACACATTCAATCACTTGAGACCAAGTGGCTGTGATAAAATATCTGCAGCTATAAATCAGAATAATTTCTCAATCAGTAAAAATACTGGACACTAGCAGCTGTATTTAGAACGTCTTTCGTCCAAGGCAAATCTGTCGGACTCATACAAGTAAGAAGCGCTAAACACAAGTTCATCTCAATCTGAAAAATACCTAAGGATAAATGCGCAGGGTGTTTGCTGGCACTGCCCTTTAATGTGCAGGTCAGATTAAACACAGCTCCAAAATCTAAACACCATACATGATCCAGACCACTTACACATGAAACCATGTCAGAAGTCACACAACATCAGGCGAACTGATGAAGGAGCACTGCTCCAAAAACCTGTTGGACTATAATCTGGTATCATGTGACTTCTGACTTTGTCCACCCCAGTCCAACACCATTATCTCCACACATTAAATCATTGGAGATCAGCCTTTTCACAAAGTAAGAATTAGCACCAAAGTCAAATATCTAAATGAATTACTTTGTGCAAGGTCCTTAACAATTCTGTAATTGTCTGAAAAATGGTATTTCAAGAGATTAATCAGAAATATCAAGAAGCAGGAAATCTTACAGTTTGTCTACAGCAAATCAACATACTCATTAGCAATTCAATGAGAAAGACAATTGGTAACTGAAGGTTCACATTCACACCATCAGTAAATTTCCATTTCTCTCACATTTCTGTGGTTAAATGACTAATGTTTGTTATCCACTGCAGCTTTTGTTGAGAAAATTAAAACCATTTTTAAAACTTCTTCAAAGGGTGTTCCTTCATACACCCTACAAGTCAAACAGACACAACCTAACTTTGACTTCCCCACGGGCAGTCCTTTAGCCTTGCAATTTGTTTGTCCTTATTATGTCCTTCCACTTCATGTGAAGCTCTCACTTCTCACCATGTTAGAATTTTATACCAACAAATCCCAATTAAACCAGATCACGATCAGCCGATTTGCTAAATCTTCTTTCCTGTCTTCAACTGTGGTGTTGCCCTGTGCTTTTGCTTTATGACTTGTTTCTACTTTTTTTATTAATAATTCCTTTCAAGGGATTTGATAATTTCACCCAATAAGCTTTATTTATCAAACATTTGATGAATAAAGGGTCTTAGCACATTAGTTAATTTTTACATCAGTCTTTTCTATCTTGGTCTTGGGTTTTAATCCAGCACAACTGGTAGTAGGTTGCATCTGCTCTATGTAAAATATTAATTAAGGACTATACTGGGTATAAGTATAAAAACATTGGCAATTATAATTCAGCTCAAATTGCCAGTCTCTGAAAAAGATGGATTAAAAACACTGTTGTAGTAGGGAATCCACTCTGGTTGGGACAATGCACACTGCAGGGGTAATGTTGAGGGAGCATTCACATTGCATGAACTGGGGGGGGGGACCAATCCCTAACTAATCACAGTGATTAATGAGTAGAAGAAACCCAATAATCTGCTCGTTTGATCTGTTTCCTCATTCAATCATGGCTTCAGTTACAGTGAGTGCCATGTGTTGCATATCTAAGTATATTCTGAATTACCCATATAGGAAAACTTTCATTGGGAAATGGAGAGATAACATATGAAACTGTTGTTTACACAATTACTCAAGATACAAGGAACTTGAAAGGCAGGAAAGATCATTAGACCCCTATCTATTACTTTTTTACTTAAATTAATTACACCTCTCTCTTTTTGATTTTAGTTGCCAGTCCCTTCTCTGTTCAGAAGTGGATCAACTTATGCTGCCAGTCTCAATTTTATGCCCTCACAATCTTATTGATGGAGAACAGGAAGTACAATGATCTTTGCCATGTATCTAACTCCCATTCTGCGCCTGATCAATTATCTGCAGGAATCTATTGTCATTAGAGGGAACAGGCCAGTTCAATGTGGAAAGGAAAGCTAGAATATGTATACCTTATCAGCATTTTCCAACTTGCTGAGAGAGAAGGGAGGAAACAGGTGCATCACAAAGGTACATCAATTAGCTGGATAGAGACTGGATGCCACTGAATGAGGAGGACAAGGAAGAAGATTTTGAGGAAACTAAAGAGCAGTAAGCAGAATATGAAACCTGACTGAACACCAGAGCAATGGCAAATCGTGCTAAAAAGCACAGCTGAGGGCCAGGTGGTTCATATAATTAGAACTTGTTCTGTAAACCATTCTTGTTTGGCACCAATACTCTAACAGTTTAAGAACAACATTTCACTAGAAACCAAATGTCTGCTAATTCTCATCCATCTCTCAGTATTTTTAAAAAGATATGGCTGATAATATTTTAGATCTTTCATGTGTGAGTTGTGTACAAAGTGCCAATAACTGGCACAATTCAAGCAGGGAAAAACAGGTCAGCCCCAAAGGACCAAGGGAACCTTGTCTTTTTGGAAATTCTAAAGGACTGGATGTAGTTAGTGCCACTGACTGAGTGGAAGGTCATTAGGATCAAATGTCTGGGTTGTGGAGATGTTACACTGAGCAACAAGGGAGGCTGGCGGTTGAGGTTGTCACTATCCGCATACTCTAAACTGGGATGTTTCATGAAGGCACTGGGTGCATCAGAAACATAATTCTGAACCTTTTCAAATGTAACTGCACACGTGAAAAAGTGATAAAGTTGCAGGTAACGTGGCTTCTATTTTTACTTGGCTTGAAATCTAGCCCATCAGATCAAATGAAGCAGATCATCTCCTGAGTGGAAGCATTTGCGACAAAATATTATAGGTGAATTTTAATATAATTAATCACTATCTATTCTTTATTTCTATGGAGAAACTTTCAGAATGTATTTTCTTGTTGTTATGCAGTGTAATGCTGATTATAGTCTAAACTGATATTAACCATTTTGAACTTGGGTTAAGTAACTCATCACATAGCTTAATCAAACGAGACTATTGCAATGAAGCAGCTAGTCAGAGCCAAGAGCATATTAAAATATTTTTAAATGTTTATGTGAAATTATTAGAGATTCGAAACCATTAGTTTTTGTGACAACACCTTCACAGTTCTTCCTCTCGAGTTGAAAGTAGACAATACCTAGACACAAGTAGCTGTAGATATTTCCCAGCCAGGAACTGGCAGACATTTTATGGAATTAGAGGTTTCGAAACAACAATAAAATCAACTCCCATTCAAACAATACTCTCATGAAACAAAATGTTGCAAGGTACATCACAGGATCATTATGCCACGAAATGTGATACCAGTTCACATACAGAGATATCAGGTTAGATAGCCAAACACTTGGTGAAAGCAGCGAGTTTTAAGGAACATCTTAAAGTAGGAGAGAGAACTTCAGGTATTTGGCAACTGAAGATGTGCCCATCAGCAGGAGAACAATTTTTTTATTCATCTAGGGCATGTGTGCATCATTGGGACATTTGTTGCTCATTTCTAACTGCCCTGAAGGTGATATTGAGCTGTCTTTTTGAACCACTGCCATCCATGATACTTAGCTGCACCCAGAATGCTGTTAGGGAAATAGTTCCAAGATTTTGACCAGAGATATTGAAAGGATGATACATAGCTCGGAGGGCAACTTGCAGATGATGGTGCTTCCAGGGTTCTGCTGCCTTTCTCCTTCTAGATGATAGTGGCCTGGAAATGCTATTTAAGTAGTCTTGGTCAGTAGCCATGATTTGGAGATGCCGATGTTAGACTGGGGTGTACAAAGTTAAAAATCACACAACACCAGGTTATAGTCCAACAGGTTTAATGGAAGCACATTAGCTTTCGGAGCAACGCTCCTTCATCAGGTGATAATGGAGGGCTCAATCCTAACACACAGAATTTATAGTAAAAATTTACAGTGTGATGTAACTGAAATTATACATTGAAAAACTGATTGTCTGTTAAGCCTTTCATCTATTAGAATACAGTGATAGTTTCACTTCTTTCATGTGTAAATCACAAAACCTTTTTTTAATTAAAAAGTTGCATTCTCGGGTTAGCTGTTAACAATGATGATAGCTAGACAATATGTTGAAGGTGTTGGCCCCCATGTTCTGTCTATGCCATGATGTTTAGATTTATTCTAATCTAAAAAGTGAGATAACGGAGTTTTACATAAATTCATGCAGTTTTTGAGATCAGAGTTCTACATGAATGCATGCAGTTTTTGAGCAAAGTACAATGTAACCCTGAAAGTACAAATTCACTCCACAAAATATGTGTGTGCATGTGGGTCTTTGTCTGTCTGTGTGTACGTGCGTGTATGTGTGTGTGCGCGTGTGCCTGTCTGGTTTGGGGGTTGTGAGTGCAAGAAAGTGTATGGTGAGAGTGTAGTGGTCAGTAGCTGCAGTGTTACACACTACTGCTACTAAGCATCTGTGATGGAGGGAATGAATATATGTGGATGTGATGCCAATCAAGAGGGTTGCATTGTTCTGGATGGAATTAAGTTTCTTGAATGTTGTTTGAGCTGCACTTATCCAGGTGAGTGAGAAGTATTCCATCACACTCCTGGCTTGTACCTTGTAGATGGTGGACAGACTTTGGGAAATCAAGAGGGAAGTTATTCCTTGCAGATTTTTAGGCTCTTGCAGCCACTGTATATGGATGACTAGGTCAGTTCAGTTTCTGGACAATGGTAATAATTCAGGGTATTCAGTAAGAGTAATGTAATTGACTAGCAAGGGTCAATGGTTAAATTCTCTCTTGTTGGAGATGGTTATTGCCTGGCACTTGTATGATACAATTGTTACATGCCACATGTCAGCCAAAGTCTGGATATTGCCCAGATCTTGCTACATTTGGACATGGATTGTTTCTGTATCTGAGTTGTTGCAAATGATGCAGTCATCAGCAGAAATCCTAACTTCTGACCTTATAATAGAGGTAAAAAGTCATTGATGAAGCAACTGAAGATAGTGATGTGTAAGACACAACCCACAGAGATGTCCTACAGTGAGATGACGGACTTCCGACAATTATAACCATCTTCCTTTGTGCTAGGCATGATTCCAACCATCTGAGTCTCCTCCTGAATCTTATGGACTCTAGTTTTGCTACAGTTCCTCGATGCCACACTCAGCCAGATGTGGCCATAACGTCAAAGGCTGTCACTCTCACTTCATCACTGCAATCTTACTTCAAGCATGGGCAAAAGAGCTGAATTTCAATGAGGTCAGGAGCTGAGTAGTGCTGGCAGAACCCAAACTGAGCATCAGCTAGCAGCATATTGTTGAGCAGTTGCTGTTTGATAGTACTGCTGATGATACCTTCTGTCACAGTACTGGTGATTGAGTGTAGACTGAAGGGACAATAATTGGACTTAGCCTGCTTTTTGTACAAGGCATACCTGTATGATTTTCCACATTGTTGAGCAGCTGTACTGAAACAGCTTGGGTTAGGGGTGCAGCATGTTCTGCAGCATACAACTTCGGCACTATTGTCAGAATAGTATCAGGACCTTTGCAATGGCCAATATCTCCAGCCATTTCTTGAAATCATGGCTGAAGACTGGCATCTGTGATGCTGGACAGCTCTGGAGGAGGCAGACATAGATCAGCTACTTGATACTTCTCTGGCTGAAGATAGTTATGAATGCTTCAGCAGAATCTTCTGCATGATGTGCTGGGCTCCATCATCATTGAGGATGGGGATATTTGTTGAGCCTCCTCCTCCAGTGACTTATTAAATTGCTCACTATCATTCACGACTGGATGTAGGGAGGACTGCACAGCTTAGGCTGGATCCATTAGTTCTGAAATCCCCTAGCTCTGTCCATCACTTGATGATTATGCTGTTTGATGTGCTAGTCCTTTATTGAAGCTTCAACATATTGACATTTTGTTCTTAGCGAAGTCTGGTCCTACACCTGGCAGTGGTTAAAGTTGGAGAAGCTATAAGCCAGAAGACCAGAATTGGATGACAACAGCAAAACTGATCTTTAGGAATTGTGTCCCTTTCTGCTCCATTTCAAACATTAACCATCATATCCTACTACCATTTCAGTTTTGGATTCTCTTTACAACTCTCAAACGTTGCAGATTAAAGCTTGTGCTTTACGAACTAAAAGCAAAGAATAAATCAAAGAAATGCAAATGCTAAAGATCTGAAACAAAGACTGAAATTACTGAAGAAATGTCGCAAGTCTGGCAGTAAGAAACCAGAGTTAATGTTTCAAGTCCAGTGTTCCTACCCCAGACAAACAAAAAACAAAAGGAAGACTGGAAACATTCAGAAGTTTGGGTAGGAGCTTTACTGACAAAAGTTATCTCAAACTGAAAGATGAACAGGTTTTTCTCAATTGACACTGCCTGATCTGCTGAATATTTCCAGCAAACTTTGGTTTTTCTTCAGATTTCTGGAACCGACAAAATTTTGCTTCCTACCAGTGTATGATACCAGCTAGAGTTAACCTGCCCACACTTATCAAAGAGGACCATGGGAACATCTAGCATTTGACCACTTGGGGGCAATTATACCCTTAGCCTTCATCAAACTGTGGCACAAGATGTAACATTAAACTTGCCGAATAAGACGTTTTGGTGTGAGTAGCTCCGTGAAAGAGAAGATAAAGAACAAAATCAGATATGTTGCCAGAAGCACAACAAAAAATATTGAAGGGTGCAATGCAGAAACATGGATTCTTAGAATTCTTCCATTCCACTTGTATCTGGCCGATCGGTGGGGCTCCAAGGCAAGAGACTAACTTCAGCCACCTGTGTGACACTGAGCACATCTATATGCAATGAGCAACTATCTGGTTGTAGTCAGGGCTGTTCATCCCTTTGATGGTCAAGCTGAGGGTTAGCAACTCAGTAAGGTCGCCACGACTGCCAGACACTGTTGGGACTGCCCTGGAAAAGGACTCCAGGGATGGATGACATATTGTCAGTCAGGTACGTGGAGTACTTTGGGGGTGGGGGGGGGTCGTGGGTGCCACAGCCAGTCAAGCAAGCCACACTGGGGGAGGAAGGAATATCTAGGTGTGCATGTGCGCGAGATGTTGGTCAAGACAGACAATCCCAGGGCGGACACCATCATTGTCATAGGTAGTGTGGTTGTGGCGGGGGTTAGGGGTGGGTGCCCTCCATAAATCAAAGAGAACCAGATGTCACCCCTTCTGCAAACAATGAAGCAGCCAAGGCTCATGGAGCAGTTTCCTGTGCTGCAGAATGCTTACTGATCACTGCTGAAATGATAGCAATAGCAGGAAGAGGACCCCATCTTAATAAAGTTGATGCTCTTAATGGCGGAATATGAACTACAGAGTTAAAACTTTCCATTATTATCCACCACATACCTGCTAACCAAAACAAGTCATTTTTACATTATTCAATATTTTTCAGAAATGCGCTCAGAAGATGCGCCATCCTGTAATCAAAAAAGTAGCTCAACTGGTGGTCTGGGAGGGAGGGCCTATCTTCTGAAGCGTCCTGCTGTTGGTAAAACATTATGGCAGCAAGAACACCATGGGTAATCCACAATGGATAATTGCCTAGTCATTTCACAGTTTCCTTTTCCCACAGTGAGCCCCCAGCAGAGAACTGATAAATTCTAGTTCAGTGTATCATCTAAACTGTATACATCATGGATAATATTGAACAGCGTAAAAATCACCTGGTTCTGGTAACAGGAATATAGTGAATGTTGGTAGATAATTCTTTAGTTTTCCACTTTATATTTAGTCAATAAGAACAGCAGCATTATTAAGTAGTTATTCAACACCTTCTGAGCCCACGTGTTTATTGATAAGTGATGTCTCTTGCTGCTTTGTAGTTTATTTTCGTTTCATATTTAACTGGTTAAAAATAAACTGGCATAGCACTGCTTTGGAGTGAAAGGAACATGTGGTGCAAACAGAAATGACAAAGCAACATTGTCACACAACAGGTGAACAAAACATAAAAGATTACAATCTAAGGGAAACAAAATGTTATGGGAATTGGTGTCTGGGGCATTGATAAAATAGGCAAACAATCCGATAGCTTGTGCCACAGATTATTCCCACCTTGGAGCTATATTCATTTTGCAGAATTAAAGTGACAGGAAAATGTAGGCTGGCAAAAGATAGAGCACACAGCGGTGCAAGGACACTAAGCTGGTAGCTAAAGAGAATGAAGAGGAGATTACGAGCAAAAGACATGCAAATACCTTTAGAATTTTACTGTAAACTTTAGTTGCCATGCCGATGTAATAGAATTATACAAAAAGGGAGGGAGACCCAAAAAAAAGAAACTATTAGCCAGTTAACTAAACTTTTGTCATTGGGAAAATGTTAAGAATTTATTCTAAAGGATGTAATAACAGAGAATTTAAAAAATATGTTTATAATCAAGCAGAGGTATCATTGCCTCATGAAGGGGAAATCATTCCTGACAAATTTATTTGAATTGTTTGAGGAGGTAACAAGCAGAATAGGTAAAGGGGAATAACTTATTTGGATTTTCAAAGGGCGTTTGATAAGATACTGCACAGCAGCTACAGAACAGTGTTAGGGTAGAGAATTAGCATGGACAGAGGATTGGTGAACTAATAGAAGCCAGAATTTGAGATAAGAGATGGTAACCTGTAACTAGTGGAGTGCCACAGGGATCAGTGCAGGGGCCACAATTGTTAATGACATATATGAATGACTTAGATGAGGGAAGCAAATGTAACATCACCTCAAGTTCAAGAATGACACAAAAATAGATGGCAGAAGATGACGACAAAGTGCCTAGAGATAAATAGAGAGAGGTTAAACGACCAGACAAAAACTTGGCAGATGGAATACAATGTGAGAAAATATGATGTTATGCACTTTGCAGGATGAATAGAAGAGCTGCATATTATTTGAATGGAGAAAGACTGTAGAAAGCTGCAGCGCTGTGGAATTTGGTTTGTGGTCCTTGTGCATGAAATACAAAATGCTCCAATTCAAGGTCAGGCATTAATTTGAGGGGAATAGAGTTTAAAAATAGAGAAGTCTTTCTAAAATTATACAAGGCACTAATTAGACCACACCTAGACCATATGAACAGTTTTGTTCCCTTTATCAAGGAAAGATATATTAGCATGGAGGCAGTCCAGAAAAGGTTCATCAGGTTTATCTAAATAAGGAGAGATTTCCATATCAGGAGAGGTTGGGCAGGCTAGGTCTCCATTTGTTGGAGTTTAGAAGAATGAGAGATGACCTTATTGATATATATATATATATATATATATATGAGATTTTTCAGGGATTTGACAGGATATATACTGAGAGGTGAGTGTAGGACAAGACAGCATAATCTCACAGTAAGGGATTGCCCATTTCAGACAGAGATGAGAAGGAAAATCCTGTCTTGTAGGATAGTGAATCTGTGTTATTCTTTACCACAAAGGGTTGTAGAGACAGTGTTGGTTAACATATTCAAGCGCAGGTTTTTAATCAGTAAGGGAATCAAAGGTTATGGGGAAAAGGCAGGAAAATTGAGTTGAGGATGATTAGATCAGCCACGGTCTCACTGGATGCCAGAGCAAACTCTCTGGGCCAAACAGTTCCTATGTCTTATCGTCTAATACTCCCCACCAAATGCAGTAAGCAACAAATAACCTTTGTTGGTTTCAATTGAAAAGCCAGAATTCAAATAACCCACAATGGGAGTGATCAAAATTGAATGTTTAACTGCTCTGTTTATTGCACTTTGACATAGAGATATTTTAAATGGATTCAAATATTTTGAGTAATGGAAACATAGAATCTAATAATTTAGGATCACTTTCTTTATAATAATCATCCATTTAATGATTAAAAATCTGTTATGGAACTTTTTGTTTAAGTAGGGATGATTTGATCATTGGTCATTTCACAAAATTCTACAACTGTTCCGCTTCAAGTGAAGCATATTAAGCTCACATTAGTGAAAAGGACCAGCAAGTGTGAAATGACTACTCTTATAAACTCAGAAATTGGGCTTGTTCTGTCCTGGCGTTAACAAAACAAGCATTACAGTATTCAGTTCAAGCTCAAACCAGTACAATGAGGAAAATGTGACAATGAAAGCAGATGTGTGGTTTCCATGTGCTAATTTATGAATAAAGTGACATCTAAAGAAACAGCTTCAAAACCAATAGCAAAATCCAATTAGCTGCAACTTAATCAAGTGTGCACTTGATCCATTTAATGGTGACTCCAAACATGTGCAAAAGCTAATACCATCATAATTCTACTTGTAGAAAAGCAAGCTCCATGTAAACATTGACTTGGATGTGAAAACATTCTCCCTGCACTTTGATAGATGAATGCTCAGCAAAAATAGAAAAAAAAAGTTTACCTCTGTGTATTACAGAACATAAATGATGTCAGTTGGAATGTTTTTGCAATAATACCTATGGTGCAGGCTGGGACAGCTTATCAGGAATTCTGTTCATGATTTTGTAAGCAATAATTCTGAGGATTTGTGGAACATGGGGTACAGAATTCGATGATAGGAACTCCAGGCCCACTCTCCAAACATTACAATTGAAGATCCGAGTGGTCAGATTTTTGGAACTGTCTCTTGGTTCCTTTATCAATACAGAATAATACAATTCAGTCTTTCCATGGATTACATCTTGTATGGCCCAATGTAACAGTCAATTGTTCTGAACATTTGTATATCTTAAAAATGAAAAACAGAAAGTAATACCAGCGAGATAATAAGAATATTGGTCTATTATTTTCTTATGAACTCAAGTATCTGATGCCCTGCACTACAACAAAGCTGAATGCCTCAAAGAGGCACTAAATGAGCATCAAACTTCTTGACACTGAATACAGTGGGGAGGAAAACAGGTCAGTCCAGCCAGTAGTTGAACATCTTAAAATAATTGTTTTTTTTTGCTTAATCAGCTTTTTTTTAAAAAAAAGCCTTGCTGGATAATTGTATCTAATTATACTTAATACAGTTATGAAGGGTATGCTGTCACCAGACTAGGATGTTAATTGCTGCTTGACTAGAACAAAAATAAAAATTGAAATGACTCCCAAAATGGATAACAAAACTACTCTCCAACCAATATATTATCAAAGAGCACAAGCCAATATAATAAATAGAAAAAGGTTTAACCAATTCCAAGTGAATATTACTTCATATCTGGCTTACCTGCAATAATGTGAGTCACTCTGAAATGAAGGTGACACAAAATCACCAGCAGGTGTCACAGTCAGAGTTTACTGGAATGGTTCCAAAAGATCAATAGAGTATACATTTCATAACCACTAGTATTATAAGTCTATTATTGCCTACTTGCCAGCTGTTTCTAGATGACTTTTCTCTCACAACACTTTAGCATGTTAACACTTGGCTTTGAAGCATGTAGTGGTGCACATCATATGAGGTTTCCACACACTATGATTGCTGGTTCAATCTTTCAGGGTTTCTGTGGATGAGTATCATATTCCTGAAGGCTTTATTTCAGGTCATCTGTGAAATTTTACCTCTGAATCCCTGCTATTCTTCCCAAGTTTCTGGATGAAGGTCACATTCCTTATGATTTTCAGTTTATCCCTGAAAGATTTCCTCTCAACACTGATCAGGTTTTTTGCAGTTATGAACTCAATGCAGAAAATGGCGATGAGAAGTCATTTGTCTGACATACAGACAACACGTAGAGTCTACTGTCACAGAAACAGTATAACAATGACATTGATGCTAATCATGCTGGCAGGCTGATTAGTCTGATTTGGCACTTCATTTTTTGTGACACTGTATTCGCCTTTTCATGAAACTGTTCCAGCTATCTCAGATGCCTAACAATACCAAGCAGATGACATTCAAAAGGGTCTATCAGCCTCAAGTACCCATCATATTTTCACTGAAAGAAAAAATCTCTACAAGCACTACAGTTTTCAAAATGTAACAATGAACATGGGGACTGGTTTGTGCAACAGGATATAATACTGCTTTCAGTTGTAGAACACAAGTGCTAATCTGAATTCTCTAAGATGAATATCTATGCCATTTATCACTATAAGGGAATTAGATGTGAAAGCGATACAGAACAGTCCAAAGGAAAGGAAGGGGAAAGGGCACGAGACTTGAAAACAAGTGAAAACCGTGGTGCAAATGTGATATCAAATAAGGCAAAAGGTATATGAGAGAAGTCATAATGAGAAAAAAAGATAAAATTAGAACACCATTGAAGGAATAAGGACAATGTCTGTTCAGACATTAATGGAAAATGAGCAAAAATGGGACTATATCAGAAAGAAAAGAAAGAAGCTTGAGAGATCGGGAAAGACGACCAGAAGAGTTGCAGCAAAGGAGAGGAAATATGGAAAGCAAAAATAAACCATGAAATTACAAGAAAAGGTCAACTTAGAAGAACAGGCAAGAATAAGCAAAAGAAAATAAGGCAGAAAAACACAGACACAGATGTAATGGGACAAAATGACACTCAACATGTTCATTTCTGCCTCTGACTGTTTCAAAGTTCCTAGTTAGTGAGGCCAGGCTGAAAATATTAAATTCCAGGCTTCAGATTTCTGAAGCGTCTAATTAAAATAACTGACAATCAAATACAATGATTTAATAATGAACATTCCAGTGCATTTTCATGTTGGAATTTGAGACAAAGCTGAAAAAAAGCCACACAATAAACTTGACAACCCTAGTGCCAGCATTGTACCAAACTGAGATTCAGTATAAAGATGTAAATAAATAAAAGTCTAATAGGAATCAATAGCAAAAGCACTTCTTGTATAATGCTGTTTTTGATTGGCTGTTTAAGTTTTAGGAACATGGGGTTCCAAAATGCATTGATTCCTCTTTTCCTTGTCACAATGATTTAGTAAAATACTTTAAATACTGTCTTAATAAAATAAAACTATTACGGGTGCTAGAACAAAAATATTAAGTGCTGGAGAAACTCAGCAGGTCCATCAGCATCTTGGGAAGAAAGAAAGTGTTAACATTTAGAGTTCAAAATTAACTGTCTTCAGAACCCCAATTAAATGATGTCCTGATTGGTTTGCCAAATTGTAAGTATCCTAAAATAATTAAACCTCAGGAGGAAAAAGGCACCTGTGGTTTGATCTCGTCAAAAGAACAATCTTTTATCCTTCTCAATGAAAGCCTTTTCCAAAATGCTGTAAAAATTCTCAAAAAAATTACAAATGGATCATTAAAAAATTGATGGCTTGCACATCTGCATTAATTAACATGATACACATTCCTTAAATCTCAGGCATTTAGTACACAGCTCCATAGCTGATGCACTTTATACTGAAATCAGGGTGTCAACTGTCATGAATAAATGAACAAAAAGCTTGATCACTGCACAAGGGAGCTGCAAGAAGTACAGTCATAGAAACCAGTCACCAACTGTTGTCATAGATGTATTTAACTTAGTGTGCTCATATCCAAGTACTTCAAGGAGAGAAAATCTTCAATTAAGCCAACATTCTTTAACAATTAGGTTTTTACAATCAGTTACATTTACACTACAACTGTAGCAACAACCTACATTACAAACATAGTATGATACTAGAGTCAGGATTTAACTCCACTCTAGAGCAAAGAAGAATGAAATTCTCTTGGACGGACCTCCCATCCATTTCCAAGTTAAGTTGAACTCTGACTCCATTTTACACTTTAGTGAAAGTGCAGCCTGAATTCATCATCTCCAACATGATTGCAACCTCTGCCCAGTTCTACACAGCTCAAAATGTTCTGTAGATACAACTCACCATTTAGCAAGATGAAATATATAATTGCAATCCTAAAGTCTGTTTATTTACAGTTCAACTGGACGTCATATAAAACGTCCTTTATGCTGAACTGAAATTTGGGAACGAACAAGAGAGAGCATTTTATTTTGAATTTAAATGACTTTCTGCCAAATGTGTGGGGAAAACTACAACTGTACCTTGTATAGTTGGTGAAAGCCAAATGCAATCCCAGCCATGATGATTGCCAAGGCGCCATATTCCCGCCACCTGGAACTAGGAGGACCTATAATATATGAACATAAAGCGCAATGAGCAATTGATACAGTAAAGGAATGAAAGGATTATTGACACCACTGCAATGTCTAATTCACCTTTTAAAGTCTCAACTTCTTTGCACAGTACTGTTTTCCATTTCAGAGCAAAAATACTTTCTATGAATAAACACAGTCTTGATTTATACTGAATTATAGTTTGTCCAGCATCATTTTCACACTGAAATTGGAGCATGAGGCACTGAAACGAACCAGAGGTATGGCCTATGCAACAACTTAATAGAAGTTCTGATCAGCATGAGGCTGTAAAGTGGAACGGGGACTCTAAAATGGGGTGGGGGGAGGAAACAGGGGCCATAAACGGGACAGTTAGTCTTACACCTTTCAATAATGCAATAATCAGCTAACTGGAAACCAGGAAAACACTGAGGTAATGAATTCTTTGCGAATGAATGTAGAATGTTGTGGAGGCTATTGTAATTAGCACTGTCAATTGAATATAGTACTGAACAGTTTTATTTCAGAAAGATTTGCTTTCATGTGTCAACACATCTTAAAATCTTGCACATTTTCATATACTGTGAGGTATTTATGAGGTAGCCACTATGTTGGGCCATTAGCACCACTCCTCATGCTTTATAAATTGGTCTTTCCTTTCTCTCCCAAGTCTGTCACTTGTGTCATAGTCCAGATGACTGCAAGTTGAAAGCTTTAACTCTGTCTTCATTTTGCAATGTTTAAGTTCTACACCACCAGAAATCATTCAAAAGGTTTTGCTAACTTTTCTGTTTCCCTGTGTCAATTTAAATACTTTGGTGTGCAGAAAATTATGATTTCTTTGTAGGTTGTGAATTTAAATTTAATGAAGCAACGATGATTATTGAGGATATTGATGAATTTCTGTGATTCTGCATAAATTCAAATAACCCACATGCCTACATAAATATAGAAAGTAATGTTGTCATCATCTAATTATGGACTTAGTAAGAACGAAAAAAAATCAACATTTGGTCTTAAAATATATTTTAATTCCTGGCAGGTATGGCATGAAACTAGGAATGCCACGGGATTCTGGCTTTTCTTTTAAGGAGATGGAATATAAAAGTAGGGAATTCTTACTATAGTTGTACAGCAACTTGCTGAGGCTAAACGTGGACTCTGGTGTCCTTGCTTAAGGAAGGGTACACTCACATTGGAAGCTGGTTAGAGAAGGTTAATTAGACTGGTTTCTGATATGGTGTCATATGAGGTAAGGTTAAGCAGATTGGGCCTACATTCATTGAAATTTAGTTGAGCAGTGATTTTTTTGAAATATAGAAGATACAGAGGGGGCTTCATACAGTAGATGTTGGAGGATAATCCACCTCATGGATAAATCAACAACTGGAGGCATAGTTTCAAATTAATAGGTTTCCCAATTAAGACAGATCAGCAAGAATTTCTTCTCTCATTTGGTCATCAGTCTTTACAATTCTCTTCTCCAGTGAGGCTGGACATTAGATACTTAGCAATTCTTTTTATTAACTAGCACTCAGGAAATCAGGAGAGTGCCAGTTGATCAAATATTCCAAATAACAGAGATTTACATAAACACAGTAAATCCTGGCCACACAAAGCTTTGAGACATCAACATCCCTCAAATAAATCTACGTAAAAACATCAACACTGGTCCTAAAATCAATGTAAAGTAATAGGGAAGTAATATAATTCAGTAATATACACACATCACTTACTTTATTTACAGTGTAAATACTTGGACATCACAGTAGATGGTAGGCTCTGAGGTACATAATTTTTGCCAGTTTATCAAGAGTGCTGTTTGATAAGGTGCCAGTTAAAACAAAGTTTGCTGTTTTCAGAACTGAGCGAGATGGATATTTGATCCACAGAGTCAAGCCAGGTGGGTAAGGGAGAGTTAAGGTGATAATCAGGTCAGCAACTGGAAGACTCCGGTTTCGATTTTGACCTTTTTGGTTAAACCAACAAGCAGGATTAGAAGTCATCTGATGGAAGGTGCATTGGCTCAGTGGTTAGCACAGTTGCCTCACAGCAACCCGGGCTCGATTCCAACCTCATGCGACTGTCTGTGTGGAGTTTGTACATTCTCCCTGTGTCTTCGTGGATTTCCTCCCACAGTCCAAAGATGTGCAGCTTGGGTGGATTGGTTAGGCTAAATTTCCCCATAGTGTCCAGGGATTAGCCATGGGAAATGCAGGGTTACAAGGATGGAATGGGGGATGGGTCTAGGTGAGATGCTGTTCGGAGGATCAATATGGACACAATGGGCCGAATAGCCTGCTTCCACACTGTAAGGATTCTATGATTTATCTATGAAGCATTCATGCTCAGTCACAGAATAATATAACTATCAGATTTCATTTTGATCTTTTTAATATCAAGTTCCAGCACCTAAACAATAAAGGAGAAAAATACAGAACAAACCCATGCAGCATCAAAGATAGGGCTGAATGCAAACCTACATTGTTAAATATAGTTAATTCCTGAACAAACATATTGCTAGTTTGGGGGATTTTTATTACATAGTTTAATGATTCAATAAGGAAGAAATTAAAAATGATTTAACACCATTTTAAATAATTTAGTAACTCAATCGAAACAATGGCAAGTTGTGATTATATTTTGAGGCTCAACAAGTAAGAAAAATCCAAGCTGTATGGAATCAGACACAGTTTCAGAAACAGTTCAAATGTTTCATAAAGCAATTTAGTTTGCATTTGTGATTTTGCCTTCAATTTTACTGAATTGATCTAAAAGACAAAAATGTTTTATTGGAATTTAGTGCTTGATATTGGAATGAAAATAGTGTGAAATGTTCAATGCATGGTGAGGTACTGGACAGATTAATGAAAGTAGATTGTTGTGTTCTGACAATGTAAAAACAGTATGAAGTTTCTTATTTAAGTACAGAAATCATTTTACAAATCAAATATAAATATAGAGTCATAGAGATGTACAGCATGGAAACAGACCCTTCGGTCCAACCTGTCCATGCCGACCAGATATCCCAACCCAATCTACTCCCACCTGCCAGCACCTGGCCCATATCCCTCCAAACCCTTCCTATTCATATATCCATCCAAATGCCTCTTAAATGTTGCAATTGTACCAGCCTCCACCACATCCTCTGGCAGCTCATTCCATACACGTACCACCCTCTGCGTGAGTATATTTTATTTTTATGCATCAAAAAGTATTTTTGCGGAACAGAGATCTGAAAGCATCAGCCCTAATTAGACTTTGTGTTGTGCTAAAACAATTTTCAGATTGTTTTGTATTTTTACAAAGTACAGACTTTGACCCAGAGCCATGGATGGAGGCCTTTTGTCAAAGATCCTAACCTGGGTCCATGTAATGGATCCCATACAGACAGGATGCAGACTACCCTCAAAATTACTGCTGATAAATAGAGTCATCCCACACCTCTGTGATTATAGCCTGTAGGAAAACAAGCACAAAAGTTAAAACCAAAAGCACTGGAGATGCTGTAAATCAGAAACAAAAACAGAAATTGCTGGAATAGATCAGCAGGTCTGGCAGCATCTGTGGAGAGAAATCGGCGCTAACGTTTCAAGCCGATTTTCTGCAGAAACTAAAAGTTAATTTGACTAGCTGCAGTTTATTCAAGATCTAAGTAACAGGAGCCCCAGATCTGATGCTTATGTAGTAAACATAATGAGGTCTTGACCTATCTGCATATGAAACAGTCCATAAGTGTGGAACTTTCGCTTAGCAGCTTAGAGGATATCATTATTATCTTCTCCTTGCAGCACCTTCCCCTCCCCATAGAAGCCCTACCCTTAGTTACCAGCAGCTTGATCTCTTTAGTGGTTCGTTAGAGACTCACTGGCATTCCCTGTAGGAAGAAAAACAGTTGCTTGTCGAATCAGTCAGAGTATAAAGAGACTTGTAAAGGAATCAAGTCCTTCAGGCATGTTGCTTTGCTATTACTTTTGAAAGCCAGTATCTATACTTTGGCCACCCGACATGAAGGAACCACCTGTGTCTGAATTACATACAGGACAAAATTACTCTAGCTGGTCAATATGGAGGATATCAATGCTCTTCATCACCTGTACTCTAATACTGGGGAAATTTATTTTTTCAATTTAATTCAAATACTCTACAGAGTCTAGTAAAATATACTGTCCATGAAATATTCCTAGTTTACAATAACACATAAAGAAACAACCCAACAGCCTAACTAGTTTCAAACTGAAATCTGACAAGAGGTTATGCAAGATCATGACCAGGTTTTAAAATATTATGTGCAAATCCTATACAGTTTGACAAATTCCTGCTTCACAGAAACATTGTAGAATAGGACTGTTGCTTGAAAGGATCAGCTAGTGATTTGGTACTGCTTTCAAAGACATTCAGATTTTTTTTCAAAGCTTCAGGTTAATCTGCATGCAGTTAGCCAAGTAGCTCAGCCCTTTCAAACCTTTTGAAACTGATTGGTTTTCGTGAACAGATGAAGGACAAGTATGATTGATAACAAAAGATTTTGTATAACCTTCTGGTAGGATATCAATTGAGTCAACGGTTTAGGTTTACCCCATTTATTATTTACTGTAAACCCACTGTTACTGATAGAATAATAAATTCAGATCTTGGACAGCTTCTGGATCCATTACTGCCAATCAGAACCAGCCCATATACTTTTTAATAGGCCTTCTTTAATAAGAATAACTGGATAGAGTGTTTTGCTCACCGTGGGAGGTGTTCTGTTAAGAGGCTTCCACTCTATAACTGCCAAAATTATTTTCTGTAGGTTTCTAATTAGTATCACAAAGCAAATTAGAGAAAAGGGCGAAAGAACAGGCTATTTCTTTATTTGCAGCATTCTATGATCAACTGGAGTATTTTAACCCCACTGTATGTGTTTTATTCTAGTAGAAAGTTCTCTAGGGGTTAACATAGCACCACAAGCATCCTCCAACAGTGGGCTATTACGTTAATTATGTTTTATGATTATCATAATATAACTACTTTCTTGATTAGAACCTGCAGCTTACAGGAAAAAATCATAAATATTCATAATCATAAAGATCATGCATTGAGACTGAAAACTCCAAGTTATAAAGTCATATTCACACAAAAGCAGATTTCAAAGTTGTTACAAAACCCTACTCTATGATCATTTTGATACCAAACTTTAATATCTTAAATTCAGATTTTTAATCTGTATGGCTACTCAAATTGACTAATTTTAAATTGAATACGCTACACATCACAAATGATTAATCAGATTTTAAGGTATATTAAATCAAAAATTCATTCCAATTCCTAATTTAGTATGCATTCAGTGTGTTGCACACTAAACAGAACACTGCTCCTTGAGGTTGGTTTTATCCCATATCAATTGTTCAGTTACTAAAATTAAATAGAACTGCGAGTGAAATGCCTGCTTGATATTAATCTTTTGCTGTTCATAACTGAAACAATCAAATCAAATGTACAAACTGTACTCTGTATCCTTTCTGAACTAGCTGGGCTACTACACCGATCAACAGAATTAAGTCTCTGTTGAAATGTTATCAATTTTTATCTACTTTCTGCCTCTTAAGCCTGGTCTGCTCCTTTCACCCAATGTTTAGGTCTTGGGACAATCTGGATTCTTCACAATTTTAACAGTATAGTTGTCAGGAGGCATGATTTATAAAGTGAGATGGATCACTTGGCCAATTTCTTTAACATGAGATCTTCTGTCACTATTGATCCATCTTGCTAGGTATAAGTTTGAATGCAAATGAAAGTATTTTTTGAAAGGCATTCTAAATAGGATCCCAACGCTTTGACCACTTTTGCTACCAGGCTGCAGTCCTGCTCATTACATCAGTTAATTCATCGATTAGTAAATGATCAACTGATAAACACTTATTACAGGAGACATTAAAATCTAATCCAAATGACGAAACAGAAAACTCTCCAGTGTGCTAAGCTTTCATGTATGAGCCAATCCAATGCATTTGCCTCACTCCAAATGAAAAGTTCTTCTACAATTCTCGTAGAAAACAAGTAACACAATCATCAGGATAAATGCTTTTGTACAATTTATCTTTTTATGTTAATAACAAAAGGATAAAAATTAAAATCTCTTCCACAAAATATCTGTGCACCTACTTGAGAATCAGTTCATTTCTTCCTCTGCCTATCCTATAAAGTTAATTTACTCCCCTTTGGAGCCACTATGTCCTAATTGACTGGGTTGGCACCACACTTCCTTCAAATCCTCTCAGCATTTATTTCTCAAGTGAATGATGGGAGCAGAAAAGAAAGTTGGCACTACTGTCCCATCCAACTATCTTATCAACATAAGATTGATACCTCTTTCTCTGAATAAGAGCCCAGCTGTGATACCAGACAAGTGAAGCTTTTGGAGAAAAGTTGGGAAGGAGACAGTGTTGTAACGAGAATGTGGATCAGTCATCTAGAAGCCATGGTTAATGCTCGGGGGACATGGGTACAATTCCCACACAGCAGCTAGTGGAATTCACAATCAATTAACAAATCTGGAACTGAAAGCTAGTCTTAGTAATGGTAATATAAAACTACAATCAATCAGTTTTTGTAAATACAAACTAATGTCCTTTCAGGAAGATGATCTGTCATCCTTACCCAGTCTGACTTCTATGTGACTCCACACTCATAGCACCACAGGCATCCTCCAATAGTGGCTGACTCATAACTCACCCCTTCAATTGCCTAACAAACCACTCAGATCAAGAGTATTCAGGGTTGGGCAATAAGTGCTGGACCTTACAGCAATGTCAGCATCCCATGAAAAAAATTAAAGGAGGAAAATATCCCCAATAACCCAGATATTCAAGAGCATTGGAACTTTCTGGCTATTTCTTTCCATCAACAGGATTCTGACCAGAGGAGCTGTAGCCAAGTCCAAATGTCCTGACTCGAGACTCACCAATTGACGGGTCTCTATAAGGTTAGATCCAATACTGAAAAGGTTCATAACATGAAATCTCAACAATCCTGGGGCTTGACAGCAGTAATCACTTTCAACGGTATGGAGGAGGCAAGAAAATTTGTAATAAGATAGGTCAGAAAACTAAAAACAAATTTGCTCAGAAATAATTGGTCATTTTTATTTTATAATCAAATGGATTGACATGATGAGAAAAACCTGGGAAATTTGCAAACATCCTTAATTTATACTAGCTTTAAAATGTCACTGAACTGAATTTAAAAAGACAAAAATCTTGGAAATAGAATTTTCTTCTGAAATTCAATTCAGGATTCATCTTATGCTTGAGGTTAAATAATCTTGTATCGACAAGCTGTGCATAACAGCTAGTAAATAATCACATGCCAGAAAATAATATGCTGTGTAATAAATTACAGCCGCAAATAATCCAGGAGCCATTCATCAATTTTATTTTCAATTCGTGCAAAGTCTTTCTTTTCTGGATTAATCACAAGGAAATATCCTTTACCGCATCTTTCAAACAATGTAACTCCAGAAGCAAAGCTGGTTTCCCTAAAAATAGGTGATAAAAAGTAAGGACTTGATTCACCTCTTGTCTCAAGCATTTCTTTGTTGACTAGGCATAGAGTTATAAACATCTGCAGCATCACATTGGCATTTACACTTTCCAGTATCAGTCATGTACAACCCCTGATTAAAGCAACCCAATGAAACAGGATGTGTATTTGCATCAGGCTCGTTTCCAACACAATAAAGCATCAATCTTCACCTGCTTGTTTCACTCTAAATTGCTCTTGTACACCTCCTAGTTGCCAGTTACAGAGTTGCATCAGTAAACACTCTGGAGTAGGCTCCTTGCTTTCTTAGTTACTGACTGATGCAAAGCATGAGGTAAACTAAAAATAAAAGGAAAAAAAATCTTAAGATAACCCTCAAAAATCTATACAACATACTGCAGCTACAATCTTATGAATCATGGATTTAATCAGTGTTATCCCACACACAAACTGCTTGACATAATTCATGCTACTCTGCACACAAACTCTTAAAGCATAAATGCAAAGTGGATTTGAAAGGCTTCTCAAATAAACCAATTCTACAAATTTGTATGTTAAACAAATAAACTGCACACGTGCCTAATCCTACTAAACACATGCTACCAAATATGGTGACCTGAAACATTTGCCTAACTAAAGTGCTTGTTGTGGATATGCAGATAACAATCACAATTCAGAACTAAAATAAGGTGATCTCATTGAAATGTACAACATTTGGAAGGGGATGTTGTACAACAGGATAGGCACTTGAGAGGTTGTTTCCCGCCTAAGGAATCCAGAACTCAGAGGCACAGTCTCAGAATTAAGCGGTTAATCATTTAATATTGAGCTGAAGAGAAATTTCTTTACACAAGATGTGAATCTTTGGAACTGCCTATCTCAGGGGCTTATGGATACTCCATCATTGAGTTTAGTTATAGGAAACATGTGGGAAAGTGGTCAAAGCAGAATATTAGTGATTGAGTGGACAACAGGCCAAAGGGATTGTATAGTCTACTCTGCTCCTGTTTCTTTTGTTCCTTCATCCTTAAATCTAATGACCTATCAATTATTGCCTGATTAACATATCCAAATGTCAAAGTCAGAGCCCAGTTACTTTAGAGAGTTGACTAACATCAATGGTGTTAAGGAGATATACCAACACTGGAGGCTTCTGCCTTCAAGCTCTGTGCATTGGTAGCAGCAAACTGAAACACATGATCCCAGCTTCAGACAAATCAAGTTAATCTGGAGATGTGTCGATGTTTAGTACACACCTGCGCATGGAATACAGCAGCAGTAGCAGAAATTGATCTGCAATGTAATTGGGCATAAGATGACCATCCTCACACAAAATTCCACATTTACCATACCAGTTCATGGATTTGCTGAATTAAATTATTAAGATGGGCCAACCTGTAGGAAGTAGGCCATAACTGCAGAAAAAATTTTTTTTTTAAAAAAATGCTATATCCTGAGCCCATCAGTAAGGGCTGGATTCAATTATTTCAGAGGTGAAAGAGTTAGCCCCTGGAAAACTTGTAGAACAGTCATTTTTACACAGCTGTAAGAGACATTCAGCATTAAAAATGCGGAACTTAAACAAACATAGCTGTCGACAGACTAAAACATGTTATTTGCTGTCAGAGAGGGGTGCAATTGGAAGAATGACAATTAATAGCTGTAGATAATAAGCCAAAATAATAGATTTTTGCTGAACTGAGTCATTTAGTAAATTGATTTGGAAATAATTTATGTGTTTTTAACCAAGTAATTTTAACTATTTGAAATGGATGGGGAAATTCCTATTTAAAAAATGTCCAGATATTGTAATCTCAAACATGTTCCAACTGGAATAGCAAAATCTGTCTGGGTTAGATAGGTTTATTTCTACACACGTGTAAACTAATCAATTCTGATGCAGTTTTGTTCAATCTGTAGCACTCTTGCCTTAGAGCCAGAAGCTTGTGGGTTCAAATCCCTGAGTTAAGAATATAATCATTAGAGGAAACATTAAACCATGTTCAAGTTCATTGAAAAGTTGCACGGTTCTTTCTGAAGCTATACAGGGATGGTTAGCTAACATTATTCCCTCAATTCTCACCATAACATAAAAACTAGAGTAAGAGAAGGCCATTATGTCTTCTGAATACGCTCTGCCATTCAAATCAGATCCTGGCTGATCCTCTAACTCAGTACCATATTTGCTGTTTTCTCTCCATAACCCCATGTGCCTTTAAACCTAAATAACTATCCCCTTTCTTGAATATATTCAGTGACTGGCCACCTCAGCCTGATCAGATTGCGACATAAAAAGATTAACTTAGTCTCATTAATTTCATTGACCCACTGAACAAAACTGGCCACCACATTTATCACAAAACAAAGGGAGAGCATTTCATAAAATAACGGGGTGACCCAGTTACAGCGCCAGGGATCTGGGTTCGATTCCCCCCTCGGATGACTGTCTGTGTGGAGTTTGTACATTCCCCATGGGTTTCCTCCGGGGGCTCCGGTTTCCTTCCACAATCCAAAGATGTGCAAGTCAGATGAATTGGTCATGCTAAATTGCCCATAGTGTTAGTCAGGGGTATTATAGGGTGGGAAAATGGGTTTGGGTGGGTTGTTCTTTGGAGGGTCAGTGTGGGCTTGTTGGGCCAAAGGGCTTGTTTCCAAACTGTAGGGAATCAAATCTAATGTAATCAAATCAAACTAAAATAAAATAGAAGGACTGCAAATG
The DNA here is from genome assembly GCF_020745735.1 of Hemiscyllium ocellatum. Taxonomy (NCBI): domain Eukaryota; kingdom Metazoa; phylum Chordata; class Chondrichthyes; order Orectolobiformes; family Hemiscylliidae; genus Hemiscyllium; species Hemiscyllium ocellatum. The sequence continues at coordinate 41,261,416 of NC_083437.1, read as the reverse complement.
CTGGAAACCTCCAACAAAATCAGAAATGGCTGAAGAAACTCAGCAGGTCTGGCAGCATCTGTGGAGAGAAAGTAGAGTTCAGAGATCCTTCTTCAGATCCTAGTCTGAGAAAAATAAAAAATGAATGCCCTTACTAATTGGAAAATCATTCGGGTAACAGCAAAATGCTACACTCCTACGCTATGCTCTTGTCAGTAATATTAGGTCAACAGAATAGGTCTAATACAGTACCAGTGAGTGTTTAAATATCATTACGAGGTGAGGGCTGGGGAGAGAAGGGGGCAGTAGACTATCAGAGGTGGCTGAAGCCCCATTGCTTCTAATCTACATAAACAAATGATGCCAAATCAATTTTAAGCTTGTCAAATTTGTAGAAGACACTAAAATAGAAAGAGCAGTAGAGCGGAGAATACAGTTAATCATTTGTAGAAGCTTTTAGGTTATGCAAATGGTCAGACAAATAGCTAATGAGACTCAATAATGAATGTGAAGTATTACACATTGAGAGGAAAAGCGTGTGGCAGAAGTAAGCAATGAATGGAATTAGCACAGTGAGGTTCAGAAAGAAACCTGGGAATGGAAATAAGTGTATTACTGCCAATATCTAAACAATCTGGCAAGACAGTTAAATAAGTCAACAGATTGTTCATGTGCAAGGTTAGAATCGAAGAGTGTAAGTTGAACAGAGATTTGGAGTAATGCTTTGTAATCCACGAGTTAGTGCCCACCATGTATGCAGTTTTCACTATGGTCAACATGTTACACACATTGAGGAAGGCATAGAAAAAAAACAAAAAATAATCCAAGCAATAAGGTATGAACAAAAGTTATAAAATCTCAAGGAATACAGCCTCAGCAGAAGGCTAGGAGGATGTTTTAGAAAGATATAAAGTTTAAAAATACATAGATAAGGTAGGGCTGGAGTATCACTTCAAGATAGAATGAGATGCCATTCAAATCAATGAAAACTACATTTCTTTAATTTCTTTTACTAAAGAGTAAGAGTTTCTTTAAGCTAAAAGTTGCTACAAACGGCTTGAGCATTTTGGTCGTCTTGTATTCAAAATGCATGATCCAGATACAGAGTCTCAAATCTGGCTGCTGAAAACCTGAACATTTTTATAAGCTGCTGAATATCAATGTAATCATTGTTAAATGAGTTAAATAACTTACCAGAATATTTCAGTTAGGTGGAGCATTGGCATCAGACTAGTTAGCAGAAGTGCACTCTGATCCTTCCCCTCACTCCCAGTGACCCTTGATCCCAACTGACTTGGTTTGGCCCGATTGGCCCAGATGAGCTGATGAGACCTAATCCCTGCATTGTGCTTGAAATTCTTTGAAATAGCTGATCCAGTCTTGCTTCTCCATATCTGGGAAGCTGCAGCCTTGCTTACCCTTTTTTACATAATTCTTTTTTCAAATTTTGTTTTACTATCATGTATTCGTTTTCTTAAATTTTAATAAAATCTAAACTTATTCCCTTGATTTCATGATCGCCTGTTAATTGAACTGAAGTTCCAATGTTTTTCTCTGAAAACCAGCAAGATCTGAAATGTAGCAAGGACTCAGTCCTGAGGCTGCCTGTTTGAGACACTGAACCTAGATGTTCAAAACACAAAGCAGCATTCTGACAGCAATTTTGTCTTTAAAAACTATTTGAGGTCTCATTTAAGAACTGCACTGTGATAACTCTCCAGTGTCCATACATTGTTTGCATACAAGGTCACATAAACCCACTTTAAATTAGGAATGTGTGCCAAAAGAAAAGATAGTTAAGAGAAACATCTTATATGATCATCAGTGATTGGCAATCTATACACTGATTTCTGTATTTCAACAAATAAACCAAGTAATTTTTGGCTTTACCCCAAAATGAATTAATCCTAAAAATGAATTATATAAAGGTTGATTACTTAACTGGAGCCTTGTTCACTCTTTTAATACAAATCTACATACAAACAAGAATGCCATTAGGGGCAGAATCCCCCGAGTGTACTGTTGTTTAAATTTTTACAATGCACTTTAGGTTATTTTCCCCACAGTCATTTTAACACTCAGCATCATTGAGCAGGTCTCCAGTTCTTTGTCTTTACATGTAATGCAATAAAATGGGATAATTGAGATCAAAGTATTCCAGTCCAATTTTAGTGTAAATAGTCACTGCTAAATACATCATGAAAGCAAAATAATGTCTGGTGAAGATTTTGAACTTTACATATCCATGTGTTTTCAAAAAACAAATTCCCAAAATAAAGGTCTACTATTTTCAAATTTGAGCTGTGTACGTAAAAGTAAGATGTGTTACAGAACTTTATAAAAGTTATGTAACAGCCAATCCAGTCTATACCGGCCAAAAACAAAACTAGCTATCCATTCTGATACCACATTCCAGTCCCTGGTCTGTGAGCCTTGTAACTTGCAGCACACCAGGTACAGATCCAAGCTCCTTTTAGATGAGTGTCAGTTGAGGGTTTCTTCCTCCAGCATACAGTGGACTGCAGGCATGCATTAACCTCTGGGTGAAAATGTCTTTCCTCATGCCCCCTCTAATTCTTCTACCAACCATGTTAAATTCTCCACTAGGGAAAGCAGGTCTTCGCTGTCCACTTTATCTAAGCCTCTCATTATTTTTTTACACCACAATGAAGTTCTCTTAACTTCCTCTTTCACAAGGAAAACCACCCTAGCTATCTGATCTTTCCTCATCGCTGCAATTTCAAGTCCTGGCAACATTCTGGCAAATCTCCCCTGCACTGTCTCTACTGTAAGATTTTGAAATTCATTCTAACTTTAATTGTAACGGTATCAATTACATTCTTCCTCTAATGCAGTGACTAAAACCGTACACAAATTTTCAGTTGTGGTCTAAATGACACTTTATACAGCTCCAGTAATACATTAAGTTAAGAAACAATATTTTCTTAATAAAACTGACAATCCTGACTAATTCATGCCTTTCTAAGTGTCAATTTATTTTTTCTCTTGCAGTTCATTCCAATAAATTGCCCACTACTAACATCAGACAGACTAGAGTACAACCATTTGCCTCACACCCCTTTTAAACATCTGCAGCAGTGGGTCACGTTTCCGAAGAAGGCCTGATGACTTTGGTCATGCCGTTTTCCAATGCTGAGAAATAGAAATTTACACTTATTCACCTCCTGCAATTGATTGACCATCTTCAGCTAGTACACTAGCTTCTGATGCATTAATGAGATCTTTCTAACATTGAGGATTGATGTTGAAATTGGGGTGATGTCTGCCTGAAAGTCTCTCATGGGTTAGGAAAGAAATTTGCTACACAAATGACATTTTTATAATACAGAAATGAAGGTATCTTTAATAAGGTTCCTTACTGATGACTCTTGCCCATTTGTGAATCTTCAGTAAATTGCCCAGTATCAATGCTCAGTGCTGATACCATGTTGCATTCCTTGTCCAAGAGTACTGCACATGTTCTAAAGATTGGATACTCTGCCTTTACCAAAATTGAGGGCTACACAGTAGAGGCAAAGTATCTCATTCCCAGTTTCTGACCTGTTATTCATTTAGACAATATTTCGATGATCTGCTGAGCACATAATGGATGAATACCAGATGGAAGGCCACTCATTTCTGCACTACATCTTTCCCAATGATTTTGACAACACTTCCACTGGGGCTCCTATACCTTCTATGAAACAAGGTAGACAAAATGAGACAGCTCAAAAATTCTTGTAGAGTTTCTCAGAGCTGGGGAGTTCCGAACCTGTTCTGAACAGAGGGTTAAGATTAATTCCCATACACATGTTTATTCTTAGGATGCGAGCTTTGCTGGAAAGGCCACCATTTACGACTCATCCTTAACTGCCCCTCAGATGATAATGTGAGCTACTTTCTTGAACCACTGCAATCTATGCACCCAAAGCGCTTTAATCTCTGTGAGCCTTGAATCAGACTTCAACAGGCTTGATTTGCTGAAATCGAAGACACCAGATTAAGGAACTACTAATCACCAATACAAGAAAGGCATATCTGTAACCCTCTGAAGCAGCAGCTGTAACAAACAAGTATACAGTTATATAGAGATATACAGCATGGAAACAGACCGTTCGGTCCAATTTGTCCATGCCAACCAAATGTCCTAAATTAATGTAGTCCCATTTATCACCACATGGCCCATATCCCTCTACACCCTTTCTATTCATATGCCTATCCAGATACCTCTTCAATGTTGTAACTGTCCCAGCCCCCACCACTTCCTCTGACAACTCATTCCATACACTCACCACCTTTTGCGTGAAAAGGTTCCCCTCAGGTCCCTCTTACGTCTTTCCCTTCTCACCTTAAATCTTTGTCCTCTGGTTTTGGGCTCCCCTACCCCAGGAAAAGATTTTTCTATTTACCCTATCCATGCACCTCATGATTTTATAAACCTCTAAAAGTTCACCCTCAGCCTTTGATGCTCCAGGAAAAATAACCCCAGCCTGTTCAGCCTTTCCCAATAGCACAAACCCTCCAATGCTGGCAACATCCTTTTAAATCTTTTCTGAACCCTGTCAAGTTTTCGCAGAATGCTTTTTCTTGTGGGAAGAGCATGACAAAAAGCCATCAATAGAGATGGTCAGTAAGATATCCAATAAGGAATTCAGAAGAAACGTTTTCACCAAAAGAATGGTCAGAATGTGGAACCCACTACCATATGCAATTGAAGGAAAGTTAGACAAACTTATGAGGAAGAAGGGAATAGCTGATAATGATTGCATATTTAGATGAGAAGCAATGGGAGAAGTCAGAACAGAAAATAAATACCAGCATGGACAGGATGGGCAAAATGGCCTGCTGGTGTGTTGCATGTTCAATGCAATCCTCTTCAAATGATGCTGAGAGTCAGCTGAACTGTGGGAAACTCAGCTATTGTGAAAATCAAAACACATGCCCTCAGAGATGTTTTGCCTTCCCTCATGGGATAAAGAAAATTTCTAGTTGTATGCACAGCTTAAACAATGAAAAGAGTGAGAATTCATAAAGCACTACAAAATAAAATACATTGAGATGATGGTGGGGCATAAAGTCAGGAATGTGTCATATGTACTCATCGGATTTGGCCAATGAGATCCAGTAGGAGACGGTTATGATGAAAAAGATTAACCTGCTTTTTGACTTTTAAAGCGTTAATACAACACATGAAAAGGATGATTGGAGATTTCTGTAAACATCAGGTGTAGGTGTACACACATCTGGGTATTTCTAAATAAAGTGTTAGTGAAGATTGGTAGCATAGATAGGGTAAACAAAACTTTGGATGTAGATGCACAAGTAAAATGGATTTCTATCACATTTTGATTGAGTATACAAATAATTGCAATGACAATGATACAAACATGATGGTTACAATAATTAGAATTTTGTTAACAACCATTTTTCCTACTCACCTATATTACTAAATGGATAATTGAGGAGTAGATGATAAATCAATTTGAAACAGTCGGAGCTTGGGATGACTTGTTTGTGCAAGTAGTCAGAAGGGGATGCTATATGTTATTCTATAGTTAATTGGTAAAGAAGTGGAGTCCTGGGCAGCTTATCCAATACGAAATGCTTCTGACAGTGATGGTCCCACATTTAACATTGTTAAAACTGATTGCAGCTGTAGAAGGTTTTAGTACTTTTATTATGAGGGTACTGGCAGTTTGTAACTGTACATTTGAAGAATTAAATTATAAGACAACTGTAGAGCACTTTAGCTTTAATAGAAAGAAGTGGACCAAACCATTTGACAGTTTGGAATAAATGAGAGCAACTGAAAACCGTTTTAGTTTTCAGTCCTATTTGGTCAATCCCAATATGAGGTTCTTGAGCAGGTGCAGTAATACAAACCTCTGAATAACACTTGTTGTTCCATTGCAGTGGAACATCTGTTAAATAACTTTTTGTAGGTTGCCAAAAGAATGCCTCAGATCCACAAAAGCCTTATCAGGCACAAAAAAAAATCTCAACTGTTGCAGTGATTCTACGCAGCTAGTTTTTAGCAGCCTAGGTACTTTTACTTGTTGAAAACAGAATATTGTGGTGAGTAAAAGGACTAGCAAAACATTTTTGATAAATATTCTGTTACACAAATAATGATGAAATTAAAATAATACAAAGGGAGTCGTTCAGCTAATAGTTCAAAAGCATTGCAGAGGAAACTGGTAAAAGAGATGTGAACAGAGGGTGATGCTAATTGAGCTGACTTAGGAATGATGAAGGAGTTTGAGTGGAGAGACAGACTAGTTGCACCAATGGCCTGTTTGGGTCCTGTATATTTTATATAGGTTTACAAGTGAACTAAGTCTCCCAACGAGATAAATTCTTTCACTGGGAAATGCTTTCTGTCTTGTTGCATTGAAAGTATAAAAAAATCTGATCTGACATAATCCAAGTGTGACGATGCCATTACAGATTGGGATAGGTTGGGTAAAAATGCAGACATTTCAGCTAATCCATGTTCCACCTTTATTTTGTGTGGCGCACCTACTAAAGCAGGCAGTGTGATCCAGGATGAAGAGCAAACCAGGGAAGATTGAAAGTTTAATAAAAACTTACACAACAGAAATGGTTAGAATCATAGCATTCCTACAGTGCATTCGGTCCATTGAGTCTGCACTCACCCTATGAAGACAATCTCACCCAGACCCACCCCCGTAACCGTGCATGAGGGGTTTATCCATGGCTACTTCACCCAGCTTGCACATCCTGCACACTACAGGGCAAAGTTTAGCATTTTTAGCCAAACCATCTAGTCTGCACATCTTAGGACTGTGGGAAGAAACCAGACCACCAGGAGGAAACCCATGCAGACTTAGGGAGAATGTGCAAACTCCACACAGACAATTTCCTAAAGCAGGAATCGAACCCAGGTCCCTGACGGTGTGAGGCAGCATTACTAAAAACTTCGCCATCATGCTGTTCTTAGCCAGAAATAAAATTAATTAATGTAAAGATGAAATGGGAATGAATCAAGAACAGAAAGCAAACAGAATAAGAAAAGCTAAAGTATTCACTTTAGTTTCTTACAGTTAAGATTTTGTGCCAAGTGCAGTCTTGTCACATCTCGATGTGAGAAACCTTTGCAATGAAACTGTAAAACACACTATCCTGAATGCCTTTGGCTTTATACCTTAGCTATACATAAGTAAATACATAATGTATTTACATAATGTCTTTAGGATAATTAAAATATCCTAATTCACAGGGATATTACCGAAGATAATTTCACATTCAGGCAAATGACAAAAAAGCTTGGTCAAAGTGCATCTTGAAGAAAGTGAAGTAGGAAGGAAGACAGACACGGGAAGGAAATTCATGGCCATAGGGCTGAGGTCACTGAAAGCATGGCCATGAATGGTGGCATGATTAAATTGAGGGGGGTGGAGGATCATCCCAGAATTAGAGGAGTCAATACCTTGGTGGGTTGTAAAACTGAGTTGAAAAGCGTAGCGCTGGAAAAGCACAGCAGGTCAGGCAGCATCCGAGCAGCAGCAGGATGGATGTTTTGGGCTTGTGCTTTTCCAGCGCCACACCTTTCAGCTCTGACTCTGCAGTCCTCACTTTCTCTGGGTTGTAAACTCCTAGCAGTACTAGGGGGAGGCAAACTGAGAAAGGATCTAAAAACAAGGATGATAATTTTAAACTCAATGCTTAACTGCAAACCAAGGCTTGTCAGCAGGTTGAGAAAATTTCAGCCTACCTGCACATGAAAAATTTCAGCTTTAACATAGTGCTGAAACAATTCTTGAATTTCCAATTTAAATAGTCATATTATGCAACATCAGTAGGGATGCTCATGGTGAGTGCTCATCAACGTCTTCCAGTATGACTTATTCACTTCAAATTACCTGATAATTTCCTCAATTTGTTATATTTTTGCCTATATCACAGTCACCCATCGTTGTGTAAATATAAGCTGTTAAAATAAATTTGTTTTTTAGGTATCATATGTGAAAACACAGCCCGGATTCTAATGAGTAAAGCATAACAAAAATCACATCTGATCCTATATTCAGAATGGACAAATGTATGCTCCATTCACTCCCATGTTGGGCCAGTTGACTGTTAATAGACCTGAGAATACATACCGTTTGGCACAGCAAGTTGTGAAGGTTGCACCAAGTGCTGTTGGGAGACAGCCCCAAATACTTCATCGGTAGCAGTGTTCGACTGCTGTAAAGCTATTTCAACTTCTTCATCTGTTAGACCTAGGTAGAGAAAAATGTAAGAGTCTTAAAATAACAATAAGTCTGCGTAAGGTTAACCTTAAAACTGATAGTGCACACAAAAGGGACGGAAACAAAAAGATTGCCCAAACTTTTTTTTTTGGAAATCAAATATTGCTCATTGCAAGATATTCCATTTGAATGCCAACACAATGAATTATTGAGAGATGCAGGATTCTCACAAAAACGTCATACTGTATTCTTTGGTTTAAATGACATATATCTGGACATCACTATGTTCTTCACCAAACTATTATTATAATAGTGAGAAGCTTGAAAAGTTTTCAATGGTTTGAAAACTCAACCTCTTCGGAGTACTCAAGTTCCAAAACATTTTAACCATTAAATATTCATTTTGATATTCCAGTTAATTTGTTCCATATGCACTTCCAATCAATTCAAATTATTTGTATCATTTCATTCTTTGAGATGAATACAGGCAAGCAGTAGGAAATCAAATTGCTGAAAGCATACATCCCTCCCCAACCTATTTTCAATCTCACCCAAAATAACAGAGCTACGTCTCACAGATTCAACACGAGGGATGACATCAAAAGGGTGTGTAAAAAATGTTAAATATCTAAAATTCAACCTGGTCCTTTCCAATTTTGAAAGACCTGGAAGAACAAACTGCTTGCCAATGTGTGGTTTGGTCATATGAGACTGCATTCCTCAGAGCTGACCAGTTTTTTCAAGTTAACCCCAGCCTGTCTCAGGAAATCAGGCAGGTAAAGGCACTCACCTGCTGCAACCAGTTTACCCGCTTCACCCACTGCTTGTAACTGAGCACCCTAATTCAACTTTCCACAGAGATTCATCTCATAACCCAAATGATCCCTCCAATTTCTCTTCACTGGACACACAGCCAGTTTGTTGCACTGCATGCTTTCTATCATAGCTGAGAGCGCACCATGAAGAATGATCGCTTGTGTGTGACAATTGTGTTCCCTGTATGGCACATTCCCAGTTACTACATGGCTACAAACCTGCACAGCTTAAATGAAGCACTGCTCCTGACCCTGACACTCAATCTCCCAACTGGACTCTCATCCTCCAACCCGCTCCTTGATTGCAGTCTGATGTAGAAAACTCATATGCCAGGAAAAAAGGGCAAAACAAATAGTACTTAGCTCCTGACAGTATATTCTTGCAGGTGTTGCAGCTGCAAAATTCCCCTACTGAGTCCCTGAGAGATAAAATTAGGCCCCAGGTCTCTGAGTTGACAGCCCAAAACACAGGAGTTTTACAGACCATGTCATCTCAGACAGCACAGCATTAATAAAAACATAGTACATTGTATTTCGCATATCAACCTCAACTGGCAATTTGCATAAATAAAGTGCAGAATTAAAATGAATATAAGATTATTGGAATAAATCAGAATGTTCCCAAATCCTTTAACAGAAATAATAGATACCTTGGAGTGATTATAGGACTGCAATCTCATCAATGACTGCAGAAACCACAACAGCTGTGATAGGAATTTATATTACATACATACTGCTAGTGTTATACATGAAAACAGAAATAACCCATCCTAATTATTTTCAGGAATCAAATACTTCTCAGAACTTTGAGGTAGTATTGCTGCCTTAAAAGCATTAGATTTTATGTTATGCAATTTACAGATTGAAGCTGTTTTGTCCCTTCCCTCCCTCGGTTCAAGTTTCTCAGTGTCTGCCATAGTACCGATTAACAACAGTTAGCATGCCCTCTGATCCACGATGAACATCCCTACTGAAGGAACGGCAATTGTGGCATAACCATTATGAATGCAGAGACTGATCGTCAAAATGATTACTGGGAAATAACGGTATTCACATTACAATATAACTACACGCAACAGGATCTGAAGGAATATATTGAATTATAATTTACCCATATCTTATTTAGCACAAAGTTATCAAAACAGAAACCCTGTATGACACTGTTATATGACAACATAAACCCAGGGGAAAACTGTTCAGGAAAATAACAGATCAGAAAGCAAGAAATAAAACAAGCTGAAAATCCCATTTGGTAGATTGAAAACTCCCCCTTCACTACCCAATACAGTTTGTCAAAACTCTGAATGTTCACATCCCAAATATTTTAAACACATTCATTTTAAATTACTACTTCACATACATTAATACAGAATTGATAAGCTTACTAGAACTAGATAAAAACATTCTTTACACTTTCATTATCCAATAACAACTCAAATACATTTCCAGCACTTATTGAAAAAGAATATTTTACATATGCTTTATTATTCTGTACTTCAATGACATATTAAAATTGAAAGTTCCATTAGGTAAATTGCTTAAATCCTGTAAAAATCAAAAGGCGACGGATGGTTCATTATAATCTTTCTAATTTTAGATATCAAAGGCTATGTTCAGAATTTGCAGGATTTTCACATGAACTATCAGTATTCACCATTGTTGCTACTCTGATTATTTCAGGATTTAGTGCAAGCAGAGATGAAGCTGGAAATCCCAAACTTGCGATCAGCCATTTCCTGCTCCACCACAGGCTGCCCAACTCTCTCCGAGGTCAACAGCAAGCAACCTTGTTTCACCACTGACTGCTAAATCTAGGCTGTTTACTTGAAACTTGAAAGACAAGAAACAGCAAAGAAACACAGGTCTAGATACTCTAACCTAACCCATACAAACTGTGCAAACCCTTTCAAAGGCTAATAGCATGCTGGCCTTCATAACAAGAGGGATTGAGTATAGAAGCAAAGAGGTTCTTCTGCAGCTGTACAGGGCCCTGGAATATTGTGCGCAGTTCTGGTCTCCAAACTTGAGGAAAGACATTCTGGCTATTGAGGGAGTGCAGCGTAGGTTCACGAGGTCAATTCCTGGATGGCGGGCGACCTTACACTGAAAGACTGGAGTGACTGGGCTTGTATACCCTTGAGTTTAGAAGACTGAGAGGGGATCTGATTGAGACATATAAGATTATTAAAGGATTGGACATTCTGGAGGCAGGAAACATGTTTCCGCTGATGAGTGAATGTCGAACCAGAGGACACAGGTTAAAAATACGGGGTAGACCATTTAGGACAGAGATGAGGAGAAACTTCTTCACCCAGAGAGTGGTGGCTGTGTGGAATGCTCTGCCCCAGAGGGCAGTGGAGGCCCAATCTCTGGATTCATTTAAGAAAGAGTTGGATAGAGCTCTCAAGGAAAGTGGAATCAAGGGTTATGGAGATAAGGCAGGAACAGGATACTGATTAAGGATGATCAGCCATGATCATATTGAATGGTGGTGCAGGCTCGAAGGGCAGATGGCCTACTCCTGCACCTATTGTCTATTGTATACTGTCTAAATCTCCTCAATACACAAGTATCCTTATTTGAATCTGCAAAGAGTTGAACTAGTACATTGAAGTTATTTTACTTTCTCACTCCCTCAAAAAGAATGAATGATTCTACAATCCACACTCTTTAGGTATTCATATCAATAAACATTTACTTGCCCAGCATTGGACCATTAGTACTTAGATTTTACCACCCACTTCCCATTAGAAATTAAAGAGCAGAACAACAGTTGATAGGAACATTCATCATTACTCTGACATGCTAATGGCAACCAAATATGACAGTGCTAGAGCAGAGAAAACTCATCGCTAACAACAGGGTTGTGCTTTAGTTGAAGAACACATGGACATATAAAATCTGGACAGCATTTTTGGGAATTAGATTAGATTAGATTACTTACAGTGTGGAAACAGGCCCTTCGGCCCAACAAGTCCACACCGACCCGCCGAAGGGCAACCCACCCATACCCCTACATTTACCCCCTACCTAACACTACGGGCAATTTAGCATAGCCAATTCACCTGACCCGCACATCTTTGGACTGTGGGAGGAAACCGGAGCACCCGGAGGAAACCCACGCAGACACGGGGAGAACGTGCAAACTTCACACAGTCAGTCGCCTGAGTCGGGAACTGAACCCGGGTCTCAGGCGCTGTGAGGCAGCAGTGCTAACCACTGTGCCACCGTGCCGCCCATAAATTATGACAGATTGAGAAGCAAAGGACAGCCCTTTGCTCTGTCACTGATTGTGAGTCAGAAAGTCAAGTCAGATGCTCTCAAGAATTCCTCCACTGCCACCATGAAATCTAAATGACAGATCGTTAATTTCTCATCAATTGCTGAGACCTTGATCGAATGCCTCTAGTTTCCCAAGTGACAGCAAAGGGGTAACAAATCTACTTTTATTGACCAGCCTATATTTACTAACATTGAAGTGGATTTATTAATGAGAAGGGATGGTACAAGATTGAAACACACCACTGACCATTCTTAGTCTTTTCATCTATTCACACGAGTTTATTGGTATGTTCCAACGTGGATTAGTGAGATTGGATTTATTTTTTTTTCCAAATTCTGCTAAATCTCTAATCATAAATCTCTGAGAGGAGGATTTTCAAAGCATTTCCTCCCGTGGAGACAGGAAAGTTACCCCTCCAAAATTGTAAGTAATAACTTGTACCTCAGACGCTGAATTCGGTGCAGCTTTCCAAACTATTGCTGAGCACCACAGCAGCTCAAGTCAGGCAACAGAACCATTTAAACTTAAACTTGCGTAGTTATGGTGGACACAAGATCCTGAGTACCATGTTCAGACTGAACAGAGCAGAGCATGGACAGTGCATGATTCAAAAGTTATATTCCTCTTTAATTCTTGCAATCAGGAAAAGAGGAGTTGCACTTGCAAAATACACACGAGCAATTTGGGCCATAGCCATTCTGGCTGCCATCCCCTCTCCAGGCATTGGGGTTGCACTGTTTCATTTCAGATAGCCAGCAGTGAAGAACAGCACACAAGCATAGATTTTACACCGTTCGTAAGTTTTCATTTACAGAGATGTGAATTGCAGACATGCACATTAAAAAGCAATGACCGCAGTCGATGTACTCCTATGCCTAGAAGCACACGAGTTCCCAGTTAATGTCCTCCACTTGAATACACTTAAATACTGAATTAATGGTGAATTAGTATCTACCTGACTCCAAGGGCTCTTGCTACACAGTGGGAGTCCACCTGCCTTTCGCCAAGGTCTGGGATCAAGTCCCACCTCAGCATGTTACGTGTTACGTGTTATGTTACATTGACTTTAAAAAACATGTCTACCTGACAAAGATAGCTTCTGTGAGCTCCCAGTCAGGAGGCTGCCTGACCATCAACTGTTATACAGATGTGCATGGTATCCAGCTCTCAGAATGGACCTGGAAATGGACAGGTTCACTCAGGAAAAATTCATTCTACTATTCCCAGATGTCTTAAATTAGCTCCTGGTCATTATTTCTAATGACCAATAGTGATACCAGGAAGTCAAAAACCAAAAGGAATTTTTTTTTTACAATAAAAAATTGCAATTATCAGTACTTGATAGAGTATTCATGGTAGCAGGTCCTTGAAATAACTGAGGTAGGCTAGTATTTAGTATAGCCATTAAGCACTTACATTAAGGTAGAAATAATGGGCATGAACTTCATCACTCTTAAGCTAATAGGGTCTTTGCTCTTTGCTGGTCTTTGTGGTATAAACTCTGTATCCCATTGCTACCTATCATGTATCGCCTATTTATTCTGAAAATATTTATAATGCACTATAAACACTTAACTCTCACAAATTCACTCAATAGCATCCATTAAAACTTCAACCTGAAGCACTAAGGCACTGCACCACTCAGAAAATTGACTTTCTCATTTCACTTTACAATTCATTTAAATAGATATGACAAAATCCACCTTTTAGACAGTGTTAACCGGAACTGAACAAGCTACTATAATTTCCAGATTTAATGCCTCTAAAATGATACAGTACCAAAGACACTAGTATTGATAACTTGATGGTGGCTTTCCTTCTCCATTTCCGGGCAATTTCAAATACTCTCAGTTTTGGATTTTCTCCTGAAGTCTTCTGCAAGATCATTTTCTTCCTGTTCCAAATCAAATTTGTGTATGTCAAACTCAATGACAACTTGGAATTCTCTAGCACCTTCTCTGGATCAAAATTCCTGAAAGCACATTGAAGGGATTGTGGGGTGGATGGTTAAAGCTTGGGGCAAGGTTAAAAATAAATGGAAGGTACAGACAGAAATTATCATGGAAATGGAAACAGTCAGCGCTGATGATGAGCCAAAGTAAAGATGGAAGCTCAGTTCAGAATTAAATAGCATGATTCAGCCAGATCATTCAGTTCTTATTCTGTAAGGCGGCATAAGAGTTAAATGTTGGATCTCTGCAATAAAAACAAAACTTCAAAAAAAACATTTACCTACAACTGCTCCTCCTGATAAACATCTCCAAACTTTTCAATTACACAACAAAGATACAAGAAACATCTTAATTTTCAGTCTATGCAATCTAAACAAGTGGTAATATAAACTTAAGTGTCCAAATCACGCTATGGGGCTCTTGTAGAACAGCAGTAGTGCCCCTACCTCTGAGCCATGGGCCCAAGTTGAAGTCCCACCTGCTTCAGAGTGTGTAATAACATGTCGGACCAGGTTGATGAGAAAATATCTCCAAAGCAAGTAAATTTTTCATGTGGTTAAAAATGGCCTCAAAAACATTCCATTAACATCCTTAAAGTGAATACATTCTGTGCCTTGCTGTCTTCAGTTACTACACAAGAAAAAACATAGGACCTCAACTCTATTTTGAGAAATGTAGAATACATAATTGTATTACTAATGGACATATATACATAAAACTTAAGAGCATCTAATAGTTAAGCATTCACATCATTTGACACATCTGGAAGTTAAAGAAAGAATGACTTGCATTTATATAGCATCTTTTGTGACCCAAAGTGTAAAACATTTTCAGTCAATGAAGTACTTTTTGAAATGTATATCTCCTCATATAGGAAATGCAGCTGTCAATTCTATGTACACAAAGATCACAGAATGGCATTAATCTCATTTTTTTGCATGTTAATAGAGTGATAAATATTTAGCAGAATTCCAGGGATAACAACTTCTATTTTTCTAAACTGTACCATGGGATCTTTTACAACTTCAACAGTGCAACACTCCCTCAGTATTACTCAGAAGTGTCAGCTTTACTTATTATGTTGAAGTTCTGGAATAAAATCCATTGATCTTGAGGTGAAAGGGATGCCAACTGCGCCACGGCCATCACAAGTTATCTCACATTCTATGAAAAGACACAGGGAAGCTACATTAAAATATTACAGCTAGGTTTTACTGCAGAGTTTCCAGCCTCCTCACCCACATCGAGAGCTAACTGAAAGCAAAATAAATGCAACTTGAAATTCTACACCTCCACATCCCTCCCCTAAGCACAAGTGCCTGAAGTATCTTCCTCAGTAAACTGCACATTAACTATCCTGTTAGTTAAAGTACTCCCTTAAATAAAGGCAATACTCAAGGGGATAGTCTGACATGCATAACAAATCCAAAAGCAGCTCAATTGTAGCTCAGCCAACAGAAGAAACCCTTGCTGCAGGGCAAGAACAAAAAGGTCAGGCTTTTCCCCTTTTGTGGGAAAAACTGTTCCACAAAGCATTCTACATAGCAGGCCCAGCTAAAGACTGATAGATAACCTTGTGCATGAGATTCTCCAAGTGAAAGTACCCATTAGCTAGAATTTAGAGAGCATGACGATAGTCCTCTAACCACTACAACCGGATTCCTTCAACAGAATAATTTAGTACCACACATCCTGTACAATATAGATTTAAACCTTGCTGAGAGTCTATTAGCAGGCTGCAACATACTTGAGGGTTCTTCAGAAATTAAAATGATCAAAATCCAAAATGAGGAATTGACTGTTATCTATTATATACTATATACATTTTCCGCTGTTTCCGATTTCATCCAAACATTGCCATTTATTTCATTTGTCATTTATGGGATCCAGCTGTGCATAAAATGGTTGCCATGCTTGCCTACATTAGAATAATTAAAACAAAAATCAGTAATTCACTCAAAATGAAGTACTTTTGAGGACATGATAAATGTTAATTCTTCAAGTATGTTGTAGCGAGGAACATTGTCTGTTGTTTCAGTGATTTGAGACCAAGTTTACACATTTACTAAGTCATTACTTCTGCATAGCTTGAGGAGGTCTGACAAAATAATGTCATGAGATATGAGGGAAGGGAGAGGGGAGCTTAAACAAAGTTGCTAGGAAGCTTTACAGTCCTAGAGTCATACAGCATGGAAACAGACCCTTTGGTCCAAGTCAATATGTTATAATTAAGTTACCACTTCAGAAGGCCATGAAAGTAAATATCTCAAAGATATTGATCATTCCACATCCTGTTAGTTACATAGGTCTAAAAGAGTGCAGGTTGAAAAACACAGAATCGCTGATAATCAAACAGCATTTTCCAGAAATAGCACAAACAAAAAATACTGTCAAAGGACAACATTTCTCTGAATTGGATGGCTTACCCCCCAGTGCTATTAAAGGTGCCCCTGCAAGTGAATACATTTTAAATAAGCTTGTACTAAATAAAATTTAAGATATATTTTCTATAAATAACTTTGACATGTTTAATTAACATAAGAAAATAGAAGCAAGTGCAGGCTATTTAGTTGTTTTAGCCTGCTCCAACTCGCAATTTGATAGTTCTTTATTCATCCATGGAATGAGATGTTGCTGACAAGAGCAGTGATTGCTGCTCACTGCCCTTGAGAGCTAACCTCGTTGATGTGAGTTTGGAGTCACATGCAGCTCAGACCAGTTAAGGACAGCAGGTTTTCACATCTAAAGGACATTAGTGAACCAGATGGGCGATTGTGACAAGCGATGACAGGCTCATGGACATTATCACTGAAACTAACTTTCAATTCCAGATTTATCAACTGAATTTAAATTCCACCACCTGCAACATTGTCATTCTATTGAAAGCTCCTACTGTAACCCCGTCTTGCCAAGCAATACCCACATCCCTCACCTTCCCTTGTTATTCAAAAGTTAACCGATGTGACTGGAATATGTTCTATGACTGGGATAGAAAATTTCAAGGATCCACATTCTTTGAGTGAAGAAAAGTTTACCTCATCCCACAACTTCAAATACAAAAACCAAAAAACTCTACTGAACATTAGCACAAACACCGAAGTGTCAAGGAAGTCAGTACAACAAGAGATGAAAACAAGTTGGACTTTGATTCAAAGCCAAGGCATAAAAAGATAATTTCACTATGGGTATTAAATCTAACCAATACATTCTAGCAAAATGGATGCCATCTCTTTAATACAAAACAATTCTGCTGTTCATTATACTGCATTATTTTAGCTGCTGATATGTTAAAGGCTCTGTTTATGGTCGCCTGTATCACCAGATGCAGAATTGAGGTATTCGGTGACCTTGTTCTTCTCACCGGGGCATGAAATTACAGTTGTGACACCTTGGTATTACAGTCATAAATACTGCAAACTGCATACCTTACAGCTATATATACACATTTTCTATTGTCTTCAAACATAAACCTGACCAGTATTTATTTAAAAGGGGGCGAAATTGCAAAACAAAGAATTTATTGCTCTATTTTCTTTCCTTATTCCATTCCCACAAAAGTTATTTTTTAAATTAGCAACACAGTATTACACAATATTCTATTAACCCTGCCCACTCCAGCATCTATGGTCACAAACGCTATTATAATCTGTCTGATTTGTGTTACATACAAGGTTTTAGGACCATATTCCGTAACATACTTATCAAATTGATTTAAGAAGAAATCTGCAATCTTTAACAAATCAAACAACAATTCAAATTTTAGAAAATAAAGTCCTTTGAAATTACAGTATTCCCCATATTTTAATTCCAAGTTCATATCCTTTCTGTGCCTTGTTACCATAACACCATCCTTCGGTGAGGCAGTGAGAGAAAATATCAACAATACATCTTCACATTACCTAACAGCAACTTCAGACTGCTGAACAAGGTAAATCTCTTGCTAATCTGGTTTATTATATTATGGCAAACATGCTACACCTTAGACACAACAAGGTACACATCAAACTAGGTGCATATAGCAGTGGTACCAATTGTGTTGAGAAACATTGCCTCATAGATGAATTTCAAATGTAAATAAAAATAAAATATAAACACTTTTATAAAACCTCTGAAAGGTTAGGAGTTTTCCCACTTCAGCCTAATAAAAGTTAATAACTACCACCTTTTTATGCAAAAAATAAATAAACATGAAATGCCATACCAGAGACCACAGTAGAATCAAAACCCATACAACTTCATACATGGAAAAAAAATGAAGAACTTTTAAAGGTGTATTTATTATTTTTGAAATAATAAAAGCTAAAAATCTAAGGAGAAAGGTCAGAGGGATGGTATTAAGTAAATAAGTATTTCAGAGAATACAAACAAAATACCGTGAATGCTGGAAATCTGACACAAATGCTTAAAAAGCTGGAGAAACTCAGCAGGTCTGGCAGCATCTGTGGAGTGAAAAATGGAGGCAACATTTCAAGTCCAATATGACTCTTCTTCAGAAGTCTTTTTTAATAGGATGTTCCAGAGAGTCAGCCAGAACTACTGGGTGAAAGAACCTCATTTTAGATTGCAAAATACTTCAATTTTACACTTCAATTCAAAGAATATTTAAAAACTTAGAAATGTGTGTGTAGCTTATATTTCATATAGAGAAAGCAGGAAGGAATAGTGTATCTTTAATTGAATAGTCGTGCTTTTATTGCAATTTTTAATATGAATAATAAACTCCAATTGTACAAAGTATAACACAGTGTCTTTCAATTACTTCCACTTCTGCTGAGAAAATTGATTTTTGACATTTTTGCCATTTGTTAAAATCAAATTCAGCCCATCTACATTTGCTCAATGCAATTACAATTCACCGGCCATTTTTATTAAAAATTATTTAAAATATTATTTAAAGCAAAAACAATTTATAAGTACATCTTACACCATTTTGAAGCATCAGTATTTCATTCAACAGAACTGTATATCATGTACTAAATTTACTCATTACAAATACAAATCAATTTGTAGCTATCTTCAACCAGAATGGCATTCAAGCTTCCCTACAAAGTGCACAATAAAAGAACAGCATCGTAAGAATAACTATGACATTACAAGGATATTTCTCTTTTGTAATTGATTTCTATTCAAGTAAGTTATCTATCTCACTTGCAATTACCTCCTTCTCTTGTCATTTTTACTTCCCAACATCCTAATCTATCTCTGTAACCCAACTTTTTAAACTTTTCAGTGATTTGCAACTTTACAAAAAGAGTTCAGGACAGGAAAGAAAAAATATTAATTACTGTATTACTTATAATTGAACTATCAACAGGACATGTTTATAAATCATAGGGTGGCATGGTGGCTCAGTGGTTAGCACTTCTGCCTCTCAGCACCAGGGACTTTGGGCAACTATCTGTGTGGAGCTTGCACATTTTCCCCATGCCTGCACGGATTTCCTCTGGTCGCTTCGAGTTTCCTTCCATAATCCAAAGATGTGCAGATTAAGTGGATTGGTCATGCTAAATTGCCCAGTGTCTGGGAATGTGGAGGCGAGATGGATTAGCCATGGAAAATGCATGGTTACAGGGACAGGGTGAGGGGATGGGTCTAGGTGGGATCTGTTCAGAGAATTGTGTGAATTCAATGGGCCAAATGGCCTTGCTTCCACACTGTAGGGATTCAATGATCTCATTGAATGCATCTTGCATACTTTCCTGATAAATACATTGCACATTATACAATAGATACTTTATGTATTAAGACTAAAGGGCAAATAAAATAGAAGTAGAAGACAAAAAAGTCTACTAAAGTTATCCCCACTCCAGCAGGTGATGACATTTACTATTATCCCTTTAACAATGCAAAGCTCTCCAACAAGATGCATTTAAAAACATCTTTAACAGAGAAGCAAATTTCAAGCTAAATAAATAAAATAGAGAATGCTGAGATATGGAGGGAGACACCAAAGGAGGTGAAGGAAAGAATGGTAATGATACTTCTTAAAAGAGAAAGACAACTTGCATTTGTAAAGCATATATGATGTCTTTAGAACAATCAAAACATTTTACTGCCAACAAATTACTTTTGAAACATTCGAAAACTGTTGTTTGCAGACAATGATTGCCGTAATTTGTCCACAGAAAGGTGGCACAAACAGCACTGACTTATGACCAGATAATCCGTGCCTGCAGGAGTAATGACTGACTGCCAGCACAGCATTGAAATGGCACACTCGATGGTATGCTCATGTCTAGCTTTGTGCTAGAATTACAAGAATAAGGACAAAAGGGTAACTAGGGAGAGAATAGGGCCCCTCAAAGACCAGCAAGGCAGCCTTTGTATGGAGCGACAGAAAATGGGTGAGATATTAAATGAATATTTTGCTTCAGTATCTACTATGGAAAAGGATATGGAAGATATAGACTGTAGGGAAATAGATGGTGACATCTTGCAAAATGTCCAGATTACAGAGGAGGAAGTGCTGGATGCCTTGAAACGGTTAAAGGTAGATAAATCCCCAGGACCTGACCAGGTGTACCCGAGAATGCTGTGGGAAGCTAGAGAAGTGATTACTGGGCCTCTTGCTGAGATATTTGCATCATCAATAGTCACAGGTCAGGTGCCAGAAGACTGGAGGTTGGCAAATGTGGTACCACTGTTTAAGAAGGGCGGTAAAGAACAAGCCAGGGAACTATAGACCGGTGAGCCTGACCTCGGTGGTGGGCAAGCTGTTGGAGGGAATCCTGAGGAACAAGATGTACATATATTTGGAAAGGACTGATTCAGGATAGTCAACATGGCTTTGTGCATGGGGAATCATGTCTCATAAACTTGACTGAGTTTTTTGAAGAAGTGTCTGCGTGGGTTTCCTCCGGGTGCTCCGGTTTCCTCCCACAGTCCAAAGATGTGCAGGTCAGGAGAATTGGCCATGCTAAATTGCCCGTAGTGTTAGGTAGGGGGTAAATGTAGGGGTATGGGTGGGTTGCGCTTCGGCGGGTCGGTGTGGACTTGTTGGGCCGAAGGGCCTGTTTCCACACTGTAAGTAATCTAATCTAACAAAGAAGATTGATGAGAGCAGAGCAGAAGATGTGATCTATATGGACTTCAGTAAGGCGTTCAAAAAGGTTCCCCATGGGAGACTGATAGCAAGGTTAGATCTCATGGAATACAGGGAGAACTAGCCATTTGGATACAGAACTGGCTCAAAGGTAGAAGACAGAGGGCGGTGGTGGAGGATTGTTTTTCAGAGTGGAGGCCTGTGACCAGTGGAGTGCAACAAGTATCGGTGCTGGGCCCTCTACTTTTTGTCATTTACATAAATGATTTGGATGCAAGCATAAGAAACCAGTTAGTAAATTTGCAGATGATACCAAAATTGGAGGTATAGTGGACAGCAAAGGGGGTTACCTCAGATTACAACAGGATCTGGACCAGATGGGCCAATGGGCTGAGAAGTGCCAGATGGAGTTTAATTCAGATAAATGCGAGGTGCTGCATTTTGGGAAAGCAAATCTTAGCAGGACTTATACAATTAATGGTAAGGTCCTAGGGAGTGTTGCTGAACAAAGAGACCTTGGAGTGCAGGTTCATAGCTCCTTGAAAGTGGAGGCGCAGGCAGATAGGATAGTGAAGGCGGCGTTTGGTATGCTTTCCTTTATTGGTCAGAGTATTGAGTACAGGAGTTGGTTAGGCCACTGTTGGAATACTGCACGCAATTCTGGTCGCCTTCCTATTGGAAAGATGTTGTGAAACTTGAAAGGGTTCAGAAAAGATTTACAAGGATGTTGCCAGGGTTGGAGGATCTGAGCTACAGGGAGAGGCTGAACAGGCTGGGGCTGTTTTCCCTGGAGCGTCAGAGGCTGAGGGGTGACCTTATAGAGGTTTACAAAATTATGAGGGGCATGGATAGAATAAATAAACAAAGTCTTTTTCCTGGGGTCGGGGAGTCCAGAACTAGAGGGCATAGGCTTAGGGTGAGCGGGGAAAGATATAAAAGAGACCTAAGGGGCAACTTTTTCATGCAGAGGGTGGTACGTGCATGGAATGAGCTGCCAGAAGATGTGGTTGAGGCTGGTACAACTGCAACATTTAAGAGGCATTTGGATGGGTATATGAATAGGAAGGGTTTGGAGGGATATGGGCCGGATGCTGGCAGGTGGGACTAGATTGGGTTGGGATATCTGGTCGGCATGGATGAGTTGAACCAAAGGGTCTGTTTCCATGTTGTACAATTCTATGACTGGAATAAGTGGAAGCCATAAACTGTAGGGTGAAGGAAGAGAATAAGATCACAAATACAAAATTATACAGATGCTCAAAGTCAGAAAATCAAAAATAACAAATGCCAAAAAAACTCTGTGGGTCAGGCAGCTTCTGAGGAGAGTCATAGAAACAGACCCTTCAGTTCAACCAGTCCACATTGACTATATTATAAACTAAACTAGCCCCGCTTGCCTGTGTTTGGTCCATATCCCTCCAAACATTTCCTATTCATGTACTTATCCAAATGTCTTTTAAACAGTAACTGTACCTGCATCCACCACTTCCTCTGGCAGCTCACTCCATATGCTAACGACACTCTGTGTAAAAACTTTGCCCCTCATCCTTGTTAAATCTTTCTCCTCTCACCTTAAAAATATGCGCCCTAGTTTTGAATTCACCCAACTTAGGAAAATGGCCTTTACTATTTGCCTTATCTATAGCCGTCACGACTTTATAAACTTCTATAAGGTCACCCCTCATCCTCCTAAGCTCAAGTAAAAATTGTTCCAGCCTGTTTTTATAACTCAAACTCTCCATTTCTGACAACATCTGGGTAAATATTATTAAATCTCTCCAATTAATAATATCATACCTATAACAGAGCAACTAGAACTGCACACAATATTCCAGAAGCAGCCTCATTCATATCCCATACAACTTCAACAGGAGATCCCAACTCCTATACTCAAAGGTCTGAGCACAGTGAAGGCAAGTGTGGTAAATGTCTCCTTAACCATCCTGTCAACCTGTGATGCAAACTTCACAGCGGGGTAAAAACAAGGACTGCAGGTGCTGGAAACCAGAGTCTAGATTAGAGTGGTGCTGGAAAAGCACAGCAGGTCAGGCAGCATCCAAGCAGCAGGAAAATCGACGTTTGCTTTAGCAAAGTCCATGTAAACAATGTCTACTACTCTGCCTTCATCAATCTTTTTGGTTACTTCTTCAAAAACCTCAATCAAGTTTGTCAGACACAATTTTCTTTGCACAAAGCCGTACTGACTATCCCTAATCATTCTATGCCTCTCCAAATGCACGTAAATCCTATTGTTGAGAAGCACCTCCAACAACTTACCCACCACCAATACCAGACTCACAGGGTGACAGCTTCCAGGCTTCTCCTGAACAGCCTTTCTTAAATAAAGGCATAATTTTAGAAAGAGAGACACAGAGTTAACATTTCAGATTCTGAAATTGATGGGGGGTGGGGGGGGGGGGGGGGCGGTGTTTGTGTTCACAATTGTTGCCAGACCTGCTGAGTGTTTCTAGCATTTTCTATTTTTTAATATTATACAAAAAGATGTGAAGGGACAACAAAACTAAAGGAGGTCATGGATGAAGAACATTGTAAAGCCACAGATCGACTTTGCTTTCCGTATGGGGCGGCACAGTGGCTCAGTGGTTAGCACTGCTGCCTCACAGCACCAAGGTCCCAGGTTCAATTCTAGCCTCGGGTGACTGTCTGTGTGGAGTTTGCACATTCTCCCTGTGGGTTTCCTCCGGTTTCCTCCCACTGTCTAAAGATGTGCAGGTTAGATGAATTGGCCATGCTAAATTGCCCATAGTGTTAGCTGCATTAGTCAGAGGGAAATGGCTCTGGGTGGGTTATTCTTCAGAGGGTCGTTGTGGACTGGTTGGGCTGAAGGGCCTGTTTCCACACTGTAGGGAATCTAATCTAATCCTTACAGCACCTGCTGTATTTGGCAAAACCGACACATTTAATTTAATAGGCATCCTTCAAAGCGTTCCCCCATTAACTAATCTGGCAGAAACACACAATTCATCAGCATTTCATTCTAACCTGATTATGTCAATGAAACATTAAGACCAATTGCTTATCTCTACATTTTTGGACCCTTGCACTTGAGAAAGTATGAAATGTTCTCTTCTTACATTTTTTCTGCTTGTTTTCAAATTGCACAAGTGAAATTGTGAAATAAAAGATTTTCTTTGCAAAACAAAATCTTCTTGCAACTTTATCACATAGAAAAGTTACCTGTATATAACGGCATAAATTGTACTTTTGTCTCCAGTATACACCTCTGCTCATCATTAATAAACAAGCCCTTCAAAATGGTGACTACGCACTGAATGACAAGCACAATACAATGCATTGCTGGTTAGTGTCAGAATAGATATTGACAATATTATGCTGGAGCATTTTATACAGTTCAATGACTTCTCTCACAGCATTCCATAAGTGAAATAACATTCCATCACAATGCTTCAACATGCAATTTTCTGGCCATATCGCCGGCACAATTTGTTTTTATTTATAAATTTGATTCAATTTTTAAGTCATCGTGCTTGTGTGTTACAGGCCTGAGAACAAACTATCTCCACAGAGAATTTTGAAGGGTGACATCACACTGTTTGTCTAAATGAATGGCTTATTCACCACTTTTGAGAAAATGCAAGAAAAATAGTCAGACCTTGCTTTGCACTTCTAATATGTATTCTGAATATTGTTATAAGATGACAGTATTTTCTGATTTTCTATGTCTGCATATTGGCAGTGTCTTTAGTGCTTTGAAAATTAACAAGAGCAGTGTTCAGCTTAAAGCCAAAGCTGTCAGCATTGATTTAAGGTTTCATGAAAGCAAATTTGATGTGAATTAGAGGTCTAGCTTTGATATGCAGTTAGTTACATTAGTATGGGAAGGACACAAATGTCATTCACAGTATCTTATGAAGATAAAGCAGACTACTTGAAAATGGTATGTTTAAGGTAAAATGGAGCTACCGTGGCACAATAAACTGCTATCAAATTTCAATACATTTTCTGAAATGCTTTCAATTCTTTTTCTAAGTGACCTTTTAGTTAACCCCATAAAATGAAATTAAATTAACTCTTTAAGGACTACTGCAAAATGTTTCAGCATCTGTAGTTTCACAAAAGAAAGGCTAATCACTCTGTTTTTGTATAGTTCTGCACTTTTCTATAATTGTTAAGAATTTAAAGAAAACCATGAGGATGAATAATGGAAAACAGACTTGAAGTGAAGCTTTAGTAGTTAAACAACAGGAATCAATATAAACAATTCATTTCCAGTCATCTGCTTACACATCTTTTGTAAGATAATTTAGAAACTAGCAGTTTTTTGTCAAGTATATTTTTGGTACAACTTTGCACCATGAAAGCTGCAGATGATTCTGGAACTTGCATGAAAAGACTTTTTAAACCACTATATCTAGAACAAAGAAATTGCTACAGGAAAGAGACCTAGGTCCACTCAATTCAACTTCTACCATTCAATTAGTCACATCATACAACCAAGATGTGCAGACTAAAAATGTGCAGGTTAGGTTTATTAGCCATGCTAAATTAGCGTGAGAAGTGCAAGTAAGGTGGATTAGCCTCTGGAAATGGGGGGAGGGGGGAGGTGAGGGATAGGGCAGGGGCTTGGGTCTGGGTGGGATGCTCTTTGGAAGGTCCATAAAACCATAAGACCATAAGACAAAGGAGCATAAATTAGGGCATTCAGCCCATCAAGTCTGCTCCGCCATTCAATCATGGCCGGTAAGTTTCTCAACCCCATTTTCCCATTTCTCCCGTAACTCTTGTCCCCATCAAGAACCCATATATCTCAATGACCTATCTCCACAGCTTTCTGTGGCAGCAAATTCCACAGATTCACCACTTTCTAGCTGAAGAAATTTCTCCTTATCTCCATTCTGAAAGGCCTTCCTTTACTCAGAGACTATGCCCTCGGATTCTAATCTTGTCTACCAACGGAAACATCTTCCCAACATCCACTCTGTCCAGGTCAATTAGGATTCTTTAAGTGCAAGGGGCTCGGTGAAAATTCAATGGTAGAATGGCCTCTTTCCACACAGTAAAGATTCTATGAAAATGCTGCTGTGACTATTCGCTGCAATTAATCTCTAACAATTAGTTTGCATGACACCCAGACATGAGAAAACCACAGTGAAAGACAGCTTTGAGAGCCAAGAGTTCAAAGCCACATGCTTCTCCATGTGGTTGGAATTTCCTGGAGAAGTACCAGAGGATTGAAAAACTGCCAATGTGACACTCTTCTCAAAAAGGGAGCGAGGCAAAAAGCAGGTAACTACAGGCCGATTAGCCCAACATCTATTGGTGGAACCTGTCCTGAAGGAGGTGCTGTTGCCAAATTTGTAGAGAACAATAAAACATGTGGAAAGGTGATGTGAGAGGAGTACAAATAATTCACATAGAGATATTGATAGGCTAAGTAAATGGTCAAAAAGTTGGAATATGGAATATACTTTGGGAAATATTCATTGTGGAAGGGAGAACAAAAGAACAGTATATTATTTAAATGAAGAAAAACTGCAGAAAGCCGCAACACCAGGTGACTTGGGGTTATTTGTGCATGAAACAGAAGGCTCGCACACAGCTGCAGAAGATAATCAGAAAGGCTAATGGAATGTTGGCCTTTATTTCAAAGGGTTTGGAATTAAGAGTTGAGAAGTTTTAATGCAACTGTACAAGGTACTGGTGAGGTCACATCTTGAGTACTATAAGCAGTTTTGGTCCCCTTACTTAGGGAAAGATATCATTTCATTAGAGGCAGTTCACAGAACGTTCACTAGGAAGATCCCTGGTATCGAGGGATTATGTTTTCAAGCAAAACCTAAGAAAGTTGAGACTGTATTCACTCGAGTTAAGAACAACTGAGAGCTGATCTCATTGAAACATATCGGATTCTTAAGGGGCTTGACAGGGGAAATGCCGAGAGGATGTTTCGCCTCATGGGAGTGTCTCCAACCAGAGGCATTATCTCAGAATAAAGAGGTGCCAATTTAAGATTGCGATGAGGAAGAATTTCTCCTCTCAGAGGGGTGAGTGTCTTTGGAACTCCTTGTCATAGACAGCTGAAGGGGCAGACTTTGTGTATGTTTAAGGCTGAGATAGATAGGTCCTTGATCAGACTAGATTACTTACAGTGTGGAAACAGGCCCTTCGGCCCAACAAGTCCACACCGACCCGACGAAGCGCAACCCACCCATACCCCTACATTTACCCTTACCTAACACTACGGGCAATTTAGCATGACCCACACATCTTTGGACTGTGGGAGGAAACCAGAGCACCCGGAGGAAACCCACGCAGACACGGGGAGAACGTGCAAACTCCACACAGTCAGTCGCCTGAGTCGGGAATTGAACCCGGGTCTCAGACGCTGTGAGGCAGCAGTGCTAACCACTGTGCCACCATGCCGCCCACAAGTAGGGGATTCAAGGGTTACAGGGAAAAGGCAGGAAAGAGGACATGAGGAATATTGGGTTAGCCATGATCCTATTGAATGGCAGAGCACTGAATGGCCAAATAGCCTGCTCCTGTTCCTATTTCTTATTTTGATCTTAAATCATGGTATACTTACTACAAGCCATCTCTCAAATTATTGAAAATACTCAAAACACTATTTTCTGGAAAAAAAACCCAGTGTGCATTTGAATAAATCGTTGCTGTATCGCTCCTACCAATGCCCTAGCAAGTCTATTCCACTGAGTAATCACTTATCAGTGTAATAATATTTTCATAGATTTAATATTAAATTTAGCCCCTTTATGCATGCTCTGATTTTTCTGGCTGCCCTGCTGAGTAATTTTGCATGGCCTATTTTATCTAGCTCCTTTAGAAAATAAAAAGCAACAATCGGTCCTCCTCTCCATTCTCCCTAATTTAGAATTTGCTGTTCATAAGGCAATGCCTTCATCCCTAGAAAATCACTGGTGATTTTTCTTCAGATTAAAATCTGTGGTTAAGGAAGGGTAGTTTTTTTTCACCATCTAAGGTTCTTTTACAAGTTTCTTGTTTTTAAGTTTTTAAGTCTAAATCTACTAACCATCACAGTGTGTGATGGTTAGTAGATTTAGAGAGGATCAGGATCAGCCAAATAGATGGGCGGCTGTCAGCAATGGTGAGAAGGTTGTTCAGAAGTCTTGTGTGGCTATTCCTCTCTTAAACAGATATTCCATTTTGAGTACTGTTGAAGGGGGTAGTCCCTCAGAGAAAAATAAAAGTGGCAGTCAGATCTTGGCACTAAGAATGCATCTTATGTTAAGTGGGGTTTGTCAGGATTTAAAAGAATAATTGTTAAAAGGGGCTCTTCCACCAAGGACACAGACAGGAAATCCTGTGGTCATGGCTATGAATCCAGAATAGTATGTTGCCTCCCTGGTGCCACATTATAGGAATATACGATAGGGCAAATAAATCAATGGGTGAAGAAATGGTACAATGTGGAAGGATTCAGGGTTTTGGATTATTAGGATCTCTCCTGGAGCAAAAAGACCTGTTCAAAAAGGTGGGTTTCACTTGAACTGGAAAGGGATCAATATCTCGGCAGGGAGATTTGCTAGTTCTATTTCTGAAGCTTTAAACTAATATGAAGAGGGTTTGGGGGGGATTCCTAAGTAGCAGTGAAAATAGGAAGGCAGATGAGGATGGTTCGGAACCAAAAAAAACAACAATTAGAAAAAACAGATAAGAGCAAGTCAGAATTAAACTGCATTTATTTCAACACAAGGGGTTTTACATGTAAGGCTGATGAACTCAGAACATGTATGGGATGATGGGATTGGGGCATCAGAACTATTACAGAAACTTTGCTGCGGGAAGGACAGGACTGGCAGCTCAAAGTCCCTGGTTTTAATTGCTATAGGAAGGATAGAAAGGGAGGCAAGAGAGGAGGGGGAGTAGTCTTTTTGATTAAGGAAAATATTACATATTGTATAATAAGATTTTATTTCAATGCATCCCCTTGAATCATAAAATCGTAACCAGGAACAGAAAATAAGGGGGTAAGGTAGGGGCAAGGAAGAGGAGACGAGAGTGAAGGGCTGAGAAGTGAGTACTTTGCCAATATCATTACTGCTGAATCTTCTCACACAGAAAATTCATTGTTGTTCGCCAGAACATTGAATTATCTGTCATACAAATGTAAGATTTCTTACAATGAGGTTAATATTGTGACTGGGTAATTAATATATTAATTTTAAAAAAGTATTGTTTTGGAGGACCATCTATTTACTATTTTAGAAAGTAAGACCATTATCCTCCCTGCAATAATTGATCAGCTGGCAAAGAGAATGAGTGAAGTAAAAACAAGGACTGCAGATGCTGGAGACCAGAGTCTAGATTAGAGTGGTGCTAGAAAAGCACAGCAGGTCAGGCAGCATCCGAGAAGCAGGGAAATCAACGTTTCAGGCAAAAGCCCTTCATCAGGAATAGATGAAGGGCTTTTGCCCGAAGTGTTGATTTTCCTGCTCCTCAGATGCTGCCTGACCTGCTGTGCTTTTCTAGGACCACCCCAAAGAGAATGAGTGGCCTCAGGCTTAAAGCCATAGAGATTCCAAGTCTCAGATACCATTTTAAGCAGTGGCATGAACATTACAACTGTCACAGAAACAGAAATTGCTGGCAAAACTCTGTAGCTCTGGCAGTATCTACAGGGAGAAAGCAGAGTGAACATTTTGAGTCTAGTCTTCTGATGAAGAATCACCGGATCTGAAACATCAACTCTGCTTTCTCCCCACAGAGGCCGCCATACCCTCTGAGTTCTATCAGCAATTCAGATTCAGATCTCCAGCATATATAGTCCTTTGTTTTGCTTTACATCTGGCCTCAGAGTCTCTCAATTTAGATAGGGAAAATTGGATAAAATTATGATATTTGATCAGCAAGGAGTTGGCCCTTCAGTTTTAATGGAAAAATGGACTATGGAGAAACCACAGCTCAGCAAGAAGTCAATACCTTGGAGAACAGTATTCCTCCAAATGCTCCTGAAGGACTGGAATGAAGAGAGGTTAGAGAGTAAGAAGATGATGCAAAATGCATTTGAATGACAGCTGGGAGCCTGATCTAGTTCTGAAAGAATGTTCCTTTACGTAACTCTAGGACTGTAACCACAAACCTCCTTTGTGAGTGGATCATTTTCCATAGATTCTCATTACTGCAATTAAAAATAGGTTTCTAAAATGGTGTGTATATTTTATTTTAGAAGTGTGGTGAAATCATGATAAATCAGATTTAGATAACCCAAAATTCTGGCTGCATCATAGTTGTTAGCCATCCTTGCCAACCAACAAGGACATCTAAAAGAGGTATCCCCCAATAATAATCTGAAGTTCCAAACTGGTAACTCCGGATTTGCCAAACTCTATCAAGTTTGTCTTATGACTCTGTCAAACCATTGGAACTCAAGAGCACAAAACCATGGAGTACAGGAAATGCAGCATTTCACCCTTTAAAAGGATGTTGAAACCCTGCAAGTATGGCTAAACCTGAGGTTGGAGATGGGTTTGATTGGAATTATGGTGTTGAAGACAGAGCTGTAGTCAAAATGCACAGGAATCTGACATTGGTATCCTTGTTGTCCACGTGATGAGTGTAGGTCTAGGGAGATGGTGTCTGCCATGGACCTGTTATGCCAGTAGACAAATTATAAGAGATCAAGACAATCTAGGAGGCTGGAGTTGATGTGAGTCATGACCAACCTCTCAAAATACTTCATAATTATGGGATGTCAGAGCCTCTGGGTGGTGGTCATTGAGGTCACTGCATGATTTTTCTTTGGCACTGGGAAATGGTGGTCTTCTTGAAGCAGATTGGGACTTCAGAAGCTGGACAGTCAGCAGCAGGATTAGTGAGTAGATTAAGGAGTAGAAAAGGCCATAGATGAGATGTAGGGTCTGCATTAACCAGGATCGACAGAGTCTAAACTGTGTGGATTAGCAGGAATGGCAGCAAGTCAAACGTAGCAGAAAATTACCATCTCTCTTATTTTTTAAAAAATTGATTTGATTTTAAAAGAATTTCCATTCACAAAGACAGGGATTTAGCAGCACAAATAACTTCAACTTAGTGGGTGTTTTTTTTGTTGAGGAAGGCTTTAAAGAACTTATCTATAGCTACTACAATACTTTGTTGTTGGACATTGCTGGGACTGGAGGGTTTGAGTTAGAAAGAAAGGCTGAGCCTTTTTTACTGGCGGATAGGTGACTGAGGGGTGACTTTAGAGGTTTATAAAATCATGAGGGCATAGATAAGGTGAACAGCAAAAGATCTTTTCCCTAGAGTAGGGGAGTTCAAAACCTACATCCTCTTGTTTAAGGAGAGAAGACAGACTTAAAATGAACCTGAGGGGCAACTTTCTCATACAGATGGTTGCTCATATACAGAATGAACTGCCAGAGGTGGTGACGGATGCTGGTATAATTACAAATTTTAAAACACTTTTGGATAAATACATGAATAAAAAGGTTTAGAGGTATACTGGCCAAATGCAGGCAGTGAGACAGGTTTAGTTTGGGAAATTTGGTCCACATGGAGAAGTTGGACCACATTGTTTCCGTGCTATGTAACGCTCTTGCATAGGAAGTTGTGACTCACTTACAGTTAGTTCATTTAAGACCTGATTTTCAAGAATGCAAATGACTTTACAAGAGAAGTTGCCATAAATAAATACTTCATGCTGCACAGTCAGGATAGCTGGGAGTTATACATAACTAGTCACTGTAGTGTGTTTTTTAAAGGACTGCGGTAGAGAAACGTCAGTATAGGATACACTGAAATGTTCTACATTACAAACAAAACAGGCTGGAACTACGCTGCCTGTTAAAAGAGAAACAAGAAATAGAAAACAATGAAAGTGGCAAGGAATAAAAAAAATGGAAATTTCATCCAGAGAAGAGTAGAACTTCAAGCTAGGCATTCCTGGAAAAGAAGTGGTAGCGAATTAAACAATCATACAATAATGAAGTACTGCAGATGCAGGAAATCAAATGAAACCAGAACCTGCTGAAAATACTCAGCAGGACGGCTGCAGAGGAATGGAGAGCGAAACAGTGTTAATGTTTAAGGTCAATGACCCTTCGTCAGGATAATTTCCAGAAAAGATCCATAAATTTGTTCCAGCAATGAGTCCCTAGCAAATTCATATGTACAGTACAAGTAGTAACTGAAATCACTGGTCACATAAGGGAGTAATTTGAAGGCTGTAATCTAATTGCGGGGTTCAGATGACTGTTGGAAACTACTGGAACGACATCTGAACTTCTCTAATTCATTAAATAAGCAGTCATGATTGCTTTAAGTTGTGATTATTCTCAGCTTTATAATGCTAGACAAAGGAAATTTTGATGAATTGTGTCATAGTTGAAGAAGAAAGCTTTTAAACCTTCAACAGGTAAGCATTAGTTTTGCACTGTCTAACCACACAAACCACACTCATATCATCAGTGCAATGAATACTATCCAGACCCCAATTGCATTCCTAACCAGGAGAAAAATAAAAGAAACCTTTACTTCATTTTAACGGGAGTTATTTTGTTCATGGGCAGATCAGCACAGTCAAGACTGACATGGAGCATGCTGTTGCACAGTAATAGATTTCTATCTTGGGTTTCTCTATACAATCATGCACTTTTAGTCTCTGTTTTCACTGCTTCATTACCTCAATGATACAGTGAAGTCCCAAAGCTTTTATGATTAATTAGTCCCCACAGTACATGCTCCTTTCCGTTAAGGATTGCAAAGATTATTTAATATTACAGCTGCACTACAGCCCAGGCCTGCTACTACCACAAGGGTTCAATTTATCCTTTGTAACAGAGTCACTAACTGTAGACGGGTGCCTTCAAAAACTGTAAAAAAGAAACTAGGATGTTATAGTCAACCTTAGTTACTACAAACCCTTGTGGACTAGAACTAACTTGTGTCAGGTGTTTAATCTTCAAAGGTAGAGCTCATCTATCTGTAGGGCTACAGCCAGGGCCACAGGAAGGAACTTTGATATATTACAACAGAATTTATTAAAACAATAATCAACTATATGTTTAATGGAACACTAAAAATCAAGATTTGTACTGCGCCTCACATATGAGGAATTTAATTGAACAGCATAATCTATCAGAAATGATTAGAGTCAAAGAAACCATGATAAACTGATGGCCTAAAGACCCAGTCTCCATTGCAAATATTGCATAAACAGTCACTTAAGTCAATTAAAAGACTATAATTCCATACATCTAACCTTGGTGTCTAAGAGCCGTATAAATCTATTTATGTTATTTTGTAAACATCAGAGGCTAAAATAATAAATATAACCAACAAGAAATATGATTTTATGATGCCTTGGAGTTTTCTTATTGCAATCACTGATCTTGTCATTTGTGAGCATTCTTAAACAGAGTGCACTGATTCTCTCCATTAGTTTTACATAATGGTACCTAAAATCAATTACTCATCAACAATCTGAGTCCATCCTCATCCATATCTTGCATTATGAAGGGCCTTCCATTAGTTTTTTTTTTGAGGATCTGCATTTAAATGTTTCTGAAAATTCATTAATGTGAAAGACTGTAGATGCAAGACCTCTTTGGACTTTATAAACATTTACTGGATAAGAAGATTAAGCTAGGAAAACAACCAGAGGCTGATAGACTTATAAATTGTCTTGGACTTGTCTCTAGAGAAGTCACATTTCTGTGTTTCTAGCTGTTAGGAGCTTTGGGGCTTTATTTTTGGATATTATTGTTGGGTTGTAGCCTTTGAAGAGGAGAAGCTACTCATCTTTCCCACCTTTTGAGACAAAACATTTTTCAGTCCATTGAGAGAGCTGGAAAACAGATGCGACAATTCTCCTGAGAAGCT
Source organism: Hemiscyllium ocellatum (assembly GCF_020745735.1). Taxonomy (NCBI): domain Eukaryota; kingdom Metazoa; phylum Chordata; class Chondrichthyes; order Orectolobiformes; family Hemiscylliidae; genus Hemiscyllium; species Hemiscyllium ocellatum. The sequence continues at coordinate 41,227,289 of NC_083437.1, read as the reverse complement.
TCTGGAAGATGACTTCTCGACATTACCTGAACAAATTGCTTCAGAAAAGCTCCTAGTAACAACCACATGTATCCAGTTAGCACCATTCTATGTGTACTAGAATATGAAACCAAAAACCATCTGGAGCATTTCACCTCTTGACCTTTCTCTACAAAAAAATAATAATTATTTGGCCAAAGTAATTGTCTTTGTTTTAAAAAGTTGATCTTTGTAGGAAGTTAAAAGTCACACAACATCAGGTTATAGTCCAACAGGTTTAATTGGAAACACACAAGCTTTCGGAATGACACTCCTTCCAATTAAACCTGTTGGACTATAACCTGGTGTTGTGTGATTTTTAACTTTGTACACCCCAGTCCAACGCCGGCATCTCCAAATCATGATCTTTGTAGGGACAGCTTCTTTATTTTCCCTGTAGCTTCAAACCATTCCAATAACAAGAAATACTTGAAACAAAGAATTTTCATTGAATATTTATATTTCTGCAACTATAAATTGTGTATCCAAAATCATAGAATCATACAGCAATCCCACACAGCATGAAGAGGCCACTTGGTCCATCGAATCTGCACCAACCCTCCAAATAACATCCCAACCAGACTCAGCCAACCCAAACTACTCCTGTGATCCCACAGTCGCTGTGGCTAATCCATCTAGACTGCATATCCCTGGACATTACAAGACAATTTTGCACTGTCAACCCACCTAACTTAACCTGTATATCTTTGGATTGTGGGAGGAAACCAGAGCACCCAGTGGAAACCCACACATAGACAGGAAGAGTGTGTAAACTCCACACAGGCAGTCACCCAAGGCTGGAATCAAACCTGGGTCCCTGGCACTGAGACAGCTATGCTAACCACTGAGCCACTGTGGCGTCCAACAAATGCACCTAATTGTACAGTTAACAATACTGGCAAGCTCAGCAAATGTCACCAACAGGTGAACCTGAAAGAATAGGTTGGGAGGGAAAACAAAAGAGGAGTGGTGTCATGTTATTTTGTTGGACACATGATGTGCCCTCTGCTACTAGAATGCAAGTACACTGGGACACTGAATATCAGATTCCCCTGCATCATTGAAGCACAGCGCAATAAAATGTTGCAGTTATAAAGAGTTTCCATTTTCTGATCAGACCTACACAGAGCTTAAAACCAATTAAACATGAAATATCAGAATGCACCGATCAATTTCCTGACCCAGAATCCGAGTGGAAAAGCCCCAACAGCACACTTTACTAAAGCCGAACAGCTAATTGCCAGCAGCCTGCATGCCTCTGACTGTCCCTGTTTCCTGCTTCTGACATACAGCAAATTTAAGTGGCTTTTAAGACACCTAGTGGTAGCTTTCTACAAATTAATTTAATAAGTATATTAATATGTTTAAGGAATTATTAAACTATACATATAAACAGAAATAAAACAATTAGACAATGGAGTCACTTCTCAGAAGACTTTTACTGAGAGGATCCACTGCATTACAAACTCGAACAAAAATTATGCTATCAAAAGAGACACAAAGACGACTGGCATGAGACAAGAAGTGTAGGTAATATCAATAACCACTTGAAGGTAGCAGGGCAAATTGACAAAGCAGTTAAGAAAATATAAAGGATAGCTTTATAAACAGCAACATGGAATACAAAAACAAGGAAGTCATGCTAAACATTTACAGGATCACTAGTAAAGGTCTCAGCTGGAGAAATGTATACAATTCTAGGCACCCCCGCACTTTAGGAAGGATGTCAAGGCTCTGGAGAGGGTATATGTTTTCCACAATGCTAACAGGGATGGGGTGTTCAGCTTTGTGAAGAGATTAGAATAGCTAGGATTGTTCTTCTTAGAGCAGAGCAGGATGAGAAGAAACTTGATAAGATATGTTAAAAATCATGAGTGGATTTCAAGGACCAAGTAAGTCAGGAACAAGAGATCAGAGTTTTAAAATATATGTAGGGCACATTAGAATAAATTTCTTCACGTATTACATCTCACGTTTCCAGAATATGTGTTGAAAACAGATTCCAAATATTTTTGAAAAAACAATTTGTTACATACAGTACTTGAAGAGGACTAGTTTATGGATTCACGGTTAAGTCGTAGGATGTGAAACTAAATTGGACAGCTCTTTTCAATACTGGCACAGACAATTGACTGAATGGTCTCCCGCGCTGAGAGACCGCATGATTCTATTATGTAGTCAAATACAGTGTGCTGACACTCTTTATCTTACAGATTCCCTCCTAGTTGTGAATTATTATATTTCTAGATAGTATTTTTGCAAACTTAATTACATGCAAATACAGTAGTTATGAATTACAGGCAAATATAATTATCTACATCTTTGATGTAGATCTATGGATTTACAAAACATTCACAATATAATTTATTGCTGTTCAGTTTGAGCTAAACACAGCAATGTTTAAAAAAAGGTACATCTAAAGACTTATAGACCTTATTGCATAGATCATAAATTGCCTGTCATCTATATGTTCTCGCTTTTAAAGTTTCAGTTTCTATTCAGTTCATCTTAACAAAAAAAAACAGCAAATAGCCTTTAATGGTGCTCCTGATATATCAGATAACACCATGTTTTAAAGTGATTGGAGTACCGAACCATGCAATAAATATATTATATTGTTATATGGAATCTGTTTAATATATCCTATTCCTTTCAGGTCAGGAAGTAAAAGAAGTGTGAATAAATACACACTGAGGTCACTTCAAATTCAATGTTATTAGCTGTGGGGCATCTGGCAATTAGAATGCACTTGTAAGTTGCATTATTGCTCAAAAGAGCCAGCATTTTAAAACTTCTTTACCTTATTAATAAGTTGTGACATGTGATGGACCACTTGAATACATACCTAGTCGATCTCTTGTAACATTGTATAAAGTTCTTTGCAGGATATGCTGTCCTAAAGAAACTAGATTGCCTGATTTTTAGAAAATTCTTATGATGGAATTGTAACAAATTAGATGTGAGGGATATTAGAGGCACACTGAGCAAGACATGTTTCATAAGGAAGATTATGGGAGATCAGGCATAATTTTATTCAACTGTAATAAACTGAAAATTTAAGAATATAAATGTGAACTTTATGGGAGGGTTTTGATTTCATCATTGTACCTGATGGAATGTTAAACAATCATCAAATATTAATTATGTTGCAGTGGGAGACATTTGATGAAGTGGCAAGAGAAGTCTGCCATTTGCTCTTAAATGTAACAACTGTAAATGCACTGAATTACTTGAAAAACCAGAGATACATTCACCTTTCCTGCTGACGTTATGATTTATAGGAGAATAAAAATATGATTCCTTGCACTAAAATGGAATCAGTTGAGTAGGTGACTAGCATGTCACTGAAATGGGTGAGAAGGGACTTTTGGAAGAACCATTAAAAATAGGAAGAATGGGTGACTATGTGGAGGAAGAGAAAAGATTAAGGCAGTGACAGACAATCAAAAGAGCTAGATTTGGGTTGGGAGTAAGAAAGTTAAATGTACAGTAAGGCTTTGCAATCACCTACCCCAAGGGACAAAGGTCAATACTGTACTGTTATATTTACTTTGTCATCCAGCTGGTAAAGTTAAAGGACCAACCGTAATGTAATAATAATGGCAAAAGCAAAGGAATTAAATAGAAATTTGATTAGATTCGGCTGTAAGAAAGTGATAAAAGTAGTGCAGCCAGGCTTGATGAAAACGAGCTGAAAATGTGTTGCTGGAAAAACGCAGCAGGTCAGGCAGCATCCAAGGAGCAGGAGAATCAACGTTTCGGGTATGAGCCCTTCTTCAGGAATTTGTCTGACCTGCTGCGCTTTTTCAGCAACACATTTTCAGCTCTGATCTCCAGCATCTGCAGTCCTCACTTTCTCCTTGATGAAAACGAGCACCAAACACAGTATTTTTATCATACTGAAGTCATCCCTGCAATGCCACACAGCCTAACACTCAACTGCAAACTGAATTACCCAATCATCTTTGATTCTTCATCTGGTAAAGCAATCCAAATGTTTATCATCCTTAGAGCAAACACAATTTTCTATGATCTGTTTTAAATTTCCTTTTCAGTAATTTAAATTAATGTTCTCCTGGTTTGAATACCAAAGTAATGTTCAAGTTTTTATATATATATTAAAAAATCATTGAATACTTTACATATTTAAAACAAACCTCCATCATGTCACCCCTTCAATTTCCGTTCATGCCTATATGCAACCTTCCAGCTCATTCGCTTTATCTTTAAAGGTTATTCTTTCAGTTTTACTCTGAATTCCAAAAACGGTGGAATTGGAAGAACAACTTTATTCGAAGAATGCACTAATGCTGGCTGTCTGCAAAATTCCCAAGTCACGCATTTGCTATATACTACCAGACGGATTCCTGCACAGCAGGACTGACACAGGAAGAGAGACTGGATCGGTCAGGACTATATTCACTACTGTACAGAAGAACAAGGGAGGAATCTCATTGAAATTTATAAAATTCTAAAAAGGACTAGACAGGGTAAAAGTAGGATGTTCCTGATTGTGAGAGAGTCACAGTCTAGGAATAGGCCATAGGCCATTTAGGACTGAGATAAGGAGAAATTTCTTCACCCAAAAAGTGGTGAGCCTATGGAATTCTCTGCCACAGAAAACAGTTAAGGCCAAAACACTGGAAGTTTTCAAGAAGGAGTTAGATGTAACTCTTAGGGCTAAAGGATCAAAGGGTTCAGGGACAAAGTGGGAATGGTCAACCATGATCATATTGAATGGCAGAACAGGCTTGAAGGACTGAATGGTCCACCCCTGCTCCTATTTTCTATATTACTATATTAAGCAAATGGATCAGCAATGTGGGAAGATTGAAGTGAGCTACCAATGACTGAGGTAATGGCCTATTCTCATGTCAACAGTTTGTTTTGGAAGATTTTTTTTTTAAAAATGTTCTTTGGAAATCATCTAATATTTATTGTCTAATCAGTGTTGGGCTGGAATCACAGACCAGAATGGGTGGAAGTGGCAGGTTCCTTTCCCAAAAGAACAATTGAGAACTAATTAGGCACTGCCAATTACCTAGCGCATTTAAAGGGATCGGCTTGATTATATAAACCCACAAACTACAGTTTACTATGGTGATGTTTGATCTCTCAACCCCTCATTTGCTTGTCTATAACATCATAACCACCAGGTTGTCATTCCCAATAGCCCATGACAAGAAACATGAATTCGACTGGGACAACACTACTATTATAGGACAAGCCAAACAGAGAACCGCCAGGGAATTCCTAGAGGCATGACATTCATCCACAGATTCAATCAATAAGCGCATCGACCTGGACTCAATCAGCCACTGCAGCGGACAGCTGGAACTGACAACCAGAAGCGGCAGATACAAATCACTATAAAAGCCGGAGGAAACATCACAGAAGCACTTCACAGAAGGCTCCCAAGCACTGAGGATGTCACCTAGATAGAGGACGAAACGTCTGCAACGCAAATTCTCAGCTCAGCGAACAGAACCACAACAGTCCAGACAAGAGTGCAAAGATGTGATATGAACTCCTTAGGGGATCATGGTTCAAGTTTTTTTTGTATGGGATGTGAATGTCACAGCATTTGGTTCCTGTTCCTAATTGTCCTTGAATTGAGTGGCTTGTTATGGCATTATGGCGAGCAATTAAGAGCTAACCACAGTGCAATTTAAAGTCACATGTAGGCCAAACTGGGTAACAATGACAGATGACTCAGGATTGTTAGAGAGCCAGATATGTTTTTACAATAACCAATGATACTTTCAAAGTGACATGGGACCAGTTTGTAATTCTGCATTTATATTAATTAAGTTTAAACTCTACCTTGATTAAATGTGAACCCATGTCCCCAGAGCAATAGCTTGGGCCTCTCGATTACTAGGTCAGTAATGGAACACATTTTAGCAACATGTATCTTTGTAATAGAATTACTTTTTTTAAAGTCACTAATCAAAGCCTGCCATTAATCATACTAAGTATGCTTGAGTTTTAAAGATGCCTACACAAGACTAGCTCAAAATATAGCACTGGAATTACTAATAAAACATTATACTTTCTGAGCGCAGAAGTATTAGGGGAAACCAACTGATGCCAGACACATCCCTCCAGTAATGAAACTTCATACAATTCCTTACCATGGAGGTGGGAGTAATGCATAGTAGTGTCAGGCAGGTCAGAACTAAGAGGTAACTAAATTTGTGATCAAAAACATTTTTAGAAAGTCTTTAAAGATGATTGGGGTGGAAATACTTAAAAGGAGACCAAACTGCAGTTGTCATAGTTGGAAGTTCTCTTCTCAAAGGTGGAACACAGGGAGAGGAATGTAAATATACCAGAGTAGGAAGAAAAGAGGCTATGCTCTGGTGTTAAACTTGAAAAGATAGTGAATTGAGAGATCGGAGCAAGATGATAGAAGGACTCAAATGCATTGATCAAGTAAATGTACTGCGGGACAGGGAATCAACAAAAGCCCATGAAAAGAGGCAATGAGAGCATACATGTATTTGTTTTGGATATGAGTCTCAAAGTTCTGTAAGAGCCTCAACCAACAATATTGTGAGTAAAGATCTCAGCAACAGCAGTCATGAAAAACACACAGGCAGGCAATATTCCAGATTTGGAAGTAGCAGCCTTCACTACTGAACAGTTCCCAGCAGTACAGAACTCATGCCTTCCAACGAAAAGATCATAAGCGAGACTTCAACAAAATCATAAGAACTTTTACCATCACATCATAATGCGCCAAAAACTAACAATATATTCCAGATTTTAAAATGTCTTAAGAGGGACATGCATCTCCCCATGTCACTTAAAAAGGGAATTCTTCCAACAATTGAAAAAATGTTTTCTCTGTTCCCAAATCCAACCATTCTATTGCCCCTCTGACTATAGCAAGGTTTTTTTTCCTTCACAGGATATGGATATTACTGAATAGGCTGCATTTATTGCCCATCTCCAATTGCCCAGATGGCATTTAACAGCAACCCACACTGACTGTCGTCTGGACACATGTGTCGGCCAGACCAAGTAAGAAAGGCAGTTTCCTCCTCTAAAAGACATTTGTGAACTACCTTTTCTTTCCCTGCAATCATTGGTCTTAACTGGAATTCCAGATTTATATTGAATTCCACCATCTGCCATGGCAGGATATGAACCTGGGTCCCTGGATTAATAGTCTAGCAATAACACTGGGCCATTGCCTGTCCTTTGCAACACAAAAAGAAACTATACTTTCATTAATACAAATCATTGAGGTGACTTTTGCATTTTCCATGAGTAAATGTATTACTGCCTTTCCTCTGTTTGCGAACTTTATCATACATATTCTCTTCAAAAGAAATATAAAAAAAACAAATCCAAGTTCTGAACAGTATTTTCAAGATTTCATTGTTGCCAAATTTAAATTTTTTTCAATGAATTTCTTCCACAGTACAAGCAATTAATTTCCCAATAACCTACCTTCAAAGGCACGTGATCCACGTTCAGGCCTGACCTCGGAGCAATATTTTGCAGAAATTTAAGATTACTGACACATACGTACTGCAGGATTGTCCCCCACCATCTCTGCTCAGCTTTGATTAGGGGTTTAGAAGGAAACAGACATACCTTTTTTCTTTAGGAAGGATTTTCTTGTTGCTAATGGACTCTGGCGAACTCTTTGGTTCTGTAAAAATTTCACTGCAGTGGCAATCTGTGGGTTGTGAGAAATAAGATACTCCATTCAGTTAGTGAAGATTAAAATTTTGCTGGTGTTCAACATAATTTATGACTTTGTGCATTGTGTTTACAAATCACCATCCTAAAGGCAAAAACGCAGTGTACAAATCATATCAGCAAACTTTAACCAACTAGCATGTTTGAACTTTATTTGGTGAGCACTGTGGTTAAAATCACATGTGCACCTTTCTATAAAATACTGTTCAAAAGAACTTAATCCATTATAGACTGGAATGGTCCTAAGGTTCATGCTCCAAATGGATTAGCTGATCTCAGCTATAGCCACAGGCAGGTCATTGCAATCGCCTTTATGGATCTTGGGTTAACAAAAGGAGCAGAATCACAGAAATAAGGAGAGAATAAGCTGCAAATACCCAACAGGTAAGGCAATATCTATGGAGAAAATAAATTTAAGACTTAGATTTATTCTTTTCCTTATTTGAATAAGAAGTTTCAGATGTTATTTCTTTTGATTTGATCATCTGAAACAAATTACAATATTTCATTTAACTGATGTCATTTTTCTTCAACCAGTAATTCCAATCCATCTTCCGATTTCGCTGTTATCAAGTCCTGCTTTATATAAAAATTCAGACTAGCTCCCTGGTTAACTTTTCTATGAAGGAATTCTTTTATCCCTGTAAATTCCCCTCCCCGTGGATAAATTTGTTTAGGGGTGTCTCCAGGATCTAGACCATAACCTCACTTTCCTCATGAGTGGCATAACCCTTTAGATTCTTGATTTTCTATGAAAATTGGCATCTACAAGCAAATGTCTAATGCATCTATTACATTCACCCCTCAACTCACCCATTTTATTTCATTTTACCACTATCGCTGTGCGATTATTATTTCCACACTAACATTTCTGTGTCAGTTTGTGCATTCAGATTGACAGCTTTTGTCCAATTCTTGTTGCAGAGAATCTGCCCACTGCATTTTTTTCTCATTTCAATATTTGCCCCTTCTGCCTTACTCGTTTACATTCTTCTCTGCTGTCCTATAACCCCTCTTACATTATACAGGGTTCAAAATTTGAGAGAGGATTTGTAGCTCGGGTGCTCGTTGTTGTGGTTCTGTTCGCCGAGCTGGGAATTTGTGTTGCAGACGTTTCGTCCCTGTCTAGGTGACATCCTCAGTGCTTGGGAGCCTTCTGTGAAGCGCTTCTGTGATCTTTCCTTCGACGTTTGTAGTGGTTTGAATCTGCCGCTTCCGGTTGTCAGTTCTTGCTGTCCGTTGCAGTGGTCGGTATATTGGGTCCAGGTCGATGTGCTTCTTGATTGAATCTGTGGATGAGTGCCATGCCTCTAGGAATTCCCTGGCTGTTCTCTGTTTGGCTTGTCCTATAATAGTAGTGTTGTCCCAGTCGAACTCATGTTGCTTGTCATCTGCGTACATGGCTACTAAGGATAGCTGGTCGTGTCGTTTCGTGGCTAGTTGGTGTTCATGGATGCAGATCGTTAGCTGTCTTCCTGTTTGTCCTATGTAGTATTTTGTGAAGTCCTTGCATGGGATTTTGTACACTACGTTGGTTTTGCTCATGCTGGGTATCGGGTTCTTCGTTCTAGTGAGTTGTTGTCTGAGAGTGGCTGTTGGTTTGTATGCTGTTATGAGTCTTAGTGATCGTAGTAGTCTGGCTGTCAGTTTGGAAATGCTCTTGATGTATGGTAGTGTGGCTAGTCCTTTGGGTTGTGGCATGTCCTCATTCCATTGTCTTTCCCTTAGGCATCTGTTGATGAAATTGCGGGGGTTTCCGTTTTTGGCGGATACATTGTACAGGAGCTTCACAGGAGGCTCCCAAGCACTGAGGATGTCACCTAGACAGGGGACGAAACGTCTTCAACACAACTTCCCAGCTCAGCGAACAAAACCACAACATTATACAGGGTGCGAATGCATATGTTAATCGGATGATATAGAAGATGATGTAACATGGACATCAGCAGTAACCTGTTGTTGAGACTCAGACAGGAAGGAATAACCATATTTGAGAGCAGGAATAAAAAAAGGATTCGATATAATAGAATTTTAATAAACAAGTTTACTGCAACTTCAGACAGTCAGACAATATACCGTCTTCAGTAAGACAGAGGCAAAGATGCAGACTCAAAGGAGGGACAGTCTAGTCTAAATCAGCAGCTCCTATAGCGTCCGACTGAATCCTGACACCCAGATCCCATGGTAGGCAGTATCCATGGTATCAGCTCAAACCACAAATATTCAGACATTTATAGAAGTTTAACTCGGATCAAACTTACCTCATTTGAACAGTCTCTTTTACCTCAAAATCTGCCCATCAATCCATAGAATTCCCTTTAACATAATTATAAACCCACAACAGTGCAAATCATTAAACAAAAATAACGGATGAGTATTTTCATTAATTTGAAAATATCTTATGGATAGATACCCGACAGCATCTGTGAGCACTTTCATGAGTTAGCGAGCTTTACATATAACAGGAAACATGTGAGTTTTGATACCACAAAGCTGAACGTGCCCAGATGGAAACTGTTTTTGATAGATCCCTTAGAGAGAGAATTGTTGTGAAGTAAGGAATTCAAAAGTGCATATTTTTCATTACATATCTTCCACTTCCTTTTTGCTTTATCTGCAGACTGTATCTTGTGCTTTAAAGCCATGCAACACACAAGAATCTTATCACAACTGTAAACAAACCTGTCATTTTTCTAATTGCAATTTAGAACCTTTATTGAAAAATAGATGTCAACGTCAGCAGTAAAAAGAAAAATCAACTGCCAAATCTATGCAGTCCATTATGACATTTGAGTACATCCATATGATACAGGCTGAGTAAACAGACTTGATTAGATTTTTTTTAGGCAAGCTTTATATTACACAATGTAGTAGAATGACAAAGAGATATCATTTAGGAAAAGTTGTCTGGGCATAAAATGCATTACTCAATGCAAAGGAAAATTAAAGCAACTGTAGCCAAAACATTCAGTTCTGTCACCTGTGGTCAGTCTGATTCAATTTTTAAAATTTTCTATAATTAGTTAAAAGGTTTTGATCGACATTTTTTGTTTAAAACATAGCTGATTTCAGAAAAAGACTGTCAAATTGCAAGGAAGTAGTCGTTAGTAATTTATTTAGAGACAGCTTGTTAAAAAAAGAATATCTGAAATGAAGCAAAGTAAACGATAAGGTATTGAAACTATGAGTGTCCATCTTTGGAGGAGTACTTTACATTGCAAGTAAAATGAAGGCACTACTCAATCAATAGGTTACACCACAATTGTGTTTCAAGACTAAATTATTTCACCATAAAGCTCCTTAAACTGTCAGATTTCTATTTGGATTCTGTCATTCCTTTAACTGGATATTTAACACCCAACTTCTTTTGGTCCCCACCTCCCCCATTCAACTAACATTTATCGAAGTTTGAAGGCTTTCTATTTGTAAGGATTTGTAATGGACTGCAGGAACAGAAGGAAGTCTAATTGGCAACAGCTTTATTGTAAACACTCTGTTCAACCGATCCAACCTCAAAATAAAACTCCACATGTGTATTTAGTTTAGAGAATCATTTCAGCTGGTCCCCAGAAGTCAACAGATTCGTCTGCAATTGCTCAAAAATCACAAATTAATGTACTGGACTAGTTAGATGGCAAATGTTGTTCTGAAATATACGCTTGTGTGAAGGATAGAATTTCTGAAGCCTTGATTGATTGCATTTCCTTTGTCACAGGAGGGAAGGGGCAAAATGCTTCTGCTTTTGCCTACTATATTGCACATATTAAATTTATTTTAAAATCAGTACAACACAAAATTGTACAGATCTGGAAAATAACTGGAAGATTATTAATGACAAACTATACTTTTTTTTTAAAAAGAGCTTATAAATGTCAAACACATGTTTTGTCCTTAGCACTGACGTCATGGCTGACTACATGCAAATTTGTCTAATTTATACCTGAATGGTTCAAATTTCATATCCTCAAAACTGCAGCAAATTACAAACAAATATGTCATACATCAAACCATTAACAATGAGCAAGTGGAAATGAAAGCCACCAGTCATCAAGGTCAATGAATGACAAACTATAAGGGGACAGTAAGCAACAGCTATTACTATTTTTTTAAAAAGGGCAAAGTGATTAAATTGCTCAATTTGCTTTGATTAAACAAACCTATTCAGTGTGACAGCCAGGAATGCTTCTTAAAAAACATTTCCAATCAAAGATCAATGACTACATGAGGTAAATCAGCCTCTCCAGCCTATCACTGGTAACAGAAGAATTTAAAATGGTTGCAACATGTTCTACTTAGCTAACTCAGTTGGCTGGATGGCTGGGTTGCAATACAGAATAAAAGCAACAGCTTGGGTTCAATTCTAGCCCTAACTGAGGTTACCACAACTAATTCTTTTCCTCAATATCTTCCTTTGCCATCAGGTTAAACCATCACCATTCATCTCTAAAGACAGAGTAGCCCTATTTCCCAGTAGTAGTTTAGCAACTTTACCTTTAACTTAAAAATGATTTTGCAGTATATTTGAAGAAAAATGCAACTAAATAATATGTTTAGTTTTTTTTTTATTTCATAGAGTCAGAGATATACAGCACGGAAACAGATCCTTCTGTCTAACTCGTCCATGCCGATCAGATGTCCCAAGCCACTATGCTATAACCAGATAGGCAATAAAGGTGTTCCTTGTTGTCACATGCAGACACTTATTTATGTAGAAAGTATGGGTGTAAAGGAACAAAATTAATCAATCTGCAGTTTAAGAAAATTTCAACAGTTTATTCTGAAAAAAAAAGGAAATTGCTTCAATCTGTATTTCCAACCTCTATTTCAACAGCCCAGCACAGCTCTAACCCTTCGTTTGGAAAGTTCAATGAATCATATTTAAATAGGTATCTCCAAATGTTAGTGGTAGAAATTCCCTGAATAATTTCAAGTATTTTTTCCACAAACTCTTGAAATATCAAAACATTCAAGGCAGTGAGCCTAGCACAAGAAAGTGGGACCAGTGTAGGAAGGAGCATATTTTTGCAGCACAAACTTGATGGGCCAAAGGGCCTCTTCTGTATTGTATGATTCTCTCATAAGCAGGTAAATGCTGATAATCTCTGTTGAGGAGGGAACTTTGAACCATCTATCTTAACCACAGCCCTTTTTCTTAAGCTGAAAAAAGAAAGGATGACTTTGGTAATAGAAATTAATGCAAGTCACACAACGGGATCATGATGTTACTTGGTAGTCTGTCCTCACCAAAAAGGTGTGATCACTATCATGCATATATTGCACATATTAAAATTTACTTTAAAACCAGTGCAACATGAAATTATACAGATCTGGAAAATAACCAGAAAGTTATTCACTGAAAAAAAGCCCTCGCTATTCACATTATTTATGCCGCTAATGATTTATAAACATCTATATAGTCATCCCTCAAACTCCTACACTCCAGTGAAAAAAGGTCCCAGTCTATCCAACTTATTGTTAATAACTCAAACTCTTCATTCCCTGCAACATCCTGGTAAATAATTTCTGAACCTTCTTCAATTTGACAATATCCTTCCTATAACAGAGCAATCAGAACTGCACATACTAATCCAGATGACACCTCACCAAAGTCCTGTACAACCTCAATATGACATCCCAAACCCTACATTCAAAGGTCTGAGCAATGAAGGCAAGTGTGGTAAATGCCTTCTTAACCATCCTGTCTACCTGCTGTGCAACTTTCAAAAAAACTATACACCTGAATCCCTTGGTGTCTCAGTTCAACAAAACTATCCAGGGCTGAAAATGTGTTGCTGGAAAAGCGCAGCAGGTCAGGCAGCATCCAAGGAACAGGAAATTCGACGATTCAGGCATAAGCCCTTCATCAATTGATGAAGGGCTTGTGCCCGAATCGTCGAATTTCCTTTTCCTTGGATGTTGCCTGACCTGCTGCGCTTTTCCAGCAACACATTTTCAGCTCTGATCTCCAGCATCTGCAGACCTCACTTTCTCCTCGAAAACTATCCAGGGGCCTACCATTAACTGTATAACCCTGCCTTGGCTTGTTTTACCAAAATGCAATAATTCACATTTATCCAAATTAAACTCCACCTGCCGCTCCTCATTCCATTGCCCAAACTGATCAAGATCTGTTTGTAACCTTAGATAACCTTCTGCATTGTCCACTACACCACCAATATTTGGTGTCATTTGCAAACTTTACTGACCATGTCTCCTATATTCTCATCTAATTTAGTTACATAAATGACAAGCAAAAGTGGATCCAGTATCAATCCCTGTGGCATACCACCTGTCACACGCCTCCAGGCCAAAAACAACCCTTCACCACCACCCTTTGTCTCCTCCTGTCAAGCCAATTTTGGATCCAATTGGCAAGCTTACTCTGAATCAAGTGTCATCTAACTTTATTAATCAGTCTACCTGCAGAACCTTGTCAAAGGCTTTACTAAATTCCATATAACAACGTCTACCACTCTACACTCAATCTTTTTGGTTACTTCCTCAAATAACTCAATCAAGTTTGAGGAACACGATTTTCCTTGCACAAAACCATGCTGACTATCTCTACTCAGTCCTTGCCTCACCAAATGCATGTAAAATCATATCTTTCAGAATCACCTCCAATGACTTACCCATCACAAAAGTCAGCTCACAGATCTATCGTTCCTAGGCTTCTCCTTACAGCTCTTCTTTAAAAAAAATGTACATTAGCCACCCTCCAGTCCTCTGGCACCTCAACCATGGTTGTAGATGATACAATTGTTTTCTGCTAGGGGCCCTGCAATTTCTTCCCTAATGCAAACAGTGATAAAACATCACAGCTAACATTCAGCATTTAATTAAAGTGGACACACGCAAATCAACATACACACATCAAATAAATGTGAAAATCCGTTTATCAAAAAGATTTGTAAACATATTATTTCATGTAGTTCTCAACCAAGCTCTACAAATTCCCCAGAGATAGAAGACCCAGTCAAGCCCTCTCAACCTGCTTCCCAGCGCAGAAAGGCCACGCATGAGCTCTGCTGTACACTGTCCCACATAAGGACAGGAACCCCAGGTACAGGCCTGAGAGAAGCCTTGCAGCTGCAGTTCCTATTGGTGCAAATATAGGACAAGCAACCTCTCATTCATGACCTGCAGCCCAATAAAATGCCTCCAAAGCCATCTTCACACCCTGGTTGGGTCCATCACTTACTTCCATTCTGAGAGATCCCGACTGACAAGCCAGGCATGGCTGGAGCAGGACACCACCTGGGCTTTAGGACGTGTAAAGCACAGCCTCAGAGGAGGGGGAAGCGCTGACAAAACTGATGCAGATTACAGACAGAATAATTAGTTAAAATGTGTTCCCATTGATCAAGATTTGATTTTTTCTGGTATACTACACTAACAATGTTATTTCATACCAACACAATTCAATACCATTTATTCAAAGTAAAACCCATTGAAGCTGTTGGTTTAATTACTACTAATTTATTCTCATCAGCACTACTAGCCTATATTTATAATTATAAACATTGACAATTGTGGATGTTCTAATTTTTACTTTATTTCTGAATGAGGCATTAGGCAGTCACTTCCAAAAGGTTCTATTACATATTAGCTAGAGGGGTCAGGCTTCAAAGAAAACAATGCAGCATCTATACTTCTGCAAAGATTTGTTTCTATAAAGGTGACCCTTTCTATCGAATTGATATATTACAGATTATTAAAATCAAATTATTTTAGGAAATACTCTCATGTTTTATAGAACATTAATTTAAATTACAAACTGGTTACCAAATTCAAAGGCTACAAAACCTAAATAAACTTTATAAAAGGTAGATGGAATAAAGCAACTATAAATTTCCATCTGTTTGCACATTAACAACAAAGCGAACACACACGCGCGCACACACACAAAACAATAATCTTGGTGCTCCCCCTAGCTGAGGCTCATCTTCTCCTTTCAAGCAGAAAGCAGAATGTACCCAGGTGCTTTGAATCGACTGCAGCTATTGGGTTAGCTTATGAAAATGGCACTTTTTCACTAATGGCAATGCTCCTGCAAACCAATTATCCTGTAACACCTCAATCAATTATAACTCAATTCAGTTGTTTGTAACTGTGTCCATTTATAGTGTTATACATCATAACATCTCACTTCCTTTAAGGGGGCAGGGAAAGATGGGCTGTTGCTCAGTTAACTCCTCATTTGCCACATCATTTTTGCACCTCTCAAAGTTCACATAGCCTAGATAGGTTTAATCAAGCACCACTAACCAAAACAAAAAGGCATGTGAATGAACTGCAACTGTGTCATGTTCATATTTTGTTAGAAGCATGTTTGGTGAGTGGGATAAATTTATATTGCACGTATCACAATGCTGTTTCTTGGTCTTGCTCATCCCATACTTATATCGAAGGCCCAATTTTAATTATTGCCGTGAGTATCTACATTCCTTACATGACAATAAGAAACTCTTCAAAAAATTTCAAACTTTCATCAAACATTTTCCAATAGCATCACGTTCTGCCATACTATCAGAAATAGCAGTCATGCAGGATACCTCTGGTAGTCAGAAAGTAACCACTACTGGGACCCAAATAACCTCGATCAGTAGTCTGCAGTAATTAATAACCATGGAATATCACAGGAGAAAGCTTTCATGGGATTAATGTAACTTTACAGAACATTGGAACAAAAGTTCATAATTTAAGGGCACATTCGCACAATGGCTAGTGCAAGCCTAGGCTCAGTAGTTATGTTCTCACCTCTCAGTCGAACATTGTAGGTTCAAACCACAAGAGAGTTCCAGAGACCTGTACACATAACTCTCTCTGACACTTCAGTGCAGAACTGTGGGAATATGCATTATCACAGGAGCTGTACTTTAGGTGAAAGGTTAAAATAGACTCATTCTCTCTTTTATCCTGGCATAAAGATCCCAAAGCAAAATACAAGGAAGATCGAGGCATTTCTCCCAGTACAACCCAGAACAGATTAGATTAGATTAGATTAGATTGCTTACAGTGTGGAAACAGGCCCTTCGGCCCAACAAGTCCACACCGACCCGCCGAAGCGCAACCCACCCATACCCCTACATTTACCCCTTACCTAACACTACGGGCAATTTGGCATGGCCAATTCACCTGACCCGCACATCTTTAGACTGTGGGAGGAAACCGGAGCACCCGGAGGAAACCCACACAGACACGGGGAGAATGTGCAAACTCCACACAGTCAGTCGCCTGAGTCGGGAATTGAACCCGGGTCTCAGGCACTGTGAGGCAGCAGTGCTAACCACTGTGCCATCTGGTCATTCATTTAATTTCTATTAGTGGGATCTTGCTTTGTCTAAATTAACAACCACATTACTCCAATACATCAGTGATTACAATTCAGTAGCTGGGAAGCACTCTAATACATCCTGAGACACTAAAAAACATGCTTATTTTGCATAACTGTTGTGTAAATAAATCCAGAGTCCAGGCCCAGACACTACAACAAAGATCTTTGAAGATGTGACTCTCACTCAGTTATATTTAATATGCAGTTTGAATTTTCATCTCCCAGGTATTGACAATGACTTTGATTGTCTGTGAAACTGAAACTCCTCCAGGTTAATGCTAAACTCGCAGTGCATCATAAATTACTCTCCCCACCGTAATAAATAAGCAGAATGTTTTAAATGAAAGCTGTTGAGAACAAAGATTCCAACTCAATGTTCAACGTACACATCAGTCAAATTTAGAACCAAGGTCTTAACTGCTCAGTCTTTCACACAGTCAGGACTGCACTGCTGAATTGATCAAAGTCCCACTCTATTCGGTGGAATTTGAAAGACGATCAGCTGGTGAATTCCACTGAAAGAAATCACAGTCTCTGCCCCACCTTTTGGCCTAGCCACCAAGTATCAGAATTAGCAACAGTCTTAAATACTATTCACTCCCACTGCTGGCTAAAAGTTGGAAGCAATCACAAGTGCTCTGTGGTAAAATAAAGAAACAGGATGTGAAAAATTCTGGTGCCAGCTATACTGAGATAACAAGGCTCGGCAACTCATACTGACACTGTGTTATCTCCCCACTCAGAATCCCTTCTGAGATATAGTCAAGCTGTCATTGATAACTCAGGAACCAAGGAGTAAAACAAGCGATGAATGAAAGCTTCTCAAGAAAGAATTTTTGCCAAACTAACTTAGCTATTTTGAAAACCAATTTTTTTCATGGTTGATTGAACACAATTTTCCTAAAATTATTAGCTGTTAGCCTAAATCTCGGTTATCATTAGGATGAATGTTCAGACCTTCAGAAGGGTGCACAGGAGATTTGTCATTATGATGCCAGGGAAGATGATCATCAGTTATGTGAAAGGAGTAGAGAAGCTGGGATTGCTCTTCTTAGAGAATAGGAGGGTAACAGGGACATTTAAGAGAGAAGTTTGCAAAAGAAAGTCTTTTTTAACACAATAAATAAGGAAAAAACTGACAGGAGTGCCAGTATCAAAAGACAAAGATTTAAGCTGGAGCATCTACTGTCAACTGTGCATCTGCAAATAGCCACCAAAGCATAGAGACATGGAAATCGCCATCAGGGCCTGTACACATGCAGATCGCCATCAGAGCCCATGTATATGCAGATCGCCATCAGAGCCCGTGCACATGCAGATCGCCATCAGAGCCCGTGTATATGCAGATCTCCATCAGAGCCCGTGTATATGCAGGTCTCCATCAGAGCCCGTGCACATGCAGATCGCCATCAGAGCCCGTGTATATGCAGATCTCCATCAGGCCCATGTACATGCAGGTCAGCATCAGAGCCTGTGCACATGCAGATCGCCATCAGAGCCCGTGCACACGCAGATCACCATCAGAGCCCGTGTATATGCAAATCTTCATCAGGCCCATGTACATGCAGGTCACCATGAGCCCATGCACACGCAGATCACCATCAGAATCCATGTACACCCAGATCGCCAACAGAGACCGTGTACACGCAGATTGCCAGAACCCACGTACATGCAGATAGCCAGAGACTGTGTACACAGAGATCACCAGAACCCGTGTACATGCAGATCCCTATCAGAACCCGTGTATACGCAGATCCCCATCAGAACCCGTGTACACGCAGATCCCCTTCAGAACCCGTGTACATGCAGATCCCTATCAGAACCCGTGTATACGCAGATCGCCATCAGAGCCTGCAATGATGAAGATGGCCCCTGTGACCAGACATTTGTTGTCAGCATGCTTCTACACGCACACGTCAGCCTGCCATCTATGATGATGTTAGCTTGTTGACATAATGTGGATCGACACAAAGTGTACCATAGATCCACATAACAGCACAGAGACACAGGCAGTACCACAGTTCCACAGATACAGACATATGACTCAAGGTATTAGCTATGAATTAAAATAAGATAAATTAGCATGAAATGTACAGAATTAACCCTTAGCATGATCCCCAGAGAGGTGCCATTTTGCCTTAGATTCCGTAGCAAAACAGAATGCTGCATTTGTGGTAACTCAAAACTATACCAAAGTATCCTAAGACCTCATTTTTCTTGAATACAAACTATCTTAAAATAACATGTAACAGGTTTCCTGCCTTACAAATTATTTCCTGATGTTATGTACATCTTCCTGTGTTTATTTTGCCGGTGTGAATATACGGATGGCGCCATCTTTGTGACAGGCAGCAACGGTATTGTAGCTTGGCAATGAGGTAGTACTGCCACACTGTTTCGGTGCTTGTGTGCAAATTGCACCACTTAGAATTGGCTTCGTTGATAAACAGAGTCTTAAGATAATTGGCTAGAGAACCGGATGAGAAGAATTTTGTTTACCCAACGAGTTATGATGGTCTGGAATGTACTCAATGAAAGGATGATAGAATTATATTGAAAAATGACTTCCAAAAGGAAATTGGATACACACAGGAATTTGGCGAAATAGGAGGAGTAGTCCATTCGTCTTGAAATGAAGAAAATTAGCAAGACTATGGGGAAACAATAGAGGCGTGGGACTAATTGGATCACACTATCAAAGTGCTGGCATAGACACAGTGAGTTGTATGGCCTCCTTCTGTGCTGTAAGATTCAATCCATGCTGAATTGAACACTTGAAACACAGGAAATTGATTCCACTGAATATAACAGTTTGTGAGCAATTCTGCAAGTTTAAACATAAGCCAGCACTTGAAACATTACACCTTTTGAAAATTGCCTGAACAAAATACTACATATTTGGTTTCAGATAATCATTTCCAACTACCAGCATTTTTAAAAAAAGATTCCTCTAATTGATATTTTGACAATACTGCTGGCTTACAACATGGATGTTTAAGGAAGCTACATAAATTACTTCATCAAACCTGCAAGCTGTTTGATAAACTAATTAATCAAAAGATGATCAGTTTAGAAGCTATTACGTCGCTGCTTCAAGTAAAAAGCTGGAAAAAGAATCATTAGCAAGCACAGAATTCAGTCTGTGCAGATCAATTCATTTTACACTTGACTGTACATTCATGTAAAAGTACCTTTTATGCAATAAAGGCTCATAACATGTCTAAACCTTGTTATGCCAGTCTCAAGTTCCTGTCAAACGATGGTTTAAAAAGAATGAAGCTCTATTTTAATTAGCAGGATTCATGAGTGATTTGATAACAGCAGTAGTTGCTTGAATGCTTTCAGTTTGATGGGATATAGATACATGAAGTCAGCAGTTAGAACAAATTTTATGCTACTGGATATTTTCCTTTGCTCTTATATGTGACAAGTGATTATTGTCTGTTTAACACTTTCACCTTAATGCCCCAGGCTTATTGTTATACAAGGAGCAGAGAATGTTTCACCAATGTTCAAACTTGTGGGTACAAATCTAAAAACTTCTGATTAAAGTATACAATCCCAACATGTTTGGTAATTATCGGCTTCTAATTTCAAAGATTGGCAGCGATACAGAATACAAAAAGAGTATCAGATGTTTAGGTGATTAATGCTATTATAAGTATCAGCGCATTGGTAAGTGACTCAGTTGGGGGGGGGGGGGGGGAGAAAAAGTTAACTTGGAAGCATTTTGTTGAAATTTTAGTCACATAACCTGAATTTTGAAGTACGTGTGCCGCATTGTCATTATATCTTAATGTACACAAAAAATTACTTGCTCTAGTCACAAATATTAAACAATATGCAACTCTGAACAGTCTATTGTTTTAAAAACCATATCTCTAATGGGATCAAAATGGATTCAGTGCGGTCAATGATTCTATCAGTAAAGCTGCTAGTAAACACAACTTGGTGTGGTTCACTGGTACAGCACACTTGTATATATTGCAACTGGCTCTATTAACATTGACACTAGCGATACTCCCACTAGCAACAAATCGTATAAGATTACAACATATACACGGCACAGAAACGCGCTATCTGGCCCAACCAATTGATGTCAACATTTATACTCCTCCTGTCTTTCTTCAACTAAATCTGTCAGCTTAATCCTCTAATACCTTCTCCCTCATTTCCTTGCCTAGCTTCCCCTTAAATGCATATCTATACTACTCATATCAACCATTCCCTGTGATAGCGAGTTACACATTCTCAACACACTTTGAACAAAAAGGTTTCCTCTGAATTCCCTATTGGACCATTTAATGACTATTTTAAGATTAACAGCCTCTGGTTATGCTCTTGCCCACAAGTGGAGACATTTTCTTTGTATCCACTTCATCAAAACTTTCAACATTTTAAAAGGATCTATCAGGTCATTCTCCCAGCTTTATCTCCCACCCCACCCGACAGAAAAGAGACCCAGTCTGTTCACGCTTTCCTGAAATATGTGCCTTGCAAATCATTTCTGAACTCACTCCAGTGCCTCCACATCCTCTCTATAAAGTGACCAGAGATATACATGGCATTTCAATTGCCCAACACAGTGAGATCACCGGGAACAACATCAACAAATTGAACCAATAACAGCCATTTCTTTTTTACTTATTCATTTGTGGGATGTGGGCATCACTGGCTGGCCAGCATTTTATTGCCCATCAGTGGTTGCCCTTGAGAAGGTGGGAGTGAGCTACCTTCCTTAACTGCTGCAGTCCACCTGCTGTGGGTCGACCCACAATGCCCTCAGGGAGAGAATTCTAGGATTCTGACCAGTGGCAGTGAAGGAATGGCAATATATTTCCAAGTCAGGATGGTGAGCCACTTGGAGGGGAATTTGCAAATGGTGGCGTTCCCATGTATCTGCTGCTCTTGTTTTTCTAGATGAAAGTAGTTATGGGCTTGAAAGGTGCTGTCTGAGGATCTTTGATGAATTTCTGTAGTGCATCTTGTAGATGACACACACTGCTGCTACTGAGCGTCGGTGGTGGAGGGAATGGATGTTTGGTAGATGCAGTGCCCATCAAGCGGGCTGCTTTGTCCTGGATGGTGTCAAGCTTCTTGGGTGTTGTTCAGAATTCCTGTAGCAACCAAGTGTCTGCACAGTGACACTGTCTAGTGAAGTATCGTTGGCCACACATGAAAGTTTTAAACAAAGGAAACAAAACTTTCCAGAAAGAGGAAAAACAGGAAAAGATAACATGCAATAAGTGTCACTGGCATTAAGTCTAGCCAAATTCAAATGTGCCGAAGACTAGCCACCATCTGCCTTGAGCAGCCGGATTCAACACCAAGCTTATGCATTTTACCAGATGACATTTCTTTGCATTGTATAATTTTAGAAACAGTGATGAAAAATGTTTTACAAATAAAACTCCTCCATCCCAAAGAATTAATATCATATGATTTCATAGTACATCAGGAACTGATAATGTGCAGAATTATCACAGCTTTTTATGAAATCTTAAAATAAACTTGCTTACT
Organism: Hemiscyllium ocellatum; assembly: GCF_020745735.1. Lineage (NCBI taxonomy): Eukaryota > Metazoa > Chordata > Chondrichthyes > Orectolobiformes > Hemiscylliidae > Hemiscyllium > Hemiscyllium ocellatum. The sequence continues at coordinate 41,204,701 of NC_083437.1, read as the reverse complement.
ATGACCAGCAGGTATTAGACTGCAGAGAAAACAAGCCAGTTTCTGAAGATATTCATTTCTCTCCTCCACCCCTCCATCACAAAATGGGTTGCATCAGACATTAGGACGAATGAAAAAAATACAATGTTCATATCCAACTCAAACCAGCCCTTAACAAAAACTCTAATAACCTCATCTTTGATACACAATGGAAAAGGGCATGTTCGCTTAGTAGTTAGCACTGTTGCCTCACAGTGCCAGGGCCCCGAATTTAATTCCAGCCTCAGCCAACTGTGTGGAGTTTGCACATTCTCCCAGTGTCTGTGTGGGTTTACTCCAGGTGTTCTGGTTTCCTCCTACAGTACAAAGATGTACAGGTTAGGGTGGATTGGCCAGGCTAAACTGCCCATAGTGTCCAGGGATGTGCAGGTTAGACAGATTAGCCATGGGAAATGCAGAATTACAAGGATAGGATAGGGAGGGTTGAGTCTGGGTGGGATGCTGTCCGGAGAGTCAGTGTGGACTTGCTGAACTGAGTGGCCGGTTTCCACACTGTAGGGATTCAATGATTCAATGATGATCTATTATCCACATCCTACACTGTCCATGATTTCCCTTGCTAAATGACAGGATACCAGTGGAAGACAGACCTGCTTGTTATTTCCATTTATTCAGCTGAAATAGAAAATCACCCACCTGACAACAGATTAAATAGAAAAAGCTACCAAATTCCTACCTGTGATTTTCATTGGCAGAACCAGTCCAAAATCACGCCAGTTGGATTAAATGCTTCAACCAATAGCCTTTAGATACAAATATCAGTACGAGAGACAACAAAATGAATCACTCTGCCATCTCCAAAAAGACCAGGCAATCTACAACAGCATCTCCCTTTTTTTTAAATTGAGTTAGTGTACAACAAAGAACAATACAGCTAAGGAACAGGCCCTTCAGCAACACATTTTGCCCTTCCATATTAGGACTGCCTTCAGTAATAGGATCCGTATCTCTCTATTCCCTTCCTATTCATGTATTCATCCAGGTACTTCTTGAATGGTGCTATTGTGTCTGCTTCCACCACCACCACATTCCAAGCACTCACTACCCTTTATGTGAAAAAATGCCTTGCACATCTCTTTTAAGCTCCCCCCCCCCCACGCATCTTGAACCTGTGTTCCCTAGTAATTGACCCCTCCACCCTGGGAAAAAGCCTCATACTTTCTACTCTACCTATGCCATTCACAATCTTATCAACTTCTATCAGGTCACCCCTCAGCCTCTTGTGTTTTAGTGAAAACAAGTCCAGTCAAGCTGACCTTTCTTCATAGTAAATCCCCCCGCTACCAGACAACATCCTAGTAAATCTTTTCTGCACCCTCTCCAAAGCATCCTTATCCTTCTGGTAGTGTGGTGACCATAAAATGTTCGAAAGGGCAATGTGTGTTGAAGGTACAATAACCTTTGGTGTGTCACTTAACATGTACTCTACTAAGTGAAGATTCACTTCATTGAATGCACCATTAAGGTACCTGAGCAAAACCGTAATCAATAGGTATCAGGGTCCAAACTCTCAACTGTTTGGGATCATACCGGACATGTAGGAAGTTAGCTGTGGTTATTGGAGGTCAGTCACCTCAGCTCAGGACATCTCTGCAGGACTTCCTCAGGGTAGTGTCCTAGGTCCAACCATCTTCAGCTGCTTCATCAATGACCCTCCCTCTGTCATTAAGTGAGAAGTGGATGCTCCCTAATGATTGCACAATGTTTAGCAGCATTTGCGACTCCTCAGATACTGAGACAGTCCATGTTCAAATGCAACAAGATGTGGACAATATGCAGGCTTGGGCTGACAAACGGCAAGTAACATTTGTGCCACACAAGTGCCAGGCTATGATCATCGCCAATAAAAGACAATCAAACCACCTCTCCTTGACATTCAATTGTATCACCATCACTGATCCTTGACTTCTGTACTCGAAGTAAAGAGGTAAAAACGATGATTGCAGATGCTGGAAACCAGATTCTGGATTAGTGGTGCTGGAAGAGCACAGTTCAGGCAGCATCCAAGGAGTAGCAAAATCGACGTTTTGGGCAAAAGCCCTTCATTAGGAATCTCAAATACATGCGACAATGAAGTTTACACCGAATAAATCGGAAAGATGCGTTTGGGGCCTTGGATGGTGAGGAGGGAGGAAGCAAACAGGCAAGTGCTGCACCTTCTGCGACTGCAGTGGAAGGTTCCATAGGGGTGCGGGGAGGAGGCGTAGACCAACGTGTCCTGGAGGAAGAACTGCTGAGAAAGTAGGGGAGAAGAATGGGTGTTTGGCTGTAGTGTCCCATTGAAGGTGATGGAAATGGTAGGTTACGCTCCTCTGGACGTGGAGGTTGCTGGGATGGTAAGTGAAGCCCAAGGGGACCCTATCATTGTGGGAGGGCAGAGAAGGGCAGAAGTGCAGGAAATGGATCGGACATGGCTGAGGGCCTTACTAACCATGGTGGGGGGGAAGATTCTCCGTTGACTAAAATTGATCATTTCTGAGGACCCCTGCAAAAGGTGGGATCATCAAAACAGATGCAACAGGAAGGTAGAATCTGGGAGAGTGGGATGGAGTCCTTACAGGAAGCAGAGTGTAAGGATGTATAGTCCAGATATCGGTGAGAGTCAGTGGATTTGTAATGGATTTCGGTGACCAGCTAATCCTAGAAATGGAAAAAAAAGATGTTGAGGAGGAGGAGGAGTCAGAAATGGACCAGGTGGCAGCTGGTTAGAAACTGGAAACAAAATTGACCAACTTTTTCAGCTCCAAATGAGAGGGGGAAGCAGCACTGATGATGTCATCAATGCGCCAGAAGAAAAAAGTGTGGGTAGGGATTGAAGTAGGATTGGAACAAGGACTGTTCCACAAATCCACACAAAAAAAAACAGGCATAACTGGGGCCCAAGTGAATACCCGTGGCCACAGCTTTAATCTGAAGAAAGTGAGAGGAGTTGAAGGAAAAGTTGCTCACAGAGACGGCAAGCTCGGCCAGGCAGAGGAGAGTGGCAAGTACAGTTCAGGCCTCTCTTCCATTAAGAAGTGGATAGCCACGGGACTATTCAGATGGAAAATGGATGGGTGATAGGGATTGCACTTCCAGGGTGAAGAGGCGGCAATGGAGTCCATAATTGGCAGCGGCTGGAGATTCTGAAACTGACGTAAAGCATCAGAAAAATCACAGATGTAAGTGAGGAGGGATTAGACAAGGGGAGAAAAACAACCTAATCAATTTCATATGTAGAAATCAGTTCCGTAGGGCATAATGGGTCTGTCCTGTGAAATTCAGGGAGAAGGTAAAAGCAGGCTGTATGGAGTGGGGGGTCTATGAGCTTAGAGGCGGTCAGGGGAGATCCCCAGATGAAATGAGATTGGTGACAACCTTACACATAATGGCTCAATGCTCATTGTTGGGGTCACAGTCTGGGTGAGACAGCAGGAGGTCCAAGAGCTGCTCAGCCTCCACAGTGCAGAGGTCAGTACACCAGACAACAACAGTATCATTCTTCTCACAGGCTTGATTATCAAGTCAGGATTGGATCGGAGAACACAGACTGCAGTCAATCCAGAGGAAGATAGCTTCAAATGGGTAAGGGAGGCAGGGAAATTAAGGCAAATCAATATCATCAGTTCTCAACAAACAAGTTGGGCGCAGGTAAAAAGCCAGAGGGTGAGGTCCAGATGGAGGAAGTGTGTTAGAGGTGGGGGAAGGCATTAATGGTACAGGGAGAGGATTCCAGTCAGAAGAAATAGGCATGGAAGTAGATTTGACAGAAAAAGAGTTCAGTGTCATGTGACCCGAAATCTGAGGGACAAAACTAAGACCTTTGCAGTGTATGGAATGCTCAGCAGAGAACTGAAGGTCAGAAGGGATAGTAAATATTTGAGAAGAGGTGGCAGTAAGAAAAAAGAATGGAGTTAGAGAGGTGGGAGAGGAGGAAGGTTCTAGAGGTGGGGGGGGGGGGGGGTCGGTAATTCTGAGTTGTTGCAGTTGCATTACCTAATCCCTAAAAGAAAGAAAAGCATTTCTTTAGAACATTGAAGGATGAAGGGGAATTGAGGAAAAGGCAAGCTCTGAGCCAGTGTGAGGTGGTGCTGATGGAGGGAGACGTCAAGAGTTTGCAATTGGTGGCTCACAGCACTGAGTGCAGCTTTGAAAATGTGGTAAGAATAGATGACTGAAGATCATTGAAATCTTGGGTGGATTCATAACACAAAAGATTGAAACTTCACACGGAATATATTGGTGGGGGGGGGGTCTGACCCAGACGCAGAGGCAGTCACTGAGGATTGAAACGTGGCCATGGAAGTGAGTTTTGGTAAAGACTCGATCACTACAAGGACAGAAAGGTTAGAATGGAAATCCTGTTGGAGACAGGGGCAGAACTTCTTCAAGTTGGACAGCCCTGGAAGAGATGTAAATGGAGCTGGGGTGGAATTTGGCCACACAGTCCTGAGTGCATAAGAAGTAAAGTAGGGGGATGAGTATACAGCCTTGTGGGACACCAATGTTGAGGATTATGGTGCAGACTGACTGCAGGCTGAGTTAGGAAGTCAAGGACCCAGTTACAGAGACAGGGAGCCAAGACCTAGATCTTGGAGTTTAGAGATGAGTTGTTTGGAATTATGATGTTGAAGGAGGACCTGTATAAGTAGGTATCTGATGCAAGTATCCTCGTTATCTTGACATTCCAGGGATGAGTGCAGGGCCAGGGAGATGGCGCAGCTATGGGATTGCAAAGGATCAGGACAATGTGAGAGGCAGGAGGTGATGTGAGCCATTATCAACCTCTGGAACCACATTATAATTATGGAAGTCAAAGCCACTGTGCGGTGGTTATTAAGGCAAGCTGCATGATTTTTCTTTGGCACATTTTGAAGCAGGTAGGATTTCAGATCATAGTAAGAAGAGGTTAAAGATGTCTGTGAATACTCCCGCTAGCTGGTCTGCGCAACATCTACGTGCACGGCCAGGGATCCATCCGGGCCAGTCGCCAGTCCGGACTGAGAGGTATTTAAATGTCAGGATACCAACCAGCAGTATAACTAGGGCATAGAGTAAAAAGTGAGGTCTGCAGATGCTGGAGATCAGAGCTGAAAATGTGTTGCTGGTTAAAGAGCAGCAAGTCAGGCAGCATCCAAGGAACAGGAAATTCAACGTTTCGGGCATTGCCAATCATCCACCAAATTCCATGATTTACAAGAGGCTGCAGATTCCATCTGAACGAGTAGTGAAGGTCCCAATATAGGTATTCCCCCTTCAGATGTGTGCTAAATATCAAGGGTACAATCCAAATAAACAGAAGGAAGGATAACACAAAATGTATTTTCTTTACTGTATTATATATAGCTTCCCAAGAAATGGGTTAAATAAGGTAAGTATGTCATATGTCAGCACATCAGCAAAATTAAAAATAAGCAGCAAGTTCCAGTAGGCAATTGTCCGTTCCTCCTTAATCAGATTCTCACTACACTTGGCTGTGTAGTGGCGAGATCCAGAAGTTTTCGATTGAAAAAAGTGCCTACAGTGTGCAAAATGGTGGTGAAGGGTTAATTTTCAGTGATGTAAAGACAACTACAATGAAAGATAATGTAATTTGACAGCGTAACCACTCTCATCTATCGCTGGATCCTTGAGGCATCCAGTTACTCAATGTGGAGGTGCTAGCATTGTTAATTCTGTGATCTAGAAGATTTGCACAAAACCTCCTGCTCAGTCCATGGTTATGTGTAAGGCAGCTAGTGCTGTTATATAAATGTACCTGGAGGAGAGAAGAGAAAAAGAGCAAGAACCTTCTGCTGTGAAATAGCTTTTAAAGCCTCAACTGGAAGATTTTTATTTTACTTTCCCTCTAAGGCTATTGCACCACACACTAGTCGCTGGCTGAAAATACAGGCAATCAATCCAAGTCTTTGCTAATGACAGTCTGGAGCCAACAATTAGAAAGCGCTCAAGTAAATAAAACCTTATTCCATTGCTCCTACCACCCTCTAGGAAAGAAAGTGTTTTCTGTTTGCAGTCAATTGGCTGAGTTCAGAAGCTTTCCACATAGAGGAAACCGCTACCACAAATCTGCTTCTGCTTGTGTGCTAGCACTATCATCTTTTTCTGTATCCAGCGAGCTTTGTATTCATTGAAACATTCATGTTCTGTGGAGGTTCACCAAAAACCACACAAGTAGTTTGTTTCACAAAACATTTTAGTAAAGATACACATTCACACCTAGTTCCACTGACAGAAAATTTGGTTGAACAGGATGATTTACTAATTGGCATTCAAAAACATGGAAGTGTTTATAATTGGCTCCTGTAAGCCCATCTCAAAAGGTAATATTTTAAAATGTGTAATTTCTGTCATAATGGAGGAATTCCACAACTAAGCTTTTCAGCATCAGTGAGAATACTGTGCAGTATCTATGAAGTTAGTACGTCATTAAAAATTCAGCTGCACTCCATTCAAGACAGGATGACTTTTACAAAGGTTTTTGCAGCGAGACTAAGAAGGTGGAAATAGAAGCTTTCTTCAATTCAGTGATTACTTATGGACTGCACTCCAAGAATATGGAGAACGCAAGGACCTGAACAGCATTCTTTGGAATAGCAGCAAATCACTAACAAGGCTTCTGGATTTCCACACTAACCTGCACATGTACATCAACATTTCCGTAAGTTTTAGAGGAGTAACTAATGATGGAAAGCGCCAACAGTTTCACCATCATTATAAACATCAGGCCACTGAATCTTTTCTCGTGTGCCCTCATATGTGCTCCTTAGACTGAGGAATCAATTAGCAAGAGGTGCTTAGAAACACAGAAATGTCAGTGATCTTTGAGCTAAGTCATTCAATCAATAAAACTATTCGTAATACAGTAATACAAAATACCAAATGCACAAAATTTGCTCAATAAGTTGGCTTATCTTGCCTGGTACACAAAATGAAAGGTCTGAAATGTCCACTCTGCTTTTCTTCTTCACAGATGCGGTTCAGACCTGCTAAGTAATTTCTATTCATAATTCAGATTTCCAGCCTCCATGGTCTTTTTTAAAATCTTCTAACCAGAATCACATTCTAACCAGAGCACCATTGTGTGGGCATTGCAAAGTCTTCGATATCCTTTGCAATTTGCCGTAGTTCACATTTGAGTCTAAGCGAAGATTAAATAGGAAAGGAAAGGAAAGAAAAGAAAAAGAATGCACATTTTTGAATCAATTTTTTCCTCTTTAGATGTCCTAAGGGGCTTCACCACCAAAATATTACTGTAGGTACAGTTGTGATGTAGAGAAATGTAGAACCATGTTTCACGCAGGAAAGTTACAACAACATAAGGACAAATTTAATGTTTTTTTACATCCTGGGAACATGGGGTTGACAATGCTGCATTTAGACTTTTGAAACTTAATTTGCTTACAATCTACATGAAAGGGTCTTAGTTACAACCTTTGCTGGGCCAGAATGCCTGGTCGTTCTCCATTTTTTTAAAAACCTAATCAACTGCATGTACCCGTTTACTTTATCTTAACATCTACAAACTAAGAGAAGGATCCAAGACAGATAATCCTTGTCAATCAACTGAACCAGAGACCTCTCAACACAAAGGTCTACAATGTTTGCTGATTTCCAAGAGAGTCCTTGGAGAAACATGTAGCCCTATTCCTTTCCCCTTTCCTTGTTCACAGCTCTCTTTGGTCTCCTGGGTGATTTTCTCAGCCAGTCCCAAATGCTATTCCAAATTACTAAGTTGACTAGGCATTCAGGAGGGCACTGAATGGATCTTTAGATGGTAATAGTATGGAGGGATATAGAGAAAAAGGTATGATGGTGGCATTAGATAATACAGCTGGACGAGATAATCGAGTCAGTCTAGGCATGATGGACCAAGTGCCTTCCTTCTGCACCATAATAATCTGTGACTCTAAAGGCCAGCAGATTTTAAGTGTAACCAAGATCCTTCCATGTAGAACATAAGCAAATAACTTTTCAAAAGTCTAAATGCAGCATTGCCAACACCAAGTCTCCAGGCCATAAAAACAGTTGAATTTGCACTTATGTTGTTGTAACTTTCCTGCGTGATAAAGGGTTCTATATTTCTCTACATCACAACTAACTACAGTTGAAAGGTAATATTTTGGTGGTGAAGCCTCTTAGGACATCTAAAGAAGAAAAAGTCAATCCAAAATGTGCATTCTTTTTATTTTCTTTCCTATTTAATAGCCTGCTTAAGCTTAAATGCGAACTATGGCAAATTGCAAAGGATATCGAAGACTTTGCAATGCCCACACAACAGTACTCTGGTAAGTGGTCACAGACTTCAGCAAAGGAGGGAGAACATTTATTAGAATTTAAAGAATAGGTGGTGAGTAACAAAGCCTTGCTCTTGTCCTTCGTAGCAGTATTCTACCACTTGCAGTCGAGCAACATTTTCAGTTAAAGCTAATTCCCGTTTCTTGCCCCCTTGCCACTATGAACTTCTTGAGAATTGGAACTGCTGCTGGAGGAAACTGATTTTGCTTCACTACACTTTTTTTTAAACAAACACCATAAAAACCATTGGTAAAGCATAAAACCCATGATACAAATCTTGAGATGGGTGCAACAGTCAAGAAAATAATGCAAACATATACAAATGAGAAGGGAAAGTTCTGCTGGTCATGTGCCAACCTTCACTGAAAAAAAGCTCAATTTTTTTTCTGTATATTTGCATACAAACATACCACGAAGTACCAATTACAATATCCTTCTCATCCAAAAATAAACCTTTCACACAATGTTAATTCTCCTGTATTCATGGAGAAAGTGAGGACTGCAGATGCTGGAGATCAGAGCTGAAAATGTGTTGCTGGAAAAACGCAGCAGGTCAGGCAGCATCCCCAAAACGTCAATTCTCCTGCTCCTTGGATGCTGCCTGACCTGCTGCGCTTTTCCAGCAACACATTTTCAGCTCTCCTGTATTCATGTAATAAAAATAGGTGTTTCCAATGGTTACTCAGAGCTTCTCCACTCAATACTTTGTAAAACAAATACATTCCTCATACTCACATCATTGTTTGCAGATGAAGAACTAGTGCAAGAACATATAAAACTAAGATTTCAACTGTAAAAATTCAATTCATAGAATTGAGCCTAATCTTTAGGATGTTGTATCAGGAAAACAATTATAAGAACATCTCAATAGTCTTTTACACATAACTTCCATTTATCATGTATTTCTAATTTATCTTAAATACAAACTTAGAGAAAGGGTAGGAAAGAACATATCCATCAAATCCACTCCTCTCAGTTAAGGTGCAGCCACATAAATTTCAAAATGATCAGTTGATAAGTTGTGACGTCCAAACACTGGAGATTCAATATTTAACGGTATTCAACATTCTGAAAGAATAGGCAAAAACACAAAGGATGTGTGGTAGCTTCGTTAATAAAGAGTGGTATCAGTATGGTGGTCAGTAGTGACATAGGTGGAATAGATTGTAATGTAGAATTAGTATGGATGAAAATGAGGAATAACAAGGAAAAGACGTGGCCTCAACATAGAACAAAGTATAAATAAAGAAATAATGGAGATATTTGAGAAGGGTACAGCATCAGTCATGAGATCTGTATACTGACTGCACAAATGGGCAAGGGTGATATGGAAGAATAATTTAGAGATTGCATCAAGGATTACTTCTTAGAACAGTACATTACAAAACCTATGGGAACAGGCTATTTTAAATCTAGCAAAGTAAGGAGGTAGGATTAGTAAGAGAGCTTGAAGTTAAAAATCTTCCAGGGTTTAGTGATCACAACATTGTAGAACTCCAAATTCAGTTTGATGGAGAACAAGTCCCTAGTTTAATATCCTTAACATAAATAGAGGCAAATACAGGAGTATGAAAAAGGCTGTGAAAATAGACTACAGGAAGGTTAGTGGTAAGCAGTGGTAGATATCCATGTAGATATTTCATAATGCTCAGCCAAAATTTATTTTGGTCAAAAGGAAAGACTTGATAAGAAGGATGAACCACTCATGACTAAGGCAGATGGTTTAGGAGAGAATCCAAACTAAACCATACAAAGTGGTGAAAACTACTGGCGGATCATAAAATTGGGAAGTTTTAAGAACCAACAGCTGGTGACTAAAATGCTAACATAAACCGGAGAAACTGATTTTGAAAGTAAATTGGCAAGAAAAACAAACAAGTGCTTCAGTGAGTAGATGAAAAGGGAGAGTAGCCAAAATAAGTGACAGAGCCTTGTAAGATGCAAATGGAGAATTAATAACAGGGATTAGTGAAATGGCAGATAATTTAAAACAATATTTTGCATTGCTCTTCATGATTCAGGACATTATAAATATGACAAAATGATAGGAGATAAGCAAGGTACAAATGGGAGGAAAATTCTTGTAACAATATCTATCAGGAGGCCAAAGTATTTGATAAGCTAATAGCAATAAAGGCAGAAAAGATGGTCTGATGGCCATCTAAACATTTTAAAGGAAACGGATGTAGAGATAATGGAGACAGTGGTTGAAATATTCCAGACCACTCTGGACTCCTGGAGGGTTTCAGCAAATTAGAAAACTGCTAATGTGACACCCCTGGTCAAGACAGGAGACAGACAAAGCAGTAAATTATATCTGCTCCAAGGAAGAGTCACTCAACCTGAAATATTAACTCTTCGATTTCTCTCCACAGATGCTGCCAGACCTGCTGAGCTTTTTCACCAATTTTTAATTTTGTTTCAGTAAATTATAGGCCAGTTAGCTTAACATCTGACATGGGAAAATGCTACAGTGTATTGTTAAGGGAGAAATAGCAGGACATTTAGAAAGGCTTAACACAATCAAGTAGAGTCAGTCAATGTGGTTTTGTGAAAGGGAAATTCATATTTAACAAATTTTCTAGAAATCTTTATGGATATGACAAGCAAAGTAGATTAAAGGGAATTTAAATGTTTCTGATTCAAGATTGTGCTCCATCATTCACATTCTCCAAATAAAAGGAGATAGAGTAGATTCAGAGAAAATATTGACCCAGAGTAGATGAGAGAAAATAGCATATTTTGAGAAGATTTGTAGTTCAGGTTGAGGTTCTGGATGTAAGTTTGCTCGCTGAGCTAGAAGGTACATTTTCTCAGGATTGTCACCACAGAACTGACATCACCAACCCACAGAAACCTAAGCAAACAGAAAGTGGGTCACTAACACCAGTGCTTCTCCAGGAGGCTCCCTGATGACGTTACCTAGTATGGTGATGAAATGTCTGAAAACAAACCTTCCAGCTCAGCAAACAAACCTGCATCCAATTACTGCAATATTCTTTCTTTCTACCTTGTTCTTAAGGTTCTGTACCTAGGTACTTGTTCCTAAGATGGTGCCTGGTATGCTGACATTTTACACTTTTCACTTTATTCTTGTACTTTTTGTTCTCGAGTACACCTGTCAATAAAATTAAAATCAAAATCAAATCAAATAAACAGAAGACAAATGCCATGTGAAGTTAAGTACCTTGGAGAATGAGACTAACAAAATAATAATGGAGCTCATGAAATCACGGTGAATAAATACTTTACATTAGACTTCACCACACTGTTTTCTCCAAGCTAGTGCACATAGCCGCTCCAAGTGTCTGTGCATGGTGGTCAGCGTGCCTGATGCCATTTACAGCATTGACGACTCCTTCTGGAGTTCAATGCAATGCCAGAACGGCTTCAAAAAAGGGAAATCATAACTAATAAATTTATGAGAATTCTTTGAGAGGTAGCAAGCAGGATAAAGGAAACCAATTGACGGAATATGTATGTAGTTCCATAAAGCTCGCAATAAGGTACCACATAAGACTAATTAATAAGATAAAAAGCCATTGTTTGGGGGGTTTGTATATTAGCATGGATACAGGTCTGGCTAATTAAAAGTAGGCAGAAGGGGGTTATTTTCAGGATAGCAACCTGTAATCAGTGAAATACCATGGGGATAAATGCTGGGACAGCAATTATTTAAAGATGATATATTCAAGACTTGGATGTGGGAACTGAATATACCATCGGCATGTTGAGGATGACAAGACAGGTGTAAAGACAAGAGATCAGAAAGAAAATGTTAGAGATCAGAAAGGCTACAGAAACGTTAAATGGTTGGGTAGAAACATGGCACATGGTATATAATGTGGGAAACTGTTGGATTTTGTACATTAGCAAGAAAAATAGTTGTGTCGATTTTTTTCCTTAAAGTGGAAAGCTGTTGCAGAGGGATTTGAAAAGTCTCGTGCTTAAATCACAAAAAAGCCAACGTCCAAATTCAAAGGCAAACTGAATTCTGGCCTTTACTTCAAAGGGAATGGAGTATAAAAATATGGAAGTCTTGGTAAAACCACATAAGGCACAAGTTGGACCACACCTGGAATTTGTTTCTGTCTCCTTATCCAAGGAAAGATACATTGGTGTTGGAGGCTGTCCCGAAAATACTGGGTCAACCCTGTACTTGTTAGAATAAGGAGAGGCGATCTTATTGAAACCAAAGATTCTTATGAAACTTGACAGGATAGGTGCTGCGAAGTTGTTTCCCTTATGGGAGAGTCTAAGACCTGAGGTATAATCTCAGTTAAGGGGTGCCCAGTTAGGACAGAGATGAGGATAATCAATATGTGAAATTCTTTACTGAAGAAGCTATTGAGGCTGAGTCATTAAGTATATTCAAGGCTGAGCTAGACATATTTTAATCAGACAGGAAATTAAGGGTTATAGGGAAAAGACAGGGAAGTGGAGTTGAGGATGATCAGATCAGCCATGATCTCACTGAATAACAGAGCATACTCAATGGACTGAAAGGGCCTATATTTGCACCTACATCTTATACTTGGATAATGGGGGATAAAATATTCTTAAAAGGGCAAGCAACGTCTGCATAATGCTAATAAACCCACTTTACAAGATGGAAGAATTGGGTCAAATCTGGTTCTTTCTACAACATGAAAATATCGACAATACTGGTATTAAAGAATGAAGTCAAAATACATGAGCAACTACAAGTCAGTGTAGCAGTTCCTTATTGTTGCGTGATCCTTTTGATCGATACATTTCCATGGGCTAATCTAGTTAAAAATTAATTTTATACATTTTAATATTCTACTGATGCAAAATAATCAGTAGTTGAATATGTGAATGATCCAGTTCCAAGCACATTTTCACTAAAATTTTGCAAGTTATGGAACTGTCAGTTAATCACAGAAGATCTATTAGAGATAAACTAGTTCTTATCCACAGTGGTAGCATCTCTGCTTTTGAGCTAGCTGCTCCTGGTTCAAGTCCCACTCAATATTTGATGGCCAAGGAAGGTGCAGTCATAATGCAGTCAAACAGGCTAAAGATCAGTTTTTAAATCCTTCTGACATACAGCAATGGTAGGCAGTAAGAACAGAAAACATTCCTAGTCAGCGAAGTGCTGGTAAAGAATTGACCCTCTACCATCGTTTCCATAGCTGCAGACCACAACATAGATATATTTGCTGGCACAAGAGTTGGCTGGAGGATTAGTATGGATTGGATTGGTGGCAACAACAACACAGGGTTCAACCAATGTTCCAACTGTGTGAGGATTCCTGGCTTGGCTTTCTTCCTCTACCCATGATGGAAGTTGTGATACTGTAGGTCAGACCTGCCATTGGGCACTGAACTGAAGAAAAAGAGGATGATTCATGGCAGAAGTAGACAAATGACTCGACAAAAATAGAAATTGCTAGAAAAGGTCAGCAGGTCTGGCAGAATCTGTGGAAAGAAATCAGTACTGCAGATGGTCGGACTTTGGAGCGTGCGTGATGCTGAGGAGGTCGTGGCAGCATGTTTAGCTAATTGGTCACACCGCAGATTAGGATTGTTGAGGAAAAAAGGGAATGGGTGACCAAAAGGCAGAGTAAGAGTAGGAAGGCAGTGCAGGTGTCCTCTCTGGTCATCTCCCTCCAAAACAGGTCTACAGTTTTGGATACTGTTGGGGGAAATGGCTCACCAAGAGAAGGCAGCAGTAGCCAAGTTCATGCCACCGTGGCTGGCTCTGCTGTTCAGAAGGGTGGGAAAAAGAAGAGTGGAAGGGCCATAATCAAAGGAGATTCAATCATAAGGGGAGTAAATAGGCGGGCCTGGTGCACAGGTCAGGGGTGTCTCAGATTGGCTGCAGGGCATTCTGGTGGGGGAGAGTGAACAGCCAGCTGTCGTGATGCATATAGGCACCAATGATAATAGGTAATAAACGGGGTGAGGTCCTACCAGCAGAATTTAGGGGGTTAGGAGACAAGTTAAAAAGTAGGATCTTAGCAATCTCAGAATTGCTAGTCAGAATAGAAATGGAAATAGAGGCAGGATGAATGAGGGGCTTGAGAGATCATGCAGCAGGGAAGGTTACAGATCTTTGGGACATTGGGATCGGTTCTGGGGGAGGTGGGACTATTACAAATTGGACAGTCTACACCTGGGCAGGACTGGAACCAATGTCCTTGGGGGTGCTTTTGCGAACGCTGTTGGGAGGGTTTAAACGAATATGGCAAGGGGATGGGAACCAAATGAGGTGGTTCGTGGACAGTAAGGAGGTAGTAACTAAAGCCTGTAAGGAACTAGATCATGAAGTCAGCATGTCTAAGGTGAAGAGTAGGCAGGGAGCAGGTGATGAACACAAAGGGACAGGTGGTCTTTGAGGGGCATTTGTTTTAATGCGAGAAGTGTAGTAAATGAGGTAGATGAACTTAGGGCTTGGATTAGTTCCTGGAAGTATATGTTATTGCTATTACTTAGACTTTGTTGAGGGAAAGGTAAGATTGGCAATTGACTATCCAAGGATAAAGATGCTTCAGGCGGGATAGAGAGGGAGGTAAAAGGGGTGGAGGAGTTGCACTACTGGTCAGAGAGGATATCGCAGCTGTGCTGAAGAAGGGCACCATGGACCACTTGAGCAGTGAGGCAATATGGACAGAGCTCAGAAATAGGAAGGGTCCAGTAACAAGGTTGGGTCTGTACTACAGGTCTCCCAACAGTGAGCAAGGGATAGAGGTGCAACACTGTAGACAGATTATGGAAAGAAATAGGAGCAACAGAGTGGTGGTGATGAGAGAGTTTAATTTTTCCAACAATGACTGGGATTCAATTAGAGGTTTAGATGGAGCAGAATTTGGAAGGAGCATTCAGGAGGGTTTTATAGAGATTCTGAAGGGAGATTACAGAGCTAGGCATAAATTGAAAAAGGATGTCCTCAAGAGTAGTAATATCTGGATTACTCCTGGTGCTACGAGCTAGTGAGGGCAGGAATAGGAGGATAGAGCAGATGAATGCATGGCTGAGGACCTAGTGTATGGGAGAAGGATTCACATTTTTGGATCATCGGAATCTCTTTTGGGATAGAAGCGACCTGTACAAGGAGGACGGATTGCACCTAGATTGGAAGGGAACTAATATACTGGCAGGGAAATTTGCTAGAGCTGCTCAAGAAGATTTAAACTAATAAGGTGGGGGGGATCCCAGGGAGATAGTGAGGAAAGAGATCAATCGGAGACTGGTACAGTTGAGAACAGAAGCGAGTCAAACAGTCAGAGCAGGCAGGAGACAAGGTAGGACAAATAAATTAAACTGCATTTATTTCAAGGCAAGAAGCCTAACAGGGAAGGCAGATGAACTCAGGGCATGGTTCAGAACATGTGGCTGGGATATCATAGCAATTACAGAAACATGGCTCAGTGATGCTTACTGGCAGCCTAATGTTCCAGGATACAAATGCAACAGGAAGGATAGAAAGGGAGGCGAGAGAGGAGGGAGAGTGGTGTTTTTGATAAGGGATAGCATTACAGCTGTGCTGAGGGAGGATATTCCCGGAAATATATCCAGGGAAGTTGTTTAGGGGAACTGAGAAATAAGAAAGGGATGATCACCTTATTGGGATTGTATTATAGACCTCCCCAATAGTCAGAGGGAAATTGAGAAACAAACTTGTAAGGAGATCTCAGCCAACTGTAAGAATAATAGGGTAGTTATGATAGGGGATTTTATGGGACTGCCATAGTGTTAAGAGTTTAGATGGAGAGGAATTTGTTAAGTGTGTACAAGAAACTTTTCTGATTCAGTATGTGGATGGACCTACTAGAGAAAGCGAAAAACTTGATGTATTCTTGAGAAATAAAGCAGGGCAGGTGACTGAGGTATCAGTGGGAGAGCACTTGGGGGCCAGCGACCATAATTCTATTAGATTTAAAATCATGATGGAAAAGGATAGACCAGATCTAAAAGTTGAAGTCCTAAATTGGAGAAAGGCAAATTTTGACAGTATTAGGCAAGAACTTTCGAAAGCTGATTGGGGACAGATGTTCACAGGTAAAGAGATGGCTGGAAAATGGGAAGCCTTCAGATATGAGATAACGAGAATCTAGAGAAAGTATATTCCTGTTAGGGTGAAAGGAAATGCTGGTAGGTATAGGGAATGCTGGATGATGAAAGAAATAGAGGGTTTGGTTCAGAGAAAGAAGGAAGCATATGTCAGGTATAGACAGGATAGATCGAGTGAATCCTTAGAAGAGTATAAAGGCAGTAGGAGTATACTTAAGCGGGAAATCAGGAGGGCAAAAAGGGGACATTAGACAGCTTTGGCAATAGAATTAAGGAGAATCCAAAGAGTTTTTACAAATACATAAAGGACAAAAGGGAAGAGAATAGGAAGAGAATAGGGCCCCTCAAAGATCAGAGGAGAAAGTGAGGTCTGCAGATGCTGGAGTATCAGAGCTGAAAATGCGTTGCTGGAAAAGCGCAGGTCAGGCAGCATCCAAGGAACAGGAAATTCGACGTTTCGGGCATAAGCCCTTCATCAGGAATGAGGAAAGAATGTCCAGCAGGCTAAGATAAAAGGTAGGGAGGAGGGACTTGGAGTAGGGGCGATGGAGATGTGTTGGTGGAAGGAGGTCAAGGTGAGGGTGATAGGCCGGAGTGGGGTGGGGGCGGAGAGGTCAGGAAGAAGATGGCAGGTTAGGAAGGAGGTGCTGAGTTTGAGGGATTCGACTGAGACAAGGTGGGGGGAGGGGAAATGAGGAAACTGGAGAAATCTGAGTTCATCCCTTGTGGTTGATGAAGATATAGACTGTAGGGAAATTTACTGTGGAAAAGGATATGGAAGATATAGACTGGAGGGAAATAGATGGTGACACCTTGTAAAATGTCCATATTACAGAGGAGCAAGTGCTGGATGTCTTGAAACTGGTAAAGGTGGATAAATCCCCATGACCTGATCAGGTGCACCCTAGAACTCTGTGGGAAGCTAGAGATGTGATTGCTGGGCTTCTTGCTGAGATATTTGTATCATCAATAGTCACAGATGAGGTGCCAGAAGACTGGAGGTTGGCTAACATGGTGCCACTGTTTAAGAAGGGCGGTAAAGACAAGCCAGGGAATTATAGACCAGTGAGCCTGACGTTGGTGGTGGGCAAGTTGTTGGAAGGAATCTTGAGGGACAGGATGTACATGTATTTGGAAAGGCAAGGACTGATTAGAAATAGTCAATCTGGCTTTGTGCGTGGGAAAACATATCTGACAAACTTGATTTACTTCTTAAAAAAAAATTCACAAAGAGAATTGATGAGGGCAGAGCAGTGGATGTTATCTACATGGACTTCAGTAAGGCATCCGACAAGGTTCCCCATGGGAGACTGATCAGCAACATTAGATCTCTCAGAATACAGGGAGAACTAGCCATTTGAATACAGAACTGGCTCAAAGCTAGAAGACAGAAGGTGGTGGGGGTGGAGGGTAGTTTTTCAGACTGGAGGCCTGTGACCAGTGGAGTGCCACAAGGATCGGTGCTGGGCCCTCTACTTTTTGTCATTAACATAAATAATTTGGATGCGAGCACAAGATGTACAGTTAGTAAGTTTGCAGATGATACCAAAATTGGAGGTGTAGTGGACAGCAAAGAGGGTTACCTCAGTTTACAACAGGATCTTGACCAGATGAGCCATTGGGCTGAGAAGTGGCAGATGGAGTTTAATTCAGATAAATGTGAGGTGCTGCATTTTGGGAAAGCAAATCTTAGCAGGACGTATACACTTAATAGTAAGGTCTTAGGGAGTATTGCTGAACAAAAAGACCTTGGAGTGCAGGTTCATAGCTCCATGAAAGTGGAGTTGCAGGTAGATAGGACAGTGAAGGTGGCGTTTGGTATGCTTTCCTTGATTGGTCAGAGTATTGAATTTAAAAGTTGGTAGGTCATGTTGTGGCTGTACAGGACATTGGTTGGGCCACTGTTGGAATATTGTGTGCAATTCTGGTCTCCTTCCTATCGGAATGATGTTGTGAAACTTGAAAGAGTTCAGAAAAGATTTACAAGGATCTTTACAGGGATGGAGGATTTGAGCTATAGGGAGAGGCTGAACAGGCTGGGGCTGTTTTTTTCCCTGGAGTGTCGGAGGCTGAGGGGGGACCTTATAGAGGTTTACAAAATTATGAGGGGCATGGATACGGTAAACAGGCAAAGTCTTTTCCCTGTGGTCGGGGAGTCCAGAACTAGAGGGCGTAGGTTTAGGGTGAGAGGGGAAAGATATAAAAGAGACCCAAGTGGCAACGTTTTCACAGAGGGTGGTACGTGTATAGAATGAGCTGCCAGAGGATGTGGTGGAGGCTGGTACAATTGCAACGTTTAAGAGGCATTTGGATAGGTATCTGAATAGGAAGGGTTTGGAGGGATACGGGCCGGGTGCTGAAGGTGGGACTAGATTGGGTTGGGATATCTGGTCGGCACGGACAGGTTGGACCGAATGGTCTGTTTCCATGTTGTACATCTCTATGACTCTATGAATCTATGAATCTAAATAGTCCAACTCGGGAAGGGGCCATACTGAACCTGGTGTTGGGGAATGAGCCTGGCCAAGTGGTTGAAGTTTCAGTAGCGGGTTACTTTGGGCTTACAGATCACAATTCCGTAAGTTTTAGAATATTCATGGACAAAGAAGAGATTGGTCCTAAAGGAAAAGTGCTAAATTGGGGGAAGCCCAACTATAGCAATATTCAGCAGCAACTGGGGAATGTAGATTGGGAGCAGCTGTTTGAGGGTAAATCCACATTTGACATGTGGGAGGCTTTTAAAGAGAGGTTGATAAGACTGCAGGGCAGGCAATCCCTGTGAAAATGAGGGATAAAAATGGCAAGATTAGGGAACCTTGGATGACGGGTGAAATTGAGAGACTAGGCAAGAGGAAAAAGGATTCTGGATCAGTGGAGCTGGAAGAGCACAGCAGTTCAGGCAGCATCCAACGAGCAGCGAAATCGACGTTTCGGGCAAAAGCCCTTCATCAGGAATAAAGGCAGAGAGACTGAAGCGTGGAGAGACAGGAAAAAGAATGCATACATAAGGTCTAGGCGACTGAAAACAGATGACGTTTTGAAAGAATATTGGGAATGTAGGACCAATCTGAAACAAGGAATCAAGAGGGCTACAAGGGGTCATGAAATATCTTTAGCAAACATGGTTAAGGAAAATCCTAAAGCCTTTTATCCATATATAAGGAGCAAGAGGGTAACTAGAGAAAGGCTTGGCCCACTCAAGGACAAAAGTTATTCATGGAGTCAGAGAAAATGGTTGAGATTCTAAACGAGTACACTTGTATTCACCAAGGAGAGGGACTTGATGGATGTGTAAGTTAGGGATAGATGTTTGATTACTCTCTGTCAAGTCAGCATAAGGAGGGAGGAAGTGTTGGGTATTCTAAAAGGCATTAAGGTGGACAAATCCCCAGGTCTGGATGGGATCTATCCCAAGTACTGAGATCAGTGAAAAAGGAAATAACTGGGGCCATTACAGATATTTGCAGCAACCTTGAACACAGGAGAGGTCCCAGGGGACTGGAGAATTGTGAATGTTGTCCCCTTGTTTAAGGAAGGTAACAGGGATAATCCAGGTAATTATAGACCCGTGAGCCTGACATCAGTGGTAGGAAGGCTGCTGGAGAAGATACTGCGGCGATAGGATCTTTTAGATTAGATTACTTACACAGTGTAGAAACAGGCCCTTCGGCCCAACAAGTCCACACCAACCCGCCGAAGCACAACCCACCCATACCCCTACACTTACCTCACACTACGGGCAATTTAACATGGCCAATTCACCTGACCTGCACATCTTTGGACTGTGGGAGGAAACCAGAGCACTCAGAGGAAACCCACGCAGACACGGGGAGAACGTGCAAACTCCACAGAGTCAGTCGCCTGAGACGGGAATTGAACCCGGGTCTCTGGCACTGTGAGGCAGCAGTGCAAACCACTATGCCACCGTGCCATTCCATTTGATAGAAAATGGGTTTATCAGTGATAGGCAGCATGGTTTTGTGTAGGGAAGATCATGTCTTACCAACATAATAGAATTCTTTGAGGAAATTACAAAGCTGATTGATGAGGAAAGGGCTGTAGATGTCATATACATGGACTTCAGTAAGGTCCTTGATAAGGTTGCCCATGGTAAGCTGATGGAAAAAGTGAAGTCACATGGGGTCCAGGATGTACTAACTAGATGGATAGAGAACTGGCTAGGCAGCAGGAGACAGAGTAGTGGTGGAAGGGAGTTTCTCATAATGGAGAACTGTGTCTAGTGGTATTCCACAGGGATCCGTGCTGGGACCACTGTTGTTTGTGATATACATAAATGATCTGGAGGAAGGTTTAGCTGGTCTGATTAGCAAGTATGCAGGTGACACTAAGATTGTTAGAGTAGAAGATAGTGAAGGGAACTGTCAGAGAACGCAGAATGTTGATAGATTGGAAAGTTGGGTGGAGAAATGGCAGATGGAGTTCAATCCGGACAAATGCGAGGTGATGCGTTTGGAAGATCCAATTCTAGAGTTACTTCTATGGTAAATGGAAACGTCCTGGGGAAAACTGATGTACAGGGAGATCTGGGTGTTCAGAACCATTGCACCCTGTAGGTGGAAACGCAAGCCGATAGAGTGGTCAAGGCGGCATACAACATGCTTTCCTTCATCGGACAGGGTACTGAGTACAAGAGTTGGCAAATCATATTACAGTTGTATAGGACTTTGATTCAGCCACATTTGGAATACTGCGTACAGTTCTGGTCACCACGTTACCAGAAGGATGTAGATGCTTTGGAGAGGGTGCAAAGGAGGTTCACCAGGCTGTTGCCCAGTATGGAGGGTGCTAGATATGAAGAGAGGTGGAGTAGATTAGGAATACTTCCAACAGAAATATGGAGGTTAAGGGGGGGGGGGGGGGTCCTGATTGAGGTCTACAAAATCGTGAGAGGTATAGACAGGGTGGATAACAAGCAGCTTTTTCCCCCAAGGTGGGGGACTCAATTACGAGGGAGTCACAAGTTCAAGGTGAGAGGGGAAAGGCTTAAGGGAGATATACATGGAACATCCTTTATGCAGAGGGTGGTGTGTACCTGGAACGTGCTGCCGGTGGAGGTAATAGAGGCGGGCACGATAGCATCACTTAAGACGTATCTAGACAGATACATGAATGGGCAGAGGGATATAGATCTTTGGAAAATAGGCCACAGGTTTAGATAGAGGATCTGAAGAGGCGCAGGCTTGGAGGGCCGAAAGGCCTAATCCTGTGCTGTAATTTTCTTTACTCTTTGCTGCAGATAGAGGAAATGTTCCTCAAAAGTACCACTAGAAATTGAAAAGAAAAATAATATAATGCCAAACAACAGGGTTCCATAACAATTCAGTGATACTGGGTAAATAGTAGTCCACCCTTTATTGGTTGCATTACTTTATACCCACTGATGTCAGGATCTTTTAATCCTGAATAATTTATTCCAGTGACTCTATTATAATAATCAGTTGGGATTCTTTCTACATACACATATTCAGAGATCTAAAATATAATGCAAAATGTCTTTGAAGTACTACAATTAAAACCAGATGTACTTAATACCTCAGCTCTGGCAGCAGTAGCCAAGTCACTGAAGCTAGTCATACCAAAACTCTGTGCACAAATGACAGTTGAACCACTATGCAACGGGTTAAAAAAAAACTCTCAAACCATTACATTTCAATGTTTTTCCCCTTGTAGTACAGGCAATAATCTCAGAATAAGGAGTGACCCATTTAAAGACAGAGATGAGGAGGAGGAATTTCTTCTCTCAAAGAATTATGTATCTGTGGAATTCTTTACAACTGAGAGCTATTGAGGTTTGCTTGTTGAGAATATTCAAATGGAGATATTTTTTAATCAGCAAAGGAATCAAGGGTTATGAGGATAAGGCAGGAAAGGGAGAGGATCGTCAGATCAGCAATGATCTCATTGAATGATGGAACTGACTCGATGGGCCAAATGGCCCACTTTTGCTCCTTTATCTAATAGTCTAATTATGAGCTCTGAGATAGACAAGTTTACATACTTGGTTGTCCCATGAGCCTACTCATGTTCAGCCACTTCCTCCTCAGTCTTCATTCTGTGCCATTAAACGGGACTAAAAGCTCGACTCCAGAGTCAGTTTTGAGACAATAAAGTGGACATAATTGTGGGGTGAGGAAGAAAGTAGAAGAAAAAGAAATAAATTAAACCCTTTATAAAAACGGGAATGGGTTTCTCAAAGCTGATTAGTGTATCTATTGATTGGAATCACTCCTCCTGGCACGGAAGAAATTTTTCAAGAATATATTTATACACCTCTCACAAATACCTCATAAATGAAGATGATTTTTTTAAAATAACAGTGACTACACTTGAAAACTGTTTCATTGACTGTAAAGTACTTTGTGATGTCCTGTGCTGACTCAAGGCACTATATTGATGCAGGTTTGTGTTTTATCCTTCACTTGTGAATGAGTGAGTGTTCTCAAGCGTTCAACTGGGTAGGTGGCATTAAGTTGGAGTCTAATCATATGCCTGATGCTGCTACACCAGCAGAGGTCAAGAATGCAACCCAAGCAGATGTGTGTCTTCCTAACCACTGCAAAGTTAACGCCAATTCAGCACCTCTACAGCCCATTGAAAGAATATATTTGTAAGCTCTTTCAAATAACATACAAAGTAGATTGAGAGGAAAGGGCTAAAGTGAATAGACATAGTTTTGATTTTATTTGAAGTTGCATTCACATATTTTAAGATTAATCCTGCAATAATGAAGTATTTGGTCATGTGTGGACAGCTTAATTGATGCACTATTGTTTTCTTAGCAGGAAAATGCATATTAAAGAGAGAAACCTGAAATCAGATGCAACAGTATTACAATTAAGTAAATTTAATTACAAAGACATAGGGGAGGAGCTGGCCAGAGTGGATTGGAAGGGGAGCCAACAGGGAAGATGGTAGAGCACAATGGCAGGAGATTCTGGGAGTAATTCAGAAACACAGCAGAAATTCATCCCAAGGCAAAAAAGAATATACTAAAAAGGGGAGACAGGAGAAGTCAGGGACAGCATAAAACCAAAAGATAAAGCAAATAATGTGGTGAAGATTTGTGGGAAGCCAGAGGATTGGAAAGCTTTTAAAAACAAGCAGAGGACAACTAAAAAAAAAGAATGAGTGGGTGAAGATGAAAAATGTGCGTAAGCAAGCTAGTAATACAAAAGATGATTGCAAGAGTTTTGTTTTAAATATCTAAAAGTTAAGAGAGGAGCAAGAAAGGACCACTGGAAAACAAGCCTGGAGAAGTAATAACCGGGAACAATAAAATGGTAGAGGAAGTATTTTGCATTAGTCTTCACAGTGGAAGACACCAGCAGCGGACCAGACCTTCAAGAGAGTCGGGGGGCAGAGGTGTGTGTAGTAACCATCACTAAAGAGAAGATCCTGAGGAAGCTGAAGGGTCTGATGGTGGATAAATTACTTGGACCAGATGGACTGCACCCCAGAGCCCTGAAGGAGATGACTTAAAAAATTGTGCAGGTGGTGATCTTTCTGGAATCACTGGAGTCAGGGAGGGTCCCAGAGAACTGGAAAATGGCTACTGTAACATCCCTGTTTAAGTAAGAGGGAAGCAAAAGGCAGGAAATCGTCAGACAGTTAGACTGATCTCAGTCTTTCATAAAGTTTGAGAATTCATTACTAAGGATGAGATTGCAGGGCACTTGGAAGTGCACACTAGATTGGGCTGAGTCAACACAGCTTTGTCACGGGAAGGTCATGCCTAACAAATCTGCCAGAATTCTTTAAGGAAGTCACAAGCAAGTTAGACAAAGGAGAGCCAGTGGATGAGATCTATATAGATTTTCAGAAGGCCTCTGACAAGGTGCCGCACAGGAGTATGTTAAAGAGGGGAGCCCATGGTATCAAAGGCGAGGTCCAGGCTTGGATAGAGATTGGCTGACCAACAGGAGGCAGAGGGCAGAGATGAAGGGGTCTCTTTTTTAGGATAGCAGCTAGTCACTAGTGAGCTCGACAGGAGTCAGCATTGGGATAACAAATACTCATGTTATACATTGACGATCTGGAAGAAGAAACAAAGGGCACTGTCACTAAGTTTGCAGATGACAGAAAGATAGGTAGAGGGACAGGTAGTGTTAGGAAAGTGAAGAGGCTGTAGAAAGACTTGGACAGATGAATGGGCAAAGAAGTGGCAGATGGAATACAATGTGGGAATCATAGAATCCCCCACAAGCCATTCAGCCTATCAAGTCCATTCCAACCTTCTGAAGAGCATCCCATGTCAACCCATCCTATTCCTGTGACCCTGCATTCTCCATGGGCAATTTAGCATGACCAATGCACCTAACCTGCAGATCTTTGGACTGTAGAAGGAAACCGGAGCACCTGGAGGAAACCCATGCAGACACAGGGAGAATGTGCAAATTCCACATAGGCAGTCACCAGAGACTGGAATAGAACCTGGGTCCCTGGTGCTATGAGGCAGCAGTGCTAACCAGTGCCACCACAAGTGTGAGTTTATGCATTCTGGTAGGAAGAGCAGCATAGATCATCTTCTAATCGAGGAGAGGTTTCAGAAATTTGAAGCACAACATGATTAAGCACGTCTTAGTTCAGGAGTCTCTTAAATTAATATGCAGGTTCAGTTACCAGCTAGGAAGGTAAATGCATATATTTTGAGAGGGCTAGCTTACAAGAGCAGAGGCATACTGCTGAGAATGTATAACGCTCTAGTCAGACCACATTTGTGAGCAGCTTTGGGCCCCATTTCAAATGAAAGAAGTGCCGGACTTGGGAGAGGTTCCAGAGGAGGTTTATGAGAATGATCCTGGGGATGAAGGGCTTGGTCATATGAGGAGTGCTTGAGGATTCTGGGTCTTCACTTGAAGTTGAGAAGAATGAGGGGGTATGTCATTGAAACTTACAGGATACTGAGAGGTATGGATAGAGTGGACGTGAACTAAATGTTTCCAATAGTAGGAGAGACTCGGCCTACACGGCACAGCCCCAGAGTGAAAGAAAGACCTTTTAGAACTGAGATGAGGAGGAATGTCTTCAATCAGAGGGTGATAATTTTGTGAAGGCCAAGCCATTGAGCGTATTTAAGACGGATAGATAGATCTCAATTAGTAAGGGGATCAAGGGTTACAGAGAGAAGGCAGGAGAATGGAGGTTGAGAAACATATTAACCATGATCAAGCAGCCTAATCTTGCTCCTATATTAGATTAGATTAGATTACTTCAATTAGATTAGATTACTTACAGTGTGGAAACAGGCCCTTCGGCCCAACAAGTCCACACCGACCCGCCAAAGCGCAACCCACCCATACCCCTACATTTACCCCTTGCCTAACACTACGGGCAATTTAGCATGGCCAATTCACCTGACCCGTACATCTTTGGAATGTGGGAGGAAACCGGAGCACCCGGAGGAAACCCACGCAGACACGGGGAGAACGTGCAAACTCCACACAGTCAGTCGCCCGAGTCGGGAATTGAACCCGGGTCTCTGGTGCTGTGAGGCAGCAGTGCTAACCACTGTGCCACCGTGCCGCCCGACTTGTGGTCAACCAAGAAAGATAGGGGTTTTCTTGAGGTTGTCACCTAATATTTTGACTACTCAGCTGTTAAGACTTGTGTGCAATGAAAATCTATTCCCATATTACAATCAAACTAATCAAACAAAACTAAGAAGGTTCAACATTACATGCGCACATACAATCCAGCAACAGGGGATGTACAGTCAAATTTAGAATCCCAGAAGTTGCTTTATATGAATTATCATTCTGCCTTTTGCTTCACAAAATTGCCACACATTACCATGCAAAACAAAATTAAAACTAAACTTTCAAGGATGAATCTAACAGCTTTAGAACATTATGCGTGTTACAACAGTGGAATATGATCCATTGTATTCACTCCAATATTCCTACAGGCTTTCTTGGACTCTGATACAGAAAAACCATGGGAAATGTTGGAAACATATACTGAGTCAGCCATCCAGCTAGCCTCAGGCAAGGACTAGTTAACATTTCAGCAGAATAGACATCATGAAGTAGTTCAAGACCGGTCTGAGTTGAATATGTCTTTACACTGGAGAGCACTGCAGTTCCAGTATTATTACAAATGTTATGAGCAGATTGAAAATACAAAAGACTGAAACTAATAATCCAAGATTATCATGAGTAAAACAATAATATACACATTTGCATTGGGAGCATTTTGCAGTCATTATCAATAAACGCAACGTGGTTTACAAATCTTTTGCTTTTCCCCTTCCCCATACAGATTTCTCAATTTAGTTGAAACAGTTTCCAAATAAATATCAAGACAAAAAAAAGGAGAATACAACATATTGTCATGTTAAACAATTGAACTTAAAGACAAATACAAGGTTTTTTTTGTAAAAGGCTACTTCATCCCCACTTTGACATCTCTGTATCACTCCCTTCCCCTCTCACACAGTTCTTCCTGTCATTGGAACGTCAAAGGAAGAAAAATGCTGGTGTTCTATAGCCTCATGACTAAACTCCATGTGGTTAAGCATGTCCTCGCACCCCTTAGCATAGTACATTGGTGTATTAAACAGCTGTGCTGTATATCCTTCCATAGCTTTCAAAAAAAGCAGAAGACACACACAAAAAAGTTATCCTATCATAATTAAAAACAAAATTTCAACAGCACAGCTAGTAACAGAGGCTGGGTTGCAGTTCACAAAGTACTGCAGCAAAACATTTTCTTAAACTTCTGTACGGAAGCAAAACTGTGTAGACAATGTAATTTTGTACAAATTTGTTGCAACAATTGGGGAAAAAGACTTTCACAACCAACCAACACAGTATTTGTTCTGCAACTAAATTTAAAACAAAACAGAATTACAGAAATCTAGACAAGAGTTACCCCAGAGATTTTCAATCCAAAAAGGTGCTACACAGAAGGAAGCTCAACAGAATATTTTCATTGAAAAATTAATTTGTCAGTGTTGTTCCAGTCAAGGAATTGAAGAGAAAGTTATGAATGCTTTTTTAACTTTCATAAAATAATTAAGTAAATAAGTACATCCTCAAATATTGAATATCCTTTCAGTTTAGCTGATTAAGAGACTTTACTTTCAACAATCGAACATATCCTAGTTGAAAGCATCAGGACTTTCAAAACAAGTAATATGCACTGTATATTCTGAAGATTGCATGGTGCACATTCTAGTTAAATTGTAAGATGGAGTATTAATACAGCATGGTAAAAACAATGACTGCAGATGCTGGAAACCAGATTCTGGATCAGTGGTGCTGGAAGAGCACAGCAGTTTAGGCAGCATGTAAAGTGCAGCAAAATCGAAGTTTCGGGCAAAAGCCCTTCATCAGGTGACTACGATACTGTCGTTAATTATTGGATTTAAAAAAATCTCTTATTCACTAATGATCTTTAGGGAAGGAAATCTGCCATCCTCACCTGGTCTGGCCTATATGTGAATCTAAACGCATAATAATACAATTGCCTTATGAAATGGTTGGAGAAGTCACTCAGTTCAAAAGCAGTTAGAATGGGAAACAAAACCTGGCCTTGCCTGCAATACCTACATCCCAAACAATAAAAACAAATAAGTCAAAATAACTGAGTCAAAATAGAGATTTAAAATATATAGCACATTTTAATTTTTTCTGGAAATGGTAACGTTTAATATAGTATGTACTTTGTCAAATACTCAAAGTTTAAATATGCAACACTACAAATATTAAAAAATATTTCAATGTGAAATAATTCGAAACACAGATTTTGAAATACACCCTAGGAATGCTGGCAAAAAGAATATTGCATGTTTAATTAACATGTTCACAAAACCTTTTCAATTCACTGTTAACAGTCAAGATTCAATTCATTCTGTAGTGGAAGTACAACATGGCATAATACACAAATATAAATCACCACTGTTCATTCCAATAGAAAATGCAGCTCATGCAAAATTCCATTTGTGGGCACTTGTGGCCACTGATTATTGCTATATTGACTCTAGAGAGTCTAGGCAGCAATAACCTCATGAAATGATTTAAAATCAGGATGTACTTAAAGCTACAACACCCAGCAATTTCATCTTGGCCTTTCAAAAGTGTACAGAAAAAAAACAAATGTTTTAACTTCGGTGTGGGCTGAAGCATGTGCGTGTGTGTGCAGCGCACAGAGAAATTACTAGGCCATACCCTTCAGAACTTAGAATTGCCCAACTGAAATAAATCTACGGGTACTATCTGAAGGTATTTGGCTTCAGAAGGTTGTATTTCCAGAGTTAAACTATATAGCAAAAACAACTATATCTATATGTCATTGCTAAGCTATAATTTATAAAACCATAGATGACAATGAGAATTTGTAACCTATATCTCAAAATGACATGGATATATTGTGACTAAAGTGATAGCTAGTCTGTAGTTCAGTATCATCTCCTTTGTACACTGAAATATACTGAACAGCAAAATATCAAAATAAATCTATAAGGACAGTCGCCATATTTCTTGTAATAGGATATGTCTGACAGACTATAGTCAGCACAGAAATTGGGAAGCATTTGCCACTACCACGTTTCAAAATATGAGCTGGAGAACCACATGAGGATCCTATTCATTCTCATTCTTCTTGCAAATTAGAAAAGCACCTTTTCATTGAACACGTCAGTGAACTCGTTCACTTTTGATTCATTATTTTATACACATTATTTTCAACTCTACTGGCTCATCCATTCTCTATCACTGTGACCTCCAAGCCTTAGGCAGCTCCTCAGTTCATACCATTCTTGTGACATTGCAACAGCTGCTTAATACTTTCAGCTCTGGTATTTTACTGAGATTTTAAGCTTTGGTAATTTTAGAAATGACTAAAACAAATGCAATCGCATATTTTATTTTGTATGATTTACATTAAAGTAAGTTTCCATCTCACATCATTTCTTAATGCTATTTGAAACTATGATTGATATTGTGTGGTCAAAATGATAGCAATTTAGTTGTGGGCCTAAAGTTAATACATTTAAATATTGCATTCTGATATATGTATTTTACTGGCAAATTGTAAAGCCTAGATCTCTTGAACATACATGACACATATAACTTTATTAGACAGAAAACTTATTGATTAAAAAACTTACTAACTATACAGTTAGCCTTGCTTCACCTTCAAGCCCCACTTCAACATGAAAACGTAATTAAGATTGACAATTCAGCGTGGTACTGGTGCAATCCTGCATCTAGTGATTTCTGCCCTGTTTTGTCAAGCTTCACTATCAGTACGTATAGCTTTAAAAGATTTGCTAATGATATTATCACAGCATGTCACCCGAGGGTATAAAGATCTCATACTCCATCTTACGTCAAACACTTCAATCATGACAATCTACTGGAAGCAAGTGATACTGACTTGTAGATTAGATTAAATAACTTAGTGTGGAAACAGGCCCTTCGACCCAACAGGTCCACACCGACCCTTCCGAAGCGCAACCCACCCAGACCCATTCCCCAACATTTACCCCTTCATTTAACACTATGGGCAATTTGCATGGTCAATTCACCTAACCTGCACATTTTTGGACTGTGGGAGGAAACCGAAGCACCCGGAGAAAACCCACACATACACGGGGAGAATGTGCAAACTCCACACAGTCAGTCACCTGAGGCGGGAATTGAACCCGAGTCTCTGGCGCTGTGAGGCAACAGCGCTAACTACTGTGCTACCGTGCTGCCTTGTAACATAATCGAATGAAGTTAACCCACAGACTTGTGATGATGAATACATTGTAAGTACATAATAGTTAGTTGCAATGAATATCTGTAGATTCTTCAACTTCAGGACATCCATGCCTAAATTGTGTGTGTTATGGAGATACCATAAGCACCGTCACATCAGAGAAGATAGTCTGCTGAAGACAAAAGCCAAGACAGACGAACTGATTTTGTCCACTTGCTGTGTTGGACCTGGTTGTTTCTCTATATAAAACATGATTGTACTTCAATAATAAATCCACTGGCTAAGAAGCATACTGAGGCACAAAAGATGCTACATAAATGCATGGTTTTACTTTATTTATTTAATTCATTCATGGGAAATGACATCACTGGCTAGGCCAGCAATCATGTGCCTTCCCTAATTGCCCAGAAGACAATTAAAAGTTAACCCCATTGCTGCATTCAGAATCAGATGAAGGCAAGATCAAAGAAGAGTGGCAGATTCACTTCCCAGCAGGACATCAGTGAATCATACATGCCACATGTTTTCATTTAATAGCAAGGGCAACCCTCCCAACAACGAGCTTTGAATTGCCACCATTACAGAATATTTTCAGTTGCAATATTCTGGCCACTAGGTTTCCTCAACCAGTATTATTGAACCAAAACAGTTTTACACAAAAGGAGATGTTTACAAAACAAACATTTTCCTTGCAAATTAGGGAACAAAACAGCAGCATTCTGATCCAAATGCAATAAGGTCAGCTGTCTCACATGAACTCACAGGATTTCTCAGTTTGAACACATGCCAGCAGCCCTGGTTTAGCATGTGCCCATTAACCTCACATCTGAACTTGGGCCTACAGGGCCAATGTTGGAGGCAATGATACTGACTTGTTTTAAAAAAAAGACAAAAAAAAAATCCAAAATAAAACCTTGCAAGTCCTTCAGGTATTCCAAATTGCTTTACAGCAATTACTTTCAATAAGCATGTTCTGATGCTTTATGACATACTTCTGGAGCAGCTGGTGACATGAACCCAGGCTTCCTGGTAGAGAGGTAGGGACGCTAGCAACACGCAACAAGCGCTTCTTAAATGTAATATGAAGTATTCTACCTTGCATTATTAAGCTGGTGCTAATTTTGAATTGGGTAAGATTTATCACCAATCGGGAACTGAACTTGAACTGAGAGATCTGGCTTTACCAACAGCTTGAGGCATGCATGTGTTAGTGGGAGCATAGATATCAATTTTATGTATAGACAGTAAGGCTGCATAGTGTTCACCATAAAGACAAAAACTTGATCACCACATATTAACAAGTGCATTTTCAACAATGTCAGCTGCATTAGACTGCAGCAGTTAAAATTTTGTTTTTATGTTTTTTTGTTTTGGGTGAATGATGTACGGAGGGAAGTAGCAAAGAGATTTCTGCTTGTGCGAGTTCCAACAAATATACAGAGAGCCCTACCGTAACTTTCAATGACAGTGCTGCAGCTCACCTCACTATAGATACAGTATTTGACATTAAGCTCTCTCGTGCCTATAGGGCACTGCAAATTTGTAATAATTAGCAGTTTTGAAGATAAACCAGGATTTCAAAGCAAGACCAACTAGGGGTGCGGTATGACACGAGACTAAAACATAACTCAAAAGTTTCTGCAAAGTGTGCATGAATAGATGATCAAAACCCTTAGTTCTTCATCTTTTTCCAGTCTTTTAGTCATTATTTTATCAAATAATGGAACTGGCTCACAGGGTCCAATGACCTAATTAGTATGTTTGCAAGTTTTCGCCAAGTTTGTCAGATATAAATTGATAAAGCTCAGTCTGACATTTGGCATACTTTTTGTTATGAACTTCATGCTCTCCTTTTCTATTGACACGAAGTGAACTGTTTGTCATCTTATGCTTCAGATATGAAATTGTTGCATTTCCTAAAGCTGGCTTCTCAAACAGACAATGTGACTATTCAACAAATGGCGCAAACGTCCCATTGACACCAGTTAACAGTAAATACTCTACTGATGCAAATTTAAGAAAATTCTCTTGTATAGTTTGTTTTATTTTATTTTCTGGGATTCTGAATTGCCAATTGGATACAAAATTGGCTTTACAGTGGGAGACAAAGTGGTAGTGGAGAGTTGTTTGTTGAACTGGAGGCCTGTGACCAGCGCTGTTCCAGAGGGATTGGTACTGGGTCCACTTTTGTTTGTATAAAACAACTTGGATGAGAATATAGGAGGCATAATTAGTAAGTTTGCAGATGATACCAAAATTGGCAGTAACGTAGGCAGTGAAGAAGGTTATCTAAGATTACAATGACATCTTGATCAATTGGGTCAATGGGCTGAGGAGTGACAGTTGGAGTTTAATTTGGATAAATGTGAGGCATTGTATGCAGTAAAACAAACAAGGGTAGGACTTTCACAATTAAAGTAGGGCCTTCAGTAGAACAGAGAGACCGAGGGGTTCAGGTAAACGCTGCTTTTTTGAAATTGGATCACAGGTAGACAAGGTCATTAAAAAGCCTGCTTGCCTTCATTGCTCAGATCATTGAGTGTGGGAGTTGGGATGTTATGTTGAGGTTGTACTGGATGTCAATGAGGCTTCTTCTCAAGTACTGGGCGGTTAGAACTGCACATTACCATGGGAAGATTATTATTAAACTGGAGAAAGTTCAGAAAAGATTTGTCAGGATGTTGTTGGGAATGGAGGGTTTGAGTTATAAAAATACGCTTGAACTTTTTTTCATTGGAGCATAGGTTGATGGGTGACCTTATAGAGGTTTATAAATCTTTAGGACAATAGATAAGGTGAACAACAAGGGCCTTTTCCCTAGGGTGGGGCAAGTTTCAAACTAGGGGGCATTTTTCAAGGTATGAGGAGAAAGTTTTATAAAAGGACATGAGGTGCAACTTTTTTTTTAACCCAGAGTGTGGTGCGTGTGTGGAATAAACTGCCAGAGAAAGTGTGGATACAGATACAATTACAACATTTAAAAGACGTACTTGTCAAAATATGACTAGGAAAGATTTGGAGGGATATGGGCTGAATGCAGGCAATTGGGATGAGTTTAGTTTGGGAACATGGTTTGTGTGGACTAGCTGAACCAAAGGGTCTGCTTCCATGCTGTATGCCTCTATTCACACATTGTAACAAGGTTCATAAGCATGCTGAGTTACAGGCTATTCTGCCATAATGCACGTTCCTTCAAGGCGAAGTCACTGTAGTGCGATTGATGAATTAAGGACGCTATTTGTAAAGCACAGGCTTTTAAAACATGTGTTGGCTGTAACGTAACTGCATCGCCATCACTTTCAGCATTGTTCCTATAGCACGATTTTTCTATAACACGGGGCTGTACAAGAACGTAAACATGGCATTATAGAAGAACTGACTGCATGTAATGTCATCTGCAATTTTGTGTAATTTTTGTTTACCCAAACAAATAGGAAAGATACGTTTCTTCTATAAACTGTAAAGTTAAGCATTTCAGGAATAAATTCATTAGAAATATTGTACAATTAAAGGTTTCAAAAGTGCACTCATTTTAAAAGCCAAGGCATTTGATCTGATTAATATTATGAAACATTTTGCTTTGCATGTGGTGGTGGTGGGGCAGCTGGTGCAGTGGTGGATGGTATTTTCAGTTGAATTTGTAAGGGATCCTTTTTGAAATTCTTGCCTTTCTCCAGTAAACTGGTAGCCTCTGGCAGCAGCAAGTCATTTTTCATTCTTGTAGAACCTGCTGATACGGATTGCATTGCCTGAGAATATCACTTTAACAATGAATGATTGTTTCCTGTACCTAGTGCATTTTGATTCTTTTTGTTGCCGCTCCCTTAACTTGCGTAACTTACTTTTCTTTGTTGAGTTTAATCTGCATTCGGCCATCATTCCTTGGTTCCGAGATCTGTTCTTGTGTAACTGATTGCATGAAAATAGTTCATATTGTCATGCTATTTTGTTTTTTTATTCCTCCCTTGGTAATGTTTAACTCCGTGGCTTAGAATCAGATTTTGCAGTATAGTGACTTAGGAAGATGTCACTTTTTAACAGATCGTGAAGTATTGCTTTTGTACTCCATTCTTTTAATAATGGATTTTTTTTTAAAGTCCATTATCATTTTCTCTTCAGTCCAACAGATTTCTGGAGATTACGCAGATGAAAGTCTATGGGTCATAGGTATTTCACTTTAATAGAGGTTATCTTTTGAAGCTTAATTTGACCGTGGTTAAATGTAAACAGATTTATGGGATAATGCATTGCACTAGCATCCAATATTTAGGCATGCTTATAAATCATGGCATTGGATAATAAACTGCTGTTTATTCTTCAAAGCAAGGATGATCATCATCATCCAGGATGTCTGGGAAGGTTCTGCTGAATACATACACTGGTGCTGCTAAGACCTGGAAGGTGTTGTTGCAAATTAGACAGGATACCATAGATGATTTAGTTTTGGATGAAGTGCTGGCTTGGGATTTCCTCCTTTGCATTTTCCTCCCTTGTGTTTTTACTTTGCCTCTGATATAATCTTGCTTTTGAAGGAGGCCCCATTGTTTATTATTTGGTTGCACAGATGGAACAAACTTCTCCCAGGATTCAGTTGATATCAACATTTCTAAGCAAACCTTTTAAGCGTGTTTTTGTAGAGCTTTCATTGACTGCCGTAAGAGTGCACCCTAGACTCAAATGCTCCATACAAGATTCACTTTTGTAAGCAATTGTCAGACATTCTGGCTACCTGATAGTTCAACTCAGCTGGGACCATCTTAACTGTATGGAAGACAGCACCTCAGTATCTGGCATTTTGTTCTGCCTTTTGATCAGGTACTTTTGAGGGCAGCTCAAGTAACTTATTGAGTTTCTTGGCATGTTGCTGGTATGTAGTCTAAGTGGCTATACTTGCTTTTGCAAGTTTTGCATGTATCTCATCACAAATTGAATGCATTGTGGTGAAATTAGTGAAATTATTCATTGCTGACAGGTTCTGGTCATGGAATCGAACTTTCCTGGAGCAGTCTGGTCTAATGCTTCAGGTTCCTGCATATTGATCGTAAATGCTAAAGTTTTCTCAAATGTTAATATCCCTGCCACATTACATGCCACTAGTACGGGCAAATAGTGCAGAATTTTCAGCAAACTGGAAACTGGCTAGTAAGTATGCTGATGACACCACAATTGGTTGTATAGTGGACACTGAAAAAGATTATCTAAGCGTACAGAGAAATCTTGATCAGATGGTCTGACAAGCGGCAGACAGAGTTTAATTTAGGCAAATGTGAGGGGTTGCATTTAGGTAAAAGCAAACCAGAGCAGGTCTTACAAGTCAATGGGAGGGCGCGGGGCAGTGCATTGGAACAGAGGGACCAAGTGGTACATGGTCATTGTCAACATGTGATCCCCCTGTCCAGGGACTGAGTGGTGAAGGGTGAGAAAGTGAGGAATGAAGATGCTTGAGGTCAGAGTCAAAGTGTGGCGCTGGAAAAGCACAGCAGGTCAGGCAGCATCAGAGGAGCAGGACAGTCGAGGATTTGGGCAAAAGTCCAAAACATTGACTCTCCTGCTCCTCAGATGCTGCTTGACCTGTGGTGCTTTTCCAGTGCTATACTTTTCAACTCAGTTTTATGATGCCTTCGTTGGTCAGTGCTTTGAGTACAGCAGTTAGGACATCATGTTTCGACTGTACAGGCCATTCGTTTGGCCACTTTTGGAATAGTGCATACAATTCTGGTCACCCTGCTATAGAAGGATGTTGTTAAAGTAGAAAAGATGCAGAAAAAAATTACAAAGGTGCTGCTGGGACAGGAGGGTTTGAGTTATAAGGAGAGGCTGGATTTTTTCTCCTGGAGCATTAGAGGCCGAGGGGTGACCTTGTAGCAGTATATAAAATCACAAGGGGCATGGGTAAGTTGAATAGCCAAGGTCTTTTTCTAAGGGAAGACAGTCCAAAACTAGATGGCAGAGGTTTACAGTGAAAGGGGAAAGAGTTAAAAGGGCCCCGAGGAGTAACTTTTTCATGAAGAGGACAGAGAGTGTATGGAATGAGCTGCCAGAGGAAGTGGTAGATGCAGGTACAATTACAACATTTAAAAGACGTTTGGACAGATACATGAATAGAAAAGACTTAGAGGGATGTGGACTAAACACAGGCAGATGTAAATAGCTAAGTTTGGGATACCTGGGTGGCATGGACACGTTGGACTGGAGGGATTGTTTCTATCGGACTCTTATTATGCAACATATTCAGAGATGTTGTGGTTCTGTTCGCCGAGCTGGGAATTTGTGTTGCAGACGTTTCGTCCCTTGTCTAGGTGACATCCTCAGTGCTTGGGGGCCTCCTGTGAAGCGCTTCTGTGATCTTTCCTCCGGCATTTGTAGTGGTTTGAATCTGCTGGAAGCGGCAGAGACAAACCACTACAAATCCCGGAGGAAAGATCACAGAAGCGCTTCACAGGAGGCTCCCAAACACTGAGGATGTCACCTAGAGAGGGCATGAAACGTCTGCAACACAAATTCCCAGCTCGGCGAACAGAACCACAACAGCGAGCACCCGAGCTACAAATCTTCTCCCAACTTTGAATATTCAGACATGTTATGACACATCTGAAGTAGGTGGGACTTGAATTAGAGTCTTTGGCCCATGGTAGGGACACTGCCAGTACAGCCATTCTACTTTGCAATCAACAAGCACATAGCAAAGTCTCTTGAGGAGCAAATGAGATAACTGACCAGTAGTCTGTTTTAGAGGTTTTTCAGGGGATAAATTTAATAAAGTATTTAGTGAAGCTTCAGAATTGGTACTCTGAACTGCATCAATGCAAAACTTTTCCTTAAGTTACAAGAAAGTTTAGATTAAGCAGGCAATGCCGTGCTACTACTTTATTACCCTCAAGGGGCCTGATACCCTGGTTAAATATTTTTGAATTCATGTTGGAAATGGGAGACAGCTTCCTCTTCCAAAATTTGGATTGTGTAAAGGCCAGGAGTTGGAAATGAATTTTCTCCACAAGGTCTCTTACAGTTCTGGTATATTTTATCCAAAGTATTGAAGTTGAATATTTGTGCTTTCTATGTAGTAGTGCAATTACAATAGCGGACAACCAGTTGCTTACGTGGAAGTCTTGGTCAGATTCGCTTTTGATCTTCAACAGATGTTACTACTGGGAAACCAGTGAAGCTTTTAAAGCAGGCTGACAGCTAGGGATCTGAGGAGATAAGTACTTAAGTACTTGGGATAAATATGCTGGAGAAAAAGGAGCAAATACATCAGGTTATGATGCAAAGAAATCAGAAACAAAAAAGCAAAAAGAGAAAACAAGGATTGAGATGCAAAAGTAAAACGACAGTATGAAAGAGGCATCAGAAAGCTAAGACAAGGGGTGGGGTAAAATGTGAGAGTGAGTGCAAGGGAGAAAAAGAAACCAAATGTTTCAGAAATCGCAGGTATACCTAGCGGGAACAGGCTATCTTCTTTGTTTTTTTTATATAGTGGGAGGCTCAGGGATGATTTAAAAGAAGCTCCTCAAATTTAGGAAGCAATCTAATTCAGACAGAGTATTTCTACTTGTGGGGACAAGCAAAACTAGGCCATCAACACAAGATAGTGACCAAGAAATCAAACAAAAATTCAAACAATAATGTTTTTACCCTAAATGGTGAAAATGTACAACTCGTTACCAAGAAATGGTTGAAACAAGTAGTACACGTGCCTTGGTGAGGGTGGTCAAGCATACGAAGGAGAAGCGAATAGAAGTTAATCTAGACGCATTTCGTTGAGGAAACATGGATAGCAAATCAAGTGGAATACAAATGCTAGCAAGAACTGGTTGGGCCAAATCGTCTTTTTTTTGCTGTATATTCGGTATAATTCTATATTGTTGTGTGTTATCCATCAGTATTTCATTGAACTGCCAGTCTAACAGTATTCAATTGGACAAGGAGTTTCACCCATGCTATCTGACCCATAGTTGGGAGTTACAGTACCGACCAAACAATGATGATCACAAGGCACACAGCAGATCTCCCATCTTCCCATCCGCAACACCATGGTAAAACAAATAAATACACAGGCATATCTTAAATTAAGATGGTTCAAATGGATATGCAAACTGAAGCTACACTGGAAGCAGGGCACACAATATTGGCCAATCATTTAAGAGCAGTGGACTGCACATGTAACAAAAACAGCAATTCAGAGCTCATGCTTTACGCTTGCAAAATTCCAACTGACTGTATGGGAAGTAAAGTCAGATAGCATTCAACTTAGTAGTAGCACATGTTGAATTCAGTCCAATGCTACACCAGTTGGCAGATACAGAAAGTACAGACTGTAATCCTCACACAAAAGAAAGAACGGCCTCAGAGTTTTACAGTTCAATGAAGTGAGCACATTGTGCTGGTCTTCTCTATAGTATTCCAAATAAGAGCAGCAAGTGAGAGAATAGACACCTTACAAAGATATTATAGACATCACCAGCTGTTTCTCAATTAGTTTGATTTTTTTTTCCAAAATAAAAAGGAAAACAAAGAAAGCACGCTTCGAGCAGATGGCCCTTTACTCAAAATAGCCATCCTATACCGGGCTAAGAGAGAAGACCTTACCCACCACATTCAAATGTATATATGAAACCTATTAATTAACTTATTTGCAAAGGTTTGATGGCTCAGCTTACCAAATTAAAACTTTTAAAAGAAAATAAAACTTTCAAATCTCTTTACCCTGGAAACAGGAAGACAAGAATCCGACTTCTCAGAATGACCCAGTATAACTTAAATAAAGCTAGAATGTTCTCTCTGCTTATCAGGAAGTTTTGGGTCTATGTTCTCTGATAATCCAAGAAAAGAATATTTGAGCTATGTTGAGTGTACAGTCATGAGCCTTAAAATCCCAAAACAGCTAGTATTTTTGCTGCGCACTGTTGACACTCTGCTTTGAGAGAGTGGACTTTAATAACGTGTATTTTCACACATACTGTATAACGTTCAAAGTATTTAACTGGTTTCCCTTTCAAATACATATTTCAATTTAATGTGGCATTTGTACATCCAGTTTTGATGATTTCTAATCTTCCAATTTATCCTTTATCCACAAGAAACCATAGAGTCTGGCATTTCCTCTACATTTTAGAGCCAAAACCAGTATTTTACTGGCACAATCTTAAAAATGGGAACTCATAATATGCAAATATTTTAAGTTTCCGACAAAATCAGATTACTGACATACTACTGATGTGAAAATACTGCCTACCTCATCAGTGCAGCCACAGTTTCAACTTAAAAATCCACAATTTCTTTTAATTAATTTGTTGTTTTAATCTTTCAAATTCGCACGCATTTATTCTCAAGGATTATTAACAGCAATTTAATGGCAGTTTTTTGGAAGTACAGTACAAAACAGTGCCATCCCATGGAAGAGCACTGCACCAGTGCCCTATGTTGAAAAAAGTTTTAAACAATTATTTTTCACTTTATTAACATTCTACAACACTACTCTCATCTAGATTCACTTTTTCACCAAAAGATAGTATTTTTGCAGTGACCTAACTGAGATGCACCACATTATTCTGGTATCACAATGTGGTTGACTTTTTAACACATTCATTAAGTCACTCACTTGTATAACAATTGCCAGAAGGTTCAAGATGACAACTAACAATGGGAAGTAAATGTGGGCTTGTCAGTGTTACCCACAAGAATATATTATTTTCGAAAGAGATTTCATGAATGAAAAATGCTCCAGCATATCCATGTAAAAATGCTTCCCCTGAACTGATGTAGGCAACGAACATGCAACTTTCCATAGTCCTAAAGGTATCCCACATTGCTGATTCCAAATACATCCTCCATTTTTGGCTTTGGCATTTCTTCAAACCCATTCTTCACACCACAAGTAAGTTCGAAGTCCAGACATCAATAATCAAAGCCTTGCCCAATTATCTGTATTATAGATCCCAAATCATGAGTATCCTCACTTCATTGTTAAGCATTCCGCTGTGCATGATTACAAAAGTTGTGGTTTTTTCTGGCATTGGGCCCTGAAATCAGAGATGCCATGCAATACTCCTCGAAGCCACACAATAAAAAAAAACAAAGTGGAAAGTCCCCACGCTACCACTGAATGTGTTAAAAAGTGGTTGAAGTATATACAATCCATTGGATGCATTGCAGCATCTCGCCCAACATACCCCTCCCATGGACTCTATCTCAGAGGAGAAAATGGGGCAAATCCTCTGCTTTGCAGCTTGGTCATTATCACAGCCCATTGTGGAAGCACCATCGCCAACAATGATTGCAGCTTTTCACGAAGTCTCAACACCATCTACCCAGGGCAAGCAGGATGGACAATAAATGGACATTGTGATTTTTGAGAACAAATGACCATTCTCTCCCTTTCATGCTATAAATTTACACACATTTCACATCTCATTTTTTTTCATTTACAATCCTTCTGTAATTTGCACTAAGCCTTAACATCACCTGTTTCCTTCATCCCACCTCTGTCAGAAGTGTGTAAAACAAAACTTTCACTTCTGAAGAAGTGTCCTACCAGACTAGAAATGTTAATCCTCAGTAGATGCTGCCTGAACTGCTGAGTTTCTCCAGCATTCTCTGTTTGTTTGAAACCAAAATGAATGCTCCCTCTTATAGATTTTGATCATCAAAAGCTGAAAAGCTTTGGGATCCATGTCTGGGACTTGGGACCAAATCCACCCCAGACTGTCAGGAGCTGAAGTCTTGCATATTTGTTTAGGGAGGGAGTTGAAAAGCAAAGAAGTTACATTAAACTTGTACATTGGTTAGATCACATTGTATGTTGATGTGGGCTTCATATTACTGTATAACAAGTGCTTAAAGGCAATAAAAGGGATCAAATTAAAATATGCAGAGATTGTATGAGAACTGAAAGATCAAGCCGGGCCTTTTTTCTCTTGTGAAGGAGTGATCTGATAGACGTTTGTAAGACTATGAAAGGGTTTGAAAGGATGGAAATAGAAAAGACACAATTACGGACCATACATTTTTTAAAAAGCCACTAATAAATCTAATTGGAAATTCAGAAGAAATTTCTTTAATCAGAGACTAGCCAGGATGACTCTACAAGGAGTAGTTGAGGTGAATTGATGTATTTAATAAGTAAACAGACAAGCACGAGGGAGAAAGGATGTTGATGTGGCTAGATGTATGAGTAGGAGGAGATTCATGAAGGTCATAAATACAAAAGATCACCAAGTACTGGGCAATTCCCAGCCATGTGCGGGGAAAACCCATCTGTAGCCATAGAGAACAATTCTCTTTGAAATATTGGTACTAGAGTTTACTCATATGGTATGGAAAGGGACAAACTGCTCCCAGGTTCACCCAAAATTTTAAAAACTCATTTGTTCTAATTTCTCTTAAAGTCAATTTTCCTTCCTGAATTTAAATGATTTGGAACTCTGGCATTAATGCCTCAACATAACTGTGATGCACAAGTTAACAACATTTGTAAGTTTACAAATTTTGTTCTCCTCAGTTATCACCAGCTTTCTACCTTTTCAGCAAAATTTTACACAATCCCTCAGTCTAGTCTCCATGGAGGGTGGAAGACATCGACAAGCAGGGATCTGTGGTTCAAGTGAAATTCCAAACAATTCTTGCATGTTTACGTGTAGCATTAGGGTGCACCATACTTAAGTTATTGGCTTCAATTTTTGTTATGCACAAATTGATACTAAATCTTTACGCCACAACGAGATTCCATGCCTCATGTCTGGGTCTGCTGCAAACTAATTGATAGATATTGATTATCACAATACGTCAACTGTTTCATTATCATTGGATCGTATGATTACCAGGATGGTAGAAGACCTGGATGGATCTTGAATGTCTTATAGCAAAGCTATATTATCCATAATTGCAGTGCAACAGAAGTTACTTAGTTGTATCAGTAAAGCTGGTATAATGGTCCACTTTCAGAATGTAAATCACACTGTATCAGCAACCTCATGGTTCCTTTACAGAACTCTGCTGATGTAGCCCATCACTTGCCTCTCTGGCACTTCAGTGCTCCTGCCTGTTATTCTGTTGAGGAAATTTCACTCTTCTTCAGAATCAACCTGCATCCTAATTCTAAATATGCTTGTACATTGCCAAATCAGCATCAATGAGATGTTGAAGATGCATTCCATGGACACTAAACCTTGCAGAAAAACTCACCCTACATGCACTCTGCTTTGGGTTCAGGAGCAATTTACACTGCCAAATAGCAAACGGGTTTCTTAAAAGACAGTGAACATTAAGTGGGAAGAACAAGAGAGGTCCAATTTTGCTGTGCTCTAAATTAGTACCCTTAACATTCAAATGGAAATTCCTTTTACAGAATTGGTCCTCACATTCAATTCCCAACTACAGTACAAAATCTGTACAGTTCACTTATGGCAATAGTACAGGGCCAAGGTGAGAACATAACTGCACAGAATGCCAGATTTGGTCTCCTTATCTGAAGAAGGATGTTTTAACTATAGAAGAAGTGCAACAAACATTTACCAGACTGATTCCTGAGATGAAAATGTGTTGCTGGAAAAGCGCAGCAGGTTAGGCAGCATCCAGGAACAGGAAATTCGACGTTTCAGGCATAAGCCCTTCATCAGGAATGAGGAAAGTGTGTCCAGCAGGCTAAGATAAAAGGTAGGGAGGAAGGACTTGGGGGAGGGGCGACGGAGATGTGATAGGTGGAAGGAGGTCAAGGTGAGGGTGATAGGCCGGAGTGGGGTGGGGGCGGAGAGGTCAGGAAGAAGATTGCAGGTTAGGAAGGCGGTGCTGAGTTCGAGGGATTCGGCTTTGACAAGGTGGGGGGAGGGGAAATGAGGAGTCTAGGATGGCTGAACTTACATATTGAGAGACTGTATCAGTTAGGACCATATTCACTGGAGTTTAGAGGAATGAGATGGGATCTCATGTAACCTATGTTAGGACTAAACAAGGTAAACACAGGAAGGATGTACCTAATGACTGAGGAGTCCAGAACCACGGATTACAGTCTAAAGATACAGGATAGGTCATTTAGAACAGAGATAAGAAATTTCTTCACCCAGAAACTGATGAGCCTGTGGAATTCTCTGCCACCAAAGTGGTTTTCAATGAATTAGTTAGGTCTAAAGGTAATGGGAGAAAGTGAAACAGGGGACTAAGTTGGATGATCAGCCATGATCATACTGAATGGAGGGGCAGGTTTGAAAAGGACTGCATGACCAAGTCCTATTTTTCTATGTTTCTAGGATTTGCCAAAAAGCAATTAGAACACGTGGACTATTCTAACTCTCTAAAAATTAAGCTGTTGCTTTGTGACCCATGGCATATTAGAGGAGATGTGTTTTCAGATTCAACAATTCATTCAGATAGCGTAACACACTAAAATAAATGAGTGACCCAATGTCAAATCCACTGATTAATTCGGCGCTTCCTCCATACAAAACATAAGTTGGCAACAGTAAGCATTTTCAGTTGAATGCATGGCCTTGAGTGAAAAAATTCAATATTAAAAAAGGTTTAAAATTAAAGTGCACAAGATTTAAATTAGCAATTTCAAATCGTGCTTTATCAGCTTACCTGCAAACTTGCAAATAATCAATAACATTCAATTTGTTTTACACACAGTGCAGATGTGACTGGAGGAGCAGTGCGGTGGGGGCAGGGTTGAAAACAAGAGGATAAAATCTGTAAAATTCCAGGTATGGAAAGTCTCTGATACACAGGCTCATTAAAGACCTATAAGAGTAGAATAATCCCAGATAGTGCTAAGGGTTGTTATGAATTTCCTATTA
Source organism: Hemiscyllium ocellatum (assembly GCF_020745735.1). NCBI lineage: Eukaryota > Metazoa > Chordata > Chondrichthyes > Orectolobiformes > Hemiscylliidae > Hemiscyllium > Hemiscyllium ocellatum. The sequence continues at coordinate 41,160,833 of NC_083437.1, read as the reverse complement.
AGTGAATACTCTTAATTAGTGAATAACATTTTTCTGGCAAACAGGTCATTAATTCACTACTGCACAAACCAAGCACTCTATGCATTGCTGAGGTTTATATTGGCTCATACAGTCATCATTGAGACAGATTAATACAGAATAAGCTTCAATTCTGCTAGGAAATATCAATTTGCTTTTAGAACAGTCATGAGGGGATAAGGAAAAAACTATTTTTCTTTCACTAACTGGAACGGTACAGCTTTTAAAAGATTTTCTAGCAAAATAATTGGATTAATTTCTTTCATATGCGTCTCTGTCAATTTCAGTCA